>NC_083401.1:27298051-28548051 GCF_020745735.1 Hemiscyllium ocellatum
TATGGTCTAACCTATGATACACGGATGTCAGGTTTACAACATTTGAATCTGCGAGTGAAACAAAGAATTTCTTCACAAAGAAGAGTAAGATTAGAGAAAATTTAACAGAAGTGCTTAAAATTATAGCGGTCTGAAGAGAATAATTATGGAGAGTGTGTTCTTATTGGTGGCAGGGTTGAGAACCAAAGACAGTGATTTTGTAATGACATAAGAATGAAACCTACTTATACAGCAATTCATTCAGATCCAGAATCGAGTATTTCAGAATGTGGTGGAGGCAGATTCAATCATATCTTTCAAAACTGAGTTGCATTAGTTGGAGAGTAAAAAATGCACATCCACATGAGAAAAAAACAAGATAAAAGAGACTTTTTGAGATGATTGCAGAGTGCTGGCATGAACATGTGGGCTGAATGGTCTTTTTCTGTGTTGTTTTTATTGTCATATCGGGAGGAACTTGTTAAGAGACAAGGCATCAAGATGGCCAGACTATATGTTTCAAGGCACCATGAAGCATCAGGAACAGTTGTAATGAAAGAATACGTTACACTGTTTTCCCTGTTTAAGACATTTTTATTTTTAAAAATGAATTATTAATACATTTACTAACTATACCCACTTCAAATATAAATAAACAAATCTCTGAGAATATGCACATTTGGCAATGTATTTATTTTCTCTTTATCTGCATTCACAAATCAAGCGGGATAGCTAGTTTTTGAGTCTTTTTGATTTTTGTACCATATCTGGCATTAGGTCAAATTCTGGCCTGTTTGGCTTTAGTTCACAACTCACACTAGATCTTCTTTATCAGACATTCTGTTGATTTGACTACTTTTATATATTAGCAAACTATAATCTCAGCAAGTGTATTAGCAACCTGTATTTTCGGTGTTAATTAGTTTTCATAACTTTTCTTCATGTTGTTTAGTTCTTCCCTGTTTTTTGGTTCAATTCCAGTTGCAATCATTTACCTTCTTGTGCACAAAAGAGTACGTGCATTCTTTGAAGTGATTGGCCATGGTTGGACAGGAGTTTCTGCCAGCTGACTTCTGCAATTCCAACAAACTTACATATTTCAAACCAATGATTCTAGATCAGCACATAGACAAGGCAGATAACCAAAACTTCTGGCTTTGGATTTCAAGTTACCTAAACCATGCCTTTAATAAAAAGTTTGACCAGAATCTTGTCTCTTAAAGAATTAGTTACCACCACTCTGTGATGCTACTTATTGCAACCTTGTCTACATGACAACAGTTCATAGTTGAGAGCGTGTTTCTGGAAAAACGCAGCAGGTCAGGCAGCATCCGAGGAGCAGGAAAATCGATGTTTCGGGCTGGAGCCCTTCATCAGGAATGAAGTTGGGAGCCTTGGGGGTGGAGAAATAAATGGGAAGGGGGTGACACTGGGGAGTAGGTAGCTGAGAGAGCAAAAGGTGGATGGAGGTGGGGGTAAAGGTGACAGGTCGGAGAGGAGAGTGGGCGGATAGGTGGGCAGGAAGATTGACAGGTGCAACAAGTCATGAGGGCAGTGCTGAGCTGGCAGGTTGGAACTGGGGTAAGGTGGGGGGAGGGGAAATGAGGAAATTGGTGAAGTCCACATTGATGCCCTGGGATTGAAGAGTCCCGAGATGTAAGATAAGGTGTTCTTCCTCCAGGCGTCGAGTGGTGAGGGAGTGGCAATGGCAGAGGCCTGGGACCTGCATGTCCTCGGCAGAGTGGCAGGGGGAATTGAAATGTTTGGCCACAGGATGGTGAGATTGATTGGTGTCCCGGAGATGTTCTGCGAGAAGGCGTCCAGTCTCCCCAATGTAGAGGAGACTGCATTGGAAAAAATGGATATAATAAATGATATTTGTGGAAATGCAGGTGAAACTCTGATGGATGTAGAAGTCTCCTTTGGGGCTTTGTACGGAAGTGAGGGGGGAGGTGTGGGCTCAGGAGGTTTTGCAGTGGCAGGGGAAGGTGCCAGGAAGGGAGGGTGGTTTGTTGGGGGGTGCGGACCTGACAAGGTAGTTGCAGAGGGAACAGTGTTTGTGGAAAGTGGATATGGGTAGGGAGGGCAATATATCCCCGGTGGTGGGGACCATTTGTAGGTGGTGGAAATGATGGGGGATGATGCGATTTATGGAGGGGTTGTAGGGTATAAGGTGAGAACCGGGGTGTGGGGTTCTATCCTTGTTGCGGTTGGAGGGGTGGAGTTCAAGGGTGGAGATGCGGGTCATGGATGAGATGCATTGGAGGGCATCTTCACCCATGTGGGAGGGCAAATTTCGGTCTTTAAAGAAAGAGGCCATCTGGTGTATTCTGTGGTGGAACTGATCCTCCTGGGAGCAGATGCAGTGGAGGCGGAGGAATTGGGAATAAGGGATAACATTTTTGCAGGAGGTAGGGTGGGAGGAAATGTCTCCTGACAACTGTTCTTGTCAATTGGGAAATGGTTTTAGTTCCTTCTCATGACTCTGATCAAATTCTGTTCACACCCCTTTCGAATTATACCCTTTATTTTATTTTGTCTCTCCCATTCCTCCTAACAAAATGTATCTCCATCTATTTCTTTTCATTGAACTTCATCTAACAGCTTTCTGCCCAGTCCACCAACTTATATGTGTCCTTTTGAAGTTCTATACTGTCTTCCTCATAGCTTGCAATGTTCCATATCATTGACAAATTTTGAAATTGTGCCGTATATCTCAAGATCAGCAAAAGCAAAGATCCCAAATCTAACCCCGGAGCGCATCACTACAAACTTTCCCCAAGCTCAAAACATTCATTAACCATTACTTTCTGTTTTCTCTCACTTAGCCAATATTGTTTCACATGTTGCTAATATATCTTTTATTCTATGAGCTATAACCTTTCTCACTAGTCTTTTGTGTGACACTATTTCAAATGAGTTCTGAAAGTCGACATGTACCACATCAACAACATTGCCCTGATCAACCCTCTTTGTTACCTTTTTAAAAGATTTTTAGTGAGTTCGTTAAACATGTCTTTCCCTTCTGACTGACTTCCTTTAATTTTGTCCTGAATTAATGTGTCTTGAAGTTGTGCCCGTGCAACTCTTTATTTTTTAAAAGGAATTTACATTTCTGGGTTTAGAGCACAGAGTTGGGACATTTAATGGCTTCATGGAACAGACATAGGAGTAACTGCTTCAGAAGGTGCAATTTCTATCGCAGGGTGGTGGTATTCCTTGGGAGTTGAACTGAGTAGCCCAGGATTAAGTATGAGCAACTCTTGTGTAAAGCAGATTGGGGAGGAAGCAGGTGATTGCAAGGTGTCCAAAATTAAAAGTAATGAATACCCAACTAACCCTCACTTGTCAGTCTGCTTGAATTCACACACATCCCCATACTGAATTCATGCCACCTCAAACTGCCCACATGACATAACTCATACTCTCCATTGTGACCTATGTTCCTCTGCCTCCCCCATTGTTCTTTCTTGCCTGTATGACAACCCCCTGCATCTCTTTCTATTCTCCATAACCTCATGTGTCATCCATATCAACCTATAGTCTTGTTACCATCCCCATGGTTCTTTATAAACTCAATGTTAACTTATGCCTCTCTGCTCACATTACCATTGTCCCAGTGCATGCCCATGTCTCTTCCCACATGGCCCTTTAGATCCTTATCCTGCACTAGTGCCAAGCCCTCCACTGTGCCACAGAGAACACGTGCTTCTGGCTCAGGTTTGTGAAACCAGCGAATATTCAGGCTCTGACAGAGAATGAACATTCTGCTTGAAAAGTACTAGTTGGGATGGCTCTTGAAATATAACTTAGAACAAAATTAATAGGAGCATGGACATTGCCCTTCTATCTACTATGCTAACATATCCAGTGTCCACCATAGCAGTCCTTGGTAGCCAAGATTAGATTAAATAATATAACAATTCAAATGGCTATTGCAGGCATTTAATGAAAAACACAATCATTTAAAATAATTACTGCATTTAAGTTTCTTATGTGAAAAATGAATTATAAGAAATAGTATTTAATTATTATGCATATTTCCTTACTGCAACAAACTTTGAATTCAGAGTTTCATTTCAAAAATTCCATAAATACTTGGAGCTATTTGTCAAACTGTGAAATAGCAGGCACAAAACTGTACTTGTAGAGATAGCTGCATTGGTGATGCAATGATAACCCAGTAATGGTAACCCACAGACCTTTGGCCACAAGCAGGGGGAACTAATGTGCAATGAGCTTTCTGTGACTACAGACAACTCCTACACAGATTTAAAGGGTCAGAGCTTTAATTTTTTTTATTCATTCACAGGATGAGGGCGCCACTGGCTCGGCAAGCATTTAATGACCATCCCAGAGGGCAGTTAAGAGTCCACCACATTATTGTAGGTCTGGAGTCACATGTAGTAAGGATGGCAGTTTCCTTCCCAAAAGGCCATTAATGAATCAGATGTTTTTTTGTTCCTGACAATCAATTCATGGTCATCATTAAACTATAATTCCAGATTTTTATTGAATTCAAATTCCACCGTGTGCCACAGTGGATTCAAACCTGGGTCCCCAGAACATTATCTTGATATCTGGATTTACAGCCAATGATAACGCCATCAGGTCATCATGTCTCCTATAATGCCTTGACCCTTTTGACAGTTGCTTTTGATAGTTCATTTGACGATTTTAACAGTTTCCTTTGACCAATGTTTTTTGACAGATATCTTTAACATTTTTGGTTGTTGCTTTTGACAGATTTGTTGACTGTTCCAATGATCTTGAAAGTTAATGAATACGTATATTTTTCACATTCATGTTTATGTTAATAAAATCCTTTTACCTCTCTCAAAGGACACCATCCCTCTTCCAAAGGGCAGTGTATGCCTCCTAAAAGTGACCGTATGCAATGTTGTACTTTATCTCTCCTTATCTCTTGTGAAAACCCAAAAAGATTTACAAAATTCAGAGGCTCATCTGCATAAATGTGATTTAGCCATGTAGGTAACAGAAGTTACACAGGAGTGGAGCAACTCAAAAGGTTTCAATAGATAGCTGCCTATCTAAAATACTTACAAACGTAACCCAACATCTTTCTAGACCCCTCAGAATGTTAGGTGCTGTGATAGAATGCAGTGCGTTCAGTTTCTAAGCTTTTTGCAAAACCTAGTGGCTTCCCTTTATTGCTGAAATTCAGGCATAGGGCTTTCTGAGTTTCAGCAGCAATTTCAGATGCGATGGTTGGAAAGTCCAATATGATCGAAAGTGTTAAATAAATGCATTAAACACCTTTCAATTCTGTAGAAGAGGCATACCCGACATGAAAACTTAACTTCATTTCTCTCTTGACAGATGCTACCAGACCTGCTGAGTTTCTCTAGCATTCTCTGTGTTTGGTTCAGACTTCCAGCATTTGCAGTGTTAGGTTTTATTAGAAAGTCCAAATCTATTATACCTACAGCTTTCAGGGATACACAGGCTAAGTGAATAAGCCATAGGATATCCAGGGTTACAGGGGTAAAGTAGGGGGTGGTTCTGGGTGGGATTGTCTTCAGAAGTTTGGTGTGGACTCAGTGGGTTGAATAGCCTGCTTCTGTGCTGTTGGGACTCTATGATTCAATGATATTGTGAAGACTGCACCTTCACACTCTAAGTCAGAATGTTCATGTGACACACATAGCCTGTCAGTAATAGGATTCTTCAGCAAACTACATTATTCAAAGTTAAACATCACACAACACAGGTTATAGTCCAACAGGTTTAATTGGAAGCACACTAGCTTTCGGAGCGACGCTCCTTCATCAGGTGATTGTGGAGGGCTCAATCGTAACACAGAACTTGTAGCAAAAATTTGCAGTGTGATCTAACTGAAATTATACATTGAAAAATTGATTGTCTGTTAAGCCTTTCATCTGTTAGAATACAGTGATAGTTTCACTACTTTCATGTGTAAATCACAAAACACTTTTTTTAAAAGTTGCGTTCTCGGGTTAGTGGTTAACAATGGTGATAGCTAGACAATATGTTGAAGGTGTTAGCCCCTGTTATTCAATGTTGTAATTGTATTTGAGAGACGTACAGACCTCTCCTGCATTCTTGACACTACTATTACTGGTATTTCAGACTTTGGGCTACTCAAAGTTTATGGTCTGATACTGGTGTAAAATTTTACTTTTATTTATTCATTCATAGGATATGAACATCTCTGGCTAGGCCAGCATTTATTGCCCATCTCTAATTGCCCAGAGGGTAATTAAAGAGTCAACCACTTGCTGTGGGGTCTGGAGTCACATGTAGACCAGACCAGGTCAGGATTTTCCCTTTCTAAAGGGCATCAGTGAATCAGATAGGTTTTTACTGACAATCAGCAATGGATTCATGGTCACTATTATTCTCTTAATCCCAGATTTGTATTGCATTCAAATTCCACAATCCGCTGTAATGGCGTTCAAATCAGAGTTGCCAGAACTTTAGCTGGGACTCTGGATTAACAGTCCAGGGATAGTACCACTAGGCTGTCACCTCCTCCTACCTAACAAAAAAGAATGAAACTTTATCATTCTGAAGGTGATTACAAACAATTCCTTTCTGTCTCTGCATAGTTATACTCCATCTCTGTCAGCATATATGCTGTGAATTCAACAGCTTTTTCTTCATCATCATCCACGAGAAGATTATTGCTGCAGCTTGATAGTTTGACGTTACTAACTTTTAGGTTACGATTTGTGCCATCATGAATGCATGCTGCATCATATGTCAAGTTCCTCTTACATTCACCAGAAGCATTTTGATGTGCATTGGACAAACTCCATTCCACATTTTTCCTTGAACAATCCCTAGTGGAGTAAACAGCATTGCATTTCTTAGACAGAAATCAATAATACTTTTTTAAAAATGTTCTCATGGGATGCAGGCATCACCAGTATTGATTACCCAAAGGACAATTAAGAGTCAACCACATTGCTATTGATCTGGAATTACATGCAGGTCAAACTAGGTAAGGATGCAGATATATTTCTTAAAGGGCATTAGTGAACAGATGGGTTTTTGTGACAATGGCTACGTAGTCACAATTCACCTTTTTTTAATTCTGGATTTTAATTTAATTAAAACTTCACCATCTGCCCTGTTGAGTTTCAATCTGTGCTCCCCAGAGTCTTAGGAGAAAGTGAGGACTGCAGATGCTGGAGACCAGAGTTGAGAAGTGTGGTGCTGGAAAAACACAGCAGGCCAGGCAACATCCGAGGAGTGGGAGAATCAACGTTTCAGGCATAAGCCTGAAGAAGGGCTTATGCCCGAAACTTCGATTCTGCTGCTCCTCGGATGCTGCCTGGCCTGCTGTGTTTTTCCAGCACCATACTTCTCATCCCCAGAGTCTAAACCTGGATTCTAGATAACTAGTCCAGTGACTTTAACATATGTTGTCTTGGATTTTGAATCCTGCCTAGAAATGATCTATGTTTAGATATTTTATTTAGGCTTTGGAGCAATGACTAAAGTCTATATTCCTTTTCATTGGCTGTAGCCCTTTGTCATTAGATTTCAGGCCCCAGGTACATTATTTTGCATTACAAAACAACACGTTTTGCTCTTTCCAACTTCATATTGTGATCATTGAGTCTTTTTAGCACATCATACAATGCTTATATATTGTCATTTGTAAGGTTTTTGGAGACAACTTTACACCATAGAGCAACTTCATGTAGGATTACAAATAGCGTATGTAATATTCGCGAGGCACTGTTGACATTCTTGAGCTACACTGAGCTGTGTGCAAATGTTTACAGGTTGGTAGTAGCTACTATATATCATTACCTCTTTGTCACTTGTGACTGCATAGTCACTGCATAATGTTGTAGTTTTGTCTGATTTGGAAGTTACTTTGATTGGGAGTTGCCCAATCATTGAGATCAATTTTCACTGAAGTGGCATTTCTCTTTTGCTTTTTAGCTACTTGGCAACATGGGTTTTGAAACCATAAGGGAGCCAATTTAGATTGACAACACACGGAACTTGCATCAGGCCTGGTTTGCACTTGTGTTCTTACTTGCACACCAATTATATCTTCTCAGCTTTCTACAAAATGTGTTGCTGAAGCGAGTCAATATATTATGATCCCCGCTGATGTTATACCAGATAATTCAGATACGGTAGGAACCTGACTTGATAGATTGTATTTGTATCGGTTTTAGGAAAGTGGTCTCTCACTAAAACATTAACACACAATACTACAAATTATACTTTAACACAAAATGGAAATTTGTTACAAAAATGAAATGGAATACAAATGAAAATACAAATTAGTCATCGAGTCAAGGATCTACAGTACAAAAGAAATCCCTTTGCCTAATCTATCTGTGTCAGTCAAAACAATCACCTAACTCTTATACTCTCATTTTTCAGCATTTGGCCCATAGCCTTGCGTGCCTTGGTATTACAAGTGCACATCTAAATACTTCAAAGATTTTAAACACACAGGAAAAGCATAAACCAATTAATTCTCAAATACTCCTCCATGTATTGAAAAGAAACAAAACAGCTTTTGTATAGAACCCACAACATACATCTGGTTCACTTTCCAAAACACCAGGCATGTATTGATTACCAGAGTCCCTGTACCTAACAATTGGTAGATTTAAGTCACTTGTAATTTCAGTTTTTCTATTAGGATTGCAGGAAATTTCTTCCTGGAGTTTCTGCAAAATTGAGCTTCACTGGAGACCATAAGGCCATTAAAAAGTAGGAACAGGAATAGGCTGTTCAACTCCTCAAGCCCCGCTCTGCCATTGAATAGGATCAGAACTAATCCAACATTCCTCATGTCCACTTTCCTGCATTCACCCTGTAACCCATGGTTACCCTACTGATCAAACACCTACCTACCTCAGCCTTGCGTATATACAAGAACTCTGGCCCCACAACCTTCTGTGACAAGGAGTTTCAAAGACTTGCAATCCCCCACATCTCAAGTCTAAAATTTGTGCAACTTTATGCCCTCCGGTCCTAGAGTCTCCCATGAGGAGAAAAATCCTCTCATCATTTACCCTGACAAGTCCCTTAGGAATATTACGTGTTTCAATGAGATCATCTTCCAAACTCCAATGAGGAGAGACCCAACCTATTTAATAATTTAAGTTATTAAACAGATAGGACTCTCCTCATTGGGACTCTGCCATGCAGTACTGAACCTTCTCTGAAGTCCCTCCAGTGCAATTATATCTTTCTCTGAATATGGGGAACAAACTTCTTCACTGTACACCAGATGTGGTCTCATGAGCACCTTGTACTTTGCAGTAAGACTTCTCGATTCTTATACTCCAAGGCTCATGAAATAAGGGCCAATATTCCACTAACGTTCTTGATTATCTGCTGCTTGTGTTTTGTGCACAAATATCCACAAGTCTCATTGTGTTGCAGCTTTCTATAGCTATTTTCCACTTAAGTAAACCCTGTTCTTTTGTTGTCCCATCCAAAATGAACAGCTCCAACTTTCTGCCCACTTGCTTAATCTATCAATCTCTCTCTATAAACTGTTTTTGTCCCTTTTGCAACCTACTTTTCCACTTATTTTTGTGTTTTCTACAAATTTGGCGACAGTGCATTTCCTTCCTTCCTTGAAGTTGTCAATATATATTGGAAGCAGTTGTGGTCTCAGCACTGATCCAAATGGAACCCCACTGGTCACAGGTTACTCACTTGCAAAAAAAAACCCTCATTCCCATTCACTGCTTCCTGCCTGTTGGACAATTCTCTATCCATGCCAATATACTACCTCCAGTATCATAGATTCTTGTGAACCTTTTGTGAGGTATCTTGCTGAGCACCTGAAATTCCAAATATAACACGTGCTAGTTCACCTTGATCCAGTCTGGTTGAGTCTTCCTCAAAAAACTCCAGTATATTTAATCAGACACAATTTTCCTTTAATGAAGCTATGCTGATTCTACTTCATCAGATTATGATTTCCCCAATGTGTGGCTATTACTTTCTTAATAATTGATGTCAACATTTTTCCCATGAAGAGATGTTTGGTGAATTGGCCTATCGTTACTCACATTTTGCCTCGCTTCCTTTTTAGATAGGGGTGTTGCATTGGCAGTTTTCTAATCCTCAGGTAATTTTCCAGAATCCGAGGATTTGAACAAAATTGCAACCAATGCATCCACTATTTCTGCAGTTACTTATTTTAGGAATCTAGGATTTAAGTCATCAGCCTCATTAGTTTGTCTAATATTACTTCTCTAGTGATGGAGATAGTACTTAATTCTTCCCCCCCTATTCTTAAGTATCAATGGGATGCTTGAAATCTCTTCCTTCTAAAGACTGATGCAAAATATCTACTTCACTCCTCTGTCATTTCTTTGTTCCCTAAACTATCTCCTCCGATTTATTTTCTAAGGAGTCTATGTTCACTTTGTCTTCACTCTTCTTTTAAATGTTTTTAAAGAAGCATTTATTTCTTACTGGTTTGCCTTGTAGTTTATTTTCTCTCTCTATCATATTTTAAGCTGCCCTTTGCTGGCTTCTGAATTTTGTTGGGGTTATCACTGACTTTTGCTTTCTTTCACTTTTATACTGTCCTTAACTTCCTTGGTTAGCCACAGTTAAAAATCAGCAGGTCAGGCTCATGCCAGAAATGCCGATTCTCCTGCTCCTTGGATGCTGCCTGACCTGCTGCACTTTTCCAGCAATGTATTTTCAGCTCTGATCTCCAGCATCTGCAGTCCTGACTTTCTCCCACAGTTAAAAATCACACAACACCAGGTTATAGTCCAACAGGTTTATCTGGAAGCAATAGCCTTTGAAGAGCTGCTTCTTCATCAGGTGGTTGTGGAGCAGTATAATACGACACAGAATTTATAGTGACAGGGTTGCAGTGTCATTGGAATGTAATATTATACAAATTTAGCTTGAGTCTTTCATCTTTTAGAGTGATCATGTTAGTTTTGATTCCTTCATATGTAAATCCCAGAACGTTTTTAAAGTTACATTCTCAAGATTGTTTTTAACAATAGGTGCCATCTCAGCTCAGATAATGCGTTGAAGGTGTGAAGTTAAAGTCTGTCTATGTCCCAATGTTAGTTCAGACAGAAGTTTACATGGACTTATATAGTTTTTGAGGAAAACTAAATGTAATTCTGCAAGTACACATTCACCCAGCAAACTTATATGTGTGTACAGGGGAGACTGTGTGAGTGTGTGCATGTGGGTGTGTGACTGTGGGGTGCATCTATGAGAGTCTAAGTCTGTGAGAGGGTGAGTGTATGGGCATGAGTGTGGGAGGTGTATGTGTGAGCATATGAGACAGAGCATATGTGTATGAGAGAGGGTCTGCTTGGGTGTGTGGATTTATAGGAGTGTGTGTGCATGCGCACATGCTTGTGAGTGCACTTGTGTGTGTATGAGAGAGTGTATATTGCAGTGAAGTCACCTGTAGTGCGACATGAACCCAAGGTCTGGTTGAGGCCATTCCCATGGGTACCAAACTTGGCTATCAGCCTCTGCTTGGCCACCCTGCGCTATTGACTGTCCCAAAGCCTGTCTTGGAAACTGGTCACCCGAAGGTCTGAGGCCAAATGTCCAAGACTGCTGAAGTGTTCTCTGACTGGGAAGGAACACTCTTGGCTGGCGAATGTTATGCGGTGAGCATTCATCTGTCGACACAGCTTTTCCTCAATCTAGACAATGTACCAGTGCATCTGTTGTTTGGTGTTGTCCTGAAGGCCAGGCAGTTTGCTGTGAACAACATAAACAGAGGCAAGAAGTGGAGGTGTGGGGAGGTCTGTACAAACTACTGCAATTCTCCATATATCACATTGTCCCAATTAGATAAAAATCAATTTATCCATACTCTGTTTTCTTTCAGCCAACCAATCTTCTATCCATGCCAATGCTAATATATAACCTCCTAGATTATGACTTTGTGCAATAACTTCTGATATGACATCTTGTCAAATGCATGCTGGAAATCATGTACATGGCATTTGCAGGCTCTTTTATCTCACTGAGCATAGTATACTTTGGACAAACTCCAATATTAACGGGTTTTGAGAAGATTTGTTGCTCAGGTTAAGGCTCTGGATGTAAGTTTGCTCGCTGAGCTTGAAGGTTCATTTCCAGACGTTTTATCACCCTATTAGGAAACATCTTCAGAGAGCATCCAGGAGAAGCACTGCTGATAATTTCTACTTTCTATTTATATGTTTAGGTTTCTTTGGGTTGGTGATGTCATTTCCTGTGGTGATGTCATTTCCTGTTATTTTTCACAGGGGGTGGTAGACACCAGGATACATGAACATCAACTAGCCACAAAACGACATGACCCTCTCTCACTAGTATCCTTACATGCAGATAAGGAAGGACACCACTTCGACTGGGACAACATATCTATCCTAGGACAAGACAAACAGAGAAATGCACAGGAATTCCTAGAAGCATGGCATTCCAACCAGAACTCTATCAACAAACACATCGAGTTAGACCCCATCTACCACCCCCTGAGAAAAGGAACCAGAAATGACATCACCACAGGAAATGACATCACCAACCCAAAGAAACCCAAATATATAAATAGAAAGCAGAAATCACCAGCAGTGCTTCTCCAGGATGCCCACTGAAGATGTCACCCAATAGGGTGATGAAACATCTGGAAATGAACCTTCCAGCTCAGTGAGCAAACCTACATCCAAAACTCCAAAAGTTTGGTTAAACGTGTTTTCTGTTAAAGCATACTAACACTTTGCAACTACCTTGAGGTTTTTCTGAGATTGCAGCTATAGACTCCTTAATGATTGATTCTAATAATTTCCCTGTCACAGGTGTGAAATCAGTTGGTCTACAATTTGTTGCTTTCTGCCTCCTTTTCTTTTGGATAAAGGTGTTATATTTGCTACTTACCAGCTAAGTAGATCCTTTCCTGAACCGAAGGAGGTTGGGAAAACTAACAATAATAAACTTAATAATGTATTATTCACCAATTTTAAGACCTAAGCAGAAGTCCACATGGAACCTAAGGCTTGTCAACCTGCAGCCCCAACAGTTTGCCCTTAACACCATTTTCTTGATGATTGCAATTTCAACAAGTTCCTCTCATCCTTCCAATTCCTGATTTACAGCTGTTGCTGCAATGTAGCTCATGTCACCCATATTGAAGACAGAAGCAAGTATTTGTTCATTTTCTTACTTTATACAATTAACTACCCATTCTCACTCATCAGATGACCAACATTCATTTTACTTATTCTCTTCCTTTTTGGATATCTGCAGAAACTCTAGTAACCGGCTTTTACATTTCTGGCTATTTTTCCTAATGTCTTATTTTTTTTTCTGATTAAACTTGAAGACATACTCTACTGTTCTTTATATTTTAACCAGTAGCCTGACCAAATATTCAACTTTGCACAGGTATAACCATCCATGACAAAGCAGTCCGCTTGAATAGCACACCACAAGCATCCACTCCCTCCACCACTGATGCCTCTTGGCGTCTGCTGGGGAGATTGGTATTGTAGATGATTGAGTGCAGGCTGCCCATGTATTCTTATTTGTAGGTTAGTGTTAATTTCACAATCAAAAGGAATAAGGAAGCCACTGATAGATGGGACAAGAAATAATTAATGCAATAATTCCACAGAGGCCAGTATCCAGTCACCAAGTCATCATTTATTTTCACATGGGGAGTCCTTGACACTGATCCAGCTTCTTTAGACCCAGCTTTGAGAGTGGACAGAACCTCTGGCACTCCTGTTTTTATCTGTTAGCCAAGGCTCCCTGATTGAGTCAGATTAATGGCCCCAATCAGGGAACTCATACTCTATGAGGGCCACCTGGCTGACCTCATTAAAGTCACTGCAGTTAGCCTATGTTCTGAGCAAAATCCCTCATTTCATTTTTGTTATTTTGAGCTGGAAACATTCCGTATGTACCTTTAATTCTTAAAGCATTTAGGGTTAGTGTGATTAAGCAATAAAGTCCATCATTCAATAGATTTTTCTCCTCGGTTATTTCGTATATTAAAATATTATGAATCAGAAAAGTAGCTGCCAGCCGAACATGCTTTCATTTCAAAGGTTTAACAGTTAAAAGTCACTGACATGTCAAAATCTCATGTCATGCTTTATTGAATTGAATAAATGTTACTCCTCATCTGAATATTCTGGAAAATTGAGTTGGATAAAGGACGAATTTAAAAAAGATGATCATGCAGAAAATTCACTACAAATAAAAACTGTTTCAGGCAGCAGTTTGTCAACCGCTGGTGGACATATTCATGGTGAAGGGTGTTGATTAATGTGTCAGCTGGAACTCAAATCATCGACATAAAAGAGAACCTATAAATGTGGTGAACTTGGATTTTCAAAAGCATTCAGAAGTAAGAATGTAAGAGCTCTTCAGGAAGCTCATCAATGGCAATGGTCTTCCACACAGCAACCCAGTTGGAAAACAGCATGTTCAAGGTGAACAGTGAAAACTGCAGATTGTCTGAATTTGTCAAGACTCTTGGTAGGAGATGGAGCAATGGTTAGTGTGATTACATATACAAATATTTAATGCTAAAATAGAAAAATGCTTTGAGGGGCAAGTATGGGAAGATGCATATTGGTCTGAAAAGTTTAGCCCTGAGTAATGCCAAAAAGATCAGTCACTGATGATGTCAAATAGACTTATGTACTTAGGATCTGGAAGCAGTGAAACCTAGCCTCTCGTTCTCAAACAATGTCTAACAATGTCAAGGAAATTGCTAAGGTGTAATAAACTATACCTTGCTAACTGGTAGGGGCTCTTCTAGTTCATACCACACTAGACCACATAGTTTTCCTACTCTTAAGAGAATGGTCACAGCTACCTTCATCATGAACAGCAGCACATCCAGTCTAGTGAGCTGGCATACACATACAACAAGAGCTCCTTTCAGCAGTTTGCAACTAACAAAGAATGTTTGGAAATGCAGTGACGTTGACTAGTGCTACATAGGAGTGTTAACTGGAATTTCATACTTAGGTTCACAGAGAGGGATTTGAGCCCAAAACCTTCTGACCCAGAGGTGAAAACGTCACCGATTGTGCCAAAAAATTGGAAGGCTGTTACGTGCAGATATGAGATTGTTATGTTTATAATGAGAGTTTAAAAGGACTAGACTTCTTGAGTGTTCATTTTACATCCTGTGGAGGAATTATTTATTGAGTCGTCTGCCAGCAGTTACCTACTTGGAGTGAGTGAAGTAACTTATTCTGGGAAATACGTAAGAGGTGAACTCTGGAATTGTTACTGAATTTATGCTGTTATGACCTTGGTGGAGATTGCCAGAAGTCTGAAATCTCATATGTGCCCAAGAGAGGATTTGAAGTCCATGATTTCCCCTGACAATTCTATTGTCTTCTGACCTAACTCTTTGAAACTTGCAATCCAGCTCATGCACAATTACACATACTAAGAGCCATCAGAGGATACATGTCACTCATTGGTGACGCTCATAAAAATGGTATTGACTCAGTCCAGAATATCACATGATTCCCTGGTGTTTCACCTCCAATTCCACTGCTCCCAACGCTGGCCATGAATTTACCACTACTTCTGAAGCCTTAAAAATCTCTATCATTACTATCAAGCCAGGAGATCCACTGTGGTCGAATGAAGATTTTTTTTTTAATATGACCGCCTTTGTACCATTTTCAATAGCTGAAAATGTGTTGCTGGAAAAGCGCAGCAGGTCAGGCAGCATCCAAGGAGCAGGAGATTCGTTGTTTCGGACATAAGCCCTTCTTCAGGAATTTTCAATAGGTTCACCGAAGCTCCTCCAACAGCACCTTCCAAATACATGACTATTACGATCTTGAAGGACAAGAACAGCACCTCTTGAAACTTCCCCTACAAGCTACTCATCATCCTAACTTGGAAATATATCATCATTCCTTCTTGGAATCTTGAAGAATGTTGAAACTCCCTCCCTAGCAGCATTGTGGAAGCAGTGCTAGAAATCAGCTCAACACCACTTCCTCAAGTGCAACAAAGGATGGGTAATAAATGCTGGTCCAGCCAGCATTGCCCATATCTCAAAATTGAATTAAAAATAACTCCTCACTTCCACCCAAATCAGATGCTTTGTTTGCTCTGAGACAGAGGTTGCGTCATGACCAGAATTGGGAGTATCTTTATTTCATTCAACGCTGAAAGGTCAAGTAAAATCACTGAATTTTGTATTAGAATGTTCCTGGATGTGCTTGAAAACTTCTCACACAAATTCTCTGTTTTCCCATTATAACGCCACCTCACCCTATTCTCTCTCTATAGTCTTGGTGCTTTCATTTAGTTATGCTTTTGTTCAATGTAATAAAATCCTGCTAATAATGTAAAACAACGAGTATATTTTACCAATAATATCCCAAATGAATATGGAAGCAAAGAAATTGCATCTCAGAGTGTAAATACAAAAATATTATTGCTGTGTGGTACAGAATGCTTCACATAACTTTTAACTTTCAACCATAGGAAAAACAAACAATAAACAAAATAGACTTTGGTAGAAGGATTCATAATTCATAATTAAGATCAGATGTTTTGTGAGAAATAGCCTGGTTGAAATCAAAATGCTGTTTCTAATGATATATACAGATGAAAATGTGTTTTCAATCTATAATTGAATAGTGTAGGCCCGTCATCCATTGTCTAAGTGTGTGTTTTAGGTGGCCATTTAGCTATGGATAGAATCACAGTCTACTTCCTTCTTTCTGCAATCAATATCTATACGACTGGAAAACATTCATGGTTAGCAATACTGGGGCCGTTATTTTTGTCATTGCAGTGTTTCTGTTGCAGCAAAAATGCTAGAAGAATACATTCGCTGTCAACATCCTGTAGGGTTACCATTTAACAGAAACTCAACTGGACTCACCATATAAATAAATTGACTAAAAAACTAGGTCAGAGGCTCAGCATACTGTGGCAAGTAATCCACCTCCTGACTCTAATATCTTTCCCCCATCTACAACGCACAAGTCAGGAATAAGGTGGAATACTCCCCACTTGCCTAGATAGGTGTACTTCCAACAACACCAAAAACGCTTGACACCATTCCTGGACAAAGCAGCTGGCTTGACAGGCACCACATCTACAAGCATCCGGTTCCTCCACCACCGATGCTCAGTACCAGCTGTGTGTGCTATCTACAGAAATTTACAAATGATCCTTAAAGAGCGTCTTCGAAATCCATAACTACTTCTATATAGAAGGACAAGGGCAGCAGATACATGGAACATCATCGCCTGCAATTTCACCTCCAAACCACTCACCAAATTGACTTGGAAATATACAACCGTTCCTCCACTATCACTTAGTCAAACTCCTGGAATTCCACTGCTGTCTCACAGCATCTGAGACCCGGGTTCAATTCCCGACTCAGGCGACTGACTGTGTGGAGTTTGCACATTCTCCCCGTGTCTGCGTGGGTTTCCTCTGGGTGCTCCAGTTTCCTCCCACAATCCAAAGATGTGCAGGTCAGGTGAATTAGCCATGCTAAATTGCCCGTAGTGTTAGGTAAGGGGTAAATGTATGGGTATGGATGGGTTGCGCTTCGGCGGGTCGGTGTGGACTTGTTGGACCGAAGGGCCTGTTTCCACACTGTAAGTAATCTAAGTAATCTAACCTAATCTATCCTTCTCTTAGTGCATCAACGCACAGCACATGGACTGTAGGGGTGTAGGAAGGCAGCTCATTACCACCTTCTCAAGGGCAACAGGGATGGACAATAAATACTGTCCAGCCAGAAACATCCACATCCCATGGGCACATGTTTTAAAAGTTAGGAATTCCAAGTCTCATCCCCAAACCTGGCATTTCCTGTTTTCATAGACCAGGTTTAGGGGAGGGTCATTGTGCATAGGGGCAAAAGTGAGGGCTGCAGATGCTGGAAACCAGAGTGGTGGCGGAAAGGCACAGCAGGAAGGGCTTTTGCCCGAAATGCCGATTTTCCTGCTCCTCGGATGCTGCCTGACCTGCTGTGCTTTTCCAGCAACACTCTGATCTAAACTCATTATGCATAGGAGCAGCTATTGAAATGACAAGCTACCTGCACTGAAATCAGATCTTGGTGTCGTGGTTTCTGGAATCTTGAGTCAGAGGTTGTATCAGTTAATAGCTCTGTCCTTTTGGATTGCCAGGATACAGCATTGATGAGTGTAGGTACCCCTGTGGATAAGAAACCAGGACATCTTGGAGTGGAGTTTCGGAATATTTTGGGAGAAGCTAGACAGGTGCCCTAAGTTGTTGAAAACATTACACATGAAAGGTACATAAACATCTCGGAATTGTTCCAATTTTCAAGAAGTGTTGAAATACGTTCTTATGAATGAGTGTTTACCTGAATAGAGTGCAGTCTGCAAAGTAAAAAAGTTAAGTAGCAAAACTATATTTTTCTCCCATGTACTTTAGGTAAAGAATAGAAGTAGGCGTAGGTTGTCATAGGGTATGAGGGGATCTAATTGGAGCACTATGCTGCACATGTTGGCAATGGTGGGGCTAAAGAAGTGTGCAGGGGGGAGGGCTGGAAAAATATTTTCTATTTCTCCCTTTTGAACTTGAAGAAAGGCCTTTAAGCTAATTCAAGGGAGAATGTGTGAGGAGAGGGTTAACAGAACAGAGAACTCAGAACAGTATAGCACAGGAACAGGCGCCTCAGCCCACAGTGTTTCTGCCAACCACGATGTGCTCCTAAATTAATCCCATCTGCCTGCACCTGGCCTCCATTCCCTGCCTGTTCATCTGTTTGTTTACATGTTTATTAAACTTTGCTATTATAACTGCTTCTACAACTGGCAACGTGTTCTGGGAACTCACTACCCTCTGTGTAAGAAACTTTCCGTTACATAGCCCCTCTAGAATTTCCCACTCTCACCTGAAACATATGCCTTCTTGTATTTGACATTTCCACCTTAGGAAAAATACTCTGAATTTTCTCTCTCTCCCTGTGTCTCATAATGCTATTTACTTCTATAAGTTCACCCTTCAGCCTCAGATGGTCTCATGAAAACAATCCAAGTTTGTCCTGCCTTTCCTTATAGCTAATACACTCTCATTCAAACAAACTCCTGATAAACCTTCTGCATCCCCAGCAAAGCCACTACATTCTTCCTACAATGTGGTGACTAGAACTGCACATGGTATTCCAAATTTGACCTAAGTAAAGTCTTAAACAACTGAAACATGCCTTGCTAAGTTTTATACACAATGCCCCTACAAAGGCAACCTTAGCATACGCCTTCTTTAACATCTTAATCCACTAAATGCACCCTGTCTTTTCTGGTCAAGCCAGTTTTGTATCCAACTTGCCAACTCACCATGGATTCCATGTGATTTGATCTTCTGGACCAGACTACCATGAAGGCCCTTGTCAAAGACCTGGCTAAAGTCCATTTAGATAACTTCCATTATGATTCCATGACTCTGCCTCATCCTCAACAATCACCTTCGTCATTTCCTCAGAAAATTCAATCAAATTTGTAAGACAAGACCTCCCCTGCATAAATCCATACTGACTATCCCGAATAAGTTCACTCTTCTCCAAATACAAGTAAATGATGTCCCTAAGAAGCTTGTCCAATAATTTCCCTACCAGTGATGGAAAGCTCACCAGCCGGTAATTTCAGGGATCAGATGTTATTCCTTTTTTCAAGAAGGTGGTGCTGAGTTCGAGGGTTGGGACAACTCCCAACTCCTGTACTCAATACTCTGACCAATAAAGGAAAGCATACCAAATGCCTTCTTCACTATCCTGCGACTCCACTTTCAAGGAGCTATGAACCTGCAATCCAAGGTCTCTTTGTTCAGCAACACTCCCTAGGACCTTATCATTAATTGTGTAAGTCCTGCTAAGATTTGCTTTCCCAAAATGCAGCACCTTACATTTATCTGAATTAAAGTTGTGTTTGATTTCTGTTTCCTAAACCTTATATATATTTCCCTTGCTGGAGTTTTATGTAGTAAAAGGATGAGGCAGCACTGTCGAGCAGCTATTTGGATAACAATATCCAATGGTAAAGGGGGAAGCATGTTAAAAATACAACATTAATAATTCTTTACTTGAAAGCATGTAGCATTCAGAACAAAATAAATGGATTGAGAGCACAAATAAAGGTGATTCATAACCATTGTAGAGGCATGGTTATAAGACAACTAAAACTGGGAGCTAATAATTCATGGATATGTGACTTTTTGAAGGACAGGCAGCAAGGGAAGGGTGGTGAATTTTGCTAATACAAGATGGAATTAGTTCAATGGCAAGAAATAATCTCATTGGAAGAGGCAGAATCCAGGTGAGATAGGTAAACAATAACAAGAGAAGGAACATGGAAACACAGAAAATTGGAGCAAGATTGAATATGGGACCATGGGAGATGAGTGTAGGTACAGTTTGGCATAGATGGAGCATGGAAAGTGGGAAAAGTGAGGAAATGGCAACAAGAGGTATGTTTTAGTCTTTATTGTTAAACTTTATGGAGTCTCAATAAGGGATGCTGGGAACAGGCATCCACTTTGACTTTTCTTGCCAGCACAACTCCCAACAGACAAGAAGGCTGGAAAATCTCAACAAGCCAGGCAGCATCAGGAGGTGGAGAAGTCAACATTTTGGGTATAACCATTCTTTCAGACTGGGAGTGGGAGTGAGGGGAGCTGTAGAAAAAGGGATGTTGGGGAGGATTTTGGGTGTGGAGACAGGCGGAGTGTTAAGGTGGAGATATGTGAACACAGGTAGAGGGTGTGCTCCGGTTGGTCGATGGGAGGCATGAATCCCGTTGGCCACTGGAAAGAAGGATTGGAAAGTGGAATGGAAGGGAGGAAGAGAGGCTGCAAAGGGAGCCGAGGATGGGAAGAGAGGTTACTTGAAATTGGAGAACTCAATGTTAAGTCCTCTAGGCTGTAGGCTGCCCAGACAGAAGATGAGGTGTGGTTCCTCCAATTTGCGGTCTGGTTCACTATGGCAATGGAGGAGGCTGAAGATGGTCATGTCGGAGAGGGAATGGGAAGGATGATTGAAAGGGAGGTCAGGTTCCCCTTGTGGGCCCGGCTGAGATGTTCGGTGAAATATGTCGTTAGTTTATGTTGGTCTCATCGATGTAGAGAAGTGCACCGGATTCAGTAAACTAGATTGGAGGAGATGCAGGTGAACCTCTGTCTCACTGGAAGGACTGTTTGGGGCCCTTGGTAGAGGTGAGAGGCCTGGGGTGCTGTTAGGTTTTGCATCTTTTATGGTTTCAGGGGAAGTTACTGGCGGGCTCGGAGGGTATATTGTTTGGGAGAGTGGCGCGAACTAAGGAGTGATGAAGGGAGTAATCCTTGTGGAAGGCAGAGACGGGTGGAGAGGGGAAGATGTTCTTGATGGTGGGGTCTAGTTGGAGTTGACGGAAGTGTTTAAGGATGAAACGTTGGGGTATTAACAGAGGACAAGGGGGGGTGCTGTCTTTATTACGCTTGAAGAGGAAAGGGGTTTAGAGCAGTGGGGTGGGGAATAGAGGAGGTGCTGTGCAGGGCAGTCTAGATGACAGAGCGGGGAAAAGTACGTTGTTCAAAATAGGTGGACATCAGGATGCTTGGGGGTGGAATGTCTCCTCGTCCGGGCAGATGCGACAGCGACGGAGGAATTGGGAGAACAGGATGGATTTCTTGCGGGATACTGGGTGGGAGGAGGTGTAGTCCAGGTAGTTATGGCAATCTGTAGATTTATTGCAAAAGTCTGTCCATAGACTGTCACTAGAGATGGAAACAAAGAGGTCAAGAAAGGGAAGGGAGGTGTCCAAGGTAGACCATTGAATTTAAGGGCGGTGTGGAAGTTGCTCGTGAAATCAATGACCTCTCCAGTTCAGCCTAGGTGCAGGATTCAGCACCAACGTAGTCATCAATATAATGGCAGAAGATTTGGGGCACAGTGCCTCTGTAGGTATTGAAGAGGGACTTTTCGAAATAGCTGACAAACAATCAGGCATATCTGGGGCCCGTGCAAGTGCCCATGGCCATCTCCTGGATTTTCAGGAAATGAGAAGGTTTGAAGGAAAACTTATTGAGGACTAGTTCGGCAAGGTGGAGGGGTGTATTGGTGAAAGGGAACTGGATGGATCTGTTAGAGAGGAAGAAGCTCAGGGCCTGAAGACCATCTTTGTGAAGTAAGGTTCTCCAATTTCATCTCCTAAACCCCAACTCCCTTTCCACCCCTCTTCCACCCTTCCATTCCATTTTCCCACCCTTCCTTCTAGCCACCAACGGGATTCATTCTTCCCATCGACCAACAAGGCCATATTCTCTACCTGTGTTCACCTATCATCACCTCACCACTCTGCCCCTCTCCCTACCCAAAATCCTCCCCCATGTCCCCTTTATCTGCAGCTCCCTTCAACCCGACCCCCTGTCCTGAAGAAGGGTTATACCCAAAACGTTGACTTCTCCACCTCCTGATGCTGTCTGGCTTGTTGTGTTCCTCCAGCCTCCTGCTTGTCTACTTTGGATTCCAGGATCTGCAGGTTTTTTTTGTCTCGAGCACAACCCCCAAATATCTACCTTCTTGGAACAAAAATGTTAAGGGTGGGCAGCCTTTTTTGCTATCAGGTTTGTGGTGGTGGGATTGCTCACTACTCTGAATGCTCACCTGACCTGAGAACGAAAATTAGAGCCTGGCTGTTTGTTTTTCTTTCTTTAAAGCAAGAGCAGTGAAGTCAAATGTGTTGCCCTAAGCTTTTTCTGGTGATAAAGCACAGGTGAGGGATAGAACACAGCATCTTCCTGATCAGTCAGCAAATTGGGCTTGCACACTCCACAATACTATGGAAGAATTTGAGCAGTGACTGTAGTGATGTAGTTACTTACGGTGCAATCTGAGAAGTTCCTGACTAGATTTAAAAGTAAAGGTTGACATGGAGAAATTTCACAACATTATCTTCTATGTTTGACTTATACCCAATGTTGGGGAAGCCTGATCTACTACCAAAGTCCTTCAGTTGCCACTTAGAAACTTTTAGCTGCATTGGGTAGCCATCTGTGACAAGCAATGAACATGTTGGCTTGGTAAATCAGGTTAATGTAGTTAAGATTCTAATTTAAGTTAATCAGCGAATGGTTGTTCATGTTGCACTCAGTTTGTTTGGTAAAAATAAAAATGAAATCGTGCTTTTCCAGGGTGTGCAAATGATTACAGGCTCTGATACTCCTACCTCTGCCTTGTTTACCCCCCGCTTCACAAGATCCCTGCCTAAAGTGCAAGTTATCATTGCAATCAACTGCATTGGCCAGGACCATGAATGAAAAATTATAGAGTTATAGAGGCTTAGACTATGGAAACAGGCCCTTCAGCCCAACTTGTTCATGCAGCCCAGTTTTCACAATTAATCTAGTCCCATTTGCCTGTATTTGGACTTTATCCATCCGTACACATCCCATTCATGTACCTGTCCAAATGTTTCTTCAATGACGAAAATGACTCGCCTCCACCATTACCTCAGCCAGCCTGCTCCAGGCTCTCACTACCCTCTGTACAAAAAAACTGCCTCTCTGGACCCTTTTGTATCTCTCCCCTCTCACCTTAAACCATGCCCTCTAGTTTTAAATTCTCCAAGTTGCTCAGGGGAACATTGCTTCAACAGAACTGATGTACAGAAGCTGTTTTTTTCATGCCTCACACCAGCTGAAACCTGTGGCCAATTAGATTCTATCCATTTATCTTCAAGTAATTTTTATGAAGAGGTGGGTAGGGCTTCAAATAGAGCATGTACTCTGTGTACACAAGCGCTGGAAAAACCCAGCATGCAGGTCAGCATCGTAAAGGAAACTAAAATCACTATTTAGAGCTGACATTCAGGCTGTATATCAAGCTAGTTCTCACATTGATGTTGGTCCAAAACACGATAGTGCATCACTCACTGAGAGCAAAAAAGCTTGACCTTGTTCTGTTACATGTTGTTCTTCATCTTATAAAACAATTGACAGTTTGTGTCCCAGATTTTGCCTGGGAACTTGTTATAGGCATAGAGGGATGGGAAGATTTCAAACAATTTCTGTTTCTTAAAAACCTTAAAATACCCAAGTGATAGAAATTGCTGATAGCAATAAGAGATTAATTTTTTTATACGTTTCTCCATGTAATATCGTCACAAGTGGTGACGGCCTATTTAAAATAAATAGGTCATTGATCCAGTTGAAGGAATGAACATGGCAACACTTTACATCAGTGTTAAACAACCTGATACCAGAGTGTGGAGCTGACATAGCTTTTACTGGATGTGTTGGATGTAGGTTTGCTCGCTGAGCTAGAAGGTTCATTTCCAGATATTTTGTTACTCTACTAGCTAACATCTTCAGTGGGCCTCAGGTTAAGCAATGTTGAAAATTTCTGATTTCTATTTATATCTTTGGGTTGGTGATGTCATTTCCTGTGGTGGTGTTACTCCAATTTTTGATTGGAATCTTCTTGATTGGAGTAGCTTTTACTCCAATCAATAAGATACTGCCAGATCTACTGAGCTTCTCTCGCACCTTCAGTTTTTATTTTAGACCTCCAGCATCTGCAGTATATTGCTTGAGATGTGGGATTTTTAATTTTCTTGACAATCCAAAAGTATTTCACCCCTTTTTCTGATTTTCCTTCCAGGTTATATCAAACTGAATTCAAATTTTTGAATGGCCATGGTGGGTCTTGAACCTGTGGCACCTGATTTTAATTTAAGCTGAACTCTCTGCGCGTTGATGTTTTTTTGACTTGAGTTAAAAATCTCATTCACTCTCTTATGCTGAAAAAAACAGAGATGGAAAAATGTCTGCAATAATAGTGTTGGCAATAGCTTGTGACAGTATTTTATCAGAATTAAACATCAGCTTCAGTGATTAATCACCCAGGAAAACTCAGTAAACTCTTTTCTTTAAATTCATTAATTGGATAAGGGTGCCACTGACTAAGCCAGCATTTATTGCCCATCCCTAATTGCCCAGGGGGCAGTTAAGAGTCAGTCACGCTGCTGTGGGTCTGGAGTCACATGTAGGCCAGAGCAGATAAGGATGACGGTTTCTTTCCCTAAAGATATTTATTCCTCAAGGTAATTTTGAAATATTTGTCTTTTTCTTTTTATTACCAACAAATTAGCATTTTAGGAAATTTGCCAGGATTAAAGCTCTTTTGAATTTGACGGATTTGGTAATGATATAATTTACAGTGCAGAATGTTAATTTTTGTCTCTGGATGCTTCTCACTGTTTTTCAGAGTTGTGAAAACACCCTGAGCCAGGTAAATGGAAGGATAATTGACCATTAATATTATGTGGGATAGGAAATTCATAAAATGGTGTGGGAGAAAATCCATGGGCAGCACACCTTTGTGCATATGGAGAGAATCTTTAGGTGCTCCAGAATTGATCCAGCTGAAGATTTGTGGGATGAATGGAAGCCCCTTCATTTCTACACAATGGCAGGTAACCAAGTGAAAGGAGTAACTTTTCTTACTGGAAAAACTGAGGACTGCAGATGCTGGAGATCAGAGCTGAAAATGTGTTGCTGGAAAAGCGCAGCAGGTCAGGCAGCATCCAAGGAGCATGAGAATCGACGTTTCGGGCATGAGCCCTTCTTCAGGAATGAGGAGAGTGGCACACTCTCCTCATTCCTGAAGAAGGGCTCAGGCCTGAAACGTCGATTTTCCTGCTCCTTGGATGCTGCCTGACCTGCTGCGCTTTTCCAGCAACACATTTTCAGCTCTTAACTTTTCTTACTTCACTGTTAATGATCGATGCTTCAGATGGACTATAATTCCTCCATCCACCTCTCTTTCAACCTTCAATTTGCTTTAATTTGACAGAGTGCAGTCAAATCTTTGAATCTTTGCAAGGTAGAAATTGATAGATTCTGATTCCAAGTAGCATACAAATTTATGTGGGTTTAGGTGAGTAAAAGGCATTGAAGTGTTAGATCAGATATGATTTATTAAAAGGCAGGTTTGGCTCGACAGACTGAATAATCGACTCCTATTTCTTTGTTCTGTTAAAAGCAACCATTTCAACTAAGCTTCATCTAAAATGTCCTTTCATGTTTATGTCCAATATTGTTTGATAATGTTCTGATGAAATGATTTAGTATATTTTGCTCTGTTAGACACATTGCATAAATACAAGATGTTGTTATTGATCCATAAACTTAAATACAGGGCAAAATATTATGCTAAATATATTTCAAGGCTGATTTTGAAATGATCTATTGACTGGGAGAGTAAACTGTGCACTGCAAAGCTGGTGGATTGAAATATTTAGAATTTCACAGCTGGTGAGCAAGGGTAGGAGGCATCTGGCATAAAACAAGCTGATGAATATGTTTTCAAATTGGTTGATGCTGACTCAATCCATGCTGGAGCTTTGCCATGGACATACCATTGAAAGGATGTTATTAGAACATTTATGAGCCTGTCAGTTCTCATGTGTGATTTATCATTCAAAGAAGAACAAGAACTGTCACCTGGACATTGTCCACTTCAGCCAAGCAAACAATTTGGAACCGACATGCACATTTAAGGCATAACACTTTAATGATGCTAAGGAGTATTCTCACACAACTGCAACCCTTCTTCAAAATAAGAATAATACCTGACGAGAAGACATGTAGTTTCTGTCACAGCTAAATATTGAAAATATTATGAAGGGAATTATATCATAAAGCCATGCCAAGAGGAGGCACGGTTGAGACAAAACAACAACTCCTGGGGGAGTAGGGAAATAGGGAAACCATCAACATCTCTCTTTGTTGTTGTGGTTAATTAAATTCATGGAATGTTGCTGATGGAGATCAGTCAGCTTACCAAATCTTCAGCGTGGCACAGGAGAGAAATTCCGGAGTTTAAGAGCTAGACAGCTGAAGACATGACTCAGTGGGGCAAAGAAAATCAGGAGTGCACAAAAAGCTAGAATTGATGATAAGAAGGTGAACCATAACCTTCATGTGCTGGGTTAGAAAATGGTCCTAACCACAGGCACCATTGTAAAGGGTGCAGAGATTGTGTCTGAGCCCACATGTTTTGAGTTAAATGTGCAGCTGCATGAATTGTAGCATAGTACTTGTACTAATGATCTAGCCATTCAGAGACTGGTACTCATGTTCTGGCCAGATATGAGTTCAATTCCAACTTGGCAGCTTGAGAGCTTAAATTACACAACATTTGGAATAAAGAGTTAGTTTGTGATGGATATCAAGAACCTGCTGGATTATCACCAAACTTCATCAGATTTTCAAATGACCTTTAGGGAAAGAAATCTGTTGTCGTTAATCATTCATCCCTATGCATGATTCCAGACCCAATCAACATGGAGTTTTTAATTGGATAGCCTTGAAAGCCATGCAGTTCGCACCAGCGCTGTCACAAAGGTAATTAAGGTTGAACAATAAATGCTAATGATGCCCATGGTCTGGGAATTAATATAAAAAAGTTATTTAAGTAGTTCTTTGGAAGCACAATGCTGTACTACTCGAGACGGTAATGGATTTACAGTGTAACATCAATAAAGGTGATGAGGGGTTTCACCATGGGAGGATTGTGCAATATTGCTTTTGTTTGTTTTAAAGAGAGGCTTGACTTTTAATTAGAATTTAAACATTAAGCAGAATGAAGGTACATCAGTCTCCTGGCTGTTGAATTTTCAGATCTGTACTCTCAGAAATTGGTGCTGGTCTTAATACTTTTAAATTCAGGGCTGTTATCTCAATGATTTTCAGTGAGCATTACATATATTACGTTGGATTCTTTTATGAGTGCTCACTGCTGCTTACAACTGAACCGTTAACATTGATCTGCACTGCATTAAGGGTTCGTACCTCCAGCAGGGTATTTCTTATAAAATGATGCAATATATTGTCAGCTCCTGTAATATAAGAGTAGATGTAGGTAATGTAGTAGAGAAAGATTGAATGCATATTTAATACAGCTATTGGTATATACATTATTACATCACAGGCTAGGGAAATCCATGTCTAAGCTAATACTAAACTATTTCGTTACAAATATTGGCATGCTTCAGTGTGTCATGCATCAAATGACCACAGTTTAGATAGAGAATGCAAACTTGTGTACCTGTGGGCCACATGTAATAATGTGGTGTTGATATATGAACACCTTTATTTAAAGGTATACTGTATAATAGCTGTGAGACATAACACAGCAGTGAAGACATTTGAAATAATTTTTCAGTCTTTCTTTGCCTCAGGAGTAGTGCCAGAGGACTGGTGGATTTCAAATAATATGACTTTGATCAAAACAGCGAGAAAGAATAAGCCAAAAAACTACAGGTCAGTCAGTTTAATTCTGATGGTTGTAAGAGGTCTAGAAACAATAATTAGGGACAAAATTAATAATCACATGTACAAGTCCATGTTATTAATGGAGAATCAGCATGGATTTCTTCAGTGGGAGGAGGAGAAATGAAAATAGCACCAGGTGAAATGCTTATTTGGAGAGCTGGCACAGGTGCGAGGGCCAAATGACCCCCTTCACTGATTCTGCGATTTTGGGTGTTCATATATTCAGTCTATCAAATGAGAGCATGTTCAGTCTGATCAATATGGGACCCACTTCAATATAAGAACGTGAGTGTTGCTTTGAATCCTCATGGAACCTGTTTTTTCTCGAGAATTTAGAAGGGCTAATCTGATGGAAATCTTTAAGTTATTATCAAGAAAAGACAAAGTCAATAAAAAAATCTTATTTCCACTTGTTGGGAGTTCTCGAACTAGTGGGCATAGTCTGAGAATCAAGGATAGACCGTTCAGGAGAGATATTGGGAAGATATGGAGAGATAAAGGGTGGCTGATTTTGGAACTCTTCCACCAATGGCATTGATGCTAGATCAATTAATAGTTTCAAATCTGAGTTAGATAAATTTTTGTTAAGCAAAAGCATGAAAGAATATGGGCCAAAGTTACACCACAGAAACCCTTACCACCGGATGCCTGGAGGAAGAATGACTCATCTTCCGCCTTGAGACCCTGCAACTACATGGGATCAATGTGGATTTCACCAGTTGCCTCATTTCTCTTCCTCCCACCTTATCCCAGTCCCAAGCCTCCAACTTAGCATCACCCTCTTGCCCTGTCCATTTTCCTTCCCACGTATCCGCTCCACCCTCCTCTCTGACCAATCACCTCCCCCCCACCTTCATTAACCCATCACATTTCCAGCATCCATCCCCCCAGCCCCAACCCACTCCTATTTATCTGTCAGCCCCCGGCCCACAAGCCTCATTCCTGATGAAGAGCTTATGCCCGAAACACCGATTCTCCTGCTCCTCAGATGCTGCCTGACCTGCTGTGCTTTTCCAGCACTACACTCTTGATTCTGATCTCCAGCATCTGCAGTCCTCACTTTCTCCTAGTTGATTTACACCACAGATCAGCCATGATTTCATTACATGCCAGAAAAGGCTGAATGGCCTACTCCTGTTCCTATGGATCAGCGGCATTTCTTTGATATTTCTCAATCCTCTATAAAGAGGCTTGAACAACATGTTATGAATCTACTCAAGTAGTAAGTATAGTGAAAACTCAAACCTTCTCCCTGTTGTCTCAACACTACACCCTAAGCAGCAACAACAATTACATCAGTGAGATTGTTTACTTTTGGCCTTACAAACTTTGACAGGAGGAGCACTGCAAGACACCAGTAGAAGCTTTCTAGCATTCATTGAGTGATGACCATTGGTTTTTTAAAGAAATTAGCTCACCAATAAAGAATGGTCACTGGAGTTGGGTAAGGCCACAGCCAATCTAACAAAACGTAATGCTTTGTACGCAAAATGGAGGGATAGGAAACAACCATCTGGTCCCTCGAGCCTTTTTCCACATCATGACATCTGAAATAAAATGACTAAACACCTCCAAACAATCCCCTTTCTTAATTTCTCTGAGTCCTGTAATCTGCAGGAAGGAAAAGAAGTCAGTGGAGAAGAGAAAAACAGTAGCGATCATAACAAACTTAAGGGCTGGACTCGGCTTCGTTACTTTGAGCAGTGCCTGAACCAATTCAATTTTATTTCCCACAATAGAAAGTTGGAATGATCTACTCTTTTGTGCAAATACCAATGCAGTTACCTTACAGTCACACACTCGTTTCTGTGCTGTGCCCAGTTTAATTTATTTTCTTTGATCTTAGGCTAAAAATATTCTAATTAACCCTGCTGTTTTAGAAGGGCAAGCTATGTGGAGAAAACAATATACTGATGGAGTGATTGCATTTTGCCAAATTCCTGTATCCTTTTTTAATCACCTCACTTAGTCCAAAAGGCTCCTGTATCTGTTTATATAGATAGAATTTCTGCAACTTTTCAAATGATACCAATTGTCCCTCTCTAATCTGACAGCATTCACCAGAGCAGAGACTTTGTCAGTCATGGGATGCATATGTCAAGGTCAAAACAGTCTATTAACAGAATAATACAAGTGATTCACTGCAATGTCATGGTCAGTGATGAAGCCCTGATACAATCTTCTGAACCATCAAAAATATCAAATATATTCAAAATAAAAATACTTTTTCAAAAATCATTCATAGGTTGTGGGTGTCACAGACTAGACTACAATTTAGAACATAGAACATAGAACATTCCAGCGTAGTACAAGCCAGTCGGCCCTCAATGTTGCACCGACCTGTGGAACCAATCTAAAATCTATCCTACACTATTCCATTTTCATCCATATGTTTACCCATTTATTGGCCATCCTTAGAATGTGAACTGCTTCTTGAATCATTGCAGTTCATTTGGTGTAGCCACACCAGAATGCCACTAAGGAAGGAACTCCAGGATTTTGCCCTCGCAACACTGAACGACTGGCGATACATTTGCACAATTATTTAAAGACCTCAGTTTGACTTGTATCAATCACAAGACTTGTTTTTGAAAGATTTTCCACTGGGAAGATAAAAACTATGATTTAGAGCATTCAAACTGGACAAAGTAACAAAAATATTGAATGCTCTGCTAGCCCTAGGGAAAAGACCTTGGCTTTTCACTCCACATCATCCTCCAATGGTCCAGGGGAGAAAAGCTTCAAACTATTCAGCCTCCCCCTACAACTCAAACCCTCCAGTCCTAGCAACATCTTTGTAAATCTTACATGCACCCTCAGGTTTGACAACACATTGTTGCCAACAAAGGCTGCACCTGTACACCCCCTCAACTTCAACCTGCCTGCAATTCAAACTTCATTTGTTCAAACAATTGTTTAAATGATGCTTACTGTCAGTTTTAATTACTTGCTTTCAAAATCTACCCTTTTCAAACACTGGTTTTAAAATAGCTCTTTTTTATTTCAGTCAAAAACGCAAAAGTGAAAAGGACATAGTCCTTACATCCCCAAGGAAGTTCTGTCATTGATATTATGATCTCATAAAGTGCGTGATGATTATTAGATTCTAGAGAAGGAGCAGCAGAATAATTATGATCCTTGACATGATTGCAAATTTGTGTTATGGTCTAGCAAAGCACCAGTAATGTTTTTGTTTAAAATGGACAAAGTTTGAGATACCATGTTGTTCCATGTTGAGCTAACTAAGCCTGACTATAAACAATATACTACACATAACTTATAGTCTAACATCCTGAATTAATACGAGTTAAAGATTGGTAACAGACAAGATGCACTTGGACACTCCCATGGAACACAGCAAAACAAAATAGCAAATAGCAAACACAATCAAGATAGAGCACATGAATTTCTCAACAGATCATCTCCTCCCCACGTCTCCCTATAACCATCTCAAGCCATCCAGCCCCTAATGTTTGTTACAAATCTTACTGAAATTCTGTTTCCTTTGCAAGGGATTTGCATTTCTCCTTGTCAACAATGTAGCTTTGGAACTCCCTCAAAAGCCTCAATGGTATGGACTGCATCAATGACCACTCATGTTCAGGTAGTTTAATCACTTCCTCTGACTCTTTATTACAATAGCAAAATAGCAAAACTTCCACCCACACTTTATGAGAAACTGAATTCTTGCCTCTTGCTTCCTGCCCTTCTTAAAGCTCTTACAGGCCCAGAAAATTCTACCTATCATCTCGATCTTAAATTCCCAACAAATTGATCAGATCACATTTCCTTTCTCTCTGCGGCTTGTCTCCTATTATCCACCAACATTATGATAAATTCCTTCTTTCAAGTTTTGAAAGCTATCTTTTTGTGGAATCTTAAGAATCATTTTAATCCTTGTGATTTGTTTAGATATTTCCTTTCTGAATTGTGAGAAATTGTCAGTTTAACATCAAATTGCATAAAGTCAAAGCAAACTACTGCTATAGTTACAATCAATGAGTCATCAATGAGGACGTGGGGCTTTCTGATAATGAGATTGTCAACATTGCACAAAGTATAGTCTGTGCATTGTCACCTTACCCTTGTGAATAGCTTGGAACTATTTGAGCTTTCCGTTCCTTTTCATGGTAATGACACTTTCATTAATAAAGAGACAGACTTGGGAATTAGACAAAGCACATCTGAGAGTCAACCCCTGCCCTTGGATTAATGATAAATGATCCTGTTAATTTGATAGTTGTGTTGCGAGGCATTCTCTGCTACATGTATTTGCATTTTGATATATCAGTGTTTCTTTTTTCCTTGCCAATTCTCACTTTTGTAATGGAATAGTGATATGCATTTCCAGAGAGTAGGAGGGAGATTGATTGTCTCCGTGGAATGTTGCTGGAAGATTGGCCATCATCATATTCAAAATTGAAAAGTGTGATGCTGGAAAAACATAGCAGGTCAGGCAGCATCCGAGGAGTAGGAGAATCGATGTTTCGGGCATAAACCCTTCATCGTTCCTGATGAAGGTCTTATGCCTGAAACGTTGATTGTCCTGCTCCTCGATGCTGCCTGACCTGCTGTGCTTTTCCAGCACCACACTTTTCGAACTGATCTCCAGCATCTGCAGTGTTCACTTTCTCATAGTCAGATACGTGCTTGTATCACAGATTTCTACTAATTTTCTGACAAAAGTTGTGTGGGCCAATTGGGAGAGTTGTAAAGGAAATTTGCAGCACTAAAAGCATCGTAGAAACTGAAATGATGTCATCATATTAGACAGAAATTGCTTCTTAAATAAATCATACATTTGCATTTAAAAAATTAGGCTATGGTGGGGTTCATCTGAAAGTTTCACAGGTAACTGATTTCACAGATAACTTGCTTCCTAATTATCCATTTGTATGTTCATGCCTACTTTCACAGATTTTTCATCCAGTATTTAGTCCTCAGCCACTGTAACAAAAATAGATTAACTTAACACTTATCTCAATGTTGTTCGTGAAACTTTTTTGTTTGCAAATCAGATGCTGTGTCTGCCAACAAAATCAGCACTGCCTGCCCTTTACAAATAGTTCAGTATTTTTAACTTTAAAAGTAATTCAATAGTTGTGAACCACTTTTGGGATGCCCATAGGGCATTTGAAAAAAAGACCATAAGACCATAAGACATAGGAGTGGAAATAAGGCCATTCGGCCCATCCGGTCCACTCCGCCATTTAATCATGGCTGATGGGCATTTCAACTCCACTTACCCGCATTCTCACCGTAGCCCTTAATTCCTTGTGACATCAAGAATTTATCAATCTCTGCCTTAAAGACATTTAGCGTCCCAGCCTCCACTGCACTCAGCGGCAATGAATTCCACAGGCCCACCAGTCTCCGCATTTCTGTTCTGAATTGACCCCCTCTAATTCTAAGGCTGTGTCCAAGGGTCCTAGTCTCCTCGCCTAACGGAATAAAATTTCCTAGCCATGTCATATTATCTTGTAAGTTTCTATTAAATTTCCCCTTAATCTTCTAAACTCCAATGAATACAATCCCAGGATCCTCAGCCATTCCTCATATGTTAGACCTACCATTCCAGGGATCATCCATTTGAATCTCCGCTGGATACGCTCCAGTGCCAGTATGTCTTTCCTGAGGTGTGGGGACCAAAACTGGACACAGTACTCCAAATGGGGCCTAACCAGAGCTTTATAAAGTCTCAGTAGCGCAACGATGCTTTTATATTCCAAACCTCTTGAGATAAGTGACAACATTGCATTCGCTTTCTTAATCATGGACTCAACCTGCATGTTTACTTTTAGAGAATCCTTGACTAGCACTCCCAGATCCCTTTGTACTTTGGCTTTATGAATTTTCTCACCGTTTAGAAAGTAGTCTATGATTTTATTCTTTTTTCCAAAGTGCAAGACCTTGCATTTGCTCACATTGAATTCTATCAGCCATTTCCTGGACCACTCTCCCAAACTGTCTAGATCCTTCTGCAGCCTCCCCACTTCCTCAGTACTACCTGCCTGTCCACTTAACTTCGTATCATTGGCAAACTTCACTAGAATGCCCCCAATCCCTTCATCCAGATCATTAATATATAATGTGAACAGCTGCGGCCCCAACACTGAACCCTGCGGGACACCGCTTGTCACCGGTTACCATTTCAAAAAAGAACCTTTTATCCCAACTCTTTGCCTTCTGTCAGACAGCCAATCCTCAATCCATACCAGTAGCTCACCTCGAACACCATGGGCCCTCACCTTACTCAGCAGCCTCCCGTGTGGCACCTTATCAAAGGCCTTTTTGAAGTCTAGATAGACCACATCCACTGGGTTTCCCTGGTCTAACCTACTTCTCACCTCTTCAAAGAGTTCCAACAGGTTTGTCAGACACGACCTCCCCTTACTAAATCCATGTTGACTTGTTCTAATCCGATCCTGCTCTTCCAAGAATTTAGAAACCTCATCCTTAATGATGGATTCTAGAATTTACCAACAACCGAGGTTAGGCTAATTGGCCTATAATTTTCCATCTTTTGTCTTGATCCTTTCTTGAACAAGGGGGTTACAACAGTGATCTTCTAATCATCCGGGACTTTCCTTGACTACAGTGACTTTTGAAAGATCTCAACCAATGCCTCCACTATTTCCTCAGCCACCTCTCTCAGAACTCTAGGATGTATCCCATCGGGGCCAGGACATTTATCAATTTTAAGACCTTTTAGCTTTTCTCACACTTTCTCTTTTGTAATGGCAACTCAGCCCCTTGACTCGCTTTAATTGTTAGGATATTACTCATGTCTTCCACTGTGAAGACTGATGCAAAGTATTTGTTAAGTTCTCCTGCTATTTCTTTATCTCCCATCACTAGGCTTCCTGCATCAGTTTGAAGTGGCCCAATGTCTACTTTTGCCTGTCGTTTGTTTCTTATGTACTGAAAGAAACTTTTACTATCATTTCTAATATTACTGGCTAGCCTACCTTCATATTTGATCCTCTCCTTCCTTATTTCTCTCTTTGTTATCCTCTGTTTGTTTTTGTAGCCTTCCCAATCTTCTGATTTCCCACTGCTCTTGGCCACTTTATAGGATCTCTTTTTTCTTTAATACATTTCCTGACTTCCTTTGTCAGCCATGGCTGTCTAATCCTACCCCAGATAATCTTTCTTTTCTTGGGGATGAACCTTTCTACAGTGTCCTCAATTATACCCACAAACTCCTGCCATTTTTGCTCTACTGATATTCTTGAGAGGTGGGTAATGTTTCCAGTCACCCCAAGTCAACTGCAAGTGTGGGACTAGAGTCATGTGTGAATATGCATTGCTGTATAGACATTGCTGTTCAGTACACTGCTCATGCCATCATCCACTATAGGAAACAACAGGGTCTACATAGTCTCATGTGGTAGAGGAAAACCACTTCCTAGATTAAGTCAGAGCTTCTTGTAGTCAACAAGATATACATTTTACACAGATATGGTGGGCATTTGGTGGAGACATTGCATGCTTGACAAATAAACATCACTGCAGTAATGTTTGAGAAGGGTCTTCAAATCAGGTCACCTGGGTAGAACTTTGAAATAAAAAGAGTGATTTCTTTACTGGGATTAGCCTACAGGCCTTCCAACAGTAGAGGAGTCGATATGTACAGAAATCACAGAAAAATGGGAGAGAAACTGGATTATGGTTGTAGGGGATTTCAACTTTGCTAGCACTAACTGGGGTTGCCTTCATGTGAAAGAATTAAATGGGGTGGAATTTTTCAAATGCATCCAGGAGAGTGTTTTCTACCTGTATAAAGATATTCCTACTCGAGATTGGTCTAGACCTAATTATTAGGGAATGAAGTTGGTCAAGTGGTTGAAGTTTCAGTGGGCAAGCATTTTGGGGATAGTGACCATAACTCTTTCAAAGCCATTATGAAAGGGATAAGGATAGTTAAGCAGAAGTTAAGTGTCTTAGCTGGCAGAAGGCAAGTTCAATGTCATTAGACAGGATCTGGCAAACACAGATTGGGAGCAGCTACTTGTAAGTACGTTTACATTTGGAGGATGGGAATCTTTTAAAATTAGTACAATGAGAGTTCAGGGTCAGTGTATTCCTCTAAAAGTGAAAGACAAGGGCAGTAAGTCCAAGGTCCTTTGGGTATCAAGGGACATTTGGAGTTTGATAAAGAAAGAAAAGGAATGCATTTGTCAGGCAAATTGCATTAAAAATAGGGGAGGCCCTTCAAAATTGTACAGAGTGTAAAGGTTGTTTGCAAAAGAAATTAGAATGGCAAAAAGGGTCCACAAAATATCTTTGGTAGATAGGATCATAAGTATAAGCATCTTACATTATATATAAGTAGATACTTATCAGTATATTAACACAAATACTCTAGCTGTGGCCCAACCAATTTTAATGAGTTCCAGTATAACCTCCCAGCTCTTAAGCTCTATGCCCTGACCAATATAATCTTGTGTATCCTATACCTTCTTAATTCACCTCTCCTGATATTTTAATGAGCCACCATGCACACAATATTCTCTCTAATCTTTAGTGCTTCCCAGGGTCCTTCTGCTCATAATGGGACAGTGGAGGCCCAGTCTCTGGATTCATTTAAGAAAGAGTTGGATAGAGCTCTCAAAGATAGTGGAATCAAGGGTTATGGAGATAAGGCAGGGAGTGGATACTGATTAGGAATGATCAGCCATGATCATATTGAATGGTGGTGCAGGCTCGAAGGGCTGAATGGCCTACTCCTGCACCTATTGTCTAATGTCTATTCTCCAGAATCCAAGGATTTTTGGAAAATTATAACCTATGTATTCACCATCTCTGCAACTAATTGTTTGAGGATCTTAAGGTGTGGTCATTGGAACCCAGGGACCGATCTGACTTTAGCTCTATTAGTAATAGTAATACACTGGTGATGTTATTTAGTTCCTCCTCCATACTCTTTAGTAGTCATGGAATGTTGGAAGTATCTTCCAAAGTAAAACAATTGTTTAATTCCTCTGCCAATTCTTTGCTCCCTGTAACTATGTCAGTCTGGCCCCTTAGAAAGCCAGACTAAGATGATGTTTCCAATCCATCTCCTTCCTTCAGCTGATGATCACTGAGCTCTTCCATACTGGAAGAAGAGATGTAAGCACATATTCTTGCTGCTACCTGGAGTAGACTCTGGACCAGAATATTAGCTTGGAGGCTTCTGAGGCCAAGAGAGAGAGGCTTGTTGGCTCTTCATCTCATGGCAATCTGCTTTGACATCAAACCCCATTGTCTGCAAGGACCAGATTTTGTAGCTTTTCTGGAGATAAGATAATTTCACTGATCTCTCTTGCCTTCTCAACACCTTACCAGCACTGGAGCGGGGGCAGAGGAGATTCGCCAAGTTGTTGCCTAGGATTAGAAATCTTGGTTATGAGGGAAGACTGGATGCGCTGGATTTGTTTTCCTTAGAGCAGAGGAGGCAGAGGAGCATCTAATTAAGGTATACAAACTGTGAGAGGCATGGAAAGAGTAGGTCATGACAGTCTTTTTCCCCATGTCAGATATGTCGAAGACCAAAGGGCATAGATTTTAAAGTGCAAAATAGTTTAGAGGAAATGTGAGGAAAATATTTTCACCTAGGATGGTAGAAATATGGAACATGCTGCCTGAGAGGTTGGTGGAGGCAAGTACTCTTGCAATATTTAAGAAGCATCTGGATGCACATTTAAAATGCACTGGTGTAATAGGCAATTGATAGATTTCAGGTAAATAGAATTCATGTGTTTGTTGGTGGACAGAAAGACTTGTTCTTTTTGCTGTGTAACTCTAAGAGTAAGAAGATTGAGAGGGATAGAGTGGGACCTATTGGAGAGCAAAGAGGTAACATTTGTGTGTAGCCAGAGGAGATCTTAAATCAATACTTCTCATCTGTATGCACAAATGGGAAAGACATTGCAGCGAGAGATTTCACTTGGGATGAAGAAGTTCTGGAACATGTTAAGGTTAATAAGGAGCGGGTATGAGATGTTTTAGTGGGCATGAGATGAGATGTATCCCATGCTATGAAGAGAGGAGATTGCTGGGGATATTTAAAACTTTACTTGCCACAGATGAAGTGTGAGATGACTGGAGGTGAGCTAAGAGGTTCCTTTGTTCCAGAAGGGGAGCAAGGATAGGCTAAGGAGTTTCAGACCAGTGAGTCTGATGTTAGTGGTAGGGAAATTATTGGAAAAAAATCTGAGGGACAAGATTAACCAATACTTGGAAAAGCAGGGATTGATCAGGGATAAAAACTGAAAATGTGTTGCTGATTAAAGCACAGCAGGTCAGGCAGCATCCAAGGAACAGGAAATTCGCCGTTTTGGGCCAGAGCCCTTCATCAGCCCTTCATCCCTTGATCAGGGATAGTCAGTACAGATTTGTTAGAGGGTGACTCTGCCTGACTAACTTAATTGAGTTCTTTTTGAAAAGCTGACTATATAAATTGATGAGGGTAGTGCAGTTGATGTGGTTTAAATGGACTTCAGTAAAGCTTTGACAAGGTCACATATGGAAGGCTGGTCCTAAGGGTAAGAGCCCATGGGATCCAAGGCAAATTGACAAACTTGTCCAAGGTTTGTGCAAAGATTTGTAGCTCGGGTGCTCATTGTTGTGGTTCTGTTCGCCGAGCTGGAAGTTTTTGTTGCAAACGTTTCGTCCCCTGGCTAGGCGACATCATCAGTGCTTTGGAGCCTCCTGCAGTTTGTGTATCATCCCAACCATTCAACTGATGATGCCATTTCCACCACCTTCCATTTGGCCCTTACCCACCTGGAGAAGGATACCTGCATCAGATGACTGTTCATCGACTTCAGTTCTGCATTTAACATTATCATGGGTGTGTGTGGCACTGCTGCCTCACAGCGCCAGAGACCTGGCTTCAATTCATGCCTCAGGCATTTGTCTGTGTGGAGTTTGCACATTCTCCCTGTGTCTGCGTGGGTTTGCTCTGGTTTCCTCCCACAGTCCAAAACGTGCAGGTTAGGTGAATTGGCCACGCTAAATTGCCCGTAGTGTTAAGTGAAGGGGGAAATGTAGGGGAATGGGCCTGGGTGGGTTGCTCTTCAGGAGGGTCGGTGTGGACTTGTTGGGCCGAAGGGCCTGTTTCCACACTGTAAGTAATTTATATATTATATTCCTCATCACCTGTTTGGAAAGGTGAGACTACTGGGCCTAAATACCTCCCTTTGTAACTGGATCCTGGACTTCCTGACTGGGAGACCTCAGGCAGTCCAGATAGGTAACAACATCTCAAATACCACACAGTGAGCACAGGGGACCCCAAGGGCTGTGTGCTCAGTCCACTACCCTGCTGACACACGACTGTGCAGAGCAATGACAAATAGAATTTAATCCTGATAAATGTGAGATAATACATTTTGGGAGGTCTAATAATGGGAGGATTTGTACAATGAATGTTAGGTTCATCAGGAGTACTGAGAAACAAAGGGAATTGGTATCCAAGTCCATAAATTCCCGAAGATGTCAGCACAAGTCAACAGGGTGGTGAAAAATGCATACAGGATACTTCTCGTCTTTAGCCGGGACATTGAAAATAGGAGCAAAGAAGTCTTGTTACAACTTTATAAAATATTGGTTAGGCCACAGTTGGAATACTGTGTGCAGTTCTACGTGCTACACTATCGGAAGGACATGATTACACTGAAGAGGGTGTGGAAGAGATTCACCAGGATGTTGCCTGGAATGAAAAGTCTCAGTTATGAGGAGATATTGGATAAGCTGGGCTCTTTTTCCTTGGAGCAGAGAAGGTTGAAGTGGGGAACTGGTTGAGGTATACAAAATTATAGAGACATTGATAGGATAGATCATAAGAATCTTTTCCCCCTGTCAGACATATCTAAGACGAGAGGGCATATGTTTCAGGTGAGGAATAAGTCATTTAGGAGAAATCTGAGAGAAGAAATCCTCCCAGGGAGTGATAGAAACATGGAAAATGCTACCCAAGAGGGTGATGGAGGCAGGTACTCCCTCAACATCGAGAAGCATCTGGATGAGCAATTAAATTGACAAGTAATAGCAGGTAAATGAGATTAGTTGTTTGTTGGTCAGCATAAATATGGAGGGCTGAAGGGCCTGTTTCTATGCTATATGACTCTGACTGTAGCATTGTTGTAGAGACTTTCAGGAGGTCTACTTTTTGTGTCTCACTGCTTTGAGATCCCTATAATTCTCCCCACAAGTCCACGTGATATTATGATGGTGGGTAGTACTTTAGACACCCCTCACTATTAATTATTTCTGGTTCATATTCAACAAGAATGGATAAGAGATTTCCTTCCCTGAAAGACACCAGTGAGTCTTTTGTATTTTTGGGACCGTCTGACTCAATTGTGAATTTACAACCTCTGCTTTCTGAGTCAAGTAGCAGCTACTGTACCTATTGAAGGATGATTTCTAAATACAAATGAAACATCTTTGTTGCACGAAATCATGTTATTGTATTAATCTTTAAGGTTTTTATGAAGATTTCTCGCTTGAGTTGTGGCTGTGGTTTGCTCGCTGAGCTGATGTGTTGTCATGCAGATGCTTTGTCACCACGCTAGGTAACATCAACAGGTAACAGATCATATAAATATCAAGCAGAGTAGAACTATAATACTTCACAGAAGTCACACTGATGACCTTGTCTAGCATAGTGACAAACCATCTGCACAATAACCAACCAACTCGGCGAACAAAGCAAATGATATTATATTAATCTCTGAATGCCAAATGTGTTTTCATGAAATTCCGTTATCTACAATTTTGACAGTGGCATTAAAATAAACAAACAAATTGCTTCCATCACAGCAATTAACCATTCTTAACCATTCAAAATTAGTGACCTGAGCAATAAAAATATGATACCAACTTTTGTAGCCTTAGAAACTGATGTAACCTTTAATTGAATCTTTATTTATGCTTTGTAAAATATGTAAATAAACTACTTATGTGATGAAGAAAATAATATCACAATGTAAAAAGCTGATTAGTTTGCAGCTTCTTAACTCAAAATGTAAGCTTCTTTGACATCTTGTTCGTATTTGACTGGTGGCTCAGCACCAGCAATCCCATCAAATACAGGGTTATATTCCTGTGCAGTAGCGAGGGAGTATGGCACTTTCAGAGCTATTATCTTTTGAATGAGATGCCTGATCTCTCAAGTACCCATCCACCACCACTCTCCTTTGCCTGCATACCTCATTTTTCTTTTTGAATAGCTTTTTCTTTAACTCATCTCACTTTCTTCAACTTAAAGGTGGGTACCTGCATGAGTCGCAGTTATACCTGTTTCATTGTGAGGTATGTGGAACATTTTCCAATCCTGATGGGGACCCACCCACAACTCTTTCTCTGATTCATCAGGGCTCTCATTGATGATGCTTCCTGTTGTCATCTAGAACTGGAAGAAAATAATCTTTTTTTGAAATGTTCATCCTTCTTTCACCTTCATCTCGTCCATCAATGATTCATCCTTTGCCTTCCTTGACTTCTCTGTTTTCATTTATGAAGATAGGCTGTCCACCAACATTCATTCCAAATCCACTGACTCTAACAGTTACCCCAACTAATCTTCATCGAACCCTGCTTCCTAAAAGGATTTCATTCCATTCTCCTTGTTTCTCCATCTCCATTCTTGGAGATGCTACGGCTTTAAGAGATTAAATTGTCCTGGTTTCTTTAAGGGAGAGATTGAACAAGAGACACAGAGCTGGCTACTGAAGACCACCTGAGTAAACAGCTTTGGTTTTTGTTTTACTAACAACCTGAATGGCCAGCTCTCACAGATCAAGATTTCTGGGTTTTGGTTTTTTAGTATCATCAGGCGCTATTGGATATCAATAGAATTGGAGGGTTCAGTAAATGTCTCCTTGATGTTACCCTTCCTGGTTTTTATCTTGATGCTTTTTTTCTCCTGGAATGGAGAACTGCATGTGAGAATCTGTGTCTGAATTTTGACTTTTTGCCAAGAGGTGTGAATATAGGTTGCTACTTTCTTGGAACAGTTAATTAGTAATAGTTATTGCACCTATTATTTGGTTAAGTTATTCTTTCTTTGTTTGTATTTTACATACAGCACTTAAATAAATTGTGTTTTGCTTAACATCAAGTAATTTGACCCATCCCAATTGGAACATATCACTTCACATTTGCCTTCAAAATAAGAAAAAGTTAGGTTCTAGTCTATCTTCTTAAAATATTTTGGGGTCTGTTCTGGTTCATAACAATCCCATCTGTTCCAATGATCCCTCTTTCCTCAACTGAGGATTCTCTGCTCAACCAAGTCTGACTTATCTCTGGTATTTCTTCCCTCATCCTTTGCCTCCCCTTGTCCTCACGTTCTATCTACCAGTTTCCATATTTATTTTTCTACAATTTTCACCCCTCCAGCATGATACCATCACAAACACATCTTCCCCTCTCCTCCATTGTCAGCATTCCGCAATGAGCATTCACTCCACAACATTGTAGTCCACTCCACCATCACACTTGACAATTCCTTACTCCCCCAATGCACCATCTCATGTAATCATGGTAGTTGTAACATTTCCCAATTCACTTCCTCCCTCCTCACTGTCCAAGGCCCCAAACATACACTCCAGGCATAGCAGCATTCGACTTGTACCTCCTTCAATCTAGTCTGCTAGTGAGACCAAATGCAGACTTGATGATCACTTTGCAGAACGCCTCTACTCCGTACTTAGGAGTGACACGACCTTAAAATTGCTTGCCATTTCAATAAATCACCTTGCTACCATGCAAACATTTCTATCCTGGGCTTGCTACAATGTTTCAAAGAAGCGTAAAGCTAGCTGGAAGAACACCACCTCATTTTTCACTTGGGCACTTTATGGCTTCGAAGACACAACATTGAATTCTATGACTTCAGAACTTGACCTCTGTCCTCCACTTTTCTTACACCCCTTTCCTCACCTCTCATGTCTTGATGTTGATTTTCTCCTTTCCTTCATTTACATCGATTTTACATCTCTATTTCTGTTTCAGCATCATTAACAACCTTCTTGTCGTTTTGCTCTCATCACTCTTCGAACCCATTCCACTCCACGTCCTCTTTTTCCAGCAATACCCAAGTTCTGTACTGCACTGAAATTCAAGAAAAAGGTCATTTTCTTGCTTTATTTCTTAATAAATTTCACACTATCCAGGAAAGGCAAAAACAATGACTGTAGATGCTGGAAATCAGATTCTGGATCAGTGGTGCTGGAAAAGCACAGCAGTTCAGGCAGTATCCGAGGAGCAGTAAAATTGACATTTCGGGCAAAAGCCCTTCATCAGGAATACAGGCAGAGAGCCTGAAGGGTGGAGAGATAAATGAGAGGAGGGTGGGGGTGGGGATGAAGGTGATAGGTCAGGGAAGAGGGTAGGTGAAGGTAGCAAAGTGTACAATAGGTGGATGGGGGGTGGGATGAAGGTGATAGGTCAGAGAGGAGGGTGGAATGGATAGGAGGAAAAGAAATAGGCACATAGGACAAGTCGTGGGGACAGTGCTGAGCTGAAAGTTTTTAACTAGGGTGAGGTGGGGAAAGGGGAAATGAGGAAACTGTTGAAGTCCACATTGATGCCCGAGGGTTGAACTGTTCTGAGGCGGAAGATGAGGCGTTCTTCCTCCAGGCGTCTGGTGGTGAGGGAGCGGCGGTGAAGGAGGCCCAGGACCTCCATGTCCTCGGCAGAGTGAGAGGGGGAGTTAAAATGTTGGGCCACAGGGCAGTGTGGTTGATTGATGCGGGTGTCCCAGAGATGTTCCCTAAAGCACCCTCTAGGAGGCGTCCAGTCTCCCCAATGTAGAGCAGACCGCATTGGGAGTAACGGATACAATAAATGATATTAGTGGATGTGCAGGTAAAACTTTATTGGATGTGGAAGTCTCCTTTAGGGCCTTGGATGAAGGTGAGGTAGGAGGTGTGGGTGCAGGTTTTGCAATTCCTGTGGTGGCAGGGGAAGCAACCAGGACGGGAGGGTGGGTTGTGGAGGGGCATGGACCTGACCAGGTAGTCACGGAGTGAACAGTCTTTGCGGAAGGTGGAAAGGGGTGGGGAGGGAAATATGTCACTGGTGGTGGGGTCTGTTTGGAGGTGGTGGAAATGTCGGCGGATGATTTGGTTTATGTGAAGGTTGGTAGGGTGGAAGGTGAGCACCAGGGGCGTTCTGTCCTTGTTACGGTTGGAGGGATGGGGTCTGAGGGCGGAGGTGTGGGATGTGGATGAGATGCATTGGAGGTCATCTTTAACCATGTGGGTAGGGAAATTGTGGTCTCTAAAGAAGGAGGCTATCTGGTGTGCTCTGTGGTGGAACTGGTCCTCCTGGGAGCAGATATGGCAGAGGCAGTGGAATTGGGAATATCGGATGGCATTTTTGCAAGAGGTAGGGTGGGAAGAGGTGTAATCCAGTTAGCTGTGGGAGTCAGTGGGTTTGTAAAAAATGTCTGAAGAAGGGCTTATGCCCGAAACATCGATTCTCCTGCTCCTCGGATGCTGCCTGGCCTGCTGTGTTTTTCCAGCACCACATTTTTCAACTCTGGTCTCCAGCATCTGCAGTCCTCACTTTCTCCCAGGTAAATTTAAGGTCAGGGTGGAATGTGTTGGTGAAGTTGATGAATTGCTCTACCTCCTCGCGGGAACACGAGGTGGCGCCAATGCAGTCATCAATGTAACGGAGGAAGAGGTGGGGAGTGGTGCCGGTGTAATTGCGGAAGATCAACTTTTCTACATAGCCAACTAAGAGACAGGCATAGCTGGGGCTCATCCGGTTGCCCATGGCTACCCCTTTGGTCTGGAGGAAGTGGGAGGATTCCAAGGAGAAATTGTTAAGGGTGAGGACCAGTTTGGCCAAACGAATGAGAGTGTCGGTGGAAGGGTACAGTTGGGGATGTCGGGAGAGGAAGAAATGGAGGGCTTGGAGGCCCTGGTCATGGTGGATGGAGGTGTAGAGGGACTGGATATCCATGGTGAAGATGAGGCATTGGGGGCTGGGATAACGGAAGTCTTGGAGGAGGTGGAGGGTCTGGGTGGTGTCTTGAACGTATGTGGGGAGTTCCTGGACTAGGGGGGATAGGACAGTGGCAGCCCATTTAATTGGCACCATATCCACAAGCAATTACTTCCTTGATTACTTCCTAATATGCAAGATGCACTGCAGAAATTCACCGAAGCTCCTTAGACAGTACCTTTTTAATCCTGTGATTTCCACCAGGTGAAAGGACAAGAGCAACAGATACATGGATCCACATGCAAGTCCACCTCTAAGCCATTCACCATCCTAACTTGGAGCTATATTGTTGTCCATTCACTGTTGCTGGGTCAAACTCATATGAGCACACAAATAGCTCATTCATCCTTTCAAGCCTGCTCTTGGCTGATCTGATTATAACCTCAAATCCACACTCCCGTCTATCTGTAATAACATTTCAACCCCTTGCTGAATAAAATTCTATCGGTGATTGCCTTAAAAATTTTCAAGCACTCTGCCACTCCAACTATTTCAGGAAGAGATTTCCAATCTCCTGTGAAAAGAAATTTCACCCGTCTCTGTTTTAAATGGACAATCCGTCGTCTTAAACAGTGACCCCTAGCTCTAGATTTTCTCATAAGAGGAAACATCCTTTCTTCATCTACCCTGTCACGAATTTATGATGTATCCATCTAGTCCCCTCTAAATCTTCCCAAATCTAGAAGGTACAATCCTAGCTTGTCCAACCATTCTCGATAAGACAATGTATCCATTCTGAGTATTATTCTGATAAAACTACTTTGAACTGCCTCCAATGTATTTATGTCTTTCCTTAAAAATAAGTTACTATACTATGCAGAGTGCTCAAAATGTAATCTCACCCTTGCCCTTATAACTGAAACATAATCTTTCTACATTTACTTTCCCATATGATTAATGATGACATCCTATTAGCTTTTTTAATTCATTGATTCATGTGCATAACATTTTTTTTTTGATTTGTGCATGAGGATAGCCAGATCACTCTGTATCCTATCTCCTGCATCTCCTTCCCTAGCCACAGTTACGTGCAATAAATGCTGGCTCAGCTAGAAAAACCTATGTCTTCTGAATGCTGCAAATGTGTTGCTGGTCAAAGCACAGCAGGCCAGGCAGCATCTCAGGAAAGATGCTGCCTGGCCTGCTGTGCTTTGACCAGCAACACATTTGCAGCTGTGATCTCCAGCATCTGCAGACCTCATTTTTTACTATGTCTTCTGAATGACTACTTAGAAGTATTGACTAGGACACTGGGGAGATTTTACTTGTTATTCTTAAAATAGTCCCATGGAATCTCTCATATCTATCTGGAGGGGTAGGCAGGACCTCAAAAAAAAAAGCACTTTTGATAGTGCAGCACTCCTTCATTATTGCACTAAAGTGGGGTCAACCTAGATTTTGTGTTCATGTCTCTGAAGTGGAACTTGATTCCAGCAATTCTGCTTCAGAATTAAGGGTGTGAGTACTAACCCACAGCTGCCACAGAGGAAATCCTGATATTTTGGATATCAATGACAGGGGAAAGGGCGAAGAACCAACTGTCATCAAATTTCTGATCCCTCAGGTTAGTGGTAAGTGCATCAGTCCCTTTCTGCTCTACTACTGAGATGAGTGGTAGGATACAAGGCTCTCGAAAAGTGTTTATGGTTCCATTGTCCTGAGGTCATGAAAGCTGTTATATAATAGCAAGTCTTTTGTCTTCCTTTATGTCTCAGAAAACAGAGACCATCGATTAACAATCTTAAAGGTAATGTTGCCATAGTCCTACCAGAACAGTCGATCTTCTATAATTACACCGGCACCACTTCCCACCTCTTCCTCCGTTACATTGATGACTGCATTGGTGCCACCTCGTGCTCTCGCGAAGAGGTTGAGCAATTCATCAACTTCACCAACACATTCCACCCTGACTTTAAATTTACCAGGACCATCTCTGACACCTCCCTCCTTTTCCTGGATCTCTTCATCTCCATTAATGATCACTGACTTGATACCGACATTTTTTACAAACCCACTGACTCCCTCAGCTACCTGGATTACACCTCTTACCACCCTACTTCCTGCAAAAATACCATCCCGTATTCCCAATTCCTCCGCCTCCGCCGTATCTACTCCCAGGAGGACCAGTTCCACCACAGAACACACCAGATGGCCTCCTTCTTTAGAGACCACAATTTCCCTTCCCACGTGGTTAAAGATGCCCTTCAACACATCTCGTCTACATCCCGCACCTCCACCCTCAGACCACACCCCTCCAACAGTAACAAGGACAGAACGACCCTGGTGCTCAACTTCCACCCTACCAACCTTTGTTAAACCAAATCATCCGCCGACATTTCCGCCACCTCCAAACAGACCCCACCACCAAGGATATATTTCCCTCCCCAACCCTTTCCGCCTTCCGCAAAGACCGTTCCCTCGTGACTACCTGGTCAGGTCCACACCCCCCTTCACCCCACCCTCCTATCCTGGCACCTTCCCCTGCCACCGCAGGAATTACAAAACCTGCACCCATACCCCCTCCCTCACCTCCATCCAAGGCCCGAAAGGAGCCTTCCACATCCATCAAAGTTTTACCTGCACATCCACCAATATCATTTATTATATCCGTTGCTCCCAATGTGGTCTCCTCTACATTGGGGAGACTGGACGCCTCCTAGCAGAGCGCTTTAGGGAACATCTCTGGGACACCCGCACCAATCAACCACATCGCCCTGTGGCCCAACATTTCAACTCTCCCACCCACTCTGCCGAGGACATGGAGGTCCTGGGCCTCCTTCACCACCGCTCCCTCACCACCAGATGCCTGGAGGAAGAACTTCTCATCTTCCACCTCGGAACACTTCAATCCCAGGGCATCAATGAAGACTTCAACAGTTTCCTCATTTTCCCTTCCTCCCCCACACCCCAGTTCCAAACTTCCAGCTCAGCATTGTCCCCATGACTTGTCTAACCTTCCCAACTTCTTTTCCACCTATCCATTGCACCCTCCCCCTCCCCCACCTATCACCTTCATCCCCTCCCCCACTCACCTATTGTACTCTATGCTACTTTCTCCACCCCCACCCTCTTCTAGCTTATCTCTCCACCCTTCAGGCACTCTGCCTTTATTCCTGATGAAGGGCTTTTGCCTGAAATATTGCTTTTACTGCTCCTCAGAGGCTGCCTGAATTGCTGTGCTCTTCCAGCACCACTAATCCAGAATCTGGTTTCCAGCATCTGCAGTCATTGTTTTTACCTACCAGACAATAGGGCTGCTCTCTCTCATTAGAGAGAAAGACATGACTGGAAGTGGCTAACATGAGAATCACTACACCTCAGGCGAAGGGGAGGTTGAGAAGAAGAGCACTTCATGGTAACCTCAGCCAGTGTGTGAATTGAAAGCATGCTGTTAGAATTGCAAACCAGTCACCCAGCCAACTGAATTAACCAACATTCATCAAAGCCAAAAGGAGCTGAATAATTCACTTTCAGACTTGAATTACTCTTGAATTATTTCATCTCCCCAACCTGTAACAGATTAAACATTGCATCAGGATTATGCTGGTCCAAAAATCTGAACTTCAGGCAATTGTTTCACTGCAGTGATTAAATTTAGAAGAACAGCAACCAGAATTAGATTGATTAAAATTTCTGTTGAATGTGAACTATCAAAAGTTATTTTGAAAGAATCTCTGCTGCATTGAGGCAGAGGATTCACATAATTATTGCTAACAACATCTATTAGCCAGCTCTTTTCATGCAGTCAAACATGTCAATGTTCTTCCAGAAAGATCATCAACTAAACTTTGACATCGAGCCACTGAAGGCCATATAAGGACAGATGACCAAAAGCTTTAACATTGCTGGTTTTAAGAAAAGGATGAAATTTGATGAAAGATTTATGGAGGAAATGATAGCACATAGGATCTAAACTGCTGAAATCAATGGTTGTGTAATTAAAATCATGGTATTTAAGAGACTAAGAGAATAGCGTAGACATCTCTGCAGATTTTTATTTTATTCACATGTGGGACATGGACCAATGGCTGTCCAGTATTTACCTTGTTCGTAATTACCCTTGAGAAGGTAGTGGTGAGCTGTCTTCTTAAACCACTGCAGTCCACTGCTATGTGTTGACTCACCGTACCCTTCGAGAAGGAGTTCAAGTCAACCTCAGCGAAGGAACAGCGACATATTTCCAAGTCAAGATGGTGAATGACTTGGAGGGGAACTTGCAGGTGGTGGCTTCTCATGTATCTGCTGACTTTGTCCCTCTAAATAGAAGTGGTTGTAAGTTTAAAGGTGCTGTCTAAGGATATTTGGCAAATTTCTGCAGTGCATTTTGTAATGGTGCACAGTGCTGTACTGAATGTCAGTGGTGGAGGCAGTGGATGCTTGTGGATGTGGTGCCAATCAAAGCAGACTGCTTTGCCCTGGATGGTGTCAAGCTTCATGAATTTTGTTGAAGTTACACTCAATCCAGTTAAGTGGAGAGTATTCCATCATGGTCCCAATTTGTATATTGCCAATGATTAATACATTTAGGGATTCAGGAGGTGAGTTACACACCATGGTATCCCTAGCTGCTGACCTTTTGGAGCTACTGTGTTTATGTGGCAAGTACAGTTGGGTTTCGGGTGATTGGTAAGTACCAGGATGTTAATAGTGGGAGATTCAGTAATAGTAACAACATTGAATGTCGAGGCAGTGGTTAGGTTGTCTGTTATTAGAAATGGTCATTGCCTAGCATTTGTGTAGTATGGATGTTACTTGTCACTTGTCAGCCCAAGCCTGTACATTGTTCAGATCCTATTGCATTTGGACATGGACTGTTTCACTATTGGAGGAGTCACAAATGGTACAGAATATTGTGTAATCATCTGTGAACAAGCCCACTTCTGATCTTATGATGAAGTGGAGTTTAATGATGAGCAATTAAAAATGGTTGAGCCTTCAACACTATCTTGAACAGCTCTAGAGATGTGCTGGAGCTGAGATGACAGGCCTCCACCAACTGCTACCATCTTCCTATGTGCCAGGTATGACTCCAAACAATGGAGAGCAGTTTTGAAAGGGCTCCTGATTCTTGAAATTCAATCGCATATGGCCTTGATGTCCAGGACTGTCATTCTCACCTCATCTCTGGAATTCAGCATTTTTGTCCATGTTTGAACTGAGCTGTGCACTAAAGTCAGGAACTGAGTGGCCCTGTTGAAACTCAAATGGGCGTCAGTGAGCAGGTTATTGCTAAGCAGGTGCTGCTTGATAGCACTGTAGATTATGCCTTCCGTGGCTTTATAGATGATCGAGAGTAGATTGATGAGATGGTAATTGGCCAGGTTGAATTTGTCCTGTTTTTTGTGTAAGACATTCCTGAGCAATTTTCCACATTGTTGGGTAGATGTCAGTGATGGAACTGTACTGGAAGAGTTTGACAATGGAGTGGCAAGTTCTGGAGCACAGGTCTTCAGTACTATTGCTGGAATGTGGCATGGCGCATAGTGTTTACAGTATCTAGTGTCTCCAGCTGTTTCTTAATATCGTGTGATATGAATCAAATTGGCTGTACACTCGTACCTATGATGCTGGGGAGTACTGGAGGAAAACAAAATGAATCATCCACCTGGTACTTCTGACTCAAGATTGTTATGAATGTTTCAACCTTACCTTTTACATTAATGTGTTCCATAATTGGGGATGGGGATATTTGTGAAACTTCCTCCTCTAGTGAATTGTTTAATTCTCTACCACAGTATAATGAGGACTATGAGACTTCTTAGTGTTCATTCAATGGGTTCTGTCTTCTCAGCATTAGGATTTGCAATAATTGGTTCCATATGTCACTGCCATGACTGGATGTGGCAGGACTGCATAGCTTAGATCTGATCCATTGATCATGGATTGCTTAGCTCTGTGTATCACTTGTTGTTTATGCTGCTTGGCATGCAAGTATTGAATTTAATTGAATTTAATTAAATTTATTGTTACATGTACCAAAGCATAGTGAAAAGCTTTGTTTTGTGGGCAGCACAGGTAGTCCTGTTTGGTAGCTTCATCGGGTTGACACTTCATTTTTAGGTATACCTGTGCTGCCCCTGGCATGCCCTCCTGCACTCTCCATTGAACCAGAGTTGATCCCCTGGCTTGAGTAATGGTTGAGTGGCAGATGTACTGTGCCACATTGTGTTAGCATACAATTCTGCTCCTGTTTTAGTGATAGTGCCATGAAAGACAATGGAGGATATTCTCAATGTGAAGACAAGTCTTCATCTCCATAAGTACTGTGCGGTGGTCATTTTGGGTATGGGAGAGGTAACGGAGATAGGAATGTACTCTACCGTGAAGGGAGGTGAAAGCAAGGAAGAGGCTTTTAAATGGGTGACATTGTCAGAATGGAAGGCAACATTTGTCATTGAGCATGAGCATAATGGATGAAAAGGATCAACTTCTCATTTAAGGGGATTAAACTCACTGTTTTTCTTTGGCTACTAATTGTTGGCTGGGCAGGATTTTGAATGCCCTAACTAATTTAACTTTCTTTTAACAAAAAGCAAATGATGAAATTGGTCTTCAAATTTATGGAATATGCTGCCACCTAGTGCAATGGGAATTGATTTAATTGATAAACTACAAATACATTTTGGACTGATTCCTAGATTGGATCTGGATTAGGATAGCAAGAAGGTTAAGATCGGTGAACCTGTGAAATGAGAGAAAATCTGGCCATTCAGGTTAGGTTGGATAGGCTGAGACTGTCATTACAGTTTAACTGCAATATAAAGAACTTTAAAACCAAGGGAAGCAAATGTGAAAGTACTCTGTCAATGTTAAAAGTGAGCCCATTAGGGATTCTTGCAAATGTAATGTCACTCAGTCTGTTGACCGTGTGGCAAGACGTAAATCTCATTATGGTGCAAATAGGCATGAATAGTTCTCATGCTGTGGAAGTGCAACTTGCCCCCAAACAGTGCCATAAATCAGGTTCCTATAAAAATAAATGCTTTGTAAGGGAACTCAAGCTCAGTCACATTGACTACAGCAGCAGTATGGTTAACTTGGTATAATTTCTACAGAGTACTAATTTATTTCCACAGGCTAATTCATTAGGTACAGGACTAGGGGACTTCTTCATGTTCACTCAATGGGTTCTGTCTTCTCAGCATTTGGATTTGAAATAATTGGTTCCATATGTTACTGTCATTTGTGAAATACTGAAGTTGGCCAATTGCTAGTTAGGGAATTAAATCAACTTGATTTAGCTTTCTCCCGCTAACTGATTGACAGAGTTGCCAGAATGAATGTAATATAATATATTCAACATCTATGTTGTAAAAAAAATACAAGAAACACATGAAGAAAATGACTAAAGAAAACTAAAAGTTGTAAACTTAAGAATCAAGTTCCGATTTTAAGAAAAAACAATAACTGCTCTATCATGTGGTAGGATGTAACATTCAAAGTGCTCACAATGAAACTGCAAATGTATGTAGGTTAAACAAATTTCTATGTACAGTCTCAACATGCGAAATATGGGAAGTGTGTACAGCGAGTGGAGATAAGAGCATCTTTTACAGAGAGATAACCTGTGAGTAGAGGAATTCCACAGAGATCAATACGAGAACCGCAACTGTTTGTAACAAGTATTTATGGTTTGGAGGAAGGAAGTGAATACACTATAGTCAAATTTGCAGATGGCACACAAGTAGGTGGAAAGACAATTTACAAGAGAAATAAAAACAGTGCACAGAGAGATGTCGATAGGTTAAGTAAGTTAGAAAAAAATTGGAAATTGGAGTATAATGTGGGAAAATGTGAAGCCATTCATATCAAAAGAGCAGAGTATAATTTAAATGGAGGAAAACTGCAGAAAGTTACAACTCAAAGGGACTTGGGGTACTTGTGCATGAAACATAGAAAACTAGCACACAGGTGCAGAAAGTAATCAGGAAAGCTAATGGAATGTTGGCCCTTATTTCAAGAGAGTTAGAATATAAGAGTTCATCGTCCCGCAACGTCACCTGAAAACCATTGGCCTCCCCTTTTTAAATTTAGTGTTTCAGAGCTTTCAGACAAAATTCTAATCACAAGTCTCTTAATGTTCAACAGATAGAACTTTTTATTCCTGAAAATGCCTCTAATACTGCTTAGAATGCATTGGCATCAAATGCGGACATTTCCAGACTGTGGCAAACTGAATAGTTTTTTGCAATCTTTTCACAGATGTCATAGAGAGGTTAAAATTGCAGGAGCAGAAATTAGAATTCCAAGAAAAAGATAAGGAATGGTAAAGAGAAATGAGAAAAGGAGGAAAGAGAAAGGAAGGAAGAGAAAGAAGGGAAGGGAGAGAATTTTAGGAAAAGCACCAGGAGAAGGATTTTTAGCTAAGATACTTCAAGCTGAGGAGCAGGACCCCTGCAGTGTCCAATGAAGACATCACTGGCCCAAATTAAGGGTAAAGGCAACTCATTTTGCTCATTTAACTGGAGGCATAGAATCATTGAGATGTATAGAATAGAAACAAACTCTTCGGTCCAACTCGCCCATGCTGACCAGATATCCTAACTTAATCTAATCCCATTTGCCAGCACTTGGCCCCCATCCCTCTAAACCCTTCTTTCTTATATACCCATCTAGGTGCCTTTTAAATGCTGTAATTGTACTACCCTCCACCACTTCCTCTGGCAGCCCATTCCATACACGCAGCACCCTCTGTGGGAAAAGGTTGCCCCTTAGGACCCTTTTAAATTTTTTCCTTCTCACCATAAACCTATGCCCTCTAGCTCTGGACTCCCCCACCCCAGGGAAAAGACCTTGTCTATTTCTTCTATCCATGCCTCTCATGATTTTATAAATTTCTATAAGGTCACCCCTCAGCCTCCGACGCTCCAGGGAAAACAGCCCCAGCCCATTCAGCCTCTCCCTATAGCTCAAATCCTCCAACCCTGACATTGCCCTTGTCCTTGTAAATCTATTCTAAACCACAGTGGTAGATATCAAAGCCATCTTTTGTTTGCATAGCACAATAGCTAAGGTGGCTATTCAATGTTAGTTCTCATTACTACAGACTAAGCTCTTGGAAAAGTACCCGAGGGAAGTATAAATGATTATGAGGCAGTAAAAAAGGCTATCTTTGTTGTGTAACATTTAATGTTAGAGGTGAGCCATCAGAAATTCCCTGCCCTTAGGAAAGTTCTAACAGATGTATCAGGAATTTGAAAGATTTAAGCAGCTTATTTTTGAACAATTGACACAGGAGCATGTCACAGAAGTCACTTCTGAAAACTAATTCCTCAAGAGACATTCAAGATGGCAAACTAATTCCCCAAGTGGCATTTAAGACTCCATATCCTTCTCAATACCCTTCTTACCAAGAGGAAAATAGAGAGTGACTGGATCAAGGACAATAATCAGGACAGCTAAGGTAATGTTGGAACTTATTTCAAGAGGCTGGGAGTATAAAAGAAGTCTTACTACAACTGTACAAGGTGCTGGTGAGACCACATCTGAAGTACAGTGGCTGTTTTGGTCACCTTATGTAAGAAAAGATTTCATTACAGGCAGTTCAGAGCAGATTCCTTAGGATGATCACTGAAATGGAGGGAATGTCTTATGAGCAAAGGTTAATTAGGTTGCGACGCACTATTGAAATTTACAAGAATAAATGTTGATCTCATTGAAACATAAAATTCTTAAGGGTCTTGGCAGAATAAATGCAGTCAGGATGTTTGCCTTCATGGGAGAATCTAGGACCAGAAGGCATAGTTTCAGAATAAAGAGGTGTCAATTTAATTCTGAGATGATGAGGATTGTTTTCTCTCTCTCTGAGAGAATAGTGGATCTTCACAACTCCTTGCTACAGAGTGCTAGGATGGCAGAGTTCTTAGGGTCTAAGACAGGCATCCATACTGGCTGATGGTTATGAGCTGATAGACAACCCTGTTTCAGGAGAAACTGTTCCCTAGTCACCCCCAACCAACTGGAAAGGAGTGAGATATTAGGAGTGAGAGGAAACTGAGTATCCACGGGACAGAGGAAACGCTAGAAAGCCTTCTCAGAAAAGAAATGTTGGAGTTGGGATGAAAGCAGAGGCCTGTGTGCTTTAACTGCTGGATGATAGGGCATGAGCAGGAGGCTAAGGGAAAAGCCAGTGGGTCTTGGCATGGCACTTGCACCCTGTGCAGAGAATGGGAGTCGGTCAGAGAGCATAGCAGACCAGTACATGGCTCTGAATGCAGCTGTGAATTCCTGCAAAGGCACTGATGAAATTGCAGATAAGTTTGACAGGTACATGTGTGGATTCGGGAGACACTCCTCCCATAAGGCAACATCCCTATTACATCATTATTACCCCAAGAAAAGCTGGCCTGGGTTCAGGAGTAGACTAAGTGCATGGTGCAGTGGCTAAGGAACTCCCTGGTTATGCTCATACCCAAGCTGGACAGTCCCACAGGTCCCTAACGTGATGACCAAAAAATTAATCCAGAGACCAGAGCTGACTCCTATCCAGTTGGAAGATTGCAAAGATCAGGTCAGTAAAGTCACCTCCATTAGATTAGATTTCAGCAAGGGGTGCTTGTAGTTTCATTTGATTACACAGAACATAGAGCAGTATAGTAGAATACAAACTCTTCGGCCCTCAATGTTGTACTGACCTTTCATCCTACTTTAAGATTAAACTAACCTACATATCCTTCATTTTACAATCATTGATGTGCCTATCCAAACTTAAATGTCCCTACTGTATCTGACTCTACTACTACTGCTGGCATCCACAACTCTCTGTGAAAACAACCTAACTCTGAAATCTCCATTAAACCTTAAAATTATGACTCCTTGTGATAGCCATTTCCACTCTATCCATGCTTCTCATCATCTTGTACACCTCTAACAAGTCACCTTCTTCGCTCCAGTGAGAAAAGCCCTAGCTCCCTCAACCTTTCTTCATAAGGCATTCCCTCCAGTCCCGGCAGCATCCTGGTAAATCTTCTCTGCACCTTCTCTAAAGCTTCCACATCCTTCATATAATGAGGTGGCCAGAAGTGAATGCAATATTCCAGTGTGGTCTAACCAAGGCTTTATAGAGCTGCAGCATGATTTCGCTTCTCTCAAACTCAATCCTCCTGCTAATGAAAGCCAACATGCCATATGTCTTCTTAGCAACCCCATCAATTTGGGTGGCAACTTTGAGGGATCTATGGACATGAACCCCAAGATCCATCTCTTCCTCCACACTGCTAAGAATCCTGCCTTTAACCCTGCAATCTACTTCCAAATTCAACTTTCCAAAATGAATCACTTCACACTTTTCCAGATTGAACTCCACTTACCACTTATCAGCTCAGCTCTGCACCCTGTCAATGTCCCGTTGCAACTTACAACATCTCTCCACACTCCCACAACTCCACCAACCTTCATATCATCAGCAAATCTACTAACCCATCCTTCCACTTCCTCATCCGAGTCATTTATAAAAATCACAGAGAGCAGAAGTCCTAGAACAGATCCCTGTAGAACTTCACTGGTCACTGAGTGAACAGGTTGACTGGTGACTGAATACTTGCCATCTACTATCATTCTCTGCTTTCTATGGGATAACCAATTCTATATCCAGCCAAATTTCCCTGTATCCCATGCCTCCTTACTTCCTGAATGATCATGGGGGACCTTATCAAATGCCTTGCTAAAATCCACGTACACCACATCCACTGCTTTACCTTCATCAATGTGTTTTGTCACATCCTCAAAGAATTCACTAAGGCTTGTGAGTTATGCTGATTATCTCTAATAAAACTATGCGTTTCCAAATAATCATAAATCCTGTCTCTCAGAATCCTCTCCAATAATTTGCTCACCATTGATGTAAGACTGACTAGTCTATAATTCCCATGGTTTTCCCTATTCGCTTTCTTGAACAACTTTTGCCATCCTCCAATCATCTGATACTACTCCAGTGAACAGTGAGGTTGCAAAACTCATTGCCAGAGGTGCAGCAATCTCTTCCTTTGCTTCCCATAGTAACATTGGATATATCCCGTCTGGCTCAGGGGACTTATCTATCCTCATGCTTTTGAAGATTTCCAGCACATCTTCGTTTTTAACATCAACCTGTTCGAGGATTTCAGTCTGTTTCATGCTGACCTCACAAACAACAAAGTCCATTTCACTAGTGAATTCTGAAGCAAAGTATTCATTAAGGATCTTCTCTACCTTCAGGCACAAGTTCCCTCCAGTTTCACTGATTGGCCGTACCCTCACTCTGGCCATCCTTGTGTTCCTCACATAGGTGTAGAATGCCGGGGCTTTCCGTAATCGTACCCACCAAGGTTTTTTCTTCGAGGTCTCCAAAGTCCATTCTTCAGTTCCTTCCTGACTATTGTGTAACCCTCTAGAGTCCTGCCTGATCCTTGCTTCTTCAACTTTAAGTAAGCTTCCTTCTGCTACTTGACTACATGTTCTACATCTCTTGTCATCCCAGGTTCTTTCACCCTTCCATCCCTTCCTTGCCTCAGTGGGACAAACCTATCCAACACTTGCAACAAGCGCTCCCTAAACAACCTCCACATTTCTGTCATGCATTTCCCTGAGAACATCTGTTCCCAATTTATGCTCCATAGTTCCGGTCTAATAGTATTGTAATTTCCCCTCCCCAAATTACCTGTGAGAAGGAAATCTCCACTTTTGAAACATGAATGGTTTATGCCAATGCTGAGTCATAGAGTTATACAGCATGGAAACAGACTCTTTGGTCCAACGTGTCCATGCCAATTAAGTTTCCCAAATTAAACTAGCCCCACTTACCTGTGTTTAATTCATATCCTTCTGAACCTTTCCTACTCATGTCCTTTAAATGTTGTAACTGTACCTGCGTCTACCACTTCCTCTGGCAGTTCATTCCAAGTATGAACCACCTTCTGTGTGAAATAGTTGCCCTTCAGGTCCTTTTTGAATCTTTCTCCTCTCACATTAAAAGTATGCCCCTTCCTAGTCTTGAACTCCCCCACCGTAGTGAGTCTTTTGTTTTTCACTTTACCCATGCCCCTCATGATTTTAAAAACCTCTATAAGGTTACCCCTCAACCTCCTTTGCTCCAATGAAAAGTCCCAGCCTATCCAACCTTTCCTTATAACTCAAACCTTCCATTCCCAGCACCATCCTAGCAAATCATTTCTACATCCTCTCCAAAATACTATTATCCTTCCTGTAACAGTGTGACCAGGACTGTACACAGTACTCCAAAAGTAGCCTCACAAACATCCTGTACAGTCCCAACATGATGTCCCAACTCTTATACTCAGTGGTCTGAGCAATGAAGGCAAGTATGTTAAATGTCTTCTTAACCACCCTGTTTACTTGTAACATAACTTTTAAATAACTATATATATGAACCCTTCAGTTTCTCTGTTCAACAACACAACACTAACTGTATAAGTCCTGCCTTTGATCATTTTACCAAAATGCAATACCTTGCATTTATCAAAATTAAACTCCATCTGCCATTCCTCAGCCCATTGGCCCAATTGATCAAAATCCCTTTGAAATCTTAGATAACCTTCTTCAATGTCCACAATACCACGAATTTTATTGTCATCTGCTAACTTACCCACCATGTCTCCTAAAGTCTCATCCAAATTGTTTATATAAATGACAAAAAACACTGGACCAAGCATAGAAACAATCCTCCACCACCAGCCTCTGTTTCCTAACATTAAGCCAAATTTACAACCAATTGGCAAACTCTTCCTCAATCCATGTGATCTAACTAACTAGTCTACTATGTGGAACCTTGTCAAAGGTTTTACTAAAGTCCATGCAAACAACATCTTCTGCTCTGCCTTCATCTATCTTTGTGGTTACATCCTCAAAAAACTCAATGAAATTTGTGAGATATAATTTCCCGTGCCCAAAGCCATGCTGACTAACCCTAATCAGTCATAACATTTTGACTCTGAAATTTCACAGTCAACTTATAAAGACTGTTAAACCAGTTAGTGACAGGCTTATCCAATTGTGCAGCTTATTTAGCTGACCTCCCAGATAAGAGTGATACCTCAAACATTCACCAAGCACTTAACGTAGCCATTGGTGTGAGTGACTTAGAGTAGGGGTTGTCTGTAAAACCATAAAGGCCATAAGGCATAACAGCAGAAGTAGGCAATGCAGCCCATTGAATCCAGTCCACCATTCAATGAGATCATAGCTGATCATAGCAAAGAGATCAGCTCCACTTTCCTGTCTTTTTTTTATAGCCTTAGATTCCTTTATTGATTAATAATCAACGTATCTCCGCCTTGAACTTACTTATTGACCAAATCTTTGAAGGCTCCTGCATTAAGTTCCACAGATTCACTAGCATCTGAGAGAAAAATATTCCTCCTCATCTTTGTCTTAAATGTGTGACTTTTTCCTCCAAGATTATGTTCCCTGGTCCTGGATTTTCCAACAAGGGTAAATAACTTCTCTCCATCATTTGCCCTGTCAAATACCACAAGAATCCAGATGTTTCGATATGTCTTCTCTCATTCTGTTCAACTCCAATGGGTACAAACTCAACTGATCCAATCTCTCCTTGTAGGAAAAAAACCTTTATACATGAAATCAAACTTAACCTTCTCTGGACTGCCTCCAATCATGGTGTCTATTTTCTTAAATAAGGGGACCAGAATTGTACACAGTATTCTTGCTGACCAGTACTTCATGCAGTTTAAGCAAGACCTTCCTATTTTGACACTCCATTCCCCTTGGAAATAAAGACCAACAGCCCATTTATCTTTCATATTTCTTGCAGATTTTCTGTGATTCATGCATCAAGACCCCCAAATCCCTCTCTGATGCAGCTGTCTGCAGTTGTTTACCGTTTAACTAATATTCAACTCTTCGATTCTTCCTGGAAAAGTGCATAACCTGTAATTTTCCCACAATATTCCACCTGTCCAGTTTTTACCCATTCACTTACCTGTGTATTGCCCTCTGCAGTCTCCTTATATTACCCTCCACCTTTTTTTTATCATCCTCAAACTTTGCTCATAGTCCATTTAGTTCTTTGATCCAAGTCATGAATATACATTGGAAATAACTGTGACATCAGTACTAATCCCTGTGGCACTCCATAATAACAGATTGCCAACTTGAATATATCTCCTTTATCCCAACACTGTCTTCGACTAGTTTGTCAATCCTCTATCCATGCTAATCAATTATCCCAAACACTGAGCAATTGTTATCTTATTAAGTCGCCTTACATATTGTACCTTATTAAATGTATTTTGGAAATCCAGATGTATTTCATCTACTTGTTCACTTTTATTTACACAGTTTGTTTACTCCTCAAAAAATTGTAAATATTTGTCAGACACGATTTCCCCTTCATTAAACCATTATTGATTCTGCTTGATTATATGATGTTTTCTAAACTCACAGCTATTGCATTCCTTATAATGGACTTGAACATTTTCCCAACAATTGGCATTAAACTATCTAGCCTATCGACTTTTTGTCTCCCTTGCTACTTCAATAAAGATGTTACAATAAGGGTTTTCCAATTCATGGCAACTTTTCAGAATCTAGATTTTTGAAATATTACTACCAATGCACCAACTACGTGTGTAACTATTTCCTTTAAAATCATAGGATGCTTCAAGTGCAAGGGACTTATTCACCTTTCAACCCACTAACCTCCTAAGCACATTTTCTTGATTGGTATGATGTGGAGGTGCTGGTGTTGGACTGGGGTGGACAAAATCAGAAGTCAGATGGCACCAGGTTATAGTCGAACAGTGATTTATTTGAAATCACAAGCTTTCTGCGATATCTTTCAGCCTATATATTCTTTGCCTGTGTACTTCCATCCACTTCACCTGACAAAGGAGCAGGGCTCTGAAAACTTGTGACTTCAAATAAACCTGTTGGACTATAACCTGGTGTCGTCTGACTTCTAACTTTGTCTTTAGTGATTGTTATTGCATTTATTTCCTCCAGCTCTATAGCATCTTCATTATTTAGTCAGTTTGGAATGCTATACTGTGAAAACTGAGGCAACGTCTTTGTTCAATTACTTCCTACTTCCTGGCCCCAATTACTATTCTCTTAGCCTCTTTACATAAAGGCCCAATGTTCCACTGCTGCTTTTATCTTTCTATTTGTACACTTACAAAAGCTCTGACTATCCATCATAATTTATTTTGGTCATCACTTGTTGGATTTTAAAACTTACACAATGCTCTGGCTTACCATTATTTTTTGCCAAATTATATGTTATTTTTCAATCTGATGCTGTCCTTAACATTCCTGTTTAACAATGATAGTTCCATCTCCTTCTTAGAATCCTTCATCCTCATTGAGATTAACCTTGCTGTGAGTCATGAACAATTTTTCCTTATTTATTTGATGTTGTTACTGGGTCAGCATTTATAATAACCCATTCCTAGCGCCCTTGAGAAAGTGACAGCGCCTGTTTTAACTACTGCAGTCTTTTGGTATAGATACATCCATGATGTCATTACGGAATGAATTATTGGATATTAACTCAGCACCACTGAAGGTAGGTGATATATTTCTGAGTCTGGAAATGCTCAGCTTTAAATATCTGTCATTGTTCATCGACCATCTTTTCTTTTTCATCAAACTCCTTTCCCAGTCCATTCCGGCCAACTCTACCTTCATTCCCACATAATTATTGTTATTTTTAAGTTTAATATAGTTTCTTTGAACCCAAGTTTCTTAGTGAGTGCTAAATTCTACCATGTTATGTTCATTTATCCCTAGGGGATTTTTTACGACGAGATCATTCTTAAACCTACCTCTTTACACACTGTCAGATCTAAAATAGCCTGATTCTGAATTGGCACTACAACATATTGCTCAAGGAGCCTATCCTGAATGTAGACTATGAATTCTTCCTTGTGACTACCTTTGTCAATTTGATTTTTTCAGTCTCTGAAGATTAATGTCACCCAGAATTGATGTACTGCCTTTTTCTCACATGACCAATAATCTTCTGATTTATTCTCTGTCCAAAAGTATGAGTTTCTATGGGAGAGTCTATATACAACATTCATTAGTGTATCCTGCCCTTTGTGACTTCTTACTTCCACTCAAATAGATTCTACATCTGTTCCCTTGTACATATTTAGAACACAGAACATAGAACAGCACGGCACAGTACAGCCCCTTCGGCTCATGATTTCATGCCAAGTATTTATCTTAATCTAAAATCAACCTAACCTACATGTGTCTATATTTACTGCCATCCATGTGCTTGTCCAGCAGTAGCTTAGATGTCCCGTATGTCTCTGACTGTACTACCACCACTGGCAGTGCATTCCACACACCCACCATCCTCTGCATAAAGAATCTACCTCTGATATTTTCTCTATACATTCCACCTATCACCTTAGCATTATGACCCCTCGTAATAGCCATTTCTGCCCTGGGGAAAAGTCTCTGGCTATCTACTCTGTCTATACCTCTCATACCTTCTATACCTTCCTGAAGAAGGGCTTATGCCCGAAACATCGATTCTCCTGTTCCTTGGATGCTGCCTGACCTGCTGCGCTTTTCCAGCAACACATTTTCGGCTCTGATCTCCAGCATCTGCAGTCCTCACTTTCTCCTATACCTCTCATTACCTTGTCCACCTTTAATATGTCACCTTTCTTCCTTCTTCTCTCCAGTGTGAAAAGTCCTAGTTCACTCAATCTCTCTTCATAAGACAAGCCCTCCAATCCAGGCAGCATCCTGGTAAATTTCCTCTGCACCCTCTCTAAAACATCTACATCCTTTCTATAATGAGGCGACCAGAACTGGTCACAATATTCCAAGTGTGGTCTAATCAGGGTTTTATAGAGCTGCGGCATAGCCTCATGACTCTTAAACCCAATCCCCTCTTAATGAAAGCCAAAACGCCATCTACCTTCTTAACAATTCAATCAACTTTGAAGAATTGATGTACGTGGACCCCAAGATCCCGCTATTCGTCTAAACTGCGTAGAATCCAGTCTTTAACCCTGCATTCAACATTCAAATTCAACCTTCCAAAATGAATCACTTTGCACTTAGGTTGTCTCCATCTGCCACTTTTCAGCCCAGCTTGGCATCCTGTCAATGTCTTGTTGTAGCCTGCAACAGCCCTTAACACTAACTACAACATCACAGACATTTGTGTTATCAGCAAACTTACTAACCCACCCTTCCGCTTCTTCATCCAAGTCATGTATGTAAACTACAAATAGCAAAGGCCCAAGAACAGGTCCTTGCAGGACACCACTAATCACCGACCTCGCTGTCTTTTTTCAGCCACCCAATATATATTCAGACAAGAATGTCCCTGTATCACATGCCTCCTTACTTTTTTGAATGAGCCTATCGTGGGAACGTTATCAAATGCCTTACTGAAATCCATATGTACTATATCCACTGCTTGATCTTCTTCAACCTGTCTCATCATATCCTCAAAGAACTCAATAAGGCTTGTGCAGCATGACTTGCCCCCTCAGCAAGTAATGCTGACTATCTTTAATCAAACTATGTTTATCCAAATAGTCACAAATCCTACCTCTCAGAATCCTTTCTAGAACCTTACTTACCGCAGACGTAAGACTGACTGGTCTGTAATTCCCAGGGATTTCCCCATGCCCATTTTTGAACAGAGAAACAACATTTGCCTCCCTCCAATCATCTGGTATTACTCACATGAAGAGTGAGGATGCAAAGATCATTGCACAGTAATCTCATTCCTCACTTCCTTGGATATATAACCTTGGATATATCTGGTCCAAATCCTGGAGGCTTATCTATCTTGACACATCCCAGAATTTCCAGCTCATCCACTTTCTTGATATCAGTCTGTTCAAGCCTATCAACCTGTCCCATGGTGTTGTCTGTCTCTAGTGAATACTGAAGCAAAAAGCTCATTTCTCATGATTTTTTTAATGTTTGCATTTGTCTCTTCCTAACTGCCTCTTGGCATCATTGTCAAAGTAGTTGCCTTGAAATGCTGACACATCCTCTTGCTCTGTGAGCCTACATTTCCATCATCCCATATCCTCCACCTTGTAATTTATTTTTAGGAGACCTCCCTCCAAACTAGGTATTCAATTTGTCAGGCCATTGGTCGCAGAACTGTTCAAATGAAGCCTGTCCCACTGGAACAACTCCTTTCCCGCCAAGTACTGGTGCCAGTGCTCCACAAACTGAAACCCAATCCACCTACACTAAACTTTGAGCCAAGCATTTATCTCCTTTACTTTGCTTATCCTATAGCAATTTGCCTGTGGCTCAGGTAATAACCCTAGGATTCTCACCTTGGAGATTCTGCATTGTCACTTAACTCTTGTTCAAAATCTTCAGCAGAACCACCTGCCCAGTCCTATCAATGTCATGAGTAATAATGTGGATCACAACAATTTGATCCCTTCTCTTTCAGTCCAAGTTCCTGTTGGCCCCAGGAAAATATCCTGAACCCTGGCACCAGGACAGCAACTCAGCCTTCAGGGCTCAGGCTAACTGCTGTGCAAACAGTGTCTATTCTATAATTACACAATCCCCTCCCATCACTATTTCCTCCTCCACACTGCTCTCTTGAATGGCTCTCTGTATCACTCTCATCCCCTCGAATTGCAAGAACCTTATTATTGTTGAGAAATTGCAGTGATTGAGGCTCCTCAAGAACCACCATTTGAATCCCAATACTTGTCTCACCCACAATCCTTCCTTTGGTTCCTGATCAGAGACAAGTTCATATGACTTAATTTAAGGAGTGTGGCTGCCTCCTAGAGCAAATTGTCCAGGTAAATTTCATCCTTCCTCTGGCAGTGCAATGTCTGCTGTTCAGATTCCAAGCCCTCAACTCTGATCCAAAGTTACTTAAGCTGCAGGTTCTTGCTCCAGATATGATCACTGAGGATTATCTTGGTCTTCAGCAACTTTTGCAGTTGCAATGCATCATCCACCCTGTATCTCTATCATGTTTAATTGTTATTTAAAATTACTCTTGTATTCCTGCCCATTAAACCTATTGTATTTTTTTCCCCTTTGTTAATGCACGAATAACATAATGTCATGGAGATACAGAGGTTTATGCCACAGAAAAGGCTCTTTGACCCATCACACCAGTCGAAAGCAATCACCTAACTATTCTAATACCATAGCCCCAAATCATTTTATGCCTTAGCATCACACGTGCATCTATAAAGACTTCCTAAATATAATGAGGTTTTCTGCCTCTACCACCCTTGCAGGCAATCTTATACCTAATAAGGAAGACAAAATTCTCCGACTTTCTGTTACCTACAAACTTAGAGATGTTACATTTAGTTCCCTCATCTAAATCACTAACATATATTATCAATGCAATGTAACCTTGTAATGCAATGATTTTTTAAAATACTTTTATCAACCTAGTCTCCTGTATTTGCTGCTGAAATTATCTCCTTTACATTAGCATCACCGACTACAAATTGGGTGACTGCTTTGCAGGACACCTCCAATCAGTCATTAGGAATGACATTGACTTTTCAGTAGCTTGCCATCTTGTTCCTGAGCTAACATTTCCATCTTAGACCTGCTGCAGTGTTGTGAAGAAGCTCACTGCAAGTTGAAGGGACTGCACCTTATTTTCCCCTTAGACATTTTGCACCCTTCAGGACTCAATATTGAGTCCTATCTCCTCACCCAGTGTCTTGTGTGCATGGATTGTTCTCAGCAGAATAGACCTATTTTCTACTGTTCATACTTGTAATTTATTCCAATTTTGCATCTATGTTCTCTTTCACTAGCATTGACACTCTTTTATTTGTTTCTCTCTGGGCACCCTCACCATTTCTTCCATGAGATCCTTCTCCCTCTTTATCGTAAACCCCCTATTTTCCAGCTCCTTTCAGTTTCAAAGCAGGGTCATGGACTCAAAAGGTGTACTCTGTTTCTGTCTCCTGGGATGCTCACAGACCTGCTGAGGTTCTGAAATCATAGAATCTCACAATGTGGAAGCAGGCCCTTCAGCCCAGAAATCCTTCAAAGAGCATTCCATTCAGGCCCACCTCACTATCCTATCACTGCATTTTCCCTAGCTAATCCACTTTACCTTCCCTTTATCTTATCCACAATTTGCATGGTCAACCCTCCTAACCTGCACATCTTTGGACTGTGGGAGGAAACTAGAGCACCCAGAGGAAACACATTCAGATATGGGGTGTCTAAAGGGTGAAAATGAACCTGGTTCCCTGAGGCTGTGACGTGGCACTGCTGACCACTGAGCTATCATGTGATGCTAATGTAAAGGAGATGATGTATTCTGAAAAACAATTGCTAACAGAGGCAGTTGCTGATTCAGACAAGATAACAGGTTCCCACTTCCCTCTGACTAATACACCTAACACAACAGGCAATTTAGCATGGCCAACTCACCTGCCCATCTGTGGACTGTGCGAGGAAATCGGAGCACCCGGAGGAAACCCACACAGACACGGGTAGAACGTGCAAACTCCACACAGACAGTTGCCCGAGACCAGAATTGAACCTGGGACCCTGATGCTGTGAGACACTGAGCCACCGTGATGTTCAGAATAGTTTTCCTAGAGATGAAATGTCAAAAACTAGGGACATACATTTAAGGTGACAGGGGGAAAGTTCAGAAGAGATATGAGGGGCAGGTTTTTTTACATTGAGAGTGGTTGGAGTGTGGACTGCCCTGCCAGGGGAGGTAGTAGAGAAAGATATGATACAGGCATTTAAGAGACATTTAGATAAACATATGAGTATGCGTGGAATAGGGGGATATGGTTTAAGAGCAGGCAGGAGGGATAAGTTTAATTAGGTATCATGTTCGGCATGACACGGTGGCCTGAAGGGCCTATTCCTGTGCTGTACTGTTCTATGTTTTATGTATGTGCAGGAAGCAGCACTGAGAGACTGCTTTCCTGATTATTATCAGGGTGACCCATTTATACATCTCACAGTCTCATTGCTTCATAGGTCAAGCATCATCATGTTATAGGATATTTTCCTCATCACATGTTCACAGATGTTCTTACACACCTCTGAAACAGATAGAATTTGACACTGGACCTCCTGGCCCAGAGGTAGGGACACTATCACTGCATCACAAAAGCCCACATAGTGCAATGTTACAGGATATGTGCAATTATTACAGGTTTCCACATCTCCCAGATGAGTCTCTGGTAAAGGTAAACACTCCTATTACAGAGGACCTTACTCAGCGCTGGGTCCCTTCATTCTATGGATAGAGCATATGTCAATGTGTATTCGACAATAGCGGTGTCCTTAGTGTTTCAGGCAGCTCCCTACTCCACTGAGTCAAAGCAATCAGCTGGGTTTGCCCCAACCCATCCATTGCTGCATTTTTATTATAGATTACGAGGATTCCTAGTATTTGTAAGGATTCCAATATGATGCCCTTTGTCTATAGTCGGGTGATTATCTTACTTTATATTCTGTTTTCAGTAGCTAGTCTGGTTCAAATGTTAAATTATTTGATTGCAATATACATGTTCCAGTTCTTTTCCTTGTCAGTCTCTATGGGCTGTTAATTTGACTATTAATTTCATTACCTAACTGTTCTCACTACAATAAGTGCATTCCGTTTTCATTCGCATTGTCTCTATTCATGCAGTGGGAGATTTTATCATGTCTTTCTCCATCTAATACAGCTTTTGAAATTTTACATGAATTTTGGGTCTCTGCAAAGTTTTGGATAATCTTCACCTCCAAAAAGCAACCATCTAAATTTGGGATGGCTGCTTTATGGGCCTTTCTGTTTCACTTTTTCAAGGACTGAACAGTCATTTACTATCACTAAGTTTGTGAATGACACAAAAATAAGTGGGAAGGCAAGTGGTGAGGATGTCATAGAGAACGTGCAGAGATACAGACTGGTTAAGTGAGTAAGTAAAAGCTTTGCAGATAGAACAGAATGTGGAAAAAACATGACTTTGGCAGTTGTCATTATGAATAGAAAAGCTAAATTTTAGTAAAAATTTAGTAGAAAAACTATAGAAAGCTACGTCACAGAGGAATTTGGGACTTGTCATCCATAAATCACTAACAGCTACCATATATATTCAGCAGCTAATTGAGAAGATTATTGGAACATTGGCCTTTATTTCAAAGGAAATGCAATGGGTGGCATGGTGGCTCAGTGGTTAGCACTGCTGCCTCATATACCAGGGTCCCAGGTTCGATTCCACCCTCAGGTGACTGTCTGTGTGGAGTTTGCACATTCTCCCTGTATCTGTGTGGGTTTCCTTCCATGGTCCGAAGATATGCAGGCCAGCTGAGTTGGTCATACTAAATTGTCCATAGTGTTAGGGGAAATTGGTCTGGGTGGGTTACTCATGGGAGGACTGGTTGGGCCAAAGAGGAGTCTAATCAATGGGAAGTTTTGATACAAGGTACTGGTTAAACTATACCTGAATGTTTTTTTGTCCCCTTACCTGATGAAAGTTATACTTGTATTAGATGCAGTCTGAGAAGATTCACTTGGTTAATCTCAGGTATGGAAGGACTGGCTGATGAGGAGAAGTTCAGCAGATTGTGCTCAATGGAATTTAGCAGATTGACAGGTGACCTTATTGAAGCATACAAGCTTCTTATGGAACTTGACAGGATCGATGTGGAAAAGTTATTTCCCCTACTCAGAGCCTCAAGGTCATGGATGTGAGTAATACTGGCTGAGCATTTATTACCCATCTGTAATTGTCCTTGAGAAGGTGGTGGTTATCCACCTTCTTGAACTATTGTTGTCCATTTTCATGCTGCCTGACCTGCTGCGCTTTTTCAGCAACACATTTTCAGCTCTGATCTCCAGCATCTGCAGTCCTCACTTTCTCCTCGAACATTTTCATGAGTAGACCCATAATGACTCCTTGTAGAAACAATGATATATCTCCAAGTCTCTGATGAGTGGCTTGTGGGGATCTTACTGATTGTGGTAATCCAACTTGCCTTGCTGTTCTTGTCCTTTTAGATGGTAGTGGTCATTGGAAGGTTTTGTCTCAGCAGCTTTGGTAAAGTTCTGCAGTGCATCTTCCAGATTGTAATGCTTTGGGATTCTCTCTTGTTAGGGATAGTCATTGCCCAGTACTTTTGTGTGTTCAATATTACCTGCCACTTCTCAGTTCATTGAAATCAATTCTGCATAAAAGAGATGTAGAATTGACTTTGTATGTTGCCAAATATAACTTGTATCAGCTCAGATCATTTATTTATAAATCAGGGCAGAGAGCACAAAACTTAGAAGTTATAAACCATTGGTGAAACCGCACTGAATAACTTTGGCCAATACTAGACATTAAATTCCAAGAGGGATGTCAAGGCCTTAGAGAATGGTTTCAGGGATGAATAACTTTGAGTACATTTGGATTGCTCTTTCTGAGAGCTGGTACATGCACAGTGGGCAAATTGCCTCCGTCTGTGGAGTGTCATTCTGTAATTCTGTGATAAGAGGAAAATATTGGAGAGGAAAAATAGCTTTAAATTAAAATGTTTCATTAAATTGGCATCTCAAAACTCATAGACATCTTGCATGGTGGTACTATAAATTACCTTGGGAACGATAGTTGGTATTGAAGCAAGTTCAATGAACTGAATCTTGCCCTTAAGTGCTCTAATTATGCAATGTATACTATTGCCAAATGTCATGTGCTTTTTTGGAACTTTGTCAAAGGAAATTGACTGGTTCCTGGTTACTTAGGAACTGGAGAGATAGGTTTTACTTTATTAATTTGAAAGTAAAAATAATCCTGCTAGAGGAAACTTGAATACACAAAATTAAATTAAAGGAATTAAAGACAATGATCTTTTGCATTTTCATCTTTTTATATATCTCACATTGTACTGTATTTCAATAATCCTTCACTTGAACGCTTTGTGACTGTCACTTCATCCCCTGAGATTGCTGTCATTGAACAGCATTTAATAAGTACCAGCCGCATTTCAATGGCAGCCATGCTGACTCAGATAACTGTGCGTTCAGGTCCTACTCTGGAGAATGGAATACAAAATGTAGGCGGACACTTCATTTCAGTACTGAGGAAGCACTGCAGTATCAAAAGTGGCCAACTTCAAGTAGGATGTTAGACTGAACTCCTTCTCAAGTTGACATAAAATTCCCTGTTCTGAAGAATAATGAAGTGCCCTTAGATACCTTGGCACAATGAACTAGCAGATTATCTGGTCACTATGATGCTTGTATTCGTGGGAAATTTGCCAGCCTAAATATTTCTTCATTACAACAGTGCTTATCCTAAACATAATAGTGACTGCACTTTAAAAGTGCAAGGAGACTTTAAAGTACTTTTGGATATCCTAACACAATTAAATGAAACAAATGAAGTGAAAGTTTTTTTGCTCTTTATATGTTAATTAAAAATGCTAAAAGCTTTCCAGTGATGGGGCTATTTACGTATTCCAACATAGTTTACGTTGGAGACATGTCCTGCAATCTCACAACAGGTGGCTCTACATTTGCCATGCCTGTGGTACATTGATGCAGGATGCCCACTGGGAAGGTACACAGGAGTGCCCAGCCCGCTGCCCACTGGGACAGGCTGGAAGTCTAGAGGTTGATGGAAAACACAAATGTATCTCAAAATGGAAGAGACACTGAAAGGTTTCAGAACTTTTGAATGCCCAGAGCTGCTTGGAAAAATAGTGTGCAACCTTATATACCCACGATTGTAATGTGTTCAGCAGAGTTTAATGTCACTTTGATATGCTATGGTGTATTTTTTAGGCTGAATCCAACAAAACTTTGGTTGTGTAACTTTGGTAAGCTCGGAGGCAGAGGCGACGTCACGGCGTGTATTAAATTCATTGATGCGTGGACGGAGGGGGATGAAGGTGAGTCCTTTGCTGAGGACTGATCGTTCGTCCTCAGTGAGGCGGAGGTCTGGAGGGATGGTGAAAACGCGGCAGGGCTAGGAGCTGGGATCTGGTGTGGGTGTGGAGCTGGGAGTGGGGTTGGAGCCAGTACCTGGAGTGGGTGTGGTGGTGGGGGGAATGGGGGTGGAGTCATGAGCAGGGGTAATGTGCCCCTCAGGGTTCTGGGGGGTGGGAATAGTGATAGTGGGGTCTGTGGGGGGCGTGTCAGCAGACTGCAGGTGAGTGGCGCTGGTGGGTGCGGAAGTGGTGGCAGACACGGCAATAGGAGTGGCGGAAGTCACTGAGCGTGTGGCATCAGCGATGATGTGAGGGCCGGAAGTGGCTTTGGGAGTGGCCATGATGGGGGCGGAAGTGACATCATCAATCAGCGTGGGGGTGGAAGCTGCATCAGCCGCATGGCTAATGGTGTTTCCGAGGCCAGGGGAATCTTCTGGAATGTTTGAGGAGTGCTGGTTATGGAGGTGGGTGGATAAAAGTTTGTTGTACTTACAGTTTTTGATGTTTGAGATGGAGTTGAGAGTATGAATTCTCCTGAGGATGGAGTACAGAGTGGCTCCTTTGCAATTCTGAGAGAGTGTGGCCCTCAGCTGAGGCAGGGCTGACTATAGAGAGGTTAGGTGCCGGCGCATCGCTGCAAGCGTGGAGCGGAGGATCCTGAAAGAGAACTGTTGCTGGTGTTTTTGAATCTGTAGTCTGTACTGTTCCCGCCCACCTTCTGAGTTTAATACACGCCGTGACGTTGAACAATTCTTCCGTCACCTCTGCCTCCGAGCTTACTTTCACAATCAGGATTCCCGCCCACCTTCCGAGGACCTCTTCGCCCACCTCCAACACACTGCATCCACCTGGACACCCCGCGCTGGCCTATTACCTGCCCTCGACCTCTTCATTTCCAATTGCCGCCGGGACATTAACCGCCTCAACCTGTCTACCCCCCTCCCCTACTCTAACCTCTCACCCTCACAACGCGCAGCCCTCCAATCCCTCTGCTCCAATCCCAACCTCACCATTAAGCCAGAGGATAAAGGGGGTGCAGTGGTAGTCTGGCGCACTGACCTCTACACCGCTGAAACTAAACGCCAACTCGAGGACACCTCTTCCTATTGCCTCCTAGACCATGACCCCACCCCCCATCACCAAACCATCATCTTCCAGACTATACAGAACCTCATCACCTCAGGAGATCTCCCACCCACAGCTTCCAACCTCATAGTCCGGGAACCCCGCACTGCCCGGTTCTACCTCCTTCCCAAGATCCATAAGCCTGACCACCCTGGCCGACCCATTGTCTCAGCATGCTCCTGCCCCACTGAACTCATCTCTACCTACCTCGACACTGTCCTATTCCCCCCTAGTCCAGGAACTCCCAACATTCGTTCGAGACACCACCCACGCCCTCCACCTCCTCCAAGACTTCCGTTTCCCCGGCCCACAATGCCTCATCTTCACCATGGATACCCAATCCCTCTACACCTCCATCCGCCATGACCAGGGCCTCCAAGCCCTCCGTTTTTTTCCTCTCCAGATGCCCCCAACAATACCCTTCCACCGACACTCTCATTCGTTTGGCCGAACTGGTCCTCACCCTTAACAATTTCTCCTTTGAATCCTCCCACTTCCTCCAGACCAAAGGGGTAGCCATGGGCACAGGTATGGGACCCAGCTATGCCTGTGTCTTTATTGGCTACGTAGAACAGTTGATCTTCTGTAATTACACCGGCACCACTCCCCACCTCTTCCTCCGCTACATTGATGACTGCATTGGCGCCACCTCGTGCTCCCGCAAGGAAGTTGAGCAATTCATCAACTTCACCAACACATTCCACCCTGACCTTAAATTTACCTGGACCATCTCTGACACCTCCCTCCCCTTCCTGGACCTCTCCATCTCCATTAATGAAGGCCGACTTGACACTGACATTTTTTACAAACCCACCGACTCCCACAGCTACCTGGATTACACCTCTTCCCACCCTACCTCTTGCAAAAATGCCATCCCATATTCCCAAATCCTCCGCCTCCGCCGTATCTGCTTCCAGGAGGACCAGTTCCACCATAGAACACACCAGATGGCCTCGTTCTTTAGAGACCGTAATTTCCCTTACCACGTGGCTAAAGATGCCCTCCAACGCATCTCATCCACATCCCGCACCTCCACCCTCAGACCCCACTCCTCCAACCATAACAAGGACAGAACGCCCCTGGTGCTCACCTTCCACCCTACCTACCTTCGCATAAACCAAATCATCCGCCGACATTTTCACCACCTCCAAAAAGACCCCACCACCAGGGATATATTTCCCTCCCCACCCCTTTCCACCTTCCGCAAAGACCGTTCCCTCCGTGACTACCTGGTCAGGTCCATGCCCCCCATGACCCACCTCCTATCCTGGCACTTTCCTATGCCACCGCAGGAACTGTAAAACCTGTGCCCATACCTCCTCCCTCACCTCTATCCAAGGCCTTAAAGGAGCCTTCCACATCCATTAAAGTTTTACCTGCACATCCACTAATATCATTTATTGTATCCGTTGCTCCCGATGCGGTCTCCTCTACATTGGGGAGACTGGGCGCCTCCTAGCAGAGCGCTTTAGGGAACATCTCCGAGATACCCGCACCAATCAACCACACCGCCCCGTGGCCCAACATTTCAGCTCTCCCTCCCACTCTGCCGAGGACATAGAGGTCCTGGGCCTCCTTCACCGCCGCTCCCTCACCACCAGACACCTGGAGGAAGAATGCCTCATCTTCCGCCTCGGAACACTTCAACCCCAGGGCATCAATGTGGACTTCAACAGCTTCCTCATTTCCCCTTCCCCCACCTCATCCTAGTTTCAAACTTCCAGCTCAGCACTGTCCCCATGACTTGTCCGGACTGATCCAACCTGCCTATCTTCTTTTCCACTCCACCCCCTCCTCCCAGACCTATCACCTTCCTCTCCTCCCCCACTCACCCATTGTACTCTATGCTACTCTCTCCCCACCCCACCCCCCTCTAGCTTATCTCTCCATGCTTCCAGCTCACTGCCTTTATTCCTGATGAAGGACTTTTGCCCGAAACGTCGATTTCGCTGCTCATTGGATGCTGCCTGAACTGCTGTGCTCTTCCACCTCCACTGATCCAGAATCTGGTTTCCAGCATCTGCAGTCATTGTTTTTACCTGGGTCATATTTGAAACAACTTGTGTAGTTTGAAAAGTGCGTATTCATAAAAGCTTTTCATATAAGGAACATTTGAGGACTCTGGGTTTATATTTGATGGGATTGAGAAGGATGAGGGGAATCTAATTGAAGCATACAGAATACAGAATGACCTGGACAGAGTAGATGTTAAGAAGATGTTACCATTGGTAAGAGAGACCAAGACCCAAGGGCATAGCCTTAGAGTAAAGGTAAGACCTTTTAGAATGGTGCCCGAGAGTGGTGAATCTGTGGAATTCATTGCCACAGAATGTTGTGGAGGCCAGGTCATTGAGTATATTTAAGACTGAGATAGATAAGTTCTTGAGTATCAAGGGGATCAAAGGTTATGGGGAGAAAGTGGGAGAATGAAGTTGAGAAACTTATCAGCCATGATTGAATGGTGGAGCAAACTCAACGGGCTGAATGGCCTAATTTCTGCTCCCATGTCGTGTGGTCTTATGGTCTAATAAGGAGCTCAAAGCTTGCAGATATGAGATATCTTTGGCCATGTGCATTTGTTAGACTTTTACAGACTTCATTTCAAATATCTTTGCCATGTCACCTGCTGAATCTGTAAACACTGTATGTCGACAACGAAATATACAGAGCCTTGGTGTACAATTGCACAAATCGTACATTTTCTCAGCTACTTGATCAAAATAGAAACAGAGAAACTTTGGAGAAAGTTGTGAATTAGAAAGTGTGTAAAGTGAATATTAGCTTGAGATGAACAAAAACAAGTTTTATAATTATATGCATGGGCGGCACAGTGGCACAGTGGTTAGCACTGCTGCCTCATAGTGCTAGAGACCTGGGTTCAACTCCTGCCTCAGGCAACTGTCTGCGTGGAGTTTGCATATTCTCTCTGTGTCTGTGTGAGTTTTCTCCAGGTGCTCCAATTTCCTCCCACAGTCCAAAAATAAGCAGGTCAGGTGAATTGGCCGTGCTAATTTGCCCATAGTGTTAGGTGAAGGGTAAAATGTAGCGGAATGGGTCTGGGAGGTTGCTCTTCAGAGGGTTGGGGTGGACTTGTTGGACCGAAGGGCCTGTTTCTACACTGTATCTGATCTAATATAAAAATATTCATCAATATTGGCAATTTATGACTTAAATAAACAAGACTTTACTGTTTAAATCATTCCCTTTTGGGGCTGGATGAATTGATTCATATTGATAAGGCAGTTTGATTCTAATGCTAAGTATTGTTTGCAAAACAAATCCATTTATTCCTTTGATGAAATTCAGATTCATGTAATTTTGTTTGAGTAGTAAATGTACAGACAAATAAACAATATAACCTAATTTATCTCTGAGTAGAGCGGTAGCCTTCATTTAACATCCTGATCCAGCTTCTTTCTACAAATTATTAATGAAAGCATTAAGACCTTTACAGACCAATTTTCATGAACATTCTCATTGTTGATTCATTATGGCAGGAAAAGTGTCCTTTTGAAATGGAATCACAGGCATAAGATATTTCATTATTTTGTGCAAAAGTATAATTTCCTAATCATCCTGAAAAGAAAACAACATGTAGAACCATTTAACATTACACTGAACTATACATGATATATGTAGAGAGAGATACAGTACCAGGGTAACTTACACGACTTACAAATGCTCAGAGCCAGGGTTGATGGGTGAATGCCTTTGCAGCAATAGTTCTACGATTATCAATTCATTATAAAGGTTACTCATGCTAACAAAACTAAACATTCTGTGGTTAGTTTTATTTGAGCTGAATGTCCAAATCTAGAAAGTTCTTAAAAAAATATGATGAGAGTTTAGGGTGCACTTCACTTGCATGAAGTATCCAGCGAAGCCTTGTAGATCAAGCAGAAAATTATTCTAAGTGTAATTTGCAACTCATGGCTTCTCTCTTCCTCACCCAAACTCATCTGTCACATTACACTTTAATAACAGCATGTGTTACACGATGACCAGAGTTTGGCAATAAATGACGAGAATTGCCAGTGATGCTCAAACCCAAATGTATAAATTATATCACTGAGAAAGAAACATGCCAATTCTACACAATAACACAAATTGTGGAAGTGGTGGAAATGGGGCACACGCGGAAATGCAATTACATTTTGTTCTGGGTTAGTATGATTTATATGAACTTTCTAACATTTATATTGTAACTAACTTGCTATTGAAGTTAGAGAGAAGGAATTTGAGACAATATAACTAATAGAAAATTAGAAGAGAGAGAAAAAGCACTGACTGTTCTATAGCGGGTGAGCTTAACATCTGTCATTGAGAAAGTGTTGACACCAATTCTCAAGAAAGCAGTAAGTAAATATTTAGAAAATCATAACACAATGAAGCATATTCAATATGGTTTTTGAAAGGGAATAATGTTTGGGAATTCTTTTGGAATTCATTCTGGATTAGGAGAGGAGATGGCGCGGTGGTATTATCACTGGGCTAGTAGGCCAAAGATTCGGAACCCAAGTTTCAATTCCACCATGTCAGATGATGGAATTTAAATTCAATAAAAACCTTAAATTAAAAATCTAATGTTGACTATGAAACCATTGTTGATTGCCTTTAAAACTCCATTTGGTTCATTCATGCCCTTTAGGGAAGTAAATCTGCTGTCCTTATTTGGTCTGGTCGATATGTGATTCCAGCCCCACATCAATGTTCTGTGATTCCTAACAGCCTTTTGAAATGGCCCAACAAACCCTCAGTTCAAGGGTGATTGGGAATGGGCAATAAATGCTGACCTTGCCTGTGATGCTCACATTCCATGAATGACTTAAAAAGATTTATAGGCAGAGTGGAAAAAGCAAAACAAGTAGTCATAGAGAGATTGAGATGTACAGCACAGAAACAGAACTGTACACAGTATTCCAAAAGTGGCCTAACCAATGTCCTGTACAGCCATAAGATGACCTCCCAACTACACTCAATGCACTGGCCAATAAAGGAAAGCATACTAAATGCCTTCTTCACCATCCTATCTACCTGCAACTCCACTGTTAAGGAACTATGAACCTGCACTTCAAGGTCTCTTTGTTCAGCAATACTTCCCATTAAATGTAAAACTTCTGACTTGATTTGCCTTTCCAAAATGCAGCACCAAAATGCAGTATCTAAATTAAATTTCATCTGCCATGCCTTGGCACATTGACCCATCCAGAACATGGAACATAGAACAATATAGGTTCTTCAGCCCTCAATGTTGTATCCCTCCTCTAAGATCAGACTAACCTATATACATTTCATTTTACTATCATCCATGTGCCTAACCAAGAGTCACTTAAATGTCCCAAATGCATCTGACTCTACCACCGCTGGCAGTGCATTCTACATACCCACCAATCTGTGTAAAGAACCTATCTCTGACATCTCCCCCCAAAACTTTCCTCCAATTACCTTAAAATCACGCTCCCCTAGTAATAGCCATTTCTGCGCTAGGAAATAGTCTCTGGCTATCCACTCTATCTCTGCCTTTCAACCTTCTCACTTCTAACAAGTCATTTCTCATCCTTCTTCACTCCAATGAGAAAAGGCTTTAGCTCCCTCAACATTTCTTCACAAGACATGCCCTCCAGTCTAGGCAACATACTGGTAAATCTCCTCTACACTCTCCCTCAAGCTTCTACATCATTCCTATACTGAGGCATCCAGAGCTAAATATTATAGTATAACCAGGGTTCCATAGAGCTGCAGCATAACCTTGTGTCTCTTAAAATCAATTCCCCTGTTAATGAAAGCCAACTCACCATATGCCTTCTTAACAACCCTATCAAGTTGGGTGGCAACTTTGAGGGATCTATTACGTGGACTCCAAGATTTCTATGTGGACAGTAAGGATGCAAAGTACATCACCAAAGGTGCAGCAATCTTTTCCCTCTCTTCTCATGGTAACCTTTGGTATATCCCATCTGGCCCAGAGGACTTAGCTATTCTCATGCTTTTGAAAATTTCTGACACATTCACATTCTTAACACCAACCTGTTCGAGCAGATTGGTCTGTTTCATGCTGTCCTCACAATTGACAAGGTTCCTCTCAGTACTGAAGCAAAGTATTCATTTGGGACCTCCCCTACCTCCTCCAACGTCAGGCACACATATCCTCCACTATCCCTGTTGGGCCATACCCTCACTCTGGCCATTCTCTTGTTCCTCACATAAGTGTAGAACGCCTTGGGGTTTTCCTTAAATCATACCCACCAAGGATTTTTCATGCATGCTTCGAGCTCTCCTAAATCCATTCTTCAATTCATTCTTGTAACTTTGTAACCCTCTAGAGTCCTGTTTGATCCTTGCTTCCTCAACCTTAAGTAAGTTTCCTTCTTCCTCTTGATGAGATGTTCCATATCTCTTGTCATCCAAGGTTCTTTCACTCTACCATCCTTTCCTTACCTCAGTGGGGCAGGCCTATCCAGCACTGGCAAAATGTGTCCCCTAAACAACCTCCACATTTCTGTTGTGCATTTCCTAGAGAATATCAGTTCCCAATTTATGCTCCATAGTTCCTGCATAAAAAATTGTAATTCCCCCTCCCCAAATTATATACTTTCCCATACCGTCCGTTCCTATCCTTCTCCTTAACTATAGTAAAGGTCAAGGAGTTGTGATCACTATTACCAAAATGCTCTCTCACCGAGAGTTTTGACACTAGACCTGGCTCGTTGCCAAACACAAAATCCAATATGGCCACCCCTCTCATTGGCCTACCTACACATTGAGTCAGGAATCCTTCTCGGACATATCTGACAAAATCTTCTCCATCAAAACTGTTTGAACTAAGGAGGTTCCTATCAATATTAAGGAAGTTGAAGTCACCCATGAGAACAACTCTGTTACTTCTGCACCTTTCCAAAATCTGCCTCCCAATCTGATCCTCCACGTTTCTGTTGCTACTAAGGGGTCTATAGAAAACTCCCAATAAAGTGACTGTTCCTCTCCTGTTTCTGACTTCCACCCGTACTGACTCAGTAGACAAACCCTCCTCGACGACCTCTGATCAACATCCCGCCGTACGTTCAGGTAGCCTTCTTTGTTGTCCACTACACCTCCAATTTTGGTGTCATCTGCAAACTTACTAACTATATCTCCCATGTTTTCATCCAAATCACTCATGTAAATGATGAAAAGTAGTGGATCCAGCACCAATCCTTGTGGCACTCCACTGGTCACAGGCCTCTAGTCTGAAAAACAACCATCCAACACCATCCTCAGTCTTCTATCTTCAAGCCAGTTTTGTATCCAAATGGCTAGTTCTCCCTGTATTCCATGAGGCCTAACCTTGCTACGCAGTCTACCATGAGGAAATTTGTCGAACATCTTACTGAAGTTCATGTAGATCATGTCCACCGCTCTGCCCTCATTAATCCTCTTTGTACTTCTTCAAAAATCTCAATCAGGACAGTAAGATCTGATTTCCCAAGCACAAAGCCATGTTGACTGTCCCTATTCAGTCCTTGCCTTCTCCAATACATGTAAATGTTGTCCCTCAGGATTCCAACAAGTGCCCATCACTAATGTCAAACTCACCGGTCTATAATTATCTGGATTTTCCTTACCACCTTTCTTAAATAGTGGCACCACATTCGCCAGCCTCCAGTCTTCTCACATCTAGTCGTTTGTATTCATATCTTCAAAAGGCATTCAGTAATGTACCACCTGAAAGGATGATACAGAAGGAAAGATTTTCTGTGTTCTGTGTGTGCTAATTTGTTCAGATCAAGAAAGGAAAACTAACTAACAGGAAATGGTTAGAAGAGATGGGTCATTTTCAGTTTGACAAACAGTAATTGGTAGAATGCCACAATGGCAGCACGGTGACTCAGTGGTTAGCACTGCTTCCTTGCAGCGCAAGGACCCGGGTTTGATTCCAGCCTCGGGCGACTGTCTGTGTGGAGTTTGCACATTCTCCCCATGTCTGCGTGGGTTTGTTTTGGTTTTCTCCCACAGTCTAAAGATGTACAGGTCAGGTGAATTGGCCATGCGAAATTGTCCATTGTGATAGTTGCATTAGTAGGGAGTAGGGTAATGGGTCTTAGCGAGTTTTGAGAAGATTTGTAGCTCAGGTTGAGGTTTTGAGCTCACTGAGCTGAAAGGTTCATTTCCAGATGTTTCGTTACCTTACTAGGTAACATCTTCAGTGGACGTCATATGAAGCAATGCTGAAAATTTCTGCTTTCTATTTATATGTTTGGGTTTCTTTGGGTTGGTGATGTCATTTTCTGTGGTGAACCCAAATAAGCAGACAAAACACGTCTAGAAACCCTAGTCACTCTCCCCTACATCAAAGACATCTCGGAAATGACTGCCAGAATACTCAGACCCCTTGGCACCATGGTAGCCCACAAACCCACCAACACACTAAAACAACAGCTAATGAACTTGAAAGACCCCACGCAGACAATGAGCAAAACTAACGTCAATTACAAAATACCGTGCAAGAATTGTAACAAACACTAATTGGACAAACAGGTAGAAAACTAGCCACCAGGATACATGAACACCAACTAGCCACAAAAAGACATGACCCTCTCTCACTAGTATCCTCACATATGGATGAGGCAGGACATCACTTCGACTGGGACAACACATTCATCCTAAGACAAGTCAAACAGAGACTTCCTAGAAACATGGCATTCCAACCAGAACTCTAACAACAAACACATTGAGTTCGACTCCATCTACCATCCCCTGAGAAAAGGAACAGGAAGTGACTCTCCCACAGGAAATAACATCACCACAGGAAATGACATCACCAACCCAAAGAAACCCACTCACATAAATAGAAAGCAGGAATTTTCAGCATTGCTTTGCATGAGGTCCACTGAAGATGTTACCTAGTAAAGTAACAAAATGTCTGGAAATGAACCTACATCCAGGGTAATGGGTCTGGCTGGGTTATTCTTTGTAGGGTCGGTGTGGACTTGTTGGGCCGAAAGGCCTGTTTCCACACTGTAGGGCATCCAATCTAATCTCATATTCAGTGCTGGGGCCTCAACGATCGAAAATGTATTTTAGCAACTTGGCTGGAGAGACAGAGTGCATTATAAAATATAATGATAGTAATTTAGAATTCCTACAGTAACGCAGTTTGTGTAGAAGACTCAAAGGCTCTGCAGATGGATAATAATAGGTTAAGTACATGGGAAAAATGGAGCAGAATATGGAAAAATGTGAGGTTGTTCACTTTGTCAGGAAGAATGCAGAAGAATATTATTTAAATGGAGAGAGACAGCAAGGTACTGCAAAACCGAAGGATCTGGGTGTCCTTATAAATGAATCACAAAATGTTAGAATACAATGACAGTGAACAATTAGGAAGGCAAATAGAATTCTGACCTTTATAGAATCGAAGGTACATGAATCATAGTATCATTACAGCACAGAGTGAGATCATCTGATCAACTGTATACATGACGGCTGTCAAAGGTGCATTCTGCATGCTGCCTCTCCACACCCTCGCCCAAATTTCTGTACATTCTTCCTTTTCAGATATTTGGAATATTTAGAAAATATGGAAAGATTTACAGCACAGAAAAGGACCCCCTTCCACTCTGTGCTAGCCAGTCAAGGAGCCACCCAGCTGGCAGGTTAGGAGTACACTCATAGCCAGTAAGGGGAGAGTACCATCACAGTAATGTGGTTCAGTATGGCAGCACATTGGATCAGTGGTTAGCAATGCTGTCTCACATCGCCAGGGACCCCGGTTTGATCATAGCCTTGGACGACTGTCTGCATGGAGTTTGCACATTCTCCCCGTGTCTGTGTGGTTTTCCTCCCACAGACCAAAAATATGCAAGTTAGGCAGATTGGCCATGCTAAATTGCCCATAGTGTCCAGGAATGTGCAGGCTAGGTGGGTAAGCCATGGGAAATAAGGGGTTACAGGTTAGGGTAAGGTGGTGAGTCTGGATGGAATGCTCTTTGGAGAGTTGGTATGGACTTTATGGGCTGAATGGCCTACTTCCACACTGTACGGACTCTATGAATATGACCAATGCTCTTCCTCAGTTACTGGGACATGAAAGTTTTAGCATCTCCACATGAACAGATTTGGTCCTTTTTGGCCAGGAACAGGATTTTCTCTTCATAGGGGGGTGAGGAGCCGTAAACTGGATGGCCCACCACTTGACTTGCTTCTCTTCACCCTATCTTGGATAATTTCCCCGGCAAAGAGAAAAAGGAAAGGATTGAGTGAGATGAAAGAAGGTAGCATTTATCCTGGTAGAGCGGAGAAGTTAATTGACCAGGGCATTTCTCCAGCCCAGGCTGGTGGGGTTTGCTGTTGTGGCCTTATCTGCCAGCCCCTAGTTATCCTTTTGTCTTTATTATATTTATAAAATCCCTTTGGATTCTCCTTAACCCTATTTGCCAAATCTATCTCATGTCCCATTTTTGCTCTCCTGATTTTCCTCCTGCTGCCTTTATACTCTTCGAAGGATTCACTCAATCTCTCTTGTCTTTATGTGATACATGCTTCCTTCTTCTTCTTAACCAAAGCCTGTTTTCTCTAGTCTTTCACTCAAACTCTGCTGCCTATACCTGACATATGCTTCCTTCTTTTTCTTAACCAAAAGCTCATTCAGCGTTCCCTCCACCTACAAGCCTTGCCTTTCACTCTAACAGTGCTGGAAAAGCACAGCAGGTCAGGCAGCATCCGAGGAGCAGGAGAACTGACGTTATGGGCATAAGCCCTTTATCAGGAATGACATCATTTCTGATGAAGGGCTTGTGCACGAAATGTCAATTCTCCTGCTCCTCGGATACTGCCTGACCTGCTATGATTTTCTAGCACCACACTCTTGACTCTGATCTCCACCCCAACAGGAATACACTGCCTTGAGACTCTTATTATCTCATTTTTGAAGGCTTCCCCCTTTCCAGCCATCCCTCTGCCTGCGAACATTTGCCTCCAACAACTTTTGAAAGTTCTTGCCTAATACCGTCAAAATTGGCCTTCCTCCAATTTAGAACTTCGACTTTTAGATCCAGCCTATCCTGTTCCATCATAATTTTAAAACTAATACAATTATGGTCACTGGCCCCAGAATATTCCCCCATTGACACCTCAGTCACTTTCCATGCCTTATTTCCCAAGAATAGATCAAGTTTTGCACCTTCTCTAGTAGGTACATAAATATAGTAAATCAGAAAATTTTCTCGTACACACTTCACAAATTCCTCTCCACCTAAACCCTTAACATCATGTTTGGAAAGTTGAAAACCCCGACCATAATCACCCAGTTCTCCCTTATAAATTTGTTTCTCAATTTCCTACTGACTACTGGGGGTCGATAATACAATCCTACTAAGTTGATTATCCCTTTCCTATTTCTATTTCCTATGTGTATGTGTGATTATATGAGAGAAAGTTTGTGTATAAGGGAGGGTCTGAATGAGTTTATGGGTTATACACTCATGCAGACCCTCTCTCATATAAAAACTGTCTCTCGTACACTCACACAGACACACCCACACTCACATCCACACACCCACACACACACATACACACATACACACACACAGACTCTCACAGACTTATACCCCTTTACACTTGCACATACACCCACTCTCTCACAGACACTTAAAACCACCCCTCGCCCACACGCACACACGTGCACATTCATATATAAGTTTGGGGGGTGAATTGTACTTGCAGAATTACGTGTTATTTTGCTCAAAAACTGCACGAATCCATGTAAAATTCTGTATATCTCTTTTTTTAGAAATAAAATCAGTCTGAACATTGGGCCACAGACAGCCTCACACAGGGCACTTCACACCTTCAATGCATTATCTGAGCTGACATGGTACCTATTGTTAAAGTTTACTTGAGAATGTAACTTTTAAAAAAATAATTCTGGGACTTACATATGAAAGAACTGAAACCAACATGGTCATTCTCAAGGAAGGTCTTTTTCAATATATAATTTCAGTTGCATCACACTATAAGCATTTGCTATAAATTCTGTGTCTTACGATCTTATACTCAACAACCACCTGATGAAGGAGCAGCACTCCGAAAGCTAGTACTTCCAAATAAACCTGTTGGACTTTAACCCAGTGTTGTGTGATTTTTAACATTGTATGCCCCAGTCCAACATCAAATCATGACTGCACTGAATGTGTTGGTCTGAAACTCAGATGGTGGAGGGTGTTTATGTATTAACAATGCATCTTGAATACTCAAAAAAGGGACATTCCAGATATGCATAATTTCAAAATTAAAGAGCTCAGTAATTCTCTCCCAATTAACAAAGGTACAATTCATGGTTAATAGTGAAAGGAAAGGATCAATCTGACCTTCCTTGAAATAGGAACCAATCTTACTCTTCTGGAGCTCCCAGAGTGCAACAACAACTTACATTTATCTAGCATCCTTACTGTGGAAAAACATGCCCAGATGCATCATTCGGAAAAGGCAAACAACACTGAAACTATAAAATTGAGGCATCTTATCAAATGCTTGATCAAAGATATAGGTTTTAAGTGGTCATTTGAAGGAAGACAGAGAGATATTTACAAGCTGTTGTTGTAGCTCCTTCCTGCTGTGGAGTGAGTCCTTCTGAAGTGCATTAAACAAAAAGAAAATAAAAAACTGCAGATGTTGGTAATCAGAAACATGAACAGAAATTGCTGGAAAATCTCAATAGGTCTGGCAGTATCTGTGGAAGGAAAGCAGATTTTTGTTTCGGGTCCAGTGATCCTTCTTCAGAAATGATTTTAGAAAAAGATAGCTAAATATGCTGATGGTGTGTTGTGGAGAGGGTGGAGTACATAATAGCTGAAAATGTGTTACTGGAAAAGCGCAGCAGGTCAGGCAGCATCCAAGGAACAGGAGATTCAACGTTTCGGGCGTAAGCCCTTCTTCTTATCAGCATCTGCAGTCCTCACTTTCTCCTGGAGTACATAATAGGCAGAGATCTAGGCCAGAGAGAGAAAAATAGTTGGGGAGACAAACGAAGAGGTAAAGGTCAGTATAGGAGAATGAATAGTTAGTAATAGGACCATTAGTAGCTGACAATGGGGTGTTTGTGATAACGATCCATGTGACGATAAGGCCTGGTGTGTGGGAGTTTTGATGAAGACATGGAAGAAGGTGCTTAAAGCACTACAATTACTGAATTCAATATTGAATCCTAAAGATTGCAGAAGCACCAAGTGAAAAATGAGGTGTTGTTCTTCCAGCTGGTTCTGGGCTTCCCTGAAGCACTGAGACAGAGATGTTGGCCAGGGAACACGGTGACGTGTTGAAATGACAGGCAACAGGAAGCTCAGGGTCATTTCTGCTGACTGAATGTTGGTGTTCTGCAAAGCGGTCACTCAGTCTGTGCTTTGTTCCCCTGTGAAGAGGAAACCACATTGTGGGCTGTGAATACAATAGATTAGATTGACAGAAGTGCAGGTGAATTGCTGCTTCACCTGCAAGGTATGTCTGGGGTCTTGGATAGCAGGGAGGGATGAAGTAAACTGGCAGGTGTTGCATCTTCTCCAATTGTACAGGAAGGTGCTGTGGTGTTGCGGGGAGGTGTTAAGAATGGATAAAGAGTAGACCAGTGTGTCCTGGAGGGAACAATCCCTGCAGGAGACTGACAATGGAGGGGAGGAGAATATGTGCTTGGTGGATAATGATCCTTTGGATGTTGGTGGGATGGTAAGTGAGGGTCAGGGGGACCTTATCACTGAGATGGGACGGAGGTGTCTGGTGGTAGCAACCTGAGGAAGAGATTTTCCAGCAATTTTTGTTTTGCTTCTAAAGTGCATATTCTCTCATCAGGACCTAGAGTGCTGCTCTAAATTGCTAACCAGTATTAAGGACATTCATAATCCTAATACTGCCAATTGTGATTATGCGGTTTTAAAAATGCTATGGGGGGGAGCATGTGATGAAAGGTGCCGGGCTCATTTGTACAAAGAATTTTGATTGACACCTCAATTCCTAAAAATCTCATTTCCTTGTGTGAAGATTTTTTTTCTCTTTAAATGAAAGCTGCAAGGCATTTCTTCCCTGCTTCAGCTCTTATTAAACAGAGTGATGACAGTGAGGAAAATTTAACATTTTCAATCTTTGGATTTTGATTTATTGGAATATTCTAAGGCTGCACACAAATCTGGAAATAGTCAAAGACAGGCCTCTACATTTTCATACATAATCACATTATTTAAGAATCCCAAACTTGTATTAATTGAGTTAAATGCACAACAGAGCTGTCACGACAAAAGCCATAACTGAACAGCAGAATCCCGGTGCTATGAGCTAGTGAGGGCAGGAATAGGAGGATAGAACAGATGAATGCATGGTTAAGGAGCTGGTGTATGGGAGAAGGATTCACATTTTTGGATCATTGGAATCTCTTTTGGGGTAGAAATGACCTGTACAAGAAGGACGGATTGCACCTAAATTGGAAGGGGACTAATATTCTGGCAGGGAAATTTGCTCGAACTGCTTGGGAGGATTTAAACTAGTAAGGTGAGCGGGTGGGACCAAGCGAGGTAGTGAGGAAAGAGATCAAAATGAAACTGGTGCAGTTGAGAACAGAAGTGAGTCAAACAGTCAGGGCAGGCAGTGACAAGGTAGCGGCATTTATTTCAATGCAAGGGGCCTAACAGGGTAGGCAGATGAACTCAGGGCATGGTTAGGAATATGGGACTGGGATATCATAGCAATTACAGAAACATGGCTCAGGGATGGGCAGGACTGGCAGCTTAATGTTCCAGGATACAAATGCTACAGGAAGGATAGAAAGGGAGGCAAGAGAAGAGGGGGACTGGCATTTTTGATAAGGGATAGCATTACAGCTGTGGTGAGGGATGATATTCCCGGAAATACATCCAGGGACGTTATTTGGGTGGAACTGAGAAATAAGAAAGGAATGATCACCTTATTGGGATTGTATTTTCGACCCCCTTATAGTCAGAGGGAAATTGAGAAACAAACTTGTAAGGAGATCTCAGCTATCTGTAAGAATAATAGGGTGGTTATAGTAGGGGATTTTAACTTTCCAAACATAGACTGGGACTGCCATAGTGTTAAGGGTTTAGATGGAGACGAATTTCTTAAGTGCATACAAGACAATTTTCTGATTCAGTATGTGGATGTACCTACTAGAGAAGGTGCAAAACTTGACCTACTCTTGGGAAATAAGGCAGGGTAGGTGACTGAAGTGTCAGTGGGGAAGCACTTTGGGGCCAGCAAACATAATTCTATTTGTTTTAAAATAGTGATGGAAAAGGGTAGACCTGATCTAAAAGTTGAAGTACTAAATTGGAGAAAGGCCAATTTTGACGGTATTAGGCAAGCACGTTCGAAAGCTGATTGAGGGCAGATGTTCGCAGGTAAAGGGACGGCTGGAAAATGGGAAACCTTCAGAAACGAGATAACAAGAATCCAGAGAAAGTATATTCCTGTCAGGGCAAAAGGGAAGGCTGGTAGTTATAGGGAATGCTGGATGACTAAAGAAATTGAGGGTTTGGTTAAGAAAAAGAAGGAAGCATATGTCAGGTATAGACAGGATTGATCGAGTGAATCCTTAGAAGAGAATAAAGGAAGTAGGTGCATACTTAAGAGGGAAATCAGGAGGACAAAACGGGGACATGAGATAGCTTTGGCAAATAGAATTAAGGAGAATCCAAAGGGTTTTTACAAATATCTTAAGGACAAAAGGCAAGGCGGCCTTTGTGCGGAGCCAAGAAAATGAGGGAGATATTAATTGAATATTTTGGATCAGTATTTACTGTGGAAAAGGATATGGAAGATATAGACTGTAGGGAAATAGATGGTGACATCTTGCAAAATGTCCAGATTACAGACGAGGATGTGCTGGATGTCTTGAAATGGTTAAAGTTGGATAAATCCCCAGGACCTGATCAGGTGTACCCGAGAACTCTGTGGGAAGTTATAGAAGTGATTGCTGGGCCTCTTGCTGAGATATTTATATCATTGATAGTCTCAGGTGAGGTGCTGGAAGACTGAAGGTTGGCAAATGTGGTGCCACTGTTTAAGAAGGGCGATAAAGACAAGCCAAGGATCTATAGACCAGTGAGCCTGACCTCGGTGGTGGGCAAATTTTGGAGGGAATCCTGAGGGAGAGGATGTACATGTATTTGGAAAGGCAAGGACTGATTCGGGATAGTCAACATGGCTTTGTGTATGGGAAATCATGCCTCATAAACTTGCCTGAGTTTTTTGAAGAAGTAACAAAGAAGATCAATGAGGGCAGAGCAGTAGATGTGATCTATATGGACTTCAGTAAAGTGTTCGACAAAGTTCCCCATGGGAGACTGATTATCAAGGTTAGATCTCATGGAATACAGGGAGACCTAGCCATTTGGATACAGAAGTAACTCAAAGTAGAAGACAGAAGGTGGTAGTGGAGGGTTGTGCAGTGGCAGAAGAAGTTTAATTCAGATAAATGCGATATGCTGCATTTTTGGAAAGCAAATCTTAGCAACACTTCTACATTTAATGCTCAGGTCCTAGGGAGTGTTGCTGAACAAAGAGACCTTGGAATGCAGGTTCATAGCTCCTTGAAAGTAGAGTCGCAGGTCGATAGGATAGTGAAGAAGGTGTTTGGTATGCTTTCCTTTATTGGTCAGAATATTGAATACAGGAGTTGGGAGTCATGTTGTGGCTGTACATGACATTGGTTAGGCCACTGTTGGAATATTGCGTGCAATTCTGGTTTCCTTCCTATCGGAAAGATATTGTGAAACTTGAAAGTGTTCAGAAAAGATTTACAAGGATGTTGCCAGGGTTGGAGGATTTGAGCTACAAGGAGAGGCTGAACAGGCTGGGGCTTTTTTCCCTGGAGCGTCGGAGGCTGAAGGGTGATCTTATCGAGGTTTACAAAATAATGAGGGGCATGGAGAGGGTGAATAGACAAAGTCTTTTCCCTGGGGTCGGGGAGTCCAGAACTAGAGAGCATAAGTTTAGGGTGAGAGGGGAAAGATACAAAAGAGACCTAAGGGGCAACATTTTCACACAGAGGGTGGTACGTGAATGGAATGGGCAGCCAGAGGATGTGGTGGAGGCTGGTACAATTGCAACATTTAAGAGGCATTTGGATGGGTATATGAATATTAAGGATTTGGAAGGATATGGGCTGGGTGCTGGCAGGTGGGACTAGATTGAATTGGGATTTCTGGTCAGCATGGACAGTTTGGACTGTAGGGTCTGTTTCCATGCTGTGTACATCTCTATGATTCTTATTTGTTTATTGGGCCAGACATCCACTGCAGCCTGTTCAACCATTCAATAAAATCATGGCTAATGTGTTCGTGGCTTCAACTCTAGATACTTACCAGCCCCCCCCAGTAGCCTTTGACTCTGTTGTCACTCAGTAATCTATCTACCTCAGCCTTATCAGTATTCCATCACCCTACCTCTCTGTTCTCTAAGAAACAGAGTTCCACAGACTCACGGCCCTCAGAGAGAGAATATGTCTCATCATCTCTGCTTTAACTCTTTTAACTTATTTTTAACTTGTCTCTAGTATCCTTTCAGTATCCTTCCCCAAAAGTAGCATTACCATTGCTGAATTCTCCATTATCAACACCTTGGGTGTTACCATTGACTCCAAACTAGACTGGACTAACCATGTAAATTACGGTGGCTTCATGAATGATTCAGAGTTTAGGAATCCTAAAGCAAATAACTCAACTCCTGACCCCCCAGTGCCTGTCCACCAGCTACAAAACACAAGTCAGAAGTCTGACAGAATGCTTCCCACTTACCTGGATGCATGCAGCTTTAACAATGCTCAAGAAACTTGACCCAGTGCTGGAGAAGTTCGCAGGCCTGGTAGCATCTATGAAGTGGGACAGTTAAGATTTTGATCCTGATATTACTCTTTTCGATACTTTTGAAGGGTAATAATTGTTGAGATGTAACAGTCAATTTGGACACAGCAAACTCTCATGAATGACCAAGTAATCCATGTCTGTGATGTTAGTTGTTAGAATGAGCATTTACTCTGACACCATTGACAACTCCCCTGCTCTTCTTTGGAATAGACCCTTGGATTTTTTTATATGTATAGTTGGGGAATAGATATTTTGCATCTCACCTAAACGTGAGTACAGCATTTTTTCAATACTGTCCCAGTCTCAGTCTTGAACTATACAGGCAGCGATGTATTAAGTAAGCACAAGGCAGTCTAAGAAAACCAGGCCAGAGTGCAGTAGCTGTCTGATCCTAACGTGCTTGCCAATCGCTATTCTGCTCTGGAAACTAGTTGAGACGATTACTCTTTGGGGAGTAGTCAGAGATAAGCGCGTGGCATCACAAGTGTGACTGAGCTGCTCAAGGGAAGAGGAGAAAGAAGAATGGAAGGGAACAGTAATATGGGATTCCGTGGTCAGGAGATAAAAAAGATATTTCTGCAGGATGAAACATGACTCCAGGATGTTGTGTTGCCTTTGTGCCGTGCTCAAGGAAGTCAGTAAGTGCCTGCAGGACATCCTGTTAGGAGAAAAGGATCAGCCAGAAGTCATGATCAACATTGGTACTAATGACATAGATCGAAAAGGGAACAGAGAGTTAGAAAGGAAATTATAAAGCAGAACCTCAAGAATACTTTCTCAGGATCACTCCCTGCACTATGTGCTAACCAAAGGAGAATTGATGTATTGAACATGGGACTGAAGAAATAGGAGGAAGGGTAGCAGAGTTTTGAGACTTTGGGTCCAGTTCTGAGGCAAGTGATATCTGTATAAACTATCCAGCTTACATTTTATCAGAACTGAGACTGATATCCTTGCAGGGAGATTTGTTCATATTGTTGGGTTAGGTTTAAACTAGCTTGTTAAGTGTTGTGGGATAACCCAAATTGGAAGAGACTTAACCTGGGAACAGGAAATACAACAGCTACTGGTTAAGATTAGAAGACAGAAGAAACAAAGCTGAGTACTGAATATACTTTGAAAGTGGAATGATGTAACAAAGGCAAAGTTGAGGGCACAGTACGTGAATCCATGCAGCATTAGCAACACGGCTGATGATCTAAAGTTGCAAATAGAAGTAAGTGGTTACGATATATTTGCCATTATAGTATGGATGGCTGCATGGATCGGTGATGACACTGTGGTTTTAAGAGGTGTATTTGTCCTGTTTTTGTTTTGTGAAGAAAAGGTTGAGACAGAGGTGTCAAGTAGTCCGCTCCAAAGCCAATAAAGCAAACCTTGGATTCTTTAAAAAATCAGACAATAGAAATCGGACAATCGGTGGGGTCAAGCTCCCGCAGGATTTTCAGTTTTAGCTTTCAGTAGCAGTTGTTGCTGAGGTCTTGAACTAGGTGTGGAAGCTGTTATCCCTCTCTCTGTCACAACTAAAAACTTGGGTTCTCTTCCAGCTGCCAGAATTGCATGTAGGACAACCGATTTTATTGAATTTGCTTTTGCCAAGGGTGTTTGTAGGTTGTTATTAAATTGGAACAGTTACTATTCAGTAGTTAAAAAATTCATTATTCTGTTAAGTTTTCCAATCGAATCAAGTTATTCCAATTTCTTCTTTATTTTGTTGTCATAACTATCGTGTATGAATAAAGTGCGTTTTGCTTCAAGACTGGTAGCTTGAATTGAATTGAATTGAGTTGAATTTATTGTCATGTGTATCGAGGCACAGTGAAGTGCTTTGTTTTGCAAGCAATCTGGGCAGAACACAGAGTTAAGTAGCATAGGTAAGTAACTAATAGGTAAACAGCAGCAAAAACAAAAACACAAGTACAGGTGAATGTTAAGAGTTTGAGAGTCCATTCAGTATTCTAACAACAATAGGGTAGAAACTGTTTCAAAACTGGCTGGTGCGTGTGTTCAGGCTTCTGTACCTTCTCCCCAATAGTAGAGGTTGTAGAAAAACATTGCCAGGGTGGGATGGATCTTTGTGAATGCTGGCGACCTTTCCTTGACAGCGGGCCTGGTAGATGGATTCTATAGATGGGAGGTTGGCCTTTGTGATTGTCCAGGCCCGGTTCAGCATTTTCTGTAACCATCTCTGATCTTGAATGGTACAGTTGCCATACCAGGTAGTGATATACCCAGATTGAATGGTCTTGATGGTGCACCTATAAATGTTGGCAAGGGTATTCGCCGGCAAGCCAAATTTCCTCACTGTCTGAGAGAGAAGAGGCATTATTGGACCTTTGTAACCAGTGCGTCCATAGTTCTGGAATGCAATACCTGGCCCTTGCCTTTTAAATAAGAAAAAAAATAAGGTCTAGGCTATCTGCTTAATATCTTGAGGAGGTTTGGTCTGGTTCAGAACAGTTCCTAGAACTAAGATCTGAAAAACCTAGGTTAGTTGACATTTAGGAAAAACAGACAAAAAGGAAGAGTTAGGTCAGTTAGCACTGACAACACTAGGTGAGGTCATTGCAGCACTAAGGTCACATTTAAAATTGGACGAACTTTGGTTGAATCTGGATGGAACTCAGACACAGTGAGGCCCAGCAAATATTGGTTGGAGTTTTTAATGGGCCACCAAATGGTAGTAGTGTGGAGCAAGATATAAATCAGGAGAGGAGAGACAGACATTGTATTGTATGTGCAAGACAATAACCTTGGGTGATTTTAATCTACGTATAGAGTGGGTAAACCAATTGAGCACTGAAACTTTTGAGGAGGAGTTTCTGCAGTGTCTTAGAGATGTTTTTCTGGAGCAGCATGTTGAAGGGCTGATGAGATGATGGGCTATTTTGATCCAGGCATTATATTTTGGAAAGGGGTTTAATAATAATCTTGCTGCAAAAGTACTTTTAGGGATGAGTGATCACAGTATGATAGAATTTTACATTATTTTTGGAAGTGAGTTCAATCTGAAGCATGAATGTGAAGTTAAAAAAGGGAAATTATAAAGCACAGTTGACAGAGATGAGTTATGAAAATACATTAAAAGGCATGACTGGACATAGGAAATTGACAGTCTTTAAATAACATTTATATGGTTTACAGTAACTATACATTCCTTCAGAATGCAAAATCTCAAAAATGTCTAACAAAGGAAGTTCAAGTTTGTATTAAAAGAAAGCTAACACGCAGGTACAGCAAACTATTAGGAAGGGTCATTAAATGTTATCCTTTATTACAAGATGACTTGAGTACAGGACTAGTGAATCTTGCTTAAATTTTACAGAAGCTGGGTTAGATTGCACCTGCAGTACTATGCACAGTTTTGGCCTTATCTCAAGAAATATATTATTGCTATAGAAAGAGTGTCATGAAGGTTCACCAGCCTTATTCCTGAGGCAAAATGATCTCTCCCACAAGGCACCTTACATCCTCCAAACGTGATCTAGGATCATATCAAAAACTGTCGCTTACTTTTCCAAAGTGACTTCTGAATTTCTGCCTCCACCACCATGTTGCCTTTAGAATTTTTATTGGACCGGGCAGGATTTGGAAGCCCACTGTGAACCTGCTTAGTAAGAAAGGCAATAACAATTATGCAGGCTGGTCAGATTATCAAGAAGCCTAAATGGTAATATAGAGGATATTTTAGTAGTTAATTGCGGGGGAGGTTAGTCAGGAGGGGATGGAGGTAGTGGGATGACTCCAAATATGGGACAAGTCTATTTTGATGCTCTGAGAGAGGGCCCAGGTGGCATATTTCTGCATTTTTAAGTGCCTGGTACCAATGTATTTGTCAGTACATATCAGGCATCTTCAGAACTGTTGAATACAATGGCAGATGAGGTGGGTCCTTCTGCAGGTCTACCCAAGACCACTCCAAATTGGTTATTGTCTCAAGTCTGCTAATTGAAATAATGTTACACTGTGAACCTGTCCTTATAATAATATAACTTAATAACATGTCACCTGCTGTGTTTTTGACTAATTTGCTCACATTGTAAAACATTTAACTTGATGAAAAAGTAGTGGAAATATTGCACGTTAACAGCTTTCAGGAGTTTGGCACTAAATACCATTCCAGCATAAAGTAATTGAGATGCCAAATACAATTAAAATGAAAACATTTTGCTTTCATAGAAATTGACGCAAATAAAAGAAGTGTAATTGCTTACATATTTTTTATTCTATTCAAATACCATTCTATTCCAATTTGTAATTACAGATTATAATCTTACATTGGACTAAAAAAACACATTTCATTTCTTACTATTGTATAATTTTTCTGTTGATTGGCAATAAATAATGTTGAATTCAGACCATAACCTTATTATGCGAGCATTAAAAATGGCTGCAAACTCAAGGGATCCAACAGAGTAGGTCAGGAGAATAATTTTTCAGCTATGAACATCTATAAAATATTATTTAATATGAATCATATTAAATATAAAATATGAATGATTCAAGCAGGTGGGAGATAATGGATGATGGAATGAATAATTGACCTTTTAATTTGACCCCAATAACACCTTAGATTTCTGAAGGGTCTTCATATTCTGCTTAAGGAAAATCATACACTAAAACAAAGCAAAAAACAAATTGACGCAAACTTTTGTTAGAGAAGGTGTGCTGTTTATATGTGTTTGGGCATCTAAGTACTTTGGCTGTTCGATGGAACAGATAGCAATATTTTTGCCAAGTAGATTTTGAACAACCAATAGTATTGAAGATTCCAATGGGTATATTAGTTAAGGTAATACAGACAGAAGGAGGCCATTCAATACTGTGCTTTCTCTTTGGTTCAACTATCCAATTAATCCTATTTGTTACTTTCTGATATTCATCAATAATTGTACTGCATCGTTTTTCATTTTGACATATTGTATAGAACACAGAACATAGAAGAGTACTGCACATTACAGGCCCTTCGGCCCTCAATGTTGTGCTGAACGTTTATCCTACTCTAAGATCCAACTAACTTACATAACTTTCATTTTACTATCATCCACGTGCCTAAGATCGCTTAAATGTCGCTAATGTATCTAACTCTACTACCACTGCTGGCAGTACATTCCATGCACCCACCACTCTCTTTGTAAAGAATCTACTGCTGACATCTCTCCAAAACCTTCCTCCAATCACCTTAAAATTATGCTCCCTAGTGATAGCCATTTCTGCCCTGGGAAAAAGTCTCTGGCCATCCATTCTGTCAATGCCTCTCAGCATCTTGTACAACTCTAACAAGTCACCTCTCATCCTTCTTCGTTCCAATTAGAAAAGCCCTAGCTCCCTCAACCTTTCTTCATAAGGCATGTCCTCCAGTCCAGGCAGCATCCTGGTAAATCTCCTCTGCACCCTCTCCAAAGCTTCCACATCCTTCCTATTATGAAGTGGCCAGAACTAAATACAATATTTCCAGGTATGGTCTAAACAGGGCTTTATAGAGCTGCAGCTCTTAAAGTCAATTCCCCTGCCTTAACAACCCTGTCAACTTGAGTGGCAACTTTGAGGGATCTATGGATGTGGACCCCAAGATTCCTCTGTCCCTCTGTAATCTGTGTTTAAATTCAACCTTCCAAAATGAATCACTTCACACTTTTCCAGGTTGAACCTGTCACTTCTCAACCTAGCTCTGCATCCTGTCAATGTCCCATTGCAACCTACAACAGCCCTCCACACTAGCCGCAACTCCATCAACCTTTGTGTCATTGGCAAATTTACAAACCCACCTTTCCACTTCCTCATCCAAGTCATTTATAAAAATCACAAAGACCTCTCATACGTCAGTCCCTCTGGGTTGAGCCTAGTTAACCTTCTCTGGATTGTCTTCTGTGTCAATATATTGCTCAAAAATGAGGGACCCAAACCTTCACATATTGCTGCTATGCAATGTGTTATTTTTGTTGTCGGGTTGACAACATGCATGTCATCTAAACATGCATCATCACCAGAATTTTTTTTTGTATACATACATGGGAGATATAGGCATTATGGGCTAGGCCTGAAGAAATTGATGATGAACTGCTTTCTTGAACTGTTGCTACCTCTGTGATTTATGGACAGCCACAATGTTATTATAGAGGGATTCCAGGAATTTGACCTTGCTACACTGAAGGAGTCGTAATATACCTCTCAGTCCTAAATGTTCTAGCCGTATCTTTAAACTGTCAACATAAGACCATAGGTACTAGGTGCATGAGTATGTAGTATGGGGAGGTGATGGCTTAGTGGTATTATTGCTCACCTAGTGACCTGAGTTTAAATCCTGCTATGGAATTTTAAGTTAATAATAAAATCATCTAGAATTAAAAGTCAAATGATGACCATGAATCCATTGCCAATTGTCATCTGGTTCACGAAAGTCTTAGGGAAGGAAAATGCCATCCTCACCTGGTCTGGCGGATAGGTGACTTCAGAACCACAGCAATGTACTTGACTCTCAACTGCCATCTGGGCAATTAGGGGTGGGTAATGAATGCTGGCCTAGCCAGTGATGCCCACATCCCCTGAATGATGAAAAAGACAAGCCCCTTGAACAAGCTTTGCAATTTGACACTATCATGGGTGCTCTCATTTTGACCTCATATCCCTGCTCTCCATAACCCTTCAGTCTATTACTAATTAAAAATCTATCTAGCTCCTCTTCAATGTCTCAGTATCCACCAGATTCTGGAGCAATGGATTCCAGACATTCACGAATCTTTGAGAGATGTAGTTTCCTCACATCCCTGTTTTAAGTCTGCTACCCTTTATCCTAAACCTATGACCTCTCAACTTAGATTACTCTATGCGAGGAAACATCCTATGTTTACTTTGTTAATCCCCCTGAGCATCTTATATACCATAATTAGATTTCGTCTCATTCTCCTCAACTGCAGAGAGTAGCCTAAACTGCTCAATCACCCTCCATAGGAGAAACCCTTCATTTCTGCACTCAATCCAGTGAACCTCCTCTGAATCGCTTTCAATACAACTGCATCCCTCCTCAAATATGGGGAACAAACAATACCCCAGAAGCAGTCTTTCTAATGCTTTGTACACTTGCAGCAACACTATCTTACTTTTTATACTCTATTCCTTTGTCAATAAATTACTTTGTTTTTAGTGTCTGGGAGAAAGGTATCCATAACAGCAGGGATGTTTTTACAGCTTTCCCTGTTGCTTCCAATGGAGGGGTTGGGAAAATAAGGAAGAGGAGCCCGTTTATCTCTCCACATCTTGGAGTTTAGCAGTGTGTGGTATTCTGTCCAGACCCGTAATGAATTGGGGAACCGCAGCTGGGGTTTGTCTGTAACAAGTATGTGATAATGTAACTCTGAAATCAACAGTCATTCGTAAGGTCAGATGAAGGGAAGAACTGTACAAAGAGCTATGATCAGTAAACTGTAATATTAACTTGTAATGACAAATTTTACTCAGACCTAATGAGAGTCGGGCAATAGTTACTCTTCGACAAGGTAACAGACACAGATGCAGCAGACTCAGAGTAAGAACTGTTTAATTAAGTAGAGCAATGTTAAGACTATAGCAATGCTTACACTCCCATGGTGCCCAGAATCCAAGAGGGTAGGACAATGTAGACTTGAGTTCATGAGAACAGCATAGTCCAAAGGGACAGGAGTCAGAGAACAAGTTAGTTTGATTAATTGCAAAGTAAGCCTTCATGTTTAGGCTATGAATATCTGTGTTAAGTAAATAAACTCAATTCCATTGTTTAAACTGATTTTCAAGTGATGTGGGTTGGTGAATATTCTGAACTCAAAAGCATGTTCAATAAACATTAATACAAAGAAGTTAATAGCTCTGCTGAGTAGCAAAGAAAATAACTGCATATAAATATTTAAAATATATGAATATAAGCACAGTGTAATCTGAAAGCCATTAGGCTGTCCGCCATTTGACATTCTAAGAAGGCATAACACATTAGAATAAAAACTCATCTGTTCTTGTAAAACCATGCGGCAAGTAGTTTAATTTGGACAAATGCAAGGTGCTGCATTTTGGAAAAGCAAATCAGCGCAGAGAGCGAGCGTTAATGAATAAAGAGATCTTGGAGTCCAGATTCATAGCTCCTTGAAAGTAGAGTCGCAGATAGATAAGATAGTGAAGAAGGCACTTAGTATGCTTTTTTTAATTGGTCAGAGCATTGAGTACAGGAGTTGGGAGTCATGTTGTGGCTGTACAGAACATTGTTTAGTCCACTTTTGGAATATTGCATGCAATTCTGGTCTTCTTCCTATCAGAAGGATGTTATGAATCTTGAAAGGATTCAGAAATAATTTACAAGAATATTGCCAGGATTGGAGGATTTGAGCTCTCGGGAGAGGTTCAATAGGCTGGGGCTGTTTTCCCTGGAATGTCGAAGGCTGAGGGGTGACCTCATAAAATCATGAGGGGCACGGATAGGATAAACAGACAAGATCTTTTCCCTGGGGTAGGCAAGTCCAGAAGTAGAGGGCATAGGTTTAAGGTGAGAGAGGAAAAAAATTAAAAGAGACCTAAGGGGCAGCATTTCATGCAGAGGGTGGTGCATGTATGGAATGAGCTGCCAGAGGACGTTGTGGAGTATTTAAAAGACATTTGGATGGGTATATGAAAAGGAAGGGTTTAGAGCGATATGGGCCAATGGCTGGCAAATGGGTCTAGATTAGGTTAGGATAACTGGTTGGCATTGACGAGTTGGACTGAATGGTCTGTTTCTGTGCTGTATATTTCTATGACTCCATGACTCTCAGTCCTTTCATCAGTATTTTACAAGGGATTCCTAAAAAAGATGCCAGCTTGCTTTTGATTAGGAGAAGGTGAGGACTGCAGATGTTAGAAACCAGAGTCGAGAGTGTGATGCTGGAAAAGCACAGCAGGTCAGGCAGCATCTGAGGTGCAGGAGAATCGACGTTTCGGCAAAAGTCCTTCATCAAGAATGCAGCTGTGTCCAGAGGCTGAGGTCAATATCCTGAGAACATACATATGAATCACACCATGGCAGATGATGAAATTTGAATTGAATTAACAAAACATCAGGGATTTAAAGTTGATCAAAAAGTTGATGCCTAAACTGGCAAGAGAGAGGAAAGAATGGATGTTTGACTGTTGGACAATGAGGCTGAAGGGGTAGTAGTGGGTAACATAGTGAAGGAATGAATCGGTACTTTGCATCAATGGGGTGGTGTGGACAACACAAGCAGTATACTTGATCATCAAGAGGGTTGGGCAGAGGTGAATATATTGGCCATCGCTAAGGAGAAGATACTGGGCAAACTGAAAGGCCTGAATGTGGATTACACCCCAAAGTTCTGAAAGAGGTAGCTGTGGAAATTATGGAGGCTTTGGTGTTGACCTTTCAGGAAGAACTGGAATTGGGAAGAATTCCAGACGATGAAGATGACTAATGTAACAACTCTGTTTAACAAGGAAGGCAAGCAGAAAACAGGAAACTACTGGCCTGTTATCCTGGCCTCAGTCATTCATAAGTTCTTGGGTCCATTATTAAGGATGCGCTTGCAGAATACTTGGAAGTGCATGGTAAAATAGGTCAAAGCCAGCATGGCTTCGTCAGGGGAGGTCACAGCTGGCCTATCTGTTTGAATTCTTTGAGGAGCAAGTTTGACAATGCAGAGCCAGTGGACATGAGACATTTGGATTTCTAGAATGCCTTTGACAAGGTGCCTGCACAGGAGGCTGCTAAATAAGAAAAAAATCCATAGTGTTAGGAACAAGGTACTGGCATAGACAGAGGATTGGCTGACTGGTAGAAGGCAGTCAGGAAGATGGGGACTTTTTCTGGATGGCACACAGTGACCAATGGTGTTCTGCAGGGGTTCCTCATGAAATCACAACTATTCACATTATACATGAACAATGTGGACAAAAGAACAGAGGGCATTGTTGCTAAGTTTTGATGACACAAAGATAGGTTAAAGAACAGGTCGTGTTGATGAAGTGGGAGGCTGCAGCAGGATTTGAAAAGGCTATGCTATGGACGAAATGTCAATAAATAGGTTCAGTGTAATTTGGTGTTTGGTGGTCAAGACATAGTGGACTGAAGGGCCTGTTTCTGTGATATACAACGCTATGACCTAATAGGAAGAAGCGAGGACTGCAGATACTGGGGATGAGAGTTCGGATGTTTCAACATCTGAAACATTGATTCTCCTGCTCCTCAGATGTTGCCTGACCTGCTGTGCTTTTCCAGCACCACTCTCTTGGCTATGACACTAATACACTGGATGAGCTAGGCATCAACCATCTGTTCCAACCTTAGGCCTATTGAGTCATTCACTAACCAATTTAAAACTGTCAATGGGTCAGAATTATGAATTCCATCCCTACCAGCACTTAGTTGCTCTCTGGACAATGACAGATGGCCTAGCTCGTGTCATCCAAATCCTGTGAATGAATTACACAAGTTCCAGTAGCATTATCATTATGCTGCTGCCTTTGCAATCATATATACTCCAACAAGAATGCACCTGTCTTGGAGGAAGATGCTGGGTTAGTGGACAACTAATGTCTTTACAGGGTATATTTTACATATCTGATATATTAGCCTGAATGTGGGCAACTTCAACAACATCCAGGGCAAAGCAGCTCACTTGATTGGTACCACATTCACAAACACCCACCCCCTCCATCACTGATACTCAGTGGCAGCAGTTTGTACCATCTACAAGATGTACAGCAGAAATTCACTGAGTTCAGTGACAGCACCTTCCAAATGCATGCCCTCTTCCATCGAGAAGGACAAGGGCAGTGGATACATGGGAAGCACCACCATCTGCAAGTTTCCCTCCAAGCCACTATCGTCCTGACTCAGAGATATATCATCAATCCTTCAGTGTCATTGTGTCAAATTCCTGGAATTTTCTCCCTAATGGGACTGTGGGTCTACCTACAGAACATGGAGTGGAATGGTTCAAGAAGGCAGATCACCATCACCTCTCAAGTACAATTAAGAATGGACAACAAATGCTGGCCCAGCCAGCGATGCTCATGTCCCACAATTAAAAAAAAATCAGACTAATACAGTAATGACACTGCTTCTAAATATATAATAAGTTTATTCACCACACTTACAAATATCTCAGCATATGTGCTCAGCTAGATCTGAAGTCTGTTTCCAGGAACTCCTATATTGTATCAGTTATCTACTTTCGAGTTCTTCCCACAAGTTTAAGCAATCAAGTATAGGAAAATTAGATCAGTGATCTATCAAACAGTGGACATAACTTAATGCAGATCAATTAAACCATTGAACAAGACAGACATGATCAAGAGGATAGCTGCAAGTAATAAATACTTATAGGTGTGCTTCAAAGTAGAATTGAGCAAATGGGGGCAAATACATTAGCCAGCAGGTGTCTATGTTCTGAGAACAGGCCTTAAAAATGAGAGATCTTTATTTTCTCAATCCATTTCTTTTCTCACACTTGTTGAAAAATTGACTTTTTCACAGGGATGTTTACCAAGAGGTTGTGAACATTTATTTAAACCATAACGGCTCCAAAAGGATATGTCACGGGATCCATTACTTCTTCATGAAAAGACTCGATTCCTCTGTGGAATTTTACCTGATTATATTATATTGTATAAGATTAAGCTTAACAACAATGATGCTATTAACTCGTTAAGTGTCATGGGATCCGTCTACTTCTTCATGAAAAGACTCGATTCCTCTGTGGAATTTTACCTGATTATATTATATTGTATAAGATTAAGCTTAACAGCAATGATGCTATTAACTCGTTAAGTGTCATGGGATCTGTCTACTTCTTCATGAAAAGACTCAATTCTTCTGTGGAATTTTACCTGATTATATTAGATTGTAGCAACAATGATACTATTAACTCTTTATTGTATTTTAGCCTAGCAACAATTAAGTATAACTATGACTATGTGGCAACTGCTCTCTACCAGCTACTTATCAGCTACTTATTGTTTTCTCAGCTAATTAAGTGTTTAACGCGACCTTTAAACAATGCTGACCGAGGCACAGTTTGAGATTCCAGTTCTTTAAATAAATGATGTAATTGCTTAACTTAGACTGTAAGGGATATAAAGCAGAGCTAAAACAGACAGAACTCACTCTTGTCTTGAAACACAGACAATGAGTCACCCAACCATCCTCTGAACCACCAGGCTTGCAGAAAAGACACATTTGTGCAAAATACGGACCGATCGGATGAAACATACGGACGGCTAAGAGCTTGCTGAAATACGCCTGCCTAAAAGATTCTCGGTTGAGGCACTGCATTCTAGCCTGAAGAAGATACAATCTGAACCAACTAGCTGATACACGCTAGTCTATGAAGATCCCATTTGGGACACTCAGGTATTAAGCTCTGCTTTTATCCTAGGTATCTTTTAAGAACATTCAAAAAGGCTGTAACGATTGTGATTAACTGAAAACATCTGATTGTGAGTATTCAACTTATTATATTGATAAATTTCTATTATATTTTACACCACACACTTCGTATTCGCCGAACCTTTATTTGATAAGATATGTTTACCATTGTGTTGGTATGTTAAGTCTAGAACTTAGCTGAGAAGGCATTAGGATTGACTTAAAGTGAATCCCTCTCACTCCTAGGTGAAAGGATAAACTGAAGGGACCTAGAGACCTGCGATAAACCCAGCCGAGTTTGTAGCTATCAGGACCATACAGTCAATAGGGACCACTGGTAAACTTGACAGGTAACGGCCTCAGGTATATGCCCGAGGTACTGTAGTTTAATCCGGTAGTAACCCATACCTATTGAGGATATCCACCTGAATAACATAACAATTGGCGCCCAACGTGGGGCTCGAGAGATTGCACTATCTTGAACCTCACGGCGTAAATATTATCTTTGTCACCAAATAAACTCCTTCTGTAGGGATATAGCGAATAGTACAAAAAAAAAATAAAAGCCCCTCAAAAAGAAAAAGAAAATGGCCAATATACCTGCCTGTTATTTTAGAAATGATTGGGCAGAAATAGTCGCAGCAGGAAACGACAATATAGTCTCCCCACCTAACCTAAGAGGTCAGGAGGTAAGACTGAGGGCAGATGAGTCAGTCCTAGAAGGACTAAACAGACTCAATGGAGAACCTATAGCAGCAAGACTCCGATACAGGTTCAGAATAGAATATGTAGATGGAACTCACCATCACTATGATGGATGCATACCAGCAGATGGAACTGGAAACCCCCTAGAACCAGCCCACCAGCATACCGCTGGCGTTCTACCAGCTCAACATACGGTAACAGTAATTAGAAGAGAAACAGACCTAAGGGGAAGAGAAGTACCGCTAGTACCAGGCATGTCAGAACATGCCTGGGCAGAAGATATAGCTCAGCAAATTATAGTGGCAGCAGACAGAGTGCTCCAAATACCCCAACTAAATAGAGTAGCAGCACAAGTCCTAGTGGCGCAACATGCTGTAGAAAAAGCCCGATGGCTAATCAATAATCCCAGGCCCGGACAAGCCGGACAAGCACCACAACCGGTAGCAGCCCGCCGTGTGTACGGTGATCCCTCACTGAAGAATTTTAAAATCTGCTTCCTAGACTTTCCCTCAGATGACAGAGCAGCAATAAAATATATAATTCAACATTTCGAAAAACTAAAAGCCTTCTTGGAAGGACTAACCCCCCAAGAAAATTCAGATTTATTTAAAGCCCTGGATTGTCCTGCTTTAGATCAGGAACCGCACACCACCATAAATCTAGTTACCATACTCCATGAAGCCCACAACCGGGTATATGGAACCCAAAGAGCAGAAGCAGCCAACAAGATATTCAAAACACTCCTGGAATCAGGGAGAACAATGCTCCAGGTAGCACAATCCGCTGAAGATCTAGAAATAAACTATGTCCAAGTCAGGTCGCAATTATTCAGACAATTCCAGAATGAAGGCCATGCAAACAGGCTCAGGGAAGCCACAAACAGAGCACTAGGACAGGGACAAAACCCATGGCAAGTATTCAGACAAGAATTAATCAACTTAGGAGAAGTCCTCAATCTATCCCTAGATAGAATAGGAAAACAAAATCCCCACGGACCTCAACCAGAAGCCAAGGAAAGGAAATCAGAAAAACCTAAATCAGAAACCCAGAAATCCAAGGCGCAAGGACGCCAACAAAACCAAAGAAAACCATGGACATACCGACCCCAATATGAACCATTGGTTCAGGTAGTGGAAAAAGTCCAACCCAGAAACCAGGGACCTCCCCGACAGCAGCTACCTCCTAGACCAATTCCAGGAGTAAGCCCAAACTATTTAGGGAGAAACCCCATTCCGAATTATCAAGACCCAAGAGCTAGAGGGGGATACCAACCTCCACTACAGCCAGCCCAGCAACCACAACAACCTCGGGAATATAGGCCACCCCAACAAAATTTTAGACCTAGGCCTCCAAATGGACAAGTTCAACAAGAACGATACAACCTGAGACCCAGAAACAGTCAGGGACAAGCAATAACCTCTGGATCAGCCAGAGTGCAAACACAAGGGGACGAAAGGAATACAGAAGGGCAAAGAATCCACCAGACAGGGATGGTGAGAAAACCCAGACAGACAGCAGCAGAACCATGCTACCCTCAAGAACAAGGAAAAATAGAGGGGTATAAACCCCACAGACAGCAATGGCTCACAATAATGCTAGACACAGGGGCAGAAATGTCATTAATGGACAAAAGTTTGGCAGAAAAACTAAACATACCAAAAGTAGGAACAGAACCTTATCAGGGCACAGGAGCACCTGTAAAATGGGCAGATGTAGGAAAAATCAAATTAATCCTAAAAAATGGAAAACAAATAGAGACTAAAGCTCTAATTATAGAAGGTCTAAAAGACCAGGGAGAACCAGTAATATTAGGATGGGAAGACATTAAAGGACACAAACTACTAGAACAAACAGAAGACAAAAGAACAGAAGACTTAAAAGAAATTTTAGATAAAGAAAGCAACCCCAAAATCAGAGCAAAAATAAAACACCTAGTGCAAACTCACTGGGAAATCTGGCAAAAAGACTCATACCATTGCGGTAATCTAAACATTGATCCCATACTTCAAAATCAAAAAGAAGTATGGCATCAACAAACCAGAGATAGCTAGGGAAATCCAAAAAGTCATAGAAAGACTTGAGGAACAGGGAGTCCTAATAGAAAAAGGATCCCCATACAATACACCCATAATTGGAATACCAAAGCCTGATAAGCCAGGAAAGTACAGACTTGTCTGTGACTACCGAGACTTGAATTCAGGATCAGTGCCCTTCTCGTCATACTTTAAAGGAGCTCAGACTACATTGAATACCTTAAGAAGGGAGAAATATAAAACTACCCTAGACTTATCAAATGGATTTTGGAGTCATCCAATCCCAAAAGAAGAGTGGCCATATACAGCCATAACAGACACCCTAGGGAGACAATTAGTTTGGACCAGACTCCCTCAGGGATACCTAAACAGCCCAGTAATATTTTCTGCAGAAGTCAGAAAAACAGTACAAAACTTAGCTCCGCCAGGACAAATAGAATGCTATGTAGATGATATTTATATCACTCATGGTGACCTAGAAGAACATTTTGCCTGCCTACATAGAATAATGGAACACCTGTACCATAAGGGATATATAATTGGACTAGCAAAATCCCAGATCGCCAGAGAAAATGTAAAATACTTAGGAGTGGAACTAACCAATGAAGGAAAAGGACTAACTGAAGAATACAGTGAAAAAATAGCTGATATTCAACCTCCTACCAAAATTAAAGAATTACAAGCAATATTAGGCCTATGTAACTATGCCAGAGACTTTGTCCCAGGATATGCAGAAATATCTAAACCCCTGTACAAAAAACTAACCGAGAAAGTATTCTCATGGACTGAAGAAGATCAAAATAACCTAAATGAACTAATCAACCAATTAAATAAAGCAGAAAACATGGGAAAGCATGAACCAGGGAAAGACATTACACTAGAAGTAATTATAGGGCAAGAAAGTGCCACCGTAAGAGTAACCAGTCAAGGACAGAACAAACCCTTCCAATATATCTCTTTAAACTTTACAGAAACAGAGAGGAAATACCCAAAAATAGAAAAAACATGGGTAGCCATAACTAGAGCAGTGGAACCCATCAGAAAAATCCAAGGGGAAGGAAAGATAATTATCCTCACGGAATTGGCAGAATTACAATCCAAACAACAAAAAATAGAAAGGAGCCAAAGGGTCCACTCGGCCAGGTATGAAAAATGGGATATCCTACTAGCTGACCCCACTATAGAAATACAGCCCCTTACAGGAAAAACAGATACTTGGTGGACACCGAAATATAAACTAGCTGCTACTGAAGAAAAAACTGAATTCAATCCAGATATGTACATCTATACAGATGGTAGTGCCCAAAGAGGCCTGGATAAACAAGGTAAAGAAGAAAAATTAACAGGAATAGGAATAGTAATTGGTACAAAACTAAACAATGAGTTCCAAGAAGAAAAGGTCTTAGAAATAAAAGGACCACTGGGAGGTTCAGCCCAGAAAACAGAAGTAAAGGCGTTAGAATTAGCCTTAAAAGAAGCAAGCCAATTTCCTGCAGAACTCCAAATTCTCGTTTGTACAGATAGCTTTTATGCCAGTAGAGGCTATAACGAGGAACTAGATAAATGGAGTGAAAAAGGATTCCATGATTGTAGGAATCACCCCATACAATATAGACAAATATGGGAAGAAATAGCTAGATTAAAAGAAAACCTCCCAAATGTAAAAGTAATACATGTCAGAGGACACCAGAAAGAAGGTGAACACAAAAAAGGAAATGATCTAGCTGACCGAGCAGCCAAAGCCGCAAGTTTGGGAAAAGAATATAAAATAAGAGTAATAACTAGGCAAATGAAAAAAGAGAATCAGGACAAAGAATTGGAAGACTTACTTCAGGGCAAGGAAGTAAAAGGATACCCTAAAAGTCAGGACTACTGGGAAGAATCTGATGGGGTAGTCAAAACCAAATTTAAAGATCAAACCACAGAACAGGCTAAGATAATACCCCCTAGAAAAGGGAGAAGAGAACTTATCAAGACGGCCCACGAAGGCTTAGGGGCCGTGCATCCAGGAATAAAAACCACTCAGTCACACCTAAAGCAGAAATACTGGTGGCCTGGGATGAATGCAGAAGTTAAAAGATATTGTAATGAATGCAAAACTTGCCTAAAATATAATATCAAGGGAGGAACTAAAAAAGAACCGAAAATTATTCAGTCACAAAATATGGAGCCCGGGGATAAATGGATAATGGATTTTATCGGCCCATTGCCGACCTCTCACGGGAAAAAGCCATTTAAAAGACCGAATAAATATTGCCTAGTATGTATTGATGAATGTACCGGATTCACCACCCTGATCCCAACAAAGAGTTGTAGGACACAAGATGCTATAGAAGCTAGTGAGTTGATTCTGGTCGCTAACGGGCCTCCCAGAGTAATTCATACAGACCAAGGACCTGGCTTTAAAAACCAGGACTTTAACATGTGGTGTACCGCTCATGGGATACAGCTTGAGTTTAGCACACCTTACCATCCTGAATCGGCAGGAAAGGTAGAACGGAGAAACCAAGATGTCAAACTAGCCTTGGCAAAATTATTGTGCACTCGCGGTGGTAGTTGGAGTCAATGGTTGAAGGAGGTGCAGCTGGCCATCAATAACACACCCATAGATCTCTTAGGAGCAGAGAACCATATAACTCCGCACTATTTGAGATATGGAGTACAAATGAATACAGAAAATAAGCCTGAAATAGAAACCCAAACTAAACTTAAAAAAGAATGGATAGATCTCCTAAAAACTAAAAAAGAAGAATTAAGACAACAAAGGGAACAGAAAATTCAAGAAGACAGAAAATTTTGGCAACCTAAAGTAGGAGATTGGGTACAAGAGAAAAAACAAAATAAATCAGGAAGAGCCTTTAAAGCCCGCTATCATTTGCCTCAACAGATAATCCAAGTAGGAAATAGGACAGTGACAGTCGGGAAGGAAGGCAAGGAAAGGACTTTATCTGTAGATAATATAAGACCAGTTAACAAAGACTAAGAACATGGCAGATTTGATGGCTGTATATTTAGGAGAAGAAGAGAAACACAGGGAACAAATGGAGGGATTTTTAACCTCCAAGAGAGATGTAAACAGCAGAAATGAAAAAAAAATTGGAAACAAATATTTAAAGAAAAAAAAACAAAAACAGAACAATATGGAGTTAGGACAATTAGGGAAAGGCAAAAGGATACCAAAAGTAAAGAAACCCTCCTAAACTTAAATCAAAAAAAAAGAAAAAAAAAAAAACCAAGAAAGAAGAGACTAAGACGATTAAACAAAAGAAACTCACGGCAGAACACTGCTCTAAGTGTAATATAGTTCAACACACCCTACTATTTATAGTATTAGCCTTTCTAACTATAGGATGGATACTTCAGGCAGTAATAAAGCGCAGCCTGGAATGTAACACAGGTAATAACCCCGACAGCAACAGTAACTCGACAAATTCAGCAGGAATGCCTCTAATAATAGGAGGATTAACCCTATCCAACATGGCCCTAGTAATGTTAGGACTAATTACGATAAATGTTGCGCAAGCTCAAAAATATGAAACTTGGACAGATCCAAGACCCTCAGCAGAAATAATAGGAGAAGAAATTATAGGACACACATACACCTTAGACATAATAGTCTTAAAACAGGAGCTTGGGAATGAAAACCAAGAACAAGATCAAAGAATAGATAATCTTATACAAAATTGGATAGACGAATTACTATCTTATAGTATACAAAATGTTACAACAAATGAAGAAACCTCAGAGAGAGATAGATGGCTCTACTGTTTATACAAAACGTATAACCGTTCAGACTATCAGATCCAGGATCAAAAAACCACTATAACTGCTCCTATCCTATTATTATAAAAATAACACCCATATAATTGGATGCACCGATAAAGCCACACAATGTTATAGCCCATCAGGATACAATACCGCTCTCCTCCAAAACTGCCCAAATGATAATAGAGCAAAAAGAAATGAAACCCATGGACCATGGTCCTGCAAAATTCCCAACTCAGGAAAAGTAGTATATATAGAACACGGTAGATTTAAATGTGGATACACTTATGAAGTTCCTTAGGATAATTACTATGAAAATAATACCAAAAAGTATAACACTGAGGCAGAAAACCCAGATGGAAATCAAACATCTAAATGGAAATCAGTATATCAAGACTGGAAAAAATTAAAATACTTCTTAAAAGACCCACAAAGACAGGGAACTGAAATAAAAGTAGAAAATACAACTCTGTACTGCTACCATTGGGGCAGGATGTACTGCTACAAAACAAAGCAGAATGCCACCTTTTGGGAACAATCTTCTCCTGATAGATGGCTGGTGATAACCACAAATCAAAAAAAGCAGTAACAACAACGATAATGATAATAATAATAATAATAATAGACAACAACAGGCAGAGGCATATATTAAGGATTTATTCAAAAATCAGAAAATACAATGGGAAAACTCAAAAAACCTAATAATAGAAGTGATAACAATCAAAAAAGACCAAGCCTGGCAAATTGCCTTTAATGACCTTAGAAATCAATTAAATGTAATAACTAGACGATGGTTGCATAACACCGTAAGAACAGAAAACAGGACAATAGCTGATTTAACCTCAAGGGTATACAGATCCCACGTGGAAAACAAAGATCAACAACTAAAGATCTCACTAGTAGAGATCAAATCCATCCTCACAAACGAAAATTACGAAACTAAAATAAAACAACCAATTTGGCAAAGCCTAAAAAATGGGTGGCTGAAAAAGGAAAAATGTATTCAAATTAACAATCAGCCTCAACTGATCGAATTCTCTAATTTAATCCTATTAAAACCCTGTGATAATAACAAGGTTCAATATGTTAAAAAAGATTGCCAGATAGAGTACTTCCATCTGGAAATACCTGGCTAACAAACCAGTCAGGAGAATTTAATGTTACGACAGGACATGTCGGATGTAATGACAAAATTATGAGACAAAACAGAGAAACTTATAAGAACCCGGCAGAAAAAATTAATCTAAAAATAGAAAAACCCAAACCTGACCTAGAACATTTTGAAAGAATGCTAACCATCTATTCAGAAAAGCAATGGATGGAGATAACCTTCTCGGGCCCAACGGATGACGAGAAGCTAAAGACCTTCCAGAACCTAATATCAAAAGAAAGGAAGGCTGACCAAAAAACTCTACAGGAAGAGATAAAAATATGGGTAGAAGAATCAAGAAAAAATTGGTATGATAACTTGCATATTAATGCATGGACTATGTCAGTATTACAAACTACTGCAAACATTTGGGTGCAAATCTATGATTGGATTTATTGGATTCTATCATGACTTGGCCTAGAACAATATACACCGCTCTTAGTGGGACTTATCCTACTCTGGGTGTTTGTGGTCGTAATTTGGCCATTTCTCAAGCCATTAATCAAAGGATTGATTCCAGAACGAAAATAAACCACATTCTGCTTCCTCGACCGGCAAGCATGGATGAAACCACAACCAAATACCAAGAAGTCCTAGACTTCCTGGGAAAACAAAACCAAGACTTACTTGGGACTCTGAACTATTGTGAAGGAACGGGAATTTCTCGAACCAATGTGATATTTTCTCCCACATAAAAGAACAATTTAGCCCTGTAGTCATGCCCGTAAGTCTATGGGACGCCTACTGCCACCACCTACCCATTATAGGAGGAAACATTCTGAAAGGACTCCAGCTCCTTTGGGGCTTGGTAGAATATAAATGGGTCCATTTGACCCTAGGTATAGGACTAATTCTCACAATTATGATTGGCTTTGAATTTAAACGAAGAAAATTTGAAATTACTAAGGGAGAATGGGGATCGTTTTTAACACTGATCTCCTCAACCATAATCATATCTTTTAATTACGAACCAGAATGGGCCATTTCTTGTGCTACCATTCACTTGATTCTAAAGACATTAATTGTCTGTCATTCGGTCTTAACACAGACCTCAAACCAGGATAAACCTTCGTTTGTCCAAACCAAAAACCAAACCAAACCTTTGAAACACAGACGCGACCCGTCTTTGGGTGACGCTAAATCAGAAAAACAAAATAAGTCCAAGCAGCTACCACCTTGGAAGAAACCAAAACCACAGAAAACCTGCGTACCAAAATGGAACCAAAAACTTACATTACTGGAACTCAACAAACCCTCTGCATCTATGCGAAAAAAAAAACAACCTCAATATTCCTTTATCAATATCCAAAAATTAAAGAATGGGTAACTAGAAAGAAGGAAACCAACACCACACGGAATACGGATGGTGGACTGAGCCAAGAACAGTTCTAAAAGAACACAACATTGGACAATGTTTAAATTGTAATGGACGTAAAAAGGCACAGAGACTAATATGCACATTTTGCTCAATGCTATTCGAAGAATTGAATATGAACATATTACTTTCTGTATGCAAACCAACAAAGATGTTGCCAGACCCAGATTTGATCAAAGGGGAACGCATTCGACAAACACCCCTTTCAAAAGAATATATGGTACAGTATGACCGTAGAAGAGGCCATAACCTGGCTGAACACTTAATGATACTCTCCAAAGGAAAATATACCTTTGTGGACTGTCTGAACTATGTTGCAAAACTACAAAAGCGGAATGAAGAAAACCTAACTGACCTAAACATGCTCCGATCCAACATAAAACAAGACGAGTTTAATTACGTAACCAGAGAAGCCAACAGACCGTTACCTCATCCACAAATCGATATGATAACCGAATGGTCAAAATGGACATGGTCACCTAAAGCCATAGAAACGGTGGTAACTTATACATCACCGACCCATGATTGGAAATGGACGGAAAGAGAATATAAGAACCCACCTGGATACAATGACTGCCTCCTGCGGGAACTCCGGAGAAAACACAAAATATCCCCCTACATGGCATGCGAAAGAGACCGCAAACAGGATCTCAAAGACTACCATGAGTACAAAATGAGGATTCTGAATGAAAGACCAAAACGGATGGTCCAACAAACTTCATGGTACAGTTGGAAACACGATGGCTGTCAAGGCCCCGAACCAAAACCAACATGGAAACCAGAGGTCCGGCTCTTTGACCACCAACATGATTGGAAACGAAATCCACTGATGAAATTCGTCGGAACCCCAACAACTGAATCTGATCATGAAACCCGCCATGGGAAGTCTGACTCAGAATGATTTCTCATAATTAAATGAAATGTATGCGTTGATTTAATGTTGCCTTTTCCGCTTTACTCACAATAGCTCTCATAATAAGAGCGTCAACTGCAACAAACTACACCGCTGATGAATAAAGTGAAGATAATAATAATGGAGCGCAGAAAAACGAAAAACTCCTGATACATGCTGCTATTGGTACAACAATCATTGTAGAACTCTGTTCAGCTATCATTTGAAGTTTTTAAAGACACATGGGGAAATCTCGCTTTTCAAGAGGGGGATGTCACGGGATCCATTACTTCTTCATGAAAAGACTCGATTCCTCTGTGGAATTTTACCTGATTATATTATATTGTATAAGATTAAGCTTAACAACAATGATGCTATTAACTCGTTAAGTGTCATGGGATCCGTCTACTTCTTCATGAAAAGACTCGATTCCTCTGTGGAATTTTACCTGATTATATTATATTGTATAAGATTAAGCTTAACAGCAATGATGCTATTAACTCGTTAAGTGTCATGGGATCTGTCTACTTCTTCATGAAAAGACTCAATTCTTCTGTGGAATTTTACCTGATTATATTAGATTGTAGCAACAATGATACTATTAACTCTTTATTGTATTTTAGCCTAGCAACAATTAAGTATAACTATGACTATGTGGCAACTGCTCTCTACCAGCTACTTATCAGCTACTTATTGTTTTCTCAGCTAATTAAGTGTTTAACGCGACCTTTAAACAATGCTGACCGAGGCACAGTTTGAGATTCCAGTTCTTTAAATAAATGATGTAATTGCTTAACTTAGACTGTAAGGGATATAAAGCAGAGCTAAAACAGACAGAACTCACTCTTGTCTTGAAACACAGACAATGAGTCACCCAACCATCCTCTGAACCACCAGGCTTGCAGAAAAGACACATTTGTGCAAAATACGGACCGATCGGATGAAACATACGGACGGCTAAGAGCTTGCTGAAATACGCCTGCCTAAAAGATTCTCGGTTGAGGCACTGCATTCTAGCCTGAAGAAGATACAATCTGAACCAACTAGCTGATACACGCTAGTCTATGAAGATCCCATTTGGGACACTCAGGTATTAAGCTCTGCTTTTATCCTAGGTATCTTTTAAGAACATTCAAAAAGGCTGTAACGATTGTGATTAACTGAAAACATCTGATTGTGAGTATTCAACTTATTATATTGATAAATTTCTATTATATTTTACACCACACACTTCGTATTCGCCGAACCTTTATTTGATAAGATATGTTTACCATTGTGTTGGTATGTTAAGTCTAGAACTTAGCTGAGAAGGCATTAGGATTGACTTAAAGTGAATCCCTCTCACTCCTAGGTGAAAGGATAAACTGAAGGGACCTAGAGACCTGCGATAAACCCAGCCGAGTTTGTAGCTATCAGGACCATACAGTCAATAGGGACCACTGGTAAACTTGACAGGTAACGGCCTCAGGTATATGCCCGAGGTACTGTAGTTTAATCCGGTAGTAACCCATACCTATTGAGGATATCCACCTGAATAACATAACAGATATTCCTGCTAGACTGGGTCTACGGCAGGTGGTGAAGGAACCAACAAGAGGAAAAAACGTACTTGACTTCATCCTTACAAATCTGCCGGCTGCAGAAACATCTGTCCATGCACTACCGCACTCCCGCCTTCACATTGAGAATAACCTGTATCGTATTGTGTGGCACTATCACTGTGCTACATGGGACAGACTTTGAACCAATCTAGCAGCTCAAGAGGCATTGTGGGACATTAAGAGCAGTAGAAATGTACTCCAGTAGAATCTGCAACTTCATGGCCGGCATATCCTCTATTCAACCATTATCATCAAGCCAGGGGATCAACCCTGGTTCAATGGAGAGTACAGGAGGACATGCCAGGAGCAGCATCAGGTATACCTAATGAGTGTCAATCTGGTGAAGCCAACAAGCAGTACTGCTTGCATGCTAAATGGCATAAATTGCAAGTGATAGATAGAGCTGAGGAATCTCATAACCAACGGATCAGCTCTAAGCTCTGCAGTCTTTCCACATCCAATCATAAATGGTGGTGGACAATTAAACAAATCACTGGAGGAGGAGAAGGCTCCACAAATGTCGCCATCCTCAATGATGGAGGAGCCCAGCACATCAGTGTAAAAGATAAGGTAATGCATTCACAACAATCTTCAGTCAGAAGTGACGAGTGGATGATCCATCTTGGGCTCCTCCAGTGGTCCCCAGCATCACAGATACCAGTCTCCAATCAATTCGATTCAGTCCATGTGATATCAAGAAATGGCTGGAGGCATTGGATACAGCAAAGGCAATGGGTCCTGATGACATTCTGGCAATGATACTGAAGATGTGTGCTCCAGAATTTGCCACTTTTCTCGCTAAGCTCTTCCTGTACACTTACAACACAGGCATCAACCTGATCCGGCTAATTACCACCCAATCAGTCTACTCTCCATCATCAAAAAAGTGACAGAAGGGGACATCAATAGTGCTATCAAGCAACACCTGCTCAGCAACAACCTGCTCAGTGACACCCAATTTGGATTTTGCCAGGGCCACTCAACTCCTGATCTCATTACAGCCTTGGTTCAAACATGGACAAAAGAGCTGAATCCACAGGTGAGGTGAGAATGACAGCCCTTTGACATCAGGCAGCATTTGACCGAGTGTGGCATCAAGGAGCCCTGGTAAAACTGGAATCAGTGGATATCAAGGGCAAACACGCCGCTGTTTAGAGTCATACTTGGCACAAACGAAGGTGGTTGTGATTGTGGTGGGTGAGTTATCTCAGCTCCAGGACATCCCTGCAGGAGTCCCTCAGGGTAGTGTCCGAGGACCAACAATCTTGAGCTGCTTCATCAACGGCCTCCCCTTTATCATAAGGTCAGAAATGGGGATGTTTGCTGATGATTGCACAGTGTTCAGCATCATTCACAATTCCTCAGATATTGAAGCAGTCTGTGCTCAAATGCAACAAGATCTGGATAATATCCAGACTTGGATCAACAAGTGGCAAGTAATATTCGCACCACACAAATATCAGACAATGACCATCACCAATAAGAGACACTCTGACCACCATCCCTTGACATTCAAAGTATTACCATTTCTGAATCCCCCACTGTCAACATCCTTGGGGTTACCATTGACCAGAAACTCAACTGGACTCACCACATAAACAGTGGCTACAAGAGCAAATCAGATATGAGGAATACTGCGGCGTGTAACTAACCTCCTGACACCCCAAAGTCTATCCACCATCTACAAGGTACAAGTCACGAGTGTGGTGGAATACTCCCTTCTTGCCTGGATGGGTGCAGCTCTAACAGCACTCAAGAAGCTTGATACCATCCAGGACAAAGCAACCTGCTTGATTGACACCACATCTACAAACATTCAATCCTTTCAGCACTGGTGCTCAGTGGCACCAGTGTGTACTATCTACAAGATGCACTGCAGAAATTCACCAGAAGTCCTTAGACAGTCCCTTCCAAATGTATGACCACTTCCATCTAGAAGGACAAGGGCAGCAGGTACTGGGAGTATCACCACCTGCAACTTTCCCCCTTGGCTATTAACCACCCTGACTTGGAAATATACCATTGTTCCTTCACAGTCGTTGGTCAAAATCCTGGTATTCCTTCCCTACCAGTATTGTGGGTCAACCAACAGCAAGTGGACTGCAGCAATTCAAGAAGGCAGCTCACTACCACATCCTCAAGGGCAAATAGGGATGGGCTATCAATGCTGGCCCAGCCAGCGATGCCCAAGTCCCACAATTGAATAAAAAAGAACATTTCAATCTGGTATCACTGAACTCTAAAAGATCAGTGAAATCATCTCAGGGTGATGTGAGGGGCTCCATCTATGTGCTTCTGTAGGTCTGAGATCAGTACATCACTCAACATCTCTCATCAAGTTATCTGCATCAGGTTCCGAATCTGTTAATTTTTGTCAAACGTCTCCTTTGAAACCCTGGCTTGTGCCTGACCATAATAATGTAGACTCTTCCAGGTAGGCATAGAACACATTGAGAAAACTTCAGCAGGAATAGACAGAGACAAAGTCAAGCCATTAGAAGGAGCTCACGAACCTCCCACCAATTCATCTACCTGACCATTCAAAACACCAGCCATATAACAGAATGAAAGCAAGTCAAGCTCGATTCTGAAATACTGCTCTAAGAAAATAAAAGACTGGACAGGCTAAAGCAAACATTTGGCATAAAGACATACGCAAGGACCACAAAATGGCACATTTATGGCTTTTTGAGAGTTAATTGGTTATGAAATTGGGCAGGAATTTTATGACTGTTTTGCTGGACATTTTTGAGACAGTGGAATGGATGGCTAGCCCATTGCCTCCCATTCATCTCCAAGTTGTGTCCCATAATACATTGGATGAGCAAGGCATCAGTCAGCTGCTCCAGGCTTAGGCCCGTAGAGACCTCAACTGGCTAATTTAAAACTGTCACTGGTACAGAATTCCCTGCTCCATCCCTATCAGCAATGTCGTTGTCTTTTACACCCCACGGATTGTAGCTGTTTAAGAAAGAGGTTCATCACCAGCTCCTTAAGGGCAAACAGTGAAATGCAATAAATCCTGGCAATGCCATTGATACACACATTCAACGGGGCAGCACGGTGGCTCAGTGGTTAACATTGGAGCATAGCTCCAAGGACCAGGGTTCAATTCCCACCTTGGCAACTGTGTGGAGTTTGCACATTCTCCCCACGTCTGCAAGGGCTTCCTCCGGGTGCTCCTGTTTCCTCTCACAATCAAAGGATGTGGTGGTCACATGAATTGGCCATGCTAAATTGCCCATACTGTTAGGTGCATTAGTCAGAGGTAAATAGAGGGTAGGGGAATAGGTGCGTTGCTGTTCAGAAGGTCGGTGTGGACTTGTGCATCCAAAGGGCCTGTTTCCATGCGATAAGGAATCTATTAAGAAATTCCCACGAACAATTTTAAAAAATTCTTCCTTCACCCAGCAAAAAGAAAATGCCTGAAATCAATAAAATATAATACATTCTACTGATTATTGAGGTTTCACAGCAAACGTTCGTGTCATAACCTTCTTATCAACATGACACAAACTGAACACATCAGGGTTAATGCCACAATTTATTGAGATCACAGTGAACAATTTAATGCATTTCTTTGTATTTGTTCCAAGTGGAGCAATACACAAAATAAATATCTCCATGACCCAGGACATCCTTTTCCCTTGTCCTGCATTTGAGCCACAATACAATGAACTCGGTTGCAAAACATACAAGGGAAAGATTTCACGCAGCTGTTTTGTGAAAGACAGACATGTTTTGCCATATTCTTTTCTTAATTTAGGAGCCAATTTTCAGCACCATTGCACTGGTTTAGTGGGTCGTGTATATTGTGTCATGAGATAACATTGTGTTAACATTCACAGATTATCGTGAATCACGTTAAACTGATGGGCTTGTTTCAATTGATTGTTACTTAGCTTTCATGTAATAGACCATTATGGATTGAAAAATGCAGGTGTTCTTCTTTCGAGACATTTTAATATGTGAAATCGTGAGTCTTGGAAAAATGTGCTCTATATACTTAAAACAGAAAAGGTACAGTCTTAGCTTTTGTTGTAACTCAGCAAAAAAAATTAATTCTTAAGTTTTAAGAAAGCTCACCATACATCATCAAGTTTAATTCACAGTGTTGTGTTACAAACATAAGTTTCACAGCTATGATTGCAGCCTTCTAGCTTATTTATTTGAAACTGTGCTAGAATGTTAATGATGCAGTGAACACAATTTAATTTGTTTGTTGTAAACACAGACAGAAGTTTGTTAAAGAGTATGTTTAAGGAACATTTATCAGGGTATATCAGTAAATCAGTAAATGTTTAATAGGAAGAGGGTGAGGGAATTATCATAAAGAGATAATGGGTGTTTATGAATCCTTTTACTTTGAAATTTTTTGTGGAAGTTCAAGGACTCTATTCAAAATGCCAACAAAGTCCATGTATGCAGAGAGAAGTCGAGATAAATCAAGATGTCAGAGCGAGGTCATATAAACTGGATTCTGAAAGCCTGGAGATTGCGTATGGAAGGGAAGTTGGGTAATAGTTGGATAGACTTTAACTTTCGACTGGCTGATTGGCTTTCAGACTCCAATAGGCTCCTCTCTAAGATTGTCCTCCATTTATGCTCCATCATCTTCCTATCATTACTGACCCTCTTAGAACTCTGCATTTGTCCAATTGTGGCCTCCAGCTTTCTTCCAGCTACATCTCCAGCTGTTGAGTTACTTTTATAAACCTCACTATTTCTCTCTCCTCAGTTAAGATCTTTAAACCAGAACCCTTTCACCAAATTTAGTTACTGCGCTGAGAATCTACCTCAGCTTGGCAGCAATTTTTATACAATTACAGTGTTCATATTCTGACGTTAAAGGTGCTATGAAATTGAAATTGTTGCTGTAATAATCAACCTCTAGATGAAATAACAGAACAAGAAGTGACCTGGGCAGAAAGGTTGACAGGGATGGTGAGGAATAGCTGCAGTGCCTGTTCATAAATGGCAAGATTTCTGGATTATGAGGCAAAGGTGGAAGATTAGTAATATTTAAAAGTTGTCAATTTTTAGACATGATGAGAATAGATAATACAGAGTTAGGAAGGCAAAGGGTTCTTTATTTATTCTTTGGATGTGAGAATTTTGATTGGATTAGCATTTCTTGCCCATCCCTAATTTCCCTCCTGGAGAAGATGATGTTAAGCTGCATTCTTGAGCATTTGTAGTCCATGTACTGTAGGTAAATGCATAATCTGTCAGGGATGGAATTCCAGACTTTTGTCCTAGCGACACTAATCTCTTTCCAAGTCAGGATTCAGGTAATTGTGTTTCCATATATTTGTTGCCCTTGTCCTTCCAATGATAATTGTTGTGTGACTGAAAATGCTGTGAGAAATCTTGATGAATTACTGCAGTCCATCTTGAAGATTGTACGCACTGCTGCCGTTGAGAGGATGAATGTTGAGTTGCTGGATTAGGTAACAATCAAATGGGCTGCTTTGACCTCAATGGCATTAAGTTTCCAGCGTGTAGTTAGAGCTGCACTCATCCAGGCAAATGCAGAATATCCCATCTCACTCCTGGCTTGTGCTTTGTAAATAATCTTTGGAGAATAAGGAGGTGAATTAATCGCTGCAGAAGTCTTAACCTCTGATCTAGCCACAGTATTTATGGCTTGTCCAATTCAATTTCTGGTCAATGGTCATGCTCAGGCAATTGACAGTAGGGAATTCAGTGAGGTAAATCTGTTGAGTGCTGAGGGGCAATATTTAGATTCCCTTTTGTTGGAGATGGGCATTGCTTGGCAACTGTGTAATGGGAATATTTATTTTCCCTTATTAATCCAAGCCTGGATGCTGTCCAGCTCTTGCTCCAAGTGGGCAAAGACTGCTTCAGTGACTGAGAAGTCACAAATGGTACTGAACATGGTGCATTCATCAATGAACATCCCCACCTCTGGGCTTCTGACAGGGCAACGGTCATTGATGAAGCAGCTGAAGGTGGTTAGACCAAGGAGACTACTCTGAGGAATGCCTGCAGCTCAGATGGCTGGCCTCTAACAATCATAATCATCTCTCTTTGTGCTAGGTAGTAGTTAGCATAGAAAATCAATCCTGATTTTATTGAATGGTAAAAAGGGATTAAGAGATTATATATCATACTTCTGCTTCTATTTCTTTTTGTACAATGAATCTAGAAGACTCTGGAGGAGCAGATGAATGGCTGTGTTTGAGAAATACTGCTTTAAGATTTGCCTCTGAGAAATGTCAGTTGTTACTCCAGACACTATTCCTACTTTTCAAGTCTTCCACTTGCTTCCAGCCCTCTCGAAGTCCATGCTTTCATTGCATCGACTTAACTCCCCACAGGGTAGGGGAGGAATGCGTGGAGAAAAGAATAAAAGGAAACTCTGAGGGATTTGGATGAGAAGAAACTCACATGGAACTAGAGCATCCAACCATGATGGGTCAACTGGGGCAAGTGGCCTAATTCCATGGAATCAATCTTTTTTTGTCTCTTTCACTCTTATATCCAAAAGTTGGATATAAGACACAACACATCAGACACAATTAAACTACTTTTCCCACAATCTAATTATCAATGGAATTTCTCCTATATTAACCATTACTGCTAAATCACTATTAAAAATCACACAACACCAGATTATAGTCCAACAGGTTTAATTGGAAACACATTAGCTTTCGGAGCGCCGGTCCTTCATCAGGTGATTGTGGAGGGCACAAATCACAATCACCTGATGAAGGAGAGGCGCTCCGAAAACTAGTGTGCTTCCAGTTAAACCTGTTAGAGGATAACCTGGTGTTATGTGATTTTTAAGTTTGTACACCCCAGTCCAACACCGGCATCTCCAAATCATGCTAAATCACTAGCATTTCCAATTGTTCTATTTCAGTGCAAAGTATGGTCACACACACCTGGATGTCAACTCTCAGTGAAGAGTTAGTGAAGACTCAGTGAAGATGATATCTGGCCCAACAGCAGAGCTCCAACTATCTGGAGAGAGAGGGAGATCTGCCTGATCTATGGGACTCACCTTTGCGGAAGAGAGCTAGCCTGAAGTCGGAAAGGAAGATTCCAATGGTCCAGCTCAATCATACGATTCATTACAGGTAATATCCTTTCTCAGATGGATAGGGCTAGATAGAGAGTAAATATTGTAGCGATTTATCAAATATTCACATGATACTTTTCTCATGGAATAATAAAATTGAATTGAACTGCAAACTGAATTCTGTGGTCTTTTGTCCAACTCACCAACAAGAGCACTTAGGTAGACTACTTTTAACACATTAAGTGGTTAAAGTGTCCAAACCACAAACAACAAGAGTCTGTTAAGGGCAGCTCAATTCTGTCTGAAGTCTTTTCTAAAATAAAGCACTGTATTCACTGTACACCCACCTGGGTCGGCTTTTTTTTAAACTGACCTATTTTTCTAATCAACCTGTTCAGACATGACCTTATGCACCTCCAGAGCAGATAGACTTGTACCCAGGACTCCTAGTCCAGGGGTAAGAACACTATCACCACACCACAGGAGGATCTGCCAAAGAATTGCTAATCCATCGCCTTAACCACTCCATCACAGCGACATGTTAAACACTTGTTCCAACGAAAATACGCGTAATTAAATCCTTGCTCAGAAGCCAGCAGGCTTGTTGAAGGTATTCAGAATAAATTCAGATTAATCTCACTGGGTGCCAAAAAAGGATGCAGACGTTTTCTCAAATGTAAATATATAGTAAAAATCAAGTAAGAATAATTATTTTATATTGGTATCCAGTTTGGATCTGGTTTAAACCTTCTTATATTCTTTTTTTCTTCTTGATCGATTGGGGTGAATTAGACACAGAATGTAAAATTGCAGCATCGTGATTTTTTTGTAATTAAACTGGTTGACCCGAAAATCATGAGGGAATCAATGTTTCTGTCTAGGTAATCCTTTTCTTGAGCTTTCCTCCTTCTGAAACAAAGTAATCAAAAGGAAACACGCATGTGATTAGCACTGCTGCCTCACCGTGCCAGGGAGCAGTGTTCAATTTCACCCTTGGGTCATTGTCTGTGTGGAGTTTGTATGTTCTCCCCATGTCTATGTGGGTTTCTGCTGAGTGCTCTGGTTTCCTCCCACTGTCCAAAGATGTGCAATTTGGGAGGATTGACCTTACTAAATTGCCTTGTGGGGTCCAGGGATGTGCAGGCTGGGTGAATTAGCTATGGTATATGTGGGGCTTTGGGGATGGGATGGGCTTGAGTGGGATAGTCTTCAGAAGGTTTGTGCAGACTTGATGGGCTGAATGACCACTTTCTGCACTGTAGGGAATTCTATGAACCAAAGCAGTCCAAATGAAATAACAGCCTCCTCCAGAGGTTCCCAGCATTATAGATACTAGTCTTCAGCAAATTTAGATTAGATTACTTACAATGTGGAAACAGGCCCTTTGGCCCAACAAGTCCACACCGACCCTCCAAACAGCAAACCACCCAGATGCATTCCCCTACATTTACCCCTTCACCTAACACTACGGGCAATTTAGCATGCCCAATTCACCTAACCTGCATATCTTTGGACTGTGGGAGGAAACCGGAGCACCCGGAGGAAACCAACGCAGACACAGGGAGAATGTGCAAACTCCACACAGAATTGTCTGTGGCAGGAATTGAACTCGAGTCTCTCCAGGTGAGAACGAGAGATAGAGTCATACATATAGAGTCGTATGGAACAGAAATTGACCCTTTGGTCCAACTTGTCCAAAGTAATATTTGGAGATACTGGATACAGCAAAGACTATGGGCCTTGACAGCTTATGGTAATAATATGAAGACTTGTGCTCCAGAACCTGTTGCTTCCCGAGCCAAGCTCTTCCAGTACAGTTACATCACTGGCATCTACCTGACAATGTGGAAACTTGCTCAGGTATGTCCTGTCCACAAAAAGTAGGCCAAATACAATCAGGCCTGTTACTGCCCCATCAGTCTACTCCACAATTGCTTCATCAGTGACTTTGCCTCCATCATAAGGTCAGAGGTAGGGATCTTTACCAACCACAAATAAGAGACAATCTAACTACTGCACCTTGCCATTCAATGGTATTGTCATCACTGAATCCCCTACTATCAACATCCTGGGGGGTTATCCTTGACCAAGAACTCAACTAGATTCACCACATAAACATAATGGCTACAACAACTGATCAGAGGCTAGGAATACTGCAGCGAGTAACTTACCTCCTGAGTCCCCAAAGCCTTTCCACCATCTAAAAGGCATAAGTCAGGTGTGTGATGGAATACACTCCTCTTACCTGAATGTGTCCAGCTCCAACAACACTTAAGAAGCTTGACACCATCCAGGACAAATCAGCCACTTGACTGGAACCACAAACATCCACTCCCTCTACCACTGTCATTTTAGCAGCAGTGCTTTCTGTTGCTCATACAGCACCTTCCAAACCAATAACTACTTCCATCTAGAAGGACAAGGGCATCAGACCATGGGAACACCCTACCAGCAAGTTCCCCTCCAGGACACTCAAGATCCTGAATTCAAAATATGTTGCCATTCCTTCTCTGAATCAATCCAGAGCAAAAGGACTGCAGCAGTTGCAGAAGGCAACACACCACCATCTTCAACCATGTCGTATGAATGAAATTTTTTTAAAAAATGAATATACTAGAAATACATGCAAGACAAATAAGTGTGTGTAAACTTTAATAATCTCATCCCTTTTGCATGGTTAAGAGTTATATTTTCTTTCAGCCGTCTGCCAGAAATGCCGCTAGCGTTTAAATTAACTTACTCACTGAGAAGCCAGGACCTTCCAGGCTAGTTGACGTGTAACACTGAACTAACTAGTGTAAATGCCGACTGAACTGTCATCCACTTTGGTCGGAGGGAGACAAATCAGAGCATTTTACTTAGATTGAGAAGTGGAAGCTGCAGTAGAGAAAGGGGGCTCCGAATGTAAATTGTGACTTTGTGTAATATTGTATAATCTCCAAATTGTCTTCACTGGTAATAGAACAGTGTGAATAATGTAAAACACTACTGTAAACCCCATACTATCACATAAAACTAATATCTACCCTGAGGGCATCCATCCCTGGACACAGATCAGTAGTGTTCAGTGATCTGTGCAAATGGCACCTAAATCACTTTATTCTCCACAGTTCATGTATTTAGAAAGTAGTTTGATTTGTTTCCTCAGATCCAGATGTAAGATTTGGTCTTGGAATCACAGATAAACTAAAAATGGCATCAAAATTAGACATGATTTTAAAGCGGTAACGTGCAAACAAAAGAAAAAGGACAGGCCACACAGTGCCTTTAGCCTGCTCCATTATTAAATAAAATCATGGCTGATCTGATTACTTCACATTCCTGCCTGTTTGTTAAAATACAACAGCTTGGACATGATACATAAACCAAATAGAAAAATAAGACATGTGACCCATAACAAGTAAGGAATGTTTCCTACTGAAGGGGTCAACTGAGTACAATGGCTCTTCCATCCTTAAATGCACAGTCTCCCGAAAATGGCCAATATTAAAAAAAAAGATAAAGAAAGCCACCTGAGAAAGAATATTGGGTTGAATAGTGCAGTTTTTTGGACAACTTTGAGTCATACTGAGTTTTCTAGAGGAGTTCTCATCACAAGGCCCAATGAGTTTTCTCATCGTATCTCACCAAACCCACCTCGTTAGCTATTTACCCCATCAGCAAGACCTGATGGAATGCCAAGAAGGCAAGGTTACCTCAAAAGCAAAACAAGGATCAGCCCAGAGGAGAAACTTAGGACTGTAGATGCTGGAGAGTCAGAATCGAAAAGTGTGGTGCTGGAAAAGCGCAGCAGGTCAGGCAGCATCCGAGGAGCAGAAAAGTTGACATTTCAAGCGTAAGCCCTTCATCAAGAATGTCCTGATGAAGGACTGATGCCCAAAACATCGACTTTCCTGTCCCAAGGTTCAGCCCAGACTTGTGTTGCATATCGAACAGAAGTGATTGCTGTTTAAAATGGGAGAGTCATTATGACCCGAAACTCAATAAAAAGTACTCAACCAGACAATATGGAGAGACATTATATTTATGTATTCTCCAGTTTCAGCCAGACCTTTTGCACCATGCAGCAATAATGGCTTGAAAAGGGGATTGGTATACCTATGATGACCTAACCTCACCATGTGCTATGACCCCTGCCCTGTGACTCCATTGGCAGAAGCCAGAGAACATTCCAGAAGGGTTCAGAAAGGTGATTTAAGAATGGACATTACTTCAGTGAAAATCTGGCCAGTGAAGACTCCACACGAGACCCACCTTTGCACCAAGAAGACCATTACTGCACTCATCGATGGAGCTCAGGGAATTGATTCCAGCGCCTCCATCAAATCCACCAGAGCAAGCAGTATATGTGTTTTTCAGGCAGTCAGTCTAGTTTGGAACAAAGTTTCTTTAACTGGTGAATGTTTTAGTAAAATTAAATTTGAATCACAGTGCTTCACTTGAAAGGCTTATACCCAAAACGTTGACTCTCCTGCTCCTCGGATGCTACCTGACTTTGCTGTGCTTTTCCAGCGCCACACGTTTTGCAGTAAGAGCACCTGGACAATTGCGTTTAATGAGCAATAAGCTGGTCGAAATGTCTATATAAAATATTTCACAGGCGGCAGTGCATCTCGAGTCTGGAAGAATCAAGGACGGAGGTTTAAAAAGCAGGTAATCATAAACAGACAAGCTTGAGTAACATTACTGAGCTGGAAAAAGATGGCATTCAAAATTGAAATGGAAATTGTGCACGGTAGGCAACAAACAATTCCTTTCCTGCTCAATACACCACTCTCTAAATTCTCTCGAAGGTACACACCAACCTGACTTGGATTTATATCAATGTTCTTCATTACAGGGTTAAAATCCTGGAGCTTCTTTCCCAACTGTATGGTAGGTGTGCTTACCCCACTTGGACTGTCACCTCCTGAAGGGCAATTAGAAAAGGGCAGCAAATGTTGGCCTTGAAATGAAACCTTATATTGCAAAAAATTCATAAAGAAAGGGCACTGTGAAAGTGGCAATATATCAGATGAGGAGAAAGGGAATTATTTCATTATGTTAATTTAATAGAGGCATCTTTTTTCTCTCTGCCAATTGTGGACTAATTATCTGACTCACTGCTAATGTAAAGGACATATATGGAACCATTAGTGGTCTCAAGGCTATGGCATGTTATTATCCTTGGCAGTCTGGGATTTTCAGAAAAATGTTTGGTCTCACTCAGTACCAGCTGTTATTCACATTTTATATTGGTGTTTTTGTTAGACCTGTTGATGTGGTAATATAGCATATTAATCCACTTTAACTCATTAGTGAAGTATTGAGTACCTTGTTGCCAATTTGAACTCAACCTTTAGACTTGATGTGCTCGCTCACAACAGCTGAATTGATCTGAATATTTGTGTGCAATGGAAAAGGAAAATAAAGGATGTTGATGGTTAAATTAATCGTCACGTAAATGTGTTCTTGTTGAGTAATTTTGGTCAACATTTAGCATTCTGTGGAAGCATCAACTGTGGCTGTTTGGCCCGCTCCTAAATTGTTGGTCCTCCAATTCAAAGAATTGTCCATGTCCGAATGTTTCAAACTGGCACATTCCATGTTCCAGAGCTTTCGCTGATGTATGCACTAAAGCTCAGGGCAGATACTGCAAAGGGGAAAAGACATTGTTTCAGGTCCACCTGTCATCATATGCCAAGGGGCTGGAAACTGTATAAAATTCACCAAGTGGTATTTTTATCCTGAAATGCATATCCTAATTATCATGAGTAATCACAGTTATATTGGGGCCACTCAGATTGGCACAAACTGTATAAAAAGTCATCAAACTATATTGGTAATTTTGGTAATGTCCAGTTTAAATTGTTATGGATATAATTTTGCAAATTTTTATGAATAAAGAAAAGTTTGAAAAGTAAGGTGGAGTAAAGCCATTAGCAACAATATTCATATCTGCAGGCCAAACTCTTTAAAGTGGAGGAGTCATTTACAAAAGCCTTAACTGGATAGCATGAATACTATGGTTGCAAGAGTAGGTAAAGGGCTGGGAACTTAAGCATTGTGAATCCTTTATGAATGACTAAAACTTGAACTTCATCTACAAGTTGCAAATCATGTGTGTGAAGGAATATTCCCCACTTGCCTGAATGAGTGCAACTCAAAAAACATTCAAGAGGTTCATTGCCAACCAGTACACAGTGGCTATAGTGTGTGTACCACCTAAAAGGTGCAATTCAGCAACTTGTCAAGCATCCTGCAATATTACCTTGCCCTTATCCAGCTCAAAGGACAAGGGAAGCAGGATAGGAACAGAATCACGTGCCAAATCCCCTCCAAAATACATACCTTGGAATGTTTCTTCATGATTACTGGGTTAAAATTCTTGACCTTCTTTCCTAAGGGTACTGTGGGTGTAGCCAACAACATGGACTGCAACGATTCAAGACTGTCTCTCATTGCCACATTCTTAAGGACAACTAGAGATGGGCAGTAAATCTTAGCCTTGGGAAGAAATATATTGCAGAAAAAAAACATAAAGAAAGAGGACTGTGAAAGTGGGAATGTATTAGATTAGGAGCAAAGGGCTTAGTTAATTATTTTTGTTAAAACTGGAGCATTGAGCTGTTAAGTGATTGGAGAGGTCTATAAGCATTGTAAGCATTGTAAATATGGGCACATTGTTGTTACTTTTCATAAAACTGAAATGCACTTCAAAAGTCATTGGAGGCACTCATAATTGTTCAATTAGATGACGTTGTTGAGGGAGTCTGAGGCAATCTATCTGTACTGAATCTAAAATACTACAGGATACATTCGGAAACAATTTGCAAATCAGCCGTATTTTTTAAAATTTGTTTCTCCCCAGGTCACTGTAAGGATATTTTGGACTCGCTGATACAGAGTATAAAATTGTTCTATGCTGATTATTTATACGTGGGATTTTCTCCTTGTGTTGGCCAATTTGACCCTTTGCCAGTTTAGTTTCTGCTGCGAATAACCAGACAGTCGCCCAGAGAGCTGGGTGCATCAACTTAACAAATGGTGTAGTAAACATCTGATAGCCTGCGACCAGAAACCTTGATTTTCTGTGATATGCAAAATGCACAACATTGGCTCAGAGGTCTGTTAACTGCTTGCTCTGATTATCATTTCTATTGACTTGCAATGTATAAGTAGATGCTACAGTTAGTGTTATGTTTTGCTAGTTTCAGATTTCATAATTTTGTGGACTTGAATTTGAAGAGTTTTGTACATCTGGATTAGTTTTCTTTAAAGATGTAAATGAAAAGATGGCGGACCATTTTTGTTTTAACAAGGCATTTCTTGACTGTCTTGTAATAAATGTCTGTTTACAGCATGATTGACTGCTTGGGCTTGTGCTTCTATGTTTGGAAATTTTCATCACCTTGGGAAAGTAAGAGAGCTTCCCAGCTCAATCCTCCTGTTTCAGACAAACCTCCTCTCCTGGGCCCAGTGTTCTTGGTACTGTTTTCCCAGACCAAACAGCGTTGGCAAAGACCCCAGAGACAGCTGCTTGTGCTTGGTGACATCTGTCTTTGTGCAGCAGAGCATTAGACTGATAGCTACCTGAGAATTCAACATTTGCCTTGCTTTGCCTCTGAAACTTCTTGGCTCCAAATGCTTCTTTTCCCAAAAACTAATATCTGCAGAGTGATCTGCATTTCATTTCCACTACCAAGTGTGTATTTGAGTTTTTGTTTGTGTCTGTGGTTTTGGGTTATTTGTAAAGAAAAGCATTCATATTTTGAAATTAGAAATTGTGTGCTAAGTGGTTTTGCAATGTCATTAAGTTTGGTTCATTATAAGTCTACATTTTGTGTTCATTAAAGAAACCTGATTAATGGATCTTTGTATGTCTAATATAAAGAAGCCATATGATTGGTTATGTCAAAAACTGGTGAAAGAATTAAATGTATGTTGTGACTGAAAGACAGTAGAAACAGAGTAAATAGAAAACTAGGAGCAGGAGTAGACCATTTGGCCCCTTGACTCTGCTCTGTTATTCATTATGATCATGGATGATCATCCAACTCAATAGAATATTCCTGCTTTTCCCAAAATCATAGATCCTTTCAGTTCCAATTTCTAAATCCAACTCCTTTTTGAAATCATACAATATTTTGTCCTCTTTTCATCTTGGGTTGGAATTGTGCAAGCTTTAGATCATCTGCAAATGGCAAAATTACCCTTCAGGTTAACACTTCTCAGTGGGGCACCTGGCCACTGCAGGGTCAACAGTTAGCCTCTCACGAGGTTATCACTGGAGGCCACACATAGATGTAAGTACGTCGGTTTTGCTGGGTAATGACAGGTAAGCCCTGATGAAATATGGGTGTGTGTAGGGGGGTGGGGGGTGGGGTTGTGGGGGTGAGTTGAGACTCTGGGTAAGCAACAGCATAGGAGTGGGGATCACAGATGAGCTGGTGGAGATTGTCTCTGCTAGGAAATAGTATCCAATCTGAGATACCTCACCCAGCCAGACCGTGAGTTGCAGGAGCAGAGATAGCCTAGTCAGTCCATCAAATCTTCTCTGCCATTTAATGAGATCATGGTTGACTTGATCATCCCCAACTTGCCTTTCCTGCTTCTTCCCCCTTAACTCTTGTTTCCTACTGATTAAAAAATCTGTCCATGTCACACTGAATGGCAACATTTACAACCCCCTATGGTGAAGAATTCAACAGATTCGTTACCCTCTGAGAAGAGAGATTCCTCCTTATCACTGTCTGAAATAGGTGAGCACATCTTCTGAGATCACGCTGTCTGGTCCTTGACTCTTCCAGAGCTTCCCCGTCTCGCTGTCAGGAAATAACCTCAACCTTGTTAAGTCCAATAAGATTATTTTACATTTTAAAAGTTCATCTTCTCATTTTTCTAAACTCCAGGGCTAATCCACTCACCTTCTCCTCATAATACATCACTGTACACCTAGGACCAATCTAGCGAACATTCCATCTCCAGTGTCAGACTATCTTTCCTTCAAGAAGGGATCAAGAATGACCAAGGAAGTACTAACAATATACCAATTAAGATCTGACTATTGCCTTGTATAGTTTTCACAAGACTTTCTTATTTATATACTCCGTTCCATTTGAGTTATGGCTAACATTCCATTTGCCTTTGCTATTACCTGCTGAGTTTGTGAGTTCTGAACCAGGACTTACAAATCTCTCTGTAGCTTTTTCAGCTTTTTTTCCATTTAAATAATGTTCAGCTCCTTTACTCTTTATGTCAAGGTGCATAATCCCGTATTTTCCCAGGCGATATTCCATCTGTCAACTCACTTAACCTCTACATACCTTTGCAGACACTTATCATCATCTTTACCCATTTATCTTCCCACTGATTTTTGTGTAATGCACAAATTTGGCTATAGGCCTCAGCAGACTGTCAGGTCTCAGGGCAAGGGAGTCAGTTACTGGAGGGTTATCAAGACCTGGGTGAAGAGCATTAGGTCCAGATTGGGGAGGGGAGGGGGAGGGATATATCCTGTTAAGTCCAGTGTCTCATTCATCTTAACTCCCTCAGTTCCCGAGTACATTGTTCTAGTTATAATTATTTTCCGATTTATTTTAGCCCCTTGAATATTTAGTTATTGTTGAATGCTATGAGTGCCTTTTGCTGTGAATACTGATACAATGTACTGATTCAACCCCTCTGCTGCTTATTGGTTCCCCTTGTCTAATTCTCTCAGGGCTGAAAATGTGCATCTGCAGACCTCACTTTTTACTCTAATTCTCTCAGGGACCTATGTTCATCTTGGTCTCCTGCTTCCTTATATCCATCTTAATATTACTTGCACATTTACCCTCTAGGTTTATGCTCTTCCTTTTCATATATAATTTTTGGTAATCTGTTGTCGGTTTTTCAATCTTTCTCAATCTCTTGCTAACCATTAATCTATCCCACATGTTATGTTTTTATTTTAATTGGATACTGTCCATAACTCCCTCCCAAACTGAATGCTAAGTTCTATCATGTTATGATCACTGTTTTCTCAGGGATCTTTTACTCTGAGATCATTTATTAAACCTGCCTCATTACACATTACCTGATCCAAATTAGCCTGATGCTTGGTTGAATCCACACTCTCTGTACAGCGATCTTTAGCCTTCTTTAACCGAGGAAACACTTCCAAACACACTTTATGAATTCTTCCTTATGCTACCTCTGCCAATTTGATTTTATAAATCTACATGAAAATGAACTAAACCAATATTAATATACTGCTATTTTTACAGGATTTCATTATGCCCTGACTTATTTATTTCTCTACCAAATAGCTACTGTCAGAGAGCCTATAGACTACCCTTAACAGTATTTTCTTCTTCTTGTTATTTATTTTAATCGTTAAAGGTATGTTCATGTTGCTGGATAGATCAGCATTTATTGTCCATCGTTACTTTTCCAGAGGGCATTTAACAATCAACCATTTTGGATCTAGAATTACAAGACGGCCAGACCAAGTGAGGATAACATTTCCTTCCCAAAAGGGCATTAGTAAACCAGATGTGTTTTTATCACAATTAACAATGGTTATTTAAGACATTTTATTAAATTCAAATTTCAACACCAACCAAGACGGGAGTTGAACCAAAATCTTCAGAGCATTGACCTGTGATCATAGAATCCCACCATCCAACCCAAGTTGACTCCATCCTCAAATGTTGTCAAAGGGACAGAAGTCCGATAATGTTACGGGCATTGTGACTACAGCAAAGGCAAAGACTGTGTGTTCTGTGAATAGCTACTAACTCACCTCCTACCTCCCCATGTATAGGTGTCCCTACAACCAATGGACTGCATCTTCTCAAGGCCAAGTAGGGCTGGGCGCTGAATGATGCTCTAGAAACACCAACATCACCTGAATGAATCTAATAAATTCTAGTTCACTGTCAACCTGTCACACGTCAATGGTATAATTGAATATCTTCCTCTTACAGTTTCAATAAGACACAAGAAACTTGACACCACATCCAACACCTTCAACATTCACACTCTCCATAACCAATGCACAATGGCAACAGTATGTATTGCCTAGAAAATGCACAGCAGCAATTCACCAAGGTCTCGTTGTCAGGACCTATAAACCCATGATTTTTACCAACTAAGGCAAGGGCAGCACCATCTCCAGTCACATATCATCCTGCCTTGGGAACATTTTAGGCAAAAACAAGGACTGCAGATGCTGGAAACCAGAGTCAAGATCAGAGTGGTGCTGGAAAAGCACAGCAGGTCAGGCAGCATCCAAGGAGCAGAACAATCGACGTTTCGGTCAAAGCCCTTCATCAGGAATGGAGGCATGGAGCCTCCAGGGTGGAGAGATAAATGGGGGGGTGGGGCTGGGGAGAAGGTAGCAAAGAGTCAGTGAGAGAGAGAGACTCACTGAGATTCTTGTAGAGAGAGGAGGAGAACTTCTTCAAGATAGGCATCCTTACAAGAGGATTCGCAGTAAGGTTAAAATCAACTATGCAAAAGTGAGGACTGCCAACCCTTCATTGACAAAATCCTTGAACTCTCTTTGTCACAAAAATATGGGTGTGCCTACTGTGATTCAAGAAATATGTTCAAGGGCAATTTGGACTGGAGTAAATGTTGATCTGTCAGGACAAAACAAAAGCATGTGTCCTGTGAATGAATAACAAAAATCATTTTTTTCTATTTGCTTTCTGCATTTCTCTGTTCTTAGTTTATTTTCTGCCTAAACCCCACTTCCGGTTCATCCCATTTGATGAGAACTATCTTCCAGCAAATATCTTTTTCAAATCTTCCCAATTCTCTCACAATCCTTCTTTTTAAATTCTATTTTCCTAAAGATCTTCCAAATTGACCTCTAATGTTTATCAAACAACATTTTCATGACGTGAAGGAAGGCCAGAGTGGATCAAATCTGATGTATTTGACAGGAAGGTTTTGATTAGGTCATTGATGTAGTTAGATTTCATTTCCCTATGCATTAACACTGATTACACATCAAGTGTTTCATACATATGAACATGCAAATTAGAAGCAGGCTATTTAGCTCTGCCATTTAATAAGATCATAATAAACTTTGTTGCTAATGGAAATGCTTTCTTCTTATAATATTTACATTATTGCGACAACTGCTACTGTGAGATTTGTTCCCACTGAATTCTTTAATGATCTTGAGTAAACCTTCAATTATAGGCCAAGATTATAGCTTTGCTCATGATTAACAGTGACCCACTGTAAACCATATGCAGCTACAATGAAATCTCAATAAACATTTAAAATGCTCGTGGGTCGCGGGATACCAAAACAGGGAGCTGAGAAACACAAAATGTGGAAAGACTTGACCTCAAATTGTCGTGCACTCCAGAATTCCCTACTGAATCTCTTGGAGCCTGTTTCATCAGTTAGTCATAAGCAGTATAAAATGAATTCCTTCCCGAACCATGCAGAATTTTAGATAGAATATGGTTGATGTTTAGCTGCCCTCTGAATTAGCCTAGTAAGCAACTCAATTCAAGGGCAATCAGGGAGAGCAACAAAGGTTGACGTTTCCAGCAATGCACACATCTCATACAAGAATAAATAAAATAAAACCAACAGATGGCAGCACCAATCCCTATTGTTGCCACATAGTTTGGAACTTTGTTATAATCAATTATTTAAGGTTTCTTCAGTGTCTTTACAACATTAGGGGAAAAAGCAGAAACAAATTGAGAGATTCCGTACTTGTGGGCCTTGTGACGAGATTTTGAGCTAGTGAATGCTAAGGCAGGAATGGCGGGTGATCCTGAAGTCCTGGATTTGGATTCGAAGCCCAAGGATAAGTCTGTCTGTTTTTGCTGTCTGGCTTGCAGCTTGCTGGAAGGGAGGGAGAGAATAAATGATCTGCGCATGGAAAACCTCATTGTGTAAACACAAGCTGGCTGGGAGAATGCCTCATTCTTTTATTCCTGGTTCTGAATCCAAAATCTCAAACTGTTGATAAAGTTTCAGGTCCATGGTTCTGCTTAAAATCTGCTCATTCTCAGCCTATTAAAATCATTAGGAGTGTTTCAGGTTTCCAGCATGACTTGGTTTTTAAAAATTTCACTCATTCACGGGATATGGGTGTTACTGGATGGGCCAGCATGCATAGCCCATCCCTAATTGTCCACAGGGCAGTTAAGGGTCAAACACAATATTGTGGGTCGAGAGTCACATGTAGGGCAGACCAGCTAAGAATGGCAGTTTCCTTCCCTAAAGGACATTAGTGAACCAGATGGGGTTTCCTTGTGACAATCATGGTCATTATTAGACTTGCAACTCCAGATTTTTTAACAGTTGAATTCAAATTCTGCCATTTGCCATTGTGGGATTCAAACCCAGGATCCCAAGCACATTACCTTGGTGTGAGGTTGCCCAGAAACCGAAGGACACATTCACACCCCGCCACAATTTTCACATCCATCCCACACCAATGCCCATATTCCCCTACCAACCTGTGCCATCCCCAAATCTGTTGATCAAATCTCACCCCCAGTCCTGCTACACTGCACTCTTTCTGACATCTCTTCCAGCTCCTCCAGATTTTCGCTCAGGGGTCACACCAAGTCTGAGACATTAAATTTGCGTCACACTAGGAAATTGATCAGGAAGCTCTGGACTAATTCAAAACACAAGCTTTGAGACGTCTTTTATAGAAATGTTGAGACTCTGCCAAGAAACCTGGGTTCGATTCCACTCCTGGATGTCTGTCTGTTTGCACGTTCTCCCCGAGTCTGTGCGGGTTTCCTCCGGGTGCTCCAGTTTCCGCCCACAATCCAAAGATGTGCAGGTTAGGTGGATTAACCATGCTAAATTATCCTTTGTGTCCATGGAGGTGCAGGCTAGGTTGATTAGCAATGGGAAACGCCATGGGTTATGGGGATAGGGTGGTTCTGGGTGGGATGCTCTCTGGAGGATCAGTGTGGACAGGGTGACCTGCTTCTGCACTCTAAGGATTGTAGTTATAAACAATGACTGTAGATGTTGGAAATCAGATTCTGGATTAGTAGTGCTGGAAAAGCACAACAGTTCAGGCAGTATCCGAGGAGCAGTAAAATCGACGTTTTGGGCAAAAGCCCTTCATCAGGAATCGAAGCAGGGGGCCTGCAGAGTGGAGAGATAAATGAGAGGGGGGTGGGGAGAAAGTAGCATACCTGGGGGTGCAGTGAGAGTAAGTTAAGGTAAATAAAAGTAACTAAGCTAAAAGTGATTCTGGATTAGTGGTACCGGAAAAGCACAGCCTGTGTTCCTGATGAAGGGCTTTTGCCCAAAACGTCGATTTTACTGCTCCTCAGATGCTGCCTGAACTGCTGTGCTTTTCCAGCACCACTAATCCAGACTCTAAGGATTGTGTGTGACTTTTCATTGTGGTCGATCATTTCATGCTGCAGCCTAATCATCCTTTCTGGAATTTACCAGATTTTGATTTGATTTGAATTTATTATCATGCGTATTCAAATACAAAAATACAGGACAACAGTGAAAAGTGTAAAATGTTGCCACACAAGGTACCAACTTAGGTTCAAGCATCTAGGTACAGAATCTTCCGAAATTACACTTGGTTCTGCTATAGCACATGTTTCTTCAACACCAATTACCTTTAATGCGATTGAAGAATTCAGACCACTATTTGTAGAATGCGAACTTTCCTTACCTGTATTGGCTATATCATGATTTTGATCTCACTGGTTTAAATGGTGCTGCTATTACACCATTTTCTTACAATTTGGGATCACACAGGAACACAACTATCATGTGATATCAGAACACACTGCAGAAAGAAAGAACAAGTAAAAAATTAAACATTACAGTGATTATAGTATAGCATAAACCATTCAAAATAGTGTAAAAGTTACATATTGCAGACCTTCTTAAAAGACCCTTTCTAGCTAATAGACGTCAGTTCAATGTTTTTAGATTTTATGTCTTTTGAAATGCAAACCTGCTGAGGGGGAGATTGTGCTATGTGCATTTAAGACAAATATAGCTGAATAAGTGGATTAAAACAGAAAGTGGAAATTATGAAATTATTCAGAGATCCATCTCAATTGGGTGTCAGTTTTAAAGTAAATGGGGGGTGTGGGCATCTGAATCTTGCAAAAAGATCTTGTCGCTAGGAAAGAAAGGAAGACGATGTTGCATTTACAAAGCACCTTCATGGTCACAGGATGTCCGAAACCTTTTCTTTAGCCAACGATAAACTTTTAAAAGTGCAGTTGCTGCAGAAGGCTGGAAGGGCAGCAACTAATTTGAGAACAGCAAAAGTAGTGCTTTGAAAATTATAATCATTCCAATTATTCACAATTACATGAGACATCTCAAGCATTTTACAGCCAACAAAGTCCACCTGAAGCATGGTCATTATTGTAATGTAGGGCACACAATTTAGCTTGCACTCAGCAAAGTCCCACAAACATTAATGTGATAATGGACTGATTATATTTTGTAATTAGAGCTAAATTTCAGCCAGGATGCCATAAACAACTGTCCTTCTTTCTTTTGAGTTATGGAATCCCAACAGTGTGGAAGCAGGCCTATCACATCGATCCAAAGAACATCCTACCTAACCCATCCCATGGCTAATCCACCTAATCAACACATTCCTGGTCACTATGAGCAATTTAGCATGGCCAATCCACCTAACCTGCACATCTTAAAACTGTGGGAGGAAACCAGAGCACTTGGAGGAAACTGAGAGACATGGGGAGAATGTACAAACTCCACACAGTCACCCAAGGGTGGAATTGAACCCGACACTCTGAGGCACCAGTGCTAACCACCGAGCCACTGAATAATACAATGGAAACTTTTGCTTTAACCAAGAAAGTTAATGGACCTTGGTTTAACAAAATGTCCCCCTCCAACATTCCAATATTGTTAGTACTGCACCAGAGTATTTGCCTTGCATTTTGAAGTCAAGCAATTGAATATGGCTTGAAAGATGCCAAGCTGCAATATTGGCATCTACCTGACAATGTGGAAAATTCCCTAGGTATGTCCTGTAAAAAAAAAAGGACAATTCTAACCGAACCAATTACTGCCCCATCAATCCACCCTTGATTATCAGTAAAGTAATAGAAGATGTCATCAACAGTGTTAGTAAGGAGCACTTGCTCAGAAACACACCGTTTGGGTTCTGACAGTACCACTCAGCTCCTGGCCTCATTATAGCCTTGGTTCAAACATGTGTGAAATGGCTGAACTCCAGAGTGACAGCCCTGACGTCAAGGCCACATTCAACTGAGTTTCAAACATCAAGGCTCCTTCCATTCCTGAGTTAATGGAATCGGGGCAAACTCTCTGCTGTTTGGAGTCATACTTAGCACATAGGAAGATGGTTGTGGTTATTACAGGTCAGTCATTGCAGCTCCAGGACTTGGCTGCAGAATTTTCTCTGGGTCAATATTTTCTAATCAACCTCTTCAGAGATGTTATTGCACAGCTCTAGAGCAGATGGGACTTGAACCTGGACTCCTTGCTCAGATGACATTCTTCAGGTTAATGTCCTAGGTTCAACAATTTTCACCAAATACATCAATGATCTTCTTTCTATCATTAAATCAGATAACGAGATGTTTGCTGATGTTTGCACAATGGTCAGCACCATTCACATTTCCCCACATAATGGCACAGTTCATGTCTAAATGTGGCAAGACCCAGGTAATATTCAGGTCAGAACTGACGATTGACAAGGATTATTTTACCATTTTTGTGCTTCCCTAAAGCCTATCCACCATCTGGAAGGTCCTACGTATTGACTACAGTTTCGGCTTCAATGCCATATTTACAACTAAACTCATCTTCAACCTTCAAGACCTTGGTCCCCCTCGTAACTGGGGATCCTTGACTCATAAACCGAAATCAGTCAGAATAGGCAACAACTCCTCCTCCAGTGGACAATTTCTGCCCCAACTCAATTTACATGTTTGCTGATGGCAGTACATTGTAGGTCAGATCTCAAACAATGATGAGGCAGTAAGCAAGAAGGAGATTGAGTGACATGTTGTAAAGACAGCAATCTTTTCATCAATGTCAGCAATATGAAGGAGCTGGCCAGTTACTTCAGGAAGCAGAATGGAGGGCAAGACGCTGTCTGTGTCCATGGTGCCGAGGTGGAGATGATCAAGAGCATCAAGTTCCTGGGAGTTACGATCACCAAGAATCTGTCCTGGTCCACCCACACTGACGTGATGGTCAAGAAAGCACAACGTATCTCCAATTTCTCAGGAGGCGAAGGAAATTTGGTATGTCAAAGGTATGCCCCATAGGATGCATTACAGTTTGCTATGGTAGTTGCTCTTCCCAAGACTGCAAGAAACTACAGAGTTGTGAACACAGCTCAGTCCATCACACAAACCAGCTTTCCATCCATTGACTCCATCTATACTTCCTATTGCCTCAGTAAAGTAACCAACCTCATCAAAGATCCCTCCCCACCCCAGTGACACTCTCTTCCATCATCTTCTGAAGATACAAAAGTTTGAATACATGCACGAATAGACTCAACAGCTTCTTTCCTGTTGTTATCAGACTTTTGAATGGACCTCCCAAATGTTAATTCTGATCACTCTCTCTGCACCTTCTCTGCAGCTGGAACACTGTATTCTGGACTCTGTTCTGCCACCATGACCTGCCTGAGCAGAACACAAAACAAACCTTTCCCTGTATCTCAGTAAATGTGACAACAATACATCAATCTAGAAGGACAAGAGCAGAAGATCAATGTGAAAAGCACCGCTTGCATATTCCCTTCCATGCCATTTGCCATCCTGACATGGAAATGTATGATCATTTTTTAAGAGTCACTCAGTCTTGTGGGCTAGCTCATACTAAAAGGGCTGCATATGGTTCAGAGGTAGCTCACCACCACCTTCTCAAAAGCAACTAAGGACAGGCAATAAATACTGTCCCAGCCAGCAATGCCCACATCTCCTGATGGATAAGAAAATGTCCTCTAAGAAAGGAAATTTGTCATTCGACTTAATCTGGCCTATATATGACTCCAGAACACAACAATGTGGTTGACTCTTAAGGATCACTGGCAGTATGAAGGAAATTTCAAATGAGTGAGTAGAACTCGAAATTATTTCAAAGTCATAATTCAGTGCAAAGAGGAACAGACAGACTTTTAACTAAGTAGCATTTAAGAAGGAAACTCTCCACAGCAAGAGGTGAGTAGGACATGATAAAAGGCACAGATGGAGAGACTGATCTGCTCTGAAACTAGTACAGAGTGATGTGACAAACCCATGAACCACAATGGGATGAGTAAAGGGAAAGAAGCTGATTGGTGAGTAAATTCTTTAAAGTAAAGGTAAGGTCTTCAAGTTTCCAGCGCTGTTCTTCTCTCTTAAAAATAACTAGTTAGCTCAGTTTAAGATTCATATGGGTGTTTTTCTCGCAAGATAAATTTAAGTACAACTAATGCGTTTTGAGAAGATTTGTAGCTCAGGTTGAGGTTCTGGATCTGGTTTGCTCACTGAGCTGGTAGGTTCATTTTCAGACGTTTTGTCACCATACTAGGTAACATCATCAGTGAGCCTCTGGATGAAGCACTGGTGGTATGGTCCACTTTCTATTTATGTGTTTAGGTTTCCTTGGATTGGTTACACCATTTCCTGCGGTGACATCATTTGCTTTGGTGGCATCACTTCCTGTTCTTTTTCTCAGGAAGTGGTAAGTGGGATTCAAGTCAACGTACTTATTGATAGAGTTCTGATTGGAATGCCATGCTTCTAGGAATTCTCATGCATGTCTCTGTTTGGCTTGGATATGTTGTCCTAGTCGAAGTAATGTCCTTCCTCATCTGTTTGTAAGGATACTAGTGAGAGTGGGTTGTGTCTTTTTGTGGCTAATTGATGTTCATGTATCCTGGTGGCTAGTTTTCTGCTTTTAGTCCAATATAGTGTTTGTTATAGCTCTTGCAAGGTATTTTGTAAATGACATTAGTTTTGCTTGTTGTCTGTATAGAGTCTTTCAAGTTTATTAGCTGTTGTTTTAGTGTGTTGGTGAGTTTGTGGGCTACCATGATGCCAAGAGATCTGAGTAGTCTGGCAGTCATTTCCAAGATGTCTTTGATGTAGGGGAGAGTGGCTAAGGTTTCTGGATGTGTTTTCTCTGCTTGTTTGGGTTTGTTGCTCAGAAATCAGCGGACTGTGTTCATTGGGTACCCGTTCTTTTTGAATATAAAACTTCCAGCTCAGTGAACAAACTTACATCCAGAACCTCAACCTGAGCTGCAAATCTTCTCAAAACCCAAAAAAAAGGTTGTTTTAGGATGGCACAGTGGTTCAGTGGTTAGCACTGTAGCCTCACGGTGCCACGGACATGGGTTCAATTCCAGCCTCAGGCAATTGCCTGTGTGGAGTTTGTACGTTCTCCCTGTGCCTGCATGGGTTTCCTCCCACAGCCCAAAAATGTGCAGGTTAGGTGAATTGGCCATGCTAAATTGCCCGTAGTGTTATGTGCAGCATTCCAAGGAACATGTGTCTGGGTGGGTTACACTTTGGAGGGTCAGTGTGGACTTGTTGGGCTAAATGGCTTGTTTCCACACTGTAGGGAATCTAATCTAATATTTTAGGGTAAGCTGTATCTCTCTTATATGCATCTGATGAAAACAAAAGATTTGATCAGCATAAAAAAGTTAAATTTATACGAAATGACTTGTAGAGTTTCACTAGGAATAATGCTATATTGTTCAAGTTGTGAAGAAAATTTGAAAAGTTTTGATCCAAACATATTATATAAGCTGAGTTTCTTTAATACAGATACTTGGCAAGGAAATAAATATGCAAATTAAGTACATCTTAAATTTTATAAGTTGGAATTGTGTGGTAAGCAATGCAGTAAATAATCCTGATGGTTTAAATTCCCACATTTTAATCTCTGAAATGAATTGTTGCTTTGATCTTCTTTACTAATAGAATCTTAGTTGATCAATTGAAGTGAATTAGGCTGCTGTGAAGCTTTTGGAGTTAGGCTTTGCTGTTGACTTGTTCAGGAACAGTTACTTTAATCAGTACTCAATCTACTTGGTCTGCTACATCTAGGTGACTAAAGAATGAATATTATCTGACTTCTGCATTCAAACTCTCTAGTTTATTGTATTATACATAATATTAATCTCTGTAGTGCAGCTTGCTGGTATAGTGTAGCTTCATAGTTTCATCCAGGCCCATCGAGCCTGCTCCACTATTCATTAAGATCATGGCTGATCTATCCATTATCTCAGTTCCTCCTACCTGCATTATCCCTATAAACCTTAATTCCCAACCATGCAAAAACCCATCCAACTCCATCTTGAATATATATAATGAAGCTGCCTCCACTGCTTCCTTGAGCAGAGAATTCCATAGATTTACTACTCTCTGGGAAAAAAACAGTTCCTCTTTATCTCTGTCCTAAATTTCATCCCCCAATCTTGAGGCCAAGTCCCCTAATCCTAGTCACACCCACCAGCAGAAACAACTTGCCTGCCTCTATTAAATCTATCCCTTTCCTAATTTTATGTTTCTGTAAGATCCCCTCTCATTCTTCTAAATACTAGTGAGTACAATCCCAGGTGGCTCAACCTCTCCTCACAGGGTAACCCCCTCATCTCTGGAATCAACCTGGTGAACCTCCTCTGCCCCGCCTCCAAAGCCAGTATATTCTTCTTCAAGTAAGGAGACCAGAACGGCAAACAATACTCCAGGTGTGGCCCCATGAACACCTTCTACCATTGCAGCAGAATCTCCCTCTCTTAAATTCAATCCTTCTAGCAATGAAAGCCAATATTCCATTCGCTTTCCTGATAATCTGTTGCACCTGCAAATCAACTTTTAGTGATTCATGTATGAGCACTCCTCAGTCCCTCTGCACATCAGCATGCTGCAATCTTTCACCATTTACATAATACTCTGACTGACTATTTTACTTCTAAAGTGGATGACCTCACATTTACTAAAATTGTACTCCATCTGCCAGACCCTTGCCCACTCACTTCACCTAGTGTCATCTCAATTTAGTGTCATCAGCAAACTTGATTACTTTACACTGAATCTCCTCTTCCAAATCCTTTATATATATCATGAACAGTTGCCGGCTCAACACCAACCCTTGTGGCACCTCGCTCACCAGAGAAACACCAATTTATCCCAACCCTCTGTTTTCTATTGGTTAACAAGGCCTCTACCCATGCCATTATATTCCCCGCATCTCTGTGTATTCCTATATTATGGATGAGTCTTTCTTGCGGCACCTTACTGAACATATCGAATATACAGAATCCACTTGTTCCTCTCCATCCATCTGTTCCCCCCCATTCACTGCGTTTGTTAGATCCTCAAAGAACTCCAGTAAGTTTGTCAAACGTGACCTTCCTTTCCTGAATCCATGCTGTGTCTGCCTAATGGAACCTTGCCACCCAGATGTCTCACTATTTCTTCTTTAATGATGGCTTCCAGCAGTTTTCCAGCTACAGATGTTAAGCTAACTGGCCTATAGTTACCTGCCTTTTGCCTGCACCCTTTTTTAAACAGCAGCATGTCATTTGCTGTCTTCCAGTCAGTGACAACCTGGCCGGCGTACAGTGAATTTTGGTAAGTTAGCACTAACGCATCTACAATAACTTCTGCCATTTCTCTCAGCACCCAGGGATGCATTCCATCAGGACCAGGGGACTTATTTAACTTTAGACCCTCAAGTTTGCTCACCACTACTCTTTTAGTGATAACAATTGAATTGAGGCCCTCACCTCCCATTGTATCCTTAACATCATTCTTTGGCATGTTAGACACATCTTCCACTGTGAAGACCGACACAATATAGTTATTCAAGGCCTCGGCTGTTTCAGTATTACCCAAAATTAATTCACGTTTCTCATCCTGCAATGGACCTACATCCATTTTAACCACCCTTTTCCATTTTCTATATTTATAAAAGCTCTTCCTACTTGTTTTTATATTCTGTGCTGGTTTGAATTCATAATCTATCTTTCCTTTCTTTATAGCTTGCTTCGTGGATCTTTGTTGCTTTTTAAAGCTTTCTTAATCTTCCTGTTTCCCACTACTCCTGGCTACTTTGTAAGCCTGAGCTTTTAATTGGAAGCCTTCCTTTATTTCCATGGGTATCCAAGGCTGGTCTTTCAACCCTTGCTATCCTTGTTTTTGACCGGAATATACTTTCCTTCAGCATTGCGAAAACATCTCTGTGAAAGTCCTCCATTGTTCCACCATTTAACATATGCTTCCAGTTTAATTTAGCCAACACTTTGCTCATCGCATTATAGTTTCCCTTGTTTCAGCATAACACCCTGGTTTTAAATGATATTATTTCACCCTCCATTTGCATTCTATGTTCAATCGTACTGTGATCACTCTTTCAGAGAGAGAATCAATAGTTATGAGATCATTAATTTTACCTGTCTCATCACATAGGACCAGATCTAAGATTGCACACTCCCTTGTAGGTTTGGCAGCATACTGTTCAAGAAAGTTATCACGAATGAATTCTATGAACTCATCTTCAAGACTGCCTCTACCAACTTGATTCGGCCAATCAATGTGCATGTTAAAGTCACTCATGATTACTGCCATTCCATTCTTACATGCGTCAGATATTTTCACTCTTTTAGAGTGTTAATAGCATTTGACGACTGAGGTCAATGTTGTATCATTTACTACATCACCATGTCGTTTATGTATGCATTCTCATCAAGCTGCAATTTTATCTTCTAGTATCTTTGATCAGAGCTAGCTCAGTAGTTCAAGGTCTGGATTGTTGGCCTTCTTACAATAGAGTCAACGAAGGGGCCAGTGTAGCTGTCTCTGGCCACTCTTCCTATGTCTCAAGGATATTGGAATATTGGAGATGGGCTCCCCAAAATCTGTGTTGGGATCTCTTAAACATGAGCTTAGCAAGAGACATGGAACAAATAGATTTTGGAAATGAAAATAGAAAGCTGGTAAAACACTGTAGGTCTGGCAGCATCTCCATAGAAAGAACCTGAGTTAACATTTCAAATCCAATATGACTTTTCTTTGGATTTGAGATTTGAGAAATGGACCTGGGAATTGAAAAAAGAGTGTGTCCACAGCAGATTCACTGGATAAAAGGCCGAGAACATTTCAGCTGTAGAATTTATGAATAGGAGTAGTCCATTCTGTATATAGGCCATATTCACTATTCTATTCAATCAGGCTGATCTATCAGTGCTGAAAATGTGTTGCTGGAAAAGCGCAGCAGGTCAGGCAGCTTCTAAGGAACAGGAAATTCGACGTTTCGGGCATAAGCCCTTCATCAGGAATGAGGAGAGGGTGCCAGGCAGGCTAAGATAAAAGGTAGGGAGGAGGGACTTGGGGGAGGGGCGATGGAAATGTGATAGGTGGAAGGAGGTCAAGGTGAGGGTGATAGGCCGGAGTGGGGTGGAGGCAGAGAGGTCAGGAAGAAGATTGCAGGTTAGGAAGGCGGTGCTGAGTTCGAGGAAATCTATCAGTGCATCAACATGCTGTGATTCTTTAGTATTGAATACACTTAGCGAGCAAAAGTGACTCAGAAGTCCTTTCAGATTGGTTTTCATTCTTCACATTTTCAGTCTATAAAGCATGTGTAATGTTAACATTTGATTCCATGTTACTTTATATTGATCCGGAGGATGTGGATGATGGGTGATGAGGCTTGATGACTGGAGAAAATGTCTTCTGTAGTCAATCAGCAGGTTTTGGCAGCAGCTACCTTTCATGTTAAGAAAATGCTGGAGAAACTCGGCAGGCCTGGCAGCATCTTTGGAGAGGGAAACAGAGCTAATATTTCACATCAAATATGCATCTTCTTCAGAATGGATCCAACATAAATCAAATCTTCCATCAGATTATAAGACTATAAGATGTAGGAGCTGAGGTAGGCCGTTCAGCCCATCGAAACTGCTCTGCCGTTCAATGAGGTCATGGCAGATATTTCTCAACTCCACTTTCCTGCCTTTTCTCTATAACCCTTGATTCCCTTGCTGATTAGAAGTCTTATATACACTAAATGACCCAGCCTCAGCAGCCCTCTGCAGTAAAGAAGGACTATCACCATCTTCTTATAGCAAATACAACTGAACAAAGCAAACAATTAAGCCTTATCAGTGCTAATCACACCCTGAGAATGAATTTTGACAAAAATACTTGTTTGGATTCAGGGTCTATAACTTATGGATATAACTTACTGCATAATGAAAATTCTTAATGACTAAGTCCAGTCACCTCATTCTCTGTAATCCCAAATTGTGGTTCATATGTTCAAAATTGACAAATAATGTTCCCTTCCAATAGTGGAATGATAATCAGGAACATGAATCAGTAAGAGGAATAATCATTGAGTTTTGCTGCATGTATCTGAATTTGCATTGAGTCTCTAGCCCTGTACTTTTCCCCAGCCTTTCAGCCTCTGGGGTCACTGCACTCCTCCAACTCTGATCTCTTGCACGTCCCCAATTTAGAACAAGTTCCATCAGCTGCTGAAGAGGGAGGGCCAGGGATTCAAGAAGCTCCAAGGACCTTAAAAATGTTGGGTATGTCTTTGTTGTGGAGGTATCCCTGACCATTTCTAATCCCATCTTGCCAGTAGAGGAAAAGAAGAGAGTGTGATACAACATGGAGGCAAGTCTAACTCGATAGCATTCATTAATAATGATTCAATGTCAATTTTCTGTTCTCGCTCTCTCCTTAGATGCTGGCAGACTAATTGAGTTTTTCCACATTGCATGGATCTCAAATGGCCACTTTCCTATTCAGATAGCTAGAGAACATCACAATGTGTGACACTCTAGTATAAAAGGTTCCCAACTTACCTTTCGTGCATACAAACCATCAGTTCAATAGCTAGCCAGACAGCCAGTTAGTCAACTATGTACATGAGGTGATAGGATTATAAATATACATGTAACCCAGATTATGTGTATAAATCTGCGAAATTATATTAATGTACATAGTTAGATAGATTTCAAGATACACAAGGACCCAAGTCCATTTGATATATTTTACATGGGCTAACATATAGGAAATGTCAGCACCTTAATGTGATGGTAAGTGTGCATATCTCAGGCGACCGACTCAACACAGACATCTACTATAAACCGACTGACTCCCACAGCTATCTGGACTACACCTCCTCCCACCCTGCCCCCTGTAAAAACTCCATCCCATATTCCCAATTCCTTCGTCTCCGCCGCATCTGCTCCCAGGAGGACCAGTTCCAACACCGCACAGCCAAGATGGCCTCCTTCTTCAAGGACCGCAGATTCCCCCCAAACGTGATCGACGATGCCCTCCACCGCATCTCCTCCACTTCCCGCTCCTCTGCCCTTGAGCCCCGCTCCTCCAACCGCCACCAAGACAGAACCCCACTGGTTCTCACCTACCACCCCACCAACCTCCGTATACAACGTATCATCCGCCGTCATTTTCGCCACCTCCAAACGGACCCCACCACCAGGGATATATTTCCCTCCCCTATCAGCGTTCTGCAAAGACCATTCCCTTCGTGACTCCCTCGTCAGGTCCACAGCCCCCACCAACCCAACCTCCACTCCCGGCACCTTCCCCTGCAACCGCAGGAAATGTAAAACTTGCGCCCACACCTCCTCCCTCACTTCCCTCCAAGGCCCCAAGGGATCCTTCCATATCCGCCACAAGTTCACCTGTACCTCCACACACATCATCTATTGCATCCGCTGCAGCCGATGTGGCCTCCTCTACATTGGAGAGACGGGCCGCTTACATGCGGAACGCTTCAGAGAACACCTCAGGGATGCCCGGACCAACCAACCCAACCACCCCGTGGCTCAGCACTTTAACTCTCCCTCCCACTCCACCGAGGACATGCAGGTCCTTGGACTCCTCCACCGGCAAAACATAACAACGCGACGGTTGGAGGAAGAGCGCCTCATCTTCCGCCTGGGAACCCTCCAACCACAAGGGATGAACTCAGATTTCTCCAGTTTCCTCATTTCCCCTCCCACCACCTCGTCTCAGTCGGTTCCCTCAACTCAGCACCGCCCTCCTAACCTGCAATCTTCTTCCTAACCTCTCCGCCCTCACCCCACTCCGGCCTATCACCCTCACCTTGACCTCCTTCCACCTATCACATCTCTATCGCCCCTCCCCCAAGTCCCTCCTCCCTACCTTTTATCTTAGCCTGCCTGGCACCCTCTCCTCATTCCTGATGAAGGGCTTATGCCCGAAACGTCGAATTTCCTATTCCTTGGATGCTGCCTGACCTGCTGTGCTTTAACCAGCAACACATTTTCAACTGTGATCTCCAGCATCTGCAGACCTCATTTTTTACCCGAAGATTTTAACCTACTGCGAATCCTCTTGCAAGGATGCCTTCCTTGAAGAAGCTCTCTTCCTCCCTCTACAAGGATTTCAGTGAGTCTCTCTCTCACTGCACCCCCCCAGGTCATCTCCCTGCACAGAAACTCTTCAGCCACGTTCTCAAACAGACTCGCTACCAGAGCCACATCTCCTTCCTCAGCACCTGCCTAAGGAACCGACTGATCCCACATGGACTCCGAACTACATTCCAACCAACAAAATTTGGACCCAACCAGGACAACCTGTAGCTACAACAAATCCGAAGCCTCCAGCAATGGAAAGAGCCAGCAAATAGTTGAAATTAGTCACAATGAATTGGTATTGAAGAAATGATAGCAGCAAAGACAGTTGTGAAAAAATATTTTCCTAACAGTCTCCCATTGTCTTTCTGAGTTCAGAACTGAAGTTCACATCTAACAACGAAGACTGAATGTTACAGCTGAATTGAATCATAGCATCCACAGTGGAGGAACAGCTGTGGGTCCATTTTCTCCCTTATTAGAAAACAATGGAGCTGACTAATAAAAATAATGATAGTTTACAAGAAGCCCAGGATATCTACAATTGAGCGATTACATTTGAGAGTGAAGTATAGCCTAAAACACCAAAAAAAAACTGTTCTACATACCATTAAGGCATGAAGGCTAATTGGGTTGATTCCACCATTTTGTCTTCTTTATATTTGGCATGAAAACAGAAAATGCACAGTGACACTGCTCTGATACTTTTTCGGTTCTGAGGAATTATTTCTCTCTCCAGATGCTATGAGACTTGATTTTCTGCAGCACTGGCCATTTTTATTTATAATTTCCAACATCTTCAGTATCTTGCTTTTATTTTAGTGTTGATTCTATTGCCAAGTTAAATGCAGTGCAACATTATATCAGAAAGATAATGTCCAAGAGAGCATTGACTCTCTCTTTGTATCATTCACTTTCAGGATAAACTTTAAATGGAATTGGATTCTGTGGTATAAACCAACATTGTACACAAAGTTTAGCATCTGACTGATTAGTGCAGCTACATCAGTTGTGTTTTGATGAAATATCATATTCTGTGTGTTTAAGATCTCAGGTGACTGAAAATTTCACTGAAAAGATGTCCTCACAGGTTTCCTAACTTAGAAGAGTCTAATCCCAAATTTTCAGGCACAAAGCATTTTTCCAAGCTTAATGTGATGATTAGTTAATAGACTATACATCTTTTTCTGGAGTCACAGGAACATTTTAGAACTCCTTTTGATAGATACTGTTTCCACAGATTACCGTTCAAATAGACTATTAGCCAGGACACAGTCCAACAATATATGGGCCATTTCATACAGAATCTACCAACTTGTCTCTCTAGCGCAGATGATATTATTCCAAAATATCATTACCAGCAGATTTTGTGAGAACATTGAACAGGTACCTGAGTAAGAATGTACATTCTGGTCATTTAAAGATAAACAAGGATTTCAAGGGGTAATTTTTCAAAGGCAGACAAATGATTTTTCCAGAGTCGGAAAGTGTCGTTCTGGAAAAAGCATAGCAGGTCAGATAGCATCCAAGGAGTAGAATGATCGACAGGTTTAGGCCCTTCATCAGGAATGTGGAGGACAAGGAGAGCTGAGAGATAAATAGAGGGGTGGAGATGGGGAAGGAGGGAAGGTAGGTGGGATGGCAATAGGGTAGATGCAGGTGGGAGGTGATTGTGATAAGTTGTGGGGAGGGATGGGTGGGAAGGAAGAAGGACAGGTAATTCAGGTCAAGGGGGTGGTGCTGAGTTTGGGGGTTGGATCTGGGATAAGGTGGGGAGATTTGGAAACTAATGAAGTCAATGCTGATGCTTGAGGTTTTAGAGCCCCAAGGCAGAAGATAAGGCATTATTTCTCCTGTTGGCAGGTGGCTTTGATTTGGTGGTGGAGAAAGGCGAGGGTTTGCATGTGGGAGTTGGGAATGTGATGGGGAGTTGAAGTGGTTGGCCATTGGGTGTTGAGGTTGTTTGAAGAGTACAGACCAGAGATATTCCCAGAACCATTCTGCAAGTTGGCGCTTGGTGTCCCTGATGTAAAGGAGACCACATCGAGAGCAATGGATGCAGGAAATGAGGGGGGTAGATGTGCAGGAAAATCCCTGCTGGATTTGAAATGATCCGTTAGGGCCTTGTAAAGAGGTGAGGGGGGAAGAGTGGGGGCAGGTTTTATAGCTCATGCGGCACCTGGGGAAGGTGCCAGGTGTAGAGGGTAGGTTAGTGGGAAGCATGGACCTAACGAGTGAGCTGTGGAGGGAATGGTATCTGCTGAACGCAGGTAGGGTGGGGAGTGAAATATATTTTTAGTTGGGTTCTGACTTGAAAATGGCGGAAGATAATGCGCTGTATCTGAAGATTGGTGGGGTGGAAAGTGAGGGTCAGGGGGCTCTATCGTTGTTGTGGTTAGTGGCATGGAGTTTGAGGATGGAGGTTTGGAAAGTACAGGAGATGTGATGGAGGGGCATTGTTGATCATGTGGGTGGGGAATTTACGGTGCTTGAAATAGGAGGCCATCTGGGCAGTCCTGGAGTGGAATTGTTCCTCCTGGAGGCAGATTTGGTGGAGGCAGAGGAATTAGGAGGAAGGGATTGCATTTTTACAGAAGATGGGGGTGGAAGGAGATGCAGTTAAGAATGATTATTCCAGAAAATCTATATCAAGACATTCTTGACCATGACTTATACGTAAGTAATATGGATGCCGAAAAAAAGCGCGAATCCATACATTGCACCAGCATCAATAAGAACATTGATCAGCTGATGAATTCATGCAAAAAATGCCAACTCCTCGACCTCAGCAATTAAGATAACCATACAAAACCCCTTTTGAGTTGTAGTGCAAGATCATATCTGACATTTTCTATGTACGAGATTAAGACTACTTTCTGGAGACAGACTCTTTCACTAAATTATCTTTTGTGAGACAAATAAATGAAATCAGGAATGCAGCGGTTGTAGACACCATTGACCACCATATTCAACAGGTTTAATGTTTCTCAGCAAATTATGCCCAACAATTGTCTGAAATAGACTCGTGCACACTGAAGACTGCAGAAAGACTACCTCTTCTCCCCACTAAGTGCAATCCAGTAGTCTCACAGCAAGTAATTTTTTAAAATCAAATTCGTGATCATTAAATGTAAAGCTATTTCCCAAGATTTGTGATAGCCATGTTAAATCTATGCTCTACTCCTGAAGGTAACGGTTTACTCTCACTGGGGTTCTGCACATGCTGATTGGCAGGCCAACACATTGACAACTAGTTTGCGAAGTCACTGCTGTGCACAGACCTCAGAGGTTAAAGCAAAAGAGAAGCAAAATTAGAGGGGTCATAGTCAGCTTCTGTCACGTTGGAAGACAGATTTACAATGTTCTTCTTCTCTCACACACTTTTACCATCCATTCACATTGTTCAAAAAAAGGCAGAACTAGGCATGAATGCATGATCAATGAGCAGACAAAGTCCTAACTTGAGCTCAGGCATTTGAGGTCATCATACATGAGGTCATGAAAAGATACTATAATCCAGCCCACGTCATGCAATGTTATCGCTAACAATGCCAAAATTGATTTCAAAAAGTAGAGTATGGGCTCTAGGTCTAATCTAATCACATCCTGCGCAGACTTATTGCTAAATTTCTGAGACCCTTTTATAAGTATTTGGGTAGGAAACTTGAAAAGATCCATCTTAAAACAATTTAGTGGGGACCAGGGTTGGAGCTTGCTGACCTCATGGTTTGTTAGTAGAAGCAACTCCTCCCCACCATCTCTCCCCCATCTCATATGGAAAAGTCAGGGATTACTTTTCCTTTGAAAAGCACTGTGTTGGCCAAGAGGAGCCAGATTGTTCCTACTCTCCGAATGAGTTACAATTGTATCTTTGTCCACACCTCTTTGTAACACATTGCATCGCCCTCTGCTGGTGTTTAGCTGAAAGTATAACCAGCTTGGGCATCTGAGTTTGAGGCGAAGGTGAGGACTGCAGATGCTGGAGTTTAGAGTCAAGAATGTGGTGCTGGAAAAGCACAGCAGGTCAGGCAGCATCCGACGAGCAGGAAAATCGATGTTTCAGGCCAAAGCCCTTCATCAGCAATTGAGCACAGGCTGATCAACACGTCATACTTTGGCTCTGCTACTATTTTGAACTGGGAGGTGCCAACACTGAAATGGGGTAAAGGCCTATTTCCCAACACCCTGACAAATATGAAAGCTTATGGAAAAATAACAAAATGTTGCAAAAGGACTTGCTGTGTTAGAGATGTTAAAAATAAAATATTTTCTGAGATCTCTATCACAATGCAGCAAAGAACCTTTAAACTCAGTATTCTACCTAAACATCATCACAAATATACAAGTCTTCATTGACACTGTGGAAATGACAGCTGCTCCTGGAAGTTGTTAAACTTGCATCAATGTATCCTCAGGGAGATAGAAAGAGAGAAGAGCAGATGTTTCTGTCAGTTCAGATTGAAGGTTTTGGATTCTTCTTCTGAGGTCAGCAGTGGGTTTGTCCAAGTTCAGACGGGAATGTGGCTCCATTGGCAACCACAGTTCACATAGGAAAAGGGGAATTGACCTGGGACTATATTCGGTGTCTTTCTGGGATTGCATTAATGTATTGCAATGCTGGGAATACTGTAACAGTTATGAGGGCTCATGAACCTCATGTGGCCCAAACTGCATGTGGATATTAACCACCCAACAAGTTTCAGATTTTCAAAAAGCACATGATAATTCATTTTGAAGAACTGAGTCATCACCAGGGAAAACGTTCAACCTCTTGTGAAAATTTCAATTGAGTCCTCGTATTGCAGCTAAAAAGATCAGAATCTTGAATTTGATCAAAGCCTTGTATTAATGAGCTATGAGCAAGAGCAGTTGAACTTGGAAAATGAACTGCAGTAATTTGCATCACGTTGTGTTTTGTTATTAAGTTTTAGATCTTTGGAACTTCTTAAGCTAATATTTCCATGCTCGACAAATATTTCTTACACAATATCAATAGACACACAAAAGATAAGTAGTTATTTAGCAACAGTTTCAAAGATTTCCATTTTCCTCCAATTGCATATTGCATAACTAGTGTGCAGTTCAACAATAATTAGGAATGAAAATGGAATGTTGACATTTATTGCAGAAGAAATACAGTATAAAAGTGGGGAAGTGTTGCTGCAACTGGACAAGGCATTAGTGAGACCACATCTGGAGTATTACATACAATTTTGGTCCCCTTTATTGTGGACGATGTAATTGCATTATAGGTGGTTGAAAGGAGGTTCACTAGGCTGGTTCCAGAGATGAATGTTTAGTCTTATGAAGAAAGATTGAGCACCTTAGGCTTACACTCTCTAGAATTTAGAAACATGAGAGGAGATCCAATTGAGGTTCATAAGATGCAAAAGGTGATTGACAAAGTAGAAATAGAGAGGATGTTTCCTCATCGGGGACAATCTAGAACAAGAGATTGTTGTTTTAGGAGAAGGGGTACCAGTGATGAGGAGAAATTACTCCTCTCAAAAGGTTGTGAATCTGTGGATTACTACATCAGGGCATGAAAGGTGCTGGGACATCAAGATTTAAGGAGGAGATCAATAGGTTCTTCATTAGTAATGGGTTGACGAGTTATGGAGACTGGGCAGGAAAGAAAAGTTAAGGCTAAGATCAGCCATGATTGTATCAAATGGTAGAGCAGGCTCAGGGGCTAATTTGCCTATTGCTGCTCCAAGATCTTACGTTTTTATATTTCTATTTAGAAAGAAAGAGCTTACATTTATATAATGCCTTTCATATCTTCAGGCATGTAATGTGCTTCACAACCAATGAAATATTTTTGAATTACAGTCATAACCACCTCCGCCCCCTCCCCCCCCAACACACACAAAACCCCCCACATGCATGCACACACATGTAAGTTTGTGGGGTGAATCTGTACTTGCAGAATTACATCTTACTTTAGTTAAAAACTGCATGAATCCATGTAAGATTCTGTAAACTCATTTTTTTAGATTAGAATTAGTCTGACCATTGTGCCACAGACAGTGTCACGCAGGGAAGCTCACTCCTTCAATATATTATCTGGGCCAACATGACACCAATTGTTAAAGTTCACTTGAGAATGTGACTTTGAAAAAAGTGTTGCGATTTACATATGAAAGGACTGAAACCAACATTCTAAAACATGAGAGACTTAACAATCCAGGTCTTTTTCAATATATAATTTCAGTTACATCACACTGTAAACTTTTGCTATAAATTCTGTGTCTTACAATGTTATTCTCCACAACCACCTGATGAAGGAGCAGTGCTCCGAAAGCTAGTGCTTCCAAATAAACCTGTTGGACAAGAACTGAAAACTAATGCAGCTAAGCCTCTCACCCATCAGTGACAGATTTTTGTTTCACCATTCAACATTTGGTTGGAAAATGAGAATCTTTGCTCTTGTCATCAAAGAACTCCTCACTGCCAACATCGCTCTATATTCATACCTTTCTCATCAATGCTACTGTCATTCATTGGCCTGGGAAGATTCGGCCCTATGGTTCTGTTGTTTGCTGCAAGATTGAGTTGCATACTTTTTTTAGGAGACATATGTGGAACATAAACACTGGAAAGATCTGTTGGGCCAAATTACTTTAACTTCTATGCAAATCTGTGCAAAGCTAAAACTAAAATCTACATGGCAGTCTCATGATGCAGGTGTGAGATTGACGTAGCATGATCATGTCCAGCGCCATGTCCAATCCCCTGACTGATCATTACTGACAACTCTGATAAGTTTGCATTTGCATCAAAAGACATGGCAAGACAGAAATATTGTGAGCCTTTAAGCTCTGGCCAAGGGGGAATAGCACAAAAAGGTAAGGCAAGGCAGAGATACTAAGCAGCATCTAAGTAGCAGCAAAATGAATGAGTATTAACTGAGCAAGTGAGAAGCCATGAAATCCATCCTGGTTCAATGCATGAGTTTGGTGAAAGTTCCGAAATGTTTGCCTGGCAACATCATTGCAATTCAAGATGCCAATGTGCTTTAAAGTGCAGCTATGAAGTACAAAGCTGCACAAGGACATAAGAACTAGGAGCAACAGTTGGCCATCTGGCTTGTCAAGGCTAACCTGCCATTCAATAAGATCGTAGAACATAGAACAATATAGCGCAGATCAGGCCCTTCAACCCTCAATGTTGCGTAAACCTGTGAACTATTCTCAGCTCGTCCTCCTACACTATCCCAAAATCATCCATGTGCTTATCTAAGGATTGTTTAAATCTCCCTAATGTGGCTGAGTTGACTATATTGGCAGGTAGGGCATTCTACACCCTTACCACTCTCTGCGTAAAGAATCTGCCTCTGACATCTGTCTTAAATCTATCACTCCTCAATTTGTAGTTATGCCCCCTCGTACACGCTGACATCATTATCCTAGGAAAAAAGACTTTCACTGTCTACCCTATCTAATCCTCTGATCATCTTGTATGTCTCTATCAAATCCCCTCTTAGCCTTCTTCTTTCCAATGAGAACATGGCTGAACTTTTTAGTGGACTCACTTACCTGGCTATCAGCCTCTGCTCGCTGCTGCCTATCCCGAAGACCGCCTTGGAGGACGGTCACCCAAAAGTCCGATATCGAATGTTCTGTACTGCTGAAGTATATCTCTGACTGGTATACACACACACACACACACACACACACACACACACACACACACACACACACACACACACACACACACACACACACATCCCTACAAACACAAACGAACTCCTACATGCACCCCTATAGACACACACACTCATGCAGACCCTTTTTCATATGCTCACACATACACGCCTAGACGCACGCATGCATCCCCTCTAAATCCCTTTACTGTTCAGTAAGCTATCTATCTTTGCCTTAAAAGCATTCAATGAGGAAGCCTCAATTGCTTCACTGGGTAGGGAATTCCACATATTCACAACCCTCTGGGTGAAGAAGTTCTTCCTCAACTCAGTCCTAAATATGCTCCCTCTTATATTAAGGATAAGCCCCTTAGTCCTAGTTTCACCCACCAGTGGAAACAACCAGCAGATGGGAGAATGAAAAACTGCATATAAATGAGATGAAACAACCTTGCTACTACCCTGTCCATTCCCTTCGTAATGTTATATGTTTCCATAATATCCCTCCCCTCATTTTTCCAAATTCCAGTGAGTACAGTCCTGGTCTACTCAATCTCTCCTTGTAAGGCAACTTTCTCGATTCCGGAATCAACCTGGTGAACCTCCTCTGCACCCCCTCCAGCGCCAGTACATCCTTTCTCAAGTAAGGAGACCAAACCTGCACACAATACTCCAGGTGTGGCCTCACCAGCACCCTATATAGCTGCAGCATAGTGCCCCTATTTTTAAATTCCATCTCTGTCGCAATGAAGGAGAATATTGCATTTATCTTCTTAATTATTTGCTGCAAATCAACTTTTTGTGATGCATGCACAAGGACACCCAGGTTCCTGTACAAAGCCGCATGCTGCAATTTTTCACCATTGAAGTAATAGTCCATTTTCCTGTTATTCCTACCAAAATGGATGATCTCACATTTACTATTGTAAGTGGATTGGAGATATACCAGTTTCATTGTATATTCATGGCATATGTCCATAAGACCATAAGACCATAAGACATAGGATGTAAGGCCATTCAGCCCATCGAGTCCACTCTGCCATTCAATCATGGTTGATGGACATTTCAACTCCACTTACCCGCATTCTCTCTGTAGCCCTTAATTCCTTGTGACATCAAGAATTTATTAATCTCTGCCTTGAAGACATTTAGCGTCCCGGCCTCCACTGCACTCTGCAGCAATGAATTCCACAGGCCCACCACTCTCTGGCTGAAGAAATGTCTCCACATTTCTGTTCTGAATTTACCCCTTCTAATTCTAAGGCTGTGTCCATGAGTCTTAGTATCCTCGCCTATAGGAAACAATTTCCTAGCATCTACCCTTTCCAGTTCATGTATTATCTTGTAAGTTTCTAATAGATCTCCCCTTAATCTTCTAAACTCCAATGAATACAATCCCAGGATCCTCAGTCGTTCCTCGTATGTTAGACCTACCATTCCAGGGATCATCCGTGTGAATCTCCGCTGGACACGCTCCAGTGCCAGTATGTCCTTCCTGAGGTGTGGGGACCAAAACTGGACACAGTACTCCAAATGGGGCCTAACCAGAGCTTTATAAAGTCTCAGTAGCGCAACGGTGCTTTTATATTCCAACCCTCTTGAGATAAATGACAACATTGCATTCGCTTTCTTAATCACGGACTCAACCTGCATGTTTACCTTTAGAGAATCCTCGACTAGCACTCCCAGATCCCTTTGTACTTTGGTTTTATGAATTTTCTCACCATTTAGAAAGTAGTCCATGCTCGTATTCTTTTTTCCAAAGTGCAAGACCTCGCATTTGCTCACATTGAATTCCATCAGCCGTTTCCTGGACCACTTTCCCAAACTGTCTAGATCCTTCTTCAGCCTCCCCACTTCCTCAGTACTACCTGCCTGTCCACCTAACTTTGTATCATCAGCAAACTTCACTAGAATGCCCCAATCCCTTCATCCAGATCATTAATATATAACGTGAACAGCTGCGGCCCCAACACTGAACCCTGCGGGACACCGCTTGTCACCAGCCGCCATTCCGAAAAAGAACCTTTTATCCCAACTCTCTACCTTCTGTTAGACAGCCAATCCTCAATCTGTACCAGTAACTCACCTTGAACACCATGGATCCTCACCTTACTCAGCAGCCTCCCGTGTGGCACCTTATCAAAGGCCTTTTTGAAGTCTAGATAGACCACATCCATTGGGTTTCCCTAGTCTAACCTACTTGTCACCTCTTCAAAGAATTCCAACAGGTTTGTCAGGCATGACCTCCCCTTACTAAATCCATGTTGATATCAACATGCATGGACGGAGTTGTGTGGTGTTAGATATGTCTGTCATGTGGAAAAATCAATTTCCTCTATTTATGGCTCTCATAATTTGGTGTACCTCAATCAGATTCATCCTCAGCTTTCTCTGCTCCAAGGAAAACAAAGCTAGCCTATGTCATCATTTCTATCCAGTGGATGGTGTGTGCCCTGACATGTTGGTGACTAGTGTGCTATATGATTGGCTGGAGGAGCAAGTGGTGAGCTGGAGCCAAAGGTAACTGCTCTGACTTTTATGCCAGGAAGGGTCATCAAATTATATAGCATTGAAACAGACCCTTCAACCTATCAGGTCTATGCCAACCAACCAGCATCAAACGACATAAATTGCATTTACCTGCACTTGGTGCATAGTCTACTATGCCCTGGCATTTTACATGCTCAACCAAGTGTTTTTCAAATGCTGTGAGTGTACCTGTCTCCACTGCACTCTCAGGCATCAGTTTCCATATTTCTATGATCTTCTGGGTGAAATTGCTTTTCTCAGATCTCCTTTTAACCACTTACTCCTCACCTTAAACGTTTTTGCCATCTGGTCTTAGACATGTCTGTCATGCGTAAAAATCAATTTCCTCTATCTATGACTCCCATAATTTGGTGTACCTCAATCAGATTAATCCTCAGCCTTCTCTGCTCCAAGGAAAACAAACCTAGCCTATGTCATCATTTCTATCCAGTGGACGGGAGAATGGAAAACTGTAGATAAATTAGATGAAATGAATTTGCGAGTTGTTGATGCAAACAAATTGATGCAAATAGGCCTTTCACCACTGACTAGCAAGATTCTCAATTCACCACTAGACATTTTGCTCTCAAAATTAAAGATTTCCCTTACTACCGATCTCACCTTATTTTCTAAACTTTCTCACCAATGCCTATGTCATTCAGGGCTGGGAAGATTCTGCCCTATGTTTCTATGATTTACTGGTAAAGGAAATCATGTTGTGTGGGAAGAGGCATGTGAGGAACATAAAGACTGGAATAGGTTTGTTGGGTGAAATGACTTTAACTCTTATACAAATCTATATAATATATTCAATGCTGTCCTTGTCAAATCCTGGGAATGGATTTTTAAAAATAACTACACATGTTTATGCTATCTCCCTCTGCACACACAACCCTTGAAACAACATCACTGGACAGTTGAGGGGCAGGCATGTGCTATGTATATCCAAAATATTACTTCTCATCAGAGGTGATAACTTGATGGACAGCACGGTGGCACAGCGGTTAGCACTGCTGCCTCACAGCACCAGAGACCTGGGTTCAATTCCCACCTCAGGCAACTATCTGTGTGGAGTTTGCACATTCTCCCTGTGTCTGCTTGGGTTTCCTCTGGGTGCTCCAGTTTCCTCCCACAGTCAAAAAATGTGCAGGTTAGGTGAATTGGCCATGGTAAATTGCCTGTAGCGTTAGGTGAAGGGGTAAATGTAGAGGAATGGGTCTGGGTGGGTTACTCTTCAGAGGTCGGTGTGAACTTGTTGGGCTGAAGGGCCTGTTTCCTCACTGTAAGTAATCTAAATGAGAAGAATTAGCATCTTGCATTAATATGGTGTAACCCTAAAGCATGTTTTTGACTCACCACAGAGCATGATTGATCTTTGAAACATGGCTATGTCTCATCTAGTATGATTTTGAGAGGATGATTTTCCTCTTGTAACTCAGAGAAAAGCAGAACATATTCCAACTGTTAGTAAGAAATAAGTGTCAAGTGTTCCCATGGAGTGAAAGCACCATGGGAGTAATTTTATATGTGCCAGGTCTGTTTACCATTGATGTGGTTTATATTGTTTTCCCTTCTGTGTGCTTTATAATCCACAAGAGCTTAACAAATGTCTGTTGACAGATTGTTTCTTTTGCAATGCCTTTTCCATATGCTATGAGCCAAATGAATTTCCAAACATGGACTAGTGTTTATTTAATGTTTTTCTATCAAGCAAATCCAGGAAATACATTCATTCATCTGATAGAACTTCAGTATATCCAGACCTTTTGAAAAAACAATGCAAAAAAAAAAATCACAGGTGTATGGCATTTCACTTTGTCTTTTCTTAGCTGTTAAATTCCTCATTGATGCATTACGGGCAAAATTATTATCCTGTGAATTTAATTACCACTGCATAACAAATCCAATAGTTGATGCTCACCATCCCTGGAAAACATTTTCTAAACTGACTACTGTGAGATTAGTTGAAAGTCATAAATCTTGATTTTTCTCATTTTTTGCATAGAAGAAAAATCTTATTCTCACAGAAACATGAGGTGAAGGCTGAGAACTGAGATTTAAGTTGCCATATAAACTTATTAAGTGATTTTGTGTTCATATGGTTCTTGTAAGAAAAAAAACACCTATTTGGTGATGAACTTCCTGCAAGAAAAGTGAATTATTTGATGACTGTTGAATACTTTTCCTTCTGGCTTGTTGTGGTGACATTAGTAATACTCCAAGGGGAAAGACAATCTAAGGGGAGTATTTCTGCTCCAAAACAAAAAAAGTTCCCAGCTTGGATTTCTGGATTTTGCATTTCCAGAGTATAGGAATATTTGGGTCCTGCAAAGATGATTTTGGCCCATCTGCCTGGCCCTTGAGGTCAGGAACAGAATGTATTTTAACTCTCCAAGGGCTCACCAGGTTGGCAAGAGATGACTGGCCAGAGGTTGGCTTAAACCTTCCGAGAAATTTGGAAGAAGATATTGGGCATTCAGAACAGGGATCAGAAGGGGACATAACCAAAATATTTTGATGGGAAACGTTCTCCTTGACCCTTCATATTCCCCATAGTTGAGTAAACCTTGCACAGTCCCCCTTTTGAAATGAAGTTGTTTGCTTTAATTGGAGTGATCTCCACAGGGTAGATAGACTACAGAAACTGACCATTTGACCCAGCTGATATACAGCAGATGATTTCCAATGTCTTTCTATTCCTGTTTTCCCTGAAATGCATCTAAACTCTATTTGTTCAACTTTTCCACGTGGCACAGACAATTCACATTCTAACCACTCTTTGGGTAAAAACATTTTCCTGAACTCTCCAGTGGTTTTATTAGTAACTTAACTTGGATAAGTAGAAATATTTTCTCAATTTTTCGCCCTGTCATCACATTCATTGACTTCAGGAACTTTATGAAATAATCCCTCAGCCTTTTCCTGACTGACAAGAATATCGACCTATTGCATATTTCCAGATGCTTCTACTCTCTCAGTTGTCACTCTGTCTAAATCCTGATTTGGAGATGCCGGTGTTGGACTGGGGTGTACAAAGTTAAAAATCACACAACATCAGGTTATAGTCCAACAGGTTTAATTGGAAGCACTAGCTTTCGGAGGGACGCTCCTTCTATTGATCAGGTGATTGACTATCACCTGATGAAGGAGTGTCGCTCCGAAAGCTAGTGCTTCCAATTAATCCTGTTGGACTATAACCTGGTGTTGTGTGATTTTTAACTTTGTCTAAATCCTGAAAGTCCCTGAAAGGCTCCAAAAGTAAAATGACTATTTACCGCATTACTTTAAAACAAATACCTGTTTTCCTAGTGCTAAACGACCAAGTTAAAATCAGATAGAAACTTGGTATTACAAGGCAGACATATGTTCAGGTATATATATGACTGCATAAAGCGTAAAAGCAACTTTGGACATCTCAGAATAATTTTTTCAAATGCTGGGATTAGACTACAGCAGAATTCCTATTGTGTGGAAGCAGACCTTTCAGTCCATCAAGTCCACACCAACCCTCCAAAGAGCATCTCACCCAGACTCACCCCATCCCCTTATTCCTGCATTTCCTACGGCTTATCCATCTCACCTGCACATCCCTGGACACTATGGGCAATTTAGAATGGCCAATCCACCTAAACTGCACATCTTTGGACTGTGGGCGGAAACTGGAGCACACAGACTCAGGGAGAATGTACAACCTCTGCATATCGAACCCAGGACCGAGGCGTACTTAGAATCTTAACAGGGTGGAAGTAGGCCTTTCAGCCCAGCACATCCATACCGACTCTCCACAGAGTCACCCCCCAAATCTATTCCCCTCCCCTATTTCTCTACATTTACGCTGACTAATGTACCCAACCTTCATATCCCTGAACACTACGGCAAATTTACCATGGTCAATTCACCTAAGCTGCAAATATTTGGATTGTGGGAGGAAACTGAAGCACCTGGAGGAAACCCATGCAGACACAGGGAGAATGTGTAAACTCCACGCAAACAGTCACCCGAGGCTGTAATCGAACCCAGGCAGTGTTAACTACTGAGCCACCACACTGCATTGTGAGGCAGTTGCGAACCACTAAGTCACCGTGTAGCCCAATCAGTATCTGATCCTTTTAGAAATATACATTATGAATGTAACATCGATTGCTATATCAAAACTTCTGTTCTATTTGGTGTAAATAATATGATTGACTGTGCTGATAGTAACTATGAGTATTATAATGCCAAACACCAATGAGCTCCATTTTATTGCTATGTGAGAATTCTTTTCCGAAACCTCTTGGCGTATTACCGCTTGACCTCCACAGGTTCATATTGTTATTGGGGTATGAAACACAGCATAATACTTAGATATGAGTAAAAAGTGAGGTCTGCAGATGCTGGAGATCACAGCTGCAAACGTGTTGCTGGTCAAAGCACAGCAGGCCAGGCAGCATCTCAGGAATAGAGAATTCGACGTTTCGAGCATAAGCCCTTCATCAGGAATGAGAGAGAGAGAGCCAAGCAGGCTAAGATAAAAGGTAGGGAGGAGGGACTAGGGGGAGGGGCGATGGAGGTGGGATAGGTGGAAGGAGGTCAAGGTGAGGGTGATAGGCCGGAGTGGGGTGGGGGCGGAGAGGTCAGGAAGAGGATTGCAGGTTAGGAGGGCGGTGCTGAGTTGAGGGAACCGACTGAGACAAGGTGGGGGGAGGGGAAATTAGGAAGCTGGAGAAATCTGAATTTATACCTTGTGGTTGGAGGGTTCCCAGGCGGAAGATGAGGCGCTCCTCCTCCAGCCGTCGTGTAGTTGTGTTCTGCCGGTGGAGGAGTCCAAGGACCTGCATGTCCTCGGTGGAGTGGGAGGGGGAGTTAAAGTGTTGAGCCACGGGGTGATTGGGTTGGTTGGTTCGGGCGGCCCGGAGGTGTTCTCTGAAGCGTTCCGCAAGTAAGCGGCCTGTCTCACCAATATAGAGGAGGCCACATCGGGTGCAGCGGATGCAATAGATGATGTGTGTGGAGGTACAGGTGAACTTGTGGCGGATGACAAGGGATCCTTCCATATCCGCCACAAGTTCACCTGTACCTCCACACACATCATCTATTGCATCCGCTGCACCCGATGTGGCCTCCTCTATATTGGTGAGACAGGCCGCTTACTTGCGGAACGCTTCAGAGAACACCTCCGGGCCGCCCGAACCAACCAACCCAATCACCCCGTGGCTCAACACTTTAACTCCCCCTCCCACTCCACCGAGGACATGCAGGTCCTTGGACTCCTCCACCGGCAGAACACAACTACACGACGGCTGGAGGAGGAGCGCCTCATCTTCCGCCTGGGAACCCTCCAACCACAAGGTATAAATTCAGATTTCTCCAGCTTCCTAATTTCCCCTCCCCCCACCTTGTCTCAGTCGGTTCCCTCAACTCAGCACCGCCCTCCTAACCTGCAATCCTCTTCCTGACCTCTCCGCCCCCACCCCACTCCGGCCTATCACCCTCACCTTGACCTCCTTCCACCTATCCCACCTCCATCGCCCCTCCCCCTAGTCCCTCCTCCCTACCTTTTATCTTAGCCTGCTTGGCTCTCTCTCTCTCATTCCTGATGAAGGGCTTATGCTCGAAACGTCGAATCTCTATTCCTGAGATGCTGCCTGGCCTGCTGTGCTTTGACCAGCAACACATTTGCAGCGATAATACTTAGATAACAGAGCACCAGGATTAAGTTTAATACAGCTCTAGCATCCCCAAAGCACTTTCCAAAACGTTGAGCATAATTATATCAATAACTTCTACTTATTTCAAAGATATGTTTTTATATAACACCTTTTATATATTTGCTGTATCTCTTCCTGAGATACTGTAGAGAGGTGAAAAGGATATATAATGTTTCATCAGAGTAGTACCAGAGGCAGGGACCAATTATGTGGAGAGTTTGGAGAAACTACAGTCAATATACCTTCAGCAGAAAAGGTTACGAGGAAATTCAAGAGCAGAGTTCCAAATGGTGAGAGGTTTTCATTGATTAGATCAGGGAAAACTGACAGGAGGGTCAGCAGCTAGAGCATGCAGATTTCAAGGTTTAACAACAAGAACCAAGATAACAGAAGGAGAAATATTTTTGCACCACATTGCTATGATCTGGAATGTGTTGCCTGATACTAAGCAGATTCAGTGGTGACTTCCAAAAGAGAATTTGATAAATATTTGTGAAGCAGAGGTTTACAAGGTTCTGGTGAAGAACGGAATGGAAAAGCATAGCTTTACAAAAGTACTTACAAGCAGCTTTAAGCTTTGTGGATGTCACACACACAGGAATTGGCATCAGCACATGGATCACAGCATTGCCTCATGGTTCTGAAGTCACTGCCACACACAGGCCTTGGAGGTCCCCGAAGATGGAAAGAAAATTAGAGAGAACACAGTCTACATAACCTTATTCTATGTTGTGTGATTCCAAGGAGATTGATTTGAAGGAAGGTTTTAAAGGAAAAGGTAATAATAGAGAAATGAAGGATTTTCGAACATAAATTCCAGAATATGAAGTTCTGTAGCTGAAGGCTGGGGTGAGGGGTGGGTCGTTCACAGGAAACTACTTGAAAAGTAGTAAACTGAGGATCATTGAAGTGGAGGAGTGGGAGGGAAGGGTGAAAATGCAGAGACTTCAACAGGGCAGTCAGAAATTTAAATTCCTGGTTTTGCAAAATCAGGAAGCAGCACAGGTGAGTATGATTCCGTGTGGACACTCTTCTGTGTGGGGCAAGCACATTACTTGGGGACTCACCAGATCACTCCTTTCCATTAAAGTGGGCTTCAATTAGTCTCATACAGTTTCTGGGAAGTGTCTTGAGGCATTTCTCAATTTTAAACCTTCACCCTTTGCATGCTGATGCACTCACCTAACCTGATCTTCAAGTCTTCATGAAATTCAGAGCCATTTTGATTCTACAACAAAGCAAATAATTATGGATGTTGGAGATCTAAAATGAAAACTGAAACTGCTGGTGTAACTCAACAGGTTGGACAGCATCTGTAGGGCGAAAGCAGAGTTCATGTTTTAGGACCAGTTGACTATTCATCAGAACTTGATGAATGTGAAGAAGAACCACCAATCTGATGAAGAGTCATCAGACTCAAAACATTAATTCTGCTTTCTCCCCACAATCCTCGTAGACCTGATCAGAATTCATCGAGTTTATGAACTGCAATTTGGCAAGGAGAGCTTACTCGCAAAGTGGAATGGAAGATCAGGCCACTGAAACACCAGCAGTGATACTCAGGTAATTGATTAAAGGAGCTGGGAACAGGAACGACTGAAAAGGCAAATTTGATTTGGAAGGAAGGCAATCAGGAAACCAACTAGTAGAAACTGATGGGTTTGATAGATAATGGCTAAGGGGGAGGGAGCATTGTTAGTTTAAAATATTTGACCCAGTTCCAATCTTAGAAAATAGGAACCAGTTTTGTCAGTTTCTCCTCAATCGTATTAGTGTTTTTCAGCATGAGAACATGTTTCCACATGGTGACATTTTCAGGGTATTGGGAAGATACATGTAACTAGCAAGCAGAACATGGTGCTAATTGGGCAATTAAACTCTGTTGAGACAGTCATTATTGAAAAAATGGGAAGGTAAAAATTCTTCCTGGAAATGTCTGACGGAGGGCAAAAAATGAGTGAAGATGCATACTTCTTGCAATTAACTAATAGAACAACGTTTCAGTAATACTGCTAGCAGGCTCTTCTCATTCAATTCTACAGCAGGCAAGTGAAGGAATGGCAATCTGTTCCATCAAACAATCTGGGATGCAGAGACACTTTTCATACAGATATTTACAGTCAAGTTGACGGAAGATACATTTTATACAATACCTAAAGGATCTTGCACAACTCAAATCATTGCATAGATTTAACAAACTAAATGAAGTAAAATAATTATTGTAAGTAAAAACAGCTCAACCCTGTGTAACCTCAGAACGGTGTTTATTTAAGAACGTTTTAGTTTTCACATTCTGTGATGTTTGAAGAAAGTTAATCAAACAGAGATGAAATAGAATAAACAAAATGTCCATATGGAGCTAAAATACAGTGTCTCAGTTTAACATTGACATCAGCTCTTTTTGGCTTTGTAGTCTGTCTCAGTTTATAAAACCGACATTTTTACAGATTTATCTGATCATCCAACCAATGTTAAAATGTGAACATAAGTGAAATAATTTTGGGTGCAAGTCCAACTTTCCCTATAAGTGACAATACAAGTGGTTAAGGTAGTAAAGAAGGCATACACAGAACATAGAAATGTACAGCACAGAACAGGCCCTTTGGTCCACGATATTGTGCCGAGGATTAATCTTCATGTGAAATAAAATAACTTAACCTTTGCACCCCTCAATTCACTGCTATCCATGTGCATGTCCAGCCATCGCTTAAATGTCCCTAATGACTCTGCTTCCACCACCACCGCTGACAACGCATTCCATGCATTCACAACTCTCTGTGGAAAGAACCTACGTCTGACGTCTCTTCTATACCTTTCTCCTAATATCTTAAAACTATGGCCCCTCGTACCCATCAATCCTGCCCTGGGGAAAAGACTCTGGCTATTGACTCTATCCATGCCTCTCATGCTTGCCTTAATTAGTCAGGTCACTGAGTATAAAAGTTGACAATTCATGTTGCAGCTGTATAAAACTTTAGTTGGGCCACATTTGGAGTATTGTGTGCAGTTCCTGTGTCTCCACACTATATGAAGGATGTGGAGGCTTTGGAGACAGTGAAAAAGTGGTTTACCAGGATGTTGCCTGGGTTGGAGTGTACTAGCTACAATGAACTTGAGATTATATTTGGCAAAAGTGAGGACTGCAGATGCTAGAAACCAGAGTTTAGATCAGAGTGGTGCTGGAAAAGGGAGGAACGGATAGGTGGAACACTGCCTCGGAACATTTCAACCCCAGGGCATCAATGTGGACTTCACCAGTTTCCTCATTTCCCCTCCTCCCATCTTACCCCAGTTCCAACCTTCCAGCTCAGCACTGTCCCCATGACCTGTCCTACCTGCCAATCTCCCTTCCCACCTATCCACACCATCTTCCCCTCTGACCTATCACCTCCACCCACACCCCCATTCACCTATTGTACTCTTTTCAACTTCTCCCCAGCACACCCAACACCGCCCCCTCCCCCAACCCCCATTTATCTCTCCACCCAGCAGGCACCCTGCCTCTATTCCTAATGAAGGGCCTTTGCCCGAAACGTTGATTTTCCTGTTCCTTAGATGCTGCCTGACCTGCTGTGCTTTTCCAGCACCACTCTGATCTAAACCTTGGAATTATATTTGCTGGAACATTGGAGACTGAGAGACAACCCGATCAAAGTATATAAAATTTTGAGAGCCATGGAGTTTAAAAGAGATGTATGAGCAATGCAATTTTTTTTGCAGCGAGTGGTAGGTGCCTGGAATATGCTGCCACTGGAAGTGAGAGAAGCAGATATGATATCAATATTTAAAAGTCATTTAGACAGACACATGGACAGCAGGGAATAGAGGGATATGTACCATGTGAAGACAAATGGGATTAGTTGAGAATGGTATCGTGGATGGAGCAGACATGATGGGCTGAGGGGCCTGTTCCTCGCACTACTATTCAGTGTTGATTTTCCATAAACCCTGAAGATGATGGCCCTTTGAAGTTTGACTATTTAACGTTATCATTTTATTCATTTTACCCTCTCCAGATCAGGTTAAATACAGATCAATGCCTTCCATCTCTCTTTCTGCAGTCAAACATCTTATGGATCTCAATTATAATTAAAAAGTCTTTCTAGAAGAGGCATTCAAGAAGGAATTGGATGATGCTTGAACAAAAGAAGGTGCTGAGATGAATTCGAGAGCTGACAGAGGCATAATGGGCCAAAACTTTCCATGCCAGAACTATTCTGTAATCCTATCCGCAAGGCCAGAATATGTTGGCCATTCGAGCTGGCCTTGAAAATGTGGTGGTGATTTGCTTTTTCCTTTATACACAGAATACTTTCACAGGTTTTTGAACCTGCATCAATGAAGGAATGCCCCAATTCAGGAGGTGTGTGATTTAACGGGCATGTAACTTCTAGACAAGTTACTGCCCCTTGTAGGCAGTAAGCCCAATCCATTACCACCTGCTGTAAATCTTTCGAGTAGAAAGTGAGTACTGCAGATGCTGGAGATCACCCCTCCCCATTTATCTCTTAGCCCCCCTGACTCACAAGCCTCACTCCTGATGAAGGTCTTATGTCAGAAACACAGACTCTCCTGATCCTTGGATGCTGCCTGGCTTGCTGTGCTTTTCCAGCACCACACTCTCAACTCTGATCTCCGGCATCTGTAGTGCTCACTTCCTCCAAGTTGGTTTCAACCTTACTGTGAAGCTTCTTCCAAGAATGCCTACCTTGAAGAGGTTCTCTTCCTCTCTCTATAAAGATCTCAGTGAGACCCCCATCTCCACCCCTTCCCATTTATTTCTCAGCACCACCCCTCCCAGCCCACAAGCTTCAAACCTTTCTTGTGAGTGAATTGGCTTCTCTGTCACAATGGCTTGGGCAGCATCAACCTCAAAGTAAAGAGATTTTAACACTCCCACTATGTATGAATATATACATGTATATGCCTATTCAGACCCACTCGTCCTCTTATGACATTTTTACTATTGTTGTGTCTGTAGAAAACTTTTGGATTCCCATTTACTTTGGCTGCCAATGTTCCTTTCATAATCACTCTTTCCTTCTCTGATTTGTTTTTTTCACTTTCCTTCTGAACCTTCTGCATTCCTCTTGGCTGTCAATGTATTTTCTGCCTGACACCTGTTATAGAGCTTTTTCATCTTTAACTTAATTACTATCTCATTTTTCATCCTGGAAACTCTGGATTTGTTACCATGTCTCTCCCTTTTGAGGCAATATCCCTTGAATATGCCCAAACCATCTGTTCTTTCAAGGTAGCATATTATTCAACTATTGACCCCCTGCGGTCATTCCCCTCAAGAACAAGTATACCGTTTTGGATACTTGTGGGGGGGATGACTTACCAGGGGCAAGCAACGAGGTTCAGGCCTCTGGCACGGAGCCTGGCCCCGTTGCTCAGAAGGGTAGGGTAGAGAAAGGTAGAGCAATAGTTCTTGGGGATTCGATAGTGAGGGGTACAGACAGACGGTTTTGTGGGGGCGACAGGGACTCACGTTTGGTATGTTGCCTCCCAGGTGCAAGGGTACGTGATGTCGCTGATCGTGTTTTCCGGGTCCTTAAGGGGGAGGGGGAGCAGCCCCAGATCGTGGTCCACGTTGGCACCAACGATATAGGTAGGAAGTAGGGTGAGGATGTCAGACAGGCTTTCAGGGAGCTAGGTTGGAAGCTCAGAGTTAGAACAAACAGAGTTGTAGTCTCTGGTTTGTTACCCGTGCCACGTGATAGAGAGTCGAGGAATAGGGAGAGAGAGCAGTTAAATGCGTGGCTACAGGGATGGTGCAGGAGGGAGGGATTCCGGTTTCTGGACAACTGGGGTCCTTTCTGGGGAAGGTGGGACCTCTATAAAAAGGATGGGCTACACCTGAACCTGAGGGGCACCAGTATCCTTGGGGGGAGGTTTGCTAGTGCTCTTTGGGAGGGTTTAAACTAACTCCGCGGGGGCATGGGAACCAGGACTGTAGCTTTAGGGTACAGGACCTTGAGTGTAGGGAGGTTAGGAATAATGCAGCGATCTCTAAGGAGGGTGCCTGTAACCAGAAAGGTGGATTGAAGTGTGTATACTTCAATGCCAGAAGTATAAGGAATAAGGTAGGTGAACTTGCAGCGTGGGTTGGTACCTGGGACTTCGATGTTGTGGCCATTACAGAGACGTGGGTAGAACAGGGACAAGAATGGCTGTTGCACGTTCCAGGGTTCAAATGTTTTAGTAGGATCAGACATGGGGGTAAAAAAGGGGGAGGCGTGGCATTACTTGTCAAAGACAGTATCACAGCAGTGGAATGGACGATGGAAGAGGACTTGCCATCTGAGGTAGTTTGGGCTGAGGTTAGAAATAGGAAAGGTGAGGTCACCCTGTTAGGTGTTTTCTACAGGCCTCCTAATAGTCCTAGAGAAGTAGAGGATAATATTGCGAGGATGATTCAGGAAAAGAGTGAAGGTAGCAGGGTGGTTGTTATGGGGGACTTTAACTTCCCAGATATTGACTGGGAGAGCTATAGCTCGAGTTCATTAGATGGGTCGGTGTTTGTACAATGTGTGCAGGATGGTTTCCTGACACAATATGTCGACAGGCCAACAAGAGGGGAGGCTATATTGGATTTGGTTCTAGGTAATGAACCAGGCCAGGTGTTAGACTTGGAGGTAGGTGAGCACTTCGGGGACAGTGACCACAACTCGGTGACTTTTACTTTAGTGATGGAGAGGGATAATCGTGCGCTGCAGGGCAAGAGCTATAGCTGGGGGCAGGGCAATTATGATGCTGTGAGGCATGACTTAGGATGTGTGGATTGGAAAAACAGGCTTCAAGAGAAGAACACTAATGAGATGTGGGGATTGTTCAAGGAGCAGCTACTGCGTGTCCTCGATAGGTATGTACCAGTCAGGCATGGTGTAAAGGGCCTTGTGAGGCAGCCGTGGTTTAGTAAGGAATTGGAGTCCCTTGTGAAAGGGAAGAAGGCGGCATATGTAAAGATGAGGCGTGAAGGTTCAGTAGGGGCGATTGAGAGTTATAAGGTAGCCAGGAAGGAGCTAAAGAGGGAGCTAAGAGAAGCGAGAAGGGGACATGAAAAGTCTTTAGCTGGTAGGATTAGGGAAAACCCAAAGGCTTTCTATAGGTATGTCAAGAATAAAAGGATGACTAGGGTAGGTATCGGTCCAGTCAAGGATAGTAGTGGGAAGTTGTGTGTGGAGGCGGAGGAGATTGGAGAGACATTAAATCAGTACTTTTCATCAGTATTCACTCAGGAACAGGACACTGTTGCTGATGTGAATATGGAATCACAAATAATTAGAATGGATGCCCTGGAAATATGCAGGGAAGAGGTTTTGGGAATATTGGAAAGGATGAATATAGATAAGTCTCCTGGGCCTGATGGCATTTACCCCAGGATCCTATGGGAAGCTAGGGAGGAGATAGCAGAGCCATTGGCCTGGATTTTTATGTCGTCGTTGTCAACGGGAATAGTACCAGAGGACTGGAGGATAGCGAATGTGGTCCCATTGTTCAAGAAAGGGAGTAGGGATAGCCCTAGTAACTATAGGCCAGTGAGTCTGACTTCAGTGGTGGGCAAAGTCTTAGAGAGAATGGTAAGGGATAAGATTTATGAACATCTGGGTAGGAATAACGTGATCAGGGATAGCCAGCATGGTTTTGTGAAGGGCAGGTCGTGCCTCACAAACCTTATTGAGTTCTTTGAGAAGGTGACTAAGGAAGTGGATGAGGGTAAAGCAGTAGATGTTGTGTATATGGATTTTAGTAAGGCGTTCGATAAGGTTCCCCATGGTAGGCTAATGCTAAAACTTCGGAGGTATGGCATTGAGGATACATTAGAGGTTTGGATTAGGAATTGGCTGGCTGGAAGGAGACAGAGGGTAGTAGTTGATGGATTATGTTCATCTTGGAGCGCAGTTACTAGCGGTGTACCACAAGGATCTGTTTTGGGACCATTGCTTTTTGTTATCTTTATAAATGATCTAGAGGAAGGACTTGAAAGCTGGGTAAGCAAGTTTGCGGATGACACAAAAGTCGGTGGAGTTGTGGATAGTGAGGAAGGAAGTGGTAGGTTACAGCGGGATATAGATAAGTTGCAGAGCTGGGCGGAAATGTGGCAAATGGAATTCAATGTAGCTAAGTGCGAAGTCGTTCACTTTGGTAGGAATAACAAGATGATGGATTACTGGGCTAATGGTAGGCTACTTGGTAGTGTGGATGAGCAGAGGGATCTTGGTGTCCATGTACACAGATCTCTGAAAGTTGCCACCCAGGTAAATAGTGCTGTGAGGAAGGCATATGGTGTACTGGGCTTTATTGGCAGAGGAATTGAGTTCCAGAGTCCTGAGGTCATGTTGCAGTTGTATAAGACTCTGGTGAGGCCTCATCTGGAGTATTGTGTGCAGTTTTGGTCGCCATACTATAGGAAGGATGTGGAAGCTTTAGAACGAGTGCAGAGGAGGTTTACCAGGATGTTGCCTGGAATGGTAGGAAAATCTTATGAGGAAAGGCTGAGGCACTTGGGGCTGTTCTCATTGGAGAAGAGAAGGTTTAGGGGAGATCTGATAGAAGTGTATAAGATGATTAGGGGTTTAGATAGGGTAGATACTAAGATCCTTTTACCGCTAATGGAGTCAGGTGTTACTAGGGGACATAGCTTTAAATTAAGGGGTGGTAGGTATAGGACAGATGTTAGGGGTAGATTCTTCACACAGCGGGTTGTGAGTTCATGGAATGCCCTGCCCGTATCAGTGGTGAACTCTCCTTCTTTATGGTCATTTAAGCGGGCATTGGATAGGCATTTGGAAGTTATTGGGCTAGTATAGGTTAGGTAGGATTCGGTCGGCGCAACATCGAGGGCCGAAGGGCCTGTACTGCGCTGTATCCTTCTATGTTCTATGTTCTATGTTCTATTGTTTTTCCTGCCAACCTTTGGTTCCAGCTAATCTGCCCCAACTCCTTTCTTGCCTCATTTCAATCAGCTCTCTGCAAAGTGACTATTCTTATCCTGGATTAGCCATTGTTAATCTCCACCATCATCTGAAATGTCACTGATACAATGGTCACTACATCCTAAGTATCCTTGACCTTGTCCAACAGGTACGAGATTCTTGCTCCCTGTTCGGATGAGGAAAAGGGCTTTGGACAGGATGAGCCAACTGACCAAGGCACCATGGTGCAGAAGGCCATTAAAGGGGGGGGGGCGGAGGGGGAGCTAATAGACAAGTACTGGTTATAGGGGATTCTATAATTAGGGGGACAGATAGTATCCTTTGCAAGCCGGATCGGGAGTCTCGCATGTTGTGTTGCCTGCCCGGTGCCAGGGTGCGGGACATCTCCGACCGGCTTGAAAGGATATTGGAGCGGGAGGGGGAGAATCCAGTTGTTGTGGTCCACGTTGGTACTAACAACATAGGCAAGACTAGGGTGGAGGACCTGTTTGCGGATTACGAGGCACTAGGCAGGGAATTGAAGCACAGGTCCTCAAGGGTCATAACCTCGAGATTGCTGCCCGAGCCACGTGCTAATTGGCATAGGGACAAGAAAATTAGGCAAGTAAACACGTGGCTAAGGGATTGGTGTGTGAAAGAGGGAATCCACTTCATGGGGCATTGGCATCAGTTTTGGAACAGGTGGGAATCTGTACTGTTGGGACGGTCTCCACCTGAACCGATCAGGTACCAATGTTCTAGCAAAGAGGATAAATAGGGTGGTCAGTAGAACTTTAAACTTCTGAGTTGGGGGGAAGGGAAAGTGAAAGCGACAGGGAGTATGGCGTTAAATGGAAAGATAAGCAGCAGGATAGTATGTGTCCAGGCGGATTTAAAATTGAGGCAGACTGAGAATGCAGAAAAAAGCAAGGATAACTTAGGACATCATATGACTTCCAATATCTCTAATGATAAGAAAGTTAGCATTAAGGCACTTTACCTGAATGCTCGTAGCATTCATAACAAAGCAGATGAACTAATAGCACAGATAATAGTGAATGATTATGATGTGGTAGGCATCACAGAGACTTGATTACAGGAAGGTCAGGACTGGCAGTTAAACCTCCAAGGTTTTTCAACTTATCGAAAAGACAGGGAGGTGGGCAGAGGGGATGGGGTTGCCTTGTTAGTTAAGAACAAAATTAAATCTATGGCATTGAATGACATAGGGTCGGATGATGTGGAGTCTGTGTGGGTGGAATTGAGGAACCACAAAGGCAAAAAAACCATAATTGGAGTTGTGTACAGACCTCCTAACAGTGGTCAGGACCAGGGATGCAACATGTACCGGGAAATAGAGAAGGCATGTCAGAAAGGCAAGGTCACATTGATCATGGGAGACTTCAATATGCAGGTGGACTGGATAAATAATGTTGCTAGTGGATCCAAAGAAAGGGAATTCATGGAATGCTTACAGGATGGCTATTTGGAACAGCTTGTCATGGAGCACACGAGGGAGCAGGCTATTCTGGACCTAGTGCTTTGCAATGAACCAGACTCTATAAAAGATCTTAAAGTAAGGGAACCCTTAGGAAATAGTGACCCTAATATGGTAGAGTTCAGTCTGGAGTTTGAAAGAGAGAAGGCAAAATTGGATGTAATGGTGTTACAGTTAAATAAAGGTAATCATGAGGGCATGAGAGAGGAACTGACAAAAATAGACTGCAAGCAGAGGCTAACCGGGAAGACAGTAGAGCAAAAATGGCAGGAGTTTGTGGGTATAATTGAGGACACTATACAGAGGTTCATCCCCAAGAAAAGAAAGAGTATCCAGGGAATGATTAGACAACCATAGCTGACAAAGGAAGTCAGGAAATCTATTAAAGAAAAAGAGAGATCCTATAAAGTGGCCAAGAACAGTGGGAAATCAAAAGATTGGGAAGGCTACAAAAACAAACAGAGGATAACAAAGAGAGTAATAAGAAATGAGAGGATCAAATATGAAGGCAGGCTAGCCAGTAATATTAGAAATGATAGTAAAAGTTTCTTTCAGTACATAAGAAACAAACGACAGGCAAAAGTAGACATTGGGCCACTTCAAACTGATGCAGGAAGCCTAGCAATGGGAGATAAGGAAATAGCAGGAGAACTTAACAAGTACTTTGCATCAGTTTTCACTGTGGAAGACATGAGTAATATCCCAACAATTAAAGGGAGTCAGGGGGCTGAATTGAGTATGGTTGCCATTACAAAAGAGAGAGTGCTAGAAAAGTTAAAAAGTCTTAAAATTGATAAATCTCCTGGCCCCGATGGGATACACCCTAGAATCCTGAGAGAGGTGGCTGAGGAAATAGCGGAGGCATTGGTTGAGATCTTTCAAGAGTCACTGGAGTCAGGAAAGGTCCCGAATGATTGGAAGATGGCTGTTGTAACCCCCTTGTTCAAGAAAGGATCAAGACGAAAGATGGAAAATTATAGGCCAATTCGCTTATCCTCAGTTGTGGTAAAATTCTAGAATCCATCATTAAGGATGAAGGTTTCTAAATTCTTAGAAGACCAGAGTCTGATTAGAACAAGTCAACATGGATTTAGTAAGGGGAGGTCATGCCTGACAAACCTGTTGGAATTCTTTGAAGAGATGACAAGTAGGTTAGACCAGGGAAACCCAGTGGATGTGATCTATCTAGACTGCAAAAGGCCTTTGATAAGGTGCCACACGGGAGCCTGCTGAGCAAGGTGAAGGCCCATGGTGTTCAAGGTGAGCTGCTGGGATGGATTGAGGATTGGCTGTCTAACAGAAGGTAGAGAGTTGGGATAAAAGGTTCCTTATCGGAATGGCAGCAGGTGACGAGTGGTGTCCCTCAGTGTTCAGTGTTGGGGCCACAGCTATTCGCATTATATATTAATGATTTGGATGAGGGGACTGGGGGCATTCTAGCGAAGTTTGCAGATGATACGAAGTTAGGTGGACAGGCAGGTAGTACTGAGGAAGTGGGGAGGCTAGAAGGATCTAGACAGGTTGGGAGAGTGGTCCAGGAAATGGCTGATGGAATTCAACGTGAGCAAGTGCGAGGTCTTGCACTTTGGCAAAAAGAATAAAAGCATAGACTACTTTCTAAATGGTGATAAAATTAGTAAAGCCGAAGTACAAAGGGATCTGGGAGTGCTAGTCGAGGATTCTCTAAAGGTAAACAAGCAGGTTGAGTCCGTGATTAAGAAAGCGAATGCAATGTTGTCACTTATCTCAAGAGGGTTGGAATATAAAAGCAGAGATGTGCTACTGAGACTTTGTAAAGCTCTGGTTAGGCCCCATTTGGAGTACTGTGTCCAGTTTTGGTCCCCACACCTCAGGAAGGACATACTGGCACTGGAACGTGTCCAGTGGAGATTCACACGGATGATCCCTGGAATGGTAGGTCTAACATATGAGGAACGACTGAGGATCCTGGGATTGTATTCATTGGAGTTCCTGATGAAGGACTTGTGCCCGAAACGTCGAATTTCCTGTTCCTTGGATACTGCCTGAGCTGTTGCTCTTTAACCAGCAACACATTTTCAGCTTCATTGGAGTTTAGAAGATTAAGGGGAGACTTAATAGAGACGTACAAGATAATACATGGATTGGAAAAGGTGGACGCTAGGAAATTGTTTCCATTAGGCGAGGAGACTAGGACCCGTGGACACAGCCTTAGAATTAGAGAGGGTCAATTCAGAACAGAAATGCGGAGACATTTCTTCAGCCAGAGGGTGGTGGGCCTGTGGAATTCATTGCCACGGAGTGCAGTGGAGGCCGGGACGCTAAATGTCTTCAAGGCAGAGATTGATAGATTCTTGTTGTCTCGAGGAATTAAGGGCTATGGGAAGAACGCTGGTAAGTGGAGTTGAAATGCCCATCAGCCATGATTAAATGGCGGAGTGGACTCGATGGGCCAAATGGCCTTACTTCCACTCCTATGTCTTATGGTCTTATGGTCTTATTCCCCCACTGATACTTGGCCCATCTCCTTCCTAAGAACCAACTCAAGTAATGCCTCCTTTCTTTTTGGACTGGGCACATCTTGCTGCAGGAAATTCTCCAAAAACACAATCTAGGAACACTTGTCCCTCTCTGCCTTTTACATAACCACCATTCCAGTTTACATTTTGGTTATAAGATCTGCCATTATAACTGCTGTATAGTTTGTTCAGCTCTGTAATTTTCTTGCAATTTGTTACTTTACATCTTCTTTACTAATCGGCGGTCTGTATATTACTTCCAAGCAGTGTAATTTTTGTTCCTTACCTCTAGCCAAATTGACTCTGTTCTTGAACTCTCCGGTACATTCTTTTCTCCAGTACTGCAATACTCCTAATAAAAAATGATACTCCTCCTCCTTTATCTCTTTTTCTATCTTTTCCGTACACCTTATAACCAGAAATGTTCAGTACTCAGTTCAGCCCTTCCCTAAGCCAAGTGTTTTGTTTTCATAACAACAGCATAATCCCACATGTGCCTGTTACCCCCCAATTTTATTAACAACCTTTTGTAGGCCCAAATTAGACTTTGTTATTTTCTCTCCTAATCCAACTCCATCTATTAATTTTCTATTCTTTATTTTAGTACTAGCTGACTATCTTCACATTTTGTACACTGTAGTATTTCTTATATTCTGACCTCTTTCCCACAGCCTTTCTGACTAAGTTTAACCCTTACCCAAAAGCACTAGTGAATTATCCCACAAGGAAAAATTAGTTCAGACTCTGTTCAGGTGTAACTACACAGGTGCCATCTCCCCAGAACCAGTCCTAGATTTCCAGAAACTTAAAACTATATCTCCTGCAGAATTTCCTCCATCATGCATTTATTTTTCCCTTCCACCAATTTCCCACTTGCACATGGGACTGCAGTAATCTTGCGATCACTACTTTGGAGATCTTGGAATTCTGTCTTGCAAGAGTTCAACAGTAAGTTGAGTTCAAGTAAGCTTGTTCAATTGGTGACACTTCCTGCACAAAGACTCATCTAGGCGTCCCCAACTCCTCACAGAATGGGCATTCGGCTTAGCCGAGATCCCTTGCCATACCTTAAGCTCAGTTCATATTTAATTTATTTTTTTTCCTTTCACATTATTTTTGCACTATTCACTAGAAACTGGAGATTAATAGAAAGAAAAAAAATCTCCATTCTTTCCATAAATTAGTTCCCTTCCTTGTGCCAATAATTTTTTTCTTTCTCTCTGCTAATTTGAAATGCTTGTGTTTCAAAATTATTGGTGGCCAAATGGGGTACGAGCAGCAACTGCCCAGCAATCAATAAATTCCTGACTTTTCTGAGATATCATTGTTACTGTGTTTTTCTCTTGCCAAATCATGTCTGCCTCTGTTCCTGATTGTAAGTGTTGTGTGTCTCTCTCAGTAGAATGTATTTGTGCCATTTCTTGTTCCGTGTTTCACTCACAGGTCACCCTATCTGTCCCTGTTCCTGAAAATGAATGCTGACTCTTCTTTTATCATCAATGGATTAATGTTCTGGAATTCCATACCCAGCGCCATTTGGAAAATATTTCACTATCAATTTAGAGAAACTATGATGGGCTTTGTCTACACTTCTAAAAAGGAGTAGTAATAAAAAGGATCCCATTTAATTCAGGAACTTGATATTTAATATTCTGGTTGAAAATGCTTGGGGCATTTTTAGCTCCATATCAAATTTTCATTTGTCATGTCCGAAATGGAGCAAAATGGCATCAATGGCTAACATGACATCCATGTCTGAGCTCTAATAATCTGGATTACTGTGTTATGATTAGAAATGGTGAAAGTTGATCGTTAATCATGAATGATTGCAATAAAAAGGGGAAGAGAACGTGGCATAATGACATGGTTACTTGACAAGCAATCAAGATGAAGACATGGGTTTGAAACCCAGTGTTGCAGTTGGTAGAATTTGAATACAATGAAATCTGGAATAAAAAGGTGACTTAAAGATGATCATGTAACCATTGTGAATTTTCTTAAATAAGAATCTACCTGATTCTCAAATGCTCTTTAGGGAAGGGAAATCTGCCTTTATACCTGATCTGTCCTACATGTGACTCCAGATCCACAGCAATGTGTTATATTCTGGGCTATTATAGATAGGCAATAAATGCTCCCTTAGTCAGTTAAAAATCACACAACACCAGGTTAGAGTCCAACAGGTTTAATTGGAAGCACACTTCCAATTAAACCTGTTGGACTATAACCTGGTGTTGTGTGATTTTTAACTTTGTACACCCCAGTCCAACACTGGTATCTCCAACCATGTCCCTTAGTCAGCAATGCCAACATCCTGTGAATGAATTAAAAAGAAATCCACTTGCTTGATGGTCATCGATGAACTCTCCAGATACCTCACTCATATGCCTGATTTACAAAATGTGGAAGTTTCTGCATTTTGTAAATTTTAACCAGATAATACTACTACTTATAGACCACTGCTGCATATTTCACCTGGTAGTCTAATCCTCCATAATGCCACCCATGTTATGCCAGCTGAGTCCCATGGTGAACTTCAGTGTAAACATTATGCTCATGTTTATGCTATTTTTGGCTTTTAGACATTCTCAAAACATCACGTTTAAATGGTCACCATGCATTTGCAGTTCAGGCTAGGTTGTTTGCTGGAATCACAGTGAGCCCTTTGAAAAATAATAACTGCAATCTGGAACAGTTCCAGAAGCTAATGCTTATCTTTTGTATTTTTGTTTACTTACAGTTGGGTAGGTTTGCAAATCTGAGTTAAACAAATCCATGTTTCACATGTTTGTACATTTGAGGGGTCTCTGAAAGGCACTTGCTCCCAATTTTCCGCCATGAATGTTGGGTGAACGAGGTTCTTGATTGTCAGTGGGAATTCAAAAATTACTCCAGAGCGTTCAAAACTTTAAATCAAGGTAACGAATAGGGACAGTCAAAGCTTGCAGTGTGCCACATATTTTCATCAATGCTTTCACCACCATGAATGTCTTGTGGGATGTTCCGATTGTTGCTTTTTTCTTATCTTTAAAAACCCAAATGAAGTTTAATAACATGTAAATAGCTGCTACACATTTGTAGTCCAAAGGTTATCTGCTGAAGTAGTAAAGGCAAACATACGTTAGCCACTCAAAAAAACAATAACTGAGTCCATGAGATTATTTTTAGTACTTTTCCTCACATCTGCACAGGTTATGAATCATTTTCAAACAAGAGCCTCATTATTCACAAGTTTACTTCAAGAATTTTCAAGTCATACCATGCATTCAAGCATTTTATAAATGTAACCAATCTTTGAAAATAGATTGTAAGCAATCTTGAAAATGTTCGAAGACTCTGTGGAGAAAGAAATGGAGTTAATATTTCAGGTCGATGATCTTTCATCAAAATAGAAAGAAGTTCAAGGCTTAACAGGATAGAGACAATATAACATTGTTTTGCTGGGAATTTGCACTGAAAACTGGCCAATTTATGCCCAAAACTTTCCACTGCCATATTTGTCACACATCCCATTTTCTGTCATTTGCATCATATTCAGAGAAAGAATAAGAGTATAGTTCATTGCACATTAAGGAGAGTTGAATATATTATCAGCAGCTGTAAAAAATAACTGACAGGAGGCTCTATTTTAGGAAGGGTATTTGAGACAAAAGAATAAATACAGCAAAACATATGCTGATGCTAATCGCATCATTCTGCAGTGTAACAAATGCTTCAATTCAGGGTAATTTGGCAAGATGGATCCATCCAAAATTAGCTGAGTGTTAGGAGACAGAGGATAGTCGGATGATACTGCTATGTAACTGAAGGTCGGTGTCCAGTCGCATCACCCAGGGATTAGTACTGGGTCCTAAATTAGAGTCATAGAGTCATAGAGATGTACAGCATGGAAACAGACCCTTCGGCCCAACCTGTCCATGCCGACCAGATATCCCAACCCAAACTAGTCCCACCTGCCAGCAGCTGTCCCATATCCCTCCAAACCCTTCCTATACATATACCCATCCAAATACCTCTTAAATGTTGTAATTGTACCAGCCTCCACCACATCCTCTGGCAGCTCATTCCATACACATACCACCCTCTGTGTGAAAAAGTTGCCTCTTAGGTCTCTTTTATATCTTTCCCCTCTCACCCTAAACCTATGCCCTCTAGCTCTGGGCTCCCCGACCCCAGGGAAAAGACTTTGTCTATTTATCCTATCTATGTCCATCATAATTTTGTAAACCTCTATCAGGTCACTCCTCAGCCTCTGACGCTCCAGGGAAAACAGCCCCAGCCTGTTCAGCCTCTCCCTGTAGCTCAGATCCTCCAAACCTGGCAACATCCTTGTAAATCTTTTCTGAACCCTTTCAAGTTTCACAATATCTTTCCGATAGGAAGGAGACCAGAATCGCATGCAATATTCCAACAGTGGCCTAACCAATGTCGTGTACAGCAGCAACATGACCTCCTAACTCCTGTACTCAATACTCTGACCAATAAAGGAAAGCATACCAAACGCCATCTTCACTATCCTATCTACCCACAACCCCACTTTCAAGTAGCTATGAACTGCACTCTTTGTTCAGCAACACTCCCTCGGACCTTACCATTAAGTGTATAGTCCTGCTAAGATTTGCTTTCTCAAAATGCAGCACCTCGCATTTATCTGAATTAAACTCCATCTGCCACTCCTCAGCCCATTGACCCATCTGTTCTAATCTGAAGTAACCCTCTTCGCTGTCCACTACACCTCCAATTTTGGTGTCATCTGCAAACTTACTAACTGTACCTCTTTTGCTCTCATCCAAATCATTTATGTAAATGACAAAAAATAGAGGGCCCAGCACTGATCCTTGTGGCACTCCACTGGTCACAGGCCTCCAGTCTGAAAAACAACTCTCCACCACCACCCTCTGTCATCTACCTTTGAGCCAGTTCTGTATCCAAATGGCTAGTTTTCCCTTTATTCCGTGAGATCTAACCTTGCTAATCAGTTCCCATGGGGAACTTTGTCGAACGCCTTACTAAAAATGTTTGTGATATATAAATATACATGGATATAAAATATGAACATTACAAAAGAGATGTGGGGCATGATAAGGAAGTTTGCTAGATGACGTTCAGGCAGTAGATTTTATTTTACAGAAGGATATAAATGGATTGATCAGGGGCAGATCTGTGACAGATAACCTAACAAATATGAAGTTATGCATTTGGAAGAAGGAACAAAACAAGGCATTACTAATTGAATGACAGGACAATAAGAAGCTCAGAAGAACAGAAGGGTGCTTGTCCACAGACCTCTGAAGGCAGCAGGACAGGATAACTGGTTAGTTCAGAAGGCAGACAGAATATGTACTTTGATCAATCTTGGCTTGGATTATAACTGCAGGGAAGTTATGTTAGAACTGTACAGGACTCTGGTTAGGCCACAGCTAGAGCACAGTGTGCAGTTCTAGTCACCACACCACAGGAAGGATGTGATTTCAGTGGAGGGATTGGAGAAAAGATTGACTAAGATGTTGCCTGGGTTGGATCAGTTTAAGTATGAAGAGAGGTTGAATCGGTTTGGGTTGTTTTCTTTTGAGTGGAGAAAGTTGGGGTGGGGGGGTGGGGTTGGTGGAGGTTGGGGGTGGTGGAGGTTGGGGGTAAGCAGGGATGGTCCTAATGGAAGTATTTAAGATTATGAACAGGATTGACAAATTGGATAGGAAGCAGCTGTTTCCTTTAGTCGAATGGCCAATAAGAAGGGACATAATCCTATACTGAAAGGCAGGATGTTTACAGGGAATGTCAGGAATTTGGGAAGCACTGCTTGGGAGGGTAGTAGGAAGGGATAGTTCATACCCTTTGAAAGTATGTGGATACCCACTTGAAATCTGATAACATTCAAAGCTATGGGCGAAGTACTAAGAAGCGGTGTTTATGTCGGTGGGTTGGTGCAGACTCAAAGGGCTGAAGGGCCTCTTCTGAGCTGCATGGCTTAGTGAATATTTGTCAGACTGTAGGTAGATTTCTACTGGAGATCCCAGGAATTAGGGTTACCACCTTTGCTGTTCTTTGATTATCCGAACGAGATGGGTGGGCACTATTTTGTTCAGATAATTGATTATTTGGTTAATCTATTCAATGCCTTTCCCCTGGGGCTTGGAGCTTTCTGTAAAGTCTGCTTGCTGTTCAGGAGATAAGGCAGATACCTCTACCAGTCTTTGTAGAGAAGAATTCCACAGACTCAAACCTCTGAGATACAACCAGTTCTCCCTTATCCCGATCTTAGGTGGGGATATTATTAACTATAAGGAGAGGTTGAACCAAATTAGATTCTTTTAACACGATGTGGAGGTGGACTGTGGTGGACAAAGTCAAAAATCACACAACATCAGGTTAAAGTCCAACAGTTGTGTATGGAACCACAAGCTTCCAGTGCGCTGCTCCTTCCTCAGGCAGCTGGTGAGAGAGAACACATTGCACACAGCATTTATAAGTTAACGATCAAAGGGTCATATAACTTATGCATGGCAGATATTCACATTACTCGGCCAACGTGGTCTATCTCATATGCTGCAGTCAAGGATGCCCCAAGGCATGATATATTGGTGAGACTACAACAATAGATGAATGGACACCGTGCAATAATCACCAAAGGGAATGTTCCCTCCGAGTGAGGGAACTCTTCAGCTGTCAAAGACCAATCTTCAGGTAAGCATCCTCCGAGGTGGACTTTGGGACACACAACAACATAAAGGAACATCTATGGGCTTACCCAACCCTGGGCTCATAGCAGAAGCAGTGATGGAAAGATTGGAACAAACAGCCCTACCACAAATCCAACCCAAACTCTGGATCAGATACATAGACAACACTTTTGTTATCATTAAAAGAACAGATATCGAGGACACACATCAGATTATCAGCATCATGCTCACAGGGATCAGATTTACGAAAGAAGATGAAACCAACAATGAACTCCCATTCCTGGATGTGATGGTAAGAATACAGAATGGTGCATGCACCACAAAAGTGTACAGAAAAGCCTCACACACTGACGAGGTCCTAAATTACAATAATAACCACGAACCACACACAATTAGGTGCCTGTTTAAAAGGGCTACAACACACTGCAGCACTCCTGACCCACAAAGGGAAGAAGAAGAACACCCCTACAGAGTCTTCACCAAGAATGGATACACCTGCAATATCATCTGCAGATGCCCAACAGACAAACAACACGATGAGGACATGCCATGACCTAACTCACTAGCCATGCTAACTTACATAAAAAAATCTCAAAACTGACTGCCAAACTTCTCCACCACTCGGATTCACGACAGCCCATAAATGACAGCCACGCTCAGGCAACAACTCACCAGCGCCAAAGACCCTATCCCCAAAGAAATTTACAGGATTCCATGCAATGACTGCTCAAAACACTATGTAGGACAAACAGGCAGACGACTAGCAATCTACATCCACGAACGCCAACTAACCACTAAACGCCACGATCAGTTGTCCATAGTAACCAAACATACAGAACCACAAATTCGACTGGAACAACACAACGATCATAGGACAAGCTAAACAGAGGATGCCCAGAGAATTTCTAGAAGTATGGCACTCAGCCATGGACTCCATCAACAAGCACATTGACCTAGACACAATAGGTCACCACAATGAACAACCGGAACTAGCAACCAGAAATAGCAGAAATGGAACTGAATAAATTCCAGAAGACACAGTACAGCAGCGCTTCACTGAAGGCTCCAAAAAACACTAAAGTTGTTCCCAAGACAGGGGGACGAAACGTCTGCAAATCAACCTCCCAGCTCAGCAAACATACACGCAACTGTGTCAACACAGAGTTGCTGAGCACAAGCTGATAGCTAAGTTTGGTACCCATGAGGACGTACTCAACCAGGACCTTGGGTTCATGTCACACTACAGGTGACCCCCCACAACACTATACATTGTCACACACATGCACACACACACACACACACACACTCACACATACGGGCACATTCCTACACACTGTCTCACACAAACACACTCACATACTCACATAGACCGTCTTTCATATATACACACACACACATGCATGCACACACATTTACACTGATGAACATATACTCCCTTACCCTTACACACACTCTCACTCATGCACACACAGTCTTACACACAGATAGTCCCTCACACTCATACACACACACTCTCTCTCACACACAGTCTGTCTGTCTCTCTCTCTCTCTCTCCATCTCACACATGCACACACATGTATAAAGCTATGGGATGAATTTGAATTTGCAGATTTGTATTTGCAGATACATTCTATTTTGTTCTAAAAGCACATGACTGTAGACAGTTAGTCAATGTAGCATTTTATAAATTCCTACTTTGGAAATAAAACCAGTCTGACTCCAGGTTGAGACACAAACAGACTTGAAACAAGGCTCCACACCTAAAATGCATTGTCTCTCCTGAGATGTCACTTTTGTACTGATAAAACCTTAAGTTATCTTGGGGCAGTGACTTGAAAGAAATTCTGGGATTTACATATATCACTCGAAGCCTGCACCTCCATTCTAAGTGATTAAACACTTTATAGCCATCTAGGTTTGTTCAATGACATTCGCATAAATTGTATGACACTTTGATCTTTTACTTATAAATTCTATGTTTGATATATTTTCTCTCACTAGCTGCCTGAGGAAGGAGCAGGGTTCTGAAAGCCTGTTGGACTATAACCCGGGGTTCTATGATCTTTGACTCAGTTATCATGAGAGCATTGGAGGCTGAGGAGTGGCCTGATAGAAGTGTATAAGATTATGAGAGGCATGGATAAGACGATACTCAGAGTCTTTTTCCTAAGTGGAAATGCTAAATATCTGGGGGCATAGGTTTAAGGTGAGAGGGGGCAAGTTTGAAGGAGATGTATGATGCAAGTTTTTTATGCAGAGGGTGATAGGTGCTGAGAACACACTGTCAGGGGAGGTGGTAGAAACGGATACAATAGCAAATTTAAGAGACATTTAGGCAGGCACATGACCAGGCAGGGAATTGAGGGATATGGATTATGTACAGACATAAGGGATTTGTTTAGAATGGTATCATGGTTGGGCCAAAGGGCCTGTTCCTTTGCAGTGCTGTTGTCCATTCTATGAGAAACAGGGGTCTGCATTTTCTGAGATGCAATCCAAAAAGGAGTTTAAGGTTCAGTTGGAACTTCAGTTCAGAATGAGCTGTAAATGGTTCATACCGTTTTCTTTTTTTGATGATTGGAAGCTCACAAGAAGGGTCACCGATGCTCTTAAATGGCCATTTGCTAATGTGCATGTTTAAACAGCAAAGTACGGCAATGAAAAAAGAACAGCGATCTGAGGCAGTTAATTCCCAAGACCACTTCTGGCTCATGTTTGCAGAGCTATGTAAAGTTATGACATTGACAGAGTGCAGATGGCATCATGTTTCCCAATTTGTCCGAGTCAAGCTGAGCTTTGTAAAGGCTCAAATATCATTTTTATTGTGCAGTCAATGGCAGAAAGAAAGAAAGATGGTGGCAGCACATTTGTCAGTGTCATGTTAACTGGTTAACTATGGCGCGCCTGGGGAAAAGTAAAATCCAAGTTAATCTGTTCAAGTATCTTATACATATTGCAGTTGAAGTTTTGAAGTAATGCTGCATATTGTGAATGGTAGTCAGAGCTGGAGTCAAATTGTTCCTGCTTTACAGGAGAACTCTAATTTTGTCATGTTTTAAATATATGCCTTTGTCTTTTTCTTGACCATCTTATGGAGCAATATAAAATATTGCATGATTCAGGTATCAGCATGTATAACAGTGCATCCAAATCATTGACTATTACTGATTTTATTTGCTCATGGGATGTAGGTGTTGCTGGCTAGACCAATGTTTGTATCCCTTCCAAATTGAGGGTAATGTGTTAACATGCATTGAAAATTAGTTAACATGGAGAAGACAGACAGTTGAAGTTAATGAATCTTTTTTCAGATTTGAAAGATATACTGCAAACTTTGTTTTAACTGGTACCTAATGAACTCGCACTCTCAATAAACTGGCAAAATAGACAACATTTAGTGTAATATTCTGTCCAGTTATTATAGTTGTTCAAATTTATTTACCTCAATGTAAATATATTTGTTGTTCAATCAAATGGCCACATAAAATATCAACAGGTGTGTTCAGGAGGGTTTCCATACTCAGTATGTAGACAGGCCGATGAGGTGAGAGACCATTTTGGATTTGGTGCTCGGCCATGAGCCAGGACAGGTGTCAGATCTCGTGGTAGGAGAGCACTTTGGTGACAGTGATCACAACTGCCTCAGATTTACCATAGCTTTGGAGAGTGAAAGGTGCAGTTACCGAGGGAAGATATTTAATTAGGGAAAAGGAAATTATGATGCTATCAGACAGGAGATGGGAAGTACAGACTGGGAGCAATTCTTCCACAGAAAGGGCACAGCAGACATTTAAGGAGACTATTTAAGGAGAAGTTGTTGCGAGTGATGCACAAATTTGTTCCTCTGAGACAGGGAAAAAAGGGTAAGATTAAGGAACCTAGGATAACGCGAACAGAGGAACTTCTTGTCAAAAGGAAGAAGGCAGCTTACGTAAGGTGGAGAAAGCAAGGATCTAGCACAGCTTTAGAGAATTACAGGCTTGCTAGAAAGGAGCTCAGAAATGGACTGAGGAGAGCCAGGAGGGGCATGCAAAAGGCTTGGCAAGAAGGATTAGGGAGAACCCAAAGGCGTTTTACTCATACATGAGGAATAAGAGAATGATCAGGGAGAAGGTAGTGCCAATCAAGGATAGCGGAAGGAACTTGTGAGTGGAGTCTGAGCAGATAAGCGAAGCCCCAAATGAGTTTTTTGCTTCAGTTTTCACCAAGTAAAGGGAACTTGTTGTAAATGAAAACTTAGAGGAGCTGGGCTACAGTCTTGACTAGATCAAGATTGTGAAGTTGATGTGCTAGAAAGTTTGGAAAACATTAAGATTGATAAGTCGCCAGGGCCAGACCAGATTTATCCTAGGCTGCTCTGGGAAGTGAGGAAGGAGGTTGCTAAGCCGCTGGCAAGGATCTTTGCCTCCTCACTCTCCACGGAGTCGTACCGGAGGATTGGAAGGAGGCGAATGTTGTTCCACTTTTAAAGAAGGGTAAAAGGGAAATCCCTGGCAATTACAGACCAGTCAGTCTCACATCTGTGGTCAGCAAAGTTGTGGAAAGAATTCTGAGGGATAAGATCTATAGCTATTTGGCAAAGCATAGTGTGCTTAAAGGCAATCAGTATGGTTTTGTGAGGGGCAGGTCATGCCTCACAAATCTTATTGAGTTCTTCGAGGAGGTGACAAGACTGGTCAACAAAGGTTGAGCAGTGGATGTGGTGTATATGGACTTCAAAAGGCATTTGATAGGGTTTCCCATGGCAGGCTCATTCATAATGTCAGGAAGTATGGGATACAGGAGAGATTTGGCTATTGGGCTTCAGAATTGGCTGGTTGATAGAAGGTAGAGAGTGGTTGTAGATGGAAAGTATTCTGCCTGGAAGACAGTGTTGAGTGGGGTCCCGCAGGGCTCTGTTCTTGGGCCTCTGCTGTTTGTAGTTTTTATAAATGACTTGGATAAGGCAGTTGAGGGGTGGGTTAGTAAATTTGCAGATAACACAAAGTTTGGAGGTGTCGTCGATAGTATAGAGGCCTACTGCAGGCTGCAGCGTGATATAGACAGGATGCAGAGCTGGGCTGAGAAATGGCAGATGGAGTTCAACCTGGATAAATGCGAAGTGGTGCATTTTGGAAGGTCAAACTCGAATGCTGAATATAGGATTAAAGACAGGATTCTTGGCAGTGTGGAGGAACAGAGGGATCTGGGTGTGCAAGTACATAGATCCCTCAAAATTGCCTCCCAAGTGGATAGGGTTGTTAAGAAAGCATATGGTGTTTTGATTTTCATTAACAGGGAGATTGAGTTTAAGAGCTGCAAGGTTTTGCTGCAGCTCTACAAGTCCCTGGTAAGACCACACTTAGAATATCGTGTCCAGTTCTGGTTGCCCTACTATAGGAAACATACAAAGGCTTTGGAGAGGGTGCAAAGAAGGTTTACCAGGATGTGCCTGGACTGGAGGCCTTGCCATTTGAAGAAAATCTCAATAAACTCGAACTTTTCTCTCTGGACAGAAGGAGGAAGAGAGGAGACCTGATTGAGGTGTACAAAATAATGAGTGGAATAGATAGAGCCAATAGCCAGAGACTTTTTCCCAGGGCAGGATTGACTGGTACGTGAAGTCATAGTTTGAAGATATTAGGAGGAAGGTATAAAGGAGACATCAGAGGTATATTCTTTATGCAAACAGTTGTGAATGCATGGAATGCATTGCTAGCGGTGGTGGTGGAAGCAGAGTCATTGGGGACATTTAAGCAACTGCTGGACATGCACATGGATAGCAGTGAGTTGAGGGGTTTGTAGATTAAGTTATTATATTTAATGTTAAGATTAAGTTTCGGCACAACATCATGGGCCAAAGGGCCTGTTCCATGCTGTACGTTTCTGTGTTCTATGTTCTATTGCAAAACTAAAGAACTGATCTTTGACTTTAGAAAGAAAAGGGGGAGAATATGCTGCTGTCTGCATCAATGGAGCTGAGGTTGAGAGGGTGGAAAAGGCCAAGCTCCTCAGTGTAACGATAACTGACAACCTGTCCTAGACTTCCCACGTAGATGCGATGGTCATGAAGACACAACAACCCTTCTTCTTCCTCAGGTAGATCAAGACATTTTGCATGTCCATAAGGGCCCTCAACAACTTTTACAAATGCACTGTTGAAAGCATACTGTCCGGGTGCATAACGGCCTCTTATGGAATTGCTCTGCTCAGGACGTAAGAAACTACAGAAAGTTGTGTGCACAGCCCAGACGATCGCAAAAACCAGCTTTCCATCCATGGACTCCATTTACATGGCTTGCTGCCATGGAAAGGCTGCCAACATCATCAAAGACCTCTCCCACCCCAGTAATGCTCTCCTACAACGTCTTACGTCAGGCAGACAATGCAGACGCCTGAGCCCATGCGTCAGCAAGTTCAGGAATAGCTTCTTTCCTGCCATTATTAGACTGATGAATTGACTCTCTATCCTCATATAATGTTGATCTTGCCAGCGTTGATCTCACCTCGTGCATGCCCTGTGCAATGTAAACCATAAGCCTCTGTCTAAGTCTTTTTGATCCGTGCATCCTTGCTTACTATGATCTGCCTGTACTGCTCCTAAACAAAGCTTTTCACTGTACTTTGGTCCATGTGACAATAAATAAATCAATCAATCAACCAATCAATTGTATTCCATCTGCCACTTCTTTGCTCACTCTCCTGGTCTCTCCAATTTCTTATGCAGCCTTCCTGCTTCCTGAACACCACCAGACTTGTCCCTCCACCTATCTTTGTGTCATCTGCAAATGTAGCAACAATGCATCCAGATTCCTCATCCAGATTGCTGATGTGTGATGTGAATAGTGGTCCCAACACTGCCCCCTGCTGAATTCTACTAGTCACTGTCTGCCATCCTGAAAAAGATCCCTTTGTACACTCTCTCTTCTTTCTGCCAGTCAGCTAATCTTCTATTGATGCCAGTATCTTGCCCCTAACACCATGGGCTCTTATCTTATTTAGCAGCCTCTGCACAGCACCTTGTCAAAGTCCTTCTAGAAATCCAAACAGACCACATCCACTAGCTCTCCTTTATCTAACTTGCTTGATATCTCCTCATAGAATTCTAACAGGTTTGTCAGAAATGGCCTTCCTCTGAGGAAGCCATGCTGACTCAGCTCTATTTTACCAGGCACTTCAAAGTAGCTGCAATGTCATCATTAATAATGGAGGTCAAGTTAACTGGCTAAGTTTCCTCTCTTCTGCTTCCCTTTTTAAACTGTTAGTCATTTCCTAGTTCTCTGGGACTCTCCCTGACTGCAGTGATCCATTAAAGATTACCATCAATGCCTCCACAATCTCCTCAGCTATCCGGTTTAGAACTCTGGGGTACAGTCTATCTTGTCCAAGTGACTTAGCTGACCTTTCAGTTTCCCCAGCACCTTCTCCTTAGAGATGGCCATTACACTCACCTCGGCCTCCTGATTTTCTTGAAATTCTAGTATGCTGCTGATGTCTTCTAATGTGAATACTGATGCAAAGTCCCAATTCAGTGCTTCTGCCACTTCATTGTTCCCCATTACTACTTATCCAGCCTCATTTTCCAGCAATCCAATGCCCACATTTGCCTCTCTCTTACCTTTTATGTATTTTATCTTGTCCCCATTTATTGCTTTTTAAAATTATCTTCTGCTAATCCTCTGGCTTCCATGTAATCTTCACCATACTGAATGTTTGGCCCTTGCTTTTATGTTTCCCTTGTCAGCCATGGTTACCTAGGCCTCTCCTCAGTATGATTCTTTTTCCTTGGAATGAATTTCTGCTGTGCCTTCCAAATTAACTCCCAGACACTGCTGCCATTGCTGTACCTCTGTCTTCCCTGTTAGGCTCCCGTTTCAGTCAACTCTGGCCAGCTCCTTTCTCATGTCTATGTAGATACCTTTACTCAATTGTAATATTATTACATCTGATACTCCCTCTCAAATGACAGGGTGAATTCTGTCCAATTATGGTCACTGGCCTTTAAGGATTCTTTCATCCTATGTTCCTTAAGCAAGTCTGCCTCATTACCCATCACTTCATCCAGAATTGTCTGTGCCTTAGAGGGTTCTATCACATGCTGCTCATAGACATTCCACGAATTCCTTTTTTTTCGGAATCCACTACCAATCTGATTTTCCCAATCAACCTGTGTATGTACCTTTCCCCATGATTCTTGAGAAAGTGCCTTTCTTACATGCCTTTTCTACCTCCTGATTTATGTACATTATGCACATCCAGACTCCTGCTAGAAGGCTTTACACATCTCCCATCAGGGTCTTTTTATCTTTGTGTTTCCTCAACTCTACCAACACAGATTCTACACTATCTGACTCTATATCATTTCTTGCTATCAATTTAATTTCTTAGTAACAAAACAACCCTGTCCCTCGCCCATCTGCCTATCATTTTTGCCAGGACAGGTTTCTTTGGATATTTAGTTCCCAGTCTTGATCCCCTTACAACCAAGTCTCTGTGAGACACATAACTTCATACCTGTCAATTTCAATTTGCACTACAAGCTCATTTACCTTATTTTCCATGCTACCTGCATTTACGTCCAACCACTCAGTCCTATGTTGACTGCTTCCCTTTTCATAGTTGTCCCCTTATCTGTTGTGTCTAGCATTCCTGATCTTTTCATACTCTCTGTCCTGTTACTTGTTCTGGAAGCTTTAATAACCTCTGATGAGCCTTGCCCTCGTTAACTTTGTCCCTGAAACTGAACACACTCCCCACTGTTTAGTATAAAAACCTATCCACAGCCCTAGTTATGTGATTCACCAGGACTCTGGTCCCAGCCGGATTCAGGTGAAGTCCATTCCATTGGAACAGCTCTCTCCTTCCCAGTAGTGACATGAGTTCAAATCCTTTTCTCCCACACCGATCTTTGAGCCAAGCGTTTACCTCTTTCATCTCACGGGGAAGTCTTAAACTAGGGGACATATGGCTGAGTTGTGTCAGGTTTTGAGGAATGTTTGCTGCAGATTAATAACCCCAGTCAGGGAATTTAAATTCTCTGACATCCCGCTGGCTGACCTCATTACAATCACTGCTGAGATTATCTAGCCTCTCTTCATAGGCGAATTGCTCCATCCCAGGCAACATTCTGGTGAATCTGTTTTGCACCCAGGGCAATCACATCTTTCGTACAGTGCAATGACTAGATCTACACACAGTCATGCAGCTGAGACCTAACCCAAAGCTATGTACAGCTGCAACACAACCTCCCTGCTGTTATAACCAATGCCATGACTTAAAGACAGGTTTGACAGTACTTTATACCCATTTTAAGAATAAGATTTGCGTTGTAATGAACCGAATGTGCTGTGTTCATTTAAGAAGCCCTAGTGAAAGTCTCTTTTATTCTGGATAGTGTTACAACGGAGAATAAATTAGCCATGATCTGGTTTGAATTAACACATTTATAATAATGGTAAGACTGGTGGAGTTGAGAAGACAGGTCTGAAGAAGGGTCACTTGAGCCAAAATGATAACTGATTTCTCTCCACAGATACTGCCAGACCTACTGAAATTTTCCAGAAATTTTTTTTTTCTCAGATTTCTAGTATCCAAAGTTTTTTTGTACTTTTTGTCTTTTGACAAAGCTTTAGGTTGGTAGCCTGAATGTTTTCCTCTGTGGTTGGTAACAAACATAGGTTGATAATGCTCATTCAACATACTTTGGGTCAATTTAGCACACTGGAATTGCTGTATGATTACAAACATGTTAACGTCTGTTAATATATATTTGATTTAAATGTTTCCTATAGGATTGTCACTCTTCCTTAGGTCTCATCTCCTCCTGTAGCACTGGTTATCACATTGTTTGTAATTTTCTAATATCATTTTTACACAGGCTTGATTATAAACCATTTAATGGTTTAATGAATGAATCACAAATCAGCATAGAGATGGTTTTGTAAACTTGCTAACTGATGTACAATTTGGGAAATTAAATTTTGGGAATCTGTCTCATCTTTCCCATTCCCCAATTCGCCATTGCATCAGCTTTCTGACTCTCTAAAGATGATTTATCTCCAAATTCAGTCAATACCTTATTGCATTTTCAAATGGACATTTTTGGCACCTCGTCAACATATTTCAGTCCTTTATTTTTGTATCAGTCTTTGACTGAATTGTCAAAGAGCAAATCTGTTCAGAGGCTGTGCCAACGTTTTCCTGAAACGGGAATTAGAAGATTTACAAAACATTCCTGAATGGCATTGAGTGGTTTGGAGAATGCGAGATGGGGTGGTCTAAATGTCTGAAGACTGAACAAGTTTTTTTTTCCATAATTAATAACCTGTTCATGAAATTGTGGTAATGTATTGGGCTTGTTAACTCATGTTCATAATGGAAGGACAGTATATCACCAGGTTAGACATGTTGTGTTATCAATGTTAAGAGAGTGTGGCTGCATGTATTCAGATATGAGACATTACAACAAGACCTCTAGGAATAAATGCATAATAAATAGGCTCAGGATGAAGCATTCAGCTCCTTGACCCTCCTCTGTCAGTCAATAAAAGCATGTCAGATCTAATTGTGGCTTCAACTTCACTTTACTTCTTGTCCCCATTTCCTTTTATTGCTTTATCAATCAACAATCTGTCCAATTCAGCCTTCACTGGCCCAGCCTCTACTACTCACAAGAATTCCAAAGACTAAACACACTCTGAGAAATGGTACTCCTTTTCATCTTTGTCTTAAATGGGAGACAAACTGTTTTGAAACTGTGATCCTAATTTTATCTACCCATATGAAATGAAATATCCTTTTAGTATCTGCCCTGTCAATTTCAATAAGATCATCTCTCATTCTTCCAGACTTCAAAGAGTACAGGCACAACCTGCTCAATCTTTCCTAACAAGACAAATCACTCACTTCAGAAGTTAACTCCACATTAAAGTCTTCGCTTCTTGATAGGTTGCTTGTGAAAACCATCAAAAAAGTAGCCTTTACTCCCAACTGGAATGTTTTAAAAATAAATGTACTGTATGTCGAACGATAATGATCTGAAACACTTTACCTTTGAGGTTGCTGGAAGTAGAACTAATGAACAATTTCAAAAGGAAACTTTCAGGGCTCCAAGGATATAACAAAGTAATGATACTGACTGAATTGTTTCACAGAGAGTACTCAGTGGGACAAATTGTTTTCTTCTGCGCCAAATGACTCAATGGCTTGGATTATGTACCATTCCATCGTCCATACCCATGCTACTCTTTGATCCTCACCCCAACTGCTGGCTAAGGAGTCAGTGCCAGGCCTGCCCATGATTCTGTTGACTTCCTCATGTCAATTTAACAAGCAGCATTAATTATTTAAAGCCGAGACTGCTGCACCTTTCTTGGAAGAAAGTCAGATGCATAGCCACTTTGAACTGCTGGCAGTACCAGGTGGGAGTGCTGTCCAACGCTGGGTAATTTCTACTGGAGTTTAGAGAGTGCAGTGTGACTTAGGAGCACAGAAACAGGAGTAGGTCATTTGGTCATTCAATGAAATAATGGCTGATCTGTGGCTGAAGTCTACAATGCAACTTTTGGGCACATATCTCCTAATACCTTTTGCTGAACCAATCTCAGGTTTAAAATTAACAACTGGTCTTACATCAACTGCCATTTGTGGAAGACAGTTCAAAACATGTACCAACCCTTTATGTTCAGAAGTGCTTCCCAACATCTCCCCTAAATGATCTAGCCTTAAATCTCAAATTATGCTTCCTTAGTTCCGGAATCTCCAGCCCGTGGAAGTAAATTGTCTTTATCTATGCTGTTATATTTTACTGTTAATATATTGAAAACTTTGATCAGATCACCCCTTAAAGTTCTAATTTGAAAGAAAACAGGCAAGTTTGTACAATTGCTCATCATAACTTAAAACCTGAAGATCCGGATATCATTACAGAAGGTAATTCTATCAGCATCGCATTGAAGTGACAACCTAGATCATCACAAAAACAACCCAGAAGGTGCTTAGAATGAATTATGCTATTAAAAAAAAAGCAGCAGCCTCAGATTCACAGGAGTGGTTTTTACATTCTTATATTTATATGCTTTCATAAAGTAAACTGCTGTGATGTGATTAAAAGGTTATTTTTTTGACTGAAATAGTTTTCTGGAGAATAACATTTCATGCAATGTAGAGGAATTCCAGATGGTAAGGACACATTGACACAAACACTCAGAAAATTAATGCTTACAGGTAAAAACAGTAACTGCAGATGCTGGAAACCAGATTCTGGATTAGTGGTGCTGGAAGAGCACAGCAGTTCAGGCAGCATCCGAGGAGCAGCAAAATCGATGTTTCAGGCAAAAGCCCTTCATCAGGAATGATGAAGGGCTTTTGCCCGAAACACCGATTTTACTGCTCCTTGGATGCTGCCTGAACTGCTGTGCTCTTCCAGCACCACTAATCCAGAAATTAATGCTCATGTCTTATCACATTATAAACTTCTTGGGTTATTGGAAAAAGTACTTTTTTAAGAGCAAAAATATTCGAGAGTTATGCCCTTTAAAACCATTGTTTAGCTGAAGCACAAGGAGGGAGATTGAAATCTTCTGTCCTCAGGTCTGGTTCATGAACTCAAATTTCTAAGTTTAGAATTAGGGAGGGTCCTTTTCCTGTACGGATCCCATTTTAGCCTTTCCTCCTGATTCAGCAGAGCCAGCTCAGTTTGAACTGTTTAAAATGGCTTCAGTTCACCTTGTGTCTTGTTTGCTTTCTACATTTCTTTTGTCTTTTTCTAAACACTTCAATTATCTTTCACTTCTGATTTTGTCCCCCTCCCTCGGTGATTCGAACATTTTTATTTTATTCATTTTCAATCATCATTCTCAACATTAAAAAATGAAAAAGTAATTCATAAAAAAATTTGATATTTTGAACATATTTATCAGATGTTCTGGGTGAACATTGGAAGAAATGTTTGCAGATTCTCTGCTAACATTCTAGAAATCTGACTGTGCTAATGAGTCATCATTAAAATTGATGTACTTGAAAAGGACCCGCTCTTTCTCTTGATGAATTTAATAACGAATGACCTTAGTTCTAGATGTAGGTTTGCTTGCTGAGCTGGAAGGTTCATTTTCAGACGTTTCGTCACCATTCTAGGTAACATCATCAGTGAGCCTTTGGATGAAGCACCAGTAGCATGGACTGCTTTCTATTTATGTGTTTACGTTTCTTTGGGTTAGTGATATCATTTCCTGTGGTGATGTCATTTCCTGTGGTGTTGTCATTTCCTTTTTTTTCTCAGGGAGTGGTAAATGGGATCCAAGTCAATATGTTTGTTGGTAGAGTTTCGGTTGGAATGCCATGCTTCTAGGAATTTTCGTGCATGTCTCTGTTTGGCTTGTCCTAGGATGGAAGTGTTGTCCAGAAGCAATCATCCCAACACCCACAAACGATGCTGCATTAGAACAGTGTTTCAATGAACCACCACACACTGCAGCACAGAGTAACTACGTGGAGCAGAGGAAAATTATCTACACAGTGTATTCAAAAAGATTGGATACCCAGTGAACACAGTCCACCCATTTCTCAGCAACAAACTCAAACAAGCAGACAAAACACATCCTTGCCACTCTCCCCTACATCAAAGACATCTGAGAAATGACTGCTAGACTACTCAGATCTCTTGGCATCACGGTAGCTCCCAAACCCATCAACACACTAAAACAACAGCTAATGAACTTGAAAGATCCTATACAGACACAAGCAAAACTAATGTAATTTACAATATACCTTGCAAGAACTGTAATACATATTACATTGGACAAACAGGTAGAAAAATAGCCGCCAGGATGCATGAACACCAACTAGCCACAAAAAAAATGACCCTCTCTCACTAGTATCCTTACATACGGCTGTGGAAGGACACCACTTCAACTGGGACAACACATCCATTCTAGGACAAGCCAAACAGAGACACGCATGAAAATTCCTAGAAGCAAGGCATTCCAACCAGAACTCTATTAACAAACACATTGACTTGGATTCCATTTACCTTCCCCTGAGAAAAAGAACAGAAAATGACGACCCCACATGAAATGATTTCATCACAGGAAATCACATCTCCAACCCAAGGAAACCTAAACACATAAATAGAAAGCAGGCCATGCCATCAGTGCTTCATCCAGAGGCTACTGATGATATTACCTAGTATGGTGATGAAACGTCTGAAAACAAACCTTCCAGCTCAGCGAGCAAACCTATATCCAGAATCTGAACCTGAGCTACAAATCTTCTCAAAACTCACTAATGACCTCAGTTTTAAGATAAATGTATTGCTGAAATTATTGTTTTTTTTAAATCTGTCAGTAGACTGGCTGCGCTAGTATTTATTGCCCATCCCTAACTGTCTTTGAGAGAGTTTGGGTGAGCTGCTTTCTTGAAACGCTGCAGCCCATACAGTGCACAGACACCCATAGTTCTGTTCAGATCTAAGTTCTGGACAGTTACCTCAGTGACACTGAAGGAACAGTGATACATTTCTAAGTCAGCAAAGAGAATGGCTTCTTTCTGTCATGGACCAGAGAAACCCCCATGAAATATAGCAAGGAGAAAGCCTAGACCTTAACTTTTATCTTATTTAAAGGGCAGGTGTAAGGTTATGTATTCCGGAAGCAATTCAACTGGTTACACTACTCAGCTTGTAGCAAAACATCCACTTTAATAAGTAAATTAAACGAATAAACTCTGGAGTTGAAATGTGAAGATTGTCTGAAAATCCCAGTTGGTTCTTCAATTCCCTTTCGGGAAGGGAGTCTGCCCACATTACCTGGTGCGAGTCCAGGAACACAGAACTATGTTTGATTCTTAACTTCTGTTTGAAATAGCCTCACATTCCAAATTAAGGATGGGCAAGAAGAATTTAACTAAAAAGGATGAGCTGAGATACAGCAAACAAGCAGCAACATTACTAACTGCTGTGTGAAAAAAATTGGAAACAATGGTTCTGCTCTGAAATTGTTGCACTCAATGTTCAATCACAGAGGCTGGGAAGTGTTGACTACAAAAAATGAGCTCTGTTCGAATAGTACACGAGAGCAGAGAGGTTAATATGAGAGAAGGGCGAAGTGCTAAAATGGCAAGTGGCTGGAAGTTCAGGGTCACACGAGCAGGCTGAATGAAAGGGTTCTGCAAATAAACCACCATATGTTTCCAATATAGAGGAGACAGCAATGTGAGCATTCAATGCAGGATTTTTCAGTGAAATAAGGATGAATAAATTATTATTTCACCAGCAAGCATTGTTTATAGTTAAACTGTCTATTCCATTTAATTTGTGTAAGGCTTTATCCCTGCATCATATTAACGTTTCTGCTCAAAAATCATGCTGGAGTATTGGGAGAGTGTTAGATTAAAGTGTGGTTGGATCCTAAAAAAATTACTTAGCCTTTGATGTAAAATCCAAGGTAAACAACCTACAATGTTTCACATGACTTTTAAATGGAAAACTGATGATATTAATGTAAGTTTTAAGCACCACATTTCAAATGTTCTTCGCATACAGCTTTGAATGTGGAAAACACAAGGATCAGAACATATTTGAATTGTTATTGCAAACTCCTCAGCTGTAAGTACAAATGCAATGGACAACCGTGAAAGAATACTCTTGTAGAAATGTGCTAGGTTTTTATAGAGTGAAACATTTTGATTTAAAAAGAACAACACCGGCACATGGATACATTGCCACTGTTTATGTGCTATTAATGTATATTTACTTGCTCAAAGATTAGTCAAAGAAACGGTAAAAACATTTGCAACACTGACAAAGTGGTGTAGGTGTTTGCAGAACAAGCACCATGGTGAGAATGTTGATAGCCCCCTGAAAATGGGTCTGGGATTACACTGCAAATAATCCACATCGGTGCAACATTGTTTATGCAACATACAATCTTGCAGTCAACCTTGTAGTGAAGCGATCCCAGAAGTGTGCGATGCAGTCAGTATTGTGCTCAAGCTGTCTTGAAAGAGTGTGTTGCAGGAGAATCACAGTGAAGCAGCTGAGGGAGGCATGTTCTGCATACAGTCCTTGCTGAAAAAGCAATAACGGTGATGCCACAAAAAGCCTATCAGTTCATTGGTTGAAGTATTGAAGTTTTGGAAACGTTACTGAAGAGTTGGAGAGGTAGCAGGTCCTGTGAGAGAGCAGCAAGGACTGGGTGTATATAACATTGTGGTGGAGGCTAAAGGCTGGCATCACTGCCTGAGAGAGGCAACAGGCCGTGTGATGGAGCATTTGGCAATGAGTTTGAAACGAAGTGACATCTCAGATAAACCACAGGTGCATTTGTTGGTAAGGAAATGCTTTTATAGATTGCCTACAAATTGCAATAAATTGGAAAAGCATATATTTTTAAAACAATTTGCTCTACTTAGATTTAGCAAAGAAGTTATGGGCGGCACGGTGGCACAGTGGTTAGCACTGCTGCCTCACAGCGCCAGAGACCTGGGTTCAATTCCCGCCTCAGACGTGTGGAGTTTGCACGTTCTTCCCCGTGTCTGTGTGGGTGGTCCGGTTTCCTCCCATAATCCAAAAATGTGCAGGTTAGGTGAATTGGCCAAGCTAAATTGCCCGTAGTGTTAGGTGAAGGAGTAAATGTAGGAGTATGGGTCTGCGTGGTATACGCTTCAGCGGGTTGGTGTGGACTTGTTGGGCTGAAGGGCCTGTTTCCACACTGTAAGTAATCTAAGTTAGGGTCAATATAATGAAGTATTAAAAGTGACGTAAGGGGAGTAAAGTTAAGACTTCAAATAAGGTTTCCAAAGACTTTTCGTTGCAGTAAGAGTGTTTAGAATGAAATATGGTCCTCAGCATAATTAGTACTCTGTATACGGAGTACGTAACAAGCTTAATCTAAAGGGAAGCCGTGGCATCAGAGTTCTTACCTGCGATAGACTTTCCCCTGCTCTATCTGGAAAGCATGAATATCAGCAGTGGCTCTGGTAACCATGTGTGCAGAAATTGATCCAGCTGCAGCTACTGCCTAACTGTACTTTGAGGTGAAGCCATGATTTGACTCATTGTGGAGCATCCACAATACCAAGTTTGTCATGAACAGCATGCTCAGTGAGGTGGTCACACCACAGGCTGGAAGGGGTTAGGTGACCACAAGGCCGAGTAGAGGAAAGCAGGCAGTGCAGAAGTCCCTTCTTTACAGATATTATTGGGGGGATGCCTTCTCAGGGGACAGCAGCAGAATTCAAGACTATAGTTCCATTGGTGGCCATCGTGCATGAAAAAGGAGGAAGAAGATTGGTACAGTTATAGTGATACAGGATTCAATAATAAGGGTAGCAGACAGTTGTTTGTGTAGTTGCAAAATGGATTCTAGGATTGTACATTGTCTCTCTGGTACCTAGGTAAGGATGTCTTGGATTGAGTGCACTGCAGATTGAAAGGGGAGGGTGAATATGGTACATATTTACAGCAACTACAGAGGTTAAAAAAAGAGGATAAGGGGAGGGTTTAAACTGGAATGGTAGAGCAATGGAAACCTGAACAAGGAGGCAAAAGGGAGAGAAATGAGGATAAAAACAAAAAACAAAAAGATAAGCGGCCAAAGTGGAAAGTAATTAAAAAAACAAGATCAATAAACAAATGGGGCCGTAGTGCAAAGTAAAGTTAAGACGATTGATAAGTTTTAAAAGGCCAGTTGAAAGCTTTGTGTCATAATGTGCAGACCACTCACAAAGGCAGATGAATTAGCAGCACAATGAATGTAAATATTTGGGATATTGTTGCAATTATAGAGATGTGACTGCAGGGTGACCAAGGATGGGAGCTGAACATTCAGGGAACATTCAGATTACTTAGGAATGAGAGATAACAAGGGAAAGGAAGTGGGGTATGGATGGAAATAAGAAACCTCAAGGGGCAGAAAACATGTGTATCATCTATATGTCCCCAATCAATAGCAGAGATTAAAGAAAAGGCATTAAACAAACAGTCAAAAATGCATGCAATAAGGTATAATCATAAACATGAGTGAACTTAATTTACATATAGATTGGACAAACCAAACTAGTAATGGTATAAAGGACAAGGTTTTCAAGTTAGTGGATATAATTTACAAAAATACATTGAGGGGCCAACCAGAGAACAGGCTATTTTAGACTGGGTACTGTACACCAAGAAAAGATAAATTAATAACCTTGTTTTGTGGGGTCTGTGTCAGAGAATGCAATTAGCTCATTGCTGGGGTGGGGCATAGTATAAGACTGAAGGACACGTATGTAGAAACCAACACTCAAAATATTGTGGAAGCTGAATATCTGAAAGAAAAGTAGATAATGCTGCTAGCATTCTGACATTATCTTTGGAGTAATGAACGGTGGTGATATGTCTGGTCATTGAGCTTTCATCAAAAGTGCACAAAGCTTTGCTCGGCACATGAGCAGTTTTGCCAGAAAGTCTGTTGTCATTGTCAAGAAGTATGAAGTTTCTTTAATGATTTTGGAACCCATCCTTTTCAGTGACAGAGAGGTGGTCAACTACATGACAGCTCTGGAACACTCAACCATGATGCTGTAGCCGATGGCCCATGTCTGTTTGCTGCAGTCCTCACATGGCATTGGCCTTCTCTTCTACATTGCAGCTTTCATACATTGAGTATCTTGCACACGTGTCCGAAAGGAAACTGAGATTGTGGCCATAAAATCTCAGCTCAGTGCTGGGCAATTTCACACTCCTGCCGTCGTGGTTGCTGTTACCTGAGCCCAGCGAGTCTGGAGCTGACTTCACATGTCTCCTGAGAGCACTGTCTGCTCAGAGACTCCTTCAGTTACTTTTTAATCAAAATCAAACTAAAAGAATGCCAAAATAAATTTGCATGAATAATTGTTCCACAAAAAAAGTCAGTTATATTGGGATTTGTGGCAGTGTCCATTTGACTCCTTGAGTTTGCTTTCCTGACCTTTGCCCTTGATTCCTCTCCTGATCAAGAATCTATCTCAGCCTTAAATATACACAAGGACACTCCCCCACAGCTCTCCGTGGTAATGGCTGTTTCATGGTAGTTTTTAATTCCAAGATTGTGACCAAGAGGACTCTGTGATACCAAAAACAGGAAGATGATCGTTTGTCACATTGTTGCAGACTTGGGATTTAAAGTGGGGGATCCGAATTGAGGGAGATGCTCAGTAACAAGCTCATGATCAGTCAAGCAGAAAGGTGAATGCATTCAGATGTATTTTTCCTTCCTTCTCTTTCTCTTCCTCCTTTTCCTGAGCTGGTCAGTGACTGGAAAAGGCTTTGTCAGGTTTTACAGGATGCAGCACACCACCATGAATTGGGACATTTGTGCTGTGCATGCTGTGAATTCCAGCCATAACTGGCTTATGCTTCAGGGTGATTGGTTGCCACCACAAGCTTTCCTTGGCTAGGCCAAAGGGCTTACTTCATTTACAATGGTTGGAGAAAACTGCGAGTGAGTCTTAAGGAGCAGCAACTCTTTTCTGAATCAAGATTTTTTTTATCACATGCAAGCAATTAGGTGCGAGCCACATTGGTAAGTGGGGTTGTCTGGTTAGCTCAGTTTGCGGGATAGCTGGTTTGCAATGCAAAGTGATGCCAACAGCGTGGGTTCAATTCTTGTCCTAGATGAGGATACCATGAAGGATCCGCCTTCTCAACCTTTCACCTGACTGAGGCATGGTGACCCTCAGGTCAAGCCACCAACAGTTAGCTCTCTCATGAGGGGACAGCCTTGTGATCTGGAAGAACAATGGTGACATTACATCGATAAGCTAAGACTTTGTTCCAAAGACTATGACGGCTTTGAGATCCTGAAATATTCTGCCTTTCTGCTTGCAAATGCTGATGACATCATGATGAGAGTTGAAAAGAGTGATGCTGGTAAAGCACAGCAGGTCAGGCAACATTTGAGGAGCAGGAAAATCGATGTTTTGGGCATAGGCCCTTCAGGTGCAGGGATGTGGGAAAAGATAGGAGACTGGCACTAGATAACAGAGTCGGGCTAGGTGTAGAGCTGGTGCAGGCATGATGAGTTGAATGGCCTCCTTCTGTACTGAGTAATTCTGTTTCATAAGACCCTGCATAAAGCGGGTTCATTTAACCCTTTCAAATTATAGCCTTCTATACACTCCTCCTCCAAGATTTTTCCCATGGTTAAAATGTATAGATTCATATATTAGTTACCATAATTTCATCAACCCCCAAGATTTTACAATTCTTCCAAAATTTGTTCTATTTGGATCTCGACAATTGGAAGGTGGTTGTCAAGAAGATTATGTATTTCTAATCAGTCTCAACCCTGTACAGTCTGTAAAGTCTCTCTATAACAGAGGACCTTTTATCTTTTGGTATCCGGCTAAATCAGGTACTTGGCCCACTACCTTTTTCAGGGATGGTAACACCGCTGAATATGAAGGGGCTGTGGTTAGAATATCTCTTATCAGAGATGGCCATTGCCTGGCATTTCTGAGGCATGAATGTTACTTGCCACTTGTCAGCCTAATCCTGGATATTGCCCAGATCTTATTGCATTTGAACACGGACTGTTTCCGTATCTGAGGAGTCGTGATTGGAGCTGAACACTGTGCAATCATCAACAAACATCCCCATTTGCAGCCCATTTTAACCTTGGTCTCAATCTGTTGATAGATCTGTGTTGTAATATGTCAACTGATTGCTTCAACTTGCTGCAAATGTGTTGCTGGTCAAAGCACAGCAGGTTAGGCAGCATCTCAGGAATAGAGAATTCGACGTTTCGAGCATAAGCCCTTCATCAGGAATAAGAGAGAGAGAGCCAAGCAGGCTGAGATAAAAGGTAGGGAGGAGGGACTAGGGGGAGGGGCGATGGAGGTGGGATAGGTGGAAGGAGGTCAAGGTGAGGGTGATAGGCCGGAGTGGGGTGGGGGCGGAGAGGTCAGGAAGAGGATTGCAGGTTAGGAGGGCGGTGCTGAGTTGAGGGAACCGACTGAGACAAGGTGGGGGGAGGGGAAATGAGGAAGCTGGAGAAATCTGAATTCATACCTTGTGGTTGGAGGGTTCCCAGGCGGAAGATGAGGCGTTCCTCCTCCAGCCGTCGTGTAGTTGTGTTCTGCCGGTGGAGGAGTCCAAGGACTTGCATGTCCTCGGTGGAGTGGGAGGGGGAGTTAAAGTGTTGAGCCACGGGGTGATTGGGTTGGTTGGTTCGGGCGGCCCAGAGGTGTTCTCTGAAGCGTTCCGCAAGTAAGCGGCCTGTCTCACCAATATAGAGGAGGCCACATCGGGTGCAGCGGATGCAATAGATGATGTGTGTGGAGGTACAGGTGAACTTGTGGCGGATATGGAAGGATCCCTTGGGGCCTTGGAGGGAAGTGAGTGTGGAGGTGTGGGTGCAAGTTTTACATTTCCTGCGGTTGCAGGGGAAGGTGCCGGGGGTGGAGGTTGGGTTGGTGGGGGGTGTGGATCTGACAAGGGAGTCACGAAGGGAGTGGTCCTTGCGGAACGCTGATAGGGGAGGGGAGGGAAATATATCCTTGGTGGTGGGGTCCGTTTGGAGGTGGCGGAAATGGCGGCGGATAATACGTTGTATGTGCAGGTTGGTGGGGTGGTAGGTGAGAACCAGTGGGGTTCTGTCTTGGTGGCGGTTGGAGGAGCGGGGCTCAAGGGCGGAGGAGCGGGAAGTGGAGGAGATGCTTCAACTTGTAAATTAGGTTGATTTGTCCTCATTTGCCATCTGTGATTGATCTTACTAGTGCATTTGACATTTTCACATCCTCAATTCAAACTACTTGAGGATTGCTGCTGACATAGTTCTATCACTGGTATTGGTAAGCCTTCCTTGGAAGGTGAAAATTTCAATACTCCCCTTGTACTTCTACCATAAAATTGTCTTATATGTTATTCAAATCTGGATCACAAATTGTGCGCCAGGCTGTGTTGTGAGTGAATAATTTCCGCAACAAATTCAGGTAAGTATTCAGCATAATTACTGCTCATTCTTTTTCTCCTGCTCTCAGAGGCTTTGCTGGCTCCTGTGATCTAGATTTTCTTCAGAGATGGCAGTCCTGACAGTCTGTGTAACCACAGCTTTCACAATGAGTTATGAGACCTTTAATCTCCCTTTGATCTCTGGCCACAGCATTACCCATCTCTGCATCTGGTGACCCAGAAATCTGTGCCATCTTTCCTAATGAAAACTTTAATAATTAACATTCTGACTTATATGATTGCATCATCAATAATTGTGAAATTATGATCGCACTCAATGGATATTCTCGGCCAACTCACCGGACCTTTGGCCTGGCCATCCTTCAACACCATGCCAGTGAATGGTTGCACATTTTTGGTCTGTCTTTTCTTGCTGTAAATTTGCTTCAGCTTATTTTGTCTTGCTGGCATATAGTTCCCTTTGGCCATACGGATAGTTAAATATTGAATAGCTCTCTGCAAATTTAAATTTTCTTTGCACTGTAATAAGGCTGAAAAAAAAACTTAGTGTGGATTCCAACAATAATGCTACCTCTTTGGAATTCTGGTTTCAAAGTTCCATGAACACTGTTTTCCACATAGATATTAAAGACATATTATGCTATGCTAACTCACCAAGCTCAGTGGCCATTCCCTTGGGATGGGTGCCTTTGAGCTTCTTCTTGCGAGGGAGAGTCAGTGACTATGTAGTGTTACAATAAACAGGTTGATTGAGTCTGGCTTAGTTCTCTGAGCATAGATGTCAACAGGCTGTCTTGGATGCTGAGCTCCTCTGTTAAGTCTTGATCTTTTGAAAAATGTTTATTCTAAGAGTAATTGCCAGATGCTTGTAAGGCTTTATCAACTGTACCTAGGTTTTCTCTTTTGCCTCAACATGCTATAATATCATCAACAATAGGTATTATTTAATTCAATAACATTTACTTATTGGTGGGCAGTTTTGAGGAGTCAGCAAGTGAGCTACTCACTGCAGTATTCCTAGTCTCTGACCTTCCTTACAGCTATATTTATATGGCAAGTCCAGTTCTCTGAAATGGGCCTCACAATACTTCTCATTTGTTCCAGATTTCCATCATTCACAGTAGTTCGCTTTTTTTTATGAGATTTCTTTAGGTCTTGACAATGAGAGCTCTGCTGTGGATGTACTTGAAGTTGCTACTTGCTTTGTGGTCAACTGTTGTACCATGAGATCAATTAATCTGACTTGAATGTATAATTCCAGCTGCTACATTATCTGTACCATATTGTTTGGCTTCCAGTAACTTCTTTATGTGCTGATGCTTAATGCTGCGAAAGTGTTCTCTTTTCAGCTGAGACACCCAGAGATCGAGGACCCCAGACTCAGATTATCTAGGTAATAGGGACTTCCTTACTATTTGTCTCTACCATCAACACTTGTTCCTTCCCACTCATGCTATGCTGACTCACCAAGCTCAGTGGCCATTCCTCTGGGATGGGTGCCTCTGAGCTTCTTCTTGTGAGGGAGAGTCAGTGACAATTGTGTAGTGTTACAATAATCTGATAAACTTGAGTCTGGCTCAGTTTTCTGTGGCATACCTAAAACATCCAAGAATGCTGATGGAAGTCAGACAGGAAATAACACATTATATTTTGATTCTGAAAACCTGTCTGGAAAGTGGTCTTAAATGTTATTCAATATCCTGTGAGCTTTAGTTTTCTATGCCAGTAGTTGTGCTTAATTTCTATACACGGCCCAGTCAACTCAGTGAAGCTAGTGACAAATCCACATTGTAATAAACACATTCCACAGCCTCCTGTATCTAATCAAGGACTCACACTCAATGGAGTAAGCATAGGGAATGGAATCAAGAGACACCCATGTGAAATAGAGGCACTGGTGAAGGTGCAAAGAAGATTGACAAGGAAGACACTTAGAGATTTTATTGAGCAGGAAAGATTGAGAAGACTGGGGACCTTTTCTTCTGCAAGAGAGAAGGCTGAGATGTGCCTGTCAGACATGTTCAAGACTGGAGCCTGGTAGAATAGTCATAGAATGCCCCAATATTTTTCACCTCTGGGAGATTGAAATTACATATAAAATAGTCACAAACAAAACCAATATTGAATTCAGGAAAAACAATCCTTATTGAGAGAATGGTTGGAATGTGAAACTTGAGGTGAATTATGCTAATGCATTTAAGAGGGAGCTGTCAAAGATGGACTGCCATGATCAAAATACCAGGAGAAGTTTGCAATTTAAAAATCAAGTGTTACTTTTTTTTATGCTGCATGGTGAAATCAAATTGTTTTTTGAAGCAGTGAAAGGGAGAGTTGGAGACTGGGTGGCACTAAAAGATGATTTGAATTAATTAATTCTGCCTAATGGAAGCCAGGTTGAGTTGCAGAATGTTAAAAGCTGTAAGTGCAAAAACAGCAGAGTGATAATCATCCAGAGCCTGCAAATAGAAAGTATCTGTCTCTCTGTCTCTCTCTCTCTTTCTCTCTCACTCCCCATATGGAAAGAATGTCAGAAAAATTGAATAGCTTTAAAAGAAAAATTATGCAACAACAACAAAAAGACCTAGTTCCATTAGGTGAACAATGGAATTTAAGAATGAGTATTACCCTGCAGACAAAACCACGTCTTCATTGCTTAATCAAAAGGTCTGTGAAGTAATCATCATCTTCTAATATAGATGTTTGGCTTTTAGAATTTTGTTTACACTGTTTATGTTCTTTTTCCACCTATAACATGTGTTGAACCATTGTCTTTTACCTATCCTAATCATGATTATATGTTCATGTATAAGTATATGGAATTTTAAAGAGGTTCAGGTTACTTAGTAATAGATTTAAACTCTTCTTTGTCTTTTATTAAAGTTAAGTGTATTACATCAGCTAGATTATTGTTACTGACAAAACCTGGTGTGAATTACTTTGGTCCTGGAAAGCAGTGAGTCAAGAAAATTGGTAATTTTAGCTGGACCTCATTGAGATTTTACACTTTTATATACTTTGTGGCAGACTGTGGAACAATGGAACATGATCATGGGGGCATTCTTCCCAATTAAGTTATGACAAGAAATAGCATAGCTATGATTGAGGGCTTCTGTAGCAGATGAGCTGAAACAAGGGCAACGTGAGTCAATATTATACATGTGGATATAGCTGGTGTTAGTGAATGTAGGAATATGGTTGGTAGCTCATCCCAAGGGTAAATAGGACACCTAGGTTGCAAACAGTGTCAGTGGTGGGTAAATAGTTAGACTCAGTTGACTCAGGATCAAAGACAATGGCTTTCACCTTCCAAAATATATAATTGGTAAAGATTTCTGCTCATACACTACTGGATACCAGATAGGACTCTAATAATTTGGGCCTGAATCTTCCTAGCTGAGTCAGGATCCTTACTTCTGACACTAGTCAGACAAAATGCAACACACTTCCCTTCCTACGAAATGTTGGACCCAAATTCCAATGTGGGCACAGTGCAACAATCCACACGAGTAGCGTCAGAGTAAGTACATATTTCTCCCTTTTACAGCAAAATCTGCCATATTCCAGCAAGTAAACACAGGTTAAAGGTCACAAAGCTTCTTCAACAGCTACTGAGAAAAGTTTGGTCCGTAAGGTAAGTAGTGAGAGAGTAGATGGTAGGTAGGTAAGTAAGTGAGTTAAGGTGGAAGGTAAGTGAGTGAGGATGTAGGGTGACAGTGGGTGAAGGGGTAGAGGGTAAGGGTTCAGGTGTCTGGTAAATGGGTGAGGAGATAGGTTAGGAGGTGGAGGGTGGAGTAGGGCAGTAGGAAGGTGAGTAATGAGTAAGCTAGCAGGTGGGTAAGTAGGTTAGCAGTTGATTGAGGATTTGAGTAGCATGTCAGTGAGGGGTTCAGGTGGGTATTCAGTACTAGGAGTCAGATTGGTTGTGGGGAGGCAATTTGTGCCTGTTGTGTTTAGGTGTGGACAAGTCAGGGCTGAGTTTTTTTTCTGTACTCATTCATAGGATATGGACATTGCTGGCTGGGCTAGTATTTATCAACCATTCCTAGTTGCCCTTGAGAAGGTGGTGATGACCTGCCTTCTTCATCCACTGTAGTTAGGTTAGGTCAGCAGTTCCATCATTGAGTATTAGATTGGGAGGGATTGGATGGTATCATCAAGTCCGGTTGGTATTGGATAAGAATCAGGTTGTGGAGTGTATCTGGATTTCATTGGGAACTTAGGGAGGCTGGGGTCAGTTTGATAGTTTCCTTGGTGTTACAGTACATTTTTATTCCTTTTTGTTATTCATTCACAACATCGCCGGCTAGGCCTAGCTGCTCAGAGGGCAACTAAGTGCTGTAGGTCTGGTGAGACATGTATGCCAGAGCATGTAAGAATGGCAGTTTCTTGCCCCAGAGAAAATGTTCAAACCAGATGGATTTCTTTGACAACCATTCTTAATTTTAGAATTTTATTGGATTCAAATTCCACCATTTGCCATGTCCCCAGGACATTAACTGGTACTCTGGATCAACATTTCAGTGATAGTACCACTAGGTCATTACCTCCAATATTCTTTTGTGAGAATCTATTGAGTTGAAATCATCAAAAGTTCCTACTTCAGAAACAGAAACATAAATTGCTGAAGAATCTCAGCAGGTCTGTTAGCATCTGTGGAAGAGAAATCAGAGTTAACTTTTCGGGTCCAGTGACCCAAAAGGTTAACTTTGATTTCTCTCCACAGTTGCTAACAGACCTGCTGAGCTTTTCCAGCAATTTCTGTTTCCGTTTCTGATTTATAGCATCTGCAGTTCTTTTGGTTTTTAAAAGTTTCCACGTCTAACTCAGAAGAATTTATCAGAGGATACTAGGTGCAAGGTAATTGTCCATCAGATGTATAAGCTTCCCAGGTGTTATGTCTGGTCCCCAGGTGAAGGTACCTTTATGAGTTATGTTTCTGGATGGAACACCCCAAATCGTTATTCTCCTGAGTGAGGAGAGAGAAAATGGCTCCTTTTCTTTATTCATTGAACCCTTTCCTCAGTTGGTTGCAAAAGGTTAACTTAACACACAATATCCCGCACATGGGTGCACTTCCCATTTCAATATATAATTTTCATACAAAAACAAATTTTATCAGACTTTCTCGGGTTGAAGAAAGAGCAAAAGTATTAATTGTTCTAACGTAAGGAAAAATAATGAAATACAACACATGTACATACAGATTACAAGTGAGGAAACATAACAATTAGAAAAAAAAATCCGTTTTTGCATTATCTGTGAGGGGTAGATGGTGAAGTATTCCTGCCAGTAAGTCGAATGACTCTGATAGCACTGACTTCAATGAAGCTAATTTTTTTGAGCTTCTTAATTCTGTAGGCCAACTGAAGGGAAATGTCCTGTTTCATTCTTAATGGTGACTTTGCTGACTTTCAACTTGCTTCTCGCAATCAGCAAGTGAGAGAGAAAGAGAGAGACTTCTTCAGTTACCTTCAAGTGCAAGGATGTCTGTTGAATATACTTCAGCAGCATGCACCAGTCCCAGACAATTAGAACACTGAACTAATACCCACATACTCGGAACTTAGAAACCCCTCAGTGTGGAAACAGGCCCTTCAGTCCAGCAAGTCCACACCGACCCTCTGAAAAGTAACCCACCCAGATCCATTCCTTTATTTCCTTTACAGTTCCTCTGACTAATGCACCTAACACTATGGGCAATAAAACTTGGCAAATCCACCTAACCTGAAAATATTTGGATTTTGGGAGGAAACTGGAGGAAACCCACACATACACAGGGAGAATGTGCAAACTCCACACAGACAGTCCCCTGAGACTGGAATGAAACCTGGGTCCCTTGGCACTGTGAGACTACAGTGCTAACCACTGAGCCACCATGCCACCCCTGCAACTTCGGTTGCAGTTGTTTTTTGAAGGGGAAACACAGACGAGTCTTTTGCCTGGAACAGCTTTCTTTTACCTCACATTATGTCTGTTAACTTGAATATATTTCACAGGAAATGCTGAGGTGGTCATCGGTCTCCATTATCTTTGCAGCAACAAAGGAGGATTACAGTTCAATTTTTGCACCGTATCACTTTCATTCAAGTGTCTGTCTGATATTCCTTGACATCTTCCAGATGCAGCATTCCATTTTCTCATATGGGACTAGATTAATTTGGGATATCTGGTTGGCATGGATGAGTTGGACTGAAAGGTCTGTTTCAATGCTGTCTATCTCTTTGACTCTATGACTCTTGGGAATTAGTATATCCCAAACAGGAATTTTCCCAATGGTCATAGAATCACATAGCATGGAAGAAGACCTTTCAGTCCAACTTGTCCATGCCAACCAGATATCCTTAACTGAGCTAGTCCCATTTGCCTCTAAACTTTTCCTATTCATGTACCTGTCCAGGTCACTGGATCACGTTCTCAGAATTTACATTCCTGACCATCTTTTTCCATTATGTCCTGTTTTGTTACAAGAAGAAAAAGCCCTGACCTATTATCATTCATTCGGAAGATCTAAGGCAAAGTAACCATTCTCAATGGAACAAGGAAAGTCAAGGTTTTAAAGAAGCTAGTAGAATTCAAAGGGTGTTTTGATAGAATTAATCAGCAAATGCATATTACCATGTCTGTAAAGTTATTGCCAAAAGGTCACTAGGGCAGTGAGTTAAGTACAGAACTGGAAATTGCTGGATCAGCTCAGCAGGTTTGGCAACAACTGTGGCAGAAATCAGAGTTAATGTTTTGGGTCAAATGTGGATAAGTGTTAGGAGAAAAATAATTTCATACTAAAGGATGTTGCACCATAGAAATATTTGGTCATGGGTGAACAGTTAATACTATGATAATTCATGTTTTAAATGGAAAATTGGATAAATGTTTGAAGCAGTTCAAGATATGGGACCATGTTGAATTCATATTATAGTTAGATCAATGTTTGATTGCACTAACAAAGGTATACCGCATACACGTTAGTTTGAGTGGCCTCAGATTTTGAATTGTATAACAGTCTAATTTGATTTGTTTTTGTTTTCTCATTCCATCTCCACTGTTCTCTGAAACACATGGTTCCAAAGTTGCACAACGCTCCGAGAGAGAAAAAAATGCCCTCACCTCCGTACTGAAAGGGTGACCTCTAGTTTTAAAACAGTGCTTCTTGGTTTTGGACAGACACATAAGAGTGCACATTCCACATTGACCTTGGCAAGAAATTCAGGATCTTGTTCACTAAAATCATGTCACCTTTCATTCTTCTAAACTCCAGTGAAAATAAGGGCAAAAAGTGAGGTCTGCAGATGCTGGAGATCAGAGCTGAAAATGTGTTGCTGGTTAAAGCACAGCATGTTAGGCAGCATCCAAGGAACAGGAAATTCGACGTTTTGGGCCAGAGCCCTTCATCAGGAATGAGGAGAGGGTGCCAGGCAGGCTAAGATAAAAGGTAGGGAGGAGGGACTTGGGGGAGGGGTGATGGAGATGTGATAGGTGGAAGGAGGTCAAGGTGAGGGTGATAGGCTGGAGTGAGGTGGGGGCGGAGAGGTCAGGAAGAGGATTGCAGGTTAGGAGGGCGGTGTTCAAGGGAATCGACAGAGACAAGGTGGGGGAAGGAGAAATGAGGAAACTGGAGAAATCTGAGTTCATCCCTTGTGGCTGGAGGGTTCCCAGGCGGAAGATGAGGCGCTCTTCCTCCAACCGTCGTGTTGTTATGTTCTGGCAATGGAGGAGTCCAAGGACCTGCATGTCTTCGGTGGAGTGGGAGGGAGAGTTAAAGTGTTGAGCCACGGGGTGGTTGGGTTGATTGGTCCGGGCGTCCCTGAGGTGTTCCCTGAAGTGTTCTGCAAGTAGGCGGCCTGTCTCCCCAATATAGAGGAGGCCACATCAGGTGCAGCGGATGCAATAGATGATGTGTGTGGAGGTGCAGGTGAATTTGTGGCAGATATGGAAGGATCCCTTGGGGCCTTGGAGAGAAGTAAGGGAGGAGGTGTGGGTGCAAGTTTTGCATTTCCTGCGGTTGCAGGGGAAGGTGCCGGGAGTGGAGGTTGGATTGGTGGGGGGTGTGGACCTGACGAGGGAGTCACGAAGGGGGTGGTCTTTGCAGAACGCTGATAGGGGAGGGGAGGGAAATATATCCCTGGTGGTGGGGTCCGTTTGGAGTTGGCGGAAATGACGGCGGATGATATGCTGTATACGGAGGTTGGTGGGGTGGTAGGTGAGAACCAGTGGGGTTCTGTCTTGGTGGCGGTTGGAGGGACGGGGCTCAAGAGTGGAGGAGCGGGAAGTGGAGGAGATGTGTTGGAGGGCATCGTCGATCACGTCTGGGGGGAATCTGCGGTCCTTGAAGAAGGAGGCCATCTGGGCTGTACGGTACTGGAACTGGTCCTCCTGGGACCAGATGCGGCGGAGACGAAGGAATTGGGAATATGGGATGGAATTTTTACAGAGGGCAGGGTGGGAGGAGGTGTAGTCCAGGTAGCTGTGGGAGTCAGTCGGTTTATAGTAGATGTCTGCGTTGAGTCGGTCGCCCGAGATAGAAATGGAAAGGTCTAGGAAGGGGAGGGAGGAGTCTGAGACAGTCCAGGTGAATTTGAGGTCGGGATGGAAGGTGTTGGTAAAGTTGATGAACTGTTTAACCTCCTCGTGGTAGCACGAGGCAGCGCCGATACAGTCATCGATGTAGCGGAGGAAAAGGTGGGGGGTGGTGCCAGTGTAGTTGCGGAAGATGGACTGTTCCACATATCCTACAAAGAGACAGGCATAGCTGGGGCCCATGTGGGTGCCCATGGCAACTCCTTTAGTTTGGAGGAAGTGGGAGGATTGGAAAGAGAAGTTATTCAGGGTGAGTACCAGTTCAGTCAGTTGAAGGAGGGTGTCAGTGGAAGGGTACTGGTTGGTGCGGCGGGAAAGGAAGAAGCGGAGGCTTTGAGTCCTTTGTGATGGGGGGTGAAAATAAGGGCAGTCTATCTAACACACTACCACCTACTCATTCCAGTTACCAATCTAATGAAACTCCTCTGAACCAACTCCGATGCATTTACATCCTTCCTTATACAAGGAGACCAAAACTGCACCCAATATTCAAAATTTACCCACCAATGCTCTTTATAATTGAAACATTTCATGGTTACTTAGATAAAACAAAAGCAAAGAACGACCGATGCTGGAAATCAGATATTGCTGGAAAAAACTCAGCAAGTCTGGCACCATCTGTGGTATGAAAGCAGAGTTAATATTTCTGATCCAGTGATTCTTCTTCAGAACTTTTATGTTCAATTCTTCTCAGCATAAAGGATAGCATCCCATTCGCCTTAATTACTTACAGTATCTGTTTCCTATCATTTTGAGAGTTAAATACTAGAACACCTAGATCTCTCCACATCTCAGACTTCTGCAGTCATCCTTCATTTAAGTAATATTCAGCTTTTTGTTATTCTTCCTGCCAATGTGAAACTTCCCATTTTTCCATATTATGCTCCATGTGCCAGATCTTACCCCCTCACTTGACCTATCTATATCATTCCACACCCTGTTTAAAAAGGAGAATAAATAAAATCTCAATTCATTTATGGACAGGTGGTGAGAATAGAGGCAGAGAGAGAGATTTATTTTAAAACTAGCAATCTGTCCACAACACAAGACTAAAGCTTAGGCTTCAATCTTTACATGCACCAGAGGGAATTTGTAACCTTTCTTGGGCCATGAAACCATTGATTGCTCAACAGAACCTTGAAGATTACAGTGATTTTTTTAATATTGCTCTTGGATCTCTTCCTCATGAAAATTATTTCAAAGCTGATGAGAATGGGAGCTCCAAATGTCCTCATATCCAGCCTGAAAGACAAGATTGAAGACCTGGAAAAGAAGGTGCTAATCAAAAAAGTGCCAAGTGATGGAGCGGAACAAAGTAATGGAAAAAAAAATGGAAATTCAAGAGTATTCATAGATCCCAGAGGATTTCAAAAAAGTTTTGAACCGAATTAATACATGCCAACCATTGAAGAAATGTTGCTACACCTTGGCAAGCCAAAGGTCTTGAAATGAAGGATGGGTATTGGCAAGTGAAGCTGGATGAAAACAGCAATTTTCTTATTATGTTCTGGATGCCGCTTGAGAGATACAGGTGGTGGTGTATGCTGTTTGGCATTTATACTGCTCTGAAAGAGTATCAATACAGACAGCGCAAGGCAGACCAATGATCTTGCCAGAATGAAAGATGATATGGATGATCCGTTAGCCAATGGATGTGGAGTCACAATAGAGGAAGCCATGATAGACCAGAAATTGAATCCAGCGTTTGGTCTTGAACTACTTCAGTAACTGAGGAGGTGTGAATGCTGCTGAATATTCACACTACTAACCTTATGATGGAGGAATATACAGCTCAACATTCAGAACTACAGGTTTGGTGCTCCAATATGAAACCTATAACACAGCATTGGGAGCGTGGGGGAGGGGGTAGCACTATTTGGCAATGACAACCAACAATAAAAGCCCTCCACCTTTTTTTCTCATCATCCAATTAATTATCCATTTTTTTAAAAAATTGTACAGCAGGAAAGTAATTATAGCTAATGGAAATCTGAAATAAAATTTTGAAATATTCATCTGATCTGACAGCACCGGGGAAGAAATAAAGAGTGAACACTTCAATCTAATGAATCGGAAAATGTACCTTCAACATCTTCTGTTTGTATTCCAATGAAGTTATGTTCAGCAACAAGCATATCCAAATTGTCATCAAATATATTGACGGTCAAACATTCTCCTCCATCACAGTTCAACTACAGGACTGGAACCCTGAACCTGTTAGGTGTGTTGTCAGAATGGACCCTGAGATTCAGAATGTGTAGATCCTGATCCTTGCGTCTCCCTGGCTGGCTGTTACTTGTCAGTGTGTCAAGTCCAGGACTATGCCTTTACCTGTGGAGCATTGAAGTGCCTAAGCATTCTGCAAGTGGATTGGTGATGTACAATGAGGGTTCTTAGAGGCTGGTACATGTCAGATACCAATGTCTGTGGACATTGGATACATGTGGCTCATGCCCTGAGATGTTGGTCCCCAGTGTCCAACATGGAGAATTTTTCAGAACAAGTTAGAAGCTGGCACTCAGGTCCCATCTGTGACTCCATGGCAAGCATAGTCAATGTCAAATTTACAGGTGGTAGATGTTACGATAGAAATCTGTGTGCTGATGAGGCAAGATGTGAAGCTGATAAAGAAGCAAAAATTCTCCTTTCATAGGTAACTCACTGTTGCCTAATGAGAATTACATATCGACATTTGGATTTTTAAAAAATGCAAGAAACGTCTCATTGGACTTCGAGCTAAATTTCTACCTGATTTCTTGCCCTAATGCACATTGGTCAGGGACTTATAAGATTCAGCCTCTTGAATCTAAAAGCTTACTCTGATCAAGCACTCAGCACATGAATGACACTCCACAGGGAAGGAACATCACCACAGGAACAAGCCAGACAAACTGACAAGGAGAACACACTTTGCTGTAAAGCATAACTACACTTTAGAGACATTGAATGCAATACAAATGGACAGACTGAAGTAGAACTAGAATTGGTACAGTTTTGTTCATGCATGTGAATTTATTGTAATTCATTCACAGGATGAGGGCTTCATTGGTTCGGCCAGCATTTATTGCTATACAGATGAAGGTCATCAGTGAACCTGATTGGCTTTTCCCTGACAATTGACAATGGATTCCTGAGCATCATTAGGCCCCTAACTGCAGGTTTTTATTTAACTTAAATTCTGATATCTGCTGCAGTGGGAGTTGAACCCAAGTCTGCAGTCCCTGGATTAATAAAGCAGTGTTAATAACAATAAGCCATCACCTCTTTTTATTTCATTAGTATGGACATTGGATACCTTGTAACTTTGAATGTTAGTGCATTCAAAACTTTCTTATTTTTATGAAAGTGGTGTTGGTCGGAGATACGTGTTTTTACATTGTATGGCTTAACTTAATCTCATAACCAGTACCTCTGCTCAAAATGCTTTCATTGTCGTTTGTAGCATATTAGTTAGAACATCTGTCTCGTGTGCCACCAGGCAGGAGAAGGCAGAAGAAAAATATTTTTGTACATCAAGGGGACATTGTTAGATTCTCTCTTGTTGGAAATGGTAATAACCTCAGACTTGTGTGGCAATCTAAGGGTTTTCTTTCTGACCGAAGTCCATAAATGTTGCACATTCATAACACAAATTGTTTTCTAAAAAAGGAATAGGAAATTTTGATAAAGAACTTTTGTTAATAAATCAACATATAATAGGTTTGACATTAAATAGAGATGACATGATTTTGGCCAGATTTGAAGCTGCAACTGTCGCCAGCAATGGCACATGCTTCCTGTTCTTTGTCTTCATCAGTCTGTGCAATGGAAGCCAAACTGGCATCAATAACTTCAAGTGGGCCATGAAAACAGTTTCAGAAAATTCAAGAAATCCTACCATCGTGATTGCATTAAAAAAAAGATATCTAACAGTTTAAATCATGCTTCTTTGTGTTTTTCTTCTGTCTATTGACCATTTAGGGACTGTGAAAAAAAAACTTCTCACAGTGACGTCATGCTGTTTGACTTTGACTTTGTCGTTATCCAGCGCTTTGCTTAAATCTATGTATTACATTGTGAAGGTAAAAACACAGCCTGGATCTCAGCATGGATGACATAGATGAAGTTCCACTGGTTTACAGGCACTAGCCAGTCTGATGTGGTCTCTCTCATTGTGAGGTGCTTTTCAGAAATAGATTGACTGAGATTGTCAAATGGCTGATAAAAGAGCAAGTTGGTGGATTTTGTTAAATATACACAATACAGGCAAATGGTGACAAGTTTGTTGATTTGGACAACTGAACAGGTAATGATTTTCTTTTGTGTGTGGTAGAGACTGCATGAGCTGATGGACATAACTGAAAGCAAGCTGACTCACAGAGTATGGTGCAAAAACCTGGTCATCTAGTTCTTCATATGAGAAATAAAAAGTCTTACCATAGGCTTTATGCGCTCCAATCAGAACTGCTTAAGGACACAGGAACATTGGAAATAGGAGAAGGAATTGGCCAATCAGCCCCTTGAGACTGCTCCACCCATTCAATAAGATCATGCCTAATCTTCTATCTCAATGCTATTACCTCAGACTATCCCTTTAGCCCTTGCTTTCTTTAATATCTCAATAGTGACTGACATCTGACTTGAATGCACTTATTTCTGTATGATTCAAATTGAAGTGACTGAGTTTTCTGTACAGGCCTAGCTTAGGCAAGTGAAGCCTTGGGCATGGGGGAACACTCACTCAATTTTCTATGAGAATGAGAGGATGTTTATACATAGAATTTTGTCTGAGGAGTTCAGGTAGAATAAAACCCATGGAAGACAAGGATAAAGTTGACTAATGGATGGAGTGTGCTTAATGTGTTAAATGACCATTCCATGTGTTGATTTGATTTGATTTGATTTGATTTATTGTTACCACGTTTACCGAAGTATGGTGAAAAGTTTTGTTTTGTGTGCAGTACAGGCAGATCATAACATGCAAGGTCATGCAGATGGTAGGGTGTTCAGACAGAGTCACGCATGCAGGGTTATATGCAGGGTTAAGCTACACAGGAAGGTGCACAAAAGTAAGGTCAACATTAGATTTGAAATTAGAGGGGCCATTCAGAGGTCTAAAAACAATGGGGAAGAAGCTGTATTGAACTTGTTACAATCTGAGATATTTATATTTTTTTGAAGTTGTCTAGCCAGCTAGCCTCATACTGCTAGCAGCTTTTCAAAACTTCATTAGCAGTTTACTTTGGCTAAGAATCATGAGTTCTCATCTAAAGTAATGAGTAACGAACAGTGATTTAAACATGCGCATGTAATTAGTGTTGAAAAGTGTGGTGCTGGAAAAGCACAGCAGGTCAGCCAACATCCGGAACCAGGAGAATCGAATTTTCAGGCATTAGCCCTTCATCAGGAATGTGTGGGGGAAGGGGACTGACAGATAAATAGAAGGGTGAGGGTGGGGCTGGGGGAATGCAGCTGGGAAGGCAATTAGTGGATGGGTGGTAGTGAAAGGTTGGAGAGGACGGTGTAGCGGATAGGTGGGAAGGAAGATAGACAGGTAGGACAGGTCAAGAGGGTGGTACTGAGTTGGAGGGTTGGATCTGGGATAAGGTTGGGGGAAGGGAGATGAGGAAACTGGTGAAATCAACATTGATGCTGTGAAGATGGAGGGTCCCAAGGCCTAAGATGAGGCATTCTTCCTGCAGGTGTCGGGTAGGTTGAATTTGGTGGTGGAAGTGGCCCAGGACTTGCATGCTCTTGGCGGAGTAGGAGGGGGTGTTGAAGTGGTCTGCCACAGGGCAGTAGGGTTGTTGGTCATTTGCTATGCCTGCACCTTCATTAGATACATGGAATAGTCCTTCTTCCGCAGCTACACTGGCATCATTCCTCACCTTTTCCTCCTCTATATTCATGACTGAATCAGTGCCATCCCGTGCTCCCATGAGGGGTTTGAACAGTTCATCAACTTCACAAACACTTTCTACCCTGACCCTAAGTTCACCTGGACCATCTCAGACACCTCCTTCCCCTTCTTGGACCTTTCCATCTCCAACTCCGGTGACTGACTCAACACGGACATCTACTTGAAACCCACCGACTCCCACAGCTACCTGGATTACACCTTCTCCCACCCCGCCTTCACTCCTTCCCTGTAAAAACATTATCCCTTATTCCCAATTCCTCCACCTCTGCCATATTTGCTCCCAAGAGGACCAATTTTTCTCCAGGGCATCCCAGATGACCTCCTACTTCAAGGACCATAATTTCCCCTCCCACGTGATCACCAATGCCCTCCATCACATCTCCTCCACTTCCCCTACCAATCCAGCCTCTACTTCTACACCTTCCCTTGCCGCTGCAAGAGGGGTAAAACCTGTGCCAACATCTCCCCCTCACCTCCATCGAAGGCCCCATAGGATCTTACCATATTCGCACAGATTTTCCTGCACATTCAAACACCTCTTCTACTTTGTTTGTTGATCTCGATATGGTCTCCTCTACACTGGGAGACAGGACGTCAACTTGCAGAGCGTTTCAGGGAACATCTCCACCAAACATACACAAAGCAACTCCACTACTTCAACTCTCCCTCCCCCTGCGCCAAGAACATGCAGCTCCTGGGCTGCCTCCACCACCAAATCCAACCCACCCGACACCTGGTGAAAGAACGCCTCATCTTGCCTTGGGACCCTCCAACCACATGGCATCAAGGTCAATTTTATCAGTTTTCTCATCTCCCTTCCCCCCACCTCATCCCAGATCCAACTCTCCAACTCGGCACCATCCTTCTGAACTGTCTTAACTGTCCATCCTCCTTCCCACATATCTGCTCACCCACCCCTCTGACCTATCACCATCACTGCATTCATCTATCGTCTTTCCAGCTACCTCCGCCCCCCAGCCCCACTCCCACCCTCCTATTTATCTCTCATCCCCCTCTGCCCACCCCACCCAACATTCCTGATGAAGGACTTAAGCCTGAAACACCGATTCTCCTGCTCCTCGAATGCTGCCTGACCTGCTGTGCTTTTCCAGCACCACACTTTTCGACTCTGATCTCCAGCATCTGCAGTCCTCACTTTCTCCATGTAATTTGTGTGTTGGTGTAAGTGTCAAGTGATTATTCACTTTTCAGGTATAAGATTTTGAAACATAACCTTTTGCGAGTGGCCTGCCACTATTATTTGTTGAATGAATCCAATATATCACACAATTCCCATTTGCATGACCTGTCACCAAGATGCCTTTCTAGAGATTGGTGCATGTCAATTGCATGTGAAATTGCACACGTGGTGCTTGAGGTTACTTGCCTCCTCTGGACAAGATGGTTAGAGGGAGCAAAGGTTTTGTGAAATGGTGATAATACATTAATCACCTTACTGTCACCATGGCAATTTATCAGTTTTGAAGAGAACAGAGACTGGCATCCCCACGTAAAGGCAAATCAAACCATTTCAGCAGATGTTTGAAGCCCACTTCCCACTGATATTGGCAATTCTCCTACAGCTGGTTGTACCTCTGCTTCATGGGGGCATTACTCGACGATTTCTGGTGGCCTCTGTGAGCTCAGAATTGAGGGATGGGGCAACACTCTGAGTCCTGCACTGTCTGGTCCACTAAAGGACCACTCTGATTGAAATGGATGGTTCTGTGGAAACCTTTAGCCCTGCCAACCATCATCACTCTCTCCACCTTCTGCCAGAGCCTGCCTAGCTGACCCTGGCACATCCAACCTTATTATGTGAAATGGGAGGCTGAGGAATGTATTGTTCTCACAGCATCGTCTCTACTATGTATAGTCCCAGCTGTGGTCACAACGTCTGGTAATGCTGATTTTCTAATTAGCTAGCAATGCGTTGAGTTGGTGCTATCCTTTAACAAGTGCAAAAGACCGTTTATGACTGAATCAGAAAAATAAACATTGCTTTTAAAAAGGGCAAATGTACAAGGAGTTGCTTGCAGCTTGGAAAAATAAGTGAAGCTCATCGATGCATAAGAGACAATGTTTTCTTTTCAGAGGCATTACATTCAGGTGATTTGATGTGGGATCAGTCTAGGAACAACATTTTGATTTATTGGGGTGTAATTTAATACAGGGTCTTTGAGGGAGTGAAGCAGAGAGAAATAATGAGACATCCAGAATATAGCTGTATCAATATTCATCTCTTCCCCTTTCTCTTTAAAGTTGTTCTCTCCAACTTTCTGTCAAAAGAGCAGAAAAATGAAATTTGGAAATGCTGGAAGCAATAATTGTAAAATCCAAATGAAACAAGAAAGACCCAGGTCCAAGCAAACTAGCAGTGAACGATAGACTGTTCATCAACATTCAGGTGACGTTAAGACATCTTCAAAGAATCAAAAGATTGCAAAATCATCCCATCTAGCTGTGACTTGGAAACAGAAATAGAAGTTGCTGGAAAGGTTCACGCAGTTCTGAGGAGGGTTCACCAGAACATTAACTCCGATTTCTCTTCACAGACGCTTCCAGACCTGCGGAGACTTTCTAGCAACTTCTGTTTTTGTTTCTGATTTACAGTATTCAAAGTTCTTTTGTTTTAGTTTGTGACTTATACTGATAATACAGAACTATGTCCTGCTGTTAATTTTTTGACCTCACTCCTAATATTTGTGCTTTGCTTTCTGTTCTTTGTGTACCTCTGTGGGAATTTTAAAAGTGGTAAAGTTTACAGAACATAAATTAGAAAGTCTGTTCTTATAATGTTCATTTTAAAGTTAAGACTGTCTCAATAAATGGGGCTCTTTTTAGTATTACTGAAGATATCACAGTACGGTTTGTATTTTTCCTGGATAGTCACTATTTGGAGACAAATTAGGATTTTTGCAAATTTCATTAAATCCTTACATTTGTGGTGACTCATGTTATGGACCAGACCAGACTTCCTCAAAACATTTCAAGAAGGTAGCCCAGACCCTAATTTTGCTAGCTGTTTTAAGCAGGTCATCCAGGAGGGATGCCACTGGTCAAACCACTTAGTTTTAAACAAAACAGAATTCATTTACAAGATTACCAAATAAAACATAAATAAAATAGAACAGAATACAGAATGACTTAACTTATCCGAAAACACAACAGATTGTCCCACCTTAATGATGCTGTCCCCAATATTTGCAACAATCCCCATAAACACTCACTGACATAAAAGGTAAAATCAAACACAGGGTCTTACAGGAGAGATGCAGAGAGAGATCAGCATGGTCCTGCTTTTTTTGGATCCAGCAGCTTTTACAACACTACTGCTAAGAGCCAAACCAAACCAAACCAGAGCAAAGCTGAGCTGGGAGAACTGGCCACTCCCCCTTCATTGCACAAGTGTTGTTTTTCAAAACCTTGCAAGCCTGTTGCCTGAGACAGTATCTGTTAGCTATAATCAAACTGTTCCTAAAACCTTTCAACACCAGACTTTTCGGAGATTGTGTCTTTTACAACCTCTCTGAAAAAAATACCAAGGACAACATAACCTTGTTAAAGGAGAAGCATCATCACACTCCAGGAAGGTTGGTGGGTGGGGGGAAGGCTGATTTCCATCTCACTCTTCTAAAAACCTATGACAAACGATAAAAATGCTAATTGTATTGAATTTGTTGCTGTATGACCAAAAGTATTGTTGTCCCAGAATGTCAAGGACCAGCCTCTCAAATGAATTCTAGAAACTATACTAAAGGTATTTTCAATTTCCCTGGGAGATTTCAAATATATTACAATGAGCTATAACATGGTTTCATTTTGGACTGTGACAATTAAGTTTTCATTTTGGACATCTGGCAACCTAAAGACCATTGTGAAAGGATATTATCTCTCTAGATGAAGTACTATTCTGCATTGTATTATTGTGAAATCCAATTCAATGGTGTGAAATGTGCCCATTGTTTTGATTTTGATTTCTTGAAATTTAGCTCAGCTATTTGAAAGCTCTGGCAAGTATGTAAGGTGTTGATTTTGTGCAGAGTGTTTAATGATAAAATTCAGATTCAATAGTTCAAAGAAAACCCATTATTAACTCTTGACTAACTTCTAAATGCACTAATCAATTCATCCCAGGGGGATTTTTGACACAGGGAAATTTGAATTTGTTTACTTTTGAAAATTTTAGGAGCTATTAAAATATATTTGTAAGAGGTTAATAAAGGAATATTTGTTTATTTTGACAGTTTGATATTCTGTTAAGACTCTTTTGAAATGAATATTCAAGTAAAATTAGTTTGTTTTGAATTAATTATGGTTTGTTGGTGTTTTAGACAGGACCAGGCCCCCTCAAAAAAATAGCCCGGATCCTAACTTTGCCAGTTGTTTTAAGCAGGTGTAGAGCGGATATTCTAGGAGGGATGCAGCTAGCACAACCACTTAGTATTAAATAAAATGGAATTTATTTGCAAGATTGCTGAATTAAACACAAATAAAAGAGACCAGAATACAAAATAACAATCTATCCGAAAACCCAACAGGTTATCCCAACTTAATGATGCTGTTTCAGATACTAACAACAATCCCCATAAAAACCCCTTGACAAAAAATGGTCTTATAGGAGAGATGTCAGAGACAGGAAGGATCAGCATGGACCTGCTTCTTTGGGTCCAGCAGCTTCACAATTGACTGCTTGTTAAAACCAAACCAAACCAGGGAAAAGCTGAGCTGGGAGAACTGGCCAGTCTCCTTTCATTGTACAAATGTTTTTTTTTAAACTTGAAAGTATTCTCATGTCATTAAACTCAGACATTTCAGAACTGCTCCTTTTATGACCTATCTGAAAAAAAAGCTAAGAGCCTTATAACCTTGTTAAAGGAGCAGCATCATCACATGAGAGCATCAATTATTTTTGAAGGGTCCATTCAAATCATGTTTATTCCTTTTAAGTTGTGTACTGTTCGGAGGACAGTGTTTTATAAGTAGGAAGTAAATAATATTTGTTCATTTTAGCAAATTTATTAGCTTCTCATGTTAGAATTTCATTGTTAGAATAGGACATGTAAAGTCTGTTTACAGTGTATGCTGCTTAAGAGGGCAAGATGGGAACATGGTTTTGAGAGGAGGAAAGGGGTAATGAGAAGGGAAGAGGACAAGACATTATATCTTAGTGAATGGAGAAGGATTTGTAACTTGACCTCTTAGGACATTGGAACCTAGCTATTGGCAGCAAGTCCAGTTTGATGGCATTATTGAGAACTCCTCCCATCACATTGCTGATCATTTGGAGCAAGGTGATAGTTGTCTACGTTAGCATTAACTTGCTTTTGTGGGCAAGTCTTTTTCCACATTTCCAATGTTATAGCTGCTCTGGCCCGGATTGAAATAATCTAACTTCTCACTGATGATCAGGCTGCATCAAGTATACTTCTCAAAGCTGTCCATATGGCTTGTGAAAATCATAAACATTGTTACTCTGTGTGTAGTGGGGCGCAGCAGAGCAAATGTGACACTCTGGCATTTTCATCCACGTTAGTCCCTCGCTCTTTAAGACTAACATGACAATAGCAGTACTAATGGCAAAATTCTGTGGCATACTGACATTTTTTGTCACTTGCAGACACTACACTAAAGTAAATATTTCAAGTAACATGGAATTGGATTTGAATTGGTACCTGTCAGAGAAGGATCGCTAGATAACATCATAATATTTTGTTGAAGAGCTGAAGTACATTTGAATAAATTGCTTGACGGGGTCGACAAAATATCTTCAATAACTTGTAATCATGTGACAGGGATACCTCAGCAGGCTGTTGACTAAATGGAGCTGCTAGATTCTCTGGAGGTTAGAACTCAACTTGTTTGGTTCTGTACTGCCACTGAATCATGCTACTGTTCTGCTTCCATCATGATCATTAAACTGCCCATCAAAAAACATCAACTGACTCATAACCTGATTGAAAGGGGACGCATTGGCTTAGAGGTAGTGGCTATAGCCAGAAACCTGGGTAATGTTCTGCAGTCCTAGGTAGATTAGATTAGATTCCCTACAGTGTGGAAACAGGCCCTTCAGCCCAACAAGTCCACATCAACCATCCAAAGAGTAGCCCACCCAGACCCATTTCCCTCTGACTAATGCACTGAACACTATGGACAATTTAGCATGGCCAGTTCACCTGACCTGCACATCTTTAGACTGTGGGAGGAAACCAGAGCACCCAGAACAAACCCACGTAGAGAAGGGGGGAATGTGTAAACTCCACACAGACAGCCGCCTGAGGTTGGAATCAAACCTGGGGGTTCCTGGCACAGTGGGGTAGCAGTGCTAACCACTGAGTCACCGTGTCACCCATAAGGTCCTAGCTTCCTGCTGTGGCAGATTATGTCATTAAAATTCAACTTCTAGAATTTAGAATCTAATGATGACCTTGAAACTATTGTCAGGGAGGTGGTGAGGGGTAGCGGGGGAGGGGAGTCTATTTGGTTCACTATTGTCCCTTTAGCAAATCTGCCATCTTTATCAGGTCTAGCCTACATGTGATTGCTCACAGCAATGTGATTGACTCTTAACTTTCCTCTGAATGGTCAATAAATGCTGAACTAGCCAATGACGTTCACATCTTGTGAAAGAATAAAGAAAATTGCTCATGCTGCTGCTCATTTAACTACTCTGCAATGATCTGGTCAATGCACCAAATTCCATCCCATATGAGCATCTCTCCTGAGTAACAGCTATTGGCAAATATCCTTCAGATCAGGGAACGGGAAAACGCAGTAAATTACCAAGATAGGAGTGCTCGTCACTAAACCAAATCACAATGAGCTTGGGTTTGTATGCAGCAAATCTTGTTGGCAAAGACCTTAGTACAAATTCCTTATGAACTTGTGGAGACATACAAACAATGCAGCATTTTATTGAGGAGTGGACCCTCTAAAACTAAGTGGCAGATTGATCGTTGTAAACCCAACAAATGGAGAGTTCATCGCTTGGCTTTAGGAATTTACGTTTCTCAAATAAAATAAATGATCAAATAAAATTCCTATCAATGTACTGTAAATGGTTTACAATTGCATTGGGAGGTACATAGGATAGATTTTCTTTTAATCATTGATGTCCTGTATAATTCTACTTTCTTCCTTGTCAAATCATCTTCAATATCTTTACATCTATCGTAAGGTTAAATGTGGGAAAGATTGTGGTGCTTACAGATTGTTTAGTTCCAATCATAGTTCCTCAGATAAAGAAGTTAATTATATTCACACAGAGTAAGACCTGGACAATAACCAGCTTGAGCTGAAAAAACATTTGTACTGTACAGGTGTCAGGTTATAACCACCTCCAAAAGTAAAGAATCCAACCATCTTCGACTGGATGTTCAAAGGCACTGCCATCATTGAATTCCATGCAATTAACATCTTGGAGGTTATCATGCATCAGCCACTCAACTGGCCTAGCCATCATAGTGGAAACAGTAATGCAGAGACTTGAACAAGGTGCCCTCGCATCTATCCAACCTAAACTTTGGGTCCGCTACATAGATGACACCTTTGTCAACACAAACTGGAACAAATTAGACAAAACATCAACAATATCATAAGACCATAAGACATAGGAGTGGAAGTAAGGCCATTCGGCCCATCGTGTCCATTCCGCCATTCAATCATGGCTGATGGGCATTTCAACTCCGCTTACCAGCGTTCTCCCCGTAGCCCTTAATTCCTCGAGACAACAAGAATCTATCAATCTCTGGCAGGCATAACCTGACAGGCATAAAATTTGCTCCTTATAGGTCAAAATTTTGGATCTTCCCACATGACAGCACAGTTGGTATACAGTATATAAATCAAATGGATTACACGAATTCAAAAAAACTATCTCATCAACTAATAGCAGTCAGGAATGGGTAATTAACATAGACAGTGCCCTCATTCTGTGAATGAATTTTTTAAAATTCTCAGGCCTGCCCAACTTCCATCAAGCAAAGACCTAACAATAATATGTGCAAGTTTGTTCCAAAATGTTTTTCCCACATAATTTTTAGACACTGCAACTTTAAATGACTCATGTCAGAAATGATTATTTTGGCAGATTAAACATCTTTCCATATAAATTCTCATGTGAAGAAGGGTAAATTGGCTTTTAGGTGGTCTGTGACATTTTATTAGACAATATCCATTTTGTTGATGGCAGAGTTGCAGGAAAATAGGTCACAGTGAAATTGTGATAACCAGAGGCAATGGAAAATGCAGACAAGGGACCTGTTCTCTTAACCCTTTTGACGATCTACCAGGTTCATATTATTGGCTTGCAGACTTGTGCATATATGTTCACATTTGGACTTTTTCTTTAAATTTTTAGGTCAAGCATGTTGTTTGAATTTCAGGTTTGATTGAAGAGAAGGAGTGAGCGAGCCAAAATTGGCTCTGTAGTACTTCACAATCACCAATGTGCTTGAGTTGTAGGGCATACATGTCTGAGTCATAAAATAGTAATTTATTTGTGAAGCCCAATTTGTGCAACTATCCAGGCTGATACCTCAATGTAATACAGAGGGAATCCTGCACTTTTATAAATGCATTGGAAGAGATGTTAGAATAAAGCTCCAAATTGAAAGCTCATAAATACTGTAATGCAGCATTTATTCTAAAGAAGAGACAGAAATATCTCAGTGACCCTGCCAAAAATTTAAACCTTGCCTTCACCAAACGCAGATGTACTTGTGATTCATTCATTTTCCAAATGTGCAACCTCACAATGTTTTGGATTTCTGCTGGATTTAATGAAATCAAACGTGACTTCACTTCAATGTAATTCACCTCGCATTTATCTGAATTAAACTCCATCTGCTACTTCTCAGCCCATTGGCCCATCTGGTCAAGATCCTGTTGTAATCTAAGGTAACCCTTTTCGCTGTCCATTACACCTCCAATTTTGGTGTCATCTGCAAACTTACTAACTGTACCACTTATGCTTAGAGGACCCAGCACGATCCTTGTGTCACTCCACTGGTCACAGGCCTCCAGTCTGAAAAACAACCCTCCACCACCACCCTCTGTCTTCTATATTTGAGCCAGTTCTTTATCCAAATGGCGAGTTCTCCCTGTATTCTGTGAGATCTAACCTTGCTAACCAATCTCCCATGGGGAACCTTGTCGAACGCCATACTGAAACGCATATAGATCACATCTACCGCTCTGCCCTCATCAATCCTCTTTGTTACTTCTTCAAAAAACTCAATCAATTTTATGAGACATGATTTCCCACACACAAAGCCATGTTGACTATCCCTAATCAGTCCTTGCCTTTCCAAATACATGTACATCCTGTCCCCAGGACTCCTTCCAACAACTTGCCCACCACTGACATCAGGCTCACTGGTCTATCGTTCCCTGGCTTGTCCTTACCACCCTTCTTAAACAGTGGCACCACGTTTGCCAACCTCCAATCTTCTGGCACCTCACCTGTGACTATCGATGATACAAATACCTTAGCAAGAGGTCTAGCAATCACTTCTCTAGCTTTGCACAGAGTTCTAGGGTACACCTGATCAGGTCCTGGGGATTTACCCACCTTTATGTGTTTCAAGACATTCAGCACTTCCTCCTCTGTAATATGGACATTTTGCAAAGTGTCACCATCTATTTCCCTGCAGTCTATCTCTTCCATATCCTTTTCCACAGTAAATACTGATGCAAAGTACTTGTTTAATATCTCCCCCATTTTTTGCGGCTCCACACAAAGGCCGCCTTGCTGATCTTTGAAAGGCCCTATTCTCTCCCTAGTTACCTTTTTGTCCTTAATGTATTTGTAAAAGACTCTTTGGATTCTCCTTAATTCTATTTGTCAAGGCTATCTCATGTCCCATTTTTGCCCTCCTGATTTCCCTCTTTAGTAAACTCCTATTGCCTTTATACTCTTCTAAGGACTCACTCGATCTATCCTGTCTATACCATACATATGCTTCCTTCTTTTTCTTAACCAAACCCTCAATTTCTTTAGTCGTCCAGCATTCCCTATACCTACCAGCCTTTGCTTTATATACTTTCTCTGGAATATACTTTCTCTGGATTCTTGTTATCTCATTTCTGAAGGCTTCCCATTTTCCAGCTGTCCCTTTACCTGCGAGCATCTGCCCCCAATCAGCTTTCGAAAGTTCTTGCCTAATACTGTCAAAATTGACCTTTCTCCAATTTAGATTTTCAACTTTTAGATCTGGTCTATCCTTTTCTATCATTATTTTAAATTTAATAAAATTATGTTCGCTGGCCCCAAAGTCCTCTCCCACTGACACCTCAGTCACCTGCCCTGCCTTATTTCCCATAAGTAGGTCAAGTTTTTTTTTAGATTACTTACAGTGTGGAAACAGGCCCTTCGGCCCAACAAGTCCACACCGACCCGCTGAAGCGCAACCCACCCATACCCCTACATTTACCTCTTACCTAACACTACGGACAATTTAGCATGGCCAATTCACCCAACCTGCACATCTTTGGACTGTGGGAGGAAACCGGAGCACCCGGAGGAAACCCACGCAGACACGGGGAGAACGTGCAAACTCCACACAGTCAGTCGCCTGAGTTGGGAATTGAACCCAGGCCTCAGGCGCTGTGAGGCAGCAGTGCTAACCACTGTGCCACCGTGCCGCCCTGTGCCACCGTGCTTCTCTAGTAGGTACATCCACATACTGAATCAGAAAATTGTCTTGTACACATTTAACAAATTCTTCTCCATCTAAACCCTTAACATTATGGCAGTCCCAGTCTATGTTTGGAAAGTTAAAATCCCCTACCATAACCACCCTATCATTCTTACAGATAGCTGAGATTTCCTTACAAGTTTGTTTCTCAATTTCCCTTTGACTATTAGGAGGTCTATAATACAACCCCAATAAGGTGATCATCCCTTTCTTATTTCTCACTTCCACCCAAATAACGTCCCTGAATATATTTCCAGGAATATCCACCCTCAGCACAGCTGTAATGCTATCCTTATCAAAAATGCCACTCCCCCTCCTCTCTTGCCTCCCTTTCTGTGCTTCCTGTAGCATTTGTATCCTGGAACATTAAGCTGCCAGTACTGCCCAACCCTGAGCCATGTTTCTGTAATTGCTATGATATCCCAGTCCCATATTCCTATTTATGTCCTGAGTCCATCTACCTTCCCTGTTAGGCCCCTTGCATTGAAATAAATGCAGTTTAATTTATTAGTCCTACCTTGTCCCTGCCTGCCCTGACTGTTTGACTCGCTTCTGTTCTCAACTGTACCAGTCTCAGATTGAGCTCTTTCTTCACTATCTCCCTGGGACCCCCCACCCCCGCCCACCTTACTAGTTGAAATCCTTCCGAGCAACTCTAGCAAATTTCCCTGCCAGTATATTAGTCCCCTTCCAATTTAGGTGCAATCCGTCCTTCTTGTACAGGTCACTTCTACCCCAAAAGAGATTCCAATGATCCAAAAATGTGAATACTTCTCCCATACACCAGCTGCTCAGCCATGCATTCATCTGCTCTATCCTCCTATTCTTGCCCTCACTAGTTCGTATTACCAGGAGTAATCCAGATATTATTACTCTCGATGGCCTCCTTTTTAAATTCTCTCTGTAATCTCCTTTCAGAATCTCAACCTTTCCCCATCCTATGTCATTGGGTACAATGTGGAAAATGACCTCTTGCTGGCCCCTCTCCCCTGTGAGAACATTCTGCACCCTCTCTGAGACATCCTTGATCCTGGCACCAGGGAAGCAACACACCATTCTAATTTTTCGCTGCTGGCCACAGAAACATCTTGATGTCTTGAAGATGTGAAACAAACACCCTGAATGATTTTTTTTTCCCCAGTGGCTCAAATCATTGTGAAAATGACCTTCTGGTCTTTCACCATCCTGGAGGTTAAAATTGATCAGAACTGAACTAGACTAGCTATGCAGTTACACGGTGAGTAAAATATTGCGCGACTTCCCAAAACCGGTCTCTCATCTACATGGCATCAGTCAGGAGTGTGATTGAATATTCTCCATTTTCTGATTGAGTTCCACCAACTGGCAAGAAGCTCAACTCTACCCAGGACAAAGAAGCCTTCTTCATGACATCCCATTCTCCACAATAAATCTTCACTCCACCCAACACCATAGTGTGTGTCATCTATAAGATCCATCATAGCAACATCTGAAGCCTCATTCAATACTGCCATCCAAACCCAGAACCTCTTCCATCTGGAACAAGGCTGGCTTGGAATTACTTAGCTATTCTTTTCCTTCCATTGGGTCAAGAATTCAAACTTTCCTACTTGGCAGAATTGCGAGTTTCCTGACACCACATGAACTGCTACACTTCAGGAAAGCAGCTTACCATCACGTTCTCAATAGCAATTATGAATAAATATTAGATGCTGGTCTTGCCAGCACACTCAACACCCCTTGAGCAAATAACAAACAAACCTTGAATTTAATGATTAATTATGATGAAACTAAAAAATATTTGCTTTGTAAACTTTAAATAAAGTGGAAAAGCAATTTGTTTGTTACGAAATGAGTGCAGAGGAACTTAATGAAATTCTATAATTCTCTGGTTCCTTATATCAATAGTTAGGTGGCAATTGTAAATCAATGCAATTAGAAATTGTAGCACGCATGAAAATAGTTGAAATGATGATCATATTTATTGTACTAAAAATTTCTAGTACTTGTGCCAAACTGAAGGGTTTTGTTCACCCTTATTTATGGAGTGTGTTTCTGCAAATCAATGCAATTACAAATTGTAACACACATGAGAATAAGTGAAATGATTATCTTATTTATTGTATTACAAATTGCTAGTACTTGTGCCAAACCAAAAGTTTTTTTTTCCTCTCACCTTTATTTATGGAGTATGTTTCTGCAAAGCCAGGAAAGTAACTGTGAGATTTCAGCTTTGCTATTTTTTGGGGGCACTGCTTTGGATCAGTTTAGGCAATGCAAAATGTGCACTTCTAAAGTTTGTTCTTAACAGGACACTAAGATTCTTGGTTACTATCAGAATTGGGCTTTTCCATGTCACAACAATAATATTCACTCTGAATTTCACAAACTCCCCTGATCTACTGCTGAAGCTTCCTTTGTTGAAAATAGCTGCTTGTGCTGTCGCTCTCCAAACATAGATATGTTGGTTCAAAATGCAGTTGAGCTTTCATGGTGGCTGTATAAATCTTAGGAGCTTGAAAAGACTACTTAGAGATCCACTACAAGCTTTAAGGCATAAACAAGAAATTGATTTACTTTCAACACAGCCAACACCATGTCTGTGATATTTAGGATTGCCAGACTTCCGAACTGGCCATCCTGAAAGGCATCATTGGAGATCGTGACCAAAAATACCGAGCTTTTGTTTGTAAGAAAAGTGCACCTCCCAGTTCGATATTGAAGTCACAGGCTACTGCCAGGCATCATTCATTCCCACTACCCAGATGGCATTTCAACCACTTTATCCTAGTTAGCCAATTGCATTGGATCTCATTTGTGAACTCATACTGGGAGTACCACTCATTACTCCAGACATAACTTAATGAAGCTAGTCATGTAGTTTGTCATAGTCCTGGCTCATGTGGAAGGTATTTCATATTTATTTGGATAACCATTGCTGATCCCTGTGGTATTTGCCACCTCTGCCAGACTGTGACACTGGGTGAGGGATGACTGAGGTAGTCTGCTGCCACCAACTCTCCTTTATCTTTGCTTTAATCTAGACCTAGGCAAAAGTGAGAACTGCAGATGCTGGAAATCAGAGTCTAGGTTAGAGTGGTGCTGGTAAAGCACAGCCAGTCAGGCAGCATCCGAGGAGCAGGAAAATCGATGTTTTGGGCTTTATTCTGGACCTACCTGGCAAATCATGATAGAGGATAAAGTAGAGTAGAGTGTCTACAAAAGACAACTAGAATGTTTATTGCATGATAGTAGATAAGAATAATTACACTTGGTTAGGTATAATACTAGGACTTCAGGGAGCTGGTGCAGATACTTCCGCTTCCTCTGAAAGTGGCTGAATCATCTATTTTGTGAATAATTCTGAGTTACATCGAATTTTCTGGAGGAATTTCTGCTGCAAGACCTAATGAGTTTTCTCACCACAGCTTGTCAAACTCATCCTTGTTTTACACCTGATTCTGGCTCCATCTTACCACGTGACATTCTTAGAATTACTTGCTAGTCAGAGGCTCTCCCTGAATTCAGCTGTATCCCTTGTGCCTGTGCCTTCTTTAGATGATTGTTGTATGATCAGACAACCACAGGCATTCCAAAGTCGCCTTGTACCATTCTCAACATTTACCCTAGACATGACGGAAATAGGAGTCCCATTGTGTGGATAGTTTCCTGGTGTTCTTGCAGGAGTGGTTCAGAGATAGGACTTCCTCTTCACCAGGAATGGTAGTGGAGGTCACGAGGGCAGAACATATCAGACTGGATTGTGGTTCCCATTCAGGTTAATCCAGTCTCAGCCATCTGGAGAAATGCCAAGCAAAGTCAATATCCTTCCCCCATTCCACTAGCATAAGTGTTACCATCTCATATTTAATTCATCTATTGGCCTATCCCCACTTTCCACCAAATCCCATGCTCTATGACTTTCACAATTGCCTGCAACATTTTCCGTCTCTCACTGTCACCCACCCCAAACCGATACCATTAACCCTGCAGACCATCTATTACCTACTCACTTACTTGGGACTTCGTGCCTGCACCAGAAATGACAGTGGTGTTACCCCCTCTTGTCTTCCTGCTCCTCGGATGCTGCCTGACCTGCTGGGCTTTTCCAGCACCACTCTAATCTAAACTCTGGTTTCCAGCATCTGCAGTCCTCACTTCTGCCTAATCCCTTAATACCTGCCAATATGACTCTTCTTTGGAGTTGACAATGATGAAACCTACCTCAAGTTTAAGGGTATGATCTCAACTGTTTGTGTTGTCCTGTCCTGCCTGGCCACCTAATGGTTGCCTGGCTGAGTTCTTTCTGCTGGGTTTGATTTAGCCAGAATTGCAGCATGTTTGGCTTTTCTAATGTTCTTTTAAAATGGATTAAGTGTGCAAGATTTAAGCAGCAATTATTGTTGAAATTGTCCAGGTTGATACAAACAACTGTTTCAAGAAGAACCATTAAATTCAAAGCAAAGTGAATGTAATATTTAGTTATAAAGACAGAAGAGGGAAACATGTAGGAATAAGCTTGATACTACAAAGTATCTATCATATATAAATGTTTATTTTTTAAGAAGTTTGAGTTTAAATTAACCAAATAGTTACACATACTACTTTAAGAATAATGTGTAGTGTGCAGTTGTTATGCAGGAACATAGGAATAATAGAAGAATATTTGAACACCTTGAATTTGTTCTTCTATTTAATTAGATGATAATGGATCTGTACCTAAACTCAATTTGCCTGTTTTTTCTCACTTGATTCCTTATGTAACAAAAACCTGATCCTTGCAGCCAATTGCTCAGCGTTTGAGAGTTTAATCCCAGGAAGGCAAATTTTAGATCAAATTCAATTAAATCAAACCATTTGAGTTTTGGCACAGGAATAAGATGATCATGAAAACTAGTGAACTGTTGTAAGAATTTGCAGTTATGTAGCACTTTTCATGATCATAGTATATCCCAAAGCCTTTACACCCAATGGAGTACTTTTAAAGTAGAGTTGCTGTTGGCAACCTATTCACACATAGCACGCTCCCACAATCTGGAATGTGAGCATATTTTGTGATGATGATCAAGGGAGCGGTGTTGGCTAGGATACCAGTGATACTAGCTTTTCAAAAATAATGCCATAAGATCTTATACACCCAGTGGACAGGCAGGAGGTGTTATCTAACAGACAACACAGCTTTGCATTTTTGCACATTTAGGTTATCGAAGAGGGTAGAGCTGTGGATGTTAGCAACATGGATTTTAGTAAGGCTTTCGACAAGGTCCGTCGTGGAAGGCTCATGCAGAAGATTAAGATGCTTGGGATCCACGGTGATTTGGCCACATGAATTCAGAATTGACTTGCCCATTGAAAGCAGAGAATAGTGGTGGAAGGGGGATTTTCTGGCTGGAGGTCTTTGACTAGTGATATTCCGCAGGGATCTGTACTGGGACCTCTGCTGTTTGTGATATTTAGAAATGACTTGATGAAAAAGTAGATGAGTGGATTCATAAGGTTGCAGATGATAAAAAGATTGGGGGACCTGTGGATAGTGTAGAAGATTGTCAAAGAATACAGCCGGAGAGAGATCAGTTGCAGACATGGGCAGAGAAATTGCAGATGGAGTTTCATCCAGGTAAGTGCAAGGTGCTGCACTTTGGGAGATCAAATGTTAAGGAAAACGAACAGTTAATAACAAGACCCTGAACAGCATTGATATACAGAGGGATCTTGGGTTCAAATCCATAGTTCAATGAAAATGGCCACGCAAGCAGATAGGGTGATAAAGAAGGCTTTTGGTATACTTGCCTTTATTGTTCAGGGAATTGAGTACAAGAGTAAGGATGCCATGTTGCAGCTGTATAAAACTTTTGTGAGGATACACTCAGTATTGCTTTCAATTCTCATCACCACATTACAGGAAGGATGTGGAGGGTGCAGAAGATGTTTACCAAGATGCTGCCTGGATTGGAGGATATGAGCAAAAAGGAGAGGCTAGTAAAATTCATGTTGTTTTCTCTGGAGTGGCAGAGCCATTGTGGAGATGTGACAGAAATCTTTAAAATTTTGGGATGTCTAGATAAGGTTAACAGTCAGAATCCTTTCTTCAGTGGGAAAGTTCAAAGGAAATGTGAGATGAAAGCTTTTTACGCAGAGTGGTAGGAGTCTGGAATGCACTGATAGGGGTGTTGGTGGAGGCAGATATGTTAGGGGACTTTTTGATAAGTATATGAATGTGCAAGGGATGGATGCATATGGACCAAGGACAGGCGGAAGGGATCTGTTTAATTTGACGCATATTCAGCACAAAATCATGGCCTGAAGTGTCCATTCCTATGCTGTATTATTCTATGTTCTATGTTCTGTACCCAACCTCGAGTGGGACATGAACGTCCTCATCAGAGTAATTGTGGCTTCTAGTAAAACACCTCTGTCAATGTGGGATTGTCTGAGTGTTCCCTGTATATTGGCCTTTGTAATATATATACCACAAAGACTCAGTTCGTTGAAATATCTATGTTTGATAGCCTTGATAGTTATTAATAACACTAATTATTTACTCTGCTGTAACATCTCACATTTAGCCATAGTTTGGATTCAGTGCTTACTGACGACATAGAGTGAAGATCCAGTGACTGGAAGCAGGATATTACTCTTACAATTGTTCCTGAAGATGAAGAGGGCACCTTTATACTGGAACATCGCATATTATGACACCATCTAACTATCTTTATGGTACACTGCATATCTGATCTGGGAATCCATGCAATGATATGACTCAGAGTGCTATTAAGTGAACCACAGTTCAGAACTAAAATCCACAGACCTCCGAGTCCGCAAATCATATTTAACCATTAATATCTTTTGTCGTCACCTGATGAACCATTCCTTTGTCTTCATGGCAACAAGGAATGACAAACCAATCTTGTCAATGTCAGTCACATCCAGAGAACAAATTTTAAAAAACTCTTGTCTCAACAGTTTTCAAACAAGTAAATAAAATTATACCTACCCAAATTGAACCAAACACGAGGGGAAAAAAGATAAGACTTCTGAGTGATACTAAAATTAGGGCACTACATTGCTGATTCCAGGTATTTCAACAAATTCGGGCGGCACAGTGGCACAGTGGTTAGCACTGCTGCCTCACAGCGCCTGAGACCCGGGTTCAGTTCCCGACTCAGGCGACTGACTGTGTGGAGTTTGCACGTGTCTGCGTGGGTTTCCTCCGGGTGCTCTGGTTTCCTCCCACAGTCCAAAGATGTGCGGGTCAGGTGAATTGGCTATGCTAAATTGCCCGTAGTGTTAGGTAAGGGGTAAATGTAGGGGTAGGGGTATGGGTGGGTTGCGCTTCGGCAGGTCGGTGTGGACTTGTTGGGCCGAAAGGCCTGTTTCCACACTGTAAGTAATCTAATCTAAAATAGAAGCAATTCAGGAAAACTGGACACACTTTCTCACCAAATCTCATCTCGGAAGCTAATTAGATCAATGCCACTAGATGAGAATTTTTGATTCCATCAATCTTATTAGCAATGCTTCTAAAGAAGTCCTCACTTAGTCTCAGCAGTAAATGCGATGTTGATGGTGTCATGAATATTGTGAGAACAATAACTCTGACTAATGTTGCTAAGCATCCAGTATCCACTGCAGCACCTGCCGATAGTTTATTGAGCGCAATTTGTGATGGTTTGTGTTCAGCCACTCTCTCACTTGCTTTCAAAGTTTTCCACTTAAATTTTTTTTTAGCAACTACATTTTTGATTTTAGATGTTATTGTGGGTAAATCTACATCCTCCTGCATGTAAGAATACGCTGCTTGAAGAGTGTTTCGATTGAATTATGAGAGGAAGTGATTGAGGCTGGTACATTGCAACATTAAAAGGGCATCTGGATGGGTATATGAATACAAAGGGTTTAGAGGGATATGGGCCAAATGCTGTAAAATGGATCGAGATTAATGTAAAATATCTGTTTGGCATGGATGAGTTGGACCAAAGGGTCCGCTTCTGTGCTTGAAGAGGGAGATGGCATGGGGCAGGGTGACACTAAACACACGGACACACAAAATGGCTGCTGAGCCATCAGTTAGCCAACTTGACACACAAGATGGCTGTTGGATCACAAAATGCAGAAAAACAGCAGAGCAGATACTGACACTGCCTGGGGCACCAGAATGCCAGCACAATGCACTCACAGGAGAAAGTGAGGACTGCAGATGCTGGAGATCAGAGCTAAAAATGTTTTGCTGGAAAAGCGCAGCAGGTCAGGCAGCATCAAGGAGCAGGAGAATTGACGTTTCGGGCATGAAGAAGGGCTTATGCCCGAAACGTCGATTCTCCTGTTCCTTGGATGCTGCCTAACCTGCTGCGCTTTTCCAGCAACACATTTTCAACAATGCACTCACAACCCAGTTTAAGGCAGGTGGGGGAGAGAGTAGCTGCAAATGTGTTGCTGGTCAAAGCACAGCAGGTTAGGCAGCATCTCAGGAATAGAGAATTCGACGTTTCGAGCATAAGCCACATGAGTAACTAACACTGCCTGCCGAAGTGTCTGGATCCAGCCAACACCTCTTATAGAAATGCTAACAGCTTGATACAGACTCAATAAGAAATGCTAATAGCCAGGGCTACAGTAACCGTCCTTCTCAGGAAGAGTGATCAACACCCATTACTACAGCAATGGATTTCTGTGCAGTCATTGAAACTGACAATATCCACACTGAAACTGACAATGAGCATGCAGAAATTAACAAAGGCTGCGCTGGAACTGACAAAGACTGTGTAGAAACTATCACAGATTCTGCAATGATTGCCATAAACAAACCATGTTACGAAGACAATAATCTCATCATTGACCTATTGTATCACAAGATGTATAAAAGTTTCTTGATATGTGTTCCGGTCGAGGGAAAACTCACAGCTGACCACTATGCTGTTGGTGTCTTTCTCTGCCCGGAGCTCCGACATTTCCTTGTGCAATAAACTCCGTCATTGAATCCCGATTCTGACTCCGAGACTGGTATGTTTACCCACAACAGTGCTGTACATCTGTATGACTCTATGACTCCAAGATTAAATTAAAAATCAATCTCTTCCCTTATGGGTAGATTTCTCCCAGGCCCAACTGAATTTATACCTTAAAAGAATTTAACCAGATTTCCTTCAGTTGACAAAGTGAGAGTTTATTAATTACTAACTCCTGGTGCTAAGAGCTAGTGAGGGTAGGAACAGGAGCATAAAGCAGATGAATGTGTGGCTGAGGAACCAATATATGGGAGAAGGATTCACATTTTTGGATGATTGGAATCTCTTCTGGGGTAGAAGTGACCTGTACAAAAAGGATGGATTGCATCTGAATTGGGAGGGGACTAATATACTGACACGGAGATTTGCTCGAGCTGCTTGGGAGGATTTAAACTAGTAAGGCAGGGAGAGGGGAGATGGGGAGACCAGGGAGATTGTGAGGAAAGAATGGAGAGGAATTTGCTAAGTGTGTACAAGAAAATGTTTTGATTCAGTATGTTTATGTACCTACTAGAGAAGGTGCAAAACCTGACCTACTCTTGGAAAATAAGGCAGTGCAGGTGACTGAGATGTCAGTCGAGGGGTACCTTGGGGCCAGCGACCATAATTCTATTAGCTTTAAAATTGTGATGGAAAAGGACAGACTGGATCTAAAACTTGAAGTTCTAAATTGGAGGAAGGCTAATTTTGACAGTATTAGGCAAGAACTTTCAACTGCTGATTGGGTGCAGATGTTCACAGGTAAAGGGGCGGCTGGAAAGTGGGAAGCCTTCAGAAATGAGATAACGAGAGTCTAGAGAAAGTATATTCCAGTTAGGGTGAAAGGAAAGGCTGGGAGGTGTAAGGAATGCTGGATGATGAGAGAATTGGAGTGTTTGATTTAGGAAAAGAAGGATACATATGTCAGTTATAGACAGGAGAGATCAAGTGAATCCTCAGAAGAGTATAAAAGCAGTAGGAGTATACTTAAGAGGGAAATCAGGAGGACATGAGATAGCTCTGGCAAATAGGGTTAAGGGGAATCCAAAGGCTTTTTACAAATACATTAAGGACAAAAGGGTATCTAGGGAGAGAATAGGGCCCCTCAAAGATCAGCAAGGCAGCCTTTGTGTGGAGTTGCAGGAGATGAGGGAGATACTAAATGAGTATTTTGCATCAGTGTTTACTATGGAGAAGGACATGGAAGATATAGAATGAGGAATATAGATGGTGACATCTTAAAAAAAAATGTCCATATTACAGAGGAGGAGGTGCTGAATGTGTTGAAAAATATAAAAGGTGGATAAATCCCCAGGCCCTGATCTCTGTTCACAAGAACTCTGTGGGAAGCAAGGGAAAAGATTGCTGGGTCCCTTGCTGAGGTATTTGTATCATTGATAGTCACAGATGAGGTGCTTCAGAAGACTGAAGGTGAGCTAATGTGGTGCCACTATTTAAGAAAGGTGGTAAGGACAAGCCAAAAAATTATAGACCGGTGAGCCTGACATTGGTGGTAGGCAAATTGTTGGAAAGAATCTAGCATCACCTGACCAGCACATCTTTGGACTATGTGAGGAAACTGGAGCACCTGAAGGAAACCCATGCAGAAACGGGGAGAATGTGCAAACTCCACACAGACAGTTGCCTGAGGTGGGAATCAAACCTGAGTCCCTGGTGCTGTGAGGCAGCAGTGCTAACCACTGAGCCACCATGCCGCCCCATGGTGATAGTGTAGAGAAGAAGCTGTTTGGCATGCTTTCCTTTATGGGTCAGCGCAATGAGTGTAGGAGTTGGGAGGTCATGTTGCAGTTGTACAGGACATTGATTAGACTACTTTCAGAATATTGCGTGCAATTTTGGTCTCCTTTCTATCGGAAACTTTAAAGAGTTCAGAAAAGATTTACAGAGATTTTGCCAGGGTTGGAGGATTTGAGCTATAAGCAGAGGCTGGATATGCTGGGGCTGTTTTTCCTGGAGTATCAAGACTGAGGAGTGACCTTATGGAGGTTTATCAAATGATGAGATGCATGGATAAGATAAATAGGCAGAGTCTTTTTTCCTAGGTGGGGAAGTCCAGAACTAGAGGGCATAGGTTTAGGGTGAGAAGGACAAGATACAAAAGGGACCTAAGGGGCAACTTTTTCACACAGAGGGTGGAGCGTGCATGGAATGAGCTGCAAGAGGAAGTGATGGAGGCTGGTACAATTACAACATTTAAAAGGCATCTGGTTAGGCGTATGAATAGGCAGGGTTTGGAGGGATAAGGGCCGTGTGCTGGAAAATGAGACTGGATTACGTTAGTATATTTTATTGGCATGGACAGTTAGACCGAAGGGTCTGTTTCCGTGCTATATATTTCTATGACTCTCTAACTCTAAATGTGAGAAGAATTAGGAATGCAACACATATACTGTACACATAAATTAGAAATATGTGGTAAGTCCAAAAGAGATAAAAGTTAAGGAAACAGATTTATGGACCAGTCTCTGAAGCTTTGGCTGAGAGCAGTTGTAATATCGTGGCTATTGCAGTGGAGGTTACTGGTACCACTGGCATTGATAATTGATTGGTTGAGATTCTGTAGTTCAGATTATTTTTGAACATGAATGAATTCCAGCTTTTGGAGAGAATCCTTTTGGTGTCTTGTTTACTTTTGTCTAGTTTACAGCATTTGGAGTGGGAGAAGGTATTTATCTACAATACAGATAATCTATTGACTGACTTTAACAGAACATTAACACTTATATGCAGGCAGGTACCTGACAGCACTCAGTCCTGCTAGCGCACTCCAGTTCAGTTGAAATTGGCTTTTTAATCCTTGTCCTTACATGTTCTTCCAAGGGAAAAACACAAGTGCATGTATTGTTTTGACATAATCCTTACTGTTGAGCAAGGAGCCATCAGCCCATTATTATTTTTGTAATCATAAGAGATCACATTCCAAATTCTTTGACATTTTAGATGTTAACTGCATTGGTCTCTCTCTCTCTCTCTCTCTGTCCAGAGACCCACTTAATTTACATCTGCAGCCAATTTTGGCTGTAGCAGCCTCTTTTAAAATTCACATTTTGGAATTACAAGATAAAAGTGACCACCGTACTTTTGGATTTTGTCCCATTACCATAACACCAATAAACTTTTGCAAATGCATTTGTTTATGCTGGTATTGGGGTGGATGACAACACAATCCTTGTCATCCAAGTTTTACACAGAGGTTCCCCTCCATCACACTGTGTAATGCTAACACTGGGTGAAATGATAGACTCAAAACAGATCTAATGGCTTAAAATTGGGCATCCATGAGGCACCATAGACCTTTAGGAAGAGTGATCTAGATTCTTATTGATCAGCAATAAGAATCTATTGGTGATTGACCATAATAAGACTATAACACATAGGAACAGAAATTAGGTCATTTGGCCCATTAAGCCATTCAATCATGGCTGATAAGTCTTTTAACTAGGAGAAAGTGAGGACTACAGATGCTGGAGATCAGAGTTGAGAGTGTGGTGCAGGAAAATCACAGCAGGTCAGGCAGCATCCGAGGAGCAGGAGAATTGACGTTTCAGGCATAGGCCCTTCATCAGGAATGAAGCTTATGGACCAAGTGGGGCTGAGATAAATGGGAGGGAGTTGGGGCTGAGGCTAAGGTAGCTGGGAATGCGATGGGTAGGTGAAGATGGGGGAGAAGGTGATAGGTCGGACGGGGGGTGGAAAGACGATGGACAGGTCAAGAGGGTGGTGCCAAGTTGAAGGCTTGGGAATGGGATAAGGTGGGGGGAGGAGAAATGAGGAAACTGGTGAAATCCACATTAACCCCATATGGTTGCAGGGTCCCAAGGTGAAAGATGAGGCGTTCTTCCTCCAGACATTGGGTAGTTAGGGTTTGGCGATGGAGGAGGCCCAAGACCTGTATGTCCTTGGTGGAGTTGGGGAGGGAGTTATAGAGTTCAACCAGGGGGTGGTGAGGTTGGTGCCGGTGTCCCAGAGATGTTCTCTGAAGCAATTTGCAAGTTAGTGTACTGTCTCTTCGATCTTGAGGAGACTACACCATGTGCAACGGCTACATTGGATGATATTTCTATTGTCATCCACTGTAGAGTCTTCATCAAACCCAGTACTACTGATGCTGCAGCCACCACTTTCCAGAAAGTAAGTTAATGGGAAAAAAAACTAAAAACAAACTAAAACTAGAAAAAAAAAGCAAAAAAGAAAAAATAGAAGGAAAGTGGATGTAGTGGATGAGTTTACTCCACTCTATATGTCAGGAACAGCTTTACAGTTTTCATTTTATTTCATTTGCTGTTTATGTCAAACATCTGGAACTAAATTTTTAACTGTGAGGATATTTGCACAATACAAGTTTGTTCTCAAGGGCAATTGGGGAAAGTCAACAAATGCTGGCCTTTTCAGTGACACATACATCCCATGAATAAACATGTAAGGCAGATGGCATATAATTCCATGTAGTTCTATCTCAAGATACTCACAAATCATGGTTCACTGCAGTTCAAAGCTTTTAGATGTGTATAAAATATTCTTTAAGGCATACCAGCTTAGTCAGAAGGGAAAGATTTACAAAGTGAATACATAGTGAAAGAGGACGGACTCAAAATAAAACCCTCTTTATGCTGAGCAATTTTTACTGCTTTGTAACCATCAGTGGCGAAATAATAATCAAAGTCTGGGCAGTTCATAATGAAAGCAAGCCACTTTTAATTCAGTTGTCGGAGGCACATTTCCAGTTTTTTTTATTACTTTTCAAAATAAAACGTTCTGAAATCCTCAGATGTTGAAGGTATGTTTAGACAAGCTTTGCAAGATTGCTCTGGTGTCTCCAAGATTTGAGGGGTCAGTTAGCTTAGACACCTCACTCATGATGCAGAGTGATGGATTCAGTGTGGGTTCACTTCCTGCAGTTTACCATGAAGGTCTCTCCCTCTAAATCTTTCCCTTCACCTAAGGTATGGTGACCCTCAGATTAAACCACCATTTGTCATCTCACTTTGACCAGCCCTACGTTCTGGGAACACTGTGGCTTTACCTTTTTTTTTAAACCATGAATTCCCTTGGCACTGCCTCCTCGTGACCCTGGAGAAATATAACATGAATACTAAAGTGTTGCTTTTCATTTATTTATGAGAACTTCTGTACAAGAAATTGGAAGGAGTTTACAAAGGCTGTGAACTGACCATCAAAAATCATCGAAAGATTTTTAAAAAATTTTTTGAATTGGCTATGGGAGAACTTCTTGTTGTAAAGTGAAGGGTGGGTCAATGTACCCTGACCAACCTTGAACAGTCTGCAGCAATCCCTTTTTAACTCAGGCACATTACATGATGAGATAGACAAAGGAGTCAGGGACAGGTCTAACACAACTTTATTGAATGCTTAATGAAGAAAAAAAAATCAATACTTATCAGACTCTACTACTGCACTTTCATCAAACTCTATCAAACTTTATAAATCTCATGACAGGACTCTTCAGTAAACAGTCTGAAATTTTTATCTACTTCTGACACATTCTGCTGAGGGCTTGCTACACATGATCCACAGGTCCATACACTTTACCTGAACTGTTTGAAATGAGTGTCAATACCCATCCAATAAGTTTGGGACAGACTGTTCCTCTGTCTTCGAAGGTTGGCTAATGTTTCAGGATCTGCAGTGGTCGATCTGGACTTCCCCTCATTTTTAGGCCTACTTCTGACCTTTTGGTTACCTCACTGAAGGTGGTCTTTTGGGTCTGGATCAGTCTGATAATGCTCACCACAAGTTACAAGTAGTAGGAGATTCTGTACAGCTCAGGTGCCTGTCAAAGGTACCCTCTGGAGACACCATTGAATAAGGCACAAAAGCAATAGTTGACTCTTATCCCCCTCTTTGCATCCTTCTCAAAGATTCTGTGGTCTGTGTCTAATTATTATACAAAATGCGGAGGAATGGGATTGTGGGAGACATAGCAGTTTGGATCAGTAATTGGCTTGCTGAAAGAAAATAGAGGGTTGTAGTTGATGGAACATGTTCATCTTGGTGTACAGTTACTAGCGGCAGACCGCAAGAGTCGGTGTTGGGTCCACAGCTGTTCGTCATTTTTATAAGTGGCCTGGATGAGGGCGTAGAAGGGTGGGTTAGTAAATTTGCAGATGACACTAAGGTCGGTGGAGTTGTGAATAGAGACGAAGGATGTAGTAGGTTGCAGAGAGACATAGAGAAGCTGCAGAGCTGGACTGAGAAGTGGCAAATGGAGTTTAATGTGGACAAGTGTGAGGTGATTCACTTTGGTCGGAGTAACCGGAATGCAAAGTATTGGGCTAATGATAAGATTCTTGGGAGTGCAGATGAGCAGAGAGATCTCGGTGTCCATGTACATAGATCCTTGAAAGTTGCCACCCAGATTGACAGGGTTGTTAAGAAGGCATACACTGCTTTGGCCTTTATTAATAGAGGGATTGAGTTTCAGAACCAGGAGGTTATGCTGCAGCTGTACAAAGCTCTGGTACGGCCACACTTGGAGTATTGTGTACAGTTCTGGTCACCGCATTAGAAGAAGGATGTGGAAGCTTTGGAAAGGGTTCGGAGGAGATTTACTAGGATGCTGCCTGGTATGGAGGGAAGGTCTTATGAGGAAAGGCTGAGGGACTTGAGGCTGTTTTCGTTGGAGAGAAGAAGGTTGAGAGGTGACTTAATAGAGACATACAAGCTAATCAGAGGGTTAGATAGGGTGGACAGGGAGAGCCTTTTTCCAAGTATGGGGATGGCAAACATGAGGGGACACAACTTTAAAGTGAGGGGAGATTGGTATAAGACAGATGTCAGAGGTAGTTTCCTTACTCAGAGAGTTTGAAGGGTATGGAATGCTTTGCCTGCAACGGTAGTAGATTCGCCAAGCTTAAGTGCATTTAAGTTGTCATAGGACAGGCATATGGACATATATGGAATAGTGTAGGTGGGATGGGCTTCAGATTAGTATGACAGGGCAGCGCAACATCGAGGGCCGAATGGCCTGTACTACGCTGTAATGTTCTATGTTCTATGTTCTAATGTCAGTCGAAAAGCGATAGGAGCAATGTGCTGCTTGATGGTATTCTAGACCTTGACTTATTCTTTCCAAGCACATTGGCATGGGATTCTGGGTAATCCAAGATGGAGGACAGGTAAAATTTCTGGCTGTAACGGCTGTTCCTTTCCTTGAGGTATTTTAGGTGTTGGAGGTGATTTCCTTGAATTCCAGGAGCAGCAATTACTGTTTTATATGCTGTAGCATTGTTTTAGAACTTTGGAAAAAAAAGTCAAAACAACAGCAGTTTTAAAAGGGAGAAGAACAGACAAAGGAAGCACATGGTGAGGACAGTGCACGAGAGAGAGAGAGAGAGAGAGACAGACAGACAGACAGACAGAGCCTGCACAGTTACTGCCTTTGCTGTTTTTGAATTCACGTGTCGCTCGACATCGGAGTGCATCTGGGAACATAAACAAACAGTGAATTTCACAACTAATCTTGGAGGAACCGGTTTGGGTGAAGTTCATAACATAGAATCAGATAAGTTAATTGTTGTTTTAAGTATGTCCAAGAGAAAGGCTGTATTAGTGAGTACTGTGGGTTCTTTCTTGATTATGTGTTTTTGGAGATTAGTCTCTTGATTAAACTTAAAATATAAGACATAGCTATTAATTTAACCTGATGCAGTGTTTTGTAGAGGAATAAGACGGTGTTATTTTCTGGGTCAGTAGATTGTGAAGGAGCAAAAATGGCCTTTGCAGTGATACATACTTCTTGTCAGATGTGGGAGTTTAAAGAGAGTTTAAGGGTTACTGCGGATTATATCTGCCATAAATGTTGTTGGATGCGAATCTTATCAGATCGAGTGAATCTGTTGAAGAGACAGATAGAAGCGAAGAGGAATTTGCAACAGTAACAGTATGTGATGGATGGCAGTTATAGGAAGGGGGGAAAGTCTCAGATACAGTCACATAGATGGGTTAACTCCAGAAAGGGTAAGAGAGATAGGTACCTAGGGCAGGAGTCTTTTGTGGATTTACCCATTTCAAACAGGTATGCTGTTTTGGAAAATGTAGGGGGTGATAGATTCTCAGGGGAATGTAGCATGAACAGCCAAGTTTCTGGTACTGAGACAGGCTCTAATGCAACGAGGGGTACGTCAGCTTCCAAGAGATCAATTCTGTAGTCTGAGGTACAGACAGATGTTTCTGTGGCCAGAATAGGAAAAGCAGAATGGTGTGTTGTTTCCCTGGTGCCAGGATCAAGGATGTCTCAGAGAGGGTGCAGAATGTTCTCACAGGGGAGAGGGGCCAGCAAGAGGTCATTGTCCATATTGGAACCAATGTTATAGGAAGGGAAAAAGTTGAGATTCTGAATGGAGATTACAGAGAGTTAGGCAGAAATTTAAAAAAGGAGGTCCTCAAGGGTAGTAATATCTGAATTATTCCTAGTGCTACAAGCTAGTGAGGGTAGGAATAGGAGGATAGAGCAGATGGATGCATGGCTGACGAGCTGGTGTATGGGAGAAGGATTCACATTTTTGGATCATTGGAATCTCTTTTGGGGTAGAAGTGACCTGTACAAGAAGGACAGATTGCACCTAAATCGAAAGAGGATTAATATACTGGCAGGGAAATTTGCTCGAACTGCTAGGTGGGGGGATGGGACACAGGCAGATCGTGAGGAAAGAGATCTATCTGAGACTGGTACAGTTGAGAACAGAAGTGAGTCAGGGCACGCAGGGACAAAGTAGGACTAATAAATTAAACTGCATTTATTTTAAGGGGCCTAATAGGGAAGACAGATGAATTCAGGGCATGTTTAGGAACATAGGACTGGGATATCACAGCAATTACAGAAACATGTCTCAGGGATAGACAGGACTGGCAGCTGAATGTTCCAGGATACAAATGCCACAGAAAGGATAGAAAGGGAGGCAAGAGAGGAGGGGGAGTGGCATTTTTGATAAGGGATAGCATTACAGCTGTGCTGAGGGAGGATACTTCTGGAAATACATCCAGGGAGGTTATTTTGGTGGAACTGAGAAATAAGAAAGGGATGATCACCTTATTGGGATTGTATTGTAGACCCCCTAATAGTCAGAGGGAAATTGAGAAACAAACTTGGAAGGAGATCTCAGCTATCTATAAGAATAATAGGGTGGTTATAGTAGGGGATTTTAACTTTCCAAACATTGACTGGGACTACCATAGTGTTAAAGGTTTAGATGGAGAGGAATTTCTTAAGTGCCTGCAAGACAATTTTCTAATTAAGTAAGTGGATTTACCTATTAGAGAAGGTGCAAAACTTGACCTACTCTTGGGAAATAAGGCAGGGCAGGTGACTGAAGTGTCAGTGGGGGTGCACTTTGGGGCCAGCGACCATAATTGTATTCATTTTAAAATAGTGATGGAAAAGGATAGACCAGATCTAAAAGTTGAAGTTCTAAATTAGAGAAAGGCCAACTTTGACAGTATTAGGCAAGAACTTTCAAATATTGATTGGACTCAGATGTTCACAGGTAAAGGAATGGCTGGGAAATGGGAAGCCTTCAGAAATGAGATAACAAGAATCCAGAGAAAGTATATTCCTGTTAGGGTGAAAGGAAAGGCTGGTAGGTATAGGGAATGCTGGATAACTAAAAGAAAATGAAGGTTTGGTTAAGAAAAAGAAGGAAGCATATGTCAGGTATAGACAGGATAGATCGAGTGAATCCTTTGAAGAGTATAAAGGAAGTAAGAGTATATTTAAGATGGAAATCAGGAGGGCAAAAAGGGGACATGAGATAGCTTTGGCAAATAGAATTAAGGAGAATCCAAAGGGCTTTTACAAATATATTAAGGACAAAAGAGTAACTAGGGAGAGAATAGAGCTGCAGAAAATGGGGGAGATACTAAATGAATATTTTGCATGAGTATTTATTGTGGAAAAGGATATGGAAAATATTGACTGTAGGGAAATAGATGGTGACATCTTGCAAAATGTCCAGATTACAGCGGAGGAAGTGCTGGATGTATTGAAACAGTTAAAGGTGGATAAATCCCCAGGACCTGGAAGCTAGAGAAGTGTTTGCTGGGCCCCTTGCTGAGATATTTGTATCATCGATAGTCATAGGTGAGATGCCAGAAGACTGGAGTATGGCAAATGTGGTGCCACTGTTTAAGAAGGGCAGTAAAGACAAGCCAGGGAACTATAGACCAGTCAGCCTGACCTCAGTGGTGGGCAAGTTGTTGTTGGAGGGAATCCTGCGGGACAGGATGTACATGTATTTGGCAAGGCAAGGACTGATTAGAGATAGTCAACATGGCTTTGTGCATGGGAAATCATGTCTCACAAACTTGATTGAGTTTTTTGAAGAAGTAACAAAGAAGATTGATGAGGGCAGAGCATTTGATGAGATCTAAATGGACTTCAGTAAGGTGTTTGACAAGATTCCCCATGGCAGACTGATAAGCAAGGTTAGATCTCTTGGAATACAGGGAGAACTAGCCATTTGGATAAAGAACTGGCTCAAATATAGAAGACAGAGGGTGGTGGTGGAGGGTTGTTTTTCAGACTGGAGGCCTGTGACCAATGGAGTGCCACAAGGATCGGTGCTGGGTCCTCTACTTTTTGTTGTATATATAAACAATTTGGATGCGAGCATAAGAGGTAAAGTTAGTAAGTTTGCAGATGACACCAAAATTGGAGGTGTAGTGGACAGCGAAGAGGTTACCTCAGATTACAACAGGATCTGGATCAGATGGGCTGAGAAGTGGCAGATGGAGTTTAATTCAGATAAATGTGAGGTGCTGCATTTTGGGAAAGCAAATCTTAGCAGGACTTATACACTTAATGGTAAGGTCCTAGGGAGTGTTGCTGAACAAAGAGATCTTGAAAGTGGAGTCGCAGGTAGATAGGATAGTGATGAAGGGGTTTGGTATGCTTTCCTTTATTGGTCAGAGTATTGAGTACAGGTGTTGGGAGGTCATGTTGTGGCTGTACCGGACATTGATTAGGCCACTGTTGGAATATTGCGTGCAATTCTGGTCTCCTTCCTATCGGAAAGATGTTGTGAAACTTGAAAGGATTCAGAAAAGATTTACAAGGATGTTGCCACGGTTGGAGGATTTGAGCTATAGGGAGAAGCTGAACAGGCTGGGATTGTTTGTCCTGGAGCGTTGGAGGCTAAGGGGTGACCTTATAGAGGTTTACAAAATTATGTGGGGCATGGATAGGATAAACAGACAAAGTCTTTTTCCTAGGGTCAGGGAGTCCAGAACTAGAGGGAATAGGTTTAAGGTGAGAGGGGAAAGATATAAAAGAGACCTAAGGGGCAACCTTTTCACGCAGAGGGCGGTATGTGTATGGAATGATCTGCCAGAGGAAGTGGTGGATGCTGGTACAATTGCAAAATTTAAGAGGCATTTGGATGGGTATATGAATAGGAAGGGTTTGGAGGGATACGGGCCGGGTGCTGGCAGGTGGGACTAGATTGGGTTGGGATATCTTGTTGGCATGGACAGGTTGGACCGAAGGGTCTGTTTCCATGCTGTACACCTCTTTGACTCTATGACTCTATTAGCTTTGACACTTGGCTCATGATGCAGAGTGATGGATTCAATGGGGGCTCACTTCCTGCAGTTTTCCATGAAGGTCTCTTCTTGTAAACCTTTTCCCCTTACCTGAGGTCTAGTGACCCTTAAGTTAAAGCATCACCTGTCATCTCACTTTAAAGACCAGCCCTTTGGCCTGGGAAGACTCAGGTCTTCCAATTAGTTCAGCCTGATTGTAAACCTTACTGTACTCTTGACTTCATTGCTTCACTATTTCAGACTGCCTGTTTTGATGAGGACCATCCATCTCCTGAAGAAAATGCAGAAGAGGAAGTGATGTAATAGTATCAATCACAATTAAGTGAAATGAAAGCTTCTTTCCTATATTGAAGACCAGACTTCTTCAAAATATAAGCCGGATCCAGACCTCACCAAAGAAGTTCAATCACAAAGCAAAATAAGTCTTGAATTATGGAATTAGAAAGTAAGTCTTCAGTCATGCAAGAAAATGATCTCATAACTCCAATGTAACATCAATAAGATTAATGTTTCAGACAGGGTGGAGGGTGACCTCACCTCTAGTCGAAAAAGCCTATGCTATGCAATACATCTTTACAGTGGTGTCTGGAGCATCAGCATGAACGAGACATTTTCAGAGAAAAATTCCAAACTTCAGAAATGATTCAACCACAGGATATTTCACAACCTAAGACAGCTAATAAAATGCTATCTGGGGAACAAGACCAGCTTAAGCTCATGCCAACACTCAATGTTCAGGAATCTGAGCTGCATCTTGAGAAGATGAGCTGTGTAACTTGCAGCTGGATGAGCTGAGCACACCTCATTAATAAACCATGTGCCCACTTGAGTTTTTCTTACAATCAACAACTAGGGGATCAAACTACAGAGCTTCAGGCGACACAGAATGCCTTGGCCAAGATTTTCTTTGAGTACTTGAATGAGCTCAAACCGGTCAAAATTAATTCAGAATTGTATAAGATCAACAGACAGAGACAACTGATCTAAAAACTCAACTATTAGCAACGCACTGCGCAATCAAGTCTTGGAGACTCAGAAACAACAGGCTACAACAGATTTCCAGAAATCCTCCACGCAGATAACTAATGTCCTCATACAATTGATAAAAACGAACAGATTCATGGATTGAGTCAAAAAGTCTCTCTCATGTAAATGTTGCAAGCTACAAATTCATTCTGAATTGTGAGCTAAGACAAACATTCTGTAATTAATGAGTTCAACTCATGTGTTAAAAAAAAGATACTCCTGAGAGAAAAAGACAAAAAAACATTCCTTTAAGTTTATAGCAGACATCAAGAAAACGCTAGATTTTGTTAAGGGCTTGGCCACTGGTAGCAGGAGGATGAAGTTTTGAAAGAAATTTTGAAGAAAGTGAGGAAATCATCCAGCTGTCCATCCAGCTACATAAGAATGAAATATAATCCAAATGTATATTCCTCAGAAATTACCTTGCCTGCAGAGAAGCATCAATCTAGTCCAGTCACATGTTTGCCCTCGCAGGTAATAACAAAGGAGGCCACACATTCTTCCAAGAGCATTGTGAGACTACACCTGGAGCAACTAGAAGAAAGTGCGGACTGCAGATGCTGAAGATCAGAGTCGAGAGTGTGGTGCTGGAAAAGCACAGCAGGTCAGGCAGCATCTGAGGAGCAGGAGAATCAATGTTTCAGGCATAAGCCCTTTATCAGGAATTCTGATGAAGGACTTATGCCCAAAATGTCAATTCTCCTACACCTCAGATGCTGTCTAACCTGCTGTGCTTTTCCAGCACCACACTCTCTACAATTGGAGCAATGTCCCAGGAAGACTATACTGCCATGGAAGGAGTGCACTATAAGTTCATGGCGCTGTTAATTCCTGAGGAGAAACGGAGGAGGCTTAAGTTTGTATACTGTTGAGTTTCAATGAATGAGAGTATTGAAACTTAAAAAGAACTTGCAAGGCATGACAAAGTGGCCATAGCTAGGATACTTGCCCTGGCTGGTGAGTCTAAAACCAGGAAAGATAGCTTCAGGATAAGGGCAAGCCATTTAAGGCTGAGATAAAGAGAAATTTATTCAACTAGAAGGCAGTGAATCCTTGAAATTATTTACACCAAAGAAACGCAATCATTCAGCAGGTTTAAGGCAAAAATTGATAAATGTCTGTATACTAATAACATCAAGGGTAAATTGGATTTCCCAAGTTTTGTAGAAAAACGATGTGGAGATATTTGATCACGCATGATTTTTTTTGAATGATGGAGCAGACTTGGTGGTGTTGATGGCCTACTCCTGCTCTTTACTTTTTGTAAATCTGCGAACAAAGCATTTGGCGGTTAATGCCTCATGCAAAAGAGGGTGGAGTGGAAATGCAAGTAACAGGTTAAATGTTCACGGGCAAATCTTGAAGGATGTGGTTAAATGTCAATTGGTAAATGAAAAATATAAAAAGAATTGGTGGTGGGGGGGTGCAAAGGAGTAGAAGAAAGATTAATTATAGCCGATCAAATAATTGTCACTGAGTCTGTCACTCACCAGCCTGACTTGGAAAGATATTGACATTTCTTCAGTGTGGCTGTATCAAAATCTTGGAGCTCACTCGTTGATGGTATTTTGGGCCTATTTACACTAAATGGGCTGCTGTGATTTAAGAACAACCACCTTCTCAAGGGTGATCAAGGATATGCTGGCCCAGTCAGTGGCACCCACATCCCATGTGGTTCTGCATGGTAGACTGTTTTGTAAGGTTAGGTCACATGGCGTTGAGGGAGAACTGGCCAACTGGATACAAAATTGGCTTGATAGAGTGGAGATAGAGTGTAGTGGTACAGGGTATTTGTTCAAACTGGAGGCCTGCGGTACAGTTCTGGTCACCACACTGCCAGAAGGATGTGGATGCATTGTGGAGAGGATACAGAAAATATTACCGGGATGTTGCCTGGTATGGGGGATATTAGTATGAAAGAAGGTTAAATATACTGGCTTTATTTTCACTGGAACACAGGAGGTTGAGGAGCAACTTTGTGGATATTTATAAAATTGTGAATGGCATGGATAGAGTGGAAAGTTTGAGGCTTTTTCCCAGGATGGAGGGGCCAATTACTAGGGGACACAGGTTCAAGGTGTGGGGGAGGGGATGAGGAGGGGAGGTTTCTTTTTTGCAAGGCAAGCTTTTCAGATAAAAGGTGGTGAGTGCCTGGAACACACTGCCAGAGGAGGTGGTGGAAGCAGACACAATAGTAGCATTCAAGAAGTACCTGGATGAAGATATGAACTGGAAAGGACTAGAGGGATATGGATCCTGTAAATGAAGACAATTTTAGTATGGAAGGGCAAAATGTGTTAGCACAGGCTTGGAGGGCTGAAGCACTGTATTGTTCTTTGTTCTTTCTTAGAAGTACAGGTACATAGTTCCTTGAAAGTGGTGTCATGGGTAGATAGGGTGATGATGAATGCATTTAGCATGCTTGCCTTCATCGGTCAGAGCATTGATGACCGATGCTGTGACATCATTGCAAGACATTGATAAGGCCAAACTTGGAGAACTGTATACAATTCTGTTCATACTACTATAGGAAGGTTATTAAACTGAAAAGGGTTCAAAAAAAATTTACAAGAATGTTAAACCACACCAGAAGATTTGAGTTATAAGGAGAGGCTGGCTAGCTGGAATATGTTTCCTCCGGAGTGTAGGAGACTGAAGGGTAACCTTATAGAGGTTTATAAAATCATGAGGGTCACAGAGAGGCTGAATAGCTAAGTCCTTTACCCAAGGGTAGTCAAGTCCAAAACTAGAGGGCATCGATTTGAGGTGAGAGTAAAAGGAACCTGAGGGGCACTTTATGTAGAATGAGCTCCTAGAGAAGATGGTGGAGGCAAGAACAATTAGAACATTTAAAGGACATTTTGACAGGTTCATGGATAGGAAAAGTTACAGGGACAGGGGCCAAATGTAGGCAGATTGGACTAGGTCAATTTAGGAAACCTGGTTACAATGGAGGAATTGGACTGGCAAATGAATGAGTTTATAAAACCATGTTGAAAAAGTAACCATGTCAGATCACAAAGAAATGGAGCCTGTGTGTCTGTTTGACTGCAAAAGGATGTGGCGATAGTAGAGCTTGCTAGAGGTCATGCTTGATGATATGCATTACACCCCTGCACACTGCACACTGGCTGACTCAGGAATTTGTAATCTGTTGCAGCAAAGAGAAATGATATTCATTTTCATGGCATGTAGGTGTCACTGGGTAGACCTTTCTTTTTTAATTCAACTCTGGTTCAATAGACAGTGCAGCAGGGCCTACCAGGAGCAGGATCAGACATGCCTGAAACTGAGGTGCCAAACTGATGAAGCAATCAAACAGGACTACTTGCACACCAGACAGTATAATCAGCAAGAGATAGACAGAGCTAAACGTCTTAATTCCATCCTAACTGGAAACATTCTTGAAGCATCTTGCTTTTTCCTGGTTCATGCTCCATCAGGCTTATATTTCTTTTCCATCCTTATTTTCTCAAAGGGCTGTCAGGAGTCAACTGCACTGCTGTGGTCGTGAGTTACGTCCAGGCTAAACCCAGTGAGGATAGTAGCTTTGCTTCTCTAAAGTGAACCAGATGGGTTTTCATGAAAATCAACTTTGTTACATCGTTGCTATTATGCAGTTTTTATTCATGATTTTTATTTAAAATACTTCTTACTACCTGCCATGATGAATGTCAAACCCTGGTCCCCAGGATGGGGTTCTGGATCGCTAGTCCTGTGACAGTTCTACTATTCCACACTAACCCCATCATAAAATCACAGAGTTGTACATTGCAGAGGAGGCCATTCAGCCCAATGAGTCTGCACTGCCAAAAATATAAGACCCACTCATCCCACTTTCCCACACCAGGCCTGTTGCCCTGAATGCTAAGACACCTCAAGTGCATATTCAAATACTTTCAAAGTTTAGCGGTTTCCCACCTCAACTGCCTTCAAAGGAAGCACAGTCCAGACCCTCATCACTCTCTGGATGAAAAAGCTTTTTAAGTCCCCCCTGAATCTCTGCCTTTGACTAAAAATTATGCTTGCTCATTATCGATCATTCAACTGAGAGAAACAGCTGCTTTCTATTCACCTTGCCCTTGTCCCTCACAACATTCTACACCTCAACCTTCACTTCTTCAACAAAACAACTCAAGTATATCCAGCTTCTCTTCACAGCTGAAATGCTCTATTCCAGACACCATCTTGGTGAATCTCCTCTGCACTCCTTCCGGTGCAGTCATACCCTTCCTATCATGTGGCGACCAGAAGTGCACTCAGTATTCCAGCTGTGGCCTAGCCAAAATTCTGTGCAGCTCCAAAATGTTCTCTCTGCTCTGAAATATATGCCATGACAGATAAAGGCAAGCTTCCCATATGCCTCCTTTCCTACCCTATTAATGTGTCCTCAGTTCCTCTGCGCATCCCACTGTGTTATTAATCCTTAAGTACTCCTTTCTTTTGTTTCTTCTTTCAAAGTGCATCTTCTTTCATTTATTAGGGTCAAATTCCATCTGCCACTGATGTACCCATCTGACCAATCCTGTCACCTAATATTTTCTTCCTCATTGTAAAGCACTTGGCCAATCTTTGTGTCATCTCCAAGCTTGCTTATCATCCCCTTCACTCATTCTCATCTACATCATTACAAATAAATGTCTCGAGCAAATATCCTGTACAGACCTATTGAACTTGATTCTTCGAAAATTCAATGGTAGCTTTGAAATTAGCTAAAGACTATAAAGGATCATAAGCATCTCAGATCCATTAATGAGAGACAATTTGTGATAGATTTAAGACAGATATTAGGGGTAGTTCCTTCACTCAGAGAGTAGTAGGAATGTGGAACAGCCCTGTATTCCTGACGAAGGGCTTTTGCCCAAAACGTCGATTTTCCTGCTCCTCGGATGCTGCCTGACCTGCTGTGCTTTTCCAGCACCACTCTAATCTAGAATCTGGTTTCCAGCATCTGCAGCCCTTGTTTTTACCTGCCTGCAACAATAGTAGGCTTGCCGACGTTAAGGACATTTAAATGAGCATTGGACAACATATGGATAATAATGGAATGGTGTAGGTTAGATCGGCATCAGATTATTTTCACAGGTCGGTGTGACATTGAGGACTAAAGGGCTTGTACTACACTGCAATGTTCTATGTCCTATGGTCTATTAATTGATTAAAATTAGCTTGAGGAGCAAGGCAAGAGGCAGGTTTTGATGAAACAGTCCACAGAAAAGTATCCCAACTAAAGCATTATCAGTCATACAGATGTTCTACAGGAAAGAATGAGGGGTATTATAACATATTACTTTTTCTCAATTTAACCAATTTTGTAAGCATGAATGGAAAGATGGCCAAAATTATTGACTCAATTTCTTTATTGTGGTTGCTTTGTCCTATCATTGACTTGGCAAGTTTATGGAACAATCAGCCAAAAATATCCTGAATGCATATTTTATCCATCATCATCGACTATCAATCCAAGTTTAAGGTCAAAATTTTTTTCCGTCATCATAGATTATCAATCCAATTTAAGGTCTGAAATGTTACGTTTGCATATGACACAGGAATGAAGGCTCCTTGCTATCTTTGCCCATGAAACATTACCTCACCACCGATTTTCTTGTCCCCTCACTGAAACAAAAGTAATTGCCACTTGCTTGGCTATAAAACACTAGGGTATAGATATGGTTTCTGTGTTTGATTTCTTTTTGTCTAGGTCATGGGCGCCGCTGGTAAGGCCAGCATTTGTGGCCCAGCCTAATTGCCCTTGAATTGATTGGGTCTCTCAGCCAGTTCAGAGAGAAGTTAAGTATCATATTATTGTGAGTCTGGAGTCATATGTTGGCCAGAGCGGGTAAGAATGGAAGATTTCCTTCCCTAAAGGAACTTAGTTAGTCAGATGGGATTTTACAACAATCGACAATGGTTTCATGGTTGCCATTGGACCACCTTCTGATTCCAGGTTTAGGAGTTTATTTCAGATTGCACTAATTGCTGTAGAGGGATTTGAACCCATGTTCCCAGAACATTAATCTGGGTCAATCAACCAGTGACATTATCATTATGTCATTGCCAAAGTAAAATAGTTCTAGTTGTTGGACAAAGTTAAAAAGTCAACTAGGAGAAAGTGAGGACAGCAGAAGCTGGAGATCAGAGTCAGGAGAATCAATGTTTCAGGCATAAACCCTTTATCAGTAATGAGGCCTCATTCCTGATGAAGGGCTTATGCCCGAAATGTCGATTCTGCTGCTCCTCGGATGCTGCCTGACTGGCTGTGCTTTCTTAACACCGCACTCTCGAAAGTTCAAAATGACATAACACCAGATTATAGTCCGATAGGTTTATTTGAAGTACAAGCTTTTGGAGCTACCGGAAGAAGGAGCTACCTTCTTGAAAGAGTGTACATCCAAATAAATCTGTTGGACTATAACCTGGTGTTGTCTGATTTTTAATATTGTCCACCCCTGTCTAACACCGGCACCTTCACATCGTGGCTAGTTGTTGGATGCTAACCATTTCATCCCTTTGACATCGTTACAAAAGATCTTCATGTTAGTGCTTTAGGTCCAGATATCTTCAATTTCTTCAACAATTGCCTTCCATCTAACCTAAGGTAAGGTATTCTCATCTGAAGAAGGGCCTGAAATATTAACTCTGATTTCTCTCCATTGATGCTACCAGAGCAGCTGAGTTAGGAGAAGGTGAGGACTACACATGCTAGAGATCAGAGTTGAAGAGTGTGGTGCTGGAAAAGCACAGCTGGTCAGGCAGCATTCTGTCCCTCGGATGCTGCCTGACCAGCTGTGCTTTTTCAGCACCACACTTTCAGACCAGCTGAGTTGTCTCAAAAATTTTGGTTTTTGTTTCTGATTTCCAGCATCTGCAGTTCTTTGTTTTTATTTTTTTCAGCATTTAAGATTTTCTTTAAAAATTTAAATAGTAGATGTTTGAGCATGGCATGTGATTTGTTTCCTAGCTATAATTGTTAAAATTATATCTTCCGCTAAGTTATAATGAATTATCAAATTACATTTTCTTTTGAAGAAAGGAATTACACCAGGTCTTAAGTAATCACATTTGCGGTATTAATAAAGCAATAAGCATATAAGTCAGGATAAGTCTTGGGTAAACTTACATCATGGTCATTAGCATGTTAAAAAGTGTCATTTTGTTACTGAAAATGGCATGAAGGATTTTTGATAGAATAAATTCTGCAACAAATTTTAATAGTAACCATTAACACTACATATGATAGATGTGCAGTACCCAACAGAGCAGAATAAAACTTGTTAAAATGGTTCTCTTGCTGCTCAATTAATTAACCAACCTGATATAGAAGGATAATACCAGAAGTTGGGATCTTCCAGCCTAATTAGGCGGCAGGAGATCCTCCCTATATGGAATCTAAAACTTTATGAAGCAGCAGACCGTCATCATCTCATTTTCTTTATTTTATATCCAGAGTGCTCTTACACAACTGACTGTTATTTTTTCCATCACCATTTCACACAGATTTTTTTCAATTATTAACCACCACCAGTCAATCCCCAATGGGGACGGCAAACACAAGGGAACACAACTTTAAAGTGAGGGGAGATAGGTATAAGACATATGTAGTTTCTTTACTCAGAGAGTAGTAAGGGTATGGAATGCATTGCCTGCAATGGTAGTAGATTCGCCAAGTTTAAATGCATTTAAGTCGTCATTGGACAGGCATATGGACGTATATGGAATAGTGTAGGTGGGATGGGCTTCAGATTAGTATGACAGGGCGGCGCAACATCGAGAGCCGAACGGCCTGTACTGCGCTGTAATGTTCTATGTTCTATGATGTGTTCCAATTGAATAATTTACGAGCAAAGCCAGTGGTGGGTGATGCAAGCCATTAACGACAGAACATGAAACATAGAACTTAGAAATGTACAGCACAGAACAGGCCCTTCAGCCCACGATGTTGTGCCAAGGATTATTCCTAATCTAAAATAAAGTAACCATGAGGGAAAGTTAGGGGAAGGGACTACCATTATCTTCTCAAGGATAATGAAGGATTGACAAAATAATTGACCTTGTCAAACAAAGACCATAAGACTAGGAGCCAATGAAGGGCCAATGTCAACACCCCTGGTCTTCTGACTTCTCCACGTAATCCTTCATCCCCATACCAATCAAAAATCTCTCTATCTTTGTCTTAAAAACACTCAATGATGTGGCTAAGTGATATAGTTGCAGCGTTGTAGAGATGTACAGCACAGAAACAGACCCTTTGGTCCAACTAGTCCATGCTGACCAGATATCCTAATTTAATCTAGTCCCATTTGCCAGCACTTGGCTCAAAACCCTCTAAACATTTCCTATTCATATATCCATCCAGATGCCTTTCAAATGCTGCAATTGTACCAGCCTCCACCACTTCCTCTGGCAGCTCATTCCATACACGTACCATCCTCTGCGTGAAAAAGTTGCCCTACGAGTCCCTTTTAAATCTGTCCCCTCTCACCCTAAACTGATACCCTCTAGTTCTAGACTCCCCGATCCCAGGGAAAAGACCTTGTCTATTTACCCTATCCATGCCCCTCATGATTTTATATGGAACAAAGAACATTACAGCGCAGTACAGGCCCTTCGGCCCTCGAGTATGCGCCAACCTGTCATACCAATCTGAAGCCCATCTAACCTACACTTTTCCATGTACGTCCGTATGCTTGTCCAATGACGACTTAAATGCACTTAAACTTGGCGAATCTACTACCGTTGCAGGCAAAGCATTCCATACCCTTACTACTCTCTGAGTAAAGAAACTACCTCTGACATCTGTCCTATATCTATCACCCCTCAATTTAAAGCTATGCCCCCTCGTGTTCGCCGTTACCATACTTGGAAAAAGGCTCTCCCTGTCCACCCTATCTAACCCTCTGATTATCTTGTATGTCTCTATTAAGTCACCTCTCAACCTTCTTCTCTCGAATGAAAACAGCCTCAAATCCCTCAGCCTTTCCTCGTAAGACCTTCCCTCCATTCCAGGCAACATCCTAGTAAATCTCCTTTGAACCCTTTCCAAAGCTTCCACATCCTTCTTATAATGCAGTGACCAGAACTGTACACAATACTCCAAGTGCAGCCGCACCAGAGTTTTGTACAGCTGTAGCATAACCTCATGGTTCTGGAACTCGATCCCTCTATTAATAAAAGCTAAAACATTGTATGCCTTCTTAACAACCCTGTCAACCTGGGTGGCAACTTTCAAGGATCTGCGTGCCTGGACACCGAGATCTCTCTGCTCATCTACACTACCAAGAATCTTACCATTACCCCAGTGCTTTGCATTCCGGTTACTCCGACCAAAATGAATCACCTCACACTTGTCTACATTAAACTCCATTTGCCACCTCTCAGCCCAGCTCTGCAGCTTATCTATGTCTCTCTGTAACCTACAACATCCTTTGTCACTATCCACAACTCCACCGACCTTAGTGTCGTCTGCAAATTTACTACCCCACACTTCTACGCCCTCATCCAGGTCGTTTATAAAAATGACAAACAGCAGTGGACCCAACACCGACCCTTGCGGTATACCACTGGTAACTGGACTCTCGGATGAATATTTCCCATCAACCACCACCCTCTGTCTTCTTTCAGCAAGCCAATTACTGATCCAAACTGCTATATCTCCCACAATCCCATTCCACCGCATTTTGTCCAAAGCCTACTGTGGGGAACCTTATCGAACACCTTGCTGAAATCCATATGCACCACATCAACCGGTTTACTCTCATCTACCTGTTTTGTCACCTTCTCAAAGAACTCAATTAGGTTTGTGAGGCATGACCTACCCTTCACAAAACCGTGCTGACTATCCCTGATCAAATTATTCTTTTCTAGATGATTATAAATCCTATCTCTTATAACCTTTTCCAACACTTTACCATAATTGAAGTAAGGTTCACTGATCTGTAATTACTCCCCTTCTTGAACAGGGGAACCACATTTGCTATCCTCCAGTCTTCTGGCACTATTCCTGTAGACAATGACAATTTAAAGATCAATGCCAAAGGCTCGGCAATCTCCTCCCTGGCTTCCCAAAGGATCCTAGGATAAATCCCATCTGACCCAGGGGACTTATCTATTTTCACACGCTGTAGGATTTCTAATACCTCTTCCTTGTGAACCTCAATCACACTTAGTCTATTAGCCTGTATCTCAGTATTCTCCTTGACAACATTGTCATTTTCTAGAGTGAATACTGTCGAAAAATATTCATTTAGTGCTTCCCCTATCTCCTCTGACTCCACACACAACTTCCCACTACTATCCTTGATTGGTCCTAATCTTACTCTTGTCATTCTTTTATTCCTTAAATACTTATAGAAAGCCTTAGGATTTACCCTGATCCTATCTGGCAACAAGTTCTCATGTCTCCTCCTGGCTCTTCTGAGCTCTCTCTTTAGGTCTTTCCTGGCTACCTTGTAACCCTCAAGCGCTCTAATTGAGCCTTCACATCTCATCCTAACATAAGCCTTCTTCTTCCTCTTGACCAGAGATTCCACTTCCTTCGCAAACCATGGCTCCCGCGCTCTAAAGCTTCCTCCTTGCCTGACAGGTACATACTTATCTAGGACACACAGGAGCTTTTCCTTGAATAAGCTCCATATTTCTAGTGTGCCTGCCCCCTGCGGTTTCCTTCCCCATCCAATGCTGCTTAAATCTTGCTTAATCGCATTGTAATTGCCTTTCCCCCAGCTGTAACTCTTGCCCAGTGGTAAACACCTTTCTATCACTAAAGTAAACATAACAGAATTGTGATTGTGATCACCAAAGTGCTCACCTACTTTCAAGTCTAACACCTGGCCAGGCTCATTACGCAGTACCAATCTAATGTGGCTTCGCCCCTTGTTGGCCTGTCTACATACTGTGTCAGGAAGCCCTCCTGCACACACTAGACAAAAACTGACCCATCTATGGTACTCATACTATGGTGTCCCCAGTCAATATTTGGAAAGTTGAAGCTCCCATGACAACTACCCTGTCTCGCTCACTCCTATCGAGAATCATCTTTGCTATCCTTTCCTCTACATCTCTGGAACTATTCAGACGCCTATAGAAAACTCCCAACAGGGTGACCTCTCCTTTTCTGTTTCTAACTTCAGCCCATACTACCTCAGTTAACAAGTCCCCAAACATTCTTTCTGCAATTGTAATACTGTCCTTGACCAACAATGCCACACCTCCCCCTCTTTTACCATCTTCTCTGCTCTTACTGAAACATCTAAATCCTGGAACATTCAACAACCATTCCTGTCCCTCTATAAACCTCTCTAAGGTCACCCCACAGCCTCTGACACTCCAGGGATAGCAGCCCCAGCCTATTCAGCCTCTCCCTTTAGCTCAAATCCTCCAACCCTGGCAACATCCTTGTAAATCTTTTCTGAACCCTTTCAGGTTTTACAACACTTTTCCGATAGGAAGGAAACCAGACTTGCACACAATATTCCAAAAGTGGCCTAACTAATGTCCTGTACAGCTGCAATATGACTTTTCAATTCCTATACTCAATGCACTGACCAATAAAGGAAAGCATATTAAATGCCTTCTTCACTATTCTCTCTACCTGAGGATTTGGAACGTCATGTAACAGTTATACTGGGCATTGGTGAGGCTGCTTTTGGAGTACTGCATGCAGTTCTGGTCACCTCGCTATAGGAAGGATATTATTAAATTGGAAAGGGTGCTGAAAAGATTTACCAGGATGTTACTGAGACTGGGTGGGGAGAAGGTGGGGGGGCCGGCGGTGGAGGTTGCGTTAAGAAGGAGAGACTGGATAGGCTTGGACATTTTTCATTGGAGTTAAGGAGTTTGAGGGGTGACTTTATAAAGATTTACAAAATCATGAAGGGCATAGACAAGGTTAATAGCAAAGGTCCTTTCCCTAGGGTAGGGATATTCAAACCTAGACGGCATAATTAAGGTGAAAATGAAAAGATTTAAGAGGCCCCTGAGGGGCAACTTTATAACACCGATGGTGGTTTGTCGGTGGAATTAATGGCCAGCGGAAGAGGTGGAGGCAGTCGCAACATTAACATATTTGGACATGTACATGAATAGGAAACATTTAGAGGGATATAGGCCAAATGCAGACAAATGGGATGTACTTAATTTGGGAAATTTAGTCGGCATGAATGAGCTAGACTGAAGGGTCTGTTTCCATGCTGTATGACTGTATGACTCTATAACTTGCCTCCACAGCTTTCTCCAGCAATGAGTCCACAGGTTAACTGCCCTCTAGCTAAAATAATTCCTTCTCACCTCTGTTCTAAAGGCTTGTCACTTCACTTTGAGGCTGTATCTTTGGTTCCAATCTCTTCTACTTTGACAAACTTCCTCTCCACATCCACTCTATCCAGGCCTCTTAGTATTCTGTATATTTCAATTGGATCCCCCTCATCCTTCTAAACTCCATTGAATACAGACCCAGAGTCCTCAACTGCTCCTCATTCAACAAGCCCTTCATCACCGGGATCAGTCTGTTCAACCTCCTCTGGAGCCTCCCCAATGCCAGTATATCCTTCCTTAGCAATGGAGCCCAGATTTGCTTATAATATTTCAAACGTGGTCTGACTAGAATCTTATGCAGTCTCAGCAGTACACTATTGTTTTTTATTCTAGGCTTCTTTAAATGTCTGCTAACGTTACATTTTACTACTTAACTACCAACTGAATCTTTGTATTAACCTTAGGAGAATCCTGAATTAGGACTCTCAAGTCCCTTTGAGCTTCAGATTTCTGAAGCCTTTCCACAATTAGAAAAAATAGTTTACACCTCTACTCTTCCAACCAAAGTGCATGCCCTCACACTTCCATAATTTGTATTCCATCTGCCAGTTCTTTGTCCACCACTTCTTTGCCCACTCTTATAGCCTGCCCAAATCCTTCTGCAACCTTCCCACTTCCTCAACACTACCTGAGTGATTTATCCATCTTCAGTACCTCCGTCAATTCTTTGTTCCCCATTGCAACTTCTCCAGCTTCATTTTCCAGTGATCCAATAACCATTCTTGCCCCTCTTTCATATCTTTTGGATATTAAAATTTTTTTATGATGTCTTTGATTATATTACTGGCTAGCTTACTGTCATATTTCATCTTTTCCCTCTTTATTGCTTTTCTTAGCAATCCTTTGCTGGGTTTTTCAAGTTTCCTAATCATCTGGCTCCCTGCTTATCTTTACCATATTGTATGCTTTTCTATTTGCTTTTATTTTGCCCTGACTTCCCTTGTCAGCTATGGTTGCCTCGTCCTCCCCTTAGTATGTTGCTTCTTCCTTGGGATGAATTTCTGTTGTGCCACTCAAATTACCCAGAAACTCCTGCCATTGATGCTCCACCATCTTCCAATCAACTCTGGCCAGTTCTTCCCTCATGTCTTCGTAGTTATTTTTCCTCAGTTGTAAGACTATTACATTTGAATCCAGCTTCTCCAACTCAAACTACAGGGTAAATTGTATTATATGGTCATTGTTGAAAAGTGTGGTGCTGGAAAAGCACAGAAGGCCAGGCAGCATTCGAGGAGCAGGAAAATTGACGTTTCGGGCATAAACCCTTCTTCATATGGTCATTGCCCTGTAGTGTTCCCGCATCTTAAACTCCCTAATCAAGTCTGCTTTAATGCACATCATTACTTCCAGTATTGCCTGTTTCCTCGTGGGGTCCACCAGAGGCTGCTCCAAAAAAAACATCTCATAGACATTTCTCAAATTCTTTTTCTTCAAATCTGTTACCAAGTTGATTTTCCCAGTCTGTCTGCATGTTGAAGTACCCCATGTTTATTGTAATAGTGCCTTTCTTACATGCCTTTTCGATCTTCTGATTTATTTTCTTCCCCATGTCCTGGTAGGAGCCATGCACATAACTCCCATCAGAAGTTTTTAACTTTATGGTTCCTCAATTCCACCCGCACAGAGTCTATGCCTTCTGACTATATCATTTCTCGTTAGTAATTAATTTAATTTCTTACTAACAAGGCAACCCTGCCTCTCAGTCCATCTGCCTGTCCTTTCAATAAGGATGTGTATACTTGGATATTTAGTACCGATTCCTAATCCCCTTGCAGTCATGTCCCTGTGATACCCACCACCTCATACCTATCAATTTGAATCTGTGCTATAAGCTCATTTCCCTTGTTTTGTATACTGTGTACATTTAATTACAACACCCTCAGTCCTGTATTGACGGCACTACACCAACCCTCTCCCCCACACCATTCTCATGGTTGTCATCTTATCTGCTCTGTCTGAAATTAGATTCCTAACCCTTTCCATAATGTCTGTCCTATTACTTGTTCTAGAAGCCTTAATATCCTCTACCCACAGCTACCTAGACTACACCTCCTCACACTCTGCCCCCTGTAAAAACGCCATCCCATATTCCCAATTCCTTCGTCTCTGCCGCATCTACTCCCAGGAGGACCAGTTCCGATACCGTACAGCCCAGATGGCCTGCTTCTTCAAGGACTGCAGATTCCTCCCAGACGTGATCGACGATGCCCTCCACCACATCTCCTCCACTTCCCGCTCCTCCGCCCTTGAGCCCCGCCCCTCCAACCGCCACCAGGACAGAACCCCACTGGTTCTCACCTACCACCCCACCAACCTCCATATACAGCATATCATCCACCGTCATTTCTGCCACCTCCAAACGGACCCCACCACCAGGGATATATTTCCCTCCCCTCCCCTATCAGCATTCCGAAAAGACCACTCCCTCCATGACTCCCTCGTCAGGTCTACACCCCCCACCAACCCAACCTCCACTCCCGACACTTTCCCCTGAAACCTCAAGAAATGCAAAACTTGTGCCCACACCTCCTCCCTTACTTCTCTCCAAGGCCCCAAGGGATCCTTCCATATCCACCACAAATTCACCTGCACTTCCGCGCACATCATCTATTGCATCCGCTGCACCCAATGTGGCTTCCTCTATACTGGGGAGACAGGCCGCCTACTTGTGGAACGTTTCAGAGAACACCTCTGGGACACCCGGACCAACCAACCCAACCATCCCGTGGCTCAACACTTTAACTCCCCCTCCCACTCCACCAAGGACATACAGGTCCTTGGACTCCTCCATCGCCAGAACATAACAACACGACGGTTGGAGGAGGAGCGCCTCATCTTCCACCTGGGAACGCTCCAACCACAAGGGATGAACTCAGATTTCTCCAGTTTCCTCATTTCCCCTCCCCCCACCTTGGCTCAGACGAATCCCTCAAACTCAGCACCGCCTTCCTAACCTGCAATCTTCTTCGTGACCTCCTCGCCCCCACCCCACTCCGGCTTATCACCCTCACCTTGACCTCCTTCCACCTATCACATCTCCATCGCCCCTCTCCCAAGTCCCTCCTCCCATCTTTTATCTTAGCCTGCTGGACAACTTTCCTCATTCCTGATGAAGGGCTTATGCCCGAAACGTCGAATTTCCTGTTCCTTGGATGCTGCCTGATCTGCTGCGCTTTTCCAGCAACACATTTTCAGTTCTGATCTCCAGCATCTGCAGTCCACACTTTCTCCTATCCTCTACTGAGCCCTGACATGCTTTTAAATTTTTCATACGCCACTTTTTGTTTATTTATTCTTAGGATAGGGGTTTCGCAGACTCAGTCAGCATTTATTGCACATCCTAGTGAACAGTTAAGAGTCAACAACATTGCTATTGGTCTGGAATCACTTGTACTTAGAATCCCTACAGAGTGGAAACAGGCTCTTCGGCCCAACAAGTTCACATCAACCCTCCGAAAAGTAACCCACCCAGACCCATTCCTTAAGTAAAAAGTGAGGTCTGCAGATACTGGAGATCAGAGCTGAAAATGTGTTGCTGATTAAAGCACAGCAGGTTAGGCAGCATCCAAGGAACAGGAAATTTGACGTTTCGGGCCAGAGCCCTTCATCAGGAATGAGGAGAGGGTGCCAGGCAGGCTAAGATAAAAGGTAGGGAGGAGGGACTTGGGGGAGGGGCGATGGAGATGTGATAGGTGGAAGGAGGTCAAGGTGAGGGTGATAGGCCGGAGTGGGGTGGGGGCGGAGAGGTCAGGAAGAAGATTGCAGGTTAGGAGGGCAGTGCTGAGTTGAGGGAACCGACTGAGACAAGGAGGGGGGAGGGGAAATGAGGAAACTGGAGAAATCTGAGTTCATTCCTTGTGGTTGGAGGGTTCCCAGGCGGAAGATGAGGCGCTCTTCCTCCAACCGTCGTGTTGTTATGTTCTGCCGATGGAGGAGTCCAAGGAGCTGCATGTCCTCGGTGGAGTGGGAGGGAGAGTTAAAGTGTTGAGCCACGCGGTGGTTGGGTTGGTTGGTCCGGGCGTCCCAGAGGTGTTCCCTGAAGCGTTCCGCAAGTAGGCGGCCCGTCTCCCCAATATAGAGGAGGCCACATTGGGTGCAGCGGATGCAATAGATGATGTGTGTGGAGGTGCAAGTGAATTTGTGGCGGATATGGAAGGATCCCTTGGGGCCTTGGAGAGAAGTAAGGGAGGAGGTCCTTGGAGAGAAGTAAGGGAGGAGGTTCCTTACCCAATTATCCTTATTTACACCTGGACTAATGCACCTAAACTACATATCTTTGAACACTATGGGCAATTTAGCATGGCCAATTCAACATGGCCGATTTAACATGGCCACTTCACCACGGCCAATTCACCATTGCCAATCCACCATGGCCAATTCACCTAACCTGCACATCTTTTTGGATGCAGTCCAGGTCAGGTAAGGATGGCAGTTTCCTTCCCTAAAAGGATTGGATGAGACCTTCTCCAATGATCAACAATGGATTCATGGTCATTATTAGACTCTTAATCCCAGCTTTTTAAAAAAAAATAATTCAAATTCAACCATCTGCTATGGCCCAATTCAAACCTGGGTCCCCACCACATTATCTAGGTTTCTGGATTAACAGTCCAATAATAATACCAATAGGCCATTGCCTCTCCTTAGAATCATAAACCAGCACAAACTCTCAGCAGATGTGCCAATCCAGGCAATTCAAGTATTTATTTAACTTATTTATAAGCATCAATTTGAACAACTTTTCTTACAGCAATGATTGGTTGCTTTCTCAGATCAGAATTAAGACCTTGGCTGAGCACCACATCACACAATAATATAGGATCAATGGGATAATTACTCACTCAATCTTCTGAGTGCAAGTCATGACTTCTGTTGTAACCAAATATTTCACTTTATAAAGATGCATACATCTTGGATACACAAGCTAGATGACATGTCAGAATGCATCTCTGGCTACCATATTGTTCTGCTGCTGTACATCTCACCAGTAAATAGACATTTACAGCAGCATAAAAGACAGATGCAGGTTATAATCAAAACATGAGACAATAGGATGAAACTAGATGTTTTCTTGAGAGCAAAAAGAACAGAAAAAATAGAAACAGCTTTTTCTGTTCTTTCACAAAGATTACTGGTGAGGACAGAGTTTATTGGCCACAAAGATCACAAGTTTATTGCTCAAAAGATAAAAAGCAAACAAAGCTGTAGAGCTTATATGTACAACTATCTAGTTTTGGAAGGTCTTACCACAAACAGCAAAATCAAGTTTCAACACTTTGCTCAGCAATATTCTTTAAAGGTTCTCAATTCTCGTGAGACTTCACTCTTAACTGACTCTTTCCAATTTTGAGACCAAGAGACTTGTTTCTAGTTTTGATAGTCTTCTTTTCACTGCTGACAGTTTGAAAGCACCGACACAAACTCTCACAGATTGGGGCTTCACAAAATAACTGCCCATACGGTTCGCGTGAATCTCATGCTTTGAACTGACAAATCTGTTTTTTATTAACTGATCTCTAACTGTTAGTGGTCTGTGGTCTATTTTTTTCTGCAATATAAAAGTTCAAACTTTGTAAACACTTCATCAATTAACTTCCCAGGAATGCTGCAAGTCACATGCCTGCATGGAAATGACATCTAAGTTCACTGTCCCAAATTACTTTCCAACTTCTTGAAGTGTAGTTCCCCTTACAGAACTGAAACGTACAATCTATTTTACCTTTGCTTTAAGATCCAGATTTCCAGTGATGAAAGTATGTTATTTACCCTTATCACAACATTCAATACAACTCGATGGATAATATTTGTGCAGCTGCAAACAAGAAAGCAAGGGTGACGGAGAAGAGCACTTTGTTTCGCCAAACTACCAGCTAATGAATCCGTGATTTACAAATTGCCCATTCAGAATTCATGACTGAATTGAAGGTTCATGCATGAGAACTGGTAAGAAACAGCTAGATAATAAGAATTGAGGCAATATTGGAAAGTGCAAAACAAGATAACCGTGTTAGTGAACTCCCGCCGAGCTCAAGGTGAGAACACCGCTTTAGGAAATGCAGTCCTTTTGCATTATGGAGGCATGCTAACAGTAATGCTTACCAGATGATGATGTGGTGAAGATGGTGGAGTACCAGTATGACATATAAGGCTATATATGAAAAGTAATTCCATCCTTTCAGCCTAACAGGCAATTTGAATGAATCCTTTGTGTATTATTAAATCCCTAGCAACAGCTTGGTGAATTAATTGATTAGAATCAAGGACTGGCTCCAATGCCCTGCAAGTGTTTTCTGCCATTTCGTGTTATGAGTGCAGAAGTCAGGAAAGTCATTAAGCATATTTTACTTCTACAGCCTCGGCACATAGTAAAAATTCATTTCAGGGTACTGCTGATTTCCAGCCCATGATTTTCTGTCCATTGACTTTACAAAGCAGAACCTTTTAAATACTCTAGAGCATGATCTTAATGGTAGAAGTAGCGCGAGTGAATGCTTTGATAAGACTCTTCTCTTGATATATAGGCAACAATGAAAAAGTAAAGTGTATTATCCATCTCCTACTCAGTGAAACCTTCTCTTTGAACTGCTACAGTTCTTGTGGTGACAGTGCTCCCTCAATGGAGTTATGTTAGAATTTCCAGGACACCAATGCAGTGCCAATGAAGGAATGATGAAATATTCCCAAGTCAGGACATTGTGTGATTCGTAAGTGATGGATTTCCTACTACTTTACTGTTCTTACTTTTATCGGTTGTTGAAGTTACCTATATGAGTTGTTGCAGACGTTGTGTAGATACTCAGTCCTATGCTTGGGGCACAGATGATTGAGCTGCTCTGTATCAAATGTCATTGAGTCTTTAGGAGTATGGTTAATTTTCCCAGGCATTGGTTAATTTTCCATCGCAATCCTGTTTTGAGTTTTGCAGATGGTACTGATACTTTGAGGGGCAGGAGATGAGAAATTCATCACAGTGTATGCAGTCACTGCCTTGCTCTTGCAGAATAACTCATTGATATGCCTGGACCAGCTCAGCCTCTGGTCAGTGCTCACATTAAACATACCATGTTTCTGAACAGCAATCCAACATGGTTAAACACACTTCCTCCCCACCACCTCCCCACCATGTCACTGCCACATTCTCTGGGGAGAAGCAAAACAGCAGTAGAAGTCCCAAAACTAATTAGTTTAGAATTGTGAAGATTACATGGACCACAAATGTTACGAAGCCACTTCACTTCAATCTGACAGCATGTCTATCCCAGTTAGACACTTGCCCAACTCCTTATCTGAAAGCATTCAAGGAACAAATACTCATCACAGTAGCCAGCAATGTAAGGAAAGGCTGAATTAGTCTGAAGTGAAACCTACCAGTGCATTATTATTCTGTACCCATCTTCCAATGAAGTACCAACAAGGTAATGTGAACCAGACACTGATGTTTCATTGTGCAATAAATCTCTAATGTCAATGAAATTTCTATAGTTCCCTGAGCCTTGTTGCACAGTCATATTCTATTTGGTGTATTGGAGTTTCATTTTCTCAAACAACCATCACCCTCAGTACTGAAAATCAACTTGCACCACTCCCAGAGGTTTCCTACACTTTCTGTCTTTTGATCCCATTGTATTAGGTAGCCACCTATTCACTCTTCACCTGAACTCTGTATGACTGTGCGAACAAACTTCAAGCCTGCCATATTCTCGGAAGTGACACTAGATCTCCCTCTATCACAATAAGTTTGAATTTAAGTTTGAACTTATGGAGGTTCATCATAAACATATGGTCATCTGGGTCACAGAAAGCATCCTGAAGTTCTCCTCATGGCTCAGGGATTAATTTAACTATTTAAATTAACTATTCTCTATTTACTTGAAGTTGACAGCTTAGTTTTTGCTCTTCCTACTCTCTCACAGATATATTCTGATTCATTATATGCAGTTACATATAAATTTAGTAGCTCCTTGTCTGCCCACAGATCAATATGAAAATTCTTCACCCTGATCTGATATAACAACCTCGAGGTTATGCCAGCGTTCTGATGCTCTGGGTGTTTGAAAAATTTACATCAGGTCCCTCTTGTCATGTTCAGATCTCTGACTCATTGAAGGCTAAACAGAGATGACATGCATTTAACTCATTTAAAAAGTGATTGTCAGGTTATTTTGTGGCACCTTTTACTTGCCAATCTACATCTCAGTGCTTAAGAGGTCATGCTAACTAAAAGGAATGATTGACAGAATTAAGTGGGATTAATAGAACTGTAACCAGATTCCCTATTTAACTATTCAATCAGATTTTATTAAATAGTGAATCTGAGGGAATGTTTCAGAATATTTACAGATTGCTGGATTTTCTTTTAATGTACTTGGTTTGTCTTAATTCTATCATGGGATGTGAGCAAGGTTTATTGTTCATCCTCAATGAAGGATCCTCTCTGACCAGATGTTGTTGTGGGTCTGGAATCATGTGTAGGCCAGACCAGGTTAGGATGGCAGATTTTCTTCCCTAAAGGACATTACTGAACCAGATAGATTTTTACAACAATTGACAGTGGTTACATGCTTCCCATTAGAACAGCTTTTTACTGAATTCAAATTCATCATCTGCCCAGGCAGGATTCAAACTCGCATCCCCAGAACATTAGTCTAAAGCTCTGGATGACCAGTCCAGAGACATTAGCACTACCTTCCCATTAACTAACTATGAATGAAATGTTTATTTAAGTTCACATAGATAGGATGGATACTTGACAGAGATACCAAAGGAGTGTCTGGTGCACAGAGAACTGTATTCCCCAATTCTCTAGTTTATTTGAAAGACAAAAAGAAAATAATTTGCACTGCTTTCTGGATAGGTTAATAAAATAATAATTTTATGCAATAATCTTATTCAGCCCATTGCATCAGCTACTGTGACGTTATCCATTATAACTGTACTTTCAAATATTAATCACTCTGGTTAACGTAGAATAAGTGCTTTTCCATAATACAAACAATAGTTGAATGGTTCAACCAATAATTGGCAAGGTAGACTACATGCCAGAGTCAAATATTTAACATGAATATAATGCTCATTATGATGCAACTCAGACACCAGAACAGTATTTGCATCTTTTCCAAAGAAATTGTATTATCAGTCATGGCAGCATGGTGGCACAGTGGTTAGCACTGCTGCCTTACAGCACCAGAGACCCAAGTTCAATTCCCACCTCAGGTGACTCTGTGTGTGTAGTTTGCACATTCTCCCCGTGACTGTGTGGGGTTGCTCTGGTTTCCTCCCACAATCCAAAAATATGCAAGCTAGGTGGATTGGCCATTCTAAATTACCCATATTGTTAGGTGACGGGGTAAACATGGGTTGGTTTGGACTTGTTGGGCTGAAGGGCCTGTTTCCACGCTGTAAGTAATTTAATCTCATGTTTAGCATTTACCTTGAGTTGTGTCGCTGCTTCTTTGGTGTCAGAATATGACATTATGATTTTCTATTTGTCTGTTCTACTTTTCCCCTCTTGTTTGGGTTATATATTTAATTATTTCGTCATCTTCCTACATTCTCTCACCTGACTCATTCTAGTGAACAGTAAAGAGCTTTTCTAAACAAGGCAGAAACTATTCAATTCCCACGCAATTTGTTTGAGTCGCTATAATGTTTCTCTTTCTCTCACTCACGCTCTCTTTCTTTCTCCTACATCCAAGTCCAGAAGAGAATTATGGAATTGAAATGATCATAATGTTCTCTACAGAGGCAGATGTTTATATAAACTTTTCACTTCTGTGTAAACATAGTTTAGATGAGAATTGATGGTTGTGTGGATTTTTCATTTTGGAAACAACTGTATATGCATACTGACATTTTAGCACTAGGTGTCAGCTGTGCCTCAGTCAATGGCACTCTTGCTTCTGACTCTAAAAGTTTTGGGTTTTATGTCCCACTGCAGAGACCCTTGCACCAAATCTGGACTGATGTTCCAATTCAATATTAAGGGGGTGTTGTCTACAGCTGCAGCAGTCTCTCGGCAGTCTTGGTGTCACATGTGACCGTAGATGAATTTCCAATCACATCTGCATGTTACCTTGAGCACTACTGCACCATGGACTTACTCAGATTTCAGACAGGAATTTGGCGGAGTCCCTACTTGATTAAATGTTTCCCTGCCCCAAATTGACCCCCTATTCCTGAGAGTTAGAGAGATATTGTGCATCTGAAGAGTGCTGCATCTTTCAAAGCCTCTCAATTTCAGTCTCCTTCATCACTGGCATAATTTCCTCTGATGCAAACCATCATTAAAGTTATGTGAAAACTACATGAAAGGACCTGGAAATGTGAAATGCTAACTTGTGGCTTCAAAGACCTCTAGTTATTACTATAGAGCAAAGGTTGAAAGGCCTGCAAGTTCTCATGAGCACCACTTCAGCAATGTCCCTTGTCAGCTTGTTCCGGATATCTGTATTTATTTCAGTGCCCATCACTAAGAGTTACTCAGCAGGACCATGACTGACCAAGCTAGTTGAATTCTTAAGGCCATAGCTGCTAGACTGGGTCTGTGGGAGTTGGTGAAGATATCAAAAGGATGGCCTTATCCTCACCAAACTGCTTAACACAGATGTGTTTGTCTCTGATATAATTGGTAGGTGTGATCCCTACACAGTCACAGTAAAGACAAATTCCCATCTTCACCTTGAGGATATGATGTGCCATTGTGTGCCATTATCATTAAATTGGATAGATTTTGAACAGGTCTACCAACTCAAGATTTCCAAGAAAGACTGTAAGCCATTAGCAGCAGAACTATATTTCAACACAATCTGTAACCTTATGGTCCAGCATATCATTCACTCTACCACTGCTATATAAGATTCTTAGGGGTTTGACAGAATAGACGCTGATGTTTTCCATTGGACTAAGAGGCATAATCTCAGAATAAGAGATCACCCATTAAAAACTGAAATGTGGAGGAATTTCTTCTTTCAGAGAATAGTGAATCTGTGTTAATCCTTACTGTCGAGGGCTGGAGGCTGAGTTAGAAGATTTTAAGTTTTTGAGAAAATCAAGTGTTATGGGAAAAGAAAGAGAAGTAGAGTTGAAGATTCTCAGGTCAGTTTTGATCACATTGAATGGGACAGCAGACTTGATGTGCTGAATGGCCACGATGTTGTGCCGAGGTTTAATCATAATGTAAAATATAGTCACTTAACCTACACACCCCTCAACTCATTGCTATCCATGTGCATGTCCAGAAATCGCATAAATGTCCCCAAAACTTCGCTTCCACCACCACCGCTGGTAGCGCATTCCATGCATTCACAACTCTCTGCGTAAAGAACCTTCCTCTGAGGTCTCCTTTATACCTTCCTCCTAACATCTTCAAACTATGACTCCTCGTACCAGTCAATCCTGCCCTGGGGAAAAGTCTCTGGCTATTGACTCCATCTATTCCACTCATTATTTTGTACACCTCGATCAGATCTCCTCTCTTCCTTCTTCTCTCCAGAGAGAAAGGTCCGAGCTTATTCATAAAGCCAGCCCTCCAGCCCAACCTTACCCCAGTCACTCACAATGACAGTTACTGCTGTGAGAAATTGCCCATCGGACCTCTGGCTATAAAAGTCCTTGAGAGGCAAGTTGGGGCAACTTTTTCTGATCTGGGTTGGGAATAAGGATTCTAACTTCGATCATAGTTTATATCTGGCTTCATTCTGACTGGACTTGTCACATTCTTCAATATAAAAAGAAAATTGAGCTGACCCCTGGGAGTGCTGACAAAAACAGAATCCATCAAGCATTCAGGGAGTCTATGGCCCAGATGTGCTACAGCATTGTCTGTGGGTTCGATCTTGATTTGTTAACACCAAAAATGCAATTTGAACTGAAGTTAATGGAATCAAAATCAAGGCAGATGGAAGATGGGTTGTCAACTTGCTGTCATCCATTTCATAATATCAAGCATCTTCCCCTGTGAACCTTAAGCAAGTCTCAGGGTTGTCAAAATATGAAGCTTATTTGTGAACTGAAATGCTTGCCATGCAAATGGTTTACTGGAGCTGTAATTGCAATTATTTCTTCATGTGTCCACTTGAAGTAAAACCAATCTGTATACTAATTGTATAATGGAACTCCACAGTAATGAAATTTAGTTGCAATGAGTCATTGTCCAATGTGTATTGTCTTAAGCAGGAAGGGCCAAAAGCTTTAAACTAATAAACTTCTGCTTCTCTTCAAATCCATTCACCCAGGAACTTTAGACAATATATAACTCAGATTTCCCCAATATTTGGTATTACCCTCCTCAGTGCTGTTTGACCATGTAAAACAAGACAATATCTAAAGCTGAAGGTTTTTATTGAAATAAATATTGGTACACAGTTTGGTTTTAGGTGGCATCTGTTCTGCATGCTTTAGTTTTGTGCATCCAATTCAAAACCAGAACATCCAAAAAAAACATCCAAACTCAAAATCAAGTCTAATTTGAAATATCTTTTGCAGGGATTGAATGGAATGAAATTTTAAAAAAATTGACTGAAATCCTCATTTTTATTGTTTTATACCTTTATTAATTTCTTGTTAAACCTCATGAGGGTGACGTGCTAAGTCTTGAGGAGGGTGGAGACAAATGTTACTAGAATACTTACCAGAGGGATGAATGGTCTCCTCAGCAGCAAGCTACAATGGGATTGTTTTCCTTAGAACAGAGATTGAATATGAATGTTTAAAATTCTGAGGCTTTTATATATTTTAATCAGAGTAAATAATTATTTCCACTGGCACCAGGCGACACAGATTTAAGATCATTTGGAAAATATAGAGGAAATAAGGAGCTTTAATGTATGCAGCAAGTTGTTATGGTCTAGAATACACTGTCTGAAAGGGTGAAAGCAAATCCAATAATTACTTCTGAAAGAATACTGGAAAATACTTGAAAGAAGAAATGTTCAAAACTGAGGAAAGTGTAGGGGAATATGGTCAATTATTAAAGACATGGTGCACCAAATGATGTCTTTATATGCTAGACATTCCCATGACTCTATTCAAGAGAATTAGGATTTGGGCCTTATAAAATCATTTTTAGTAAATCTCCTCTTTTTATTGGTTTGATCTTCTGCTGTACATATCTCAGTGTTTAGGCAGTAATTTACAGTTCTAATAGTTCGTGGAGCATTTCACACAATTTGGTCTCCCTACCTAATAGAAAGTATACTTGCCATACAAGGATTGTAACCTATGTTCTCTTGGCTGATACCAGAAATGGCAAGACTGTCATATAAGGAGAGTCGAGAGTGTGCTGCTGAGAAAGCACAGCCAGTCAGGCAGCGTCCGAGGAGCAGGACAGTCAACGTTTCAGACATAAGCCCTTCATCAGATCTTCCTGGTGAAAGGCTTATGTCTGAAACATTGACTCTCCTACTCCTCAGATGCTGCCTGACCTGCTGTGCTTTTTCAGTCCAACACCCTTCGACTTTGATCTCCAACATCTGCAGTCCTCACTTTCTCCTGTCATATGTGTGCCAGTTCAGAGTGAGTGAGGGCCGGGGTTAAACACCCTTGTTTATATCAGAGTGGTGCTGGAAAAGCACAGCAGGTCAGGTGGCTTCCGAGGAGCAGGAAAATCAACGTTTTGGGCAAAAGTCCTTCATCAGGAACACCCTCAGCCAAGCCCACGTGGAACAGATGTCGTGGGAACCCAAGGTCTGGCTGTGTTCCCATTAAATCATTCCTGCTGTCACTTTCAAATGTTTGACTGTGAGGGGCATCGCAGGGTGGCTGACACCCGCGTCCCCCTCTCCCTGCCCCTGGAGAGCCACAGAGAATTGTCATTATTTCCCCATTGCCCCTGTGTGGGGTAAACATTGAAAGTAGGAGCAGGAGTAGGCCATTCAGCCCTTCGAGCCTGTACTACTGTTCAATGTGATCATGGCTGATTATGCAATCTCAGTATTCTGTTCCCACCCTATCCCCATGTCTCTTGGTCCCTTTAACCACAAAGGCCGTGCCCAACTCCCTCTTGAGTATTTCTAATGAACCAGACCCATTATAAAATCACAAGGGGCAGGTTTAGGATAAATAGACAAGGTGTTTTCCCTGGCGTGGGGGACTCCAGAACTAGAGGGCATAAGTTTAGGTTGAGAGGGGAAAGATTTAAAAGGGACCGAAGGGGCAACTTTTTCATGCAGTGGGTGGTGTGTATATGGAATAAGCTGCCAAAGGAAGTTGTGGAGGCTGATTAATTGACAACATTTAAAAGGTATCTGGATGGGTATATGAATAGGAAGGGTTTAGAGGGATATGGGCCAAGTGCTGCCAAATGGGACTAGGTCAGATTGGTATGTCTGGTTGGCAAGGATGAGTTTGACCAAAGAGTCTGTTTCCGTCTGTTTCCTTATATGACTATATAAGGAGAGATTTATTTGACTGTATTGAATAAAGTTTAGAAGAATGAGAGAGTATCTGATTGAAACGTATAAAATTCTAACAGGCTGAACAGACTAGATGCAGAGAGGATTTCTCACCTAGCTGGACATATTAGAGCCCGGGTTCACAATATCAGGATATAGGGTAGGCCATTTAGGAGATCAGGAAGTATTTCTTCATTCAGAGGTTGGTCAGCCAATGGAATTTGTTAACAGAGCACATTATGGAGGCTGAGTCACTGAGGATAGTCCAGAAAAAGCTTGGTAAATTTGTGGATATTAAAAAGGCATGAAGGGATATGGAGAGAAATTGTGAATATGGCACTGAGTTAGAAGATTGGCCATGATCATATTGAATGGCCTCCTCCTGCTCCTAGTTTTTATGTTTCTGTATAATCAGATCATATATTCGCAGGTCAGCTACTGGGGATTAGGTTAGAGTTAAGGTTAAGTTTAGAGTTAGGGCTATCGGCGCCACCTTGGGCTCCCACCAGGAGGTTGAACAATTCATCAATTTCACGAACACCTTTCATCCTGACCTCAAGTTTATCTGGACCATCTCGGACACTTCCCTCCCCTTCCTGGACCTCTCCATCTCCATTTTCGGCAATCGACTCAACATAGACATCCACTACAAACCCACGAACTCCCACAGCGACCTGGACTACACCTCCTCCCATGCACCCCATAAAAACACTATCCTTTACTCCTAATTCCTCCACCTCAACCTCATCTGCTCCCAGGAGGAGCAATTCCACTCCAGAACATCCCAGATGGCCACCTCCTTCAAGGACCTCAATTTTCCCTCCCACGTGGTCAACAATGCCCTTCAGCGCATCTCCTTCACTTACCAGACCTCTGCCCTCAAACCCCATCCCTCCAATTGCAACAAGGATAGAACATCCCTGATCCTCATCTTCCATCCCACCAATCTCTGTATATATCGCATCATCATCCACCACTTATAAACGGATCCCACCACCAGGGATATATTTCTCCTCCCACCTCTATCAGCATTCCGCAGAGACCATTTCTTCTGTGACTTCCTCATTAGGTCCACGACCCCCACCAACCCACCCTCCACTCCAGGCACCTTCCCCTGTCACCACAAGAGGTGTAAACTCTGTGCCCACACCTCCCCCCACACCCCCCCCACCCTCCCCCCAACCTCCATCCAAGGCCCCATAGGATCCTTCTACATCCGGCAGATATCCCCTGCACATTCACTCACATATCTACTGCATCCCTTGCTCTCAATTTGGTCTCCTCTACATTGGGGAGACAGGAAGACAATGTGTGGAATGTTTCAAAGGACATTTCTGGGGCACATGCACCAAACAACACCACCACCTTCTGGCCGACCACTTCAATTCCACCTCCTCCTCCATCAAGAATATGTAAGCCTCAGGGTCCTCCACCACCAAATCCAAGCCTCCTGACGCCTGGAGGAAGAACACCTCATCTTCCGCCTTGGGATTCCCCAACCCCATGGCATCAATGTCAATTTCACCAGTTTCCTCATCTCCCCTCCTCCCACCTTATCCCAGATCCAAATCTCCAACTCGGCACCGCCCTCTTGAACTGTCCCACCTGTCCACCAAAATTACCCTTCAGGTCCTTCCCACCTATCCACTCCACCCTCTGCTCTGACCTATTACCATCACCTCCCACCTTCTTCTACTTGCCACTTTCCTAGCTACTTTCCACTCACCCCTTTCCTATTTATCTCTCAGCCCCTTTGGGCTCCTCCCACATTCCTAATGAAGGGCTTATGATCGAAACACCAACTGTCCTCGGATTCTGTCTGACCTGCTGTGCTTTTCGAGAGCCACACTTTTTGACTCTGATTTCAGCATCTGCAGTCCTCACTTTCTCCTTAAAGTGATAAATATGGTCACTGGATTCTACCCATTTTGTCTGCATTATTCTTCAGGCTGGGGTACACTTTTTCCATCTCTGTGCAATTTATTATAAATTCTGTCTCCTTCTTCTCCTGTTTTATATTTATCCCTGATCTGATCATTTTCTTCCATTCAGTTTTTCACTCTAATCAGTGTCTACATTCTTAAATTCCTTATTTATATCACATACTTTGCAAAAATCATTTGCCTTTTTGTGCTTCGTGGCTGTAGCCCCTAATCTACTGGTTAGCCATTGTGATGATTATCAGCTCAACGGCACAACGGTGGTCACTCCTCATGCAGTTTGAAAGTTGAGGTCAATTGTAAGTCATAGAGTTACAGAGTCACAGTGTCACGCAGCATGAAAATAGACTATTCAGTCCAACACATCCACGCCGACCAGACATCCTAACCTAAATTAGTCCAATTTGCCAGCACTTGGCCCATATCCATCCAACCTCTTCCTATTCATATACTCAACTGGATTCCTTTTAAAAATTGTAAGTGTACCAGCCTTGACCACTTACTCTGGCAGCTCATTCCATACATGCACCACCCTCTGTGTGAAAACAAATACCCTTCAGGTCCTTTTTAAGTCTTTTCTCTCTCACCTTAAACTGAAGTCCTTTAGTTTTTGACTCCCAAACCCCGGAAAAAAGACTTTGTCTTCACCCTCTCCATACCCCTCATAGTTTTATAAAACTCCATTATGTTACCCCCAGCCTTTGATGCTCCAGGGAAAAAAGTCCCAGCTTATTCAGCCTCTTTCAAGTTTCTCAACATCCTTCCTCTAGCAGGGTGAACAGAATTGTACGTGGTATTTCATGTGGACTAACCAATGTTCTGTATAGTCCAAACTTCTATACTGAATGCACTGACAAATGAAGGCTGGCATGCCAAATTCCTTCTTCACTACCCTGTCAACCTGTGACTCTATTTTCAAGGAACAATACAACAACTACCCTCGATCTCTTTGTTCGGCAATACTCCCCAGGGTCCTATCATTAAGTGGTATAAGTCCTGCTCCAGTTTGCCTTATCAAAATGCAACACCTCACATTTACCTAAATTAAACTAAACACCTTCTGAAAACATCAGCTTTTCTGAACAGTATTTTGTCTAAATTGCCTCCTGTTCAGACATACAATTTATACTTTAAGATTATTTTTCAAAACTACATTTTCAAAGATGTGAAGTGAGATAAACACAAGTATACAAATATAAAGACTAGTTGTAAATGAAGATATGATAATCCTACTTCAGTACACATTTATTTGACAAGAATTTACTATTAATGTCTATTCTACTGCTGTGTATTTTCACACATGTAATTGTGAATAAATTTTTATGTATAATATTCCATTAGTTGCAGTTGGTCAATTGCAGTGCCAACTAAAAAGATCTCCCAGCACAAAGCCCGCGAGCCCCGGCACCTAAACACAGCCCTCCACCACTCCCACCCAGTCCACCCCCGGCCCCTCTCCTGGGTATCCGGACTGTACACCAACAACAAAATTGCTGCTGTTGCGTCTTTGTGGGTTAAGTCTCCAAATAGCGCACAGGCACACACATACCCACAACCACACACACAACTTTTTACTTCAACTTTTTGACAGTTTCTATCTTTGCCCTGTACAGGACAATGTTGGAGAGATTATCTGGGGATGGGGTGTTGTAGGGGGGCGGTGGGTGGTGGTTGTTTAGAGTACACCCCTCTGTAGATCTCTAGGGAAAGCGTGGGGAGAGAGAGAGGGCGGGAGGTCAGCCATTTGGAGATGGTGCCTGTTTAATCACTAAACAAAAGACGCAATCACTGCTGGAAAAACATCTTGTATGTAATGTTTCTATTGGGACTTCGAAATCTCCTTCGGATAATCCCATTTTCAGATAATTGGTATTCGGATAATCGAAGTTCCCCTGTATACTGAATTTATGCGAGACACTGGTTAGATCTCAGCTGGAGTATTGTGTGCAGTTCTGAGCACTTCTCTTTTAGGAAGGAGGAGATTTGCAGAAAAAAATCCAGAGATGAAATCCTTCAATTATGAGGATAGATTTGAGCAGTTAGGACTGTTTTTGTAGAAATGATTGAGGGAAGATAGAACATAGAACATAGAAACATACAGCGCAGTACAGGCCCTTTGGCCCTCGATGTTGCACCGATCCAAGCCCACCTAACCTACACTAGCCCACTATCCTCCATATGCCTATCCAATGCCCGTTTAAATGCCCATAAAGAGGGAGAGTCCACCACTGGTACTGGCAGGGCATTCCATGAACTCACCACTCGCTGAGTAAAGAATCCACCCGTAACATCTCTCCTATATCTACCACCCCTTAATTTGAAGCTATGCCCCCTCGTAACAGCTGACTCCATACATGGAAGAAGGTTCTCATGGTCAACCCTATCTAAACCCCTAATCATCTTGTACACTTCTATCAAGTCACCCCTAAACCATCTTTTCTCCAATGAAAACAGCACCGAGTGCCTCAGCCTTTCCTCATACGATCTTCCTACCATACCTGGCAACATCCTGGTAAACCTCCTCTGCACCGGTTCTAGTGCCTCCACATCTTTCCTATAGTATGGCGACCAAAACTGCACACAATACTCCAGATGCGGCCGCACCAGAGTCTTATACAACTGCAACATGACCTCAGGACTCCGGAACTCAATTCCTCTATCAATAAAAGCCAGGACGCCAGATTTGATAGAAATTTTCAGAACCGTGAAGGATCTGGAAAAAGTAGACAAACTATTCCTTCATATAAAAGGATTGAGATCCAGAAGGCATAATTTTAAAGAGTTTTGCAAATAAAGAAATTGTGAGGTGAAAAAGATTCTTTTTCACACATTGACTCGTTTAGGTTTAGAATGCAGTGAGTGGAAGTGAGGTGAAGAGACTTCTTTGCAGGATATTACGTGGGAGAAGGAGGAAAAGTGGTGAACACAGGTTCAATTGAATATTTAAAAAGGGGATTAGATAATTGCTCTTATTTAAATAACACATAAGGTTTGGGGAAAAGGAAAGTGTTTGGTATTGAGTCATAATGCTCTAAGAGCCAGTTTGGCCAAATAAATCAAATAGTCTTCTTCTGAACCATAAAAACAATTTGTGATTCTGTCACCGGTCCCTGGTCTTTTGTAGATATTGTTGCTGCTGAGATTTACATGTTGCCATTTGCAGTGGTCACATTGACTCCAGCCAAAGCAACATATCAATGTTGGGAATAGCTTTTTATTGTCAAGGGTGTATTTTCTGAAGAAAATCTTAGCCTTTGCATATCAGACAAAGTCATCCTTAGCTCAAACACGAAGAGTGCAGGAGAAAACCAGCAGATCTGGCAACATTTGTAGAGAGAAAAACAGAGCTAACCTTTCAGGTCTAGATGGGCAACTGTTCCAAAACATTTTAAGTGCGAGCAGCAGCAGAGCTAGGATGAACTTGGAAGACTGCAGATAAGGTAAGGCAGTTTTTTACTAAAATTACTTACCGGTAGCAGGCAGCAGTGTTTTTCTCTTTCACAGAAGGAGCGGGAACAGCGGAGGAAGTGACGGGGACCAGAGGGGTAGCTGGGAAGGTAAGCAGTGAGTATAAATACTCACCCTTCGACGCCAACGGCCATTTTAAGTGCGAGCAGCAGCCGAGAAGGATCGGGAGCAGCGGAGGAAGTGATGTGGATTGGAGGGGGAGCCGGGGAGGAAAGCAGTGACCATATATATCAGCAAGGCGGCCAATGTTCTAGCGAAGAGGATAAATAGGGTGGTCAGTAGCACTTTAAACTTCTGAGTTGGGGGGAAGGGAAAGTGAAAGCAACAGGGAGTATGGAGTTAAATGGAAAGATAAACAGGAGGATAACATGTATGCAGGTGGATTTAACCTTGAGGAGGATTAGGAATGCAACAGAAAGGAAGGATAACTTAGGCCATCTTATGACTTCTAATATCTCTAATGATAAGAATGTTAGCATTAAGGCACTTTACCTGAATGCTCGTAGCATTCGTAACAAAGTAGATGAACTATCGGCACAGATCATCGTGAATGATTATGATGTGGTAGGCATCACAGAGACGTGGTTGCAGGGGGGTTCAGGGCTGGCAGTTAAACATCCAAGGATTTACAACTTAGCGAATAGACAGGGAGGTGGGCAGAGGGGGTGGGGTTGCCTTGTTAAGAACAAAATTAAATCTATGGCACTGAATGACATAGCGTCGGATGATGTGGAGTCTGTGTGGGTGGAATTGAGGAACCACAAGGGCAAAAAACCATAATGGGAGTTGTGTACAGACCTCCTAACAGTGGTCAGGACCAGGGGCGCAACATGTACCAGGAAATAGAAAAGGCATGTCAGAAAGGCAAGGTCAGGGTGATATGGAGGACTTCAATATGCAGGTGGACTGGGTAAATAATGTTGCCAATGGATCCAAAGAAAGGGAATTTTTGGAATGCTTATAGGATGGCTTTTTGGAAAAGCTTGTCATGGAGCCCACAAGGGAGCAGGCTATTCTGGACCTAGTGCTATGTAATGAACCAGACTTTATAAAAGATCTTAAAGTAAGGGAACACTTAGGAAGCAGCAATCATAATGTGGTAGAGTTCAGTCTGCAGTGTGAAAGAGAGGAGGCAAAATCGGATGTAATGGTGTTACAGTTAAACAAAGGTAATTATGAGGGCATGAGAGAATAATTGACGAAAATCGACTGGAAGCAGAGCCTAGTGGGGAAGACAGTAGAGCAAAAATGGCAGGAGTTTGTAGGTATAATTGAGGACACAGTACAGAGGTTCATCCCCAAGAAAAGAAAGATTATCCGGGGAGGGATTAGACAGCCATGGCTGACACAGGAAGTCAGGAAATGTATCAAAGAAAAAGAGAGATCCTATAAAGTGGCCAAGAGCAATGGGAAATCAGAAGATTGGGAAGGTTACAAAAACAAGCAGAGGATAACAAAGAGAGAAATAAGGAAGGAGAGGATCAAATATGAAGGTAGGCTAGCTATTAATATTGGAAATGATAGTAAACGTTTCTTTCAATACATAAGAAACAAACGACAGGCAAAAGTAGACATTGGGCCACTTCAAACTGATAGTGAAGGCTAGTGATGGGAGATAAGGAAATAGCTGGAGAGCTTAATAAGTACTTTGCGTCAGTCTTCACAGTGGAAGACATGAGTAATATCTCAACAATTAAAGGGACTCAGGGGGCTGAGTTGAGTCCAGTTGCCATTACAAAAGAGAAAGTGTTAGAAAAGCTAAAAGGTCTAAAAATTGACAAATCTCCTGGCCCCGATGGTATACACCCTAGAGTTCTGAGGGAGGTGGCTGAGGAAATAGTGGAGGCATTGGTTGAGATCTTTCAAAAGTCACTGGAGTCAGGGAAAGTCCCGGATGATTGGAAGACCGCTGTTGTAACCCCTTGTTCAAGAAAGGAACAAGCCTAAGGATGGAAAATTATTGCCAATTAGCCTAACTTTGGTTGTTGGTAAAATTCTAGAATCCATCATTAAGGATGAGGTTTCTAAATTCTTGGAAGAGCAGAGTCAGATTAGAACAAGTCAACATGGATTTAGTAAGGGGAGGTCGTGCCTGACAAATCTGTTAGAATTTTTTGAAGAGGTAACAAGTAGGTTAGACAAGGGAAACCCAGTGGATGTGGTCTATATAGACTTCCAAAAGACCTTTGATAAGGTGCCACACGAGAGGCTGCTGAGTAAGGTGAGGGCCCATGGTGTTCGAGGTGAGCTGCTGGGATGGATTGAGGATTGGCTGTCTGACAGAAGGCAGAGAGTTGGGATAAGAGGTTCTTTTTCGGAATGGCAGCCGGTGACAAGCGGTGTCCCGCAGGGTTCAGTGTTGGGGCTGCAGCTGTTCACATTATATATTAATGATCTGGATGAAGGGACTGGGGGTATTCTAGCGAAGTTTGCCAATGATACGAAGATAGGTATATAGGCAGGTAGTACTGAGGAAGTGGGGAGGCTGCAGAAGGATCTAGACAGTTTGGGAGAGTGGTCCAGGAAATGGCTGATGAAGGTTAATGTGAGCAAATGTGTGGTCTTGCACTTTGGAAAAAAGAATACAAGCATGGACTACTTTCTAAACGGTGAGAAATTTCATAAAGCCAAAGTACAAAGGGATTTGGGAGTGCTTGTCAAGGATTCTCTAAAGGTAAATATGCAGGTTGAGTCTGTGATTAAGAAAGCGAATGCAATGTTGTCATTTATCTCAAGAGGGTTGGAATATAAAAGCAGCGATGTGCTACTGAGACTTTATAAAGCTCTTGTGTCCAGTTTTGGTCCCCACACCTCAGGAAGGACATACTGGCACTGGAGCTTGTCCAGCGGAGATTCACATGGATGATCCCTGGAATGGTAGGTCTAACATACGAGGAATGGCTGAGGATCCTGGGATTGTATTCATTGGAGTTTAGAAGGTTAAGGGGAGATCTAATAGAAACTTACAAGATAATACATGGTTTGGAAAGGGTGGACGCTAGGAACTTGTTTCCGTTAGGTGAGGAGACTAGGACCCGTGGGCACAGCCTTAAAATTAGAGGGGGTCAATTCAGAACAGAAATGTGGAGACATTTCTTCAGCCAGAGAGTGGTGGGCCTGTGGAATCCATTGCCGCAGAGTGCAGTGGAGGCCGGGACGCTAAATGTCTTCAAGGCAGAGATTGATAAATTCTTGATGTCTCAAGGAATTACGGGCTACAGGGAGAATGCGGTTAAGTGGAGTTGAAATGCCCATCAGCCATGATTAAATGGAGGAGTGGACTCGATGGGCCGAATGGCCTTACTTCCGCTCCTATGTCTTATGACCAAAAAAAGAACTGTTCTGAAGAAATGTCATACTGGTCTCAAAATATTAACTCTGTTTCTTTCTCCACAGACACTGCCAAAGCAGCTGCAAGAAACTAGGGGACTGTGATTGTGGCTGCGTGTTTGCAAGCTAATTGTGTAAAGTGCAGTCTATTATTGAATTACAGACAATTAAAAACAATGTACAGTCAACATTAAAATACAATGAATTTAAGACAAAATTGAGTTACCATTCAATTACCAAAGTCTAATAACTAGCAGGTGTATGATAGATGAACACTATTCTGATTAAGCTAAACTTATCTCGTTAAACCATGTTGAGTCTACAGGTTTATAAAGTGTTGAATTGAAAGCTGAGATGCTGTTCTCTGAATTCCCAATGGGCTACATTCAAACAGTACGGGAGTTTGAGGTCAGCATACATACAGCTGGATAATTAAAATGACAAATGAAAGCAGAACTTGTGGAAAAGCTCAGCAGGTCTGGCAGCAACTGTGAAGAGAAGGTAAAGTTACTGTTTCAGTCCAGTTACCCTTCCTCAGAACTGGTGGTAACTAGGAAACTGTTGGTTTATATACAGAAGATAGGGTAGGGGGAGAGGGTAAGGAGTAAATAACGGGTGGGGATAGAGCCCGAAGAGGAAGAAGAGCAGTTTGACAGACAAAGGAGTGGATAATGATCTGGCTGGGTGACTGAATAGGTGTTAATGGGAACTGTTAGTGGCAAACAATAGGCTGTGTGTCATGGCAGACTATTTAATAGCAAGACCTGATGTGTGGGTAGGGAGAGATCAGGGTCTAAAATTATAGAACTTGATATTGAGTCCATGGGGCTGCACGGTCCCAAGGCAGAAAATGAGATGCTGTTCTTCCAGCTTGCGCTAAGCTTCACTGTAAGACTACAGCAAGCCTGAGACAGAGATGTTGCCCAGAAAACAGGATGGTGTATTAGATTACCTACAGTGTGGAAACAGGCCCTTCAGCCCAACAAGTCCACACCAACCCATTCCCCTACATGTAATGCTACAGGTAATTTATCATGGCCAATTCACTTAACCTGAACATTTTTGGACTCTGGGAGGAAACTGGAGTATCCCCACACAGAATGTGTAAACTCCACACAGACAGTTGTCCAAGGCTGGAATTGAACCCGTGTCCCTGGTGCTATGAGGTAGGAGTGCTAACCACTGAGCCATCGTGCCACCCTAATTAAACTGGTAGGCAACCAGAAGCTCAAGATCATTTTTTTTTGAGGGCAGAATGTAGATGTTCTGCAAAGTGATCACTCAGTCTATGTTTACCCAACATAGAGGATGTCATGGCCCAAGACGTGGTACATTGGCGAGACCAAGCAGACGCTATGACAATGGATGAATGGACACCACGCAACAATCACCAGACAGATGACATTCTCAGTCAGGAAACACTTCAGTGGTTAGGGATCGTCAGGTGACCGTCCTCCAAGGCAGACTTTGGGATACGCAACAATGCAGAGTGGCCGAGCAGAAGCTGATAGCCAGTTCAGAATGGCCTCAACTGGGAGCTTGGATTCATGCCACACACATGTGACTCCACTACACTAAACATCCTCTCTCTCTCTGTCTCTCTCTCAGTCTCTCTCTCTCTCCCCCCCGAACTCCCCACCCCCCACCAACAACCCCCCCCCCCCCCCACACCCCTCCCCCGTCCGCCACATGCAATCTACGTTTGTTCAATATATCATTTCAGGTGCATGACACTGAGATCTTTTGCTATAAATTCTGTGTCTTATGTTGCAACTCTACAGCTACCTGATAAAGGAACAGCTCTCTAAAAGCTAGTGCTTCCAAATAAACCTGTTGGACTATAACCTGATGTTATATGATTTTTAACAATGTAGAGGAATCCACATTGTGAGCAGTGAATGAAGTAGACTACAGGAAGTGAAGTTCAGGTAAAGTGCTGCTTCACTTGGGAGGTATGTTTGGGTCCTTGAATACTGAGGGGGAAGAAGGTAAATGGGCATGTATTACACCTTTGGAGGTTACAGGGGAGGGAGGCTTAAGGGAGAGGCGCTGGGAGTAAAAGAAGAATGGGCAAGGGGTCCCAGAGGAAACAGTCCCTGTGGAAAGCTGACAAGGTAGGGGAGGGAATAAGTGTCTGGTGGTGGCATCTCACTGGAATTGGCAGAAATGGCAACTGGTAGTCTTCTGGATGTGGGTGCTGGTGGGATGGTAGGTAAAGACAAGGGGGACATTATCACTGATGCGGGAGAAAAGATGGGTTACGGTGTTGAGGGCTGAAGTGCTGTTCCCATATATCGGTTGCTCTTGTCCTTCTGCATGGAAGTGGTCAGGGTTTGGAAGGTGACGCCTGAGGAACTTTGATGAATTTGAACTTGCAGATAGTACACACCGCTGCTACTGAGGGTTTGAATGTAGTGCCAATGAAGTGGTGTGCTTTATTCTGAATGATATTGAACTTCTTGAGTGTAGTTGCAGCTGCACCCATCCAGTCTAGTGGGGAATATTTCATTATACTCCTGACTTGTGCCTTGTATATGGACATTCTTTGAGGAGTCAAGGGGTGAGTTTCTTGCTGCAGTATTCTGAGTCTCTGACCCGGTCTTGTAGCCACTGTTTGTTGATGGGTCCAGCTGAGTTTCTGATCAATGGTAACCCGAGGTTGTTAATAGTGAAAGATTCTGTGATGGCAATACCATTGAATGTCAAGTGGTGGTGCTTAGATTGCCTCTTATTAGGGGTGGTCATAGCCTGGTATCTGTGTGGCATGAATGTTACTTGCCACTTGTCAGCCCAAACCTATTGTACAGATCTTCTTGCATTTGAGCATGGACTGCTTCAGTACCTGAGGAGTCGTGAATACTGCTGAACGTTGTGTAATCATCGGTGAACATCTCTACTTCTGACCTTATGATGGAGGGAAGGTCATTGATGAAGCAGTTGAAGATAGTTGTGCTTAGGACTCTACCCTGAGGAGCTCCTGTAGAGATGTCCTGGAGCTGAGATGACTGATTTCCCAACCACCATGGCCATCTTTCTATGTACCAGGTATGACTCCAACCAGCAGAGAGTTTGCCCCCGATACCATTGATTCCAGTTCTCTTAGGCCTCCTAGGTGCCACACTCAGTTGAATACAGCCTTGATGTCAAAGGCTGTCAGTCTCACCTCACCTCAAGTTGCGAATAACTAAATAAAGCCTCTTAGAATCTTCTTTCATGTTACTGGCTAGCTTATCCTCATATTACATCTTTACCGCCCCCTCCCAGCCACTTTTTGCTTTTTCAGTTATCCTCTGCTGGTTTTTGAAAGCTTCCTAATCCTCTGAACTTCTCAGTAATTTTCACCATATTGTATGCTTTTTCATTTGCTTTTATGCTGTCTGTGACTTCCATTCTCAGCCATAGTTACCTCATCCTACCATTAGTATGTTTCTTCTTTCTTGGGATGAATTTCTGCTGTCTCTCCTGAATTACTCCCCAGAAATTCCTGCCACTGCTGCTCTATTATCTTCCCTGCCAGGTTCTCCTTCCAGTCAACTCTGACCAGCTCCTTCTGTGTAGTTACCTTTATTCACTTGCAATACTCCTACAGCTGATTCCAGCTTCTGCCTCTCAAACTGTCGGGTGAATTCTATCATATTATGGTCACTAGCCTGTCAGGGTTCTTTCACCTTAAGTTCCCGTATGAAAATTGCCTCATTACACATCATCAGAATTGCATGTTCCCTAATGGACAAGCTGCTCCAAAAATATCTTGTGGACTTTCCACAAATTCCTTTTCTTGACATCCGCTACCAATTTGATTTTCCCAGTCCACCTGCTGCAGTCGCCCATGATTATTGTGATAGTGCCTTTCTTAAATGCTTTTCTACCTCCTCACTTATTTAATTTCTCACATGCTGACCATGACTGGGAGGCCTGAACAGAACTCCCATCAGAATCTTTTTACTTTTATGGTCCTTAATTCCACCCCACAGATTCGATACCTTTGACTCTGTATCACTTCTTGCGGTTGACTCAATTTCATTTCTCGGTCGAAAAATGTGGTTCTGGAAAAACACAGCCAGTCAGGCAGCATCCAAGGAGCAGGAGAGTTGACGTTTTGAGCATAAGCTCTTCATCAGGAATAATTTCATTTCGTACAGATAAGGAAATCCTACTCCCTCTATCCATCTGCCTGAGCTTTAGATAGGATGTGTATCTTTGGATCTTCTGTTCCCAGCCCAGATCACCTTGCAGCCACATCTCTGTGATACGTACAACTTCATGTCAATCTGCGCTACAAGTTCATTTACCATTTTGAACACTGAATGCATTTCAGTACAATACCCTCAGACATGTGGCACGAGCAACAAACCAGAGATAACAACTCTGTTTGTTCTAGCTCTAATCTTCCATTGTAGCTCCCTGAATTTCTGTCTTAGATCCCCACTTTCTTCCGACCTATGTCATTGGTGCCTATGTGGACCATAACTTGGGCTGCTACCCCTCCCCCTCAAGGACATCAAAACCATGATCAGAGACATCAAGAACCCTGGCACCTGGGAGGCAGCACTCCAATCGTGAGTCTCTCTCGTTCCCACAGAACCTCCTATACATTCCCTAACTATGGAGTCTCCACTGACTAAAGCTCTACTCCTCTTCCCCCTTCTCCTCTGAGCAACAGGGATATACTCTGTGCCAGAGACCTGTGCCCCATTGCTTACCCTTGGTAAGTCGTGCCCCCCAACAGTATCCAGAAAGGTATAATTGTTGTTGAGGGAAACCACCATAGGAGATCCCTGCACTGCCTTCCGGTTCCCTTTCCTACCCCTGATGGTAACCCATCTACCTTCTTGACTCTACAACTACCTTCCTGTAATTCCTCTCAATAACCCCCTCCGCCTCCTGAATGATCCGAAGTTCATCCAACTATAGCTCCAGTTCCCTAACATGGTTCTCGAGGAGCTAGAATTGGGTACACTTCCCACAAATGAAGTCAGCAGGGACACTAGAGGTGACCCTTTCCTCCCACATACTGCAGGAGGAACATTCACCTACCCTAACCTTCTTTCCCACTATTCTAAATTATCAAGTTTACTGCTGGCAAAAAAAACCAAATAAAACAAAAATAGAAACACTTGTCACTTTACCAACCGATGCACAGAATTATTTGTGGTTTCTTTTTAGGAGAAGAATTAAACAATGTTATGCTTCCATTATACAAGGTATTGGCGAGACCACATCTTAAATATCGTGTGCAGTTCTAGTCTTCTTATTTTAGGAATGATGTATGTGCATTGGGGACAATTCAAAAGAGGTTTCATTTGATTGTTACCTGGAATGGGTGAGTTGCCTTATGAGGAAAGACCTGACAGGCTAGATTTTGCCCGAAACATCGAATATCCTAGTCCTTGGATGCTGCCTGACCTGCTGCGCTTTAACCAGCAACACATTTTTAGCTTTCTTAATTGCTTGCTATAACTGTGCGCTAATATTTGAGAGTAATGCACAAAAACACCTAAACCTCGACCCCTCAATGCCTTGGAATTCTGCAGTTTTCCATTTTGAAGTAATATTCTCCTTTTTCCCATTATGCTCTACCTGCCAGATCTCACCACTACACTGTCAAAATAGTCTGCAACTTCCTGATGTCTTATTCACAAGATATTTTTCTTCCTACCTTCCTACCTTTCGGTGACCTGTAAGTTGAATCACCGTGCCTTCATTCCCATCATCTTTGTTTAAAAAGCCTATTGTAAAAGGCTAAGGCCTCAGCAAAGACCTCTGGGACCTTCACTCATCACGCCTTGCCAATCAGCCAAAGACCCATTTACACCACCCTCTTCCAGTCAGCCAAATTTCTATCCATGTTAGCATGTTATCAACTACATTAAATGCTTTTACTTTGCTCAATAACACTGTAATTGGCATCTTAAGAGATGATATCTGGAATTCAAAGTGTTGGACATCAGTGTTTCCCCATTTACTCACAGCATATATTATTACCTTAAATAACTCTGCTAAATTGGTTAACCATGATTTCCCTTTCACAAAGTACTCCCCAATTACCTTGAGGTTTTCTAAGTACCCAACCATAACTTCCTGAATGTTCAATTCCAATACCTTTTCCCTGATAGATATCAAGGTACCTTTAATGTGAGATTGTGAATGAGTTCACAGGTGTTACAAAGTGCCAACATAACATGCTCTCTGGTTGGTTCCAGAACGTGATGCATCAAGAAACTATTTAAAAAATATTCTATGAATTCTTCATCCAAGCTACAATTAACAATCTGACTTATCCAGAGTATATGTACATTACAATCACCCATGATTGTCACTATCACCTAAACACAAGCACCCAAGATATCTCCCTGCATATCTCATCCTGTGCTGGAGTGACCGTTAGGGTTTCTATAGATCAACTATACCAACAGCTTCCTTCCCCTACTATTCCTCATTTCTGCTTAAACTACATCCTGATCTCCTGGACTAATGTAATCACTGACCACTGTACTAAGGCCATCTTTGATAACAATGCTAACTGTCTCCTTGTACACAGGTTTATATTCCATATGAATATCCCTCAAATTTGCTCAGCAGCTCACCAAAAACCTCAATGCATGCAGCGTCTTCAGTGCAATAGGGAATAGAAACCTGGGTTTTCATAAGCCATCCTGGAATAATTCCACCAAGAGCTAAAAACAATGGCAAAGATTGAGAGGCTGCTCATGCCCATTGGACAGATTACTTTGTGGGTTTTCTCAACCAAATACAGCCTTCACTTTCACTGACCTCACATAACTTTCATAAATCATATAATATGAATCTTACGCAAGATTTATTAGAATGATTCCTGGAATGAGGAATTTTAGATACAAGGAAAGGTGTTAGAGAGCAGAGAAGATTAAGAGATGACATTTCTGAATTATGAATGATTCAAAATTATGAATGATTTTGACAGTGTAAAGAATGATATTCTGTTTCCAATTTCAACATTGTCAGCAAGAGAGTAAGGAGTGAGATGGAAAGCATTTTCTTTAGTCAGAGAGTTGTTAGGACTAGGAATGTGTTATCTGGGCGAATGGTGGAGGCGGATCCCATAGGAGATTTCAAAGGAGAGCTGGATTTATATTTGAATGCAATGAAGATTGTGGGCCTTATAAACAGTGTTGGAAAGTAGGATTGGTGGGTAGTTCTTTTGGGAGCCAGTACAGACATGGTAGGTCAAGTGGCCTCCTTTTGACCTGTAGTAAAAAATGAGGTCTGCAGATGCTGGAGATCACAGCTGCAAATGTGTTGCTGGTCAAAGCACAGCAGGCCAGGCAGCATCTCAGGAATAGAGAATTTGACGTTTCGAGCATAAGCCCTTTTGACCTGTAAACAGGCTAGGCTTGTTTACACTGATGAGTGAGGGTTGACATGATTGAAGTCTATAACATCTTGAATAATCTTAGCAATTGCAGAATTATGGAAATCATATGGCACTAGAGGAGGCCATTTGTCCCATTGTGCCTGCTCCAACCAGTTAAACCAGCATCATGACTTTGTGCCAACGTCCTGTTTTTTCTTTCCAGAGCTCTTGCACATTACTATTATTCAAATCATCATCTAATGACCTCTAGAGTGCCTCGTTTTAACCTGCCTCCATCACATATCCAGGCAGTGTCATTCCGTATGCTTCATGACAAAGTTTTTCCTAATGTCACTCTTCCTTCTTTATGGAAATCACTTTAAATCTATGCCTCTTGTTCTTGTTACTTTTATGAGTTGAAACAATTCCTCCCTTTCTATGGGGAGGCCATGGAATCGTGGTATTGTCACTGGAGTTGTTATCCAGACTCCCTCCACACACAAAAAAAATCAAATTAATGTTTTGGGGAACAAAAATAGAAACAGCTGGAAAATCTCAGCAGGTCTGGCAGTATCTGTGGAACAAAGTCCGAGTTAACATTTCGGTTCCAGGGACACATCTTCAGAACCTATTATATTTTGGGGCTGTGAGATTGCACCCCGATTATGGCAGGGGGTCAAATTTGAACGAAAGAAATCTGGAATTAAAAGCCATCCTAATAGTGATAATATGACCATTGTCATAAAGAAAAAAAAAGTCTGATTCATTAATGTCCTTTAAGGAAGGAAATGTGTTATCCCTTCCTGGTCTAGCCCACTTTTGATCTCAGATTGATTATTAACTGCCATCTGAAATGGCCTGAACAAACTAGTCACTTCAAGGACAATTTGGGATGTGCAATAAATACTGTCCAGTCGTCAGCACATAAATTCCACAAGCAAGTAGTAATATTCTGTCCAGTCCACTCGTGAATCTGAAAATTTCCATCAGATCTCATTTTAGCCTTCTTCTGTCCCAGGAGGACAGTCCTGATTTCTTCAATCTATCCTCAAGATATTAAATCAATCCATGTCCAATTGCAACTAGAATTCCATTATCTTGGCTTGAGTTCAAAAGGAGCCAGTAAAATTAAAATCACACAGCATGAGGTTGTAGTCTAACAGGTTTATTTGGAAGCACTAGCTTTCAGAGCACTGCTCCTTCATCAGATGGTTGATAACCACCTGATGAAGGAACAGCGGTCCGGAAGCTAGTGCTTCCAAATAAACCTGTTGGACTATAATCTGGTGTTGTGTGATTTTTAACGTTGTATACCCCAGTCCAACACCGGCGTCTTCAAATCGCAAATAAAATTAACAGCACAAGTGCCAAACAATAACTATCCCTCCCAAAAGGCAATCTAACCATCACCTCTTGACATTCAATGCCATAACCATCACTCAATGCCTCATTATCAATAACCTGGGTGTTACCATTGACCAGAAGCAGAACTAGACTATCCTATAAGGACAATAGCTGCAAGAGCTGATCAGAGGCTAGGAATCATGCAGCTAGCAATTCACCTCCTAACTCCACAAAGCCAGTCCACCACTTATCAGGGGTGTGATAAAATGCCCCACCTCCTTTGACAAGAGCAGCTCCAATAACTCTTAAAAAAAACTTGACACCATCCAGGATAAACTGACCTCTTGACTGACATAACATTCACAAACACTCAGACTGTCTCCAGTGATTCTCAATGGCAGCAGTGTTTACTATGTGTATATAAAATGACCTACCAAGACCCCCTAGACAGTACCTTCCAAATCCACAACAATTACCTTCCAGAAGGACAAGGGCAGCAGAAACATGGTAACACTATGAAATGTAGGCTCTTGCCCAAGCCATTCGTCCATCCAGACTTGGAAATATATCACTATTCCTTGGGTCAGTGGGTCAAAGTCCGATTATTCTCTCGCTAATGGTTTTGTGGATGTGCCTTCACCAAATCAACTACAGCAGTTCAAAAAGACATGGGATTTCTTACTGCATCGAGGGATAGGAATTAATGCTGGTCCACCCGATGGTGTCCATATGTTGTGAATAAATGAAAATCAATTCAAAGAAAGATTTGTACATTGATACATGGAATCAATGAGTTTGTCTTATGATGATTGGTTTGATAAGCTGGGCTAGTTTCCACTGGAGTTTGGAAAAATGAAGGGTGATTTCACTGGAATGTGTGAGATCTTAAAAGGTCTTGAACAAGGAGGAATGGATAACATGTTTCCTCTTGTGAGTCATCCAGAACTAGGGGGCCATGGCTTTAAAGTTAGAGGTCAACCTTGAGAAGAAGGGTTACTGGACCCAAAACGTTAACTCTGATTTCTCTCCACAGATGCTGTCAGACCTTTTGAGTTTCGCCAGCAATTTCTGTTTTTGTTTTTGTTTCTGTTTTCCAGCATCCATAGGTCTTTCAGTTTTTTTTTGTTTAATGAGGAGATTATGGTTTGTACAGAATATTTTTTCTGCACAATGTTGGAACTCTCTGTTTTAGATGGTAGAGTATTTTTAAGACCAAGGTAGGTAGATACTTGTCAGGCGGGGGAATAGATGAGAATGTAGGATTTGAAACCAGGAGATCAGCTGTGAGTTTAGCTTTTGGGGCAGCATGGTAGCTCAATGATTAGCATTGCTACCTCACAGCACTAAAGACCTTGGCTTGATTCCCACCTCAAGTGTGGAGCTTACACATTCTCCATGTGTCTGTGTTTGTGTGCTCCAGTTTCCTTCCACAATCCAAAGATGTGCATGTCAGGTAAACTGGCCATGCTAGATTGCCCATGGTAATAGGTGCATTAGTCAGGGGTAAATATAGGCTAGGGGAATGGGTTTGGGTGGGTTACTTTTTGAAGGGTTGGTGTGGACTTGTTGGGCCAAAGGGCCTGTTTCCATACTAGTGGGAATCTAACCTTAATGAGCTAAATTGTCCATTTCTGCTCTTATTTTGATTGTATATTCATTTGAAAATCTTAAACCTTTACTACATTGGTGACATGGGACATGGCTTGCTGCCCAGCCACTTGTCAAGCAATATTTAGACATCTGAGCCTGTACCAAGTAAGCCCCTACTTCATGTAGTGCCTATAAACATCCCCTTTCCCTCAATAGTGCCCTAATGAAATAAAGCTTGGCAATCACACATCCTGATCTATGTACCCTTCGCCTTACCCCAGGATGGCTGACCCATTTAGCAGCCAAGAGTTCCCTGAAGATAACACTGAGAACTGAGGGCAATACCTCCACTGATGGGGGAACATCTCGAAGCATAGTGTGTGAATGAGCCATTCCATCTGCACTTCCCTCTTGACCTTTGATAATAAGAAGACCAACAAAACATGCGAACCATGAATCACAGAAAATCTATAAGAACTCAGACCAGAAACCCCTGTAGTTCCTTCTTGCTTTCAGATTAAAAACAGCAGGTATATATTCTAATCATTTAACTGAAAAAGTCCTCTGGTTGACAGCCCTTTGGAGAGGCAGTGACATGGATGACTGTGCAAGAAAAATGTTGTGCAGTTAATTTTCAACCTGACAAGCAGCTGTTATTTTGCCTCCTGCACTATCACAAAGTCGCCCTCTATGTGAGTGTGGGATGGTGTTAATCAAACACCTGAACAGCAAAACTCTTTGTCTAACACTTTGCTTTAGTTTCTCACTGTGGGGAAAGGATAATGTCAGCCTTTCCTTCTTTTCAATATTTAACATCCTTCTACATTGACACTTTCAGCTGCAGGCATCACATAACTACTGTCTATAAACTGCATGTTACTGCTTCCTAGAATGGCTCCTTCCAAACTTGGATGAATAAACCACATATTGGAAAACATTAAGATGGATAAGTCACCACGGCCAGACCAGATTTATCCTAGGCTGCTCCAGGAAGCAAGAAAGGAGGTTGCTAAGCCTCTGGCGAGGATATTTGCCTCCTCACTCTCCACGGGAGTCGTACCGGAGGATTGGAAGGAGGCGAATGTTGTTCCACATTTAAAGAAGGGTAATAGGGAAATCCCTGGCAATTACAGACCAGGCAGTCTTACGTCTGTGGTCAGCAAAGTTGTGGAAAGAATTCTGAGGGATAGGATTTATGACTATTTGGCAAAGCATAGTGTGATTAAAGGCAGTCACCATGGCTTTGTGAGGGGCAGGCCATGCCTCACAAATCTTATTGAGTTCTTTGAGGAGGTGTCAACAACGGTAGAGCAGTGGATGTGGTGTATATGGATTTCAGCAAGGCATTTGATAGGGTTCCCCATGGTAGGCTCATTCATAAAGTCAGGAAATATGGGATACAGGGAGATTTAGGTAAAACAAGGACTGCAGATGCTGGAAACCAGAGTCTAGATTAGAGTGGTGCTGGAAAAGCACAGCAGGTCAGGCAGCATTCGATTTTCCTGCTCCTCGGATGCTGACTGAACTGCTGTGTTTTCCCAGCACCACTCTAATCTAGATACAGGGAGATTTGGCTGTCTGGATTCAGAATTGCTGGTTGATAGAAGGCATAGAGTGGTTGTAGATGGAAAGTATTCTGCCTGGAGGTCAGTGTTGAGTGGAGTCCTGCAGGGCTCTGTTCTTGGGCCTCTGCTCTTTGTAATTTTTATAAATGACTTGGATGAGGAGGTTGAGGGGTGGGTTAGTAAATTTGCAGATGACACAAATGTTGGAGGTGTCGTTGATAGTATTGAGGGCTACTGCAGGCTGCAGCGTGACATAGACAGGATGCAGAGCTGGGCTGAGAAATGGCAGATGGAGTTCAACCTGGATAAATGCAAAGTGATGCATTTTGAAAGGTCGAACTCGAATGTTGAATATAGGATTAAAGACAGGATTCTTGGCAGTGTGGAGGAACAGTGGGATCTGGTTGTGCAAGTACATAGATCCCCCAAAGTTGCCAACCAAGTGGATAGAGTTGTTAAGAAAGCATAATGCATTATGGTTTTCATTAACAGGGGTATCGAGTTTAAGAGCCGTGAGGTTTTGCTGCAGCTCTACAAGTCCCTGGTGAGACCACACTTGGAATATTGTGTCCAGATCTGGTCGCCCTACTATAGGAAAGATGTGGAGGCTTTGGAGAGGGTGCAAAGAAGGTTTACCAGGATGCTGCATGGACTGGAGGGCTTGCCGTATGAAGACAGGTTGAATAAGCTCAGACTTTTTTCTCTGGAGAGAAGGAGGAAGAGAGGAGACCTGATCGAGGTGTACAAAATAATGAGAGGAATTGATAGAGTCAATAGCCAGAGACTTTTCCCCAGGGCAGGATTGACTGTTATGAGAAGTCATAGTTTGAAGACTTTAGGAGGAAGGTATAAAGGAGACATCAGAGGTAGGTTCTTTATGCAGAGAGTTGTGAATTCATGGACTGCGTTGCCAGTTGAGGTGGTGGAAGCAAAGTCATTGGGGACATTTAAGCGACTGGTGGACATGCACATGGAAAACAGTGAGGTGAGAGGTGTGTAGATTAAGTTACTATATTTTTCATTAGGATTAAGTTTCAGTACATCGTGGGCCAAAGGGCCTGTTCTGTGCTGTACTTTTCTATGTTCTATGTTCTATTGTGGCCCAGGTTTAGGCATTGTGTGGAAGATTAGATTGGATGAAAGCAGGCAAGGGATGAAATTGCAGGGAACAGTGAGAGTGGTAGAGCATGACCCTTGGTATGCGCTGGGTGCAGCGATAGTGTGAGTGTGAAGCAGCTGAGTGTGAGGTGGCATTTACCCTGGCGGAACTAAGCAGGTCATTAACCAACTTCCTGCACTGACACAAGTGGAGACCTGGAACTAGGCTACCCAGGTCTGATGGTTTAGGAAGAGGACTCTTCTTTTCTGCACCAATACCCTTGACCAGTATCTCCAAGTCCCTGTCAAACAATTGCAGTACAACCTTCTCATTCTCCACTACCTTCAGATTCCCTCTGCCAGCTATCGGTGCAGCTTCAGAATGCCAGTGCTTGTCCAGGTGTAAAGAGGCCTTTCTAAGACAGCCTGCAGTCAACAGTTGCCAGACTTTCAGCAGATATCCACTGAGTGCTGAGTTGTTTTGAAATGACACCAGGTAAATGGAACAAGAATCAGATGGAAATGGTCCCCATAGGAGCCGGGTAGATAGTTATTGAGGTGGGTTTGGTAATATATAATGGGAGGCCCCATAGTATAAACACTGTAAAAAAAACCTTGATGCAACTTGGACTTAGCTAAAACTGCCCTTAGATTCAGCTTAAAGATTGGATTAGATTAGATTCCTTAGAGCATAGAAACAGGCCCTTTGGCCCAATCAGTCCACACCGACCCTCTGAAGAGTAACCCACCCAGACCCATTTCCCTTTAACTAATGCACCTAAAACTATAGACAATTTAGTATGGTCAATTCACCTGACCTGCACATTTTTGGACTGTGGGAGGAAACCCACACAGACACGGGGAGAATGAACAAATTCCACACAGACAGTCACCCGAGGCTGGAATCAAACCCGGGTCCCTGGTGCTGTGAGGCTGCAGTACTAACCACTGAGCCACCGTCCGCCATTGCTTAAGTCATTTGTTTAAAAGCTATGCTTTATCTTCTGAACATTTACCAGCAGATGAAAATGCTATGAGATTACTGCATTATTAAAATTAAAGTTAAATGAAAATGAATAATAAGTTTAATTTTGGCTTTAGTGGTGTTCAATAGCTTTGCTCTCATTTCCAGATATGACTTCCATCAGACATTTCTGATTTCCCATCTTAGCTCATTGTGTTTATGTTTCTTGCAATCTGCTCCATGAAGATTTCCTCTTCGACAAAGTTTAGCTCTTGATTCGTGCTCCAGAAAATCCTACTTTCTTGACTGATGAATGCTAAATATACATTCCATTTTCCTGCATTGATTTCTTCCATTGTTTTGGAGACAGTAGATATGTACTCATGCCTATTATATGGATATGGCTTGATTTATTTAACGTGATACCATCAGTCAGATATGTATAGGGTTACTTCTGACATGTCTTTTGTGATATAACATGTAAGTAAAATCATGTTGGCAAACTCAGTCTACAGTTGGATTTTAGCAGAGAAGGATGGGTACAAGCAATCAGACAGCTCCCTGGAGCTATGGTACAGATTTTCATCTTTGTTCAAATTTGTTCTAATTTTAATGCTGGCCAACAGAGTTTACTAAGGATTGGGAGCCATGACTGGAAGAATGAAGGGTTTTTACAGCGCTGTTTGTGTACTGGGGAATAGGGGTCCTTCCATGTTAGCATGCCCAAAGAAATTGGTTTGCTACTCCATGTGATCAAACCCTCCTTACTGTTTCCAAACTCATGATGTTCACCTCTCTTCTGTGATCATTGTCACCCTGAATACCCTCAGTTTGATCTCTCTCTGACCTTGACAATTAATCCTGGAAATCATCTTACACCCATCCCTGACCTTCCCTCTCATTATATAACCCTGAGTAGCCCCCACCCTGTCATCCGACTCCACCTTGGCAGCCAGTAAGACATTTTTAATTTTATGCACTGCATTGAAGTCCCTGTTTGGCACTAACGGCTAGCTGAAAATGTGTTGCTGGTTAAAGCACAGCAGGTCAGGCAGCATCCAAGGAACAGGAAATTCGACGTCTCGGGCCAGAGCCCTTCATCAGGAAAGGCCCGAAACATCGAATTTCCTGTTCCTTGGATGCTGCCTGACCTGCTGTGCTTTAACCAGTAACACGTTTTCAGCTCTGATCTCCAGCATCTGCAGACTTCACTTTTTACACTAACAGCTAGCTGTCCACATTCAAATCAGATTCAAACCTGAATATAATTTGAGCCTCTTGGATGTTGGACTTGGATAGCAGCAATACCAATGAGCTTACCAATTTGACCCGAATACTTAAAACAACCCTTGTTGTTCAGCAACATCACCTCATGTCCATAATGAGCCACCAATCCCCAATCATAGGAATGCTATCAAGTCGAGTTTGACAGTGAGCCACATGAGGGTAAATTAGGACTGGTGACAAACACCTTGGTAAGAGATATACATTTTAAGAATCATCTTAAAGGAAGAGAGAGTAAATGGAGAGGAGAGTATCCTAGGAGTCCAAGCTGAAGCAGAGAAAGGAACTTCCGCCAGTTCATAGAGTCATAGAGATGTACAGCACAGAAACAGACCCTTCAGCCCAACTTGTCCATGCCGATCAGATATCCCAACCCAATCCAGTCCCAGCCCATATCCCTCCAAACCTTTCCCATTCATATACCCATCCAGATGCCTTTTAAATGTTGCAATTGTACCAGCCTCCACCACTTCCTCTGGTAGCCCATTCCCCACATGCACCACCCTCAGGGTGAAAAAGTTGCCCGTTAGGTCTCTTTTATATCTTTCCCTTCTCACCCTAAACCTATGCCCTCTAGGTCTGAACTCCCCCACCACAGGGGAAAAAAAGCTTGTCTATTTATCCTATCCATGCCCCTCATGATTTTACAAACCTCTATAAGGTCACCTCTCAGCCCCTGAAAGTTAGTCATGTGTATAAAGCCAATTTGTAGCAGTGCGCTATCTCAATGTATTGTAGGTCTGCAGGACTTTATAGTAATAGGGAAGGATGGAGGGATTTGAACAGGAAAAAACAAGGATTTGAAGATTGCTGGACTAATGGCCTATTTTGATAGGTGACCAAGATTAGTGGAAACTCGGTTGAGAGCAACAGAGTTTTGGATAAATTCAAGATATTGGAGGTCAGGAGAAGAGAGGCTTGTGAGAGGGCACTGGACTAATCAAGACCGCAGATAGCAAAGATATTTTAGACTCAGTACACTCAGGACACCGTGGAGTTAATCTCTGGCAAAACATTCAGCTATCCAAGAAATTTGTTGAATGTTTTTTTTAATATTTCTATTTGATTAAACTGGGCTAATTTTTCTTTGAAAATATTCCCCTGCCTAAATTGTCTGTACGTGTCCAAGCCATCATTAATCCAGATGATTAAGGAGTAAAAATTACTTGTTATTTAATGACAGAAAGAATAGTAAAAACATCATCGGGAAATTGCTGAAGTCTTTGCAGGTTTCATAGACCAAATGCAATCCCGTGGAGAAACCTGCCCACTTCAGCAATTTGATGAAAAGGGATTCAGGCGGTGAATCTGTCAATCAGAACGCTGCCCATATCAATATTGTGGAATGGAAACTCAGCCTGAATGGGACCCAGAGGAGACATCCTCTCAATAACATTCCTGGAATTCATTTCACAATCTGATTGCTGTCTGCAATAGTTTGAGGAGCCAAGGTGAACTAGCTTTGCAAGGACTAAATTTATTGCTGAAGAAGATTATGAATTAAAATATTTTTACCTTTAAGATTTTAGCCTTCCATTCCCAAAGGTGCAACTCACTCAGAAACAGGTGGGTCTTGAACCTGGGCTTGGATGTAGGCATATTACCAGTGCACCAGAAGAACCAACATTCATGACTTTTAAGCCTGTTGGTAACACCACTTATTTGGCATATAACTTTCTTTCATTTCTGTGCTTTCTCTGTACAGATACTGCCAGACCTGTTGAAAAATTGGAACTTTTTTGCTTTTATTAATTTATGCTGGAGTTTGAGCTCTAGGTCTCTGAGAATTAGCCCTCTTAAATTGAACTGTGCTCTTCCTAGGGTGTGTGTGGTATCATGGATCAGTCTTCTCTCTTTGTTGTTTAAGCCGTCCCAATGGGTCAGGCCACTGACCAAACAGCACCCTGACAATGTCAAGCCATGCTGCTATCAGCGGAGGTACAGTGAATAATAGCTTCCTTCTACTTACCTGCACCTCCTCATCAACATCTCACTCAGTCCTTTACTATTCACACGGCCTGCGTGAAGAAGCTGACCATGTGAGGAAACATTGGTGATGCCTAGCACTGTGCCAATCAGTGTTTCTGATCATCAAATAATTAATCCACTAACTTGCAACGAGGCTTTCCTTGGACATGTGTGCTAGTCCCTGGGAACTAGGCTGATGCTTGCTTCTGGTAAGAACCATTTGAGTGGAGTCTTGTAAAGTGGGCAAACTATTGCACTGCAGCAATAAAATGGTTCTGATGGACCAGTCACATCTGCCACAGGCATCTACAGTTCAATAAGCATCTAGTTGGCCATGTTATGACCAATTTCTATGGCCATCAGGTCCTGGGATTTGAACCTTGAGTTTCTGGCCCAGAGATAGGGATGGTATCCACTGCGCTACAAGACCTCCTAACTTTCTCAATATTTCTGCTTATAGTGAAATGGAATACTAGTGAATAAGCCCTTCCAAAATACAGCAAACAACTAACCTTTCTAAAATACAAGCAACTTGTGAATGCCAGCACAGGTTCCATTTCCCTGTGGAACAACTAGTTTGTTGAAGGAAAGATGTAATGCAAAGTAGTAGAAAATGCTAATTGGTGCAGGCATCCAAGACAAAGAGTCAGACATCCCATTATAATTGTCAAAATACAAGATGATTCTTCAAATTTTTGAAACCAAGCTTTTTGGTTCCCTTAATTTGACTTGAATTCTTATTGACTTTGCACTTTTGTCCATTCAGAACGGATACTCTGATTGCTGATGAAGTCACCAAGGCAATGTGTTCTGTGGAACTATTATTTGAAAAAAAGTTTTAAAAAATTAAGCTTAAAGAAGTATCAAAAAGCAAATCAAGCAAGTTATGATGTGAGATAATTGGGATGAGTGCAATGGGGGTAGGGTGGTGCAGAAGTAAAACATTTTCAGTTTAACACACATTTATTGGCTAAGATTAGAGTTTTGCATATTGAAAAATCAGACAATAACCAGACAAATGGATATGATCAAAATATTAATATGCCACAAACATACTCCTTTCAGGTATGAAAACATTCAGAATGGATAATTTGCACAGACGTTTACAGCATAGATTGGGTTCAGGTTAAGGTTAGAGTTTAAATTAACCATCTGCTATTGTATCTTTTTAAGATCTACCTCAACTTATTTTAGACCCTGTATCTAAGGAAGGATATACTTTCATTGGAGACAGCCCAGAGAAGGGTCACTAAGCTGATACCAGGTATAGAGGGGCTATTTTATTTGGAGAGGTTGAATAGGTTGGGCCTGTTCCCCCTTGTGAGAGAATTTACGACTAGAGGTCATAATCTCAGCCGAGAGGGTGGTATGTTTAAGACCAAGATGATGAGGAATCTCTTGTCTCAGAGAGTAGTGAATCTGTGAAATTCTTAGTGCAGAGGACTGTTGAGGTGGATCATTTGGTGTATGCAGATGTGAGATGGGCAGGGTTTTAATCAGTAGGAGAATCATCGGGGGATGGAGAAATGAAGGAAAGTAGAGTTAAGGATTATCAGAGCAGCCGTGATGCCATTGAATAGTGGAGCAGACTCAGTTGGCTGAATGGCCTCAGTCTGCTCCTGCATCTTATGGTCATTCTATCCAAAGTACTGCATTCATCGAAGTGCCAACCTAGCTGATATTATCAAATAGGACTTGCACCCACAGCATTCTATTCAAAGGTAAAAGAGCTACCACTGGGCCATGAGTAGTACGGTGGCTCAGTGGTTAACACTGGTGTCTCACAGTACCAGGGACATAAGAAATAGGAGCAGGAGTAGGCCATCTGACCCCTCTAGTCTGCTCTGTTCAATTACAAAATCATGACTGGTCTTTTCATGAACTCAGCCCCAATTACCTGTCTGCTCACCATAACACTTAATCCCATTACTATTTAAAAATCTGTCTTTGACTTAAAAACATTCAATTGCTTCTCAGGGCACAGATTCACAACCCTTTGGGAGAAGAAGTTCCTCCTCAACTCAATCCTAAACCTGCTCTTCTTTATTTTGAGGCTTTGCCCCCTAATCCTAGTTTCATCTGACAGTAAAAACAACCTCCCTGCTTCTATTTTATTCATTCCCTTCATAATTTTATATATTTCTAGTTCCATACATCCTTTCTAAAGTAAGGAGACCAAATGTTTATGCAGTACTCAAGGTATGGCCTCACCAGCACCCTGTACAGCTGCAGCATAACTTGCTGCTTTAAAACTTCATCCATCGAGCAATGAGGTATGATATTCCATTTGCCTTCTTAATTACCTGATGCATCTGCAAACCAACTTTTAGTGATTCGTGCACAAGAACATCCCTTGCACAGCAGCATGCTGTAATTTTTCACCATTTAAATAATAGTCCATTTTGCTGAAATTCCTATCAAAATGGATGACTTCACATTTCTGATGAACCTCGTTCCCGATGAAGGGCTCTTGCCCGAAACTTTGAATTTCCTGCTCCTCAGATGCTGCCTGATCTGCTGTGCTTTCTAGCACCACACTCTTGACATTTATCAACACTGTACTGCATCTGCCAGACCCTTGCCTACTCACTTAACCTATCTGTATCCCTCTGCAGAGTTTCAGTGTCCTCTGCACATTTTGCTCTATCACTCATGTTAGGTCATCTATGAATTTTGACTCACCACCCTTAGTCCCCAATGCTAGATCATCTATGTAAATTATAAACATTTGCAGTCCCAAAATTGATCCCTGAGGCAGACTGCTAGCCACTGATGTCCAATCAGAAAAACAGTGATTTATCCCCCTCTTTGCTTTCTGTTAGTTAACTAATTCTCTATCCATGCTAATACATTACCTGTTATACCATTCACCTTTATCTTACACAGCAACCCTTTGTGTGGCACTGTGTCAAATCCCTCTGGAAATCCAAGTGCATCACATCCACCAGTTACTTATTTTCCACAACACCCACAATGTCATCAAAGGATCCCAGTAACCCCGGTTCAATTCCAGTCTCAGGAGATTATGTGCAGTTTGTATATTCTTCCCACATCTATGTGGGTTTCCTCCAGGTGCTCCGGTTTCCTCCCACAGTCCAACAATGTGCTGGTTAGGTCAATAAGACACGCTAAGTTACACTGTAGGGGCAGGTAGATTAGCCATGGTAAATGCAGGGTTACAGGGATAGGGTCAGAGGCTAGGTCTGGGTGGAATGTTCTTCAGAGGGTTCATGTAGACCCAATGAGCTGAATGGCCTCTTTCCGCACTTCTATGATTCTATGATGACCTATTCATAATGTTGTTTTCTACTTCTTTCTTATATTCAGCAGAATTTCTATAATCAAATGTTGGAAGAATAGATTTTCTTCATTCTAACTTGCTCATTGTGATGTCCTGGGAGTTAGCAGTGATCTAATCACACCTCAGCAATAATGTTTTAAGAAAACTAGTATACCGATAATGGTTTGCCAATGATTTGTTGATTTGAGGACAAACTTGCAACGTCAATAATTTTAGAATATTGCTATAAGATTCTGGCATGGCAGTGGGTCAGACTTTTGCTGCTACACCTCATTTGATGTTCAATATACATTTGATGTTCAATCTTGTGGAATTAAGGTTTTACACGATGCACCTTTTTCAAAAATTAACTATGGTGAATCAACCTTTTATTCTTGACAAGTTTTTTTTTGCATTCTGGTGTCACTGAAGTTAAAGTAAATTCAATCTTTCATTTCGAACTTACTGTTGAATTCCCAGATGCTGATGAGAGCTGAAATGCAATTATTTTAAGCTGGTGTTTAATTAAAGTTCACAATTTGAAATGTTAATGCATGTGTTCAGTAGCCAGCAGCTGTGTTTATTAAATGACTGCTTGGTTTGGTGAAAGAACTATCACCTATGTGGCAGACACCAAATTGCTTGTTGGCTGCAGATCAGAGCTTAGCTGTTGAGGCTGCAAATGAGGATATGATTGAAAGTGTGTCAATGGAAACACTTGTATTTCTCTCTTATTATATCAGGCTGTAAAAACATACTTTAGTACATGTCACAAAGAAACTGGGCTGAAAGTTAGACTCAAGGTTTCCAGCTCAACTCCAAACAACAGGGAGATAGAAAACCTCCAGCAAAACAGTCCCATATATGTGAAGAAAATCCGAGAGATGCTTCTACAGAAGTGATTTACAGTCACTTATAAAACAGTAGTAGAAGCACAGTCAAATTATAACTAACTTTCAAAAGAGGATTGGAGAACAAAAGTGAAAAGAAAATTTCCTGGGCAATGGGACAAATTGGAGAGCTCTTTTAGAGAGTCAGCACAGTCAGGGTAGGCTGAATTGTCACCTTGGTGCTATAAGCTGGCATCTAGAAATCAAACTGTTCATTTTGTCCTGCCTCTTTTATTGACAATTTACAATTATTTAAGTAAATGCTGAGACGTCAAGGTAAAAGTCCTTGTCTATACTTTATTTGCCTCATAGGTATTTCAAATGTTTAGTCAATGGATTAAGCTGCATAATTCTGACTTTAAGGTCAATATTTCTGTTTGTTTGCATTCTAGCATGGAAATTGGTTTAGCTCAGTGGCTGGATTGTTGGTTTTATAGAGCAGTATTAAGCCAACAACGTGGGTTCCATTCCCATCATTAGATTGAGGTTACGATGAAGGGCTCTCCTTTTCCCTTGCTTGAGGTCTGGTAACCATCAGGTTAAATTGCCACCAGTTATTTCTCTCTGATGAGAGAGCAGACCATTTGGTCTGGTAAGACTATGGTGACACAGTACCATACATTGTTTAACATGCCTGAGCTTCATTGGCAATTTGTCACCAATCCTGAATTGACCATGAATAGAATGGCTTCCAACGTACCTTAGGTCCAGTCTAGCATCAATCCCTTTGTCTTCCTAACTGTCATTCTCACTCACTGGGCTCCATCTCCACTTGTCTGTTCATTCCTTTACCCCAACCACTGTTGGCAGCATAACTACCATTGTTTCCTAACTATCAGTGCTCAAGAAGGGTTACTGGAGTCAAAATATTAACTCTGCTTTCTCTCCACAAATGTTGCCAGACCTGCTGAATTTCTCACCAATTTCTGTTCCTGTCTCAATGTCATTCCTTTATTGTGACATTATCAACATCCTTTTCTTTAATGATGACTGCTACAAAGTATTAATTTAATAGTCAAGCATTCCCTTTGACTCCATAAGCAGATCTCCCATCTGGTTTCCACTTGGCCCCACCCTTGTTTTGATGGCTATTTTACTCTCTGTATGTTCATTACAGATTTAAAAAGCTTTGTTTTATAGTGTCCACTGAAATAGGCTGTCTTTCTTATTGATATTTAGCTTCCACTTTTGGTACCTTCTGAATTATAAACACTTATTATAAGTCTTCTTTCTATGTTAAATGTTAATCTCGACACTTTGAGTCATTCGGGGAGTTCTAGCTTTGAATGCCCTGTCTTTCTGCTCACGAAAATTTGTCTAGTGTGTATCCAGACAATTTTGGCTGTGAAAGCTTTCAGCTTCTCATTGCTAATTTGCTGTGTTACTTGCCAATTCTTATTCCAACCTACCAGTGCCAGATCCCTTTTCAACTCTGAAAATAGACACCCTCTTAATCAGTCTTTTCAATTTTAATTTGCTTCTCATCCATTTCCATTGCAGCTTCAACTTCATGATAGTTTGATCACTGTTTCTCAAATGTTCTCCCACAGTAGTAAGCTCCACTAGCCCCAATTTTATTCCCAAAGACTGGGTTCAACACTGGTTCCTTCCATATTGGTCTTGACATATAATTATCAAAAATCATTTCAGACTTTCCTGTCACACTTTGCCTTTGCTGCCGAAATAAAGATTTCCATTTATTTACTGTCTTCCATGGCCACCAGCAATGAAGATGGAGTTGCAGTGTACAGGGTTTTGAAGAAGGCATTTGACATGCTTGCCTTTATTAGTGCTTTGAGTGTAGGAGTTGGGATGCCATGTTGTGGCTGTACAGAACATTGGTGAGGCCACTTTCAGTCCTGGTCTCCCTGCTGTAGGAATGATGTTGTTCAACTTAAAAGTGTTCGGAAAAGATTTACAAGGATGTTGCTGGGATTGGAGAGTTTGAGCTATAGGGAGAGGCTGAATAGGCTGGGGCTATTTTCTCTGGAGCATCAGAGGCTGAGGGGGACACCAAAGAAGCAGCGACATAACTCAGTGTAAATGTTAAACATGAGAGTAGATTACTTACAGTGTGGAAACAGGCCCTTCAGCCCAACAAGTCCACACCAATCCATTCCCCTAACACTATGGGCAATTTAGCATGGCCAATCCACCTAACCTGCACATTTTTGGAGGAAATCAGAGCATCTGGAGGAAACCCATGCAGTCACAGGGAGAATGTGCAAACTCCATACAGCAAGTCACCTGAGGCAGAAATTGAACCCAGGTCTCTGGTACTGTAAGGCTGCAGTGCTAACCACTGTGCCACCATGCCACCCAGAGGGGAAAGATATAAAGGGGACCTATGGGGCGATGTTTTCATGCAAAGGGTAGTACATGTATGAGCTGCCAGAGGAATAGTAGAAGCCAGCAGAGCTGCAACATTTAAAAGGCACCTGGAGGATATATGAATGGGAAGGGTTTCGTGGAATATGGACCAAATGCTGCAATTAGTTTAATTTAGGATATCTGGTCAGTGCAGATAAGTTGGACAGAAGGGTCTGTTTCCGTGCTGTACACCTCTATGACTCAATGACTCTAGGTGCTTCACAATCAATGAGATGCTTTTGAAATGTAGCTACTGTTGTACTGTAGAAAGAGAGACAGCTAATTTGCATAATGCAGACTGCCACAAACAGCAATATGATAATGACCAGGTAATTTACTTTTTTACCTCCATATTGTTTAGGGATGAACATTTTCCCAGGCACCAGTGATAATTTGGCATGTAATCAAGAATTAGTGGTCACTCATTTAAGACTAGGTTGAGGTGAAAATGTTTCACCATGAATCCTTGTAATTCCCTTTCACAGAGGGCAATGAAAGAAAAATATTTGAATATTTTATATTTTAAGGTGCAGAGATTCTTGGTAAACAAGAGGGTGAAAGATTATCAGTTTAAGGAGGGACTGTAGAAATTGAAGCTAAAATTAGATTAGCCATGATCGTATTAAATGGTGGAGCAGGCCAAAGAAATTGACAAAAGTACACACATTTTGAAACTGATTGGTTTCTTTCAATACAGTGTGTTTCATTCTGAAATACATATACAAGTACAGGTTACATTTCCAAATATGCAACCCAAAGGATTTTGTGCAATGTTTTCCCCCTCATTATCTGATAGCGAGAGGGTATTCGTCAGTGGTCTTTCTGCATTGAGCTTTTGCAGTAACTACCTCAGGTTGAAGATGTTCCTCGACATCTGTTCCTGGACCTTGTAAGGTGCCAGTCTGCAGCACTTGTCACCAGCTGCTCTTCGAACTTGAGTTGTGTACAAATCATAAGCAGCTTGGTCCTCCAGCAGCTGTGGATGTTTACCATGTGTACTCTTTTGGAAGTGCTCTCGAGATTCGACTTCTGTGATATGGAGCTGCTTTGGATGAGGCACAATAAAAATTATTGCATCTTTTTCCAGATTCTGTTTTCCAAAGGCACATTCCTGAGGAGGTAGGTAATAGCCAACATCTCATCTTAGGTAATGAGACTAAAAGTGCATGCAAAATTTCAAGTGTGGCCTCATTCAAGGTCCTGTATAACTACAGTAAGACCTCCCGACTTGTGAACTCAGATCCACTGGCAATGAAGACCAGTACGCAATTTTCTTTCTTAGCACTTACTGTGCCCGCCAGTCTACTTTTTTTAGTGTACCCAGATCTCTTTGTACTTCCACAGTTCGTGGTACAGAGCAACTTTGATTGTCCGAATGAGATGGACATGGCGTATTTATTCAGATAACTGATTGTTCAAATAACGGATAACGTTTTTATAGGACCTTGAGATCTTGTTCTGTTAATCCAAAATTCGGATAATTGGTGTTTGGATAACTGAGGTTGTTCTGTATATCCCCGTTCAAATAATACGCTGCTTTTATTTTGTTTCTCACAACGTATAACTTCACATTTAGGCCTGTTGTACTGCGTCTGCCATGTGTTTGTTCATTTGCTTAATTTGTCTAAATCACTTTGAAGTTGCCTCCATCCTGCTCACAACTCAAAATTCCATCCAGTTTGTGTCATTAATAAACTTGGAAATGTTGCATTTGATTCTCTCATGCAGGTCATTTATAAATCACATGAATAGCTGGGGCCCAAGTTAGTTACTAGTCCCCACTAGTCATCACTGGCGAAAGTGAGGACTGCAGATGCTGGAGATTAGAGTCGAGAGTGTAATGTTGGAAAAGCACAGCAGGTCAGGTAGCATCCAAGGAGCAGGAGAGAGTTGACGTTTTGGGCCCTGATGAAGTGCTTTGCCCAAAATGTTGCCTCTCCTGCTCCTTGGTTGCTGCCTGACCCGCTGTGCTTTTCCAGCATCACACTCCCCACTAATCATCCCTGCCTACTACTCAGAAAAAGACACATTTATTCCCACTCTGTTTCCCGTCTGTCAGCAATTCTAAATCTGTGCCATTATATTATTCCCCATTTCACTCTAATTTTGCCATTAACCTCTTACGTGGGATCTTATCAAAAACCCTTTGAAAATCCAAATGCACCACATCCACAAATAAATCTCCAGTAGATTTATTAAGCACAATTTCATAAGCCTTTCATAAACTCATGCTGGCTTTGTCCAATCCTGTTCATGCTTTTCAGATGGACTTGTTTGGCCGAATAGCCCGTTTCCACTCTGTAGGGATTCTATGAATGAAAAAATAGTGCTGATGCATCCAGTTAGAATGCTTTCTATGGTGCATTGATAAAAGTTTGTGAACATGGAACTGAATTGAATATGTTCAATTCATCCACCATTTCTTTGTTTCCCATTATAATTTCCCTACTTCTTTCTATACATTGTCCTCAGGAATTCTGTACAGGAGTTCCAGCCTAGCTTGGTTGCTGCACTGCTGTTTATCTCTCTGTGTATCAGAAGAATTGAAATCTGTCTATTCTGAAGTTCCTGCATCTTTCTGAAGTTGGGCTGCAAATTTGCACCTTTATTGTTTTCAGGCTGTTTGTGGCTGAAGGTATATTTCCAGCAGCATGATTGTTTCTAAAGTCTAACCCATTTGAATCTTCAACTAATTGAGTATTTCTGTAACAGTATATTTTGTCAACATTGTGAAACCTCTCCAAATTTACCTTGTTTTTGAATACATTATAGTCAGGAACATGCTGCGTATCATCATGAAGAGCAGCCAACCCCTGTACAGTGATTTGCAGCAGAATGTGGAGTAACAGAGGGAAAAAAAATGGAAAGAATAGGAAAAGGAAGAAGAGAGGCTCACTAGAAAGTTCCTTTCCACCTATCTGTGATGAAAGTGTTTCTAAACCATTAACCCTCCAGAGTTTGACACTACCCACCATCCCTTTGGCTAAGGTTTTGAAAATCCCAGTGGGCATCCTAAGATCATAAAGCATAAGATGTGGGCACAGAGGTAGGCCATTTGGTCCATTAACTCTGTTACACTGTTCAGTAAGACTTTGGTTGATGTGATGATCCTCACTCCACTTTCCTGATTCTTTTTCCCTATTACCCTTGACTCGCTTACTAATTAAAAACAATTGACTACATTGTGAGTTTGCTTGCAGAGCTGGTAGATTTGTTTTCAGATATTTTGTCACATTGCTATATAATCATTATCAGTGAACCTCCGATGAAGCGCTAGTGTTCTGTCCGGCTTTATTTATCTATCTTGGTCTGTTGTGGTGGGTGATATCACTTCTCGTTCTTTTACTGAGAGGTTGGTAACAGAGTTCTGACTCGAATGCCAGGCCTCCAGGAATTTCCATGTGTGTCTTTGTTTAGCCTGTCCCAGGATGGATGTATTGTCCCAGAAAAAATGGTGTGTCTCTTCATCTGGGACAAGAAACACCAGTCCGACTGGGACAATTCATTCATCCTGGGACAGGCTAAACAAAGACATGCCTAGGAATTCCTGAAGGCCTGGCATTTCAACTGGAACTCCATTACCAACCTCTCAGAAAAAGAAATAGAAGTGATATCACCCACCACAACAGATCAAGACACAAATACAAATGGGACAGTACACCAATGCTTCATCAGAGGCTCACTGGTGATGTCACCTAGCATGGTGATGAAACATCTGAGAACAAATCTACTAGCTCAGCAAGCAAACGTATAAACTAATCCACAACCTGAGCTACAAATCTTCTGCACAATCGCAAGCAGATGACTGTACACAAAGGTGCCCAGCAATGGGAAAATGTTAAAGTCTATTAGACAAGATTTAACAGCAAAACTCATCCTTTTGTGCCACAGCTTTCTGCAGTCTTTCTCCATTTAAATAACCTGTACTTGCTGTCAAAGTCAATATTTACATTTTCCCACATTATGTTCCACCTGTTATATCAACAAATATACCCCACTATGTAGCCATGCTGACTCTGTTTGGTTATATCACATACTTTGAATAAATATTTTGCTGTTGTATCTTGTGTAATAAACTTTAACATTTTCCCATTGCTGAGCCACCCGGTGTACAGTCAACTACTTTTTTGAATAAGAGTGTTACATTAGCACTTTTCCAGTCCTTTATGGTTTTGGTCTAATCAGTGCTCCTCTTCCTTTATTGCAGTTCTCTTCAAATAATGGTCAACATTTCCTGAGGCTTTTACATTTTTAAACATCTCTTCTTAGATTTTAATGAGTTTGAACTTTCAATTCCCTTTGTAACTCTGTTATCTTTAGGCTGGATATGAATGTTTATAGGGTAAAACTAAAGTTGACAAAGCTTTGTACAGTCTCATCAGTTGGCCTTTAGCAAGAATTATTGTCTAAATGTGGATTGCCTATTATTGTCCTTTAGACTGGTGCGTAAAAATGAGGAACGAGAAGTGGATAAATAATTGACATAATTCATCCATATTAACACTCAGTTTTCTAAACTAAAGCTAAAACTAAAGATGCTGAAAGTGCACTATGCAATTCCAGAACGTAGAGTTAGCTCATTTCCAGCTCCGAAACCTCGAATGAAAATCTGACCTCTAATGTCTCACCGCACACAAATAACTCATGATGCATATGTGTAGAAGTTCAGGATATTCGCAGGAAAGGTACTATGCCCTCACATTTATTCAAACATCAGGACTGTATGGGCTCTATTAAAATTCAGGTGTGCATCATTACAGCTAAAAAAACAAAGGATTTATAATGTTGATCATGCGAAATATTATAAAGAGTCCTTTGAACTCTCTTTCTCAAGAGCCAGTAGAAGCAGTGTCTGAATATTTTTTAAGGCATAGGTAGATAAATTCTTGATAAAGAGATAAAGGGTAATCAGGAATGTGGAGCCATGATTTTCTTGATTGCTGGAGCAGTTTTGAGGAGCTGGATGGCTTCCTCCTGTTCCTAATTCACACTTACATATTTATATATGACTTTTCTTTAAAACTGAAAAGGGGTTGGAAAATGTGTTTTATATATTTTTAACAGAGATGGAAGAGGAAAAAGGGGCAGGTGATGTAGAGGCCCAGTGCATAAGATTGTTAATGGTGGCGAAAGAGAAAAGGAAATGCAAAATTAAGGTGTGATGGCGAGAAATCAGATCCCTTCTCCCATTCTCTCATCCTTTCCCTTTACAAAATGATAAAATTCCAAATCTTCCAATTCTGAAGAATACTCATACCAGATTTTAAACATTAACTCTTTCCAGAGATGCTGTCAGACCTGCTGAGTTTCTCCAACATTCTCCATGTTTGTGTCAACTTTCCAGATCTGCAGTGGTACGTTTTTATTTATAAATAACTTCTTATATTTTGAATCTGTCCCTTGACTAATAAAACCTCAATGTCCATTTTTCCTTAAAAGTCATTCTTATTAGTTATGAATGATTTTAATCATATTGCGTTGTAGACAACAAAATCCTAAATTGGCAGTGAATTCCAGACATACCCAATAATTCTGAGTGTTTACTTAAAAATGCAAAATTGTGTGTGCCATTTATTAACTTTTCACATTTCAAGAGAAAATTATGCAGCTTTTGCTTCCAAGTGAATTCTTGCCATTGAAAGCTGATGTTTCACATCCCTGTCATTCAGCTAAAGTTTCAATGAAAATAATTTAAGCAGTACATTAAGATCTTTTGAGGAAAATATCGCAATATTTTGACTGCTAATAAAAACTATTCAACACACAAATTACAAACTACTTTTGTATTTGAGGTAGAACTGAATATAAAATACTTGGACAATTCTGGGAAACAAATATATTAACAACCCTTCCATATTTTTCAATTTAGGCACACAGTAATGCTTTGCTGGTTTTATTTTTAACCAAAAAGAGAAAATGCCAAAATGAGAATGGAAATAATGTTATACTTGACTGTAAAGAGCCTCAAGGTTCACACCTCAATGGATAGGTTGGGAATTTTTCTCAGAGCACAACATGTCAGAAAGAAGCTGCATAGCAACGTGCTGAGTTATTCCTCTATTACCTTATGTTTATGCAATCCTGGTTCGGCAAAATAATGACCTATGTTGCTGCGTTGCACCCTGACGGCAAACTTTCCCTTCAGGTTACTGTTAGCCTTGAATTGTCATTAACAATAACACTTTTCATTTGAATGGTTGCTTGGTAGTTCAGGACTTGTGTATTGATGTAAAAGGGTTACGTTATCGAGCCCTTTCATTTTGCATTCATCAAGACAGATGCAAGAAGTCCGATACCACCTAAGCAATTCCACAGCCAATGTATCAGGTCCTAGCTCTACAGTCCTGCTGCATCCAGTTGTGAATGGTGTAGGACAATTGAACAAGTCACTGGAGGAGGAGGCTCCACAAATATCCCCATCCTCTATGATGGAAGAGCCCAGTGTAAAAGATAAGACTGAAGAATTCGCAGCAGTCTTCAGTGAGAAGTTCCAAGTGGATGATCCACCTTGACCTCCCTCAGAGGTTTTAAGCATCACAGATACCAGTCTTCAGCAAATTTCACATGATAGCATGAAATAGAAACACTGGATACTGTGGAAGCCATAGGCCCTGACAACATTCTGGCAATGTTACTGAAGAACCGTGCCCTAGAACTTGCTGTGCTCCTGCCCAAACTGCTTCAGTAGAGCTACAACACTGGTATCTACCTGACAATGTGGAAAATCACTCTGATATTTCCTGTGCACAAAAAGCAGAACGTTCCCATCCTGGACCAGTTCTGCCTCAGCAGTCTACTCATGACCATCAGTAAAGTGATGGAAATCATCATCAGCAAGAAATGCAGCAGTTCTATATGAGAGATCCACCAGCACCTTCTAAAGGACAACTAGGGATAAGCAATGATTGATGGACCAGCCAATGATGCCCACATCCTGTAGAATCATACAGTATTGAAGAGACAAAAACGGATGCTACTGGAAAAGCTCGGCAGGTCTGGCAGCATCTGTGAAGAAAAATCAGAGATAACATTTCAGGTTCAGTGATCCCTCCTCTGAACCGGAATAGGCCCTTTAGCCCATTGAGTCTGCACCAATGAAACTACTCAAAATCTATACTTGGTCCAATTCCGGCAGTTGGCCAGTAGCCTTAAATATTGAGGTTTCCCACCCTTGTGGGCAGGATATTCTAAATTCCCACCAACATCTGGATGAAAATATTTGTTTTCCTCAAATCCCTTTTAAATCTCCTGCCCTTCACTTTAAAACGATGCCCTCTTATTATTGACATTTGAATTGAGGGGAACGGGGGATTCCTATCCAACTTATCCATGCCCCTCATAATCTCACACATCTCATGGCCCATGAATGAATCAAAATAAACAATTCTACTGCATTTCAGTAGGCTACAGATTGAGTAGACTCTGATGATTGAGTTGCCATGGAGAATGCACCAGGGAATTGTTAAGCCCCAACTTTTGTTTAAGTTCAAACCTATCAAGTCGAGTCAAATTGCTTAAGGGATTGCCATGGACACTACACAAGGGAGTGGCTGTCCTTGGGTATTTAATCAGTTTAAAATGGTGCAATATCGGGCCACACAAAGTAAAACAGAATTAAAGGAAATCTGAAATTAAAACAAAACATGCTGGAGAAACTCAGCAGACCTGACAGCATCTGTGGAGAGAGAAACAGGATTCACATTTTGAGCCTAGACTTGAAATGTTTACCCCGTTTCTGTCTCCATCAAATGTTGCTAGATCTGCTGACAATGTCAGGACACTTTAGTTATTACTGTCCACAAAGAAACAAGCCCTGTATGTGAATATGTAGCTTCTAGCTCAGTGAATTACACTGTGTGCGCAACTGATAATCAACGTGCAATGTTTAATATATTCAGAATTGTTCAGAAAGTGTTCAATCGCAGAATCATATGTAATGCTAGACAATATGTCTGAGTTCTGCAAGCATGAGCTAATTGAATATAGTCATAGAGTTATAGAGATATACAGCATGGAAACACACTCTTTGGTTCAACTCCTCCATGCCAACCAGATATCCTAAACTAATTTGGTTCCAATTGACATCATTTGTGGCATATCACTCTGAAGACTTCCTATTTATGTACTTGTCCACTTGACTTTTGTAATTGTACCACCTCATCCACTTTCAATAGTATAGTCAATTCTCTGCATTTTATTAGCAATGGAAAGGAAGCGCAGTTTGGCAGGACATGCAGGTCTTCTGAAAGCGTTGAATAGAATCTGTTAAAGTGGCCACGGAGGTTTTCACATGCACCTGCAAATTCAAATATAGAAAATAAATCATTTATATATCAGAAATATGCATGGGATAGGAGGTCATTCCATTCAACCACATTTCTTGTGGAAATCAATAAAGATATTAATAAGGCTTATTCCATGGTAACATTATTTTGTTAGCATACAAGGTGTCACTAAAATTAAACTAAACTGCACAAAGAACAAAGAACAATATAGCAGAGGAACAGGCCATTTGGCCCACCAATACTGTGCTGATACATGACACCTTTCTAAACTAAAAACCCTTTGTCTCTACATGGGCCATTATCCTCTATTCCCTGCCTATTTATGTATCTGTCAGATGCCTACAGTCATAGAATGTAATTGAGTTATATGGCATGGAAATGGAACCTTCAGTCCAACTAGTCCACGCACCCGTGTTCTCAAACTCAACTAGCCCCACTTATTGTATCCCTCCAAACTATTCCTATATGTACTTATCTAAATGTATTTTAAATGTTGTAAATGTAACTGCGTCTATCACTTCCTCTGGCAGTTCATTCCACACATGTATCACATTCTGTGTAAAAAAGTTGCTCCTCATGTACTTTTTAAAACTTTCTCCTCTCACCTTAAAACTATGTCCTTTTAAACTCCCCCACCCTAGAGTAAGGATCCTTGCTATTCACCATTATCTTTGGCCCTCATGATTTTATAAACCTCAATACAGACACTACTCAACTTCCTATGCTCCAGTGAAGAAAGTCCAAACCTAGCCAGCCTATTTTTATGACTTAAACACTCCATTCCTGGCAACATCCTGGTAAATCCTTTCTGAACCCTCTCCAATTTAATAATATTCCTCGCATAACAGGGAGACCAGAACTATATACAGTACACCAGAACAGGCTTTACCAATATCCTGTACAACATGACATCTCAACTCCTCTCTTAAAAGGTCTGAGCAATGAAGGCAAACGTGCAAATGCCTTCTTTACTACTCTGTATACCTATGATTTCAAAACATTATGTACCTGAACCCCAAGGTTTCTCTGTTCTATAGCACTACTCAGAGCCTACCATTAATTGTACAAGTCCTGTCCTATTTTGTTTGACCAAAATGCAATACCTCGCACTGATCCAAATTAAACTCCATTTGCCACTCCTCAGCTCATTGACCCAATTGATCGAGTTCTTTTTGTAATCTTAGACTACATTCTTCACTGTCTACTATGCCACCAATTTTGGTGTCACTTGCAAATTTATGAACCATGTCTCTTAAATTCTCATCCAAATCATTTATATGAATGACAAACAAAAGTGGATCCAGTACTGATCCCCGTGGAACACTGATGGTCACAGGTCTCCAGTCTGAAAAACAACCTTCCACCACCAACCTCTGTCTCATATCATCAAGCCAATGTTGTATCCAGTTGGCTAGCTCTCCCTGGTCAAACAGAGAGACCTGGGATGTAAGTACATAGTTCCCTCAAATGGCATGACAGATAGATAGGGCAGTAAAGAAGGGGTTTGGTACACTTGCCTTCATCAGTCAGAGCATTGAGTGCAAGAGTTGGGCTGTAATGTTATGGATGTACAAGACATTGGTCAGGAAACTTTTGGAGTACTGCAGACAGTTCCAGTCGCACTGCTATAGAAAGGATGTTATTAAATTGTTTAGGCTACAGAAAAAAAAATTAAAAGGATGTTACTGAGACTGGAGAGTTTGAGTTATACAGAGAGATTGGATAGGCTAGGACTTTTTCCCCTGGAGTATGGGAGACTGAGAGGTGACCTTATAGAGGTTTATAAAATCTTGAGGGTCATGGCTAAAGTGAATAGCAAAGATGTTTTCCCCAGGGTAAGGGATACCAAAACGAGAGTGAAGAGTAAACAGGCATTGGAGACTTGATGAATAAAGTATAAAATTCCTGGTTTGTGTCTGGCTGTGGCTGTTGTATAAAATTCCTGGTTCTCCTGATATTTTAAAAAAGGCACAGTAATCCAGACTGGAAAGGTGAGAAAAACTATTTACAGTTCAGGTTAGGATTGCAGCTTCAGCAAGTAGATACCATGAGGCCTGGCTACAAAAGAAATATTAATCTGCAGTTACAGACTGAGGACATCGTGAAGCCAGGAATTAAAGCATTAACATTGGTGTGATTAAAAACCTAAGCAGACATAGACTAGCAGATACAGAATGTTAGAGAAACTTCATTCAGTCTATGAACATGACAGGTGATACTTCATAAATGCCACAATAAAAGCAAAAGTCATTTACTTCAATTATAAGGAGCAGAAATCAAATGGCAAAATGGTGATTAAAGTGGGCATCATTTATTAAAGCAGTGAAAAGAGGGAATCATATAGTTAAACCACAAAAAAGATAATAGTCCTCCATTTGGGAGCAAATCTTCAATTTTGGCTCCAAAACACAGGAAAATCTGCAGGTTGACAAATCTTCTGCAATTTTCTGAGAATGAAACTAGTAGAGTTGATAAGGGGGAGCTGTTGGATGTAGTTTACTTAGACTTTCAAAAGGATTTCGATTAGGTTCCACATGAGGAATATTAGCATGTAAAATTAAAGTGCATGTACTAACATAGAACTGCTTGCCAGGCATGAATCAGACAGTGGGAATGAAGGGGTCCTTTTCCAAGTGACAGGCAGTAACTAGTGGGAGATCAGTGTTTGCCCTCCAGCTATTCACATTATATATTTAATGATGAGGGAACTAGATGTATTATCTTGAAGTCTGCAGATGACACAAAGCTGAGTAGGAAGGTGAGCTCTGAGGCAGATGCAGAGATGCTTCAGTGTGATTTGGACAAGTTGAGTTACTTGACAAGTACATGGTAGATGAACTACAGTGAGGATAAATTTGAAGTTATCCATCTTGGCAGCAAAAACAGGAAGGAAGATAATTATCTGAATGACAATAGATTGGAATAGGGGGAGATGTGACAAGACCTGAGTGTCCTCATATATCAGTTATTAAAAGTAAGCATGCAGGTACAGCAGGCAGTGAGGAAACCAAACAGAATGTCCATCTAGATGTTTCAAGTACAGGAGCAGGGATGTCTTATTGCAATTATACAGGACATGAATATTATATGCAGTTTATGTCTCCTTAACTGAGGCAGGATGTTCTGGCTATGGAGGGAGTGCAGCGAAGGTTTATCAGACTGATTGCTGAGATGGCAGGACTGCCTTATGAAAACAGGTGGATCTACTGGGACTATATTCACTGTTATTAACATAACATAACTACACGACGGCTGGAGGAGGAGCACCTCATCTTCCGCCTGGGAACCCTCCAACCACAAGGTATGAATTCAGATTTCTCCAGTTTCCTCATTTCCCCTCCCCCCACCTTGTCTCAGTCGGTTCCCTCAACTCAGCACTGCCCTCCTAACCTGCAATCCTCTTCCTGACCTCTCCGCCCCCACCCCACTCCGGCCTATCACCCTCACCTTGACCTCCTTCCACCTATCCCACCTCCATCGCCCCTCCCCCAAGTCCCTCCTCCCTACTTTTTATCTTAGCCTGCTTGGCTACTCTCTCTCATTCCTGATGAAGGGCTTATGCTCAAAACGTCGAATTCTCTATTCCTGAGATGCTGCCTGGCCTGCTGTGCTTTGACCAGCAACACATTTGCAGCTATATTCACTGGGGTTTAGGAGATGAAGGAGTGAGAATCTCATGGAAACCTATAAAATTCCAACAGGACTAGTCAGGGCAAATGCAAGAAGGTTGTTCCTGATGCCTGGTGAATCCAGAACCAGGGATCACGTTAAGGACAAAAGAGAACAGGGCTTTTCAAAGATCAGCAAGGTAGCCTTTGTGGTGAGGTGCAGGAGATGGGGGAGATACTAAATGCATGTTTTGTATCAGTATTTACTGTCGAAAAGGACATAGAAGATATAAAATGTGGGGAAATAGATGGTGACATCTTGAAAAATGTCCATATTACAGAGGAGGCAGTGCTGGATATCTTGAAATGCATAAAAGTGGATAACTCCCCAGGACCTGATCAGGAGTACCCCAGAACTCTGTGGAAGCTAGGGAAGTGATTGCTGGGCCTCTTGCTGAGATATTTGTATCATCGATAGTCACAGATGAGGTGCTGAAAGACTGGAGGTTGGCTAACATGGTGTCACTGTTTTAGAAAGGTGGTAAGATCAAGCTAGAATTATAGACCAGTGAGCCTGATGTTGGTGGTGGGCAAGTTATTGGACGGAATCCTGAGGGACAGAATGTACATGTACTTGGAAAGGCAAGGACTGATTCGGCTTTGTGTGTGGAAAATCATGTCTCACAAACTTGATTGAGTTTTTTGAAGAAGTAACAAAGAGGATTGATGAGGGCAGAGTAGTAGATGTGATCTACATGTACTTCAGTAAGGCGTTTGACAAGGTTCCCCATGGGAGACTGGTGAGCAAGGTTACATCTCATGGAATACAGGAAGAACTAGCCATTGGGATACAGAACTGGCTCAAAGGTAGAAGACAGAGGGTGGTAATGGAGGCTTGTTTTTCAGACTGGAGGCCTGTGACCAATGGAGTGCCACAAGGATCGGTGCTGGGTCCTCTACTTTCATCATTTATACAAATGATTTGGATGTGAGCATAAAAGAGGGATAGTTAGTAAGTTTGCAGATGACACCAAAATTGGAGGTGTAGTGGACAGCAAAGAGGGTTACTTCAGATTACAACAGGATCTTGATCAGATGGGCCAATGGGCTGAGAACTGGCAGATAGAGTTTAATATAGATAATTGCAAGGTGCTGCATTTTGGGAAAGCAGATCCTAGCAGGATTTACACACTTATACAGTCCAAGGGAGTATTGCTGAACAAAGAGACCCTAGAGTACTGGCTCATAGCTCCTCAAAAGTGGAGTCACAGGTAGATAGGATAATGAAGAAGGCGCTTGGTATGCTTTCCTTTATTGGTCAGAATGTTGAGTATAGGAGTTGGGAGGTCATGTTGTTGCAGTACAGGACATTGGTTAGGCCACTGTTGGAACAGTGTGTGCAATTCTGGTCTCCTTCCTATCGGAAAGATATTGTGAAGCTTAAAAGGGTTCAGAGAGTGTTGCCAGGGTTGGAGGATTTGAGGGAGAGATTGAATAGGCTTTTAGATTAGATTAGATTACTTACAGTGTGGAAACAGGTCCTTCGGCCCAACAAGTCCACACCGACCCACCGAAGCGTAACCCACCCAGAACCATTCCCCTACATTTACCCCTTCACCTTACACTACGGGCAATTTAGCATGGCCAATTCACCTAACTTGCACATTTTTGGACTGTGGGAGGAAACCGGAGCACCCTGAGGACAGCCATGTAGACACGGGGAGAATGTGCAATCTCCACACAGTCAGTTGCCTGAGGCGGGAATTGAACGCGGGTCTCTGGCGCTGTGAGGCAGCAGTGCTAACCACTGTTTTCCCTGGAGCGGCGGAGGCTGAGGGGTGACCTTATAGAGGCTTACAAAACCATGAGGGGCATGAAAAGAATAAATAGACAAAGTCTCTTGCCTGGGGTGAGGGAGTCCAGAACTAGAGGACATAGGTTTAGAGTGAAAGGGGAAAGATATAAAAGAAACCTAAGGGCAACATTTTCATGCAGAGGGTGGTACGTGTATGGAATGAGCTGCCAGAGGAAGTGGTGGAGGCTGGTACAACTGCAACATTTAAAAGGCATCTGGATGGGTATTTGAATAGGAAGGGTTTGGAGGGATATGGGCTAGGTGCTAGCAGGTGGGACTAGATTGGTTGGAATATCAGGTTGGCATGGACGGGTTGGACTGAAGGGTCTGTTTCCATGCTGCACATCTCTATGACCCTATAAGGAGAAATTTCTTAATCCAGAGAGTGGTGAGCCTATGGAAAACCCCGCCACAGAAAAAGGTTGAAGCCAAAATATGGAATGTTTTCCAGAAAAAGTTACATATTGACGTTAAGACTAAACGAGATCAAAGTGTATGTGGAGAAATCGGGGACAGGATGCTCAGTAGAATTCGCAGCCATACTGAATGGAGGAGCAGGCCTGAAGCGCCAAGTGGCCCACTTCTGCTCCTATTTTTTATGTTTCTACGGTTTGCATCAAAGAACAGAACAACTGCTGCATAATAAATGCTTTTTTTAAGCAAGCAAAATATCTAATCCCCTTCAGAAGATGTGGTATCCAAACTGAGATTTCTCGAAAGACTTAATTTATGAGATGGGCCAAGTAGAACAGAGAATGGGACATATCAGAGAAAATAATTTCTGAGGTGTCAAATACCTTCAGAGTTAGATACTGACTCAGAGGCTTGACAATTGAATTTAATTGATGCACATTTGGGAATATAGCTGGTAATAATATAGCTGATGAGTAAAAGAAGCATCAATACATAACACTTCGAGATTGGGAGCAGCAGGATGCCATTTGGTCTTCAACTCAGAGAAGTGAGGACTGCAGATGCTGGAGATCAGAGTTGAGTGGAAAAGTGCAGCAGGTCAGGCAGCATCCGAGGAGCTGGAAAATCGATGTTTTGGTCAAAAGCCCTTCATCAGGAATCTGGCCCGAAACGTTGATTGTCCTGCTCTTCGAAAGCTGCCTGACCTGCTGTGCTTTTCCAGCATCCACACTTTCGATATTTGATCCTTCAGACCTACTTGGTCATTCAATACTATCAAGGCTGATCTCCCAACTCAATATCATATGCCTTTAAAAAGAGCTTTTTAAAAACTACTGAAAGCCTTGACAATTATACAGTCATAGCGCTGTACAACATGGAAACAGAGGTTTTGGCCCAACTCATCCATACTTTTTTTTAGATTACTAACAGTGTGGAAACAGGCTCTTTGGCCCTACAAGTCTATACCGACCCTCTGAAGAGCAACCCACCCAGACCCATTCCCCTACATTTACCCCTTCACCTAACACTACGATCAGTTTAGCATGGCCAATTCACCTAACCTGCACGTTTTTGGACTCTGGGAGGAAACCGGAGCACTCGGAGGAAACCCACGCTGACACGGGGAGAATGCGCAAACTCCACATAGACAGTTGCCTGATGCGGGAATTGAACCAGGGTCTCTGGCGCTGTGAGGCAGCAGTGCTAACTGCACTCTACCACTGTGCCACCCACTGACCAGATATACTAAACTGATCCTTTTTTCTTTAGTCATTCATGAGATGAGGGTGTCACTGACCAGGCAGCATTTATTGCCCATCCCTAATTGCCCAGAGGGTGGTTCAAAGTCAACCACATTGCTGTGGGGCAGGAGTCACATGTTGGCCAGACCAGATAAGGATGGCAGTTTTCTTCCCAAAAGGATACTAGTGAACTTGAGGGGTTGTTTCAACAATGGATTTGTGGTTATCATTATAATTCTTAATTTCATCATTTGCTGTGGTGGGATTTGAATCCAGGTTCCCAGAATGTTATCTGGGACTCTGAATTAACAGTGCAGCAAAAACGCCACTTGGCTATTACCTCTCCATGCCTTTTAAATATTGTAATTGAACCAGCCTCCACCACTTCCTATGGCAGCACATTTCATAAACGCATTACCCTCTGAGTGAAAAACTTGCCCTTTAGATCACTTTTTAAGTCTTTCTCCTCTTACTGTAAACCTATGCCCTCTAGTTTTGGACTCCACTACCTTGAGGAAAAGACCTTGGCTCCTCACCCTATCCATCTCCCTCATGATTTTATAAACTTCTACAAGATCACCTCTCAGCCTCTGACACTCCAGGGAAAATAGCCCCAGTGTATTCAACCTTTCCCTATAGCTCAAACTCTTCAATCCCGGGCAGCATCTTTGTAAATCTTTTCTGAACCCTTTCATGTTTCACAACATCCTGCCTATAGGAGGGAGACTAGAATTGCATGAAGCATTCCAAATGTGGCTTAAGCAAGTATTCCATTTCAGAAACATAAATCATAAATTCTTGAGAGAAAAATATTTAATATAGTGATGGAGAGGGATAATCGTGTGCCGCAGGGCAAGAGCTATAGCTGGGGGCAGGGAAATTATGATGCAGTGAGGCATGACTTAGGATGTGTGGATTGGAAAAACAGGCTTCAAGAGAAGAACACTAATGAGATGTGGGGAGTGTTCAAGGAGCAGCTACTGCGTGTCCTCGATAGGTATGTACCAGTCAGGCATGGTGTAAAGGGCCTTGTGAGGCAGCCGTGGTTTAGTAAGGAATTGGAGTCCCTTGTGAAAGGGAAGAAGGCGGCATATGTAAAGATGAGGCGTGAAGGTTCAGTAGGGGCGATTGAGAGTTATAAGGTAGCCAGGAAGGAGCTAAAGAGGGAGCTAAGAAAAGCGAGAAGGGGACATGAAAAGTCTTTAGCTGGTAGGATTAGGGAAAACCCAAAGGCTTTCTATAGGTATGTCAAGAATAAAAGGATGACTAGGGTAGGTATCGGTCCAGTCAAGGATAGTAGTGGGAAGTTGTGTGTGGAGGCGGAGGAGATTGGAGAGACATTAAATCAGTACTTTTCATCAGTATTCACTCAGGAACAGGACACTGTTGCTGATGTGAATATGGAATCACAAATAATTAGAATGGATGCCCTGGAAATATGCAGGGAAGAGGTTTTGGGAATATTGGAAAGGATGAATATAGATAAGTCTCCTGGGCCTGATGGCATTTACCCCAGGATCCTATGGGAAGCTAGGGAGGAGATAGCAGAGCCATTGGCCTGGATTTTTATGTCGTCGTTGTCAACGGGAATAGTACCAGAGGACTGGAGGATAGCGAATGTGGTCCCATTGTTCAAGAAAGGGAGTAGGGATAGCCCTAGCAACTATAGGCCAGTGAGTCTGACTTCAGTGGTGGGCAAAGTCTTAGAGAGAATGGTAAGGGATAAGATTTATGAACATCTGGGTAGGAATAACGTGATCAGGGATAGCCAGCATGGTTTTGTGAAGGGCAGGTCGTGCCTCACAAACCTTATTGAGTTCTTTGAGAAGGTGACCAAGGAAGTGGATGAGGGTAAAGCAGTAGATGTTGTGTATATGGATTTTAGTAAGGCGTTCGATAAGGTTCCCCATGGTAGGCTAATGCTAAAACTTCGGAGGTATGGCATTGAGGATACATTAGAGGTTTGGATTAGGAATTGGCTGGCTGGAAGGAGACAGAGGGTAGTAGTTGATGGATTATGTTCATCTTGGAGCGCAGTTACTAGTGGTGTACCACAAGGATCTGTTTTGGGACCATTGCTTTTTGTTATCTTTATAAATGATCTAGAGGAAGGACTTGAAAGCTGGGTAAGCAAGTTTGCGGATGACACAAAAGTCGGTGGAGTTGTGGATAGTGAGGAAGGAAGTGGTAGGTTACAGCGGGATATAGATAAGTTGCAGAGCTGGGCGGAAATGTGGCAAATGGAATTCAATGTAGCTAAGTGCGAAGTCGTTCACTTTGGTAGGAATAACAAGATGATGGATTACTGGGCTAATGGTAGGCTACTTGGTAGTGTGGATGAGCAGAGGGATCTTGGTGTCCATGTACACAGATCTCTGAAAGTTGCCACCCAGGTAAATAGTGCTGTGAGGAAGGCATATGGTGTACTGGGCTTTATTGGCAGAGGAATTGAGTTCCGGAGTCCTGAGGTCATGTTGCAGTTGTATAAGACTCTGGTGCGGCCTCATCTGGAGTATTGTGTGCAGTTTTGGTCGCCATACTATAGGAAGGATGTGGAAGCTTTAGAACGAGTGCAGAGGAGGTTTACCAGGATGTTGCCTGGAATGGTAGGAAAATCTTATGAGGAAAGGCTGAGGCACTTGGGGCTGTTCTCATTGGAGAAGAGAAGGTTTAGGGGAGATCTGATAGAAGTGTATAAGATGATTAGGGGTTTAGATAGGGTAGATACTAAGAACCTTTTACCGCTAATGGAGTCAGGTGTTACTAGGGGACATAGCTTTAAATTAAGGGGTGGTAGGTATAGGACAGATGTTAGGGGTAGATTCTTCACACAGCGGGTTGTGAGTTCATGGAATGCCCTGCCCGTATCAGTGGTGAACTCTCCTTCTTTATGGTCATTTAAGCGGGCATTGGATAGGCATTTGGAAGTTATTGGGCTAGTATAGGTTAGGTAGGATTCGGTCGGCGCAACATCGAGGGCCGAAGGGCCTGTACTGCGCTGTATCCTTCTATGTTCTATGTTCTATGTTCTATGTAAAAGTTCAGCATCTAGGGAGTCCATGGATGATCTCTCCAGATTAATGGAGAAATGTGACTATGAAGAGACAGAATTCCTGTAGGATTTGCTGATAATCTTTGTCAAATACTATTTGAAGAAGACCTGAGTCTTGAACAAACTATTCAGATGGCGAGTGAAGCAGAAATGCTAAAGCAACACACTTCGATCCAAAGAGTAGCAGATCAGTATTGACACAGTACAGCAAATCACAAATGATACAAGTGAAAAACCAATCCAGCAAGTAGAACAGGCCACAAACTCAACAAGTACTTGAATAAAAGTAAAATATTGCAGATGCTGGGTTCCTTCTATTTCAAAAATACACTTCTATTTCAAAAATATACTTCATTCATAACAAATTATATATGCATACAGAAACAATAAAGCAGTTTGGTTCTGTACAGTAGCATATGAAGAAAACAAACCTTGGAATTTGACTCTATCCAACAAACAGAGGCATCTCTTCCTTGTGCAGGATAATATTTACATATATTTGAGGTACTAGCAGGATCCAAAGTGAATAAGCCCTCATTGTCCTTTGGCTGAAAGATCTTAGATGGTGTCTTTCCACATTGTACCCTGTCGGCAGATGCCCCAAGCTTTAGTGCATCCCTCACAACACTATCCTGGACCTTGGAATGGTGCCAATCTGCACCATTTAGTCCGGGTCAATTCCTTGCTCTGGAGTACCAACAAATTTCATGATGTGCTGCTGCATTATGGATGAATAATCAATATTGCCTATTACATTCCTAAACCGGCGTTGGACTATGATGGACAAGGTCAGAAGTCACACGACACCAGGGTATTGTCCCACAGGCTTGTTGGAAATAACAAACTTTTACAGTGCTGTTCCTTCGTCAGGCAGACAAGGGAGCATCATTCATTGAGTTGATGGTCTTCCAGGTACAGTCAATGTTTGTATTGGTGTATATTCCACGGAACAGACCTTGGAGCATAGAGTACTGCATCACGGAGCCCCTCAGGACAAACCTCAACAAGAATCACTGCACCTTTATTCAGACTTCCTTCACAAAGATACATTGCAGAAGGAGGGGTGTGACAGTTTTTACCTTCCCCTGCAGCTGTATGGCAGTGGCTCAGACCGACTGGATGCACAAGAAGAACCTCACAGGTAGTGTCCTTCTCACCACCAGCCAAGCAGTGTCTTGGTACTTGTTGCAAAGTTCTGGTGATGAGGCATTCTGCCAAATGGCTTTGACAGTCTGCTCAGGGAACCGCTCGATAGGATCCGCCCTCTCCTTTTCCCGTAGGGTCTCAAGGATGCTGTGTGCTGACCATGAAGAATAGGGAACAGTCCAACTGCTGGGAGTGTCATGCAGGAACAAGTCTGGTCTGACCCTTCACAACACCAGGCATTGACTGCAGAATGCTGGTGATCTGACATAGCACCAGAAAATTCTGAGGAATCACAATAGATGTGACAGCATATGTGAAGGCAGAAAGAGAGTTACCACTTTAGGTCTGAAATGGCTTTTCTTCAACTCTGATTTTCTCTCCACAGATGTTGTAAGACCAGCTAAGTTCCAACTACACTTTTCTGATTCTCCTGCCAAAAGTTCTTGTTTAGTACTGCTGAAGCAAATAACTTGTCATCTCAGGTACAGATAGTGCCCCGCTATTAATAGCGAATGCTTGATCTATCACACGATAAGTCACTTTGATAAAATATGCACAAAGCTTCAGAAAAACAAGAAATGTAATAGTTACTCATACAAAGTGAGTAAAGAAATGTAACACCTTGGAATGGAACATACACCTTAAGTGAAATAGATTATCCAGACCTTGTATTTTGGAAAACTAATAGTCATCTCACTCTAAGTTAGTGAGATCAGGTAATGAGCCACAATGAAGAAACCACTGTCTACAGCCAGCAACTGTGCAGTACAGTTCCACTGTAGTCGCTGACACATAGTAGAGAACTTATATATACTATATATATAAATAGAACCTATATATAAATCAAGACTGAAGACATGCCTTGTTTTCAATCACATTCTAATAATGAAAGAGGTTAAATAGATGCTAAGATGTTCCTGTGACAGGAAGAACTTAAAGTAAAATGTAATGCAATCTGATTACAGAAGACAGCATTACAGTGAAGAAAGAAGCTGAAGTTCTTTGTCTCTTTATAGCCAGTAAGATTCTATATTTCTTTAATGACGCAGGTTGAGAAGCAACTGATGGAAATTGGAAGGATAGGATGTAATTTCCTCATCATGAAACCATTAGAATGGTGTTCAAGTATGGAACCATTAGAGTGGTGTTCAAGTATGGTTAGTGTACTCAAAGCTAAAAGTACTTTGCAAATTTGTGTTGGCTTTAAACAACTCAAATAGTGAGAGAAATCCACCCTATGTTCGCAGTTGATGAGATTTCAGCAAAACTATCAAAAAAAGAGCTGTCGTGAAGGTTTATGTTAATCGTAGATTCTGTTAGGTTTCATTGGATGAATGATCAAGGTTGCCTATTACATTCCTAATTCTGGATCAGTGGTGCTGGAAGAGCACAGCAGTTCAGGCAGCATCCAAAGTGCAGTGAAATCGACGATTCGGGCAAAAGCCCTTCATCAGGAATAAAGGCCGTGAGCCTTTATTCGTGATGAAGGGCTTTTGCCCGAAACGTCAATTTCGCTGCACTTTAGATGCTGCCTGAACTGCTGTGCTCTTCCAGCACCACTGATCCAGAATCTGGTTTCCAGCATCTGCAGTCATTGTTTTTACCTTATTACATTCCTAACTCCATTTGGGAAATTTTGTTTAAAGAGATGACCATTTCAGATTGCCTCAGCCTCAGAGATTTTGTGTCCAATATTTTGCAACGTCTTCACAAAGTCGTAGGTCATGCAAATGATACTTTGATACGTGTTAAAAGTGAAACAGTTAAAAGGACGCTATTGGAGCTTGTGTGCAGTATTAAAGTGCTTATAAGGAGAAGGGCTCACCTTTAGCAACAACTGAAATGTGAGAGATTGTTTCCTCTTGTGGAAGAATCTAGGACCAGAGGGCATAATCTCAGAGTAGGGGGTCACCCATTTAAATGGAGGTGAGGAAGAATTTCTTCCCTCAGGAATGTGAATCTGTGGAATTGTTTATCACAGAGGGTTGTTGAGGTTGGGTCATTAAACATATTCAAGGCTGAGGTAGGCAGATTTCTAATCAGTAAGGGAATAAAGGGTTGAGGAGGTAAAGATAGGAAAATGGAGTTAAGGGTTATCAGATCTGTCAGGCTCTCATTGAATGGCAGAGCAGACTTATAGACTTATAGAGTCATACAGCATGAAAACAGAACTTTCAGTCCAACCCAGTCCATGCCGACCATAATCCCAAACTAAGCTAGTCTAACCTACTTGTGCTTGTCCCATATCCCTCCAAACATTTCTTACTCATGTACTTTTCCAAATGTCTTTTAAGCATTATAACTGTACTCACGTCTACCACTTCCTCTGGCAGTTCATTCCACACATGAACCACTCTCTGTGTAAAAAAGTTGCCCATGTCTTTTTTACATCTTTCTCTTTTCACCTTTAAAAATGCCCCTTAGTCTAGAAATACTCCTCTTGACGGAGAAGATATCTCCCATTCACCTTATCTATACTCCTCATGATTTTAAAAACCTCTACAAGGTTACCCCTCAATCTCCTACACTCCAGTGAAAAAGGTCATAGCCTATCCAAGCTCTTCTTATAACTCAAGCTCTCCACTTCCAGCAACATCCAGATAAATCTTTTCTGAAGCCTCTTCAGCTTAATCATGTCCCTCCTACAACAGGGTAACCAGAACTGGACACAGTACTCCAGAAGAGGCCTCACCAACATCCTATACAACCTTAACATGATGTTCCAACTCCTATACACAGCCATCTGAATAATGAAGGCAAACAGGTTAAACACCTTCTTAACCACCCTGTCTGCATGTGACACAAACTAATGGGCTGAATAGCCTACCCAAAGAATTGAATCCCTACGGTGCGAAAGGAAGCCATTCAGCCCATCAAGTCCACACCAACCCTCTATAGCGTTCCCCCCACCATCCCTATATCTTCCATGGCTAATTCACATAACCGAGACATTCCTGGACACTATGGGACAATTTAACATGGTCAATCCACCTAACCTGCACATCTTTGGACTGTGGGAGGAAACAGAGCACCCGAAGGGAAACCCACACAAATAGTTGACTGAAAGTGGGATTGAACCCAGATCTCTGGTGCTGTGAGGCAGCAGTGCTAACCACTTAGCCACCATACTGCCACTTCTGCCTAGATGTTTTATTGTCTTATGTTGATATAACTTCTTGCTAACATGCAACAAAATACAACCTGTTAACTACTCCTCCAGTTAAACCAGTATGTCTTTTGCCTCTATTGCAGTAGACCAAGTTAAAAAGGATTGTGGCTGAGATTTGCAGTATGAGCAGCAGATGATACAGTGTAGTGATCTGGCATTCTTATACCACAGGCACTTTAAGGTTGAAATTGTGCTTAAATGCTGTCACATCCCTAATTTAGAGAACATGTTCTCTGTAGACTATGAGAGCTGGTTGCAAACGAAACATGGTTGGATCATTGAATGAACTAAATGGATTTTCCTTCCTTTTTCCTTCATGCCACGGACAGCCTGAATATGACAACTTGTAATTGGTGCCATGCCAGCATTGCTCCGTGAAAGTGCCATTGGTGAAACTTCCATCTCTATATTCAAATTATATATTAAAAATACTTTATAACTGTTGTGTAAGCATTGTGAAAGCAGTGTCCTTTTTTTCCCTTTGCGGCACTTCACAAAATCACAGGAGGAAAAGAGTTTGCAGGCAGATCACTGCATGGAAATTTGCAGTGTAACTAATTTGGGGTGGCACGATGGCTCAGTGGTTAGCACTGCTACCTCATAGTGCCAGGGACCTGGGTTCAATTTCAGCCTCTGGTGACTGTCTGTGTGGAGTTTGCGCATTTTCCCTGTGTCTGTGGGTGCTCTGGTTTCCTCCCACAGTCCAACGATGTGCTGGTCAGGTGAATTGACCGTGCTAAATTGCCTATAGTGCTAGGTGCATTAGTCAGAGGGAGGTGGGTTTGGGTGGGTTACTCTTCAGAGAGTCAGTATGGACTTGCTGGGCTGAAGGACCTGTTTCCAAACTATAGGGAATCTAATCTAAACCAGAAGTACTAATCATGGATAGTGTAACTCAAGCCAAATCTATGTCACTTTGTTGAATTTTTGTTTAATTACATCTCTGGGTAAGCAAGCATACCATTAACTGTGATTTAAACATACGGTGATGGAAATAAACAGCTGACAGCTCCTTTAATTACCCATTTTCAGCAAAAGAAGCTATTTGCTGAAAGTAGCCCTGTTTGCTCCTCTGTCTGTCTCTGTTTACATACTCATGGCTCAAAACAAGATTCACTTACACAATGTATTGTCCTTTAATGCTTGCACAACATCAAAAAAAATGTCTAAATTTATAATTTGAGTATAAAGATTGAATGTTCACCAACAGCACATTAAAGGGGCAGTGCTGGCAAGGCACCAATGAGACAAGATGTCATATTTACAAACAACTATCTGGTCTCCTGTGAAACTTGCTCTTGGTAAGTGATTGTGCTTTGTTTTACAATAATAGGTACATTGAAGCTGAGGAATAGAATCTGTTAACATACAAAGCAAAAATTATATTCATTTAGCAATATTAATATAATAAATAAGGTACTTCACAAAACTTCTATTGAACAAAAACATGATCAAAAGTGATATAAGGAGATATTGAACTAGATAACCAAATCTAATCTGGATAAAGACGAAGATAATTAGAAGGATCTGATAGTGAGGTAGAGAGGCGATGAGTTGTAGGGAGTGAATTCTGCAGCTTGGTGAATAGGCAACTGATGCTGTGGCCGTGAGCTGTGAAGAGATTAACATCAGAGATAATTAAAACACCAGAATAAGGCGAATGTAAGTGTCGCAGAGGTTTTGGAGCTGGGTAAAGTTAGAGAGGTAAGAGAGGATAGGTCCAGAAGACCATAAGATGTAAAAGCAGAAGTAGGCCATTCAGCCCTTCAAATCTGGTCCACTGTTCAATGAAATCGTGTCTGATCTGATAATACTTAAATCAACTTTCCTGCCTTTTCACCATAATATTAGATGCCCTTCCTGAGAGCACACTGTTGTTAAATATTCCACAGATCCCAAGGGAAGAAACTGCTGATCTCTTTCATAAATGTGCAATTCTTTACTGTAAGATTTTGCCCATGGCTCTAGATTCTCCCACAAGGGGAGTCATAGAATCGCTACAGTATGGATACAGGCCCTTTGACCTAATAAGTCTACACCGACCCTCTAAAGAGTAACCTACACAGGCCCATTCCTCAAAATTTACCCCTGACTATGCACCTAAGCTACACATCCCTGAACACTATGGGCAATTTATTTTGGCCAGTTTACCTAAACTGCATATCTTTGGATTGAAGGAAAAAACTAGAGCAAACCTACGCAGGCATAGAGAGAACATGCAAACTTTGCACAGACAAGTGGTAGAGGCTAGAATTGAGCCCAAGTCCCAAGCACTATGAGGCAGCAACGATAAGCACTGAGCCATTGTGCTGCCCAATTGCAGAGGGGTGTGAAATCCGGGATGAGAATATTGACATCACGATGTTGCTGGTCCAGGAGTCAATGTGAGTCAATGAGCAGAAGAGTTTAGGAAATCTTCAAGTTTAGAGAGGGAAAACAGACAAGGTTTTGATGGAATAGTCAGGTAGCGAGTCAAAGTAGTCATAGAGTCACCGAGATGTACAGCATGGAAACAGACCGTTCGGTCCAACCCACCCATGCTGACCAGATTTCCCAACCCAATCTAGTCCCCCCTGCCAGAACCTGACCCATATCCCTCCAAACCCTTCCTATTCATATACCCATCCAAATGCCTCTTAAAAGTTCCAAATGTACCAGCCTCCACCACATCCTCTGGCAGCTCATTCCATACACGTACCACCCTCGGCACCATCTTGCCTCTACCACCAATCCCACTGGCATGAGGCTGCACTGTGCAGATGTAGAAATGCTGATGTCCCCAAACTTCTGGGCAAACTCACCTCCCTCAGAAACCCATCTGGGAACTCAAACTCACCTCCTTCTGACACCCATCCAGGAACAAAAACTCACCTTCCCCAGAAACCCAACCGGGAACACAAACTTGCCTCGCTCTGAAACCCCATTCTGGAACACAAACTCACCTCTGCAGAAACCTTTCGGGAATAAAAACTCACCTCCCTCTAACATCCATTTGGCAACACGAACTCATCTCCCTCTGAAACCCATCCGGGAACACAAACTCACCTCCGTCTCATTCACATCCGGGAACACAACCTCATCTCCCTCTGAAACCCACTCGGGAACACAAACTCTCCTCCCTCTGACTCACATCCGTCAACACAAATGCACCTCCCTAAGAAACCCATCCGGGAACACAAACTCACCTCCCTCTGAAACCCATTCGAGAACCCAAACTCCACTCCCTCTGACACCCATCCAGGAACACAATCTCACCTCCCTCTGACACCCATCCGGGAACATAAACTCACATCTGCAGAAACATTTGGGGAACAAAACCTTACCTCCCTCTGACACCCATCTGGGAACACAAACACATCTCCGTCTGAAACTCTTCCAGGAGCACAAACTCATCTCCCTCTGAAACCCATCCACTAAGACAAACTCACCTCCCTCTGACACCCATCTGGGAACACAAACTCACCTCCCTCTGAAACCCATCTGGGAACACAAACTCACCTCTCTCTGAAACCCATCCAGGAACAAAAACTCACCTCCCTCTGAAACCCATCTGGGAACACAAACTCACCTCCCTCTGAAACCCATCTGGGAACACAAACTCACCTCTCTCTGAAACCCATCCAGGAACAAAAACTCACCTCCCTCTGAAACCCATCCGGAAACACAAACTCACCTCAGTCTGAAAACCATCCGGGAACACAAACTCACCTCCTTCTGACATCCATCCAGGAGTAAAAACTCACCTTCCCCAGAAACCCATCTGGGAACACAAACTCACCTCACTCTGAAACCCATCTGGGAACACAAACTCACCTCCCTCTGAAACCCATCTGGGAACACAAACTCACCTCCCTCTGAAACCCATCAAAGAACACAAACTCACCTCCCTTGGGAACACAAACTCAGCTCCTTCAGAAACCCATCCGGGAACCCAAACTCATCTCCATCTGAAAACCATCCGGGAAGACAAACTCACCTCGCTCTAACAACCGTCTGGGAACAGATACTCACCTCACACTGACAACCATCTGGGAACAAAAACTCACCTCCCTTTGAAACCCCATCCAGGAACACAAACTCACCTTCCTCTGAAACCCATCTGGAACTCAAATTCACCTCCCTCTGAAACCCATCCGGGAACATAAACTTGCCTCACTCTGAAACCCCAGCCAGGAACACATTCACACCACTGCAGATACGCTTCGGGAACAAAAACTCACCTCCCTTTGAAACCCCATCCAGGAACTCAAACTCACCTCCCTCTGAAACCCATCCGGGAACATAAACTTGCCTCACTCTGAAACCCCAGCCAGGAACACATTCACACCACTGCAGATACGCTTCGGGAACAAAAACTCACCTCCCTTTGAAACCCCATCCAGGAACTCAAACTCACCTCCCTCTGAAACCCATCCGGGAACATAAACTTGCCTCACTCTGAAACCCCAGCCAGGAACACATTCACACCACTGCAGATACGCTTTGGGAACAAAAACTCACCTCCCTATGACATCCATCTGGCAACATAAACTCATCTTCCTCTGAAACTCCATTCGGCAACAAAAGCTAACTCAATCTGAAACCCCAGCCAGGAACATAAACTCACCTCCCTCTGAAACCCATCCAGGAACACAAACTCACCTCCAGTCAAACCCATCCAGTAACAAAAACTCACTTCCTTCTGACACCCATCCGGGAACACAAACTCACCTCTGCAGAAACCCTTCGGGAACACAAACTTACCTCCCACTGACATCCATCTCGCAACACAAACTTGGCTCCCTCTGAAACTCAGTCCGGAAACACAAACTCACCTCCCTCTGACACCCATCCAGGGACAAAAACTCACCTTCCTTTGAAACCCATCCGGGAACACAAAGTGACCTCCCTCTGACATCCATCCGGAACACAAGCTCACCTCCCTCAGAAACCCATCTGGGAACACAAACTCACCTCCCTCTGACATCCATCCGGGAACACAAACTCACCTTCCCCAGAAACCCATTCGGGAACACAAACTCACCTCTGCAGAAACCCTTCGGGAACACAATCTCATCTCCCTCTGACAAACTCACCTCCCCCTGACACCATTCCGGGAACACAAACTCACCTCCCCCCGACACCCATCCAGGAACACAAACTCACCTCCGGTCAAACCCATCCGGTAACAAAAACTCACTTCCTTCTGACACCCATCCGGGAACACAAACTCACCTCCCTCTGAAACCCATCTGGGAACACAAACTCACCTTCCTCTGACACCCATCTGGGAACACAATCTCGCCTCCCTCGGGAACACAAACTCACCTTCCTCTGACACACATCTGTCAACACAAACTCACCTCCCTCTGAAACCCATCTGGAACACAAACTCACCTCCATCCGACACTCATCCGGGAACACAAACTCACCTCCCTCAGAAACCCATCCGGGAACCCAAACTAACCTCCATCTGAAAACCATCCAGGAAGACAAACTCACCTCGCTCTAACAACTGTCTGGAAACAGATACTCACCTCACACTGACAACCATCTGGGAACAAAAACCAACCTCCCTTTGAAACCCCATTCAGGAACACAAACTCACCTCACTCTGAAACCCATCTGGGAACACAAACTCACCTTCCTCTGAAACCCATCCAAGAACATAAACTTGCCTCACTCTGAAACCCCAGCCAGGAACACATTCACACCACTACAGATACGCTTCAGGAACAAAAATTCACCTCCCTATGACATCCATCTGGCAACACAAACTCATCTTCCTCTGAAACTCCATTCAGAAACAAAAACTAACTCAATCTGAAACCCCAGCCAGGAACATAAACTCACCTCCCTCTGAAACCCATCCAGGAACACAAACTCACCTCCAGTCAAACCCATCCAGTAACAAAAACTCACTTCCTTCTGACACCCATCCGGGAACACAAACTCACCTCTGCAGAAACCCTTCGGGAACACAAACTTACCTCCCACTGACATCCATCTCGCAACATAAACTTGGCTCCCTCTGAAACTCAGTCCGGAAACACAAACTCACCTCCCTCTGACACCCATCCAGGGACAAAAACTCACCTTCCTTTGAAACCCATCCGGGAACACAAAGTGACCTCCCTCTGACATCCATCCGGAACACAAGCTCACCTCCCTCAGAAACCCATCTGGGAACACAAACTCACCTCCCTCTGACATCCATCCGGGAACACAAACTCACCTTCCCCAGAAACCCATTCGGGAACACAAACTCACCTCTGCAGAAACCCTTCGGGAACACAATCTCATCTCCCTCTGACAAACTCACCTCCCCCTGACACCATTCCGGGAACACAAACTCACCTCCCCCCGACACCCATCCAGGAACACAAACTCACCTCCGGTCAAACCCATCCGGTAACAAAAACTCACTTCCTTCTGACACCCATCCGGGAACACAAACTCACCTCCCTCTGAAACCCATCTGGGAACACAAACTCACCTTCCTCTGACACCCATCTGGGAACACAATCTCGCCTCCCTCGGGAACACAAACTCACCTTCCTCTGACACACATCTGTCAACACAAACTCACCTCCCTCTGAAACCCATCTGGAACACAAACTCACCTCCATCCGACACTCATCCGGGAACACAAACTCACCTCCCTCAGAAACCCATCCGGGAACCCAAACTAACCTCCATCTGAAAACCATCCAGGAAGACAAACTCACCTCGCTCTAACAACTGTCTGGAAACAGATACTCACCTCACACTGACAACCATCTGGGAACAAAAACCAACCTCCCTTTGAAACCCCATTCAGGAACACAAACTCACCTCACTCTGAAACCCATCTGGGAACACAAACTCACCTTCCTCTGAAACCCATCCAAGAACATAAACTTGCCTCACTCTGAAACCCCAGCCAGGAACACATTCACACCACTACAGATACGCTTCAGGAACAAAAATTCACCTCCCTATGACATCCATCTGGCAACACAAACTCATCTTCCTCTGAAACTCCATTCAGAAACAAAAACTAACTCACTCTGAAACCCCAGCCAGGATCATAAACTCACCTCCCTCTGAAACCCATCCGGGATCACAAACTCACCTCCCCCTAAAACCTATCCAGGAACAAACACTCACCTCCCTCTGACATCCATCCGGGAACACAAACTTGCCTCCCTCTGACACCCATCCGGGAACACAGTCTCACCTCCCTCTGAAACCCATCCGGGAACAAACACTCACATCTCTCAGAAACCCATCCAGGAATACAAACCCACCTCCGTCTGAAACACATCCAGGAACACAATCTCACCTCCCTCTGACACCCATCTGGGAACACAAACTCACCTCTGTCTGAAACTCTTCCGGGAACACAAACTCACCTCCGCCTGACACCCATCCAGGGACAAAAAAATCACTGCCCTCTCAAACACATCTGGGAACCCAAACACAACTCGCTCTGACCCCCATCTGGGAACACAAACTCACCTCCTTCTGAAACCCTTTCGGAAACAAAATCTCACCTCCCTCTGACACCCATCTGGGAACACAATCTCACCTCCCTCGGGAACACAAACTCACCTTCCTCTGACACACATCCGTCAACACAAACTCACCTCCCTCTGAAACCCATCTGGAACACAAACTCACCTCCATCCGACACTCATCCGGGAACACAAACTCACCTCCTTCTAAAACCCATCCGGGAACAAAAACTCACCTCCCTCATAAACCCATCTGGGAACACAAATTCACCTCTCTCTGACACGCAACCTGGGATAAAAATTCACCACCCTCTGAAACACATCTGGGAACACAAATTCACCTCCATCTAAAACCCATCCAGGAACTCAAACTCATCTCCAGCTAAAACCCATCCAGGAACTCAAACTCACCTCCATCTGACACCTGTCCGGGAACACAAACTCACCTCCCTCTGACATCCGTCCGGGAACACAAACTCACCTCCACCTAAAACCCATCCGGGAACTCAAACTCATCTCCAGCTAAAACCCATCCAGGAACTCAAACTCACCTCCATCTGACACCCGTCCGGGAACACAAACTCACCTCCCTCTGACACCCATCCGGAAAACAAACTCGCCTCCCTCTGAAACCCCATCCTGGAACACAAACTCACCTCCCTCTGACACTCATCCAGGAATACAAACCCACTTCCCTCTGAAACCCATCTGGGAACACAAACTCACTTCCCTCTGAAACCCATCCGGGAACACAAACTCACTTCCCTCTGAAACCCATCTGGGAACACAAACTCACTTCCCTCTGAAACCCATCTGGGAACACAAATTCACCTCCCTCTAAAAACCATCCGGGAACACAAACTCACCTCCCTCTGAAACCCATTCTGCATCACAAACCCACCTCCCCCTGAATCCCATTGAGGAACACAAACTCACCTCCCACTGTAACCCATTCATAACACAAACTCACCTCCCACTGTAACCCATTCATAACACAAACTCACCTCCCTCTGACACCTTCCTCTGACACCCATCCGGCAACACAATCTCACCTCCCTCTAAAACACATCCGGGAATAAACACTCACCGCTCTCTGACACTCATCTGGGAACAAAAACTCACCTCCTTCTCAAACCCATCTGGGAACACAAACTCATCTTCCTCTGACACCCATCCGGGAACACAAACTCACCTCCCTCTGACACTCATCCAGGAACACAAAACTCACCTCCATCTGAAACCCATCCGGGAACACAAACTCACTTCCCTCTGAAACACATCTGGGAACACAAACTCACTTCCCTCTGAAACCCATCTGGGAACACAAACCCAGCTCCCTCTGAAACCCATCCGGGAACGCAAACTCGCCTCCCTCTGAAACCCTATCCTGGAACACAAACTCACCTTCCTCTGAAACCCATCCAGGAACACAAACTCACTTCCCTCTGAAACCCATCTGGGAACACAAACTCACCTCCCTCTGAAACCCATCCAGGAAAACAAACCCACCTCCCTCTGAATCCCATTGAGGAACACAAACTCACCTCCCTCTGACACCCATCCATAACACAAACTCACCTCCCACTGTAACCCATTCATAACACAAACTCACCTCCCTCTGACACCTTCCTCTGACACCTTCCTCTGACACCCATCCGGCAACACAATCTCACCTCCCTCTAAAACACATCCGGGAATAAACACTCACCGCTCTCTGACACTCATCCGGGAACACAAACTCACCTCCCTCTGAAACCCATCCGGGAACACAAACTCACCTCCCTCTGACACTCATCCGGGAACACAATCTCTTTTCTTTCACCTTAAAAATGTGTCCCCAGCCTCGACATTTCCCTTCCTAAGGAAAAGACAATGAGCCTTAAGCCAATCTATACCCCTCATGGATTTATCAACTTCTATAAGGTCATCTCTCAACCTCCAACTCTCCAGTGAAAAGAGTCCCAGCCTATCTAGCCTTTCTTTATAACTCAAACCTCCATACCCAGCAACACCCTGGTTAATCTCATCTACAACATCTCCAGCTGAATAACGTCCTTCCTGTTTGAATTTCCAGGAGGCATTTGGCAAGGAGCCACAGAGGAGGCTGCTAAATAAGAAAAGAGCCCAGGTTTTTCGGGGCAAGGCTCTCCATGGATAGACGATTAGCTACTGGCTGAAGGCAGACAGGGAACATAAAAGGGTTTCGTTTCAGGATGGCAGCTGGTGAGTAGTGGAGTTTCACAGGGCTCTGCATTGACATCACAACTCTTCATGTAATATAGTAACGATCCGTACAAAGGAACTGAGGGCATTGTTAGTGATTTTTCAAGATGACATAAAGATAGGTGGAAGGACAGGTAGTGCTGCGAAAGCAGAAAAGCCACAGAAGGACTTGGACAGGAGGGAGAGTAGACAGAGATGTGGCAGATGAAATATAGAGTGAAAAAGCATTCATCTGTGCACTTTGGTTGGAAGAATAAAAGTGCAGATTACTTTCTATTTGGGGAAAACTTTGGAAATCTGATGTATTAATCAATTTCAGAGTCTTAGTTCAAGATTCTCTTAAGATTTTCATTCATAATGTCAGGAAGTATGGGATACAGGGAGATTTGTCTATCTGGATTCAGAATTGGTTGGCTAACAGAAAGCAGAGAGTGGTTGTAGATGGAAAGTATTCTGCCTGGAGGTCAGTGTTAAGTGGCGTCCCGCCAGGCTCTGTTCTTGGGCCTCTGCTCTTTATAGTTTTTATAAATGACTTGGATGACAAGGTTGAGGGGTTGGTTAGTAAATTTTCAGATGACACAAAGGTTGGAGGTGTCATCAATAGTAGGCTGCAGCGCAACATAGACAGGATGCAGAAGTCGGCTGAGAAATGACAGATGGATTTCAACCTGGATAAATGCAAAGTGATGCAATTTGGAAGGTCAAACTTGAATGCTGAATATAGGATTAAAGACAGACTCTTGGCTGTGTGGAGGAACAGAGAGATCTGGATGTGCAAGTACATTGATCCCTCAAAGTTGCCACCCAAGTGGATAACATTGTTAAGAAAGCATATGACATTTTGGCTTTCATTAACAGAGGTATCGAGTTTAAGAGCAGAAAGTTTTTGATGCAACTCTGCAAGTCCCTGGTGAGACCACACTTGTAATATTGTGTCCAGTTCTGGTCACCCTACTATAGGAAAGATACAGAGGCTTGGAGAGGATGCAAAGAAGGTTTACCAGGATGCTGCCTGGACTGCAGGGCTTGCCTTATAAAGAAAGGTTGAATAAGCTTGGACTTTTCTCTCTGGAGAGAAGGAAGAAGAGAGGAGACCTGATAGGGGTGTACAAAACAATGAGAGGAATAGATAGAGTCAATAGCTAGAGACATTTCCACAGAGCAGGATTGACTGGTGCGAGGAGTCATAGCTTGAAGATATTAGGAGAAAGGTATAAAGGAGACATCAGAGGTACATTCTTTACACAGAAAGTTGTGAATGCATGGAATACATCACCAGCAGTGGTGGTGGAAGCAGAGTCACTGGGGACATTTAAGCGACAGCTGGACACACACATGGATAGCAGTGAGTTGAGGCGTGCATTGGTTAAGTTACTTTATTTTGTATTAGGATTAACCCTCGGCACAACTTCATGGACCAAAGGGCATGTTCTGTGCTGTACTTTTCTATGTTCTATTTACATGCAGATTCAATTGGTTGTGGGGCAAGCAAATGAAATGTTAACATTCATTTCAAGAGGACTAGGATACAAGACCAGAGATGTACTGCAGGGGATGTATAAGGCTCTACCAAAGTGTCCCGAAGATGAAGGGTTTATCATATAGGACGGATTGAGGACTCTGGGTCTGTACTCGATACAGTTTAAAAGGATGAGAGGGGAATCTCATCGAAATTTACAGAATACTGAGAGACCTGAATAGAGTGGATGTGGAGAAGATGTTTCCATGAGTATGGGAGACTAAGTCTGAAGGGCACAGCCAAGAGTGAAGGGATTACTCTTTCGAACTGATATGAGGAGGAATTTCTTTAACCAAGGGGTGGTTAATCTGTGGTATTCATTGCCACAGAAGGCTGCAAAGGTCAAATCATGAGTGTATTTAAGACAGATAGATGATTGGCAAGTGGATAAAAGTTTATGAGAAGGCAGGAGAATGGAGTTGAGAAACAAATCAGCATTGATCAAATGGCAGAGCAGACTCTATGGGCCAAATACCTAAATTCTGCTTTGATATCTTTTGGTCTTGTGGTCTTACAAATTGAATACCTAATGGATAAGTGTTTAATTTGTTCACTTGTTAAACCTTCCCATGAACAAAAAGAATTCTCTGGGAAGCAAGGGGGGAGATTGCAGAGCCATTGGCCTTGATTTTTATGTCCTCGTTGTCTACAGGAATAGTGCCAGAAGACTGGGGGATAGCAGATGTGGCTCCCCTGTTCAAGAAGGGGAGTAGGGATAACCCTAGTAACTATAGGCCGGTGAGTCTTACCTCTGTTGTGGGCAAAGTCTTAGAGAGAATTGTAAGGGATAGGATTTATGAACATCTGGATAGGAATAATGTGATCAAGGATAGTCAGCATGGTTTTGTGAAGGGCAGGTCGTGCCTCACAAACCTTATTGAATTCTTTGAGAAGGTGACTAAGGAGGTGGACGAGGGTAAAGCGGTAGATGTGATGTATATGGATTTTAGTATGGCGTTTGATAAGGTTCCCCATGGTAGGCTACTGCAAAAAATACGGAGGTATGGCATTGAGGGGGAGTTGGAGGTTTGGATTAGGAATTGGCTGGCTGGAAGAAGACAGAGGGTAGTAGTTGATGGTAAAGGTTCATCTTGGAGTGCATCTTGGTGTTCCGCAAGGATCTGTTTTGGGACCATTGCTGTTTGTCATTTTTATAAATGACCTGGAGGAGGGGCTAGAAGGTTGGGTGAGCAAGTTTGCTGATGATACGAAAGTCGGTGGAGTTGTTGACAGTGAGGAAGGATGTGGCAGGTTACAGCGGGATATAGATAAGCTGCAGAGCTGGGCAGAAAGGTGGCAAATGGAGTTCAATGTCGCTAAGTGTGAAGTGATTCACTTTGGGAAGAGTAGCAAGAAGATGGAGTATTGGGCTAATGGTCGGAAAGTTGGTAGTGTGGATGAGCAGAGGGATTTTGGTGTCCATGTACACAGATCTCTGAAAGTTGCCACCCAGGTAAATAGTGCTGTGAAGAAGGCATATGGCGTACTGGCTTTGATTGATAGAGGAATTGAGTTCCAGAGTCCTAAGGTCATGTTGCAGTTGTATAAGACTCTGGTGCAGCTGCATCTGGAGTATTGTGTGCAGTTTTGGTCGCCATACTATAGGAAGGATGTGGAGGAGGCACTGGAATGGGTGCAAAGGAGGTTTACCAGGATGTTGCCTGGTATGGTAGGAAGATCGTATGAGGAAAGGCTGAGGCACTTAGGGCTGTTTTCGTTGGAGAAAAGAAGGTTTAGGAGTGACTTGATAGAGGTGTACAAGATGATTAGGGGTTTAGATAGGGTTGACCTTGAGAACCTTTTTCCATGTATGGAGTCAGCTATTACGAGGGGGCATAGCTTTAAATTAAGGGGTGGTAGGTATAGGACTGATGTTATTCTTTACTCAGCGAGTCGTGAGTTCATGGAATGCCCTGCCAGTAACAGTGCTGGACTCTCCCTCTTTATGGGCATTTAAACGGGCATTGGATAGGCATATGGAGGATAGTGGGCTAGTATAGGTTAGGAGGGCTTGGTTCGGCGCAACATCGAAGACCGAAGGGCCTGTACTGCGCTGTATTTTTCTATGTTCTATGTTCTAATTCTCTTGGTCTCAATATCACATGGTGTTTTAAAAGAAATCACCATGAACTCAGAAAGATTTACAAGTTAATCATTAAATCTCTTTTGATGCTCAGAAAATCCCATATGCCACTAGTTCAAATTCAAAAACCCAAACTAAAAAATAAATGATATTAAAATGTGTATAAACCTTATCTCTAACATCACAGTATACATCACTGGTATTGTTTAAAAACATCTCAGATTGGAACATTGAGGTAGAACCAGTTATGTGACAAAATGGACAGAGTTAGGATGATTCAGTCATATTTCGTGCTTGGAGAAAAATTCAATTATGATAAACAAAATCCAAGCCAACAGATCTATCGCAGTTCGACATTCAACCTCAATTAAGTGAATTATTTCTCCACAGATTTTCATGTTGTAGCATTTAGGAAACTAATTTTTCTCCCAAAAATTCTGGAGATTATTAGCAGTGCTTGCCTTTTCCCTTGATTGTTCACTTTGAGGAGAGATGCATAATTCTTTCAGCAAAAGTTCCACTTTTCTATAATTGGTGGTACCATTTTAGCTCGTTATCCTGACTGTTGATGCAGAAGCAAATAATAGAAACTAATTCCGTCCAGGTTATTGGCAGACCTAATGTAATAATAACAGAAAGTACTGGACAACCCAGCCGGTCTGGCATAATCTGTGGAGAGTCAAACCAAGTTGGACTTGAAATGTTAGCTCTGTTCCTCACTCCACACACGCTGCCAGACCTGCTGAGTTTCTCCAGAATTTCTGTCATTATTCCATATTTCCAGCAGCTGCAATAGTTTGCTTTCATTAGAGAGGAAGATTTAACAATTCCTTCAGATTTAAAACAAAATGTCTACTAATAATGATTTTATTGTCTATTTTCAACATCTGTTCATTTTATTTTGAATTTCTAGCACTTACATTTTTTTTGGCCATGGCCTTTTCCCACATAGCCTGCTTCTCTAATGACTCTGTATCTTCCAAATGTACCTAATCTTTATTTTCTTCCAAACCTGCACTGTTTATTACCATGTGCATCTTACCAGCACTGAGGTCAATATTTTCTTCTGGAGCATTTTTTTGCTGCTCTAAGGAGTGCTACTAATGTACCTCGAGGTATTTCAGCAACAGCGCTCACTGCTGATCACCATCCCCAGTTTTTGTAACATATAACATCCATGGAAATAGAGACCATTGACAACACATCAGTAAAACCTTTATTCTTTACAGAGCTATGAGACAATGTACAATGCTGAGGACAAAATTAGTCATGAGCTAATGAGCCATTGGTCACTAACACCTGCTGATTTGTCACCAAGTCAAGGAATTTAAGGAATTGTTTGTTTCTTAGTTCCTGAAAACTTTCTTCCCTTCCCCGCACCCCTCACTGCCCATCCCCGCCTTCCTTTACATCAGGTGAAATGGTTGCTGTGTTGAGAAATGGAAATTGTTGTAAAAGTAAATGTGAAAGCTGCATTGAATTGCCCACTGATGATGTCACATAGTTCTGTGGTGGAGAGCCAGGCATTCTGGCACGAGGTCCTGATGGAGACAGAGATATCATCTCTGGGTGCTGAGATGTTTAAGTAATTAGGCCAAAACTTATCAATGTATCATGCAACAAAACATTGCCTGTTATGTAGGACAAATGCCTCACTGGTTTCCATCCTCCATGATAAATAACCAAATAATCCCTGAGGCACAGAAAAAAGGTTTTGTGACAACACACAGAGGTTAATTAATTCAAGCCCAATACAACATGGTGATCAGCAGTGGGCGCTGTTGCTGAAATACCTCAAGGTAAGTTCATAGCAGTCCTTGGAGCAGCGAAATAAAAACTCTGGAAGAAAATATTGACCTCAGAGCTGGTAAGATGCACATGGTAATAAACAAAGTTAAAAATCACACAACACCAGGTTATAGTCCAACAGGTTTAATTGGAAGCACTAGCTTTCTGATCGACGCTCCTTCATCAGGTGATTGTGGAGGGCTCGATCGTAACACAGAAAAAACAATGCAGATTTGGAAGAAAATAAAGGTTAGGTACATTCGGAAGATACATAGTCATTAGAGAAGCAGGCTATGTGGGAAAGCTGAGACCTCTGGGAGTAAATTTAGAATTCCCTAGAGCAAGGTGAAAATTCTTTATATTAAAGACACAGAAGACCAGACTAGGATGGAAAGAAGCATGCATGAGTATGTGTACTTCATCACCATCATGGCTAAGCTCCTCAAGGTGAAGGTAGAACAAGAACTAAAAAATTAATTTATTCTGAGATTGCGGGATCATAAATCTCAGACTTTATCTAATGACAGAAAAAAAGGATTAAAGATTTGAAGAAAGAGTCAAACAGAAAAATCATAATTCTTTTAGAAGATTGTGACAGGTTTGAAACCATGATTTTGGGAGGAAGATTTATTAAGATCCTGGCTGCAGAGGTTTACTGACAAGATTTATGCAAATGGAGTCATGTATTCTGTCTGGACCGTGAAAGGTGGGAAAACATTCACATTGCTACAGGGAATCTTCATCTTTGAAGGAAGAAGGCAGAAAAACTACTCAGAAACCAGGAAACCAACATTTTCATTGTTGATAAGTGCATTATAACCCCAGTAAGATGTGAGTTAAAGTTACTATAGTTAAACCCCAGACTGACTGGCAGGACAGCTCACTTTGACAACAGACCTTGCTGCCCAACAAGTATGAGGAAGGGTCACTCGATCAAAAACATTATCTCTGATTTCTCTCCACAGATGCTGCCAGCCCTGCTGAGCTTTTTCAGCAACTTCTGCTCTTGTTGTTGGTCTTTTTGTATGCTTTTTGTAACCACATTGCCAACTTGCCCTGCCTTTTACACCTTAACTTAAGTAAGTTGTAAAAATCTGAGCCTAAATTTTCAAATACTTTGCAGACATTTACATATTTAAGACCAGAGGACCTAAGTTTAAGATGAGGAGTGAGTAGTTTAGAAGAGACCTAAGGAAGTTTCTTTTGAACCAAGAGGCTGGAGAAAATATGAAAGGTGTTGCCTGAGAGCTAGCAGACATACTTACTCTCACTCCATTTTAAAAGCATCTGAATGAGTACTAAAAATGACAGGGCCAAGTGGCTATGGAGCAAGTGCAGGTAAATGAGATTTGTATAGTTGGTGTTTTTTGGTCAGTATGGACACAGTGGGCTCAAGAGCCTGTTTCTATGCTGTATGACTTGATGACTTTAAATTCATGTAAACATTATGTTGATCAACATTCTCATCCCTTATCAAATAATTAAATCAATTTATTCAGGCATGATCTGTCTTTGAAATGAATGTCGATTTTATCTGTATTAGTGTTTTCCACGGTTAAAACTCACACAACACCAGGTTATAGTCCAACAGGTTTATTTGGAAGCTCTAGCTTTCAGAGTGCTGCTCCCACTACCTGAGGAAGGAGCAGTACTCTGAGAGCTAGTTCTTTCAAATAAACCTGTTGGACTATAACCTCATGTCATGTGATTTTTAATTTTGTCCAACACTGGTACCTCCAAACCATGTTTTGCATAATTGCCTTGCCACTAACAGTCAGCTTATAGGCCTGTAGTTTGCTAGTTTATTCTTTTTCTTGAGCAGAAGCTGCGTCCACTGCTTTTTGTCATTTATATAAATAATTTGGATGTGAATGTAGGGGGTATGGTTAGTAAGTTTGCAAATGGCACCAAAATTGGGGTGCAATGAACAGTGAAGAAGGTTACCTCGCTCATTTGAGCCAACAGGCCGAGAATTGGCAGATGGAGTTTAGTTTAGATAAATGTGAGATGCTGCATTTTGGAAAGGTAAACTAGGACTTATACACTTAATGGTAAGGGCCTGGGGAGTGTTGCTGAACAAAGGGACCTTGGAGTGCAGATTCATAGTTCCTTGAAAGTAGATAGGATAGTGAAGAAGGTGTTTAGTATGCTTTCCTTTATTGGTCAATGCATTGAGTATAGGAGTTGGGAGATCATGTTGTGGCTGTAGAGGGCATGGTTAGGCCACTTTTATGATACTGTGTGCAATTCTGGTCTCCCTGCTATAAAAAGGATGTTGTGAAACTTGAAAAGGTTCATAAAAGACTTACAAGGATTGTTACCATTGCTGGAGGGTTTGAGCTATAGGGAGAGGCTGAACAGGCTGGGGCTGTTCTCTATGGAGCCTTGGAGGCTGAGTGGTGACCTTATTGAAGTTTATAAAATCATGAGGGGTTTGGATAGGGTAGATAGACAATGTCTTTACCCCAGGGTGAGGGAGTCCAGAACTAGATGGCATAGGTTTAAGGTGAGAGGAGAAAGATCTAAAAGGAACCTAAGAGGCAACTTTTTCACACAGACGTGGTGCGTGTATGGAATGAGTTGATAGTGGATGTAGTGGAGACTGGTACAATTATGATATTTAAAAGGTATCTGGATGAGTATATGAATAAAAAGAGTTTAGAGGACTATGGAGCAAATGCTGGCAAATGGAACTAGATTAATTTAGGATATCTGATCAGAAGTTGGACCAAAGGATCTGTTTCCATGTTGTACACTTCTATGACTCTATGACTCCATGATACAAGATTAGCAACCCTCTAATTGTCTGTCACTGAACTTGTAGTGATTTGAACTCAAGAGATTTGACCAATTGTGACTCATTCCTCTGTCATCTCTATCATTGTTTCTTCCAGCTACCCAGATTGTTCTAATCTAAATCAGATGTGGTGACCAATAATGAGTGATAATACCAACATTTCTAGAATTCAAGAAAACTAATATGAGATCCACATCACGCATGGGGGGGTGGAATGGTGATATGGGTTTGTAATTCAGAGCCTCAGGCTAATGGTCTTGGAACATGGGCTCACGTCCCATCATGGCTGATGGTAGAATTGAATTCAACTGAAAGAAAGCTGGCCTAGTGGTGACCTTGTCATCATTGCCAAATGATCTGGAAAAAATCTTGTTCAATATTGTCAATTCAGGAAGGAAACTTACCGTTCTGAACTGGTCTGACTCCAGGCTGACAGCAATGCTGCTGACCCTTAATTGGTCTGTGACAAGGGATGGGCAATAAATGCTCCCCTAGCCACAAATGTATAAGTAAGTAACAAAATGTTGTCACCTCTCCTTTTATGTCAACTTCACATCAACAAATGCTCATTCAATAGTTTTATCATATTTATTCCTTTGAACCTGTTTGAGTTTGAAGACAGGTTAGAGGCAATACAAGGAATCACACGAGTGATTGAAGTGAATGGAAAGGGAGAGAAAGGATATACAAAGTAACAACAGTCAGCTTTACCTCACTGGTGGGAAAACCTCTGGGAAATAAGTAAGCTTAGGGACAGTATTAAGTTTCATTCCAGAGGAAGAGACAGCGGTCAATTCAAACAACCAAAGTTGACACAAAAGCATTACAGACTGCTGGGCAAATAACATTTAAAAAATTATTTATCAAAATAGGTCCTTAGTTTGCAAACTTTAGAAAAAAATACAGTTGAAAGTAAATCACAATTGGAAAGAAATCTTAAATTCAGTGAGTTTTATAATGAAGATTTGACTCCTGTTTGTAGAACTACAGGTCTTTTCAGAACCTTTTCCACCATTATCTTCTGAACAGGCAACTCAATGGAAACTGAGATTGTTTTGTTCCAGATATTTATCAGTTGCCTCAGGTACTGGCAATGCTGCCAGCTTAAACCAGCACTTGTTTCCAGTTTCCAGCCTCCCAAACTGTCAATTTACAAAATGCCTGCTTCTGCACTTCAGACAGAGAACTGCAGGAAATTCCTACAGCTTTCAGCAGCAAAATATGTTTCCAATATAAAATGTTTGCATTTGGACCAGCCTCAGTTCCAAAGCTGTCAAAGCTGATACGTGCATGTGAGAACGAGCACATTCACAGCAAAACACTCCTTATATGCTCATGACTCCAATGACCAATGTATTAGGATTTTGGAGTGGCTTATCAAAGTGAAATATTATTCAACAGGCTGAGCAGATCATATTTGTCAATAGCTGCTGTTTTGGTAAGATGTCTTAGACTGCTTACACTGAATTTCTCTCTGTCCTCTTTTATCAGGGGCATTAACCCAATAAACCCATATTGGAATGAGCAATAGGTGCTAGCCCAGCCAGCAATGCCCATATTTAAATAAATGAAGATGATACCGAGCGAGAAAGAAAGGAAAAAATAAGGGAAGCAGATAAAGAGATTGATAATAGTGAGCTGGGTGAGAAGTAAGTGCTGATTGCAAGTGTTAATTTTTCCTTCTTTCCATTTCTGGAGATAGACTAGCCACCAATATTTAAGTATAAACCCATTGACTCCCATGGTTACCTTAACTGTACAGCTTTACACCCCACTTCTTGAAAGGACTTGCTTCCATTCTATATCTCAATCACATCTGTTCTGATGATGTCACCTTCCACAGGGGAGCCTCTTACACGTCCACCTTTTTCATCAAGCATCAAGCATTCCCTCCTCCCCTCCCCTATTATAGACAACAGGACGTTAGCCACATGCAGCCCATTTCCCACAATTTTGCCTCACACTTCCTCTTCCTTCCCACAACAGAGACCCCCTTCTCCTCACTTACCACCCCACCAGTCTCAGCATCCAAAAGATCATAAACTGCCATTTCTGCCACCTTTAGCGAGATACCACCACAAACCCTTATTCCTGTCCCCTACCTTGGTCAGTCTTCTGCAGGAATTGTTCCCTCTGGGAGACCCTGTCCACCCCTCCTCCACTGCTAAACCTCCACACAGCTCCTTCCCCTGCAATCACAGAAAATACAACATTACATCCTTCCTCCTCCAAGGTACACCTTCCAGGTGAAGCAGTAACTTACCTGGTCCTCATTCAATCTAGCCTAGTCTATTGTATTCACTGATCATAATGTGGTCACCTCTACACAGGGAAGATGAGATGCAGACTGCTTTGCTGAACACTTCCACTCTATCCACAAAAATAATCCTGAGCTTCCTGTTCCTTGCCATTTCAACATGCTACCATTCTCCCCGGCCAACATCTTTGTCTTGGATTGCATCATTATTTCCCTTTATTTTTAAAGTCTTTAAGTAAAGAGTTAATGGGCACAGTGATTGCTTCTTTAAGTATTTCACATCTGCGTACGATGTTTTGTATTAAATGCAAAAAAGGATGCTTTGGCATTACCTTTTGTTGCTGGTTTAGAAGCAAAATGACTTGAATTTTCAAAATGGCCTTCGGGTCAAATCTCTTGCATTTAAGAGAAAGCTTTTCATTGTGCTCCATTATGTGATGTCATTTGAAATTCCCCATATCAATGTACTTTGATGACATTTATCAAAAATGCTTTTACCGTTTCCAATTATGACCAGGAATTCATTTTGCCATTCTGTGTGGAAATTGTGCATTTTCATTTCTGATGGTCCAGGTTCATTATTGCTTTACCTTGTCTTTCATGAGATCACTCTGCCACTGGGTACACAGGTGGTATGCCTCTGGAACATAGAGTCATAAAGATATGCAGCATGGAAACAGACCCTTTGGTCCAACTTGCCCTTGCCGACCCTGCCATCCAGAATGTTGCTGGCTGCCTTCAAGTGTGGAACTATGGGAGGTCACTTTTGGGTCGCCTGGTTGAGTTGTGTTGCTCAGATATCGAAAATGGAGTATGGCAGTGTCCCAATGAATTTTCTTTATCCTGCAGGGAACTATTAGACAAGAAGCTGAAGAAAGTAAAACTGCAGCTCGATAGAGCTGAGGAGGGAAACTAGCTGAGCTGTTCTTGCAGAGAGTCATCATGGACACAATGGACTCAATAGCCTATGTTTCTGATACTGTAATATATTGGCTTCACACATCAGATCCAATTCCTTCATCATTTTTTTAAATTGCCACCACAATACCTAATTATCTTGAATGATATGCCATCTGCACCAAAGTGATACACAATTCAGCAAGCTGCAAAACCTGTTAAGAGCATGCACTTTCCTCTGGCTGCACATCTTCTGGAAGTGGAAGTGGAAGTGATGCAGTTGTCTGATGATTGACATGCACAAGCAAGTGGGGAAGTCAACTGTCAGAGGCTCTGTGATTGACCCACTAATCACAATCTGTGTTGAGATACTGGTTACTTTCAATGTTATGAAGGGAGAACTTTAACTTATCGAACTTAGGATAGAAATACTACTAGTAAGTTTGAGAAACAAAGATAATTTGCTATTTAAGATAGATAAATGAACCAAAGAAATGTTTACTGTGTAGTCAAAGACACTAAGATTGGTGAAGTAGCAGATAGTGAAGGGGACTGTCAGAGAATACACCAGAATATGGATAGATTGGAGAGTTGGGCATAGAAATGGCAGATGGAATTCAATCCTGGCAAAGGCGAGGTAATGCATTTTGGAAGATGCAATTCCATAGCGAACTGTACAGTAATTGGAAAAGACCAAGGGAAAATTGATGTACAGAGAGATTCAGGTCCATTGTTCCCTGAAGGTGGCAACGCAAGTCAGTAGAGTGGTCAAGAATGCATTCCTTCATCAGGTGAGGTATTGAGTGCAAGAATTGGCGAGTCATGTGAGTGTTGTATAAGACTTTAGTTTGGCCACATTTAGAATACTGTTTACAGTTCTGGTCGGCACATTACCAAAAGGATATGGTTGCTTTGGAGAGGGCGCTGAAGAGGTTCACCAGGATGTAGCCTGGTATGGAGGGTACTAGCTATGAGGAAAGGTTGAGTAGATTAGGATTATTTTCATTAGAAAGAAGGGGGGACCTGATTGAGGTCTACAAAATCATGAGAGGTGCAGACAGGGTGGAGAGCAAGAAACTTTTTCCCAGCGTGGAGGACTCAATTACAAGGGGTCACAAGTTCAAAGGGAGAAAGGGAAAAGCTCAGGGGGAACATATGTAAAGAGTTCTTCACACAGAAGGTGGTGGGTGCCTAGAATGCGTTGCCAGCAGAGGTAGTAGGGGCAGGAACGATATCGTCATTCAAGATGCATCTAGACAGATACATGAATGGGCAGGGAGCGAAGGGATACAGATCATTAGAAAATAAGGACTGTTTAGATAGAGGATCGGGATCGGTGCAGGCTTGGAGGGCTGAAGGGCCTGTTCTGGAGCTGCAATGTTCTTTATGCAAGCGATGTCTCAGGTGCCATTCAAATTGCCACTAAACTGCGAACTGTACCAAACACTATAATTAAGTATTCAAAACCAAACATGAACTGGAGGATTCAGAGGAAGAAGATGGTGATGCAGATAATAGAGAGGGCAGTGTATTGGTCACAAGAAGTTTTAGCCCAGTGATGAATGTATTAGAAGTCGAGGTCTGCCAATCATGAAATAAAAGGCAACCTTACTGAAACATGCAAGATCCTTTGGGGACTTTTCAGGTTAGATGTGGAGAGGCTGTTTCTCCTTGTCAGAGATTCCAAGATGACAGGGCATAATTTCAGAATAAGGGGCCATACATTTTAGACTGCGATGAGGATAAGTTTCTTCTCTCACAAGGTTAAGTGAATCTGTGGAATGCTTTGCCATTCAGAGGGATTATTTAGTATGTTCAAGGCTTAGATAGGCTGAGATAGATTTTTAATCAGTAAAGTAATCAAAGGCTATGAAATAAAATGGAATTGAAGATGATCAGATTAGCCACAATCTAATTAATGGAGGAACAGACTTAATGGGATGAATGGCTTCCTTCTAATCCTGCGTCTTCTGGTCATATGATACAGCTGTTGTGTGCCTGTGGTGTATGGAATAGACTGGTTAAAATGATACCTTGACTTGCTGAGTTAAAAGAATTCAGACAAAATTAATACATGAAAAACTCTGTTATCTCATTTTTTATATTAGAATCAATCTAAACATCATGGCATAGACAGAGAACACAGGGGGCTAACACTTTCAACATATTGTCTAACTAACACCAATTGTTATATTTAACCTGAGAATGCACCTTTTAAAAAACAGTTTTGAGATTCACACATGAAAGTAGTGAAACTATCATGGTATTCAAACAGATGAAAGACTCAACAGACAATCAAGGTATTTTTCGATGTATAATTTCAGTTACATCACACTGTAAATTTTTGCTATAAATTCTGTGTCTTACAATTGTGTTCTCCACAACCACCTGATGAAGGAGCAGCGCTCCAAAAGCTAGTGCTTCCAATTAAACCTGCTGGACTATAACCTGGTGTTGTGTGATTTTTAACTTTGTACACCCCAGTCCAACACTGGCATCTCCAAATCATGACAAAATTAATGAATTTGACAGTTTCACAATTTCAGATTTGAGGAACGATAGCATACTAAAATCTGTTATTTCTTGTCAAATTGCTTAGTAATATGTTGGCTAATACCACACTTATTAGCACGTAAGTAGGTTATCTTGTTATTAAATAGAAGAAAGCCTTGATGAAATGGAACATGAAAAATGACAAAACTATTACATTTGGAATATTTTTGAATACCCACGAATTATGCCTTTCATGGAATATAACCCAATTATTAAAGAAAATAAAGAAATGTCATTGATATTAGATTGCTTGGAATGGTGGCGAATTTGCAGATTCTCAAGGAGTTAAAGAAAATTATGATGGTCTAAGGATCTCCTTTACCTGGGAAAAAGCTGGAGTCCATTCTAAAAGATTTGATAGCAGAGAACTTGGAAACAGTGATAGGACTGGATAGAATCAGCAAGAAATTACAAAAGGAAAATCATGCTTGATTTTCTATAGGATGTGAAAATGTGTTGCTGGAAATGTGCAACAGGTCAGGCAGCATCCAAGGAAATTCGACGTTTCGGGCATAAGTCCTTCCGATTCCTGAAGAAGGGCTTATGCCCGAAATGTCGAATCTCCTGTTCCTTGGATGCTGCCTGACCTGCTGCGCTTTTCCAGCAACACATCTTTCAGCTCTGATCTCCAGCATCTGCAGTCCTCACTTTCTCCTTTCTACTGGATGTAAGTAGTAACGTTGGTAAGGCGGTATCAGTGGATGTGGTTAACTTGGACTTTCAAAAGATCCCACAAAGGCGTTCATCAATTTAAAGTCAAAGCACATAGGATTGGGTTTAGTGTACTAATATGGATGGAAAACTAATTTTTATACAGGAAACAAAGAGTAGGAATAAATGAGATTTTCTTTGAGTGGCAGGGATGCTTTGTTGCAATTGTACCAGGCCTTGGTGAGACCACACCTAGAGTTTGATGTCATATTTTGATCTCCTCATCCGGGGAAAGATGTTCTGGCCATGGAGGGAGTGCAATGAAAGTTTACCGCACTGATGGAACCGACAATGATGAAAGACAGGATCAGTTAGGACATTATTCACTGGAGTTCGAAGAATGAGGGGGGAATCAGACAGAAATCTATAAAACTATAACAGGACGAGACAAAATAAATACCAAGGTTGTTCCCTATAACCAATGGCCACAAGTTATGGATACAAGGTCGGCCATTTAGGATTGAAATGAGGAGAAATTTCTTCATCCATAGATGAAGTGAGTCTGCGCAAATATCTGCCATAGAAAGCAGTTGGAGCTAAAATATTCAATATTTTCAAGAAGGAGTTCAATATAATCCATAAGATATAGAATCAGCATCAGAGCATTTGGGCCATTAGGTTTGCTCCAACATTCGATTATGTTTGGCATGTTTCTCAGCCACATTCCCCTGCCTTTTCCCCATAATCTTACATATCCTTACAAATCAAGAACCTTTCATCTCTATTTTAATACAATACAACCTCAATTATCTGAACATCAATTATTCAAATTTTGGATTATCTGAACAAGATCGCAAGGTCCCGTAAAAACAGCATTCGGCAACTCAGCATTCAGTTATCGGTTAAATGGCATTATGGAGTACATTGCCGGATAACCGAGGAATGTTTGGATAACCGGCGGTCATAAATTACCTCTTGTTTACAATCAGATCAGTTATCTGAACAATCAATTATTTGAACAAAATACTCCCCTCCCGTCTTGTTTGGACAATCGAGGTTCTACTGTATACTTTATGACTTGGCCCTCATAGCCTTCTGTGGCAAAGAGTTCTAAAGATTCACCAACCTCTCGCTGAAGAAATTCCTCTTCATGTCAGTTCTAAAAGTTCATCCCTTCACTCTGAGGCTGTGCCGTAAGTTCTTCATCTCTCCAATCAGTGGAAGCATCTTCTCCGTGCTGACTTTATCTAGGCCTTTCTGTATTCTGTAACTTGCAATGAGAGCAACCCCCACCCCCTCTGTGGAACTGCACTCATTATTGGTTGCCACCCTGAAAACGTCCCCTTTATTTCTACTCTCTGCCTTCTGCCAATCAGGCCATCCTCTATCTTTGCGAATAGCTTGCCTCAAACACCATGGACTTTTATCTGATTTAGCAGCCTCCTATGCAGCACTTTGTTAAAGGCCTTCTGGAAATCCAAATTGATCATGGTCACTGACCCTCTTTGTTTAGTTTGCTGGTCACCTCCTCAAAAAATTCTAACAGAGTTGTCAGGCATTACCTCCTCTTGAAGAAGTCATGCTGGTTGAATCCTATTTTACCATGGAGATAGTGAGGACTGCAGATGGTGGAAGGTCAGAGTTGATAAAATATGGAGTGGGTAAGGCACAGCAGGTTAAACAACATCAGAGGAGCAGAGAGTTGATGCTTTGGGCCGACCTGCACTTCCAAGTACTCTGCAATCTCACCCTTAATGTTGGTCTCTAAAATCTTCCTGAGGTGAGGCTAACTGCTTATAATTTCCTGTCTTCTGCCTGCACCCCTTCTTAAACAGGAGAGTTACATTTGATTTGATTTGCTTTATTGGCATGAATACCCTAAGTACGTGAAAAGCTTTGTCTCCAAGCAGTATAGGCAGATCATGTAAGCAAGGGCATACAGATCACAGGGTGAATAAAACTTGGACAGACAGAGACATCCAGGTTACAGCGCACAGGACATGCATGAAGCAAGATCAATATTAACAAGATCAACATTATTTGAAGTTAGAAAGTCCATTCATCAGTCTGATGATGGCAGGGAAGAAGCTGTTCTTGAACCTGTTGGAGTGTTCAAACTTCTGTATCTTTTGCCATTTTGCAGTTATCTCGAACTCTCCATGACTACAATTGATCCTGAAGTTCAATGCTAATGCCTACGCAACTTCCTCAGTTATCTCCTTCAGAACTCTGGGATGTAGTCCATCTGTTCTGATTGATTTATCCACCTTCAGAACTTTCAGCTTCTTCAACATCTTCTCCTCAGTGATGACTATTACACTCACCTCTGCTCCCTGACTCTCTTGAAGTTCTGGAATGGTGCTGGTGTCTTCCACTGTGAAAGTCTTAGGGTTAAAGGGATCAAGTTGTGAGGGAAGAAAATGGGAACAGGATACTGTGTTGAATGTCCAGCCTATCATATTGAATGGTGAAACCAGTTTAAGGGCCAAATGGCCCAATCCAGTTTTTATTTTCTATATTTCTATACCTAAATGTTGTACATATGAGAATTGGCTTTTCACAATCCAGTTTGTGAACACAGAATACAGAAGTAAGGAAGTGGTGTTAAACTTGAATAAAACACTTGTTGGACCTCAGCTGGAGCATTATGTACAGTTCTGGGTGCCACATTATAGGAACAATGTGAATACACTGCAGAGAGTGCGGACGAGATTCACAAGAATGGTTCCAGGGATGAGGAAATTCAGTCATTAAGACCATTTGAACCAGTTGAAACGTTCCTCCTGGAGAGCAAAGAGTTAAGGGAAATCTGATAGAGATTTTTATAATCTTGAGCAGTTAGATAGAGTAGAAAAAGTGAAAACTGCTCCTGCTTGTAAAAGGAACAAAGACAACAGAGCATCGATTTCAAGTCGATCTGAAAATGAAGTGAAGGTGAAGCAAGGAAAATGCTTACACTCAGCAAGCAGTTAGAGTTTGCAATGTACTGCCAGAAAATGTTATGGTAGCAGGGTCAAATGAGGGATTCAAAAGGGAATTGGATGATTATTTAGTTAACAATCATGTGCAAGGGTTTGGGAATAAAACAGAAGGCACTAGGAAATGATGCTCATGTGATGAACTAGTGCAGGCATGATGGGCTGAATGGCCTCCTTCTGCACCTTAACATTTCTGTAATTCTGTGATTGCTTTGTTTTTAGTGAATCTTTTATGTAGACCTTTGTGATGGGTTCTTAATTGCATGAGGGTTATGAATTTTATTGTACTAATGTGAGGTGAATGTTACTAGTTAGCAAAGAAAGCTATAAAGATCAGAAGAATCTTAAAAAGTACCTTAGCAAAGAGACTGTAGATGTGACATTTTTCTTGGTGAAATTATTGGAAGATGTTCTAAAAATGGATTCAGTAGCAATATTCATTGAGCGCCACCTCAATAATAAATCACGATGGGATAATAATAATAAATCACAATGGGATAATGATAATAAATCACAATGGGATAATAATAATAAATCACAATGGGATAATGTACACTCAGTAAAAAGTGTGAATAAAGAAAGACGTTAATGCAGTTTTTAAATAGATGGTGGAGAATGGAAAGATCTCCAAGTTGAAGTGTGTGTAGAGCAGCAGTCAGCTAATAGATTGTTATACAAAGCAGCGAGAAACTAATGGACACGCTGGAAAAATGACACTGAGCCTCTTAATGTGCAAAGGTAAAAAGGACAGCTTCGGGCCAGATTCTCTGTTGAGTGGCAATCCCATGTAGACTAACACTCAGGCCCTTTAACAAATAAGTAGCTCTGCACTTTTGTCAGGAAATTCTATTCAGGGCTCGCTCAGAAATACAGAGGTAAATTTCCATTCTGACAGTTAGAGTCATAAAGACATACAGCACAGAAATACAACCTTTGGTGCGACTCGTCCATGCCGACCAGATATCCAAAGTCATTCGGGTCCCTTTTGCCCCCACTTGGCCCATATCCCTCTAAACCTTTCCTGTTCATATACCAATCCAGATGCAACATTGGATCTGGATGTTGTACTGGTGGGCCATTCTTTATCCGAAATGCTGAAATCCAAAAAGCTCCGAAATTAGAACATTTTCTTGTGAAGTGTTTTTCTCCATAACAAGGTTGTTTGGCGTGCAAACAGTTAACCCAACTGCACACCCACTCCACCCACTCCCACCTGATGAAGGAACGGCGCTCTGATAGCTCGTGCTTTCAATTAAACCTGTTGAACTCTAACCTGGTGTTGTGTGATTTTTAACTTTGTACACCCCAGTCCAACACTGGCATCTCCAATTCTGTCTTAGCATTCGTAGTACTCACAGGTGCATCTGCTGTTTGGCATTTTAAAAATTTTATTGTGAAACTGTCATTTATTCCAAAATCCGAAAACTTATGAAATCCAAACCCAGCTGGCCCTGAGAGTTTTAGATAAAGGATTGTGCACCTGTAATTGTACCAGCCTCCACTATTTCCCCTGGCAGTTCATTCCATACACGCATGACCCTCTGTGTGAAAATGTTGCCCCTTACATCCCTTTCATATCTTTCTCCTCTCACCCTAAACCTATGCCATCTAATTCTGGACTCCCCCAGGGAAAAGACCTTATCTCTTTACCCTATCCATGCCTCTCATGATTTTGTAAACCTCTATCAGGTCATCCCTCAGCTTCTTACATTCCAGGGAAAATAGCCCCAGCTTATTCAACCTCTCCCTATAGCTCAAATCCTCCAACCCTGGCAACACCCTTGTAAGTCTTTTCTGAATCCTTTCAAGTTTCACAACATCCTTTCAATAGGAAGGAGACCAGAATTGCACACAATATTCCAACAGTGGCCTAACCAATGTCCTGTACAGCAACAACATGACCTCCCAACTCCTGTACTCAATATTCTGACCAATAAAGGAAAGCATACCAAACACCTTCTTCACTATCCTATCTGCCTACAACTCCACTTTGTTTCGTAGCACAAATCTGTGGGAGGAAAGCTACCTCTATGCCTTATTCACAGCAGCCAGCCACTGAATTCTGAAATTTAAACATTAGGCAGCCTGTTTGACAGTCGGGGAAAAGGTGAATGTGATTGTAGAACATTGACATGTTTGGAGATATAGTAGGTAAGTCAAGTGTCAATCAGACAGGACGCCAGTGTTCTAGTTAGGTTGGGTGCCAGGCAATTGGTTGTCAGATATATTGGGGTTAGGATGCAAGCTGACTAGGGGGCCTCCTCAGGTAGGAGTAGGATGCCGGAGTGGGGCAGGCAGATATTGGGTTGGTGGGAGCATAGGAATGGATCAGGTTGGGAGTCAGATCAAATGGAGGTGGGAGCATGGTACCAGATCAGGTAGTGACTGCAGCCTGGTGAGGTCCAGGAGCAGGGGTAGGGGAGAGGTGCTGGTTTGGGCCTTCTCTGACAGAGCTCTTGGAAGCTTAGGCCCAGCGGAGAGAAGGATGCAGATGCAGGTCGGGTTGGGAAAGGGGAGTAATGTTGGGGTGCGGTACGCTGGGTCCGAAAATGTGGGGTTGCTGGGAGGTGACATGTCCTGGCATGGGGGTATGTATCAAGTCCTGGGACAGGGAGGATGTTGCATCCCAAGGAGGTTAAGGTCTGGGGCATGTGAGTGAGATAAATATAGGGTCGACTTAATAGTTACCCAGGCATTAGACTAGGCATTTATTATTTATTTAGCCCAAGATTTCATCAGTAACTCTTTAATTTTATTGGAACCATCTGATGTCTCCAATTATCTCTGTGACTTACAGAGGATTCCAAGCAGAGAGAAAGTGCACAGAGAAAAATTCAATTTCCCAGATGATTCCTTTGGACTGTGCTGCCATGGGGATTCCACAGGGTTCTCATGCTTAACTCTGATCTCCACTGCAATAGGAACTCTCTGGCCAATGAGAAACCTAAGTGTGGTGATTGGAATGAGGGGACTTCACAGAATATGAGTTCCCTGATTGGGGCTCTTAACCTGGTCCAATCAAGGAGTCCTGATTGATAGATATAACCAAGGGCGTAGATGTTCAGGGAGAGGTGGGTGCTGCAGGGAATGGAGTGTATGACTTCCCTCTCCAATTTTATTTTAATTTAATCCTTGCCCTCCCCTTCACTGTTTGATCACACAGCATTGCCCTTTGATTAGATTAGATTACTTACAGTGTGGAAACAGGCCCTTCGGCCCAACAAGTCCACACCGACCCGCCAAAGCGACAACCCACCCATACCCCTACATATACCCCTTACCTAACACTACGGGCAATTTAGCATGGCCAATTCACCTGACCCGCACATCTTTGGACTGTTGGAGGAAACCGGAGCACCCGGAGGAAACCCACGCAGACACGGGGAGAACGTGCAAACTCCACACAGTCAGTCGCCTGAGGCGGGAATTGAACCCAGGTCCCTGGCGCTGTGAGGCAGCAGTGCTAACCACTGTGCCACCGTGCCACCCTCACCGTGATGTGAAGGGCACTGCTTGTCACCGGCCACTTGGGTGTTTCTTTTCTTCCTAGTGGTGGAAACTGAATAAAGATTTGTACACTTTGTGCTTTTCACTGTCACACACACAGAGACACACACACACACAAAACATGAGTGCTGGGGAAAAATATGCACTACTGCTGTTAGGCGGTAGTGTGAGGGTAAAAGAAGAAAGAAAAAGAAAGAAAGGGGGATCTGCTCACTCTAGGAACCACCTTTGTGCTAGCTGGGTCAGTGTCATGTACTATGAGCATGTAAATAAAGGGCAACCTGGGATACGGGCCTTTGTGGAGTTATTACACTATCCCACAATCTTTTCTACTGTGTGCTATGTTTATTTTTATTATTTAAATGGATTTATCCCAAAGGTGAAAGGGGAATTTGTTATCATCCAATATGTTCTGAAGCATTGTTTGTGACTCAGTGGAGTAAAGGAATAGGTGATTGATATATTAACAAACAGTTAATTGAGTAAGAATTGGTTGTATAAATATGGAGAACAAGTAATCAGTGAGCTGTCAGTTTTATGGTGTGTGGCTAACTGAAATTAAAGCTCTCATTAAATGTGTGGGCTTGAATTCTGTTTAAATCTTTAGGAGTGTAACAATACTGGACTTGAAATATTAACTTTGCTTTTTTTGACTACAAGATGGTGTCAGACTTGCTGGTTTTCTCCAGCAGCTTCTGCTTTATTATTATTTAGATTGGAACCTCACCCTGTACTGTAATGAATTGCAATGGCACTTCAGAAGAGAATCACAGTTTTCATTTACCAGTGTCAAAAAGTGTGGCACTGGGAAAGCACAGCAAATCAGATAGCATCCAAGGAGCAGGAAAGTTGACGTTTTGGACATAAGGATTAAGGGGGAAGGAGGCGGAGAGAAAATTAGGTGAGTGTTGGGGTGGGGCTGGGGGAAGGTAGTTGGGAAAGTGATAGGTGGCTGCAAGTGGGGGCTATTGGTGATAGGTCAGTGGGGAGGGTAAAGCCGATAGGTAGGAAGGAAGATGGACAGGTCAAGAGGGAGGTGCTGATTTGGAGGTTGGATCTGGGATGAGTTGTGGGCGGGGGGGTGGTGGTGGGGGTTTGGGGAGGGGCGATGTGGAAACTAGTGAAGTCAATGTTGATGCTGTGTGGCTGAAGGGTGTCAAGGGTTTTATTTACCAGCCTATGATCAATAGCATTTGACACTTAAATCTCACAAAATCTGTCAAGTTAGGTCTTGAAAATTTAAATTAACTCAACCTCCACCACCTTTTCAGGTGTAAAGTTACAGATTTACACTCCCCTTTTTTTGTGAAGAAGCGCTTTCTGTTTTCACCTCTAAATAGTCCAGATCTAAGTTTTAGATTATGCTTTCCTCTTCTGACTTCTTCAACAAAAGACCAAGCTTCTCTGTATCTACACGAACTTATCCTTTCATCATTCGTTGTGTTTAACATATCAATTAAATCATTCTTTAACTTGAGGGAATAAAAGACAATGTTGTGATACATTTCCTCACTGTTTTCATTACTTGCAAATCAGCATCATTTGGGAGAACTTGTACACCAACATTTGATGACTAATAAATACTTCTTCAGGCGTAGTGGGGTAGAAGTGACCTGTACAAGAAGGACGGATTGTACCTAAATTGGAAGGGGACTAATATACTGGCAGGGAAATTTACTAGAACTGCTTGGGAGGATTTAAACTAGTAAGGTGTGGGGTGGGACCAAGGGAGATAGTGAGGAAAGAGGTCAATCTGAGACTGGTACAGTTGAGAACAGAAGTGAGTTAAACAGTCAGGGCAGGCAGGGACAACATAGGACTAATAAATTAAACTGCATTTATTTCAATGCAAGGGGCCTAACAGGGAAGGCAGATGAACTCAGGGCATGGTTGGGAACATGGGTCTGGGATATCATAGAAATTACAGAAACATGGCTCAGGGATGGACAGGACTGGCAGCTTAATGTTCCAGGATACAAATGCTACAGGAAGGATAGAAAGGGAGGCAAGAGAGGAGGGGGAGTGGCATTTTTGATAAGGGATAGCATTACAGCTGTGCTGAGGGAGGATATTCCTGGAAATACATCCAGGGAAGTTAGTTGGGTGGAACTGAGAAATAAGAAAGGGATGATCACCTTATTGGGATTGTATTATCGACCCTCTAATAGTCAGAGGGAAATTGAGAAACAAACTTATAAGGAGATCTCAGCTATCTGTAAGAATAATAGGGTGGTTATAGTAGGGGATTTTAACTTTCAAAACATCGACTGGGGCTGCCACAGTGTCAAAGGTTTAGATGAAGAGGAATTTCTTAAGTGCGTACAAGACAATTTTCTGATTCAGTATGTGAATGTACCTAAGAGAGAAGGTGCAAAACCTGACTTACTCTTGGGAAATAAGGCAGGGCAGGTGACTGAGGTGTCAATGGGGGAGCACGTTGGGGCCAGCGACCATAATTCTATTCGTTTTAAAATAGTGATGGAAAAGGATAGACCAGATCTAAAAGTTGAAGTTCTAAATTGGAGTAAGGCCAATTTTGACGATATTAGGCAAGAACTTTCAAAAGCTGATTGGAGGCAGATGTTCGCAGGTAAAGGGACGGCTGGAAAATGGGAAGCCTTCAGAAATGAGATAACAAGAATCCAGAGAAAGTATATTCCTGTCAGGGCAAAAGGGAAGACTGGTAGGTATAGGGAATGCTGAATGACTAAAGAAATTGAGGGTTTGGTTAAGAAAAAGAAGGAAACATATGTCAGGTACAGACAGGATAGATCGAGCGAGTCCTTAGAAAAGTATCAAGGAAATAGGAGTATACTTAAGAGGGAAATCAGAAGGGCCAAAAGGGGACATGAGATAGCATTGGCAAATAGAATTCAGGAGAATCTAAAGGGCTTTTACAAATATATTAAGAACAAAACGGTTTACCTAGAGAAAAGGGCCCCTCAAAGATCAGCAAGGTGGCCTTTGTGTGGAGCCACAGAAAATGGGGTAGATACTAAATGAATATTTTGCATTAGTATTTACTGTGGAAAAGGATATGGAAGATATAGACTGTGGGGAAATAGATGCTGACACCTTGCAAAATGTCCAGATTACAGAGGAGGAGGTGCTGGATGTCTTGAAATGGTTATAGGTGGATAAATCCTCAGGACCTGATCAAGTTTACCCGAGAACTCTGTGGGAAGCTAGAGAAGTGATTGCTGGGCTTCCTGCTGAGATATTTGTATCATCGATAGTCACAGGTGAGGTGCCAGAAGACTGGAGGTTGGCAAACGTGGTGCCACTGTTTAAGAAGGATGGTAAGGACAAGCCAAAGAACGATAGACCAGTGAGCCTGATGTCAGTGGTGGGCATGTTGTTGGACGGAATCCTGAGGGACAGTATGTACATGTATTTGGAAAGGCAAGGACTGATTCGGGATAGTCAGCATGGCATTGTGTGTGGGAAATCATGTCTCACAAACTTGATTGAGTTTTTTGAAGAAGTAACAAAGAAGATTGATGAGGGAAGAGCAGTAGATGTGAAAATATGGACTTCAGTAAGGCGCTCGACAAGATTCCCTCTGAGAGACTGATTAGCAAGGCTAGATCTCATGGAATACAGGGAGAACTAGCCATTTGGATACAGAACTGGCTCAAAGGTAGAAGACAGAAGGTGGTAGTGGAGGGTTGTTTTTCAGATTGGAGGCCTGTGACCAGTGGAGTGCAACAAGGATCGGTGCTGGGTCCTCTACTTTTTGTCATTTTCATAAATGATTTGGATGCAAGCAGAAGAGCTACAGTTAGTAAGTTTGCAGATGACACCAAAATTGGAGGTGTAGTGGATAGCGAAGAGAGTAACCTCAGATTACAACAGGATCTGGACCAGGTGGGCCAATGGGCTGAGAAGTAGCAGATGGAGTTTAATTCAGATAAATGTGAGGAGCTGCATTTTGGGAAAGCAAATCTGAACAAGTCGTATACACTTAATGGTAAGGTCCTAGGAAGTGTTGCTGAACAAAGAGACCTTGGAGTGCAGGTTCATAGCTCCTTGAAAGTGGAGTCGCAGGGAGGTAGGATAGTGAAGAAGGCATTTGGTATGCTTTCCTTTATTGGTCGGAGTATTGAGTGCAGGATTTGGGAGGTCATGTTGCGGCTGTACAGGTCATTGGTTAGGCCACTGTTGGAATATTGCGTGCAATTCTTGCCTCCTTCCTATCGGAAGGATGTTGTGAAACTTGAAAGAGTTCAGAAAAGATTTACAAGGATATTGCCAGGATTGGAGGATTTGAGCTATAGGGAGAGGCTGAACAGGCTGGGGCTGTTTTCCCTGGAGCGTCAGAGGCTGAGGGGTGACCTTGTAGAGGTTTACAAAATTATGAGGGGCATGGATAGGATAAATAGACACAGTCTTTTTCCTGGGGTCGGGGAGTCTAGAACTAGAGGGCTTAGGTTTAAGGTGAGAGGGGAAAGATATAAAAGACACCTAAGGGGTAACTTTTTCATGCAGACGGTGGTAAATGTATGGAATGAGCTACCAGAGGATGTGGTGGACGCTGGTACAATTGCAACATTTAAGAGGCATTTGGATGGGTATATGAGTAGGAAGGGTTTGGAGGGATATGGGCCGGATGTTGGCAGGTGGGACTAGATTGGGTTGGGATATCTGGTCAACGTGGACAGGTTGCACCAAAGGGTCTGTTTCCATGGTGTACATCACTATGACTCTATAACACCAGATGGTGCCTGACCAGAATATTCCCCTGCAGCATCACTCTTTTACTTGCGGATTCCAAAGCCAGGTTGCCCCTTCAATGACCTTTATATCTGTGCACTAGCTTTCAGTAATTTGTATAAACGTATAGAGGCAAGGGGTTTTAGTTTAGAAAGGCATCATGTGTCAGCATATTTCTGATGGGCTGAAGGGCCTGTTCACGTGATGTACTATTCTTGTTCTCTGCACTTCAGTTTAAGTACGAAACACCAACTGTTTGGTGACTATCGGGTTAATAGAATATTTACAAAAGACAAACAAATAATTGAATAAGTTATTTCAGTAGGGAAGTAAAAAAAAGCCTGCGGATCCCTGGCAGTACCTTACATTTCCGCTATCACAGTCACCCTGTTGGTAATTAAATTCTCCCCTGATAACAACTCAATAATGTTTACACCTCTCTGTAATTTCCTTGCAGATTTGTTCCTCTACATCTCTTCCAGGAGCTAGTGGCCTGTTTATATAACACACAGCAAAGTAACTGTACCCTGCTTATTGCTTAACCTTTAACCAAACTGATTCCATTATTGGACCCTCGAAATCGTCTCCTTTTTCCTGTAGTGCAATGTTCTCCTGAACCAAAAACCTCTCTACACCATTTTTAACCTTTCATTTGAACAACTTACAGTCAAGAATATTCGAAACCCAACTCAGCACTTCTTTTGGCCAGTTCTCCATTATAGCATCAACACAAAACAATCTGTGCTGTAAATCCCCAATCTTTTAACAGTACTTCATGTATTCACAGTGTATCTCTAATTTAAATTAAATTTGATTTGATTATTGTAACATGTTCCAAACTACAGTAAAATAATTGTTTTACATCCAAGCAAATCATACCGTACATAAGTACATCAGAGTTATCAAACAGAATGCAGAGTATAGTGTTACAGCTGCAGAGAAGATGCAGAGAAGGATCAACTCTAATGTGTGGGAGAAGTGTTCAAAAAGATAACCACGGGGAAGAAGTTGTTCTTGAGTCTGTTGGTGCATGTTTGTGTCTTCTGGCTGACTGAAGAGTGTGGGAGAGAGTATAACTGAGGTGGAAGGGGTCTTTGATTATGTTGGCTGCTTTCCTGAGGCAGAGGAAGTATAGGTGGAGCCCATGGATGATTTAGATTTTATTCCTTTCTTACTCAGACACCATCCCTTAACTTGCTATTCTCTATTTTAGTGCTATCTGCCTATTACTTTCTAACCTTCTTGCATGTCTCCCACATCCTGCTATGTTCCTTCAAATTCTCCCAAAAGCATTAGCAAAGTGCTCCAAAAAAAAATTCAATCCTAACTCTGTTCAGAAGCAATCTTGCTGTCTTGTGTGGGTGCCATCTCTCCTGGAGCTAATCACATTCTCCTCGGAATCTAAAGCCTTCCCTCCTGCACCATCTTTCCAGTTGGTCATTCATCATTTCTGAAATAGCACATTGCCCTGGGAATAATCCAGAGATTCCTATTGTAGTGGTCCTACTCGCTAATTTTCTCCTTTGTTGTGTAAATTCATACTGCAGACCACATCCTCCTTCTTCCCTCTGTTGTTAGTACCAATGTGGACCGTGACTTCTGGCTGTTCACCCTCTGGAGAAGAATGCTTTTGCAGCTGCTCCAAGACATCCTTGAAGCTAGAATTATGGAGTTGACACACTCCTGCTGGAATCACATTGACAGCCGCAGAAACATCTTCCTCCCTCACTTTGGGGTGGGAGGGTGATGATCTAGTTGCTTTGGTCTACGAAGGTGCCAATGAAATAGACTGGGCAAGGAAAGAGGCTCTGTTTTCATTGTTTCAGGCACTTGGCTCCAAATTGAAAAGCATAACTTTAAGTGTAATATACTTTAGATTATGTCGTGAGGCTTTTGTCAATTAGCAGTATGCATGTATCATTAATGGATGAATGCATAACTCAAAGATTAATACTGAAAACAAAAAATAAAAGACGGAAATCAGGGAACATAGAACATAGAACATTACAGCACAGTACAGGCCCTTCAGCCCTCGACCTGTCATACCAATCTGAAGTCCATCTAACCTACACTATTCTATGTACGTCCATATGCTTGTCCAATGACGACTTAAACGTACTTAAAGTTGGTGAATCTACTATCATTGCAGGCAAAGTATTCCATACCCTTACTACTCTCTGAGTAAAGAACATCCGTGGACAAAGAGCAAGATGATGTTTCAAGTCTTTATGACTCTTCATCAGAGCTGACGTGAAGTGTTAAGGGGATGGCATTGATCAAACATTGATGTTGGAGATGTGGGATCGTGTTTTGTGGGGCACTGGTGTCAGGACTGGGAAAAGTGGGGTCTGTGTTGAAATCTATTTCTTATGGTATTGGGTGTCGAGTTTGTTGGAGGCATCATGAGATGCAGTGTGTTTGCTTAACCAAGCTGACTGAACATTAATTGACGTTCCTATCCTTAATTTCTGTAACATGTCCATTTCACACCCTGTTTCAACATGTGCCATTGCCAGAACAACTCACCACTCACCATATGTCCTGGAATTGGACCAGAATCTATGGCGCAGATGCTACCTTTAAAAGCTGTGAATCTGAACAAGTGTTATCAGTCTGGATCTGCATTGCCATTGTGACATTTTCCCCAAATATGCCAAGTAGGGCAAGAACTTTGAGAGCATTCTGGTGAATTTTTACCCAGGTGGGATTTCCCTATTCCCCCATGATCAGCAATGGAGGCCGTGACTTCAGACTAAGCCAACATGACATGACGTTGTCACATAGGTTACAGTAGTCTCAGGCATCTGGAGGAATGTCTAGCAATATTGGAAGAAAGTCAACAATGATCTTCTCCACTCCATCAGGGTAAGTGCCACTATCTCTAAAACCTCACACTCACTCTATCATTGCTACTTATCCCCACCTCCTCTCAAGACTCTCCCACTCTCACTAATGCAACATCTTCCTCACTTACTCTCATTTCCCCCAAACCCGGACACACTAACTCCACATACCCTCTGCGCTGCCTACTCACTCACTCAGAATGCCTCCCCAGCTGGTCCAATAATAAGGGCTGTACCGTCCACTTTCATCTCCCGCACTGCCTGCCTCTTTCTCACTTCAGGAGAAATCAGCCCATGATACGGCAGAAAGAGTTACAATGTTGATAGGGTGCTGTGATTCAGCTCCTTACCCCTGAGGAAGAGGGGATCCTGAGCCTGACCACCCTGAGCAGGACCTACACTGCCCTTAGCTTTTCATGCTGGAACCCCAATATGAAGACGATCCCTCTTAACTTGACTGAGGCCTGTTGATAACTACCACATGCTTACTGGCTTTATGTCTGTGTTAAATGTCACATCACGCCAACAATAATAATAATAATATGATCCTGGTATCTCTGGTTGAGGCAGCCAAGCAAGATCGGAAAGGCAGTGCACGATTGCTGTGGGTGTGAAAGTATATTCAGTGTGAGTGTACATCATGACAGTGAGTGAAGAGCTCAGAGATGTAATTTGATCGAGACCATGAGCTGGGTGTACCTTCGCAAAACACACAGTGTTCTTGGCCTTATTACTATTAGCATAGAACACAAGAACAAGGGGATTATGTTGAACTTGTACAAGACATAGAAACACCGAAAAGAGGAGCGGGAAGAGGTCATTTAGAATTTCAGGCTTGCCTCACTAATCAAAATGATCTGATCATCCAATTCAATACATTTATCCAACTTTCTCCCTATAACCTTTGATCCTTTAAGCCCTAAGAACTATATTAACTCCTTGAAAACATTTAAACATTCCACGGCATCAACTGCTTTCAATGGAAGAGAATTCCACAGAGTCACCTCATCTCTGTGAAATCGCCTACCAATATTCTTAAACTGTGACCCGTGGTTTTGGACTCTCCAGTCATCTGGAACATCCTTACTGTGTGAGCCCTGCTCAGTCCCTTTAGAATTTTAGGGATTTTTGAGATCCCTCAACGGCCAAAACATACTTCCTCAGATGAGGAGAACGGCATACTCCAGACATATATATTCATAGAACATAGAACATTGAATAATACAACTCAGAACAGGCCCTTCGGCCCTTGATATTGGGCTGACCTGTGAACTATTCTAAGCTCATCCTCCTACACTATCCCATCATCATCCATGTGCTTATCCAAGGATTATTTAAATCTCCCTAATGTGGCTGAGTTAACTACATTAGCAGGTAGGACATTCCACACCCTTACCACTCTCTGAGTAAAGAACCTGCCTCTGACATCTGTCTTAAATCTGTCACCCCTCAATTTGCAGTTATGCCCCTCATACAAGGTGATGTCATCATTCTAGGAAAAATTCTTTCACTGTCTACCCTATCTAATCCTCTGATCATCTTGTATGCCTCTATCAAATCCCCTCTTAGCCTTCTTCTTTCCAATGAGACCAGACCCAAGTCTCCCAGCTTTTCCTCTTAAGACCTTCCCTCCAGACCAGGCAACATCCTGGTAAATCTCCTCGGCATCTTTTCCAATGCTTCCACATCCTACCTGTAATGAGGCGACCAGAATGTGCACAATATTCCAAGTGCGGACGCAGTAACGTTTTGTATAGTTGCAGCACGGCATTGCAGCTCCAGAACTCAATCCCAGAACCAATGAAACCTAACACACTGTATGCCTTCTTAACAGCACTGGATGGCAACTTTCAGGAATCTATATACATGGACTCCAAGATCCCTTTGCATATCCACACTATCAAAATTCTTTCCATTGACCCAGTACTCTGCCTTCCTGTTATTCTTCCCAAAGTGAATCACCTCACATTTATCTGCATTTGCCACTTCTCAGCCCAATTCTACAGTTTATCCAAGTCCCTCTGCAACCTGCAACATTCTTCCACATTGTCCTCCACTCCACTGACTTTAGAGTCATCTGCAAACTTACGAACCCATTCACCTATGTCAGTGTCTAAGTCATTTATTAAGATGACAAACAGCAGTGGTCCCAAAACAGATCCTTGTGGCATACTACTAGTAACTGGACACCAGGCAGAATATTTTGCATCAACCACCACTTGTTGCCTTCTTTCAGAAAGCCAGTTTCTAATTCAAATGGCTAAATCACCTCCAATCCCATACCTCTGCATTTTCTCCAATGAGTAAAAACAATGACTGCAGATGCTAGAAACCAGATTCTGGATTAGTGGTGCTGGAAGAGCACAGCAGTTCAGGCAGCATCCGAGGAGCAGTAAAATCAACATTTCGGGCAAAAGCCCTTCATCAGGAATAAAGGCAGAGAGACTGAAGGGTGGAGACATAAGTGAGAGGAGAGTGGGGGTGGGGAGAAAGTAGCATAGAGTACAATAGGTGAGTGGGGGAGGGGATGAAGGTGATAGGTCAGGGGGGAGGCAGGTAGAGTAGATAGGTGGAAAAGAAGATAGGCAGGTAGGACAAGTCAAGGGGACAGTGCTGAACTGGAATTTTGGAACTAGGGTGAGGTGGGGGAAGGGGAAATAAGGAACTGGTGAAGTCCACATTGATGCCCTGGGGTTGATGTGTTCTGAGGCGGATGATGAGGCGTTCTTCCTCCAGGCGTCAGGTAGTGAGGGAGCTGCGGTGAAGGAGGCCCAGGACCTCCATGTCTTCGGCAGAGTGGGAGGGGGAGTTGAAATGTTGGGCCACGGGGCGGTGTGGTTGATTGGTGCGGGTGTCCCAGAGATGTTCCCTAAAGCGCTCTGCTAGGAGGCGTCCAGTCTCCCCAATGTAGAGGAGACTGCATCATGAGCAACAGATACAATAAATGATATTGGTGGATGTGTAGGCAAAACTTTGATGGATGTGGAAAGCTTCTTTAGGGCCTTGGATAGAGGTGATGGAGGAGGTGTGGGGCAGGTTTTGCAATTCCTGCGGTGGCAGGGGAAGGTGCCAGGATGGGAGGGTGGGTTGCAGGGGGACGTGGACCTGACCAGGTAGTCGCGGAGGGAACGGTCTTTGTGGAAGGTGGAAAGGGGTGGGGAGGGAAATATATCCCTGGTGGTGGGGTCATTTTGGAGGTGGCGGAATTGTCGGCGGATGATTTGGTTTATGCGAAGGTTGATAGGGTGGAAGGTGAGCACAAGGGGCATTCTGTCCTTGTTACGGTTGGGGGTGTGGGGTCTGAGGGCGGAGGTGTGGGATATCGACGAGATGCGTTGGAGGGCATCTTTAACCATGTGGGAAGGGAAGTTGCGGTCCCTAAAGAAGGAGGCCATCTGGTGTGTTCTGTGGTGGAACTGGTCCTCCTGGGATACGGTGGAGGTGGAGGAATTGGGAATACGGGATGGCATTTTTGCAGGAGGTAGAGTGGGAAGAGGTGTAATCCAGGTAGCTGTGGCATTCGGAGGGTTTGTAAAAAATGTCAGTGTCAAGTCGGTCATCAGTAATGGAGATGGAGAGGTCTAGGAAGGGGAGGGAGGTGTCAGAGATGGTCCAGGTAAATTTAAGGTCAGGGTGGAATGTGTTGGTGAAGTTGGTGAATTGCTCAACCTCCTCGCAGGAGCACGTGGCAGCGCCAATGCAGTCATCAATGTAGCGGAGGAAGAGGTGGGGAGTGGTGCCGATGTAATTACGGAGGATCAACTGTTCTACGTAGTCAACAAAGAGACAGGCATAGCTGGCACCCATGGCTACCCCTTTGGTCTGAAGGAAGTGGGAGGATTCGAAGGAGAAATTGTTAAGGGTGAGGACCAGTTCGGCCAAACGATTGAGAGTTTCAGTGGAAGGGAATTGTTGGGGACATCGAGAGAGGAAGAAACGGAGGGCTCGGAGGCCCTGGTCATGGCGGATGGAGTTGTAGAGGGATTGGATATCCATGGTGAAGATGAGGTGTTGGGGGCCGGAGAAACAGAAGTCTTGAAGGAGGTGGAGGGCGTGGGTGGTGTCTTGAACGTATGTGGGGACTTCCTGGACTAGGGGGGATAGGACAGTGTCGAGGTAGTTTGAGATGAGTTCAGTGGGGCAGGAGCATGCTGAGACAATGGGTCGGCCAGGGTGGTCGGGCTTGTGGATCTTGGGAAGGAGGTAGAACCGGGCAGTGCGGGGTTCCCGGACTATGAGGTTGGAAGCTGTGGGTGTGAGATCTCCTGAGGTGATGAGGTTCTGTATGGTCTGGGAGATGATGGCTTGGTGATGGGGGGGGTGGGGTCATGGTCGAGGGGGTAGTAGGAAGAGGTGACCTCGAGTTGGCGTTTTGCTTCAGCGGTGTAGAGGTCAGTGCTCCAGACTACCACTGCACCCCCTTTATCTGTTGGCTTGATGGTGATATCGGGATTGGAGCAGAGGGATTGGAGGGCTGCACGTTGTGAGGGTGAGAGGTTGGAGTGGGGGAGGGGGGTAGACAGGTTGAGGTGGTAAATGTCCCGGCGGCAGTTGGAAATGAAGAGGTCTAGAGCGGGTAATAGGCCAGCACGGGGTGTCCAGATGGATGGAGTGTGTTGGAGGTGGGCGAAGGAGTCCTCGGAAGGTGGGCGGGAGTCCTTATTGTGAAAGTAAGCTCGGAGGCGGCGGCGGCAGAAGAAGTGTTCAACATCACGGCATGTATGAAATTCATTGATGTGTGGATGGAGGGGGATAAAGGTAAGTCCTTTGCTGAGGACTGATCATTCGTCCTCAGTGAAGGGGAGGTCTGAAGGGATGGTGAAAACTCAGCAGGGCTGGGAGCTGGGACCCGGTGTAGGTGTGGAGCTGGGAGTGGGGGCAGAGCCTGTAACTGGAGTGGGTGTGATGGTGGGGGGAATCAGGGTGAGAGTCATGAGCAGGGGTAATGTTCCGCTCAGGGTTCTGGGGGGCGGGGATGCTGACAGTGGGATCTGTGGGGCCGTGTCAGAATGCAGGTGAGTGGCGTTGGTGGGGGCAGAAGTGGTGGCAAACATGGTGGTGGGGAGGGAACGGAAGTCACTGAGTGTGTGACATCAGCGATGATGTGATGGGTGGAAGTGATGTCACATGTGGTGCATGAGGAATTCTCAGGGGCCGAAGTAGCTGTGGGAGCATTCATGATGGGGCGGAACTGACATCATCAATCAGCGTGGGGGTGGCACCTGCACCCGCCGCATGGCTAATGGCATCTGAGCAGATACAGAGGCCAGGGGAATCTACTGGAATGTTTGAGGAGTGCTGGTTATGGAGGTGGGTAGATAAAAGTTTGTTGTACTTATAGTTTGATGTTTGAGATGGAGTTGAAATACTGTTTGTTGAGAGTATGAATTCTCCTGAGGAGGTAGTACAGAGTGGGTCCTTCGCAATTTTGAGAGAGTGTGGCTCTCTCTCTTTCTCCAATAGCCTACCATGTGGAACCTTATCAAAGGCTTTACTGAAGTCCATATATACCACGTCAACTGCCCTACCCTCATTTACATGCTTGGCCACCTTCTCAAAAAATTAATGAGGTTTGTGAGATACGACCTGCCCTTAATGAAAACATGTTAGCTACCTAAAACCAAATTGTTGCTTGCTAGATGATTGTAAATCTTACCTCTTACAATCCTTTCCAAAACCTTTCCTACAACAGAAGTAAGGCTCTCTGGTCTATAATTACCTGGGCCATTTCTACTGCCCTTCTTGAACAAGGGCACAACATTTGCAATCCTCCAGTCCTCTGGTACTAAACTTGTAGACAATGACGACACAAATATCAATGCCAAAGGCTGCGCTATCTCCTCCCTAGCTTCCCAGAGAATCCTCGGATAAATTCCTTCTGGTCCAAGGGACTTGTCTACTTTTACTCCTTCTCGACTTGATAGCAACTCTTCATAACTAACCTTGATCCTTTCTCGTCTAATATCTCATACCTCATTTTTCTCCTCTACAATATTCTCCTTTTCCTGAGTGAACACCAATGTGAAATGGTTGGTTAGCGCCTCTCCGATCTCCACACTCAACTTCTCACTTCTGTCTTTGACTGGCCTTCTTCCTATCCTAGTCATCTTTTTATTCCTCATGTACTTATGGAAAGCTTTAGGGTTCTCCTTTATTCTATTTGCTCAAGACTGCTCATGTCCTCTCTTTGCTCTTCTTCACTCTCTCTTTAAATCCTTCCTGGCTACTCTGTAATTCTCCATCACCTCATCTGAACCATCTTGTCTTATCAACACATAAGCCTCCTTCTTCCGCTTAACAAGAGATGTAACTTCTGTAATAAACCACTGTTCCCTTACCACTTCCTGACAGGGACATACCTATCAAGGACACATAATATTTGTTCCTTAAATCAGCTCCACCATCATGGGAACATGCAGTACAGAACAGATCATTCGGTCTATCAATTCTGCAATGACAAAATTATTCTAAATCTACAGGAAGAATAGAGTTGTAGACTATTTTCTAATTGGGGAAAGTCTTTGGAAATCTGAAGCACGAAGGGGTTAGGAGTCCTAGTTCAGGATTCTCTTAAGGTTAACAGGTAGGGATCAGTTGCCAATTAGGAAAGAAAATACACCATTGGCATTTATTTCAAGAGGGGTGGAATACAAGAGCTGGGATGTACTGCCAAGTCAGCAAAATGCTCTGGTTAGAACATTTCGAATATTGTGAGCAGATTTGAGCTTCATATCTAGGGAAGGATGTGCTGGCCATCAACTGGGTCCAGATAAGGTTCACAGGAAGAACTCAGGGGTTGAAAGGCCTGTCATTACTATTATAGGACAAGCCAAATAGAGATCAGCCAGGGAATTCCTAGAGGCATGGCACTCATCCACAGATTCAATCAATAAGCACTTTGACCTGGACCCAATATACCGGTCACTGCAGCGCACAGCTGGAACTGACAACTGGAAGCGGCAGATACAAATCACTATAAATGCCGGAGGAAACATCACAGAAGCACTTCACAGGAGGCTCTCAAGCACTGAGGACGTCACCTAGACAGGGGACGAAACGTCTGCATCACAAATTCCCAGCTCGGCGAACAGAATCACAACAACTAGCACCCGAGCTACAAATCTTCTCCAAACTTTGATTACAAGGAGCAGTTGAGGACTTTGGGTCTGTACTTGATGGAGTGTAGGAGGATGAGGGAGGTTCTCATTGAAATTTATAGAATACTGAGAGGCCAGGATAGAGTGGATATGGGGAAGATGTTTCCACTAGTAACAGAGACACAGCCTCAGAGTGAAGTAATGACCCTTCAGTACTGAGATGAGGAGGATTTTCTTCAATCACAGCATGGTGAATCTTTGGAACACATTGGTGCAGGAGGCCATATCTTTAAGTGCCTTGAAAACAGAGATAGACAGGTTCTTCATTACTAAGGGAGTCAATGGTTATGGGAGAAGGCTGGAGATTGAGAAACAGATCAGCCATCATTCTGGGCAATGCCTTCCAGAAAGCTACTGGGGTGAAAAATGCTTTCCTCAAATCCCCGTTAAACTTCCTGCTGTTACTTTAAAATTATGACTCTTTGTTATTGATCCTTCAACTAAGAGAAACAGCTGCTTTCTATCCATCAGATCCATGCCACTCATAACCTCATAAACCTCAAACAAATCCTGTCTGAGCCATCTCTGCTCTAAACGAAACAAACTGAGCTTATCCAGTCTCTCTTCAGAAATAAAATACTCCTTCCTAAGCAATATCCTGGTGAATCTCCTCTGCACCCCCTCCAATGCCATTACCTCCTTCCTATAGTGCAGTAACCAGAACAGCACACAGTGGTCTAGCTCTGGCCGAACAGCTGTCATGTACAGTTCCAACATAAACTTCTTGCTCCCCACATCTAATAAGGACAAGTGTCCCATTTGCCTTTATAACTAATCCATTAACCTGTCCTATTGCTTTAAGGGATCTGTAGACAAACAGCCCAAGGTCGCTCTATTCCTCTGAGCTTCCTAGTGTCCTGCCAATCATTGAGTATTTGCCTTGCAATTCTTGCAAAGTCATCACCTAATAATTTTCAGTTTCCACTGCTATGCCATTAATCTGCCCATCTATCCTCCTATATTCTTCCTACCACCCTGGATCCCATGTGTGTTTACCTTCTTAATCAGTTTCCAGTATAGGACCTTGTCAAAGGCTTTGCTGAAATCCTTAAAAATGCAATTAATTGCAGCAAGACATCCTTGCTCCAATACTCAAATCCTCTTGCTTTGATGACAATCATTATATTCTCTCCACTGCCTGCTGCACCTGCATGCTTACTTTCAGTAACTGGTTTACAAGGCCACCCAAGTCTCCTTGAACCTTTCCCTTTCCCAGTCTATCACATTACAGATAATAATCTACCTTGATGTTTATGCTTCCAAAGTGGATAATCTCACATTTATATCAGGCTAACCAATCTGTAATTCCCTCTCTACACACTTGTTTAAGCATTAGTTACTCTCCAATCCATAGAAACCAGGTCTTATTAATTCCCTAAAGGAGTGTATGACACACTAATAGTTTCACGATTATTAACTGGGTATTCCAGATTAATTATTTGATTTTACTTTCTCTCAGCTGCTATGTTAAGATTTCATTCCTCCAGAGCATTCCTCCAGAAGGCTCAATTACTTATCCAATAATGTAACTACTAGGCTACCATTCCCCTGGAAACACATTTAATTTGGATGAAATGAATGTACTTTGAGGAGTAGTTGTGAGAATTGTTCACTTTGGCACTGTCCAAGGTGGCTGCTGAGCCAACCTGTGGAGAGATTGTTACAAAGCTGTTCATACAAACATAGAAGTCAGTCTTCAATCCTTATATGCACTCTTCAATCCTGTTTTCACTATTCAATCCATATGATACTGTTCTCTGGTACTGATTGAATATTCTGTGTTGCATTTCACTCTGCTTTTGAGCACTGATTTGTATAAGCTATGTTGCTGACTATTAAGTCCAGCCTGAACACATCCTTGAAAACCAAGTATTGCCAAATCTTTTTCTCTCATCCAGACCTCAAGATGGTGCTGTTTATTCCTTTCCAGTATTTCTCATTCTTTAACACTGTTTCAATTCACATCCAAATAACTTGGTTAGCTTGAAAGTGCTATCATCGCCTTCCATTGTATGATCCTCAGTGAACATGTTGGTCCCATGAGTCATATTATCTTAAGTGCTTTCTGAAATTAACTCCTGCTAGCGTCATTATACCAACAGAGTGTTGCAAATTGAGGTTTGTTTCTGTCTCTTTAATGTGCAAAGTAACTGAACAATCTTATTTAACCATTTCTCTTGGGACCTATTGTCTGCAATTTACCAGAGACGAACTTACACTGTTAGATTGTACATTTACTATGAGTTAATTCTGTTGACTGTTAACATGAGAAAAAGGACCTGCATTTTTGCAGCAATCCTATAGAATTTCAGAATGTCTCAAAACACCTTACAGTCACTCAAGTAGTTTTCAAATTGTTGTCACTGTTGTAAGATGGAAAAGAATGGCAAACAATTTACACATAGCCAGATCCCATAAACAGAAATCTAACTGTGGCCAGGTAGTTCACCTCAAGCCTAAGCTTAGACTTTTCTAAAGCACTTTGCCCTTCTACCTTCCTGACTGTAAAGGTACTTATCCAAAACTAAACCAGCTGCATTTTAACTCAGACCAAATTCTATCACCCATAAACCATTGCATTCAGATTCACTCCACTTTACATTCAAATTTTCATTCCCATTCTCACTTTCTTCTTTCAGGATAAGTCTAGCCCCTACACCCTATGAAATATCACTCTCCACCAATTCATATCGCATGTGCATCCTGATTTTAATTGCTCCACGATTGGTAGCCATCAAGGACCTAAATTATGGGATTCCTTCCCTAAACCATATTGCCTCACTACCACCCTATCTTTCTTTCAGCTACTTCTCAAAATGCTTTTGGTCACTATCCTTAAGAGCTCAATTTGGTTTGGTGTCACTTCTTGTCTGGCAATGTCTCTGTGAAGCACTTTGGAAGGCTTTACCATAGTAAAGGTGCTGCATATTCTTGTTGTTGGTGTTCATGATGTTGAGAGATAAATATTGACCAGGACATCCTGATGAAGTCCCCTGCTGCTGTTCTTCAAAATATCAACCTGGTATCAGTTAGACAGGAAGATGGGACTTTGTTTGTCTGAAAGGCATTGTGTAGTTGCATTCTTGAGAGATAATTAAAACAACAGTGAATTTGCATTCTGTAAAATCTATTTTTTTGAAATTTAAAAACATCTTCTTTGCTGTTATCAAGTGTACAATTTAGAGACACTTCAAAATATTTGCAGGAAAGCAATAAATTATAACAAAATGACACATGTTCTGACCCCTTTGAAAACACTAGGTGGAGGAATAAAAATGGTAAATGCATTTAAGCAAATCAAAGCGAAACAGTAAATTTGGCAAGTGCACCATGGGTTCATCAGGTTCACAGAAACGTGCTTTCAATTCGTTGCAGGAAACCTGTCTGCTTGGAAGCTCCACGTCCCACATTCCACAGGGCCCGCTGCACATTTCCTGGATTCCACTGCTTCACCAGCTCCACTCTGCTGTAGGAACCATGACCACTGCCAGCATCAGCACTCACATCTTTGAGAACCCGAAGTTATGCCAAATGTTGGGGTAACACATCTTCTCAGGTAACTGGGTCATCTTTGGACAAGCCTTCTCACTAAGTGGAACAGGAACACTGTGGAGCATGGCTTACCTGGGCTGAATTAGTGACATGCAAACATTTAAGGTTGTTGTTTCCTGGTTGTGGAGTCATTCCCAGTTTGAAATATGACATGGTGGAAGTTCCTTCTGGTTGTTGTGTGACAAGTAAAACAGTTTCACACAGGTACCTACTGTAAAGAGAGCTGGCATTTCGAGGGAAAATAAAGGTACAGCATTCTCCAACCTCTCAATCTATATAATGTTTTCCTGCTCCTGGAAGAGCATAATGTTCTCCTGCTCTTTGGCCAGTGCAGTAATCTCCTGCTCCTTGAACAGTGCTGTGATCTCCTGTATCTTGGAATGTGCAGTGATCTCCTGTACTTTGGTCTGTGCAGTGATCTCCCGCTCCTTGATCAGTGCAGTGATCTCTTGCACCATGGTCAGTGCAGTGATCCCCTGCTCCTTGGACAGTACAATGATCTCCTGCTTCTTGGATGGTGTACTGATCTCTTGCTCCATGGACAGTGCAGTGATCTCCCATTCCTTGGTCAGTGCAGTGATCTCCTGATCGATGGATAGTGCAATGATCTCCCGCTCCTTGGTCAGTGCAGTAATCTCCTGTTCCTTGGTCAGTGCAGTGATCTCCTGTTCCTTGGTCAGTGCAGTAATCTCCTGTTCCTTGGTCAGTGCAGTGATCTCCTGTTCCTTGGTCAGTGCAGTGATCTCCTGCTCCTTGCACAGTGCAATGATCTCCTGCTTCTTGGACTGTGTACTGATCTCTTGCTCCATGGGCACTGCAGCAATCTCCTGATCGATGGATAGTGCAGTGATCTCTTGCACCACGGTCAGTGCAGTGATCTCCTGATCGATGGATAGTGCAGTGATCTCCTGCTCCTTGCACAGTGCAATGATCTCCTGCTTCTTGGACTGTGTACTGATCTCTTGCTCCATGGGCACTGCAGCAACTTCCTGATCGATGGATAGTGCAGTGATCTCTTGCACCATGGTCAGTGCAGTGATCCCCTGCTTCTTGGACAGTGCAGTGATCTCCCATTCCTTAGTCAGTGCAGTGATCTCCTGATCCATGGATAGTATAGTGATCTCCTGCACCACAGTCAGTGCAATGAATCCCTGCTCCTTGGACAGTGCAGTGATCTGCTTCTTGGACAGTGCAGTGATCTCCTCATCCTTGGACAGTGCAGTGATCTACTGGTCCTTGGACGGTGCAGTGATTTCCTGCTCCTTGGTTAAAATGCAGTGATCTCCTGCTCTTTGGACAGGGCAGTGATCCCCTCATCCTTGGACAGTGCAGTGATCTCCTGGTCCTTGGACAGTGCAGTGATTTCCTGCTCCTTGGTTAAAATGCAGTGATCTCCTGCTCTTTGGACAGGGCAGTGATCCCCTCATCCTTGGACAGTGCAGTGATTTCCTGCTCCTTGGTCTGTGCAGTGATCTCCTGCTCCTTGGTCTGTGCAGTGATCTTCTGATCCATGGACTGTCCAGTGATCTCCTGCTCCTTGGTCTGTGCAGTGATCTCTTGATCCATGGACAGTGGAGTGATCTCCTTCTTCCACGGTCCATGCAGTGATCTCCTAATCCATGGATAGTGCAGTGATCTGCTGCTCCACAGTCAATGCAGTGATCTCCTAATCCATGGACAGGTCAGTTATCTCCTGTTCTTTGGTCAGTGCAGTGATTGCCAGCTCCTTGGTTACTGCAGTGATTGCCAGTTCCTTGGTTAGTGCAGTGATCTCCTGCTCCTTGACTTTGCAGTGATCTCCTGTTCTTTGGTCAGTGCAGTGATTGCCAGTTCCTTGGTTAGTGCAGTGATCTCGTGCTCCTTGGACAAGGCAGTGATCTCCTGTTCCTTGGGTAGTGCCATGATCCCCTGTTCCTTGGTCAGTGCAGTGATCTCCTGCTCCTTGGACAGGGCAGTGATCTCCTGCTCCTTAGACAGTGCAGTGATCTCCTGCTCCTTAGACAGTGCAGTGATCTCCTGCTCCTTGGACAGTGCTGTGATCTCCTGCTCCTTGGACAGTGCAGTGATCTCCTGCTCCTTAGACAGTGCAGTGATCTCCTGCTCCTTAGACAGTGCAGTGATCTCCTGATCCTTGGACAGTGCTGTGATCCCCGGTCCATGGACAGTGCAGTGATCCCCTGCTCCTTAAAAAGTGCAGTGATCGCTAGCTCCTTGGTTAGTGCAGTGAACTTCTGCTCCATGTGGCCAGTGCAGTGATTTCCTGCTCCTTGGACAGTGCAGTGATCTCCTGCTCCTTAGACAGTGCAGTGATCTCCTGCTCCTTGGACAGTGCTGTGATCTCCTGCTCCTTAGACAGTGCAGTGATCTCCTGATCCTTGGACAGTGCTGTGATCCCCGGTCCATGGACAGTGCAGTGATCCCCTGCTCCTTAAAAAGTGCAGTGATCGCTAGCTCCTTGGTCAGTGCAGTGATCTCCTGCTGATGGAACAGTGCAGTGATCTCCTGCTCCATAGACAGGGCAGTGATCCCCTCATCCTTGGACAGTACAGTGATTTCCTGCTCCTTGGTTAGTGCAGTGATCTGCTCCAAGGACTATGCAGTGAATTCATCTCCCATATTTTTTTCCTTCACTGACTGTATTATAAAAATGGGCATTCTGATATCACCCATCAGACTTGGGAGTGTCTCTGCGAAGGGAAACAGTGCTAATTGGTTGAACGTTTCCTTCTTTTTGGTTAAGTTCAGTTTTGCCAACTTGCCTGTGTAGTTATGAACTACCTACCTAATGTCTGTACCACCTGATTCTAGCCCCAATTCATCACTCATCATGACTAGGATAAATGTCAGCATCTAGTTAGCTTGCCTTGAGTGGTTAGACGGAAAGCTGCATTTTAATGAGTTGAGACGTGCAGTTAATAATATCGTAAACAAATAAATATCCCCTTTAATAGGAAACAGGATGCTCCTGATTCAGAATCACACCTCAATGCCTAGAACTTTGTTTATATGTCCAGTGCGTTGTTTCCAATATTGAGATTGTCTTCAACCAGCTTCTTGAATGGTGCTGCCACATTTCTCACCGTAGCCGACTTTCTCCAGCCCATCCCTGTTTGTATTGAATGTTTTAAGCCCAATATAACTCCCCTTCAGAATGCATGGTCCTCTTTCTCTCTTTCCACAGATGCTGCCAATCCGACTGAATTTTCTGAGCATTTTCTGTTTCCATTTTGATTTGATTTGATTTATTATCGTCACATGTACCTAAGTACAGTGAAATGTTTGTTTTGCATGTTGTACAGGCAGATCACAATACACAAAGATCATTGAGTGATTGAACGGAGCAAGCAGTGCAAAGGTATGGCTTCAAAGAAGGTGCACAAAAACCAAGGTTAGAAATTAGATTTGAAATTTGGGAGGTTCGTTCGGGGGTCTTGCAACAGCAGGGAAATACCCTTTCTTAAACCTGTTGGTATGTGTATTTCAGCTTTTGTATCTTCTGCCTGATGGAGGAGGTTGGAAGTGATTGGCTGGGATGATGTTGGCTGCCTTTCTGTGGCGATGTGAACTGTAGATGGAGTCCATGGATGGTCTGAACTGTGTTCACAACTCGCTGTAGTTCCTTACACTCCTGTGCAGAGCAGTTGCCGTGCCAAACCATAATCCATCCAGGTAGAATGCTTTTTGTGGTGCGTCTGTAAAAATTAGTGAGAATCCTTATGGACATGCTGAATTTCCTTAGCCTTCTGAGGAAGAAGAGGAGTTGTTGTGTCTTCCTGACTGTCTCATCAACAGGGGTTATCAAGGACAGATTGTTAGTGATCATCACTCCCAGTGGCTTGAAGCTCTCGATCATCTCCACCTCAGCACCATTGATGTAGATAAGGGTGTGTCCTCCTCCTTGCTTCCTGCAGATTATGATCAGCTCTTTAGTTCTGCTAACATTAGGGAGAGATTATTATCCTTACACCTCTCCAACATTCTCAGTATTTTGCTTTTGGTACGGCTAAAGCCCCATTAGTGTACAAAGTTAAAAATCACACAACACCAAGTTATAGTCCAACATGTTTAATTGGAAGCATACTAGCTTTCGGAGCAACACTCCTTCATCAGGTGTACACCCCAGTCCAACACCAGCATCTCTAAATCATGCTCATTAATGTAGGTCTTCTATCTAATCACTGTTTGCCAGAACTTGTTGTGCACAATTGGACTATCACGTTAAAATGCTGACTGCACTCTAATATTATTGAAATGGCTGTTAAACAGTTTACTTCATCCCAATAATAATACAACTTCTTGTCTTATATACATTCTACATTATTAATTTTATGCTGTTAACTTATGGCATTGATACAATGGATGTACAGACACAAATAAAAGTAAATGCATACAAGAGAGTACAACAATATTAAATTCCAATTAAATCATTGAGTAACACAGTTTTGTAAATGAGTCCAATGCTGGCTAATCCACTGGCAGAACAGAACAGTGCTGAGAACTGTGACCTTCATGAAAGGAGACAGAGGATCGTTTGTAATCACACTTTGTAATTTCCACCCAGCTGTAAAGAAACACACAAATAAATCCTGAATTGCACAGGGTTAGCTTCATTTTATATGTTCCAGGTTTAATGTTGTGTGTATTATTCTTTCACTCATTTTTTTAAAAATAATTATTTCTGAGATAATTCATTGACTGTTCAATCATTAGATTATGAACACAGCTTAAAGTGATCTCATACCAACCAACAGAATTGGCAGAAGTGGGGCATTTGATCCAAATAGGCTGTGCCAGGGATGATGCTTCTCATTCCTCTTTAACTCAATCAACATATCCAAAAGCAAATTCCGGTTAATGCTGAAAAGTTGAAGGAAAAACAGAACATGCTGGAAACACTTAGCAGATCAGGCCAAATATATGGAGAGGAAAACAGAGTTAACCTTTCCGGCTGACAATCCTTGATCAAATCTAGCCCATTCCTAACTGAATAGTACGACAATGTCGTAGCTTTAAGAGAGAGATTGAATGAGAGGTATGGAGCTGGCTAGTTAAAACCCCTTGAATGAACAGTTTGGGAGGCCCTGGGGATTTTTTTAACCATCTGTATGAATGTGGCCAGCTCTCACAGATTAGGATTTCTGAGTTTGGTTTTTCAGTAGCATCAGAAGCTACTGGAGTCTCAACAAATTTGGACGCCTCAGTGAATGTCTCCTGGTTGCTACTCTCTGAATTTTATCTTTGCATTCTTTTTCCCTCCTGGATGGGAGAACTGCATGTGAGAACCTGTGTCTGAATTTTCCGTTTTTGCCAAGGCGTATGTTTATGAGATGCGCCTATATTCAAATGGTTAACTAGTAATAGCTGTTGTATCTATTATTCTGTTAAGTTTCTGTTTGAGTGGAGTTATTCTAAATTCCTCTTTCCTTGGTTATATTTTAACTACAGCGTTCAAATAAATTGTGTTTTGCTTAAAGTAAACCTGTTTGACCAGTCACATTGCATCCCAAACAGACCCTTTATATTTGCCTTTTAAATAAGAAAAAGTTAGGGACTAGGCTGCCTTCTTAAAATATTTTGAGGGTGTCTGGTCTGGCCCATAACAATAGCTTCCCAAGCCATTTCAGAGGGCAGTTAGGAGGTAGTTTCTGTGGATCATTTGCCTTATAGTCACAGATAGGATAACAAAGTTAGATTTAGTGAACTAAATGAAGGATATGTTAAAATAAAACAAAGCACTACAGAAGTTGGAAATTTGAAACAAAAACAGAAATTTCTGGAGAATCTCAATAGGTTCTGACGAAGGGTCACTGGATGAAATGTCCAGCCCATTTTATCTCCACAGCTGCTGCTTGACAAAACACAGAAAATATTGGATTTAGAGACAGTACAATGTTGATTGACAAGAATAATACCTGGACTTTAGGGTTTTAGCAAAAGAAGAGAGATTATAAAAATTAGGCATATTTTCTCTACAATTTGGAAGGTTAAGGGATAATCTGATCAACATCTTCAAGGTCTTAATATGAAATGGCAGGGTAGATAAAGATAAACTATTTCCACTGGTTGGGAATTCTAGAACCAAGGGCAACGTCTGAAAATTAGAGCAAGACCATTCTGGAGAGAGTCGAAGAGAGTGGTGCTGGAAAAGCACAGCCAGTTAGGCAGCATCCAAGGAGTAGGAGAATCAACGTTTCAAGCATAAACCCTTCATCTCCTGCTCCTCAGATGCTACCTGACAGGCTGCGCTTTTCCAGCATCACATTCTTTAACTCTGTCTTCAGCATCTGCAGTCCTCACTTTCTCCATTCTGGAGAGACGCTAGGAAGCACTTATACACATGAAGGTTGGTAGAGGTTTGGAACTCTCTCCCACAAACAGCAATTGATGCAGGATCAGTTGTTAAGTTTAAATCTGAGATGGATAACTTTTGGTTAAGCATCGATATTAAGGGATATGAGCCAAAGTCAGACATATATAGTTAGGTCACAGAATAACTATGATCTGATCAAATGGCAGAACAGGCTGCGTGGCCTACTTCAGTTCCAGTGCTCTAATAAATGCATTTTTATGATATTCCAGTCATTTCATGATCACCAGTACTGATGGCAATTCTTTTTTTTAAATTCCAGATGTATTTAATAATTTAAATTTAAATTCCCCAGCTACTGTGGTGTTGTGAACTCAAGCATTTGGGTCCTGACTTCAAGTCTTGTGATTAGTAACCTAATAATATGAATAGAATATTATCTTAATGTATACAGCTCCTTAACTAACATCCAGCTATCCAATATTTGAACTTAACAAACATCTCAATTGTTCAGATCCACAGGGATCAGTTTCCAATATATGTCAGTGATTTGGAGGAGAATGTAGATGGTCTGACTGGTATTTGTCCAAGTGATACAAAGATAGGGTGAGCTCGGGAGTCAGGAGGATTGCCAAAGGATTCATCAAGATATAGACTGGAAACTTTGGTGAAAACATGGCAGATGGAATTTATTTCGGACAAATGTGATATATTTTGGATGGTCTAATGCAGGAGGCTAGTGTACAGTAAATGGCAGAACCCTTAGAAGCATTAACATTCAAAGCTATCAAGGCATACAGCTCCACAATTTCTTGAAAACAGCAATGCAAGTGGATAAGGTGGTTAAGAAGGCATATAGCATGCTTACTTTCATCTTGGGACATTGAGTATAAAAATTGACAAGTCATGTTGCAGACGTGTAGAATGTTAGTTAGGCCATATTTTTAATATTGTGTACAGTACTAAAAGGATGCGAAGGCTTTGAAGAAAGTGCAGAAAAGGTTACAAGGATGTAGCCTGGTTTGGAGGGTATGAGTTATGAGGAGAGAGTGGACAAACGTTGTCTGTTTTCACTTGAATGTCAGAGGCTGAGGAGTGACCTGATAAAATTATGAGAGAATAGAATAAATAGTTGGAGTCTTTTTCTCAGGTAGAAATGTCAATTACTAGATAACATTGACTTAGGGTAAAAAGGGGCAAGTTGAAGGGAGATGTGAGAGTCAGGTTTCTGCACAGAAGGTGATAAGTGTTAGGAATGCACTGTCAGAGGAGGAGGTAGAAGCAGATACAACAGCAATGTTTAAGAGGCAAATTGACAGAGATATGAATAGGCAGGGAATAGAGGAATAAAGATAGATTAGATTAGATTCCCTACAGTATGGAAACAGGCCCTTTGTCCCAACAAAAGAGTAACCCAGCCAGACCCATTCCCCTACCCTATATTTTATCCCTGACACTATGGGCAATTTAGCATGGCCAATTCACCTGACCTGCACATCTTTGGGATTGTGGGAGGAAACCTGAGAAAATCCACACAGACACAGGGAGAATGCGTAAACTCCACACAGACAGTCGCCTGAGGCAGCAATCAAACCTGGGTCCCTCATGCTGTGAGGCAGCAGTGCGAACCACTGAGCCACCATGCCAGTGTAGGTGCAAAATGTTTTCAGTTTAGAAAGGGAAAATGTGTCGGTGCAGTCTAGGTGGGCCAAAGGGCTGTTTCCAGTGCTGTACTGTTCTTTGTTCCTTGTCCTTTCACATCCTAAATTAATTCAGAGCCAATGTGATTGAAAATAATCAAAGTTTAATGTCACACCCAGATGATAACGTCATTGACAACGCATCACTCTTTTCTACTGTAATAAAGTGCCAATCTAGATTATGTATTTGAGATATTGAAGCAACATCCTTCTAACACAGAAGTAGCAGTTTATAGCAACTGAACCTTGCTAACATTGAACCGTAGAGTGCAGAAGTGACTGTACAAAGCCACTTGGATGGCTTACCTGAAGCAACGGACAAAGAACAGTTAAAAATAAAGTATCTGAACGGAGAACTGTATCTTTCTGAGCTGCAATTGAATGTATTTGGCAGCAGGATAACCATAGAGTGTGAAATTACATTTAATAACAGCCCTGCAGGTAGAGATAATCCTGACATTGGAGCAAGACAAAATGGCCTATTTGCATTAATAATTACAGTTTGCTGCTGCTGAGTTCACAGAACGGTGATGAATTTTTGATATAATTTAGTGTTGACTAAGTACTGCTTCAAAATCAGTTTCTTGTTTGCAGTGAGAAAGTAATCAATTTTAAAGTTTCAAATTATAAATGAAAGGCCACACATATGTATGCCAATGCTCAGAGTTACCCCAGTGTTCTCCTTATAACCTTTAAAATTAGTTCTGTGATCCTAAAGGCCAAACTATATTATCGCACAGGGCTTTGGCTTTCACAGATGAAAATAAAGAATGTAGAACATAGACCATAGAGCTGTGCAACACAAGAATGGGCCTTTGGCCCACGATGCTGTGCTAGACATGACACCAAATTAAACTAATCCCTTCTGCCTGCCATTGGTCCATATCCCTCCATTCAATGCATATTCATGTGCTTATCTAAAAGTCCCTTAAACACCCCTATTGTATCTGGCTCCACCACCACCCCTGGCGGTGTGTTCTAGACTCCTACCATTCTCTGCACAAACATCTTGCCCCTCATGTCTCCTTTGAACTCTCCCCCCTCTAATCCTAAGTGCATGTCCCTAGTATTAGACATTTCGACTCTGGGAAAAAGATTCTGACTATCAACCCAATCTATGTGTCTCATAATTTTATAGACTTCTATCAGCCTCCACTGCTCAAGGGAAAACAACGTGAGTATTTCAAGCCTATCCTCATAGCTCATATCCTCTAATCCAGGCAGCATCCTGGTAAACCTTTTCCGCACCCTCTCCAAAACTTCCATATTCTTCCTGTTATGTGGCCATCAGAATTGAACACAGTACTCAAAGTGTGACCTGACTAAAGTCTTTAAAGCTGCAACATGACATCCTGACACTCGTACTCGACTCCCCAGCAAATAAAGGTAAGTTGACATGCACCTTCTTTATCACCTTATCTACAAGTGTGGCTACTTTCATACATTTGTGCCCATTTCAACTTATTGAAATAAATGACAGCCATCTTCTGAATCATTTCTTCAGGGTCTAATTATGCCTTGACTAATCAGAGACAACCTGCCTAATTTGAAGTAAAACAAGGCTATTAGCCTTGGCAGTTAGCGATCAGTCATTATCTCGGTGATATATTCTTCAAGACAGCACTCAATCAGTTCACATGCCAATAATGCACATTTTCATTTCATACAGTATAAGAGGTTGCTCCCCTTTATATTGCCATTCTTGCAAACTGTCCTGATAGTGCAATCAAAAACTTTATCAAAAATTGACTTTTTACAGCATTAAAAAAATTAGTTGTCTTCAAGCTTATATCAAATGTCCTTTTAAAAGTTCTAATGGAATCTGATGGACTTAATTCCTTTCAGATCAGAAGAGTCTGCATTAACTAACTTATTCTTATTTCCCTCTAGTCCATTTGTCAATTATCTAAACTCTGTGATCTCTAATAATGGCTCACTTTCCAGAGAAATGGTTTCTCCTTAATTTCTCAAAACACTAATATTGTGAACACCTCTATGTTCCTTTCCCTTTACCTCCACTGATTTAAGGAAAGAAACGTTAGCTTCTCCATTCTCTACATATAACTGTATTCCCTCATCAGTGGTATCATATAGTTCAACTGTCTCTGTTCCCTCATGACATGCTTCCTACAGTGTGATGCTCAGAGTATTTTAGATGCTGCAATTGTACCAGCCTCCACCACACCCTCTAATACCTCGTTCCATGCATGCTACACCCTCTGTGTGAAACAGTTGCTCCTTAGATCTCTTTGCTATCTTTTCCCGTCTCACCTTAAACCTAGACCCTCTAATTCTGAACTCCCCCACCCCAGGGAAAAGATTTTGTCTAGTTATCCTAACCATGCCCCTCATGATTTTATAAGATCACCCCTCAGCCTCCGATGCTCCAGGGAAAACAGCTCTAGCCTATTCAGCTATCCCTGTAGCTCAAATCCTCCAACCCTGGCAATATCCTTGTAGATCTTTTCTGAACCCTTTCAAGTTTCATAACATCCTTCCAGAATTGCACACAATATTCCAAAAGTGGCCTAACCAATGTCCTACACAGCCACAACATGACCTCACAAATCACATACTCAGTGTCCATCCTCATATGTCAGCCCTGCCATCCCAGGAATCAGTCTGGTGAACCTTCGCTGGACTCCCTCAATAGCAACAATGTCCTTCCTCAGGCTAGGTGATCAAAACTGCACATAATGCTCAAGGTGTGTCCTCACCAAGGCCCTGTATATCTGCAGCAAGACATCCTTATTCTGATGCTCAAATCCTCTCACAATGATGGAGAGCATGTCACTAACTTTCCTCACTGCCTGCTGCATCTACATGCCAACCTTCAGTGACTGTTCCATCATGACACCTAGATCTCGTTTTTCTTAAGCTGTCATCATTCAGATGTTAGTCTACCTTCCTGTTTTTGTTTCCAAAGTGAATAACCTCATATTTATCCATATTTGCTAAATATTTGCCCACTCAGCCAGTCTGTACAAGTCACCCTGCAGCCTCTTAGCTTCCTCCTCACAGCGCGCAAATAGCTAGGGTACCAGCACTGAAACCTGCAGTATCTCACTCCTCACTGCCTGCCACTCTGAAAAGGACCCATTTATTCCAACTCTGTTTGTTGTCTGCCAACCAGTTCTCTATCCATGTCAGTGCATTACCTCTGATACCATGAGTTTAATTGTCCTCAGTAATCTCTTATGTGGAGCCTTAGCAAAAAGCCTTTTGAAAGTCCAGATGCATAACGTCTGCTGATTCGCCCGTCTTCAATCCACTGGTCACATCCTCAAACATTTCCAGAAGTTTGTCGAGCACAATTTCCCTTTAGTGAATCCATGCTGTTGAGGACTGATTCTAAAGTCAACAATTTAATATACTATGTTTTACCTTCTCTTTACAGAATGTCAAATAACTGGAGAAAAGATAAGCAAAGCTTTTACAGAGATAAAAGAAAAGATTTATGGCCCTTAATTGCTGGAAAACATGACTTTGAAAGACTATCGGGATCTTGATGCAGCCAAGCAACTCCTTCTGGACTTGGTTTCTGTTTTCCAACACCTAGGTGGTCAGTCAGGGCAAAGATACAGAAGCTACAACTTTTTTTCTCTCTCTCCCTCTCTCAGTAAAAGTTCTCATGGAAACTCTGAACTTTCAAAACTTTCAGTATTTCTGAACATCATATGAACTCTGAAAAGCTGAACTGGAGTTACTTTCCAAAAACTCAGATCCAGCTTGATGTCAGTCTAGACTGAAGATCTTACGTTAGCATGTGGCTGTCAACATTTTAATCTTGTTGACAAAAAACTAGATGGACCATGAAAATTCTTCAAATGTTATCCCCTGGATTGCTATGAGACAAAAACACATTCAAATTTGGCCAATCAGTTTAAATTATGCCCCAAAATACCAACATCCAATCAAATTTGCAATTGGTACTTTGACAATATTAAAACCAGCGAAGCGATCCGATGGTTTGGCATATAAATATTAAGCAAATTGAATAGTTGGAGGAGAACTGTCAAGCCACCAACATGTACAGACTGCATGAAACACAGCTCTCTTAAAGATACCTTTATCTATCAATGACCCATGAAAAAAATAATCCCTAAGAAGAAGAAAATCTACAGAGGAAGATATGAAGGGAAGATTCAACAGCTACCTGGTCTTGAAATTTGAATTTTTGGTAAATCCTAATCAGGGGTTTTATCGGACTAGTCTTATAGAAGGGAAAGTAAAAGATAGGTTTTTGGAAGGGGTTGTAAATAGTTATGAGTTAATTGTTCTTTGTTATACTTTAAGAAATAAAGTTGGTATTTTTTACTTTAAATAGTTCTTGGCCTCTCGAATTTTCACAGATGACTGTGTGGGGTAAATCTTTTCTGTGTTGCTGGTTTTAAATTAATCGGAGGGGTTTTACATGAGTTGTAACACAATGGTATGACTGGTGGATAAATGGGGCTGGATTACCAACATATTCATCCCATTACAGTCATAACCCAAGTCATGTTGCATAAATTGGAGGGGAGTTTGTAGATAATTACATTTAATGCTGTGAGTTTTCTTGGCTTGTTAAGGTCACACATTTAGAAGGTGCTGTCAAAGGAATCTGGATGCATTGCTGCATAGAAATGGTACATACAGCTGCCACCCTGCATCAGTGACAAATAGTACAGGATATATAACATTCAGAAATGAGGAAGGATTATTTTACTCAGAGGGTTGCGACCCTTTGGAATTCTCTATCACGGCAGGTTGTAGTGGTTTAGTCATTGAGTACATTTAGAGATTGATAGATTACTAGTGGCATACAGCTTTATGGGGATGTTTTTTGGGTGAAAGGCATTCAAATGTTTTAGCAGTGATGATCACATTGAATGGTGGGGTAAGCTTATGTGCAAAAAGATAAATATAGGTCATTACAGCAAGGAAGGTGGAAGCTCTTCTCTCTCTTGCAGATGACACAAAGATTGGGGGAGTTGTAGATATTGAGGAGGATTGCTAGAGGATACATCGGGATTTCGATAGACTGGAGATTTGGTTGGGGCAGTTAATCCAGCCAAATGCAAGGTGATGCATTTTGTAAGGTCTAATTCAGGAGGAAAATATACAGTAAACGGTAGAACCCTTAGAAGCTTGAATATACAGCAACAAAAAGGATTGATGGGGGCAGAGTGGTGGACGTGATCTATACAGACTTCAATAAGGTGTTCGACAAGCTTCCCCATGGGAGACTGATTAGCAAGATTACATCTCATGGAATACAGGGAGAACTCACCATTTGGATGCAGAACTTGTTCAAAGATAGAAGACAGAGAGTCGTGGTGGAAGGTTGATTTTCAGACAGGAGGCCAGTGAACAGTGGAGTGCCATAAGGATTGGCGCTGGGTCCATTACCTTTCGTCATTTATATAAATGATTTGGATGTGAGCATAAGAGGTATAGTTAGTAAGTTTGCAGATGACCAAATTTGGAGGTGTAGTAGACAGCAAAGAAGGTTACCTCAGATTATAACTGGATCTTGATCAGATGGGCCAATGGACTGAGAAGTGGCAGATGGAGTTTAATTTAGATAAATGCGAGCTGCTGCGTTTTGGGAAAGCAAATCTTAGCAAGATTTATACACTTAATGGTAAGGTCCTTAAGGGAGTGTTGCTGAGCAAAGAGACCTTGGAGTGCATGTTCATAGCTCCATGAAAGTAGAGTCGCAGGTAGATAGGATAGTGAAGAAGACACTATGTTTTCCTTTGTTGGTTAAAGTATTGAGTACAGGAGTTGGGAGGTCATTTTGCGGCTGAACAAGTCATTGGTCAGGCCACTGTTGGAATATTGCGTGCAATTCTGGTCTTCTTCCTATTAGAATGTTGTGAAACTTGAAAGGGTTCAGAAAAGATTTACAAGGATATTGCCAGGTTTGAAGGTTTTAAGCTATAGGAGAGGTTGAATAGGCTGGGGCTGTTTTCCTGGAATGTCAGAGGTGAGAGGTGGAAAGTTTAAGGGAGATACATGCGGCAAGTACTTCACACAGAGGGTGGTGGGCGTTTGGAACACGTTGCCAACACAGGTGGTAGAGGCAGGCACGGTGGATTCATTTAAGATACGTGTAGACAGATGCATGAGTAGGTGGGGAGCAGAAATATACAGATGCTTAGGAATTGACCGACAGGTTTAGACAATACATTTGGATAGGCTTAGGCTTGTAGGGCCAAAGGGCCTGTTCCTGGGCTGTAAATTTTCTTTGTTTCTTTTGTTCTTGTTCCAGATATAGTCCACTGCCCTGTTCTTATCTTTTTATTGCTTCTTCAAAAAACTCAGTCAAGTTTGTGAGACATGATTTCCCATGCACAAAGCCATGTTGACTGTCCCTAATCAGTCTTTACCTTTCCAAATACATGTACATCCTGTCCCTCAGGATTCCTTCCGAAAACTTGCCCATCACTGATGTCAGGCTGGCCAGTCTATGGTTCCCTGACATTTCCTTATCATGTTTCTTAAATAGTGGCAACACATTAGTTAACCTCCAGCGTCCCAGCATCTCACCTGTGGTTATTAGTGACATAAAACCTCAGCACGGGGCCCAGCAATCACAGAGTTTTCAGGTATACCCAATCCATCCCACGGATTTATTTATCTTTATGTGTTTTAAGATATCCAACATCTCCTTCTCTGCAATATGGACTTGTTTCAGGATGTTGCTATTCCCCACATTATCTATTGTTCATGTCTTTCTCCACAGTAAACATTGATGAAAAATATTTGTTTAGTATCTCCCCCATCTCCTGCAGTTCCACATACAGCTGATCTTTAGGGGGCCCTATTCTCTCCCTAGTTAGCCTTTCATCCTTAATATATTTATAGAATCCCTTTGGATTCTCCTTAGCCCTATTTGCAAAAGCTACTTCATGTCCCCTTTTTCACCCTCCTGATTTCCTTCTTAAGTACATGCCTACTGGTCACTGGACCCAAAAGATTTCTCTCCACAGAAGCTGCCCAATCTGCTCAGATTTTCTAGCAATTTCTATTTTTGTAAAAGATATCCTCCATCACTGCCTCCTCGAACTGGAGGTTTAAATGAGCAGACTGAGTTGCTTTGGTCCTAATACTAAGTAAGTGTTGTCCTGGTGGGACACACTGGGTTTCCTGCTCCTCAGATCAAGGTATCTTGGTTCAAATTGCTTTTCCTATCATTATTCCTGAAGTCTTTGCTCTTTCCTCCTCAATTTCCACTGTCCTTCTCTCACTCTCTTTACCATTCTAGTTCTTTTCCATGAAATTCTAATGCTCCCCCCTCTCCAATCTATTGGTTTCATTGTCTTCAATTTCCAACATCTCTTTTCAAATTTTTGGATTTGTTGGCTAAAATTATAATCCCAAGTGCCTCACTACATCTCTTAAATGTTTGAAATCCTGAACATGTCCCAAATCTGCTCAGAATGCATTCACCTTAAATATTGTCAATTGCACACTGTTGCCATGTAAACTCAGGAAAGCCTTTTATGGAAAAATTAGATTCAAAGTGACTATTTACTCAACCTAATACTTTTATTTCATCTGTGGATTTAAATTGCAGCGTAAGCCCCCAGTGTTTTATGACCTGGGCAGGCCTGAAGTGGCCCTTGTGTATGAGAATGAAAATACACAAGTCTAATTGTTTAGCTATTGAGCTGTTACTTTAATAGTGGCAATTTTTGTAGCTTTTAAAAGATTTTTAATGAACCATGATTTTTTTCTTTTTCACTGGTGCTGATTTCTGCATTTGAGATTGAGATCGCAAGTGAAAGAAGAGTGAGAACAAAGAACGAAGAACAGTATAGCGCAGGAACAGGTCTTTGACCAACATCTTGCTAAAAACCCCTTTTCTCCAAATGGCCTATATCCCTCTATTCCCTGCCTTTTCATATCTCTGTCAACATGCCTCTTAAACGTTGCTGTTGTATCCACTGTGTAAAAAGAGTTGCCTCATGTGTCCTTCAAATCTATGTTGTCCAGTAATTGACATTTCTACCCTGGGGAAGAGACTCTGACTATTTCTTCTATCTATTCCTGTTCATAATTTTGTAAACTTCCACCAGGTTGCCCCCTCAGCCTCTGATGTCCAAGTGAAAACAAATGAGCTTGTCCAATTTCTCCTCACAGCTTATACCCTCCACACCAGGCAACATCCCTTTAAACCTTTTCTGTACGCTGTCGAAAGCCTCCACATCTTTCAGGTCATGTGGTGACCAGAACTGTACATCATATTTCAAATGTGGCCTTGCGGAAGTTCTATGCAGGTACAACATGATTTGCAAATATTTATATTCTATGCCTGATGGATGAAGCAAGCATGCTTTCTGCCGTCTTAACCATCTTACCCACTTGCATGGTCACTTCCAGGGAACTGTGGACCTGTATGCCTAGAACCCTCTAGAGTCATAGAGATGTACAGCACGGAAACAGACCCTTTGGTCCAACTTGTCCAAGCCAACCAGATATCCCAACCCAATCTAATCCCACCTCCAGCACTTGACACATATCCCTCCAAACCCTTCCTATTCATATACCTATCCAGATGCCTTTTAAATGCTGTAATTTTACCAGCTTCCACCACTTCCTTTGGCACTTCATTCCATACACACACCACCCTCTGTTTGAAAAAGTTGCCTCTTAGGTCTCTTTTATATCTTTCACCTCTCACCCTAAACTTATGCCCTCTAGTCCTGGACTCCCCTCCCCTGGGAACAGACCTTGTCTATTTATCCTATCCATGCCACCTCTCACCTTGAAAGCATGACCTCTCATTATTGAATCCTTCACCCTGGGAAAAAAGCTTGTCTCTATCCATCCTGCCTATACTCTTCATGATTTTGTAAACCTCAATGAGGTCCCCCTTCAATCTCCTTTTTTCTAACCTACTCAATCTCTCTTCATAGCTAGCACCTTCCATACCAGGCAACATCCTCATAAACCTTCTCTGCACCCACTCCAAAGCATTCACATCCTTTTGGTAATGTGGCGATCAGAACTGTACACAGTATTCTAAATGTGGCCGAACCAATGTCTTGTACAATGTTAACATGACTTGCCAGCTCTTATACTCAATACCCCGTCCAAAGAAGGCAAGCATACTATATGCCTTCTTGACCGCTCTATCCATCTATCTTTGCAGCAATCTTCAGGGTACAATGGACCTGCACTCCCAGATCTCTCTGCCCATCAACTTTTCCGAAGGCTCTTCTGTTCATTGTATAATTCACTCTAGAATAAGTCTTGCCTCAATACATCACCTCACATTTGTCTGGATTGAAAATCATCTGCCACTTTTCTGCCCAACTCTTCAGTCTACCTATATTCTCCTGTATTCTCTGACAGTCCCTTATGCTTTCTGCTACTCCACCAACCTTCGTGTCATCTGAAAACTTGCTGATCATACCAATAGTGCCCTCTTCCAGATAATTTATGTACATTACAAACAATAGTGGCCCCAACATTGATCCCTGTGGAACACCACTGGTCACCTTTCTACTCCTTTCAACTACTACTCTCTGTCTCCTGTTGCTCAACCAGTTCTTTATCTACCTAGCTAGAACACCCTGCACACCATGTGCCTTCACTTTCTCCATTAGTCTACCATGGGGAACCTTATCAAACACCTTACTAAAGTCCATGTATATGACATCAACAGCCCTTCCTTCATCTATCAACTTGGTCACTTCCTCGAAGAACTTTATTAAGTTGATAAGGCACAATCTCCCCCATACAAAATCATGTTGCCTATCATTGATAAGCCAATTCTTTTCTAAATATAAATAGATCCTATCCCTCAGTACCCTCTCCAGCAACTTCCCCACCACTGACATCAGGCTCACTCGTCTGTAGTTATCTGGAATATCCCTACTTCTTGTACAGGGGAACAACTTGAGCAACTTTCCAGTGCTCCAGCACCTCACCTATATTTAAGGATGCCACAAAGATATCTATCAGGGCTCCAGCTATTTCCTCGCCTGCCTCCCTCAACAACCTGGGATAGATCCCATCCGGTCCTGGGGATTTGTCCACCTTAATAACTTCTAGCCTACCTAACACATCTTCCCTACTTATGCCAACATGATTCAGACTAATCAAACCTCTATCTCCAATCTCAACATTCATCATGTTCCTCTCCTCAGTGAACACTGATGCAAAGTATCCATTCAGAATCTCACCCATTCTCGCAGGTTCGACACTCATCTATATGGACTTTAACCAGGTGTTCAACAAGGTTTCCTCATGATAGACTGGTTAGAAAGGTTATATCATATGAAATACAGGGAAAACTGTGATACAGAACTGGCTCAGAAGTAGAGTACAGCGAGAGATGGCAGTGATGGTGGTTGCTTTTTAGGCTGAAAGTGTTCAGAAAAGATTTATAAGGATGTTGCCAGGGTTGGCGAGTTTGAGCTATAGGGAGAGGCTGAATGGGCTGAGGCTGTTTTCCCTGGAGCATCAGAGGCTGCGGGGTGACCTTATCAAGATTCAAAAAATCATGAGGAGCATGGATAAGATAAATAGACAAGGTCTTTTCCCCAGGATGGGGGAGTATAAACTAGAGCGGTTAGGTTTAAGGTGAGAGGGGAAAGATTTAAAAGAGACCTAAGGGGCAAATTTTTCACATAGAGGGTGGTGCATGTGTGGAATGAGCTGCCAGAGGAAGTGATGGAGACTGGTACAATTACAAAATTTAAAAGACATCTGGATGGATAAATGAATAGGAAGGGTTGAGAGGGATATGGGACTAGATTTATTGAGGAGATCTGGTTAGCATGGATGAGTTGAACTGAAGAGTCTGTTTCTATTCTGTATATCTCTGTGACTCTATGATTCTATGACATTTCTTCAGAACTGATGGTGGCTAGGAAAAGATTAGCATTTATATAGAAGATAGGGTAGGGGAGATGGAGGAATAAATGACAGGTGGAGATAGAGCCAAAGAGAAGTCAAACCAGGGAACAAACGAGAAATCTGGTGAATGAATAGCTGCTAATGGGGACTATTATCAGCTGAAACGGACAGGTCTGTGGTAGTATCCCATGTGACAACAAGGCATGGGCAGTGGGGGTTGGAGTTAGGACATGGGAGAAGGTGCTTCAAGCACTAAAATTGTTGAATTCGGCATTGAGTTCAGTAAGCTGCAGGGCCCCCAAGCAGAAAATGAGGTGTTGTTCTTCCAGCTTGCACTGAGCTTCACTGGAGCACGACAGCAAGCCTGAGACAGACATGTTAGCCAGGGAACAGGTTGAGGTGTTGAAGAAGCAGGCAAACTGGAAGCTCAGGGTCTTTTTGCAGACAGAATGTAGGTGTTCTGCAAAGGAGTCACCCAATCTATGCTTCGTTTCCCTAGAGTAGAGGAGACCACATTGAGAGCAGTGAATACAGTAGACTAGATTGAGTGAAGTGCAGGTAAAGTGCTGCTTCACCTGGGACATGTGTCTGGGTCCTTTGATACCAAGGAGGGGGGAAGTAAATGAGCAGATGTTACACCTTCTGCGTTTGCAGGGGAAGGTGCTGTGGGGCTGTGAGGAGGCTGAGGGGAATGTGTGGGGTGGAGGAGTGTGGGGTGGAGGGATGGAGCTACAGTATCCCAGGGGAACAGTTCTTGCAGAAGGCTGACAAGGGAAGGAAGGGAATATGTGTCTGATAGCGGCATCCTGCAGGAGTGATGAAAATGGCAGCTGCTGACCCTCTGGATGTGGATACTGGTGGGATTGTAAGGACAGGGGAAACTCTATCACTGTTGATAAGTGTGGGGGGGGTGGGGGGGCGGGGGGGGGAGTGAGGGTAGAAGTGCAAGAGATGGGTTGGGCCTGGCTGAGGGCCGTGTCAACTACAGTGCGGGGGAATCCTCTGATGATGAAGAAGGTGGACATTCTGGCAGCACGCTTATCAAAGTTGACATCATCATAAGCTATTTCTTTATCTCTTGCATATATTACACAGCAGTTGGAATGGCCAGTCTTTATAATTACAGAGTAAAGCACGCCTAGATTTCGAAAGTCTTAAGCAGCTCATTTTTGAGCAGTCGGTTTGGATATCTAAGACGAAAACCACTTCACAAGACTTTCATAAACTCTCTCTCCTTTAGGAAGTCAAAAACTCTAACTCCTTCCCAATAAAAATACATCTTGAGGAACAGAGAGTGACAGGGTCAAGGCAGGTAGACACAATCCAAGATGGAAGATGGGAAAAATTTCTGGCTGTAACAGCTGCTGTTATTTTTGAGGTATTTTAGGTGTTGGAGGTGATTTCCTCGAATTCCAGGAGCAGCAATTACTGTTTTATATACTGTTGCATTGTTTTGGAACTTTGGGGAAAAAAAGTCAAAACAACAGCAGTTTTAAAAGGAAGAAGAACAGACAAAAGAAGCACATGATGAGGTCAGTGCAGGAGAGAGAGAGAGAAAGAAACTGACACCAGAGTGAACCTGCACAGTACTTTGCTGTTTGAATTCATATATTGCTGGACGTTGGAGTGCGTCTGGGAAAATTATCAAACAGTGAAATTCACAACAGATCTTGGAGGAACTGTTTGGGCTAAGTTCACAGCACAGAAACAGATAAGTTAACTGTTTTAAGTGGCTTACAGTAAATCTGCAGTTGTGAGTAGAGTGGGTTCTTTCTTGATTGTATGTTTTTTGAGATATCTCTTGATTAAACTTAAAATATAAGCCATAACTGTTAATCTAACCTTGGGGCAGTGTTTTATAGAGGAATAAGACGGTGTTATTTTCTGGGTTTATAGATTGTGAAGAAGCAAAAATGGCCTTTAGTACAGTGATATATGCTTCTTGTCAGATGTGGGAGCTTAAAGAGAGTTTAAGGGTTACTGCGGATTATATCTGCAATAAATGCTGTTGGTTGTGAATCTTATCAGATCGAATGGATTGGTTGGAGAGACAGTTAGAAGCAATAAGGAATTTTCAACAGCAATGGTATGTGATGGATGGCAGTTATAGGAAGGGGGGAAGTCTCAGATACAATCATATAGATGGGTCAACTCCAGGAAGGGTAAGAGAGGTAGGCAGCTAGTGCAGGTGTATTCTGTGGCTATACCCATTTCAAACAAGTATGCTGTTTTAGAAAATGTAGGGGGTGATGGATTCTTTGGAGAAAGTAGCATGACAGCCAAGTTTCTGGTATTGAGACTGGCTGTAATGCAATGAGGGGTACATCAGCTTCCAAGAGATCAATTGTGTTAGGGGATTCTCTAGTCCAAGGTACAGACAGATGTTTATGTGGCCAGCAGCGAAAAAGCAGAATGGTGTGTTGCTTCCCTGGTGCCAGGATCAAGGACGTCTCAGAAAGGGTGCAGAATGTTCTCACAGGGGAGGGGGGACAGCAAGAGGTCATTGACCACATTGGAACCAATGACATAGGAAGGGAAAAGGTTGAGATTCTGAAGAGAGATTACAGAGAGTTAGGCAGGAATTTAAAAAGGAGGTCCTCGAGAGTAGTAATATCTGGATTACTCCCAGTGCTACGAGCTAGTGAGGGCAGGAATAGGAAGATAGAGCAGATGAATGCATGGCTGAGGGGCTAGTGTATGGGAGAAGGATTCACATTTTTGGATCATTGGAATCTCTTTTGGGGTAGATGTGACCTGTACAAGAAGGACAGATTGCACCTAAATTGGAAGAGCACTAATATACTGGCAGGGAAATTTGCTAGAGCTGCTCGGGAGGATTTAAACTAGTAAGGTTGGGGTGGGGGGGAAACCCAGGGAGATAGTGAGAATCTGAGACTGATAGAGTTGAGAACAGAAGTGAATCAAACAATCAGGGCAGGCAGGGACAAGGTAGGACTAATAAATTAAACTGCATTTATTTCAATGCAAGGGGCCTAACAGGGAAGGCAGATGAACTCAGGGCTTGGTTAGGGACATGGGACTGGGATATCATAGCAATTACAGAAACATGGCTCAGGGATGGGCAGGACTGGCAGCTTAGTGTTCCAGTATACAAATGCTACAGGAAGGATAGAAAGAGAGGCAAGAGAGGAGGGGGAGTGGCATTTTTGATAAGGGACAGCATTACAGCTGTGCTAAGGGAGGATATTCCAGGGAAGTTATTTGGTTGGAACTGAGAAATAAGAAAGGGATGATAATCTTATTGAGATTGTATTACAGACCCCTCATAGTCAGAGGGAAATTAAGAAATGAATTTGTAAGGAGATCTCAGCTATCTATAAGAATAATAGGGTAGTTATGGTGAGGGATTTTAACTTTCCAAACATAGACTGGGACTGCCATAGTGTTAAGGGTTCAGAGGCGAGGCATTTGTTAAATGTATACAAGACAATTTTCTGATTCAGTATGTGGATGTACCTACTAGAGAAGGGGCAAACCTGACCTACTCTTGGGAAACATGGCAGGGCTGTGACTGAGGTGTGAGTGGGGGAGCACTTTGGGGTCAGTGACCATAATTTCATTAGATTTAAAATAGTGATGGAAAAGGATAGACCAGATATAAAAGTTGAAGTTCCAAATTGCATAAAGGCCAATTTTGACGGTATTAGGCAAGAACTTTAAAATGCTGATTGGGGGCAAATGTTCGCAGGTAAAGGACGGCTGGAAAATGGGAAGCCTTCAGAAATGAGCTAGCAAGAATCCAGAGAAAGTTTATTCCTGTCAGGGTGAAAGGGAAGGCTGGTAGGTACAGGGAATGCTGGATGACTAAAGAAATTGAGGGTTTGGTTAAGAAAAGAAGGAAGCATGTGTAAGGTATAGACAGGATAGATCGAATGAATCCTTAGAAGAGTACAAAGGCAGTAAGAGTATACTTAAGAGGGAAATCAGGAGGGCAAAACAGGAACATGAGATAGCTTTGGCAAATAGAATTAAGGAGAATCCAATGGGTTTTACAAATACATTAAGGACAAAAGGGTAACTAGGGAGAGAATAGGGCCCCTCAAAGATCAGCAAGACGGCCTTTGTGTGGAACCACAGAAAATGGGGGAGATACTAAACAAGTATTTTGCATCAATATTTACTGTGGAAAAGGATATGGAAGATGTAGAATGTAGGGATACCTTACAAAATATGCATATTACAGAGGAGGACGTGCTGAATGTCTTGAAATGGTTAAAGGTAGATAAATCTCCAGGACCTGATCAGGGTCCAGAACTCTGTGGGATGCTAGAGAAGTGATTGCTGGGCCTCTTGCTGAGATATTTGTATCATTGATAGTCACAGGTGAGGCGCTGGAAGACTGGAGGTTGGCTAATGTGGTGCCACTGTTTAAGGAGGTTGGTAAGGACAAGCCAGGGAACTATAGACCAGTGAGCCTGACAATGGTGTTGGGCAAGTTGTTGGAGGGAATCCTGAGGGATAGGATGTACATGTATTTGGAAAGGCAAGGATTGATTAGGAGTAGTCAACATGGCTTGTGTGTGGGAAATCATGTATCACAAACTTGATTGAGTTTTTTGAAGAAGTAACAAAGAGGATTGATGAGGGCAGAGTGGTAGATGTGATCTATCTGGACTTCAGTAAGGCGTTCAACAAGATTCCCCATGGGAGACTGATTAGCAAGGTTAGATCTCATGGAATACGGGGAGAACTAGCCATTTGGATACAGAACTGGTTAAAAGGTAGAAGACAGAGGGTGGTGGTGGAGGGTTGTTTTTCAGACTGGAGACCTATAACCAGTGGAGTGCCACAAGGATCACTGCTGGGTCGTCTACTTTTTATCATTTACATTAATGATTTGGATGCGAGCATAAGAGGTACAGTTAGCAAGTTTGCAGATGACACCAAAATTGGAGGTGTAATAAACAGCGAAGAGGGTTACCTCAGATTACAACAGGCTATTGATCAGATGGGCCAATGGGCTGAGAAGTGGCAGATGGAAATTAATTCAGATAAATGTGAGGTGCTGCATTTTGGGAAAGTAAATCTTAGCAGGACTTATACACTTAATGATAAGATCCTAGGGAGTGTTGCTGAACAAAGAGACCTTGGAGTGCAGGTTCATAGCTCCTTGAAAGTGGAGTTGCAGGTAGATAGGATAGTGAAGAAGGTGTTTGGTATGCTTTCCTTTATTGGTCAGAGTATTGAGTATAGGAGTTGGGAGGTCATGTTGCGGCTGTACCGGACATTGGTTAGGCCACTGTTGGAATATTGTGTGCAATTCTGGTCTCCTTCCTATCGGAAAGATGTTGTGAAACTTGAAAGGATTCAGAAAAAATTTACAAGGATGTTGCCATGATTGGAGGATTTGAGCTAAAGGGAGAGGCTGAACATGCTGGGGCTGTTTTCCCTGGAGTGTCAGAGGTTGAGGGGTGACCTTATAGAGGTTTACAAAATTATGAGGGGCATGGATAGGATAAATAGACAAAGTCTTTTCCCTGGGGTTGGGGAGTTCAGAACTAGAGGACATAGATTTAGGATGAGAAGGGAAAGATATAAAAAATCCTAAGGGGCAACTTTTTCACGCAGAGGGTGGTGCATGTATGGAATGAGCTGCCAGAGGAAGTGGTGGAGGCTGGTACAATTGCAACATTTTAAATGCTTTTGGATGGGTATGTGAATAGGAAGAGTTTGGAGGGATATGGGCCTGGTGCTGGCAGGTGGGACTAGATTGGGTTGGGATATCTGGTCGGCATGGACAGGTTGGACCGAAGGGTCTGTTTCCATGCTGTACATCTCTATGACTCTATCAGTCTATGATTACAAAGTGATTCAAAACCCTTGTTCCAGGAGAAATCCTCTTCTAGTCAGGGATCAATTGGAAAAGATTACGGTGTGAAGGGAACTGAACACCGAGAGAGAGAGAGAGAGAGAGAGAGAGAGAGAGAGAGAGAGAGAGAGAGAGAGAGAGAACCCTCCACAGGACAGTAATGGTGATGCTCAGGTGGAAGGTGAAGTCAAGAAACCTATATGTTTTAACTGCTTGAAGTTAAGACATATCTGAACTGGAATCATAAAGTGATGGAATTCTTTCAGATGCCCATGGCTCCTTTTAGTGATTTATTGGTGAATGAGCTAGTCATGTCAAATGAGCACATGGACACTACACTGATATGATGCACACATTTCGTGTGGCCCTCACAGATGTGATTGAATCCTTCACTGTGTGAACAGATAACTTGCACAAAATTTCTTGGGTGTTTTGCCAGGCCATTTCGCCCATCGAGTCCATACTGACCCTCCAAAAAGCATCCCACCCAGAGCCATTCCCTATGTGATCCACTTCATCTGATAAGGAGGAGTGTTCTGAAAGCTTGTGATTTCAAATATATCTATTATCTGATATTGTGTGATTTCTGACTTTAACCACTCCAGCCCAACAATGTTACCTTCACATCATCCCCACAACCCTGTATTTCCAATAGTTAATCCACCTGACCTGCTCATCTTTGGACGTATGGACAATTTCACACTGCCAGTCCACCTAAGTTACACATCTTTGGACTGTGGGTGGAAACCAGAGTGCCCGGAGGAAACCCATGCAGAAATGGGGAGAGTATGCAAACTCCACACAGACAGTCATCCAAGGCTGGAATCGAACTCATGTCCCTGACACTGTGAGGCAGCTGCTACAGTCTATGGGAAATGTCATGGATTTATTGAGGCACATACAACTCTTTCAGACATTGGGAGCCAGTCAGAGAGCTTCAAGTGTAGGTACAAATTCCTGTGAAGTAGTTCCTGAGAGTGCAGATGAGGTTGAAACAAATCCCTGAGTGTAACCAGGAAATTACATCAAAAGGGAAAGTTTATTTTTTTTTCCCTAGGGTGAGGTGAGCAAGCCTGTAGTGATATTGAGGGATCCAACCAGGTGTGGTGGGAACGTGATAGCAACACTGTCCATTTGGGCATGCATGGTATCATTGAAGCTGAACTAAACTGCGTTTGTTGATGACCTCAGTAAATCCTGATTCATGCAATGATGGCAGGTCGAGATCACCATGATATAGTACTGCAGTGCAGATGCCCATGGCTCCTTTTAGTGATTTATTGGTGAATGAGCTAGTCATGTCAAATGAGCACATGGACACTACACTGATATTGATGCACACATTTCGTGTTGCCCTCACAGATGTGATTGAATCCTTGACTGTGTGAACAGATAACTTGCACTAAATTTCTTGGGTGTTTCGCCAACCATTTACCATTTAGCCACTTTATTCTGGGTAAGATTAGTCTGAGCCATTGTGCCTATTATACAAATAAATTAGGTGGTAAATGAATTTCAGTGCTGGTGTGGTGCCAGGTATATAGGCCTCATGTCCCAAAGACTGACAGGTCATTTTAAATAGCATGCCCCTTTAGCTCTTCAGAACAAATGACCATTCCCACCAGCTTGCTCTTGCAAAACACAAGTGCCCAGCATGAGATGTGATTTTGCAATTGCAAAGCATTTACTGAATTATGCAGACTGTGCAAGGAATTATATTGACAAATACCTAGGATCATTAATTGGATGTGGCACATTTGTGTATGTTGACACTATCTTGTAATATGCAGAGCTATGTTCTTTGCAGACAGAAATAAAATATACTTGCACTATGCCTATTTCACTTCAACAAAATGGATGACAATCACTTACTGCTTCATTTCTCAGAGGAATGCCTTGACCAAATAGAGTTAATGTGCCTAGTTTAAATATTAATCAAAGCCTGGCTGCTAACTGTCAATAAATGGTAATGGATGCATTCTTCATGACAACATCTCCAACTATCAGAATCCTCTTATCACTCTATTTCCTCCCATGAAGCAGTGGTCTTCCTCTTTAATTTGTAAACTTGCACAATGTCGTGTTGAAAGCAAGAAGAAAAACTTCAACAAAATGTATCTTTTTTCAGTAATGCTCAAATTCTGTACCATAAATCATTACTTCTCAAATCAATCCTTGGTTATCCTGAACCCCAAACCAAACTGATGACCTTCAAATGTGTAGATTACCTCTTGTAACCCACCAAAGTAAAACAAATAATCCGTTAAGAGTTCAGGAGGTTGCTGGTTTCTGACACAATTCTGGATTCGGGCAGTATTCTGGAAAGTCTGTCTGACTGAGGGACCATGTAAATATGGAATAACTCATGAACTCTTTCAAGACATCTTCCTTGTGTGGCTGAAACATCTTAAAACTCCTTAACAGCTCGGAAAGACTGGAGATTCTGTTTCAAAGTTCACAGCTTTGAGATTTCTACCAACTAAACTCTCACAGCTTGGAAATCTTTCCAAGAGAAAGCAAAACTGTCTTTTGACTGGAATAAGTTTCTTTCTTTTGAAGGTGTCCTGTTACTGATCCCTGGCCTTTTGTTTCTGTACGTCATTAAACTCAACTTTGTGGACATTAAGCAAATGACTCCCCAAGTAGTTGATTGAATCGTTTAGCCGAGGCATAAGTCCACACATTACCAAAAGAGAAAATGCTGGAAAATCTCAGCAGGTCTGGCAGCATCTGTAAGGAGAGAAAAGAGCTGATGTTTCAAGTCTAACTGATCCTTTGTCAAAGACAGGGCGAGAGAGACAAAGGAAAATCCTGTCAGAGAGAAGAGCAGTAATTCTTCAGGGTAGGCATTCCTGGAAGAAAGGTGGCAGTGGGTTAAACACTGGATTACTGCGGATGCTGGAATCTGAAACCAAAAGAGAAAATGCTGGAAAATCTCAGCAGGTCTGGCAGCATCTTAAGGAGAGAAAAGAGCTGACGTTTCGAGTCTAACTGACCTTTTGTCCACAAATTACATTATTTTCACGAAAGAAAGGTCTATGAAAATGGACAATCTTTGTTGCATTCCATAGCAAAGATTTTATGAATTAATGTCATGGCTCCAAGTGTGAATTTACTCAAATAATTAAGATAGTCAACAACTCCTGCTGCATCTCTCTGTCAACTAACAGCTATCCAACTCATCAGCAATATTTTCTCATGCAATAAACTGTTGTTTTCTCTCTAAAGTTGGCTTTCTTGTATTTCAGTCCTGATGATTGTAAGAAAAACATTTTGATTTAATTAACAGAACTTTCCGTTCTCTTGAGAAAATACAACAAAAGCGGTAAAATCAGCTTCTTAATATTGAGAAATTCCTTCCACGAAAGTCAGAGCAGTTACTCGGCAACACCAGCTCATCATCCACGCGTGTCGTCATCCAACCCTGTCGTCATTACAACATAAGATTAGGGAGGGTGGTAAAAAAGGAGGGGGTTTGGTGTTGTTAATTAGAAATGGTATAATGGCTGCAGAAAGGCAGTTCACGGGGGATCTGCCTTTGGAGGTAGTATGGGCTAAAGTCAGAAATAGGAAAGGAGCAGTCACATTGTTGGGTGTTTACTATATATTTACCATCTACCACCACTCTCTGACTTCGACCGGCTAGCCAGTTCTCTATCCAACTGGCCAAATTTCCCACTATCCCATGCCTCCTGACTTTCCACATAAGCCTACCATGGGGAAACTTATCAAATGCCTTACTAAAATCCATGTACACTACATCCACTGCTCTACCCTCATCCACATGCTTGATCACCTCCTCAAAGAATTCAATAAGACTTGTAAGGCAAGACCTATCCCTCACAAATCCATGCTGGCTGTCCCTAATCAAGCAGTGTCTTTCCAGATACTCATAAAACCTATCCTTCAGTACGCTTTCCATTACTTTGCCTACCACCAAAGTAAGACTAACTGGCCTGTAATTCCCAGGGTTATCCCTATTCCCTTTTTTGAACAGGGGCACAACATTCGTCACTCTCCAGTCCCCTGGTACCACCCCCGTTGACAGTGAAGACGAAAAGATCATTGCCAGTGGCTCTGCAATTTCCTCTCTTGCTTCCCACATAATCCTAGGATATATCCCGTCAGGCCCGGGGACTTGTCTATCATCAAGTTTTTTTAAAATGCCCAACACATCTTCCTTCCTAACAAGTATCTCCTCTAGCTTACCAGTCCGCTTCATACTCACCTCTTCAACAATACGGTCCCTCTCATTTGTAAATACGGTCCCTCTCATTTGTAATTGGTTTTAAAACAAGATTGATCACTTGATTTTAAACAAGATAACGTTAGGGTCTAGGCTATATCCTTGATATATTTGCTGGGGATTTGGTCTGGTCCATAACAAACTCGAATTCTACCATCTGCTGTGGCTGGATTTGAATCCAGGTCCCCAGAATATTACCTGGGTCTCTGGATTAACAGTCCAAAAATATTACCACTAGGCCATAGAATAGAATAGAATCCCTATAATGTTGGAGCTGGCCATTTAACCTATTGAGGCCACACCAACCTTCTGAAGAGCATCCCATTCAGACCAACTCTATCTTAGTAGCCCTGCATTTCTCATGGCTAATCCACCTAGCCTGCACTCCCCTAGATACAATGGATAATTTACCATGGCCAACCCACCTAGCTTGCACTACTTTGGGCTGTGGAAGGAAACTGGAGCAACAGGAGGACACCCACGCAGAGAACATGCAAAAAAAGTCACCTGAGGATGGAATTGAACCCAGGTTTCTCGCACTGTGCAGCAGCAGTACTAACCACTGTGCCACCATGCAACTCTGCCATCAGCTACCCTTTTTCTGCTAATCTGCTGCAAAGTATTTGCCAGCACCATGACAGCAGGGAAGTTAGACTCAGCCATCCGAGGAATTATGGTGAAGGTGAACCAGATAAAGGGGACTCCACACAAAATCTGCTTCCATTTCTTATCCAGGCTCCACCAGTCAGTCACTGTCCCACATGACGCCTTATTTCTTGAAGGTCTGTGCCTGCCATCTGAAGTCCATGGCTGTATAAAACCTAAGAGACCTCTGCTCAAGAGCAACTCATCATTCAGAACATATCACCACCTCTGCAGAAATCAAACAGTTGCACAACAAAGGAACACAAGGAACAAAATGGTTGGAAATCTGGACAATAACTGTTATGCCATATTCTCACTCTGTTGGCTAGTTTTATTAAAGTCATCAATTATAGACATTCTATATTTGAAGAGTGTAAATATCTTTCTTTTGTGCCACTTCCATGATTGAAACTGTATTGCCCTGTTAATCCGTTTGATGATGAATGGGAAGACATTAATGTTGACCAAAAGGGAATATGAAGGTGGTGTGTGGCTGTTGGTTATGAAATGGAGGGTGATAATGGGGAGCTATGGAATGGAGGAAAGTGGCTGCTGCGTAGATGAATCCTATTTGGAATTGAAATGAACCATGAGTGTATCCCTGGTGTCCTTGGCAGCAGTATGTGGAGCTGATGCTGCATTGCCCTCATCATGGCCCTTGACTTCCTCCGTCTCCTCAGAACCTGTACTCAGCTCATCATTCCTCTTGCTGTTTCAAATCCCACTGCTGTGTAACGTAATCATACACCACAACCATTCTCAGCACTCTGGCTTCAGTTCAATAAAGGATGTACAGTGCCTTGTGGTACAGCTTCAGCATATTGTTAAATCATGCACCTCACAGTCACATCTCGTCCTTCTTCCTTTGGTTTCATCAGGATCCATGTTTAACGTGGATTTTCTTTCCATTTAAGCAGCCCCCATTGACTCTGCTTCCAGATGTAATGGTATTTGGGCAGAGAGTGAGCTGCTGCAGAACAAAAGTGTCAGGGCAGCTGCCTAGGAATGTTGCACACACCTGTAAAAACAGCAATGTAGTTGCCGTCCCGCCCACTGTCCTGGGCGGCACGGTGGCACAGTGGTTTGCACTGCTGCCTCACAGTGCCAGAGACCCGGGTTCAATTCCCACCTCAGGCAACTGTCTGTGTGGAGTTGGCACATTCTCCCCGTGTCTGCATGAGTTTCCTCCGGGTGCTCCGATTTCCTCCCACAATTCAAAAATGTGCAGGTTAGGTGAATTGGCCACGCTAAATTGCCTGCAACGTTAGTTGAAGGAGTAGATGTAGGGGAATGGGTCTGGGAGGGTTGCTCTTCGGAGGGTCAGTGTGGACTGTTGGGCCGAAGGGCCTATTTCCACACTGAAAGTAATCTAATCGAATTATACCTGGTTGCCATTCGTCTGGAGGCCCTGCCAGATTGCAGCCAAATATCAAATCTGAGCTCCTGGACAGTTCCATAGGTAAAGCAGAGGGATAAGAATGAGCCAGAAGTTATGGTGCATGTGGGTACTGATGACACAAACGGAGAAAATACCAGAATTCTATGGTCAGATTTTCAGTAATTTAAGAGCAAGTTAAAGCAAATAGGACCTCAAAATAGTATTGTTTGGTTTAATATCATATAATAATCAGAATTGAAATAATAAGATAGGAATGATAAATTCCTGGTTTCGGATTATTTTTTATTCATTCACAGAATGATTGCCCATCCTTAAATTTAAGAGTCAACCACATTGCTGTGCGTATCAAGTCACGTGTGGGCCAGACCAGGTAACAATGGCCGATTTCCTTCCCTCAAGGACATCAGTGAGAGAGATTTTTTTTAATGACAATCGACTACGGATTCATGGTCATCATAAGACTCTTAATTCCAGATTCTTCTTGAATTCAAATTCACCATCTGCTGTGGTGAGATTCAAACCGAGGTCCACAGGTCTCTGGACTAATAATCTAGCAATAATCCAACTAGGCCAACACCTTACTGGATATATTTTCGATGTTGAACAGACTTTGGGGAGTCAGGATATATTGCAGGAAGGAGGGCTTCAAATCCTTAGGATATAATTGGTTTATTCAGAAGTTTTTTTATGTGCGCGATGATCTCAATTTTGTTATTTTTTAGAAACCTTAACATTATTCACCGGCTGTTTGACCTCATTGCTCTGTGTTTATGCAATTAATCTAGTGCCTTGATTGGAAGTGTTGTTTAAATCACCATCCTCTTAATGCTGGTTGTGAAATGCTTTTACAGTTACAATCTAAACTACTCATCCATTAAAGTCCCTTCCATTTTCTCAGAGACAAAGCATCTCTGTCTTTATCTTCATGACGTTTCAGATGAAAATCGTGAATCTAATGAATCAAACTTCTGTACATATTTAGAACTGACTGTACTTTCACAAAGTTTAACAAGTCAATAATGCTCAAGTTTGTTGATTGAAGGAAATTTCAAGTATTAGATCATCTTTTAATAATGCAAAAAGTGTCAGTGATAAATATTTCTTCTTAACAGAACATCTTTTCTCTGAATAGCAGAGACATTCTAAATTCTAGTTGAGAAAAATGACTGGAGGTGTACTCTGATAGTGCTGGCTGGTGTCCCCTGAGGCAACCCAAGAGACAATCCTATTCAGAGAGAAGTACGTACCTCAGCCCTTTAAAACACAAGAACATTAAAACTTGGAACAGGATGAGGCAATTCAGCAACTCAATCCTGTTCTGCCATTTAGTACGATCTCTTAACCTGAGAACATAATGCATGATTCAATAAGTTCAAAGGTGATTATTTTAGATCTACATGCTGTTCTTTGACAATAAGATCTTCAGACATGAGGTTATCATTCAAATGTACATGGGTGACATTGAGCACTCTACCTCTATTGTTTTTATGGAAACTGTTTCTTCAGCTTTCGAGCAAAATGAATTCTGTTTACCTAAGTTGAACATTGCAAACTCCGAAGTCTTGAGCAACCAAAGTACCCTTGTCACTGGCAAATACAACTCACCTACTTGAAAGTCTACTCTTGATCATCAGTAAAGTGATGGAAGGAGTAATTTACAGTGCTGTCGAATAGCATCTGCTCAGCAATAACCTGCTCACAGGAGCTCATTTTGGGTTCTATCAGGAACCCTCAGCTCTTGATCTCATTACAGCCTTGGTCCAAAGGTAAGGACTGAATACCAGAGTTGAGTTGAGAGCGACTGACTTTGAAATCAAGGCAATATTTGATCCTGTGACTATAAGGAGCCCTAGGAAACTATATTTAATGGGAGTCAGGAGGAAACTGATTGTAGTCAAGCCTAACACAAAGAAAGATGGCCAAGTTGTTCAAAGTTACTCTACTCAGCTCTGGGACATGTCGGCAGGAGTTCCTCAGGCTGGTTTCTAACTATCTTCAGCTGTTTCAGCAATGACCTTCCCTCCATCATAAGATTAAGAATACAGATATTTGCTGAAATCCTCAGCTATTGAAGCAGTCCATGCCCACAGGGAGTGAGGAGTGGACAAGTCCCAGTCTTGGGCTGTTGTGTGATAAACAGCATTCAAGAGAGAATCTAACAGCCTGTTATTGACAGTTAACAGCATTTCCATCTTTGAATTCAACACTATCTTGTGTGTCATGTGAGAGAATTATGAATTCTCCTTCAAGACACACATCATTCCACCTTGGAATGATGTTCTTGGAACTCCCTTTCTAACACACTGTCCCTACACCAGATGCACTGCAGTGATGCATGAAGGAAATTCACAACCACCTTCTGAATGATAATTAGAAATGAACACTAAATGCTGGCTTTGCAGGGACACTTACATCCCATGAACCAGATTCCATCTGCTGCATTGGCCTGTACTTCAATTAATCCCAGACTGCCTGTCCAAACACATACTGAGCTCCAACCACATTACAAAAACAGCCTCTGTCCATTTTCAATACATTGCTGGATGCTACCTTCAGTTCATCCAATCTGCAACTGAAATCTTCAATCTCAACATTGCCCCCCTGTCTTTCCTCTCCATTGATGGCTGGAGATAATCGGTGAATATCCTATAGCCAGTGAAGTAAGCACAACCAATGAAAGCTCAACCTAATCCATTCTCCAAGTTAGACACGGACTTTGGAATCAATCCGAAGGCTGTTTCAATTTCCATTTTTATGTTAACTATTAATTATTAATACTTTTTGAACTCATGATTCTCTTCCTTTGATCTTTCTTAAACCTTTTATCTTTCTTGATAAAACTTACGGTCACCTTTCCCAACATCTTCTTTGGCTAAGAATTAACTCTATTTTTTTTAAAATCTTGGGACACTTTTCTACACAAATGGTACTATATGAGTAGGTGATGACTTTTGCTGCTGTGCTTACCTGCTTAATTTACTTTTTACCAAACAAATCATGATGGCCCCTAGTTGTATATCATGTGAGTCACTTGAATACCATTTATTCAACCAGGTTAATACCCAGCGAGATTGACTGACGGAATGCAGAGCATTCCTGGCTCATATGACCATTTTCTCAAAGCCAATTGCTATGAATTTCTGTTAGAAAATATTTTCCAGTCACTTTCTCTTTCTCTATCTTTCTCTCACAGACTCTGAAAACACGCAAAGTCCTCAGTGTGTTTTGAACCAGATGTGAAAGCCCTCAGTTTTCAACAGCAAATTTAGTACATTGGTCAGAAATAAGTCTTCAACATTTTGGAAAATGTAAAACCTATCCATAAGAAAAGTAAATGCTTCAAAACCTCAGGCATGATTAATGGCTCTTACATTTCTAACATTGGAGTCCAGAAATTATTGTTGGCGGCAGTATTTACTTTAAATTCCTTCATTAAATTAGCAAACAGATTAATTTTGGGTTTAGTGTTGATCCAATATTCCAGTGAACAAAATTTGCAAATTCTTGACAGTTAAAGGTCAAGTAGTATTATTTCAGATGAACCTGTTTCACCTTTGATTTTATTCAGTGCTCGTTAATTTAGTGAATATTTGCTTGAGTTTTCACATGACAGCAACTTATAGCATGCTTTGTCTACTTCTGGCAAAATCATAGTAGTATTCCTCGTTGTATGAGTGTATGCATTTTCATAGGAGATAATAACCAGACAGTCCAGATTGAATATAAATGTGCTTCAGTGATCAGTTTTTGAAAGTAAAAGATTTCATCAATCACTTACTAAAAGTAAATTGCTTTATTGATTATTATTTAAATTATCTTTGTGTTCCTTGATCACCTATTGATTCTGGTCATTGATGAACAGGGAATCAGTGATCATTTGAATTGAACATAACTGATTTCTCTGGTCATTTAATGAAAGTAAATTGCTTTATCAATCACTTATCAGACATAAATGTGTTTCATGGAATTTGTATTGAAAATAAATGTGTTTTAAAGCTGATCCCTTTGAATGAAGGTGTGTCAACTAAATAGTTATTCCCAACTTTTATTGTTAACAGTATTTTTGGGCCTATCATATGCTTAATATTTAATCCAAATTGTAAGTTATTCTGTTTAAATGAATTGACATTATATCATAAATGTGATGACTATTTGTGAAAGTTTGTAAAATACACCTGTACTAGTGGATACGAGCAGTATAGATGCATGTTCTTGTACAGCAGATTTTGAAAACAGATGCATCATCTTGGTTATGATACTGAAGATTAGTAACATTGAAAATTGCAGCATCTGTATAAAGGGAGAATATAGACAGTGACAGTTGCAGTGTGAAGAGAGAGGTGGAGGTCAAGAGTTCCGAGACTATGTTTAAGAAGAATTTCTCCAACAGAATGTTTCCAACCCAACAAGGAATGGAACACTGTTAGACCTGGTTCTTGCGGATTGAGTGGGCCAAATCGGTCATGTTTCAGTGATAAAAACATTTAAGGGACAGTGATATTTTAATCAAAAGGTTGGATTGATAGTGGAAAAGGTCAAAAGCACTCCAGGCTAAGAATAATTAATAGGTGTAAACCAACTTCAATGTGGCAAAAACAGTACTAGTCCAAATTCATTGGAGTCACATGTTGGCAGGAGAAACTGCATCAAAATGTCTGGTGCTAGAAAAGCACAGCAGGTCACGCAGCATCCGTGGAGCAGGAGAGTCAATGTTTCAGGCATAAGCTCTTCATCCTGCTCCTCAGATGCTGCCTGACCTGTTGTGCTTTTCCAGCACCACACTTTTTGACTCTGATCTCCCGCATGTGCAGTCCTCACTTTTTCCTTGGAGAAAACTGCAGCTGAACAATGGGTTACCTTCACAGAAGAGATGGGTTTAGTCAAGATATACGGTCAAGGCATATTCCAACAAAAGGGAACAGGTAGGGCAAACAAACCGAGAGCTCCCTAGATGACAAAATTAAAATCGAGGAGAAAAAGTGTACTTGAGACAGCTAAATATGATTGAGAACCAGACTGAAGACAGAACATTCAGATGGAAGATGGAAAAACAAATAAGAGAAACAAAGAGGGAGCAATGAAAATAAACTGTCAGCTAAAATAAAGGAGAGTATTACATTCTTCTTTGAACACACAAGTAGTTAAAAAAAGTCATAAAATAAGGAGTAGGGACAGTTAGGGAGCAAATGGAAGCAACAAGTAAAACTATGGTGTTAAATGAATACCTTACATCTGTCTTTATCAGGGAAGAAGATGCAATCCAGACACGAGAAGAGTGCTTAATTGATAAGAACAACTATTTGATTGGCTACAAGTCATAATGTGGATAAGGCACTGGAACAAGATTATGATGCATCCAAGAGGGAAGTTACAGTAAACATAATGGGGGCACTAGCCACAATTTTTAAGTCTTCCTGAACTCAGAAGGTGATGTCAAAGGATTGAAGACTTGCAAAGACTAAACCTTCAGCCACACTATTAGTATTTATCTACCAATATGGAGAATTGCCCAAATATTTGCAAGCTGTAAAGAATACAAAAAATACAACCCATCCAATTTGCAGCCCATCCATTTACTTTCAATCATCAGTAAACTGATAGTGGAAGTCACTGAAGTGCTGTCAAAAGGCACTTACTCAGCAAAAGCTTGCTCTACTTGGGTTTTGCCAGTGTCACTCAGTTCCTCAGCCATTTACAGCCCTGCTTCAAACATAGACATCAAACTCCAGAACTCCAGAAGTGAGGTGATAGTAAAGGACCTTGTCATCAAAGCAGCAGTTGAATGAACGTAGTATCAAGCACTTCAAATAAATGTACATAATGAAGAGAAAACTCTCCAATTTGTTGGGGTCATAATCAGGACAAAGGAAGATGGTAACAACGTCTGGAGGTCAGGCATCTCAGTGACAGTGATTGCTGCAGGAATTCCTCAGTGTAGTGTGCTCGGCCCAACCATCTTCAACTACTTTAACAATGATCTTCCCTCCATCACGAGGTCAGAAGTGGGGATGTTTGTTCATGATTGCATAATGAGACTTGGGATTCCACTTCATGGGGCATTGGCATCAGTTTTGGAACAGGGGGAACCTGTACCGTTGGGACGGTCTCCACCTGAACCGATCAGGTACCAATGTTCTAGCGAAGAGGATAAATAGGGTGGTCAGTAGGACTTTAAACTTTTGAGTTGGGGGGGAAGGGAAAGTGAAAGCGACAGGGAGTATGGCGTTAAATGGAAAGATAAGCAGCAGGATAGCATGTGTCCAGGCGGATTTAAAATTGAGGCAGACTGAGAATGCAGAAAAAAGCAAGGATAACTTAGGACATCATATGACTTCCAATATCTCTAATGTTAAGAAAGTTAGCATTAAGGCACTTTACCTGAATGCTCGTAGCATTCATAACAAAGCAGATGAACTAATGGCACAGATAATAGTGAATGATTATGATGTGGTAGGCATCACAGAGACTTGGTTACAGGGGGGTCAGGACTGGCAGTTAAACCTCCAAGGTTTTTCAACTTATTGAAAAGACAGGGAGGTGGGCAGAGGGGGTGGGGTTGCCTTGTTAGTTAAGAACAAAATTAAATCTATGGCATTGAATGACATAGCGTCGGATGATGTGGAGTCTGTGTGGGTGGAATTGAGGAACCACAAAGGCAAAAAAAAACATAATTGGAGTTGTGTATAGACCTCCTAACAGTAGTCAGGACCAGGGATGCAACATGTACCAGGAAATAGAGAAGGCATGTCAGAAAGGCAAGGTCACATTGATCATGGGACACTTCAATATGCAGGTGGACTGGGTAAATAATGTTGCTAGTGGATCCAAAGAAAGGGAATTCATGGAATGCTTACAGGATGGCTTTTTGGAACAGCTTGTCATGGAGCCCACAAGGAAGCAGGCTATTCTGGACCTAGTGCTTTGCAATGAACCAGACTTTATAAAAGATCTTAAAGTAAGGGAACCCTTAGGAAGTAGCGATCATAATATGGTAGAGTTCAGTCTGGAGTTTGAAAGAGAGAAGGCAAAATTAGATGTAATGGTGTTACAGTTAAATAAAGGTAATTATGAGGGCATGAGAAGGGAACTGACAAAAATAGACTGGAAGCAGAGGCTAACCGGGAAGACAGTAGAGCAAAAATGGCAGGAGTTTGTGGGTATAATTGAGGACACTATGCAGAGGTTCATCCCCAAGAAAAGAAAGATTATCCAGGGAGGGATTAGACAACCATGGCTGACAAAGGAAGTCAGGAAATCTATTAAAGAAAAAGAGAGATCCTATAAAGTGGCCAAGAACAGTGGGAAATCAGAAGATTGGGAAGGCTACAAAAAGAAACAGAGGATAACAAAGAGAGTAATAAGAAATGAGAGGATCAAATATGAAGGCAGGCTAGCCAGTAATATTAGAAATGATAGTAAAAGTTTCTTTCAGTACATAAGAAACAAACGACAGGCAAAAGTAGACATTGGGCCACTTCAAACTGATGCAGGAAGCCTAGTGATGGGAGATAAGGAAATAGCAGGAGAACTTAACAAGTACTTTGCATCAGTTTTCACAGTGGAAGACATGAGTAATATCCCAACAATTAAAGGGAGTCAGGGGGCTGAGTTGAGTATGGTTGCCATTACTTTTGCTAGAAAAGTTAAAAAGTCTTAAAATTGATAAATCTCCTGGCCCCGATGAGATACACCCTAGAGTTCTGAGAGAGGTGGCTGAGGAAATAGCAGAGGCATTGGTTGAGATCTTTCAAGAGTCACTGGAGTCAGGAAAGGTCCCGGATGCTTGGAAGATGGCTGTTGTAACCCCCTAGTTCAAGAAAGGATCAAGACAAAAGATGGAAAATTATAGGCCAATTAGCTTAACCTCGGTTGTTGGTAAAATTCTAGAATCCATCTTTAAGGATGAGATTTCTAAATTCTTAGAAGAGCAGAGTCTGATTAGAACAAGTCAACATGGATTTAGTAAGGGGAGGTCATGCCTGACAAACCCGTTGGAATTCTTTGAAGAGGTGACAAGTAGGTTAGACCAGGGAAACCCAGTGGATGTGATCTATCTAGACTTTCAAAAGGCCTTTGATAAGGTGCCACGCGGGAGGCTGCTGAGCAAGGTGAGGGCCCATGGTGTTCGAGGTGAGCTGCTGGGATGGATTGAGGATTGGCTGTCTAACAGAAGGCAGAGAGTTGGGATAAAAGGTTCTTTTTCAGAATGGCAGCCGGTGACGAGCGGTGTCCCGCAAGGTTCAGTGTTGGGGCCACAACTATTCGCATTATATATTAATGATTTGGATGCGGGGACTGGGGGCATTCTAGCGAAGTTTGCAGATGATACGAAGTTAGGTGGACAGGCAGGAAGTGCTGAGGAAATGGGGAGGCTACAGAAGGATCTAGACAGTTTGGGAGAGTGGTCCAGGAAATGGCTGATGGAATTCACCATGAGCAGGTGTGAGGTCTTGCACTTTGGCAAAAAGAATATAAGCATTGACTACTTTCTAAATGGTGAGAAAATTAGTAAAGCCAAAGTACAAAGGGATCTGGGAGCGTTAGCCGAGGATTCTCTAAAGGTAAACATGCAGGTTGAGTCCATGATTAAGAAAGCGAATGCAAGGTTGTCACTTATCTCAAGAAGGTTGGAATATAAAAGCAGCGATGTGCTACTGAGACTTTATAAAGCTCTGGTTAGGCCCCATTTGGAGTACTGTGTCCAGTTTTGGTCCCCACACCTCAGGAAGGGCATACTGGCACTGGAATGTGTCCAGCAGAGATTCACACGGATGATCCCTGGAATGGTAGGTCTAACATATGAGGAACGGCTGAGGATCCTGGGATTGTATTTATTGGAGTTTAGAAGATTAAGGGGAGAGTTAATAGAGACGTACAAGATAATACATGGCTTGGAAAGGATGGATGCTAGGAAATTGTTTCCGTTAGGTGAGGAGACTAGGACCCGTGGACACAGCCTTAGAATTAGAGGGGGTCAATTCAGAACAGAAATGCGGAGACATTTCTTCAGCCAGAGGGTGGTGGGCCTGTGAAATTCATTGCCACGGAGTGCAGTGGCGGCCGGGACACTAAATGTCTTCAAGGCAGAGATTGATAGATACTTGTTGTGTCCAGGAATTAAGGGCTACGGGGAGAACGCTGGTAAGTGGAGTTGAAATGCCCATCAGCAATGATTGAATGGCGGAGTGGACTCGATGGGCTGAATGGCCTTACTTCCACTCCTATGTCTTATGGTCTTAATGTCCAGAACCATTTGTGATTCCTCAGTCACTGAAGCAGCTCGTGTACATATGCAGGCTTATGGTGATCAGTATCAAGCAACATTTGCACCACACCAGTCCAGGCAATGACTATCTGAAACATAAGGGAATATAACCTTTATTCTTTTATATTCAATTACATTGCCATTGCTGTATCCACAATTCACAGCATCCTGCATGTTCCCTACTGAGGCCAACCATATAAATACTGTGGCCTTAAAGGCAAGACAGAGGCTGGGAAATCTGCAACAAGTGACTGACTGACTCCCAATGCCTGACCACCACATACAACGTATAAGCCAGGAATGGGATTGATTTTTCCAGTTGTTTGAATAGGTATAGTTCCCACAATGCTCATGAAGCTCATGACCATCAAAGACAAAACACCCTACTTGATCAGCATTCCATCCATCCCCTCATTACTGACGGTGGCAGCAATGTGTACCATTTACAAGATGAATTTCAGTGATTCACCAAGGCTACCCTGACTGTACCATCCAAATCCGAACATCTATCTACATCTAGAAGGACAAGGGAAGCAGATGCATGGTAGAGCCACCATCTCCCAAACCATGCAGTGTTTTGATATGTGATAAACATTAAGGAAGATAATAACAGACTTCAGGAGCACATGGACAGACTGATGAAATTGTCAGACACATGAGCCCAGACTTTTATGCTGCTTTCCATGTCAGAATTGAGGTAGGAAACGTTAAAAATCATGGCAAAGTCTTCAGTCTTGGATTCCCATATCCCACTCACATTGTGTGGAATTTTGAGCGCTCTTGGAATAAGATATGGTTAATGAGCCTGCCCTGAGTAATCCCACACTTGCTGTCTTGTGGAGGTGGGCATTTTATGAAGTCAGGAATAATTGTTAAACATTAAAAAGAACTCCTGATGTTGGAAATCTGAAACAGAAACAAAAATTATTGAAGAAATTCAGCAGGCTGGGCAACAGGAAGAATGCCTCATCTCTCACTCTGGGTCCCTTCAATCACATGGCATCAACATCACCTTCACTGGTTTCCTCATCTCCCCTCTCCCCAGCTCATCCCAGATCCAACCTACAACTCAGCACCGCTTTCTTGACCTGTCCTACCTGTTCATCTTCCTTCTCACTTATCTGCTCCACCCTCTTCACCAACCTATCACTATTATCCCCCACTTGTCACCTTCCCACTGACCTTCGCCATCCCCACCCCAGCCCCACCTCCTCCCCCCATGTTTATCGTTGATTGCCCTTCCCCCTCCACATTCCTGCTCCTTGGATGCTGCCTGACCCACTGTGCTCTTCCAAGGCCACACATTTTGACTCCAACATCTGTAGAGATAGAAATAGGGTTAATATTCCGAGTATAGTGAGCCTTTTTTCAGTATTGAAGAGATAATTCTGTATGTTCTTGCCCCTTGGAACTAATGGGCCTGCCTGAGTAGTGCTGTATGTGAATTTTCGGAAGGAAGTAGAAGTAAGCTGGGCAGGGTTAGGGGATTATGAGCTTGCGAGGTAAAAACAATGACTGCCGATGCTGGAAACCAGATTCTGGGTTAGTGGTGCTGGAAGAGCACAGCAGTTCAGGCAACATCCAAGGAGCAGCGAAATCGACGTTTCGGGCAAAAGCCATTCATCAGGAATAAAGGCAGTGAGTCTGAAACGTGGAGAGATAAGCCACGCTGATGAAGGGCTTTTGCCCGAAACGTCGATTTCGATGCACTTTGGATGCTGCCTGAACTGCTGTGCTCTTCCAGCACCACTAATCCAGATTATGAGCTTGCAGTTAGTGGGGAGGCGATACCAGATAAGTGACCATTGGCTGATATTCTGAAGAAGGTTTACTGGACTCAAAATATTAGCTATTTTCTCTCTCCACAAATGCAGCCAGAGCTGCTGAGTTTCTCCAGCAGTTTTTGGTACCAGTTATGCCACAGATGAATCACTAATGATGGGTGTCCTGAGTTCCAAATGGGGACCCAAAATAAATGACAGCCACCTGTTCCTGAAATTCATTCATTGAACAGCTTTAAGATTAAAAGAAATGTGTTCTTTCAGTTTGAATTGTTAGATGCCATATTGTAAGTAAGGTTCAGTTTTATTGAATTGATTCATTATAGGATACAACAAAGGTAACTTGGCCACTAATAATAGTAAAAAAAGGAAAATGCTGGTGTGACAGCATCTGTGGAGAAAGCTCATTCTCACTTCAAGCTACTTGCCCTTAAACCCAAGAGTCTATCAGCACCCTGCATGAGTCTGAGAGAGCCTGTCTCTCTCTGTGGGGTATGTGGAGCATTCCTTGTTCCAGTTGTGTTCAGGCCTCCTCCCACTATCTTTCTCCACCATGTTGATAGCATCATTGGTGTTGTTTCCTGCTCTTGTCAAGAATTAGAAAAAAATCATTCACTTTGTTTCCATCTCCTGTCATTCTCTCACCTTCATCTGGTGCATCTCTTCACTTCCCTTCTTTCACTTCTCAGTTTCCATTTCTGAGGATTGGATGTCCACCAATATCCATCAGCAAACCATTGGCATTCACATTTTCCTGAACTACAACTCCCTTGCTCTGCTTTATTTTAGGACTCCATTTAGTTTCCTAATGTTTCGTCTCTGTGACATCTACTCCAATTATAATTCTGCCTGTAGGTCCTCCTCTTTCCTCAAGCGAGGATTCCTCCCACCATAGTTGAAAGGTACCACAGGTGATGATGGCCTAGTGGCGTTAATTCAGAGATCCAGATAACGTTCTGGGGTCCTGGGTCCAAATCCCACCACAGCAGATAGTGGAATCTGAATTCAATAAATATCTCAGATTAAGAGTCCAACGATGACCATGATTCCATTACCAATTGTCAGAAAACCTATCTGGTTCACTGATGTCCTTTAGGGAAGGAAACTGCCAACCTTCTCTGGTCTGGCCTATATGTGACTCCTAACCCACAACAATGTGATTGACTCTTAACTTAATTAGGGATGGGCAATAAATGCTGCCTAGCCAGGGATACCCTCATCCCCGAATGAATAGAGAGAAAAGGTGCATCCGACCCATTTCTGCCCTGACTCCTTCTTTTCTCCCTCAGAACAATAAGGGTTTATTTGTCCTCACTTTCCACTTCACCAGTCTCCATGTCCAAAGGATTATCCCACACTATTTCTCCCACCTCCAGCAAGATGCCATCAAATAAATCTTTGTCTCCCTTTCCTTGTCAACATTCCTGGGGGACTGTTCCCTTAGTGGAACTTTAACAAATTCCCTGTCCCTCCTAATACTTCCTTGCCCATCATGGCATCTTCCCACGCAATTTCAGAAGGAGTAACACTCATAGTGTCATAGACTTATACAGCATGGAAACAGACCCTTTGATCTGACTCTTTAATGCCTACCAGATTTCCTAAACCAATCTAGTCCCATTAGTTAGCATTTGACCCATATCCCTCTGAACCCTTCCTATTCATGAACCCATCCCAATGCTTTTTAAAATGTAATTGTACCAGCCTCCACTATCTCCTCTGGCAACTCATTCCGTACATGCACAGCCATCTGTGGGAAACATTTACCCAAATTCCTTTTAAATATTTCCTCTCTCACCTTAAACCTATGCCCTCTTGCTTTGGACTCTCCTATCCTGGCTATTTGCCCTATCCATATCCCTCAGTCTCCAATGCTCCAGGTTAAAAATCTGCAGCCTATTCAACCTCTTCATATTGCTCAAAGCTTCCAAATCCAGAAACATCTTTGCAAATCTTTTCTGAACACTTTCAAGTTAGAAGGGAGACCAGAATTGAATGCAATATTCGAAAAGTACCTTCACCAGTGTTTATATAGCCACAACACAATGTCCTATACTCAATGCACTGACTAATGAAGGCAAGCAGGCCAAATGCCTTCTTCACCATCCTCTCTACCTGCAAGTCCACTTTCAAGAAATTATGAGCCTGCATCCCGAGACTGCTTTATTCAGCAGCACATCCAGGGCCCTACCATAAATGATATAAGACCAGCTCTGGTTTGCCTTATCAAAATGCAACATCTAACATTTATCTAAAATAACCTCCATCTGGCACTCCTTGGCTCATTTACCCATCTGATCAAGGTCTCGTTTTTACTCTGAGATTACCTTCTTCACTATCTACTATACGACCAATTTTGGTGTCATCTGCAAACTTACTAACTATACCACCTATATTCACATCCAAATCATTTATATAAATGATAAAAAGCAGTGGACCCAGGACTGATCCTTGTGCACACAGTTGATCACTGGTCTCCAGTCTGCAAAACAACTCTTGACCACTGCCCTCTGTCTCCTACCTTCAGGCCAATTTTGTCTCCAGTTGGCTAGCTCTCCCTAGATCCCAGGTAGTCTCACCTTATTAATCAGCATACCATGAGGAACCTTCTCATACATCTTGCTGACACCCATTTGGACAACATCTATCACTCTGTCTTCATCATTCTTCTTTGTCACCTGTTCAAAAAACACAATCAAGTTACTTGCCATTTTATTACTTGGCCACTAGTCTAGTCTAGCCTGCTATTTTCTCAGTGCAGACTTCTCTACAGTGGCAACACAAATTGTTTTGTAGAACAGCCCTGCTGTGTCTGTAAGAATGACATTGAGTTCCTGCCATTTTAATGCATGTTCTTACTCCCATGCTAAAATTTCCATTTCTGCTGTAGTGTTCCTGTGAAGTCCAATACAAGCTGGAGGAACAGCAACTCATTTTTTATCCAGGGTTTACAGCCTTCAACATTGTGTTCAACAACTTCATAGCATGAACACTCTTTTGTTGTGATTTCTGTTACCCCCCAGTGTCTTGTTTATATAAGTTTGCTCTCAGCAAAACACATCTATTTTTGACTATTTCCACAACTATCATTAACACCCACTCCACACAGCAATCACTCCTTCACTACCATTAGCAGTGCCTTTGTTTTTTGCACGAGGCATGCTTCCTACTTGTTTCACTCACTCTTTGTTAACGACATAGCAACTAGCGTTTCGCTGACCTCTTCAATTCTGAAAAAGAATCATTGACGTTGAAACCTTCACTTTGTTTTTCTTTCCAAAAATGCTGCCAGATCTGCTGAGTTTCTCCATCACTCTGTTGTTATAATCTGCATTCATTGTATAAACGTAGAATGGAAATGGGTTCAATAGCAACTTTCCAAAGGTAATTGGAGAAATCAGATGAATGCTCAAAACCAAAAAGAAATCTGCAGGATTATAGGAAAGAGAAAGGGAGTGGAATGAGTTGGATAGCTTTTTTTAAATGAAACAGCAGAGAATTGGTGGCACACGTACATTTGACCACAAATATAGGTGACACTGTTAAGAAGCAATTCCATTTGCAGCAACTGATTACATTTTGCATTGTAATGTTAGAGACAATTCTTGTCATTTTCCTGAACTAGTATGCATTCGCTTACAGAAACAGATTGGAATTAATGGTGTTAGGTTTCTTCTTGTTGATAATGTGTGGGAGTAATGCTGGAGCATTGTGACAGCTAAACACCATTGAATACTTATTACCCATGACATGGTTTTGATGGGGAAATTATAGCAAAAAGCCAGCAGCAGCAATCAGCCCTGCAGAGCAGCAGCATATAATAAAGGGGCAGTCTTGCCAAGCACATACCAACCAGCATTACAGTCAACATTTCAAAATGTTAAACAATATTCTTCACGAGAAGCATTTCAAGTGAATAGAGGAGTCTGCATTACCAGTAACCTCGCCTACAGTATGTTAAGAATTTCTATTTATTGTTAAAATTAATTTCAAAACACCTTCTTAACATTGAGCTTTTTCCTTGCCAGTTAGGTGATACTTCCCCAGCATTTGGTTTTTGATCTAACTCTCCCTTATATTCTCTCTATTTCTTTTTTAAGTATTGGTTTCGACAATGCCCTGCTGATGTTTACATTTCTGTCTTTATGAAGCTAGAAGCGACGCTTGCTTTCAGCTTTTCTTTGCTGCATGTGGCTTCACTGGATTGAAAGTAACAGTTATTTCAACATTGCACAATTTAACTTACACATTTGCAGCAAATCATGAAGTAAATGCTCCTGTGTCTCTACAATCTGACAGCTTTTAAAAACACGATCTCTCTTGATCGTTCAGGTGATGTCATAGAGTCAGAAAGATGTACAGCACGGACACAGACCCTTTGGCCCAACTCATCCATGCCGACCAGATGTCCTAATTTAACCTAGTCACATTTGCCAGCACTTGGCCCCATATCCCTTAAACCCTTCATATTTATATATGCATCCAGATGCTATTTAAATGCTGTAAAAGTGTTAAACAACCCTCGGGTAAACCCCATAACACAGGGGAGACCTCTCCTGTGCTGAAAATGTGTTGCTGGAAAAGCGCAGCAGGTCAGGCAGCATCCAAGGAACAGTAAATTCGACGTTTCGGGCATAAGCCCTTCATTAGGAATGGCCTGGCCAATATGTATCTCTCAACCAACATCACTAAAAACAGATTGTTACAATGCCAGTTGGAGGAACTGCTGCATTTCGTGCATTACCACAGCAAATATCCATCAGAAAGTAAAATCTGAAAAAACTGCAGATGCTGTAAATCAGGAACAAAAACAGAAGTTGCTGGAAAAGCTCAGCAGGTCTGGCAGCATCTGTGAAGAGTGAACATAAACATAAAGTAAACTGTTTTAGGATACTCTGTGGCTACATAAATGCTTTCTTTCTTCGCCCCAACATTCTGCACCATATTTTAACTCGCTTGCTATGATTTTGATCTTAGTAATGTCTGACTAGCTGATCCTGCCCCTTTGCCTTGCTTTCTAAGTCCACACGGTAAAGTCAACATAATAGGTGTTGTAACAGATGCTTTAAAGGTCGATTTTTGGAATAACGCATACAGCTGGGATTATTTGCAAAGTGATTTATTCCCTTTGGCATTGACCATGAGATTTAATTAATGGAGGTACAGTCAAAAGCTGAATAAAAACACAGGAGAAAATGGTACAGTCATGTAATTGAATAGACCCACGCACTGTCATTTTTATATTTGTTAAACAACTTTCTTGATTATGAAGAGCCAAGGATTTTACAAGGTGGTGAAGTTGGACTTTTGAATTCCATAAATTCTGAAGGTTTCCTTTATTTATTCTTGGATGAGCTGAGGCACTGACAAGACTGGATTTATCACCCATGCTTAAATTTCCAAGAGTTTGAGACTGGAGTTTCTAAGCTAATGTAAGTTACTGCTCCCTTTTGTTTGTCTCTTAAGTCTATACTGGGCATCCAAAACTCAAGACTTCAAAATTATCGCTTTCTTACAAAACATCTATTCAGCAACAAAAAGAAAGTTATACTCAGTCAAATTTATACTCCACATATGCAAGTTTTACTGGGCTTGCCAAAGAGTTGGATCGTAAGGAGTAATCCATTTTTTTTAAAAATAGCTGATCAACCGACTTTGTCCTGAGCTAGCTAGCTATCAAGGGGAAAGTGAGGTTTGAAGATGCTGGAGATCAGAGTCGAGAGTGTCTTGCTGGTAAAGCACAGCATCCAAGAGAGCAGGAAAATCACCATTTTGGGCCGAAACCCTTCATCAGAAATGAGGCTAGGAGTCTCGGGGGGGAGAGATAAATGTGAGGGGGTGGGGCTGGGGGGGGGGAAGGTAGCTGAGAGTGCAACAGGTGGATGTAGGTGGGGGTAAAGGTGATAGATCAGAGGGGAAGGTGGAGCGGATAGTTGGGAAGGAAGATTGACAGGTGGGACAGGACATGAGGATGGTGCTGAGCAGGAAGGTTAGAACTGGGGTAAGGGGAAATGAGGAAAGTGATGAAGTCCACATTGTTGCCTTGGGGTTGAAGGTCCTGAGGCAGAAGGTAAGGCATTCTTCCTCCAGGCACCAGGTGATGAGGGATGGAAGAACACCTTATCTTCTGCCTCGGGACCCTTCAACCCGAGGGCATCAATGTGGACTTCACCAGTTTCCTCATTTCCCCTCCCTCCACTTTACCCCAGTTCCAACCATCCAGTTCAGCACAGTCCTCATGACCTGTCCTACGCGTCAATCTTCCTTTCCACCTATCAGCTCCACCCTCCTCTCCAACATATCACCTTTACCCCCACCTCCATCCTCGCTACCTTCGCCCCAGCTACACCCCTCCCATTTATCTCTCCATCCCTGAGGCACCCAGTCTCATTCCTGATGAAGGGCTCCGGCACAGAACGTCGATTTTCCTGCTCCTCGGATGCTACCTGACCTGCTGTGCCTTTCCAGCACCACCCTCTTGACTAGCTAGCTAACAAGTCAGGGCACAGTTCTTTATTCCCTGCTCAGTGTTTGTTAACCACATGATCATCTTCAGGTAGACTGAATTACCACCTTGAGGCTCAGTGATTGGCCAGTTATTTCTTTGTTGTCCCAACAAGTTTCTAAATCACTTCTGTAGCTAGTTCTTCTTCCCCAGCCTTCACATGTCTCATAAGACAATCATCACATCTCCTCCAAATTATCTGTTTCCAAGCAACCATAGTCCATATGTTGCTTTCATCACAAGTGCAAATTTAACCTTTAGGATGGAATATTATCTTGCGGGTTTTTGTCCATTAGTTCCTTTAACAAGGTACAGTTGCACCATATTAATCACATTATAGCCTTGGAATTATGTTATCTAGAACTTCAGAGTTAAAGATCACTTCCACTCCTTAAAAGTTATTAATATCAGTTGAACTCATTATGACAGATTCAGCAAATTCCTCCCAACAACTCCCCAACTCCCCATCACCAGACACTTATATCTTTGTCTCAGTTACGTATTATTTAAGAATGTTACTCCCCACCTCAGGTAACATTTCATGCAATGGGTAATGGGAATCATTCACAGGTTACAATAGACAATAGGTGCAGAAGTAAGCCATTCTGCAACACCATTCGATCCTGCACCACCATTCAATATGATCATGGATGATCATCCTTAACACCTGGTTGGAGTGGCAGATTCTTTACTCTAAATAAAGGATGAACGTACCTTGGAGGTATTCAAGAGGACATTGGATGGATAGTATGATGTGCAGGGTTGTGGGGGAAAGGCAGGAGAATGGCATGAGATAAGCTGGTGGAGGCATGATGGGGTGAGTGGCTTCCTTCTGCATCACAATAATTCTGTGATTCTGTCATTATGGAACATCTTTTTCAGCCTCAAAATGCCCTTTGCATCCAATGAAGTACTTCTAAATACATGGTGTAAGAAACATGAAGACCAATATGCCCACAGCATGGTCCCACAAACAACAAGAGTGACTTATTTTCACTGGTTTGGGTTGAAGAATGGATACTAGCAAGGACATGGGGAAGCTTTCCCTTACTTTTCTCCAAGTTGTCCCGTGGATACTTTGAAAGCCAACATTTAACATTCCGTCTGTGAGTTCCACTGACTTTAAAAGTACAGTTAGGGAGAACATCAGTCTGAATGTTGTGCCTTAAAAGTCTGGAGCAGATCTTGAACTTGCAGGTTTTTGATTTAGGAACAACAGGTGACATTGCTCCTCGCTATGAGCAGGAATGGTGCTCATTGTTTTCTGCTGCAAGCCAATAGTAAATTTCACAACCGGGTATCATAAGATCCAACCTCATGACGTCTGGATAGTTAGTCGAGGGACACAGCTGTTAGACCACTGTATCTATTCCAAACCATCCTGTTAAATCTTACTAAGTTAGTACATTGGAAATCAAGCCCTACTCTTCCTGTAGTTGTCACAAAAGTTAAAGATTTTAAAAAGTATGGAGATTCCCTAATTTGTCTGTCTCTTAGTCCCAGGCTGATAGAAATCTGAATTACAAAAAGTACTATTCTTCACTGGTAAATAGACTTTAGTTACAGATAAACTGTTATGAACCATCAGTGTTTAACACTACCAATTAAAACTCTAATCATTTTAGAATCTTCACACATGCACACGTACACACACACACGTGCATGCGCATATATACACACACACACACACACACACACATATATACACACACACACACAAACACACACACACACACACAGAGAAATAAACATTGACAGTGAGAAAAAAGAATGGGCTATAGACAAAGCAGCTAACTGGGAAAGTAATGCTGGAGTTCCTGTTCACAACAGTTGCTCAGATAATGTTTATGATTCCTGTGATGGTCAGAATGTTGCTTCTCAGTCTTTCTTTTCCAGATGCTTCCAATTGTTTGTAAGATTCGTAGGGTAGCTGGTTCATTTTCGAAAAGTTCCCTGACTTATTGTTAAAAGTTTCAGCTGACAGTAACTGTTGAAGGAAAGGATAAACTGATTTTCTTCAGATTCATGATGGATTTTACTGCAGAGTAGAGAGGAAGGCCTCCTAGGTTGGTGCTGGTCAGAAGTTTATCTGCACGTTATTCACAGGATCTGGCTGTTCAGCTGCTTGAGGACCAATCAAATAATTGTTGGTTGGCAGAAAGCCTATATTAGTTACTCGTCACTTGCCTACAAATCAGTCCATTAGTTAATGCCAATCAAAACTCCATTTATACATAGCCCTCTCTCTCCACTTCATCTGTAAACTTCTCATGCTACTGCTTAAATCAATAGCTGTCTTAGTTATATTTGCAATAAACATTGAGTTGCTTGCTTTAAAAACACATGCAGTTGAAATAAATCCACAGATATTCTGTCTCCAGGAGAGTCTGTGACACTGATCCAGCTCCCTGAGAGGCAGCTCTCAGAGTGAACAGAACCGCTGACACTCCCGTTCTTATCTGTCAGCCAGGGCTCACTGACTAAACCAGGTTAGAAACACTTGTTTTAAAACAATATTTGTCTCACTTGATTTTGAAGTAACGCTAAAAAAAGTTTTTATAATCCTTAGATTAGAAACCAGCATATAACATCATTTCAACTTCACTAATTGTCACAGCTGTGCATATCCCAAGATATGTATATCCAAGGATGATTTATGATGATTTAGTTTCAGAGGTAGTTTCTTTACTCAGAGAGTAGTAAGGGTATGGAATGCTTTGCCTGCAACGGTAGTAGATTTGCCAAGTTTAAGTGCATTTAAGTCGTCATTGGACAGGCATATGGACGTACATGGAATAGTGTAGGTGGGATGGGCTTCAGATTAGTATGACAGGGCGGCGCAACATCGAGGGCTGAAGGCCCTGTACTGCGCTGTAATGTTCTATGTTCTATGTTCTATTTGGTCTTATCTCACATTATCAAAATCATTGAATCAGTTTAGCAATCTTTCTTATATCAGTGTCAACAACCATGAATTATACCAGCAATCTTTTATATCCCATCTTTTATAGAAGTGGGAAAACAATGGCAAGCAGCAGCAGAAATAAACATCCATTCTCTGTCATTCAATAACATCATAACTGAATGTCACACTAATTCTCTTTTTCTCTTTCTTCCCATTGAACAGCCCGAGTTGCTTCATGAGGTCAGGTAAAAGTGAATGCAGGTTATAAAGGATGTGGTTACGGGATGTGACCTAGCTTCAGTTCATCAGATTGGCTAAGCAGGAAAATTATGGAGATGTGGTTGAGATTTTGGAAGAAAATTCCAGTGCATGATCTAGACAGTTGGAGACAGAGCTTGTTATGGTGGGATGAAGGGAGGGGAATATATCAAAAGCAGTATTGGTGGAATACGGAGTTTGGTGAGGTGGGATAGTAGGGCATGTATCTGCGGGTTGGAGGAAATTATGGAGAAAGAAAAAAATAAAAAACATAACTTATCCAGTGCTCAGTGCAGATTTTGAAACGTCAAGGAAGAGGTGTACAAACAGCTCAAAAAAATAAGAGAGCGGTATTGGCTTTTTAGGTAACTTTTCAGCTTGTAGTGTGACCAAAAAAAATACTGTTTAAAGACTTCTCTGAATACTTAAGGAAGAAAACTCACATAAAATTGTAAATCTTCACATGTCAGGATTTAACAGTATGGTGCCATTAAATGCTCATCTGGAAATAAGCTAGCAGCTTTAAACTTTAGAATGACAAATTAGTCTTTGCACTTTGATTAAATGCACCCCGATTCCCAGGGCTGCACTGTCATCGAAGGCCAGATATTTGGAATATCAAATATCAGACAGTTCTCTGGCAGAAGTTGCAATGTGCTTAGCACTGAACCATTTGAAGTTATGACTCTCAGTAACTTGGATGAAATTATTCAGATTTATCATCTTAATTATGAGGAAACATTCTCTTGAGCTCAAATGATGTGAATTTATTACAATATAAATAAACAGTTGGATTGGTTGCAGGGGAAATGGAATAAGCAGCCGTACCAGATTCAACATTGAAATGATTTTTGTGGAGTTGATCGAGCAACAAAAAAAAATAAGACCATACGGTATAAGAGCAGGATTAAGCCATTCAGCCCACTGAGTCTGCTCCATCATTCAATCATGGTTGATATATTTCTCAATGCTATTCTCCTGCCTTCTCCCCATAACCCTTGATTCCCCCTTACTAATCAAGAAGCTGTCTATTTCTCCCTTAAATACACTCAGTGACTTGGCCTCCACAGCATTCTGTGTCAATGAGTTCCGCAGATTAACTACTCTCTGGCTGAAGAAATTCCTCATTATCTCAGTTCTAAAGAGTTATCCCTTCACTCTGAGGCTGTTCCCTCGGGTCCTAGCCTCTCTGATTAGTAGAAATATCTTCTCCACTTACAGTCTATCCAGGCCTCTCAGTTTTCTGTCAGTTTCAATGACATCTCCCCTCATTCTTCTAAACTGTGTAAACCTCATAGGACAATCCCTTCATCCCCGGGAACATTCTTGTAAACCTCCATTGGACCCCCTCCAACACCAGCCGTGATTCCTGATACCTGATGAAACAAGGAATTGAGAAAGAACAGGAATATAGCACAATTAGGAAGTTGTATTTGAAGAGTTAACAATGTGTAATCACATCCTTCTAATAGCTGGCTGCCAGAACTGCACACGGAATTCCATCTATGGCTGAACCAATGTTTTATAAAGTTGTAACAAGACTTCCTTTCTCCTATATTGTATGCCCTAGCTTATTAAGGCAAGTATCCTGTATGCCTTCGTCACCACCCCGTCTACCTGTGCTGACACCTTCAGCAATCTATGGACTTGTATACCAAAGTCTCTTTGTTCCACAGAACCCCATTGGGATCTACCATTCATTGGGTATATTCTTCCCTTATTAGACATCCCAAAATGGAACACCTTGAACTTATCGGGATTAGATTCCATCTGCCATTGCTCTCTGCCCAGTTTGGCAGCTGATCAATATCAGACTATAGCCTGGGACCATCTTCCTCACTTCCAACAACATCCTCAATTTTCATGTCATCTGCAAACTTATTAACTTCTACATTCACATCAGGAATGGACCCGGACCATAGAACAGGCCATCACCATAGGACAGAACGGATCACACACCGCAAAAAAAACGGCACTAAAAGAAAAAATGCCCAAACTAACACACAACAGAGAGACCACCACAACACACACCTGGGTTAGAAACCTCTTCCACAGACAGCTCACAGACACGGAAAGAACAATACTGGCCAAGGGACTCAACTATAATCACAGGGACACCAAGCCAGCAGACTTCCTAGCAGCACTAGAATGCACACTCAGGAACAATGGACTGACAGAAGAGACACAACAAACAGTGAGACAAAGTATCGTACCCCTGATAACAAGGAAAAGACAAACACACAACCTCAACACCATGGAGAGGGAAGCACTAAAAGCACTAAGAAACGATAAGAACATAATCATACTACCAGCAGACAAAGGCAGAATTACAGTCATCCTGGACAAAGCAGAATACATCCAGAAAGTGCAACAACTACTTGCAGAGACCAACACCTTCCACAAGAGAGAGTTTGACCCCACCCCACAGCTCACCAATAGGATAAACAATACACTGAGGAACCTGCAAAAAAATGGACAGATAACCGGGTTTGACTTCAGAGAATGAAACCTGAAAGCAGCAACACCCCCAGATTCTATGGACTACCTAAAGTGCACAAACCTGACATCCCACTCAGACCCATAGTATCACTACCAGGAACACCATCACACAAACTGGCTAAAGAACTACAGCCGAAACTGAAACACCCTGATCAGCGGATCCAGCCATTCTATACAATCAACACAGGAATTCTTGGACATCATCAGAAATATACACACAGACAAGGAAGAAACTATGGTCTCATTCGATGTAACAGCACTGTTCAACTCTATTGACAAAACCCTAGCCAGAGAAACAATAGCCAACCTGCTGGACATACAGAAGAGACAATAAGACTGGGAACCTACCAACAAAGAGTGCATACTCAAACTACTGGACCTGTGCCTCACAACACACATCACGTTCAACAGCCAAATACAAGAACAAATCAACGGCACACCCATGGGCTCACCCATCTCTGGAATCATAGCAGAAGCTGTAATGCAAAGACTAGAACAAACAGACCAAATGCAAATTCAACCCAAATTCTGGGTCAGATATGTGGATGACACCTTTGTAATCATTAAAAACACAGAAATAGAAAACACACACCAGACGAAGGACACTTGACAGTCATTTCAAACCAAAGAGACTACATTGAGAAAGTGAACGGTACTGTTTGCAGATACTGACATTTACCAACAGGTGGTGAAGAACCCAACCCCACAACGGGAGAACCAAATCACAGCCCTATTCAAAACACTTCAGAAACTTGGGGAATTAAACAAGACAGACTTCCAAAAAAATGAAACCAGACGGATCCAACACACCACACTTCCATGGATTACTCAAAAATTCACAAACCAGGAGCTCCCCCTCAGGCCTATAGAATAGCCAACTTACAGATTAGCCAAATAACTAAACCAAAGGCTAAAATACTTAATAGAAGAATCACCCAACTCCATTCACTCCACTGCAGAATTACTGAACACCATCAAAGACACCAAGATAGAAGAGGATAAAGTAATGGTCTCCTTTGGCCTCACAGCCCTGTTCACATCCATCAACATCAACCTGGCCAAGGAAACACTGACTACTCTATGAGAAGAACTCAAGACATGCACACCAAACACCACCAACGTCATCATCAAGGACAACATTGTCAAGCTTGTGGACCTATGCCGTACCACCCACTTCACCTTCAACAACAAAACCTAAAGACAAACCAAAGGAACACCCATGGGGTCTCCAATAGCAGGATTCTTAGCAGAGGCAGTAATGCAGAGGCTCGAACAAACAGCTCTGCTAACCATCCAACCCAAAATTTGGTCAGCTACTTGGATGACACCTTTGTTATCACTAAATGAAACAAATTAGAGGATTATTACTGCCATAAAATACACAAAAGAGGAGGAAAACAACAACAAACTGCCATTCCTAGCTATCACAGTCAAGCAAACAGTCAATGGGGAACTTCAAACCAACATCTACGGGTACACAACACATAACGACCAAATACTGAACTACAGAAGCACCCACAAACGAAGCTGCATTAAAACATTATTTCAATGAGCCACCACACAGTGCAGCGCAGAAGAACTATGCAGAGCATTGGAAAATGACCTACATAGTGTATTCAAAAACAATGGATACCCAATGAACACAGTCTGCTGATCTCTCAGCAACAAACCCAAACAAGCAGCCAAAACACATCCAGAAACCCTGGCCACTCTCCCCTATATCAAAGACATCTTGAAAATGACTGCCAGACTACTCAGACCTCTTTGCATCATGGTAGCCCACAAACCTACCAACTCACTAAAACAGCAGCTAACAGACTTAAACCTATACTGACAACAAGGAAAACAAATGTCATTTACAAAATACCTTGGAAGAATTGTAACAAACACTGCATTAGACAAACATGTGAAAACTAGTCACCAGGATACATGAACATCAACTAGCCACAAAAAGATATGATCCACTCTCCTGAGTATCCTCCCATACAGATAAGGAAGGACACCACTTAGACTGGGACAATACATCCATCCCAGGTCAAGTCAAGCAGAAATGTGGACACACTATCAACAAATTCATCGAGTTAGACCCCATCAATCACCCTCTAAGAAAAAGAACAGGAAATGACATTACTACATGAAATGACATAAACACATGAAATGACATCACCAATGCAAGGAAACCTAAACACATAAACAGAAAGTGGGGCATAACACCAGTGCTTCATCCAGAGGCTCACTGCAGATGTTACCTAATATGGTGATGAAATGTCTGAAAATTAACCTTCCAGTTCAATGAGCAAACTTACATCCAGAACATCAAGTGCCTCTGCCTTATTAATCTAATCATGTGCTGGAACCTCACCATCCAACTGATATCCCTGACCACAATGTCATTCTCCTCTGTGAATATGGATGAGGAATATTCATTTGAGACCTCACCCACATCCATTGGCTCCATTCACAGATCACCTGTTTGGTCTCAAATAGTCACTCCAGTGGTCTCTCCTTCCCTGATAATCCTATTACTTTTAATATGCTCATAATAAGCAGGGGATTTTCCTTGAACCCATCTTCCAAAGATATTTTATGGTCTCTTTTTGCCTTCTAATTTTCTTTTTAAGCAATTTGCTATACTCTCTATTGTTTTGAAGAGATATCCATGTTTTTAATGAACTCTACATGATATGTTCCATTCTTTTCCTTCATCAAATTATTAATATCCCTTGACCGTCCAGGGTTCCCTGGATCTACTGCCCTTGCCCTTTACTTTTTGAGGAACATGTTGGTCCTGAATTCTCACTAAACTACTTTTAAAAGGCTCCCACCTTCCAAATTTAGCTGCTCCAAATGACTTGGCCTTCCCCCAGTTTAGACGCACAACTTCCACACTTTCCCTATCCACTTCCATAAGTGGACTTTGAAGCTTGTGCAGTTACAGTGACTATCCCCAAAATGCTCACCCGCTGACACTTCAACCACATAATTGGCCCCTTTCGTTTTATTCACTTGTGGGTTATGAGCATCGCAGCTGGCCAGCATTTATTGCCCTTCCCTAGTTGGCCTGTTCAAGGTGGTGCTGAGCTGCCTTCTTCAACTGTTGCAGTTCGTTTGCAGTGCCCTTAAGGAGGCATTTCCAGGATTTTGACCCAGCGACAGTGAAGGGATGGTAATATATTTCCAAGTCAAGATGGTGAATGGCTTGGAGTGGAATATGAAGGTAATGGTGTTCCCATATATCTGCTGCTCTTGTCCTTCTAGATGGAAGCAATTAATGTGCTTTCTGAGGGTCGTTAATGAATTTCCTTGTCAATTGTGCACACTGCCGCTACAGAGCATTGTTGGTAGAGAGTGTAATTGCTGTGGATATCATGCCAATCAAATGGGCTGTTTAGTCCTTGATGGTGACAATGTCCTTCAGTGTAGTTGGAGCTGTACCCATCCAGGCAAGTGGGAAGTATTCCATTACACTCCTGACTTGCATCTAGTAGATGGTGGACAAGCTTTGGGGTTCAGGGGTTGAGTTACCTGTCACAGTATTCCTCGCCTCTGAGCTGCTCTTGCAACCATTGTGTTTATGTGAAGAATCCATTTGAGCTTCTGGTCAATGGTAACTCCCAGGATATTGATAGTTAGGAATTCTGTGATGGCTAAACCATTCCCACCCAAGCCCAACCTCTCCCATTTATCTCTCATCCTCACAGCCCACAAACTTTATTCCTGATGAAGAGCATATGCCTGAAACATGGACTGGCTTGCTCCTCGGATGCTGCCTGACCTGCTGTGCTTTTCCAGCACCACACTCTCAAATCTGATCTCCAGCATCTATAGTCCTCACTTGCTCCAACATGTCAGCCCAAACCCAGATATAGTCCAGATCTTGATGCATTTAAACATGGACTGTTTCAGTATCTGGAGAATCATAAGTAGTGCTGAATGTGGTGCAAACATCAGTGAACATCCCCATTTCTGATCTTATGATGGAAGGAAGGTCATTGATGAGGCAGCTGAAGATGATTGAACCTCGGACACTATACTGAGGAACTCCAGCAGAGCTGAATTGACTGAAGTCCAACAACCACCACTACCTTCCTATGTGCCAGGTATGACTCCAACCTGCAGAGAGTTTGCCCCAGTACCTACTGAATAGGAAAATCGACATTTTGGGCAAAAGCCCTTCATCAGGAATGGAGGCAGGGAGCCTGTAGGGTGGAGAGATAAGTGGGGGGGTGGGCAGGAAGGGGTGGGTAGGGGGTGGGGGTTTGTGTGGGGCTGGGGTGAAGGTAGCAAAACGTACAATAGATGAATGGGGGTGGGGTTAGAGGTGATAGGTCAGAGAGGAGGGTAGGGTAAGGTAGCAAAGAGTACAAGGGGTGAATGGTGGGAAGGGAGATTGGCAGGTAGGATAGGCCATGAGGACAGTGTTGAGCTGGAAGGCTGGAGCTGGGGTAAGGTGGGTGAGGGAAAATGAGGAAACTGGGGAAGTTCACATTGATGCCCTAGGGTTGATGTGTTCCGAGGCAGAAGATAAGACCATAAGACCATAAGACATAGGAGTGGAAGTAACGCCATTTGGCCCATCGAGTCCACTCCGCCATTCAATCATGGCTGATGGGCATTTCAACTCCACTTACCAGCATTCTCCCTGTAGCCCTTAATTCCTTGTGACATCAAGAATTTATCAATTTCTGCCTTGAAGACATTTAGCGTCCCGGCCTCCACTGCACTCTGCGGCAATGAATTCCACAGGCCCACCACTCTCTGGCTGAAGAAGTGTCTCCGCATTTCTGAACGGAAACAATTTCCTAGCGTCCACCCTTTCCAAGCTACGTATTACCTTGTAAGTTTCTATTAAATCTCCCCTTAATCTTCTAAACTCCAATGAATACAATCCCAGGATCCTCAGCCGTGCCTCGTTTGTTAGACTTACCATTCCAGGGATCAGCCATGTGAATCTCGGCTGGACACCCTCCAGTGCCATTATGTCCTTCCTGAGGTGTGGGGACCAAAACTGGACACAGTACTCCAAATGGGGCCTAACCAGAGCTTTATAAAATCTCAGTAGCACAACAGTGCTTTTATATTCCAACTCTCTTGAGATAAATGACAACATTGCATTCACTTTCTTAATCACGGACTCAACTTGCATGTTTACCTTTAGAGAATCCTCAACTAGCACTCCCAGATCCCTTTGTACTTTGGCTTTACGAATTTTCTCACCGTTTAGAAAGTAGTCAACGCTTTTATTCCTTTTTCCAAAGTGCAAGACCTCGCATTTGCTCACATTGAATTCCATCAGCAATGAGGCGTTCTTCCTCCAGGCGTCTGGTGGTGAGGGAGCGGCAGTGGAAGAGGCCCAGGACTTGCATGTCCTCGGCAGAGTGGGAGGGGGAGTTGAAATGTTGGGCCATGGGCCGGTGTGATTGATTGGTGTGGTGTCCCAGAGATGTTCCCTAAGGCACTCTGCAAGGAGGCTTCCAGTCTCCCCTGTGTAGAGGAGACTGCATCGGGAGCAACAGATACGATAAATGATATTGGTGGATGTGCAGGTGAAACCCTGATGGCTATGGAAGGCTCCTTTGGGGCCTTGGATGGAGGTGAGGGAGAAGATGTGGGCACAGGTTTTGCGATTCCTGTGGTGGCAGGGGAAGGTGCCAGGACGGAAGGGTGGGTTGGTGGGGGTGTGGACCTGACCAGGTAGTCACGGAGCACCTGCTGTGCTTTTCCAGCACCACCCTAATCTAAACTCTGGTTTCCAGCATCTGCAGTCCTCATTTTTGCCCAGTACCTTTTGACTCCATTTTTGCTCGGGTTCTTTGATGCTAAACCCAATTGAATGTCAAGGGCTATCACTTTCGTCCCACTTTTGGAGTTCAACTCCTTTATTGTGTTTGAACCAAGGCTGTAATGAGGTCAGAGGTGAATGGCTCTAGAAGAACCAAAATTGGGCACCACGAAGCAGGCTATTGCAGAAATTCGAAGGATTAGGTTGAGCATTGCCCTATCTCTAGCAAGTGTATGTCTATGCTGAGATAAAATTCACCTGCCTAATCCATCCCAGTTAATGTTAGCAAAGTTGAAGTCTGCTACAGCCAGGACCCTGCTTCTCTCACCCATTTCTATGATTTGTTTACATATCTGCTTCTCTCACTCCCTCTGACTGTTGGAAGCCCTGTCGTATAATCTCAGCATAGCAATTGGCCCTTTTTATTTCTAAGCTAAACCCGGACGGCCACATCGGTATAGGCTTCTATGATGCTGTCACTCAATACGGCAATGATGGCTTCCTTCATTAATGATTGAATGACCCTGCATTTCTTACACCCCCCCTCCGCCCGCGCCCCCTGCCTCCCCCCCCACCATCACATCTGAAACTTCTTTATCCTGGAATATTGAGGTGCCAGTCCTGTCCTTCCTCCGCCATGTCTTAGTGATTGCAATAATATCATATTCCCGTGTGCTGACAATGCTTTAAGTTCATCCACCTGACCAGTCAAACTCCTGAAATTAAATTCATGCAATTTAGCTTTCCATGTGCCTGATTGCAACCATGTCTTCTCCAACTATTAGACAGTTCTGGAATTCCTTCTATATCTGATGGGCCCTTGCTCCTGAATTTATATCTATTATGAGTCCCATTCCCCCTGCCAGATCAGTTTAACACCTCCCAGAAGGGATATTGGATGCATTCTGGATCAGGTGCAACCTGTCCAGTTTGTCGAGGTCCCACCTACCCCAGAAGCTGCCCCAGTGATCCAAAAATCTAAAGCCCTTGCTCCTACACCATCCCACCTATCTTCCTATTTCTGTACTCAGTAATGCATCGCACTGGAAGTAATATGGGGATTACAATCATAATAGTTTTGTTGTTGAATCTACTATCTAATTCTCAAAACTACTGCTGCAGGACCTCACCTCTTTTTTTTAGCTCATGTCACGTACCACAATTGCTGGCTGTTCAATACCCCACTTCAGAATGTCCTGCAAACTCTTTGAGACATCTCTGATCCTGACACCAGGGAGGCAGCATACCATTCAAGAGTCCCATTTGCTGCCACAGAACCACCCGTTACTTCACCTCACAGTTGAGTCCACATTTAGTAGATCTCTCCCAGTCCTTTCCCTCCTCTGTTGTGCAGCAGCTCAACCGTGCACCACAAACATGGCTGTTTCTACTTTACTCTGAGAGGCGAGACCTCTCAACTCTCTCCAAAACAGTATCGCTGCCATGGTCTTAGCAAATGACGGAGCAGGTTCAAGGGGCTGAATTGCCTCCTATTGCTCCTAGTTCCTATGTTGTTATGTGACATTCTTATGTTTACCTGTCTGCAGGAACGTAGCGGGGTTGAGAAACAGGGAACACAGTCTCAGAATAGATTTCTAGATATTAAAGGTAGCAAGGGGTATGGAGGTAGTGCAGAAAATAAATTGAGATTGAAGATAAGCTAATTTAACAATCGAATTCATTAGTGGGGACAAAAGATCCACTTCTGCTCCTATTTCCCATTGTCCTTAATTTCCTAAGCTCTGTAAGAGGGAGGGTATTGGAATGAAATGTGTTTGGGGCATATGCCTGTCATGATAGAGCAGTGGGCAATGTCAGAGAGCTGTGAGATGTGACTGTGAAGTTCGCTGCAGTGCCAAGTGTGCAAAGGTACACTGAACACTGAACATTAGGTGCAACTTTACAACTTGTGGTTGATAGTGTTATGGATCAGATCAGATCTCCTTAAAATATTTTAAGAAGGTAACCTAAGACCCTAACATTTTCTTATTTTAAAGGAAAATGTTAAGTATTTGTTCCAGATGCAATGCAACTTGTCGAACTACTCAATACTAAACAAAACTCAATTTATTTAAACGCTGTAGTTAAAATACAACCAAAGAAAGAAGAGTTTAGAATAGCTTAATGCTAATGGAAAGCTTAACTGAATAATAGTTATAGTACCTATTACTAATTAACTGTTCTGATATAGTAATATCCCATAAACACATGCCTTGGTGAAAAAAATAGGAACATTCAGTCACAGATTCTCACATGCAGTTCTCCAATCCAGGAGGAAAAAACATCAACTAAAAATTCAGAGAGAATGGGAGCCAGGAGATTTTCACTGAAGCTTTTAACTCTTTTGAGACTCCAATAGCTTTGGAAATCCTGAACTGTGAGAGCTGCCACACCCATTCATTCTGCATTAAAAAAAGGTGTCCCAAGCTGTTTACTCATGTGGTCTTCAGTAGCCAGCCCAGTGCCTCTGACTTAAAACTTCTCTTCAAAAAAACCAGGACAAAATAACCTCTTAAAGTGACAGCATTTTCACCATAAGGGTTGGCAATGGCTGAGTTGACAGGAAATGGTGAATGGACCAGCAAATGAGGTTGATTGATTATTAGTGAGGATATAGATCATAAAGATACATTCAATGACCTTGAAAGCTGAGTGAAGTGATTGAACATCTTGTATCCAATACGGCGAAGTTAAACTTCTGACATTGACTGCAATAACAAAACTCTCATGACCTTTTTTCTTGGAAGCTTCCAAGCACCTGAATGAAGGCTATCTATTTTTCCAGGTCATGACCTTCACCTTGTAACAGGCTATACCATGCGGCTTGGTCTTTTGTGTCATTTTCCACTTGTACTCCATACTGCAACCAGAAAGTACCTTGCCTTTGAGAGCTGCAATCTGGTTCTAACTAGTCCAATCTAACTTTAAGAGGCATTATCCTTACATGAAGTTGTCCCTTGTTGAAGTGTGCAATCACTACAGATGAGATGTGGATTAACAGCATAATGTCCAAGCTTGATTACCCACCACATCCAACGTCCTCACATCACCTCCCTCAGTATTCACTCTGTCTTGAACATGTTCTCATGTCCATGGTAGGTTTTCAAACCAAGACATTTTGCACCAGTAGGAAATTCAGTATCGTTAAACCAAAATGACAACTTGCTGGGACACTTTTATGTGCACAACTTAGAGCACTCATGTATTATCCATAAGATCTGTTTTGCGTTACGTGAACTGTGTGTAGTGATTTGTAAATATTTGTCAGCATCACTCAATGATTTGACTGCATCTTTTTAATTGCCACTAAAGGTCAATCTCCATTTCACGGTTGTGATATGAGCTTCGGTATAATTTCTCCAAGGGGACTTTGGGGAGGAATATAACTTTATCAAAGTCAAATGGCTTTTACTCAAGCCCACAGCAGAAATCAATAAAAGTAGATTGCATTGCATTACATTTGCATTTTTAAATGTATGTCTTATGAGCAGTTGTCAGTGAAGATCTATTTATAGAGCATCTTCACTATTATATTATCTAGGCCAGGCATATATAAGAGCACAAATCAATACAGAAGGAACCCAACCAGCTGCTCATATGCTTTCATCTATCAGAAATGACAAAAGATTACTGTGTAAAAAAGAGTGAAGATACTGCACATTCAAATGGACAGACTACCCAAGAGGACAAAAAATACATGGGGCATTGCTGTCATTCTCTTACCAATAAAAGAGACCATCTGAGAAAACAGGCAAGCCAGAAGATGCTAGCTCTGTGCAATGCTAACTAATCGCATGATGGCACTGAGCAGCTATAATTACACTGCAGCTCCCCTTTGCTGAGAATGGGCATAAAGCAGACATGGATGATTTCATTATCCAGTAATGCAGACTGAAGTGTGGGATCATGGATGGTTGGTCAGATAAATAAAAGGAGATGATGCCATAGTTGAGTAGAGTGCTGGCAATCACTGCCTGAGCTCGCATCTTTGGCCAAAAACAGGAAGCTGCGAAAGTTCACTTTCCAATAAGATTCAGCACAATTTAACATCAGGCAGCAGTCATTACTGGTTATGACTAAAAGCTCCTTTCACTCCGAGAAGCTATGGCAATGTAATGGCCAATTTCCCAGGCTGGTAGTTCAGAATCCTGGATCAATATTGAGGGGAAAATTGGACCAGCATTTGAGAAAAGTGATTAAGAAATATGAACATTTGGCACAAGCTGGAATGAACTCCATAGAGTTTTCCATTTCACAACTTTCCTGTGTTTGATATTGTTATGGACTAGGCCAGACCAGTCACAACATTATTGAGCAAGCAATCCAGACCATAACTTTGCAATTTGTTTCAGTAAGGGGACAGTGAAAGTTACCCGGAGTAAGCTGGCTAGGTTGACTATCAGGGTTTAAAACAGACAAAACCTTTATTCTCAAAATTACAGAATGAAACACAAAGAACAGAATAAAGAACCCTTAGACAACTCAGTCTATCCAAACCAGACTTAATGGGGTGGCACAGTGGCTCAGTGGTTAGCACTGCTGCCTCACAGCACCAGGGACCTGAGTTCAATTCTCACCTTGGGCAACTCTCTGTGTGGAGTTTGCACATTCTCCCCAGTGTCTGCGTGGGTTTCTTCTGGGTGCTCCGGTTTCCACCCACAATCACAAAGATGTGCTGGTCAGGTGAATTGGCCATGCTAAATTGCCCATAGTGTTAGGTACATTAGTCAGGGGTAAATATAGGATGGGGGGGTGGGTTACTCTTCGGAGGGTCGGTGTGGACTTGTTGGGCCGAAGGGTCTGTTTCCATGCTGTAGGGAATCTAACCTAATTTAATCATCTAATCTATGACTCTATAACTCAGAGCGGGAGTTTGCAGTTCAGCTCTACCCTTTGATATGATCATGATTAATTTCATCTTGGTCTCAACTCCATTTTCCTGCCCACTCTTCAAAATCTTAAGCTCATTACTAATTGAAGATCTGTCTATCACCTCCTTAAATTCACTCAATGTCCCAGCATTCAATGCACGCAAGGATAGCAATTTCTACAGATTCAAAACCCTATGAGAGAAGTAATTTCTCCTCATCTCTGTTTTAAATCTGCAACCCTTTATCCTAAAACTGTGACCTCTAACTCTGGATTACTCCTCAGTGGAAATATCTTTTGACACCTACTTTGTCAATCCCCTTTAGTATCTCAATCAGATCTCCTCTCATTCTTCTAAACACCAGAGTATAAGCCTAAACTGCTCAGTCTCCCTTCATAAAATATATCAAAAGGGAATGAGATAAATATTTCTAGTGGAGAAAATTGCATGACTACAGGGGAGGGAACAGGGAATTGAACAACTGAAATTGTTCAACACAATTGAAAGTCAACACAATGGAGAAATGGCCTCCTGAATGATTTAAAATTCTACAACACATTCTGGGATATACTACAGTCATGCAAGGTTCAATATTAATTGCAATTTATTTCCTTTTGCTTCAGTCTCATTTGCAATTGACCACCACTCAGTACAAACAATACAGGTTTACATTCTCAAAGTTTAACCTGATAGGAAGCAAGAATGAAAACAGATTCACGGGAAAAAAAATTATTTCTTTACACTTCAGCTGAGAGAAAATGGAACACCTCCAAAGGCATGTTGAAGAACAGAACTATGTATTTGATTTGCTAACACAAACTCACACCCAAGGTCTTACAACTTAATCTGAAGTGCAAGTGAGATAGAGAATTCACAGGAATAAATGAATGTGGATAAGCAATTTCTAAATGTAAGAACAGAGCAAATTCATGCTCGAACCTGAGACCAGGTTATGAGAAATTCTGAACTGCTTTTACCAGAATTAAAAAGACCTCGTAGCCAAAGCTACGATTACAACTTAAGGGTCAATTTTAATTTAATGTCCATAGGATCATTGGAGGCTGGAGGTTTACAATGCAAGAACAGAATGTTCATGGAGCCTACCCTCTTACTCACCTTCTTCTTCAGCAGGATGTAACATTTGTCAGTTTTGTTTTCTGCAGCCTCCTGCAATATCAAAAAGAGGTTTTGGCTCATGTGTCAGTAAATTTGAGCTTCATTTCCTCCAGCCACTTAATTTTCCGAGAGAACTGCCAACATTTTCCAGTGCATCCTCCTTATTTTCATCCTCCCAAATATTGCTACTTCTTGTTCCTTCATTGCTATGTTGGCAACCTTCTCTTCCCTAATGAAGAGGAATGCAAAGTGCTCCCATATTTAGCCATGGCCTCTACTTTCATAAGAAAGCTTGCTTTGTGTCCTCACAACAGCACTAACCTTCTTTTGACTCCTCTTTCATAATGTATATAGGTATTACTGAAAATACCTTAACATTTCACAGCTGGGTAATCTATTAATAGCACTTCCAGTAAATGGTTTCCTTTAAGTCTCAGATTCTTCAGTTTAATTACAATCCTGAACGCTGTTTTTCTAGTCACTCATAACAAGCTGTATATAGTTTCCTACACAGCCTGGTCAGAGATGTTATTACACACCTCTGGAGCAGGTGGGATTTGAACCAAGGTCTTATGGTCCACTAGTAGGGTCATCAACACTGCACCACTAGGGAGCTTCTAACATCAACCTATATAAATTGTTATTTTAGTTCATCAAACCTGCATCTTTCTGGCAATTTTTACATATTCCCTGCGGAATCAGATGAATCATTTTGTTCAGAGATGATATTCCACATCTTTGGACCATGTGTGATTTGAACCAGAACCTTCTAGCTCAGAGGTAGAGACACTACCATTGCGCCCCAAGAACTCTTAATGTTAAGCTATTGCTTTTTTTTAAACAAGCTGGTCAGAGATGTTGTGACTCAGCTCTGGAACAGGTCAGACTTGAACCTGTGCCTCTAATTCAGAGATCGGGACACTATCACTCTGCCACATGAGCCCCGACAACAAGCTATATTAAGCCCAAAATAATTATGTTGAGGTACAAACTAACAGAGGAGAAAGTGAGGTCTGCAGATGCTGGAGATCAGAGTGGAGAGTGTGATGCTGTAAAAGCACAGCAGGCCAGGACAGCCTTTCCATTTAGGAATTTCCGATAAGCATATAGAAAGATGCAAACAGTTACATTGTCTCTACATATTCAGATATCATTTTGGTGCACATATGAACTGATCAGGTCCAACCTTTATAGACTTATAGCAATTTGGAGTGCGATCGGTATCACGGATTAGATAGTTTCGTTTGTCATTGCTGTGTCATCGTTGAGTAGCATGATCTGAGATGAAGGGCTCTGGCCAGAAACGTTGATTCTCCTGCTCCTCGGATGCTGCCTGACCCGCTGTGCTTTTCCAGCACCACACTCTCGACTACAAACTAATAGTGTTAATTCTGAGCATCACTGGGAAACTTTGCTGATAAATGTGGTTTGTAGTTTATTCATAGGGAATATCTATTACAACAATTTGAGTTAATGCTTTAAATGATATTATTATCATGAAATGTACATCTTGTAGGGGTTTAAATGTGACTGTGTACCACGTCAAAGAGCTTTTCATGATCAGAACGAAGAGATCATATTGAGTGAGGCACAACCCGAGCAAGTGTACATTTCTGGGTTTTTGGAACAGTGTGGGAATTCACTGCAGAAAGGAAGAGGTGCTCCTTGCTTGCTTTGTTAGTTCATAGCTTGTGAGCTTTCTTTCAACGGGATAAATTGAAGCCCAGGATGAGAGGACCAGCACAAAACAGAGTGACACCACAGGAAAACCATGACGTCATTGGTTGGTAATTTGACTATCTACCACAAATTACTTTCAGATTAAAGGAAAATAGGAGATTTATCTTACAGATTAAAAACTAAAAGAACATTTGGAAATTTAGAAAAGAAACATTAAGAACCATGTAAATTAAATAGAGATTCAAGGCCAGACAAGTGTAGCAACTGAATAGCACCTATTGGTTGCTTAAGGAACTCTGGTTCAGAACTGATGAGCTAGTGGAAGCTTTGAACACTATGTTAAATCAGGAGGGGGAGAGTTACCTGGATGCTGTGTTTCAGGACGCAGTTTCACCCTTTAGATTAACTACTTTGAATTCAGTCAGTGGTCAGGTACAGAAGAGTGTGACTTCAAGCTGGACAGGGTGATTGCGGAGAGGATGTTTCCCCTCATGGGGAAAGGGCATAGTGTCAGAATAAAAGGGCACCAATTTATGCGATGAGGAGGAATTTCTTCTCTGAGGGTTGTGACGTTCTGAAACTCCTTGCCATACATAGGTGTGGGGACAGAGTCCTTGCCTATATTTAAGGCTGAGATAGATGTAGGGGAATGAAGGGTTATTGGAAAAGGGTGGAAAGCCATGATCCTATTGAATGGCAGAGCAAGCATGAGGGGCTGAATAGCCTTATGGCCTCATGGAGACAATGTACACATCACAGGAAAATGGTTTGGTTGATGCACTTTGTGGTTTTCTGTATGTTGGCCTATTTAATGTGTACCATGAAAACAGTTGAGTCAACTATCTTGAAGCTTATTTATAACACTTTATTTATTTATATTTATTTGCAATTCTATAATCTCACAGATTTATACATAATTGTCTAGGTTCAGTGTTTACTGATATTACTTGACATAGCACACACATAACTGACTGACTAGACTAACACCACTACACAGGCCTATTTTATATGGAATCTATGTTATTGTACAGCCTTTCCATTTAGAGAATAGAAACTGTATTTCAGATAAGCATATAGAAAGATGCAAACAGATCCATTGTCTCTACATATTCAGATATCATTTTGGTGCACATATGAACTGACCAGGTCCAACCTTTATAGACTTATAGCAATTTGGAGTGCGATCGGTATCATGGATTGGATAGTTTCATTTGTCATTGCTGTGTCATTGTTGAGTAGCATGATCTGAGATGGATAATGGATCAAATGCAATTTGACAATTGCTCATTACAACATTTTATGATAAGAACATAAAGAACGATGAATTCTGGAGATCTGAAACAAGCAAAAACAGAAATTTCTCGAGTAACTCAACAGGTCTGGCAGCATGTTTGGAGACCAAACTGAGTTAATGTTTCCAGTCCTATGGCCCTTCTTCAGAACGTTTTGCTGTTTTCTCTTCTCTTTTCTGATGTTGACAGACCTGCTGAATTTTGCGAGCAATTTCTATTTTTTGTTTGTTACCTCATCTTCCAACAAGCGAATGCAATGTTGTTATTAATCTCAAGAGGTATGGAATATAAAAGCACCGTTGTGCTACTGAGACTTTATAAAGCTCTGGTTGGGTCCCATTTGGGGTACTGTGTCCAGTTTTGGTCCCCACACCTCAGGAAGGACATACTGGCACTGGAACGTGTCCAGCGGAGATTCACACAGATGATCCCTGGAATGGTAGGTCTAACATATGAGGAACAGCTGAGGATCCTGGGATTGTATTCATTGGAGTTTAGAAGATTAAGGGAAGATTTAATAGAAACTTACAAGATAATACATGGCTTGGATAATACATGGCCTGCTTGGAAAGGGTGGACGCTAGGAAATTGTTTCCGTTAGGCGAGGAGACTAGGACCCGTGGACACAGCCTTAGAATTAGAGGGGCCAATTCAGAACAGAAATGCGGAGACATTTCTTCAGCCAGAGAGTGGTGGGCCTATGGAATTCATTGCCGCAAAATGCAGTGGAGGCCGGGACGCTAAATGTCATCAAGGCAGAGATTGATAGATTCTTGATGTCACGAGGAATTAAGGGCTATGGGGAGAATGCGGGTAAGTGGAGTTGAAATGCCCATCAGCCATGATTGAATGGCGGAGTGGACTCAATGGGCCAAATGGCCTTACTTCCACTCATATGTCTTATGGTCTTATGGTCTTATATGCTGGACACAACATTATAGTGTCTTTTTGAAAAGCTATATGCTCATATGAAAATCTTGAACCCATATATTTTGTCCTGGTTGAAGTTGCATAACTTTGCTTATGTTCATTGATCGTGCTCTTGTATCATTCTTACTTTTTTCTAACAACATTTCAAGCAAATGTGGTTGAGTGGTGAGACTGTGGAAGGGAAGAATTATATGGATCCATCTTCTAAACATAAGGGTTGCCAGTGAAAATAGAACATTGTCTTCAGGAGTAGCATGCAGATTTAACACAACATCTGAAAATCTTGGTCAGTCATTTTACATTTAATGATTATAAATTTACATTAAGAACCATGTGTTCGATGAGATTATTTGATTGGATGTAGTGAGGAGAGGAGGAAAAATATTGAACATTCTATTCCCTCACATGCATTAGAAAGGTGAATTAGTGTACTCCAGGACACAGTTGTCGAACACAACTTGATGAGGTACATTGAACATATTGAATATGGAAATCACATGTCAATGACTGTTATACTGCTCGTGTATTTAGTTCATTGCACAAGAGTGAATTTAAATAATGACTTGTTAGTACAGAACTTAATTACTGTTAATGAGGGACAAGATATGAAAGCTTTTCATCTTGCACTCATCAGAACCAGGATGCAAACAAACAATTTGAATCGAGTAACACTTGATTTGACTTACCATGGGAAGAGGGTACTCATTGGTTGGGTCAATGATTATCATTTTATGTAGTTGCTGAAAATATTCTGCTTGTCTGTAGCTAGAATTCAAGAAATTGATGTTAAGACTATCTTCTATTTCAGATTCAATAATATCCATTCATGGGTCAAAAGGAATATTTTTGTTTATAGCTAGGTTTGGGTGTTCTCTAAGAGTATCAGAGATGATTATTTGTGAACCTGGTTAATATTGTGTTCTAAATTGTACCGCTGTATCTTTGGAGAAGTTGTAGTGGTGGAGGTGAACATGTGAGAGGTTTTCGAGAGACTATTTCTTACATTTTGTCACCAGTATGAACAACAAAATGCTTGCCAAGTAGATGTGTATGAAACCTTTCTTTTCCTGAAAGAGTCTACTTTTCAATATTGAAATAATTAGCCTGAACTACCGTAATGACCTTAAAACCAAATGCAATTGGCTTATCATACCATAGCACTGGTCTCAAATGTTTGCGATAATACAGCAATGATGACATTACAGTTCTGCAATCCTCTAGCACATTCTCAGGAAGGCTGAAAAAATATTCACAATACCTCTGCAATTTCCATTCCACATTCTGCCATTATCCTTGTATACATCTCACTAGTCTTGGTGCCTTGTGAAATTTAAGTATCGACAGAGAGCTATTTTTCAAGCAGTCTGTGTGCATGCCGGGCTTGGAAGGTCTCCTCTCAACTGTTGAATTTTCCCCATCCTTATACTTACTAAAGCATCAGGTTGCATCATTGCCCATATACTCAATTAACGTTGGATTGAAGTTTGATTTTTCAGGGTATAATTTAAACTGATTGGCCGATATGAATTTGTGTTTTTTGTCTCATTGCAACTCAGCGAGTACTGTTTGTTCTTAATCAAATGTTACTTTGTAAATTCTCCAGAACTCGGTGTACCTGCCAAGTCCTTCACTCTCTTAAAGGTATACCCACATCTTCATAACATGAGTGTTTGGTGATTATCCACATAAACCTCATTCTCTGTTAACTTCCATTGAACTTTACTAGATTCTGCCATTTTCTCCCATACCAAATAGAAAAATACTACACCTCCCACCAACACAATGAAACTGCTGAGAGTGCACATTGGGATCAGTCTGGAAATGGTAGAGAAAAGGCAGGTGAGTAGTTCAGGTGGAAGCCTTCACCAGTATTGCAACATCCCCTTAATGATATCAATAATTGAATTGATTAGCACTAACCTGATTTCCCTTCATCAGTGTGCTTATTCCTGGGGATTGTTGGTCTTTTTGCTGACATAAGAAATACTTCACTTGACTGACAGTCAAAAAAACAGGGACTATAACTTCAACTGATTGAAACGATTGCCAAATTTCATACAATAAGGTCAGTTACTGAATGCCAATCAGGAAAAGCCTGATTTTTATCTGAATAACCTTGAAGGTTAAATATATTTTTGTGTGGGAAAGGAAGGAGGTGTGTGGGTGAAATCTGCCTTTTAACTTTGGCCCAAAATTGACTTGCTGTCATTTCAAATACTTAAATAGATAGCAGAGGGCTTTTTAAAATAGACATTTGCAAAATGATTTATTGTTTAATATAATTGTGGCCTGATCAGAAGGAAATAACATGTCAGTCCAATGGGTTGATGCATAAAGTGAAATTCTTCCAGTCCAAGTGGAATCATTAGTGATGTCAAATCAAAGAGCTTTTGCTAATGTTTTAATTCAGCAAAATGGATTACCTTTCACAGGATGAAGCTGTTCATTTTAAAATATAATATTATTCTGTTCTTCTCCAAAACAACTTCTAATTCAAGTACAGGGATAGTTCCAGCAGAGTTGATCATGATTCAAAAACTCTGCAGCAGGTTAAACCTGATCTTTCCTGACCCGGGGGAAGGGTGGAACGGCATCAGAAACAGCGGACACAAGACTTGGTTAAACGAGAGAGAAAATTTACTCCTGTGCACATAGTTTGGTGTAGGAACCACGGGAATGACCCTGAATGGATAAGAGGCATGGTCAACGTGAAGTCTGGTCCAGTGAACTAGCATGTGGACTGTATGAAATCTGCAAACTCAAAAAACAGAGCTGGAGCTGAACATGCGCAGCTCCTCGGAATAGCCAGAAAGGCTGGCGGAACCTGTGGATTCTCCTTCTCTGTCAAGCATCTAAGAGACCTCGGAATCTGAGGTGGATGTGGTGGATGTCACCGCTTCAATGTCTTTGCCGTCTGAAAAAAAGGAATGAATTTCGTCCGAGAGGCTCCTGGCACAGGAGGCACATAATTGTGTGTTACGCGCCATCTGTATCCAAGGCTGAAGTGCCCCAGGAGGAGCTACATGAAAAAGAACAAATCTACAGCCTCAGACGCAGAGGGACAGGGATGTCATGATTGTAATGAGGTCAGCCAGGTGGACCTCATGGAATATGAGTTCCCTGATTAAGATTGTAAACTTGGTCCCATCAGGGAGCCCTGGCTGACAGATAGAAACAGTTGTGTCATACATCCTGTTCACTCTGGGAGTTTACTCTGACAAAGCTGTACCAGAATCAAGGACACATAAACAAAGAGTGACTTGGTGACACCCTTTATTACTAAAAATTTCAAGAAGACAAGACTTAAGGCCTTGTATCTTAATGTGAGGAGAATATCTAGGAACATCTAGATTTTAGAAAGAACAAACAAAGAGTAGAAGCAGCGCAGTAGACAATAGTGAAGAAGGATAATAGCTATCATGAAGCAGACTCTCTCGGGGAAGAGTTTAGAAACACCAAAAGCAAGAAAATGTAAGTGGAGCTTGTAGAAACACCTCCAAACTATGGTGGTAATGCTGGGGAAGACATTAAATAACAAATTAGACAAGCAAGCAATAAAGATATGGTTGTGATATTGGGAAATTTTACTCTGCAGATAGTTTGAAGAAATCAAATCAGTAAAAATACCGTAGAGGATGAATTCCTGGAGCGTGTATGAAATAGTTTTCACAATCAATACTTTTAGGATGCAGATGTGACAGCATTATGAGGCATTTAGGCAAACACTTGAAGAGGGAGGGAATAGAGAGAAATGAATCGCGTGCACACATGGTAGGCCGAAGGGCCTGTTCCTGTAATGTACTGCTCTATGTTCTACGCTAGAGGATAGGCCTCAAATGGGTATGAGAAAGGAATAATTGGCAAACTAGCTGGTTGAGGCTCCTTGGGGAAGAGTGACCTCAATATGTAGATTTCTACATTGCAATGGTCAGGGAAATAGTTGATTCTGAGACCAGGATCCAAACTCTAAACACAAGAAACTACAATGTTATGAGGCATGAGCTAGTTACAATAAATTGGAGAACTTTACTTAAAGGGATGACAGTAGAAAGGCAATGACAAACATTTAAAAAGTCCATGGAGGTCCTTACAGTCTGTCATAAAAATAAAATGGGAAAGATGGCATGCCATGAACACTGAGGGACATTTGGAGAAAGTAATAGATCTGACAGAAAGAGCATAAACATTGTTAAAAAATGAGCAGCAGACAAGCGGACTGGGAACAAGTTAGATTTTGGCAATGGAGGATAGAGGGATTGTTTCAGAGGGGAAAAGAGAATACATGAATAAACTTGCAGGGAACATTCAAATTGACTGTAAAAGCTTTTCTAGGTATGCGAAGACAAAAAAAAAATAATGAACTAGATCCTTTACAATCAGAATCAGTGGAAATTATAATGGGAAATAATAAGATGGAAGATGAAATGAAATATACATTTTGGTTCTATCTTCAAAAGGGATTACACAAATTATGTAGCAACATTTTGGGGAGCATGTTGTCTGGTGAGAGAGAAGATCTAAAGGAAATTGTTCAGTCTATTCAATTTCATAAAAAATTGAGAGGCAAGAGATGATCAACTGGTCCTTTAACCTTGTCCAACAATCATAATATCAAGAGTATGATTGCTTATGATGTTTACTTTGACATGTGCCTCTGTTTATTCAATTCCATTGTAAATTGAAAACAAGGAATAATTTAAAATGGCTTCAAAATGCAGATTTGCTTTTTCAGAAGACAGAAGATCAGGGTAAAAGCCATTTTTTTTGTGATTCATTGTTTTTAGAATTAAACAGCAGGAGCTGCTCCAAGATCAAAGCTTTCGTGGGTCCTTTTACTTTTGGTTTGGAGGTCAAGTATCTTCATTGATGAAGTTGAACAAGATGAACCACAGCACATTAAGATAGATGAAAGGATGGTTGTTAAGGACTATTGGCCTAATACTCCATAGTCAACAGCTTAAATTTTCAATGATGTTACAGAGTTTGATTGGTTTTATAAAACATTTTATATCAAATATGATGCCTATTATGTAGTAAGTTAATAAAAATAACTTGGAAAAATGTAAAATAAAACTAAACTTTGCTGTAACGAGAGATATGTTGCTGAACCCTTTCATTAGGCAAATATCAGGACCATAAAACGTAGAACATAGAACAAAGAACATTACAGCACAGCACAGCCCTTCGGCCCTCGATATTGCACTGACCTGTCATACCAATCTGAAGCCCACCTAACCTACACTATTCCTTGTATGTCCATATGCTTGTCTAATGATGACTTAAATGCACTTAAACTTGGTGAATCTACTACCGTTGCAGGCAAAGCATTCCATACCCTTACTACTTTCTGAGTAAAGAAACTACCTCTGACATCTGTCCTATATCTATCACCCTTCAACTTAAAGCTATGCCCCCTTGTGCTCGCCGTCACCGTTCTTGGAAAAAGGCTCTCCCTGTCCACCCTATCTAACACTCTGATTATCTTGTAAGTCTCTATTAAGTCACCTCTCAACCTTCTTCTCTCTAATGAAAACAGCCTCAAGTCCCTCAGCCTTTCCTCATAAGACCTTCCCTCCATACCAGGCAACATCTTAGTAAATCTCCTCTGTACCTTTTCCAAAGCTTCCACATCCTTCTTATAATGTGGTGACCAGAACTGCACACAATACTCCAAGTGCGGCCACACTAGAGTTTTGTACAGCTGTAGCATAACCTCATGGTTCTGGAACTCAATCCCTCTATTAATAAAAGCTAAAACACTGTATGCCTTCTTAACAACCCTGTCAACCTGGGTGGCAACTTTCAAGGATCTGTGTACCTGTACACAGAGATCCCTCTGCTCATCTACACTACCAAGAATCTTACCATTAGCCCAGTACTTTGCATTCCGGTTACTCCGATCAAAGTGAATCACCTCACACTTGTCTGCATTAAACACAATTTGCCACCTCTCAGCCCAGCTCTGCAGCTTATCTATGTCTCTCTGTAACCTACAATATCCTTTGTCACTATCCACAACTCCACTGACCTTAGTGTTGTCTACAAATTTACTAATCCACCCTTCTACGCCCTCATCCAGGTCATTTATAAAAATGACGAACAGCAGTGGACCCAACACCGACCCTTGCGGTACACCACTGGTAACTGGACTCCAGGATGAACATTTCCCATCAGCCACCACCCTTTGTCTTCTTTCAGCAAGCCAATTACTGATCCAAACTGTTATATCCCCCACAATCCCATTCCTCCGCACTTTGTACAATAGCCTACTGTGGGGAACCTTATCGAACCTTTCCTGATGAAGGGCTTATGCTCGAAACGTCGAATTCTCTATTCCTGAGATGCTGCCTGGCCTGCTGTGCTTTGACCAGCAACACATTTGCAACCTTATCGAAAGCCTTGCTGAAATCCATATACACCACATCAACCAGTCTACACTCATCCATCTCTTTGGTCACCTTCTCAAAGTACTCAATAAGGTTTGTGAGGCATGACCTACCCTTCACAAAACCTTGCTGACTATCCATAATCAAATTATTCTTTTCTTGGTGATTATAATCTTTTCCAACATTTTACCAACAACTGAAGTAAGGCTCACTGGTCTATAATTACCAAGATTATCTCTACTCCCCTTCTTAAACGGGGGACCACATTTGCTATCCTCCAGTCTTCTGGCACTATTCCTGTAGGCAATGATGATTTAAAGATCAATGCCAAAGGCTCGGCAATCTCCTCCCTGGCTTCCCAGAGGATCCTAGGATAAATCCCATCCGGCCCAGGCGATTTATCTATTTTCACACCCTGCAGGATTTGTATTACCTCAATCACACCTCGTCTGGTAGCCTGTATCTCAGTATTCTCCTCGACAACATTGTCATTTTCTAGAGTGAATACTGTTGAAAAATATTCATTTAGTGCTTCCCCTATCTCCTCTGACTCCACACACAACTTCCCACTACTATCCTTGATTGGCCCTAATCTTAGGAGAAAGTGAGGACTGCAGATGCTGGAGATCAGAGCTGAAAATGTGTTGCTGGAAAAACAAAGCCCTTCTTCAGGAAGAAGTACTTATGCCTGAAACTTCGATTTTCCTGCTCCTTGGATGCTGCCTGACCTGCTGCGCTTTTCCAGCAACACATTTTTTCACTCTAATCTTAGTCTTGTCATTCTTTTATTTCTTGGATACCTATAGAAAGCCTTAGGGTTTACCCTGATCCTATCCGCCAACAACTTCACATGTCTCCTCCTGGCTCTTCTGAGCTCTCTCTTTAGGTCTTTCCTGGCTACCTTGTAACCCTCAATCACCCTAATTGAGCCTTCACATCTCATCCTAACATAAGCCTTCTTCTTCCTCTTGACCAGAGATTCCACTTCCTTTGCAAACCACGGCTCCCGCACTCTACAGCTTCCTCCATGCCTGACAGGTACACACAGGACCTTTTCCTTGAATAAGCTCTACATTTCTAATGTGCCCTATCCTGCAGAGTCCTTCTCCATCCTATGCTTCCTAAATCTTGCCTAATTGCATCATAATTGCCTTTCCCCCAGCTGTAACTCTTGCCTAGTGATATACACCTATCCCTTTCTATCACTAAAGTAAACATAACAGAATTGTGATCGCTATCACCAATGTGCTCATCTACTTCCAAGTCTAACACTTGGCTGGGCTCATTACCCAGTACTAAATCAAAAGTGGCTTCGGCCCTTTTTTGCCTGTCTACACACTGTGTCAGGAAGCCCTCCTGCACACACTGGACAAAAACTGACCCATCATCTCTCCATACTTCCTGCTCACTGCCTTTATTCCTGATGAAGGGCTTTTGCCCGAAACGTCGATTTCGCTGCTCGTTGGACGCTGCCTGAACTGCTGTGCTCTTCCAGCACCACTGATCCAGAATCTGGTTTCCAGCATTGTTTTTATCCCCTATAGTGTTCCCAGTCAATATTTGGAAAGTTGAAGTCCCTCCTGACAACTACCCTGTCTCTCTCACTCCTATCGAAAAACAACTTTGCTATCCTTTCCTCTACATCTCTGGGACTATTTGGAGGCCTATAGAAAACTCCCAACAGGGTGACCTCTCCTTTCCTATTTCAAGTTTCAGCCCATATTACCTCAGTTGACGAGTCCCCAAACATCCTTTCTACAACTGTAATATTGTCCTTGACCAACAATGCCACAAATCCCCCTCTTTTATCATCACCAGCACTAAAATTCTAAATTTGGCATTTCTGTGTTTGTTCTGATGAGTGAAAGATTAAAAAGCTTCAGGAATATGCTTTCCGTATCACAAATAATCAAATTGAAATTATAATGCATTTTGTTTTCATTTTAAGAGCAACATGTTAGATTCCAGATGATTTCACTGCTAATTCACTGCGCAGGAGGGTAAATTTTCCTGTTCATGGGAGTCAGGAGATGAGTGAGTTACTGCAGGTTTCCTAGCTTCTGACTTGACCAGTTCAGTTGCTGGTCAATACTAACCCCTAAGATAGTGGATATTCAGAGCTGAACATTTTTTTTACAATGTGGTCTGGGTACATTAGACAGTGTCACCTAACACTGGACAGAAAGTTTTGCATTGATTTATCTTTTTGTACATTCTTTGATGGTTAAAGGTCAGATGACAGCCATTCAGTTTGCCCTGCTGGCTCTCTGGAATAGCCTTAATTTAGTACAACTTCCCTGCTTTTTCACTGAAGTTAAATAAATGTTTTTTGAAAAGCTGATGTTCCTGTTGAGCTCTCTGAAAACTCCATTAGTCTTACAATGCTGATTATAATCTAATTATCTATTATACCAATTCTGTGTTTCCTGCTTGCTAACTAATTGCGCATCCAAGTAACAAAGTTGTATCCACCTCATATCTACTCTGGAAAGGTATAAAAATGGTCTGAGGAAATGTAGGAATGGAGATAAATGAAGGCTGAACAGTTTTGGAACAAACTGAGAGTAAACATATTGTCATCAAGTCAGTCCCTTTTTCTAAAAGCTGTTCCTTTTCTCAAGGTTACTATGTCCTTGATTATTTTTCAGACGGGTCACAGACCAGGCCGGGCTCTGATCAGACTGGTTTGGTACAGAGATGAAAAGGATTTTGAGAGGTGTTTTGTTTATGTATAAACGGATGAGACTTCAGGCCAAAGTGGTCATGTTTTAGAAGTGATCTGCATAATGAAAGGGGAGTGGTCAGCTCTCTAGCTGAGCAGTTCAGTCCAGAACTAGTTGGGAGTTCAACAATGAGCTGTGTGGAAACAAACTCTCTCTCTTTTCTTCAGCCCTTCTAACTTCAACCTGTAAGCAGCTGTTCCATTTATACTGTTTTTCAAGAGGGTTTGCTTATTGGAACTGTTGTGTATATTCGGAACAGCATAACTAGATTAGATTAGATTCTCTACAGTTTGGAAACAGACCCTTCAGCCCAACAAGTCCACCCCAATCCTCTAGAGAGTAACCCACCCAGACCCATTCCCCTATCCTATATTTACCCCTGACTAATGCACCTAGAGCTATGGGCAATTTAGCATGACCAATACATCTGACCTGTGCAGACATGGGGAAACTCCACACAGTCAGTGGCCTGAGGTTGGAATTGAACCCAGGTCCCTGGCACTGTGAGGCAGCAGTGCTAACCACTGGACAGACCGTTTGGTCCAATTCAGCCGTGCCAACAGATATCCTAACCTCATGTAATCCTGTTTTGCCAGCATTTGACCAATATCCGTTTAAACCCTTCCTATTCATGTGCCCACCCAGACGTCTCTTAATGTTAACCAGCACCGATCCTAGCGACACACTATTCTTAGATCCTTATTATGTGATTTTAAAACTGCTTCAGTCACTCTTTCAGAAAGCACATTCCAGATTGTAACAATTCGCTACATGTACTTATTTGCCATCATGTCACTCCTGATTGTTTTGCTAATTGCACTTATTCCAGTGGAAACAGTTTCTAATATTTCATTCTTCTTAAGTTCTCTATCTGAAGGCAAATCTGACCCCCAGCATCTTAATCTCCAGTACAGATTTCCAGTTTACTTCATACTGAGGGTAATTTCACATTTTTCTTTAAAATCCTTACATTGATAATGTTTGTTCATGAGGCACTGACCATCCAATTTAGGCATATCAACATGAAAGCTTAAACGAAGAGTCCCTGATGCTTCCAGAGAGAGAAAAAAAGACATCTTCTATTGATGCACTGAATTAAAAAAGTGCTGGAGATGCTCAATAGGTCTTATAGCATCATGGAGAGTGAAAACAGAGACAGCATTTCAGGGCCAGTGACACTTCTTTGGAACAGTCTTACCCTTACTTAGTTTCTTAAAACTGCTCAGGATATTTCTACATTTTACATTTTTGAAGCATTTATTTTCCACTCCCTGTTAGTCATTTGGAAGTTCTGAGAACAATAATTGATGGGGAATTTGCTTTTTATCCATTCAGACACCATGTCTCACCCATCAATGTTGATTGTCTAATGAGGCACAGATCCTGCAAATGAATCCAATAAAGAGCCCACTCTGTCAGACCAATTCCTCAGCCCACAGTCCAGGCTGCATTGGTACATGTTGACCTCCTTCTTCCTGAGTGCCTTGAAGCATGGAACTCCCTAATCTTCCCTCCTCTCTCCTTTTTTTCACACTGTCAGTAGGAATATAGGAACCGCAGCTCACCATTCAAGCAAGAGTTGGCCTCCCAGGTCTGTTCAACTACTCACTGAGATGAACACCAATTCATAGCTTAATTGCAAATACTTCTTTTACCTCGCATCTTTTAATATCTTTAATTAGCAAAAATATATCCCTCTCAGATTAGTATTTGATTATACAAATATTTACTACTTTCCACCAGGTGGACTTCCACAGTTCTGGCACAAAGAGATATTTTCCAACTTCTTTCCTGAAAGTCCTGGTTCTGATCACAATGTTACATCCCTTTCTCCTAGAATTCTACACCATTGCAAAAAGATTTCTGCCTACATCCTCCGTCAATTCCTTCAAAATTCTGGAAACATCACTCAAAACATCTCAACCTTCCATTCTACAGGGAACACTTCATGTAATTTTGTACATTGCTCACCCTAATATCAAGGCCTGTAACCTTCTGATGAGTTCATGCTGATTTTTTTTTAAATTACCATATTCTAATTAACCTTTAGAACAGATTACTTGCTGTGAAGAAAAAATTCTCAGCTCCTGAGTCTTCCACAAGATTGCTAAAAGCCATTTCCATACTAATAAATTCTTCAAATACTGTGTCTAAGGTATTGAGTACGCTCTTCTAATGTTTATTAGTATCTTCTCAAGCACCCATCAAATATGGTAACATCAGCATTTCCATGTGTACTGTTTAAATGTAATTAACAGTTCATGTGTTGAGATGTACTCCACTGATACTCAGTGCCAGAGAGTGAAGGAATTCAATTTCTCCAGTCCAGTTGTACTCCTTGATTAGATTTGTTTTTCCAATCACTTCTGAGGTGCGGGCAATCCTGACTTGGTCAGAAGTTATCATCCAATTCTAACTGTTCTGGAGAAGGTGGTGTTGACCGACTGCCTTTGTGTTGTGGGGAGGCTCACACTGCTCTTAGGAAAGGCACTTCCAGGATTTTCACCCCGTCATGGTGGTGAACCCTTCTTCTAATTGAACGAAACACCCAGAAAAGCTCGGCAAAAGTGAGGACTGAAGATGCTGGAGATTAGAGTCGAGAGTGTGGTGCTGGATCAGGCTAATTCGTGATGAAGGGCTTTTGCCGGTAACATTGATTCTCTTGCTGTTCGGATGCTGCCTGACTTGTTGTGCCTTTCCAGCACCACACTCTCAACCCAGAAAAGCTCACCTTGCCATGTAATCTACTAAAGTATGAGTGATAGAAAACTCCCAAATTCCTCTACTTAAAGAAAAATATCGATTTAATCTTTAACTCTAAAAGTGAATATTAAACACCTCGCAGCCTCCTTTCCCTTAAGTGCCGTTTATTTGCCTCCAATTCTATAATAATATATGGTTCCAATGAAAATACAGTTATTAAAATTAGATCAGCTTAATTTCAAAATCACACAGCGTTGTTATCAGTGTGTCTGTCTCCCTCTGGCTGAAGACTTCCCTGGGTCATCCTGGTCTTTTGCTGCAAAGATGTTTCATTACTTTTGATATTGAGTGTTTTGCTGGCAGTTACTCTGTCAATGGCAGTCGGTCTCACTGTCTAACTTTCAAAATATCTGCTTCTTTATACCACTAACATTGAATCGTCTCATTGGTTTGAGGTTGGCATAAACAACAAATTTGAACTCAATTGGGTTTTAGTACCCTGGGGCATAATTTAAACTGATTGGCTAAATTAGAATGGTTGCCAAAAAAGGAACTAAAACTCAGGTATTTGTTTCACAGCCAAATGTTACATATTTTCAATTTTCCAGTACATTCTGAGGCTGCTAGTCAGGTGCCTGCACGCTTTCAGTGCAAAACAGCTTCCATTCTCTCTTAAAGGTACAGTACATGCCTTAACTTCAAAACAAAGGGCAGGAATGGCAATACAGGTCCAAATAAAAATAGTGTGTGGCTTGGAGGGGAACTTGGAGGTGTGGTGTTCCCTCCTATCTGCTGCCCTTGTCTTTCCAGATGTTCATAATTGTGAGTTTGGAAGGTGTTATCTGAGAACAATTGGTGAATTGTTGCACTGTGTCTTGTAGATGGTGCACACAGTGCTCTTGTATATTGTCAGTGGAGAGAGGAAATGCTCGTGGATGTGGTGTCAAATGGACTGATGAGTTAGTGTTGTTGGAGCTGCACCAATCCAGGTAAGTGGAAATATTCCTTTGCACCCCTTTTAAGAGGTGGATAGGCACTGGAAAGGCAGGAGTTGCTTAATCACTGCATATAGAGTCACAGAGTCATAGAGATGTACAGCATGGAAACAGACCCTTCAGTCCAACCTGTCCATGCTGACCAGATATCCCAACCCAATCTAGTCCCACCTGCTAGCACCCGGCCCATATCCCTCCAAAGCCTTCCTATTCATATACCCATCCAAATGCCTTTTAAATGTTGCAATTGTACCACTTCCTCTGGCAGCTCATTCCATACATGTACCACCCTCTGCATGAAAGCATTGTCCCTTAGGTCTCTGTTACATCTTTCCCCTTTCACCCTAAACCTATGCCCTCTAGTTCTAGACTCCCTGACCCCAGGGAAAAGACTTTGTCTATTTATCCTATCCACGCACCTTGTAATTTTGTAAACCTCTATAAGGTCACCCCTCAGCCTCTGACGCTCCAGGGAAAACAGCCCCAGCCTGTTCAGCCTCTCCCTATAACTCAAATCTTCCAACCCTGGCAATATTCTTGTAAATCTTTTCTGAACCCTTTCAAGTATCACAACATCTTTCCAATAGGAAGGAGACCAGAATTGCACTCAATATTCCAACAGAGTCCTAATTAATGTCCTGTAGAGCCGCAACATGACCTACTGACTCCTGTACTCAATACTCTGACCAATAAAGGAAGGCATATGCCTTCTTCACTATCCTATCTACCTGCAACTCCACTTTCAACGAGCTATGAACCTGCACTCCAAGGTCTCTTTGTTCAGCAACACTCCCTAGGACCTTACCATTAAATGTATAAGTCTTGCTAAGATTTGCTTTCCCATAACGCAGCACCTCACATTTAACTGAAATAAACTCCATCTGCTACTTCTCAGCTCATTGGCCCATCTGATCAAGATCCCATTATAATCTGAGGTCACCCTTTTCGCTGTCCACTACACTTCCAATTTTGGTGTCATCTGCAAACTTACTAACTGTACCTCATACGCTTGCATCCCAATCATTTAGATAAATGACAAAAAGTAGAGGACCCAGCACCGATCCTTGTGGCACTCCACTGGTCACAGGCCTCCAGTCTGAAAAACAACCCTCCACCGCCACCCCCTGTCTTCTACCTTTGAGCCAGTTCTGTATCCAAATGGCTAGTTCTCCCTGTATTCCATGAGATCTAATCTTGCTAATCAGTCTCCCACGGGGAACCTTGTTGAATGCCTTACTGAAGTCCATATCTTAAACTTTGACCTAATCATATAGCCACTATATTTATGTGGCTAGTCAAGTTCAGTTTCTCATCATTAGTGACCCCTCCCCCTCCGCTCCCCCCGCCCCCACCCATCCCCAGAAAGTTGATAGCATGGGATTCAGAAATTATGATGCCATTGAATGTCACGCAGAGGTAGTTTGACTCTCTTTCTTGTTGGAGATAGTCATTGCCTGACATTTTTGTATTACATAAGATATTTGCCACTTTTCCACCCAAATCTGCGTGTTGTCTAGGTCTTGATGAACATAGACAAAAGTTACTTCAGAATCTGCAGGGTTGTGTATGATGCAGACATTTATGTCATCATCAGCAAACATCCCCACTTAGCAAAACATGATGGAGGAAAGGTATTTGATAAAACAGCAGACGATGGTTGAGCCTGGGCACTGCTCTGCAGAAATGTCCTGGAGCTGAGATGACTGAGATCTAACAACCACAACCATCTTCCAATATGTCAGGTGTGCATCCAATCAGCTTAGAGTTTTCCTCAGATTCCCTTTGACTCTTATACTGCAACCATTTCTTGATATTAAACACATTCAAGTGCTGTCTTAATATCAAGGCCAGTCGCCCCAAATCTCCCTCTCAAATTTAGCTTTTGTCCATGTTTGTCCAAAGCAGAAATGAGGTCAGGAGCTGTGTGATCTTGATGGAAACTAAACAGAGTTACATGGCACAGGTTATTTCTGCACAAGTGCTGCTTGATAGCACTTTGCTGATGAAGGAGAATAGACTAATGGGCACCAATTGTCCACATTGGGTTTTATATGCATTTCATGTCCAGGACACGCCTGTGTTAAGTTACACATTGTTGGGTAGGTGTCACTGTTTAAGCTGTTCTGGAACAGCTTGGGCAGGGTAGCAGCTATTTCCATCACACTAATAATCAGTGCTAATGCTGGAATTTTGTAGGGCTCATTTTGCATTCACTTGTACTTTCTGCCATTTTCCTCATATACCATGAAGTGAATGAAATGACTGAAGACTTAGATTTCTGATGCTGGGGACCTCTGGAAGTTCCAAGGTGATCATCTCCTCTGCACTACTGGCTGAAGAAAAATGCAAAATTATTCAGATTCTTTTCTGATCCGGACATTGCAATGGTTGCCCTCAGCTAAATTTGAGAGGGAGATTTGGGGCGACTGGCCTTGATATTAAGACAGCACTTGAATGTGTTTAATATCAAGAAATGGTTGCAGTATAAGAGTCAAAGGGAATCTGAGGAAAACTCTAAGCTGATTGGAGGCACACCTGACATGTTGGAAGATGGTATTGTAAAGTCACTCAGAAATGAAACACTACACTGACAGAAATACAGCGAGATCAAGATGGTGGCCATTATTGATCTTTCAAACCTTGTCACAACAATTCCATTCTATATTCCAATGATATATCAGATGGTGATGAAATCATTCTGACAACAGAAAGGCAGATTGGATGGAAATATTAAACTTGAAGAAAAGTTCTTATTGTACACTACAGAGCTGTATTTATTAACCTGTTATGTAGAGGTTTAAATATTACGATGCTTCAGGGTGGAAAAGCATTACTAAAGGACGTGGTGCCACTAGCCTCAAAGAGTGTACGTGTAGGCAGCCACAGCCAAGGATACTAAGGGAACATATCTAGCTGTGTTGATAGTATCACATGCCCAAGACCTAGAACAAAACTTGTTAGGATGGTGTGCACATAAGGAAATACTTTGTGCACATGTGCCTACACAGGTAAGCACAAACATTTAAACACACACACAGAACAGCATATCCAGATATGTACATATTTGCAGCCACAAACACAAACAGAAGACATTAGCTACAGCAAGGTAAAGATTGGAAATTGGAATTGGGTGCACAGTGAGGGAGGGAAGGGCAGAGACTGGAGCTCAAGGGAAGGCAAAGTCACTGACTGCTGCAGCGAAGACTGATCACCATCAGCAGCAGAGAAACTGAAAGCTTCCTTGAGATTGGGAACAGACCCAGCCTGTGACCATCCCTCATCCTTTGTGGAAGGGTTTTACTTTCAGGCCATGCAGTCACAAACATACACATACACACATTCAAATGAATGCACACAGCTGTAAATGTATGCTACACACGTTAACACATATATTTGTGTCTTGGCCAAATTTGGAAGACTTTTTTAAAAACTGAAATAGGATGGTTGACTGATTCCGGGGCACAAGTTTTGAGGGACTTAAATTCATGCTGCAATTTGAAATATCGTATTATTAGCAAAAGTTGATTTCATCACACAACTAATCCTGAGTAAACAATCAATTACGGTAAAGGTAATTACCGGATAAAAGCAAGCAATAGTACAAAAATTTAACGTATCAAAGATTCATTGAAATCCCACAAAATCACACTGTTCAACATCATCATGGCCTGGTATAATGGCACACTTGAAATATTAATTAAATTTTGAATGTGTAAGTGCTTTGAACTTACCTACCAACTTATTCCGTTTCCCTCCCATTTACTCTAATACATTATGAACCTCAGCAACAATAGCACATTTGTCAAAGAATTAAAAGATATATCGGTATGTAGCTTATATATTCACTTTTATTCGGATATAATGGCACAATTAAAATGATTCACTTTTTAACCATATTAACCTTTGAACATACAATGAAGAAATTGTGGTAAGTACCAATAGACTGAGTACCGGTCTGCATGAATGATTAAATCAAAATGTGCTGTAGTAAACCAAGTGCAGTAAGTAAAGTTATGAATGAATGGAGATGTGATACAGTAAATACAGAGTGATGAATAGAGTTACAGATATAAATGAATGAATGTGATTTAATGCGACATACTAGGGTCAATTTATACATGAGATGTATGGAAAATACAAGGTTTTTTTGGCCAAAAATAAGGGGTCGACTTACAGATGATATCAACCTGTACACAAGTATATATGGTATATAGAACACACACTGGTGCATGTATCATCCATGTAACTATTTGGACACATATGATACACATTATCAGCCTTCCCTCAAAAGCAATGATGACATCTCTCACTCCAGGCTTCAGATGACTGAGGGTCCATATGTTGTTCTGCCATGGGGCATGTTGTTGTATGTGGAAATGGGAGTTGCAGCCCGAGGTTGGCTTTCTTATTCCCCTGTCACAACGTTCTACCTACAAATGTACCAACATACAAACAAGGAATAAGAGTAGGCCACTCAACTCTTCAAACCTGCCTTGCCAAGAGATCAGTAAGACCACACTGATATGATTTTAACTTCAACTGTACACTTCTGCATTATTCCCAATTATCATTCATCCTACTGGCAATCATGAATCTATCTACATCCGCCTTAAAAGTATTTAAACTTTCTGCATCCGCTGCCTTTGAAGAAGTGATTTCCAACTCCTTTCAACCCTTTGAGAGAAAAGAAATGTTCTGTCATCTCTGTTTTAAATGAGTGACCTCTTATTTTTAAACTATGAACCTGGATTGTGATTCTTCAACAAGAGGAAGTATCCTTGTGGTCAAGTCGCTGAGCCTCAAAGTGGCTTGTTCCTTTATAGTTCAGGAGGAGCAAAGCTGAGCAGCTGGTCATTTTCTCCCCCCAGTCAGTAGTGAAGTTATGACATATCAATGACACCTACAACACTTACCACGAGCACCACACTCTTACATGGCACACTAACACTTTACCAAATTAAAAATCCACAACACCAACTTATAGTCCAGCAGATTTATTTGGAGGCACTAGCTTTCGAAGTGCTGCTTCATCATCGGGTGCTCATGACACTGGACGCACAGGAATTCATTTTAACCTTAAATAATTACTTCAGTGAAATAAAGATCATTGGGGAAAGGTTTAATAGTTGTATTGATGGTCAATCCAATTTCAACCATTGCAAATAAACATTGCATTTAAACAATTTTAAATTACTCTCTATACAAAAATATTATCAATGTATTCTTCAGCTTGGAAAACTATGAGTAGGTGCACCCTTTATCGGTAATGCAAATATTTCTCTTCACCATTGTACCTGACATCTGTTTATTCACTAGTAATTTAGCTTGCTTGTTATAATGTGTTATTTTCAGTTACAAACAGAAGCAGCAGCACAGAGATCCTGAAGAACTTGCTTGAACCGAAGAGCTATCTCTCTCTCATCCCACGGACGATGATGTGTTATATCCAGTTTGTAGATCTGTGTGAACATGTTAATTAATGTATCACAAGGTGGTGACACCCAGAGAGAATTATATAGCTACGGAGAACAGCCTGGGAATCAGCAGATTTATATAAGATTCTTCACAAAATTATTATTATCCTGTGAAAATCATTCAACATTATGAATTGTGCCTCGATTCTATTTTCTTTCTTGAGGAAGATGGGTTCCTCATCTAACTTGTTCATGGGACATGGGTGCCATTGACGAGGTCAGTATTTATTGCCTTTCCCTAATTGCTTTGGAGAAAGTGGTGGAGAGTTGCCTCTTGAACTATTGCAGTCCTTGTGGTGTTGGTTCACTGTCACTACTTTTAGGGAGCGATTTCTAGGACTTTGACCCAGCAATAGTGAATGAGCGGAGAGGTAGGCCAAGTCAGGAAATGTGAGACCTAGAGGGAAACTTTCAAAAACTGGTGGCTCCATGCATCCATTTCCCTTGTTTGCCTGGTTGGTAGAGGTCTTGTGAATGGAAGGTGCTGCTGATGGTGAGTCATTTCTGTATGACTGGTAGCAGAGTAAGCTTTAGCTTTCACCATTTTGTCAGTAATCTCATGGAGTAGATTGTCCAACCACTAGAGAAAAGGGAATATTGACATTCTATTTGATGGATTCTACAATGAGCAAACAATCCACTTCACCAGATTATTGCCCTGTGTGGAGACGAAATACAACAACTTTGTTCATAAAGATTTGAGGTCGACCTCAGTTTTAATATGTTGATAAAACTTGAACTCTGTTTTCTTAGTTAAGGGACACATATGAACTGTGAGCCTGAATTTCACCCAATCCCTAAAGGCCCTGGTGTCTTTGATGGATGATGACGTTCTCCTGCCTGAGCCCATTTCACTGACCGGAGACTATTTCGCAGGAATGTAGGAAATTTCAATGTTGATGTGGGAGGAGTGAAGTGGAATTCAGTTTGGTGGTTGTTGAGTCATGTGCCTTGGGTGGGGAGGCTGATAGAATCCATAATGCTGCCCTCCATGCTGGTGTGAAGCATCAACACCAGATAAGCTTCCAAAAGGGTTTTGCGATATTAAAGTCCAGTAATTATCTCCAAAGTAGGTGCAAAATTATTTCTCCCTGCCACTTCCCTTAGTAGCATAGGATGTTGAAACTTCAGTTTAATATTTTTGCATGAGGTTTGGTAAGATGGATCCACCTGGGTTTTTATACCTCTTACCCCCGTCATCCCTACCTGGGCTCATCTCAGAGTGACACCAGGCTCAGATTAATGGCATTGACTATTCTCTGCTCTCTGATGTGGTTGAGAAAGTAACTCAGTCGTATCATAACCTCAGGCAAGAAGAGGAATAAATGGGGAAGAAATAGGGAACTATGGGCCAGTAAGCCTGACACTGGTCGTGGGCAGGTTGTTGGAGGGAACCCTAGGGGACAGGATTTTCATGTATTTGGAAAGGCAAGAAATTTAAAGAGTTTAATTTAGCTAAGTGTGATGTGCTGCATTTTGGATAGGCAAATCAATGTTGCTGAACAAAGAGACCTTGGAGTGCAGGTTGCTTTTTCTGTTCCTTCCAGTACAGTCATTTTCTTGTCCAAGCAGCGGGAGACAGAGTGGAGGTGACATGGAGACCTGGAGGGTGCCGGGAAGGTAGGAAAACAGCTTAAATACTTAACTTGGAAGCCCACAACCATTTTCCTGTCCAGGAGCAGTGGGAGACAGAGTGGAGGTGGTGTGGAGACCAGGGGGTTGCTGGGAAGTATATATTTGGACAGTGGCTAAACCCGAGATACCACACGTGTAGTATTTCCTTCCCACACCCCTCCTCTAACCAGAAGAAAAAGAATCTATAAGGTAAGGCTTTTATTATTTCTTTTTCTTTCTCTTTTATATCTTTAAGTGCATTGTTTGGTGTTAGTTAGTTGATATAAAGTTAAGGCTGGCAATGGCAGGGGACCTCAGACCCATGGCATGTGCCTCTTGCTTGATGTGGGAGCTTAGGATCGTGTCTGACATTCCTGACTCTTACACTTGCAAGAAGTGTTTCCAGCTGCAGCTGCTGTTTGACCGCATGACGGCTCTGGAGCTGCGGATGGACTCACTGTGGAGCAGCCACGATGCTGAGGAGGTGGTGGATAGCACATTTAGTGAACTGATCACACCACAGGTCAGAATTGCTGGGGGAGACAGTGAATGTGTGACCAAAAGACAAAAAAAGAGTAGGAAGGCAGTGCAGGTGTTCCCTGTGGTCATCTCCCTCCAAAACAGGTATACCGTTTTGGATACTGTTGGGGGAGATGGCTCACCAGGAGAGGGCAGCAGTTGTCAAGATCATGGCACCGTAATGGGCACTGTTGTTCAGAAGGGCGGGAAAAAAACTCGAAGGGCCATAATCATAGGGGATTATATTGTGAGGGGAGTAGATAGGTGGTTATGTGGCTGAAAACGGGACTCCCTGATGCTATGTTGCCTCCCAGGTGCTCGGGTCAGGGATGTCACCGATCGGCTGCAGAGGATTCTAAAAGGGGAGGGTGAACAGCCAGTTGTTGTGGTGCATATAGGCACCAATGATATAAGTAAAAAACGAGATGAGGCCCTGAAAGAAGAATTCAGGGAGCTATGAGAGAAGTTAAAAAGAAGGACCTCAAAGGTAGTGATCTCAGGATTACTACCAGTGCCATGTGCTAGCCAGTGTAGAAATGAAAAAATAGGCAGGATGAACAGGAGGGAGGGGTTCAGATTTATTGGACATTGGGATCGGTTCTGGGAAAGGTGGGACTATTACAAATTGGAAGGTCTACACCTGAACCAGACTGGAACTCATATCCTTGGGGGAGTTTTTGCTATTGCTGTTGGGGAGAGTTTAAACTAATGTGGCAGGAGGCTGGGAACCAGAAGAGAAGACAAGTAGACAGTGAGGTGGAAACTGGAGACTGTGAAAATCGTGAAGATCGCATTAATAAGGGGAAGAGTAGGCAGAGAGCAGATGAGCACAAAAGAACTGATGGCCTGAAGTGTATCTACTTTAATGCAAGGAGTATAGTGGGTAAGGCAGATGAATTTTGGGCTTGGATTGGTGCCTGGGAATATGACATTATTGCAATCACAGAGACTTGGTTGAAGGAAGGGCATGATTGGCAATTAAATGTTCCATGATATAGACACTTCAGACAGGATAGGGAGGAAAGTAAAAGGGGGGGGGGGGTGGGTGGGTGGAGTTGCACTGCTGGTCAAGGATGATATCACCGCTGTGCTAAAGGAGGACACTAGAAAGGGCTTGAGTAGTGAGGCATTATGGGTGGAGCTGAAAAATAAGAAGGGTGCAGTCACACTGTTGGGGCTGTATTACAGGCCTCCCAACCGTGAGTGTGAGGTAGAAGAACAAATAGGTAAACAGATTATGGAAATATGTAGAGGCAATAGGGTAGTGGTGATGGGAGATTTTAATTTTTTAGATTCTCTACAATGTGGAAATAGGGCCCTCAGCCCAACAAGTCCAACCTGCCCCTCCAAAGAGAAAAACCACCCAAACCCATTCCCCTACCCTATATTTACCCTTGACTAATGCACCTACCACTGTGGATAATTTAGCACAGCCAATTCACCTGACCTGCACATCTTTAGATTGTGGGAGGAAACCAGAACACCCAGACTCAAGGAGAACGTACAAACTCCACACAGACAGGCAGGAATCGAACCCAGGACTCTGGTACTGTGAGGCAGCAGTGCTAACCACTGAGCCACCATGCTGCCCAATATTGACAGGGATACACTTAGTGTCAGAAGTCTGGATGGAGTAGAATTTATAGGAAGCATCCAGTAGTTTTCTAGAGCAGTATGTCAATAGTCCAACAAGGGAAGGGGCTATTTGGACCTGGTGTTGAGGAATGAGCCAAGCCAGGTCGTAGAAGTTGCAATGGGGAATTTCTTTGGGAACAGTGACCACAATTCTGTAAGTTTTAGAATACTCATAGACAAAGGTGAGAGTAGTTCTGAGGGAAGAGTATGAAACTGGGCCAAGGCGAATTATATAAAAATTAGGCAGGAGTTAGGAAATGTGGATTGTACACAGCTATTTGAAGGGAAGTCCGCATTTGATATGTGGGAGGCTTTCAAAGATGGGTTAAAGGTAGTGCAGGATAGGCATGTCCCGTTGAAGGCTAAAGGATAGGAAAGGCAAGATTCATGAACCATGGATGACAGGAGAAATTGTATGACTAGCCAAGAGGAAAAGGGAAGCATACATAAGGTCTAGGTAGCTAAGAATAGGAAAATTGGAAAAGTAGGACCAGTCTTAAATGAAGAATCAAGTGGGATAAAAGGGGTCATGAAATAGTTTTACTGAGCAGAATTAAGGAGAATTCCAAACTCTTTTATTCTTATATGAGAAATAAGCGGGTAACGAGAGAAAGGCTTGGTCCACTAAAGGATAACGAAGGAAGGCTGTGTGTCGAACCTGAGAGAATGAGTGAGATTCTGAATGATTACTTTGCATCAGTGTTCACTGAGGAGAGGAACATGATGAATGTTGAAATTTCTTCGTTCTTTGTTTGTTATTAGGTTCATAGCTTCTTTAAAGTGGAGTGTCAGGTAGATAAGATAATGAAGAAGGCGTTTAGTATTCTTTCCTTTATTGGTCAGAGCACTGAGTATCGGAGGTTGAAGATGATGTTGCAACTATACAAGACATTGGTTAGGCCATTTTTGGAATATTGTGTGCAATTCTGGTCCCTCTCCTACAGGAACGATGTTGTGGAACTTGAAAGGATTCAGAAAAGATTTCTCCCTGGATCTTTGGAGGCTGAGGGGTGACCTTAGAGAGGTTTATAAAATCATGAGGGAATGGGGGGGTGGGGAGGGGAGTGGGAATTAGGGGGGTCTTGACAGTTAGAGGGGAAAGATTTAAAAGGGACCTAAGGGGCATTTTTTCCATATAGAGTATGGTGTGTGTATGGATTGAGCTACTAGAGGAAGTGGTGGAAGCATCTGGATGGGAGCATGAATAGGAAAGGTTAAGAGGGATATGGGCCAAGTACTGGTAAATGGGACTAGATTAATTTAGGATATCTTGTCAGCATGGATGAGTTGGGCTGGAGGGTCTGTTTCCATCCTGTACATCTCCATGATTCAATGACAATGACTGATTAGGGATTGTCAATATGGCTTTGCGAAGTAATGAACTGGATTAATGAGGCAGAGCAGTGGACGTGATCTACATGGACTTCAGTAAGGCATTCAACAAGGTGCCTCATGGTAGAATGTTTAGCAAGGATAGATGTCATGGAATACAGGGAGAACTAGCTTTTTGGATTCAGAACGGGCTTGAAAGTAGAAGACAGAGGGTGGTGGTGGAGGAACCAGTTCTTAGGAAGGGTCACTGGACCTGAAACACTAACTCTGATTTCTTTTCACAAATGTTGCCAGCCCTGTTGAGCTTTTCCAGCAACTTCTGATTTTGTTGTTGTTGGTGGTAGAGGGTTGTTTTTCAGACTGGAGGCCTGTGACCAGTGGTGTACTATGAGGATTGGTGCTGGGTACACTGCTATTAGTCATTTATATAAATGATTTGGATGTGAACATACAAGGTATAGTTTATAAATTTGCAGATGACACGAAAATTAGAGGTGTTGTGGACAGAGTACAACAGGATCGTGATCAGATGGGCCAATGGGCTGAACAGTGGCAGATGGAGTTTAATTTAGATAAATATGAGGTGCTGCATTTTGGAAAGGCAAATCAGGGCAGGACTTATACACTTAATAGTAAGTTCCTGGGGACTGTTGCTGAATAACGAGACCTTGGAGTGCAGGTTGATAGATCCTTGAAAGTAGAGCTGTAGGTGAATAGGATAGTGAAGAAGGAGTTTTTTTTTGGTTTGCTTGCCATTATTGGTCAGTGCATTGAGTATAAGAATTGAGCATTGGGCCAAATACTGGGAACTAGATTAGTTTAGGATATCTGGTCAACATGGATTATTTGGACCGAAGGGTCTGTAACTGTGCTGTACATTTGTATGACTCTAAATACTGATCTTGGAGTGACACCCTGCACCTAAGGATGAATAATTTTAAAATGATAAAATGGACATTTTCCATCTGAGCCATAATCATTGTTCTACGATGAACTGCACCATGTCTGTGACTATAAAGGAGCAGTTAGTGGGTGGCACGGTGGCACAGTAGTTAACACTGCTACCTCACAGCGCCTGAGACCCGGGTTCAATTCCTGGCTCAGGCAACTGTCTGTGTGGAGTTTGCACGTTCTCCCCGTGTCTGCGTGGGTTTCCTTCGGGTGCTCCGGTTTTCTCCCACAGTCCAAAGATGTGCGGTTCAGGTGAATTGGCCATGCTAAATTGCCCATAGTGTTAGGTAAGGGGTATGAGTGGGTTTCGTGTCAGTGTGGACTTGTTGGGCCAAAGGGCCTGTTTCCACACTGTAAGTAATCTAATCTAATTGTGGGTTTTGCATGATCTTACGCACTCGTTTTTGATCAGGGATGACCTCATTATTGGTCAGTATTGTCTCGCAGATTTCATAGAAACTGCTGAGCCTGATTTGCGAGACAAATGTATCTAACATTGCTTGCTGTTGTGTCAGAAAGGGTGCTGACCTCAAAATTGTCATCTAATTACCTAGCATTCAAGCTACGCCAAGTGCACTTCACACCCAGACTCACAATGGGCTTTTTCGCCCTTTGTCTCTGCAGCAGGAATGAAAGCGGGCAGGTGTGTAAAGTCTACCACAAGAAAAAATTAAAGTGTAAAGAAAAATTAAAGAGCCGTGTTATCTGAAATTATGTCGAAATCTAAAATACAAAATACAATCATTCAGGTCCGTCAGGCCCATGCTGGTGTTTAGTATCTTCTCACTCAGTTTATTTTATAACAACCGTTATACCATGTCCATCCATTCCTTTTCCTCCCAACTTCCTTAACATCCTTCAAACTAAATCTACCTGATTATCTCAGCCACTCCATGTGGGAATAGGTTCCAAATTCTCAACAGGCACTGCATATTCATGTGCATTTGCACATCACTTATAATCAGGAATAAGATAACTCTCTTTGAAGTCTGAGAGTCACACTCCAATGGCTGACGTGTTATCCTCTCTGCCGAATGGGAGAGGAAGATGATGAGCCGACAGCAGGTGCAAAGCATCAGTTTTCCCATATGCACCAATGTTCAGGTCATGGTTGGTTTGAACTTCAGATGACCTGGAATTGGAACTAAAATTTGAATTTGAAGTGGATTTTATTGTCACATATACAGGAATACAGCAAAAGTGTCTAGTCACCATTTGTGGCACCATCTAAAATACAAGAGTACCCAGGACTAAAACCTTATGTTTAAAATACAAAATAAGAAATCAGATTGAAGGTTTAGCATTGCTGTCCTTTTTACATGCTCAGCCATGAGCCTGGATATAGGCTCTTCCACCCCTTCGCTGAGACCAAAACCAGCGGAACTCCCCTCATGGTGCCGCTGCACAACAATGTCGCCATTTCCCAGCACCACCATACCCCTACTGAAGATGTCATCACCATTAACCAGCGCTGGGCTAATTTCAGCAAGACAGCCACAGCTGAAGTTGCCGTATGCTCTCCACAGAATGTAAGAAAAGCTATAATATTATAAAACAGTGAAAGAAAAGAAGATAAAAACTTACTTTTCCACAATGGGCTTTGACTCGAGTCTGTATTGAGGTACCACTAGGATCCACGCTGGACTACACCTCAGGTCTGTACTGGGCTACACCCCCGAGTCCACACTGGGCTACACCCCTGGCTCCACACTGGGCTACACCCCGGGTCCACACTGGGCTACACCCCGGGTCCACACTGGGCTACACCAGGGTCCACACTGGGCTACACCCCGGGTACACACTGGGCTACACCAGGGTCCACACTGGGCTACACCCAGGTCCACACTGGGCTACACCCCGGGTACACACTGGGCTACACCCCGGATACACACTGGGCTACACCCTGGGTCCACACTGGGCTACACCCCGGGTCCACACTGGGCTACACCCCAGGTCCACACTGGGTTACACCCTGAGTCCACACTGGGCTACACCCCTGGCTCAACACTGAGGTACACCCCAGGTCCACACTGAGTTGCACCCAAGGTCCACACTGGGCTACATCCTGGGTCAGCACTGAGGAACACTCCGGGTCCACACTGGGCTACACCCCAGTTCCACACTGGGCTACACCAGGGTCCACACTGGGCTACACCCGGGTCCACACTGGGCTACACCCCGGGTCCACACTGGGCTACACCAGGGTACACACTGGGCTACACCCCAGGTCCACACTGGGCTACACCAGGGTCCACACTGGGCTACACCCCGGGTCCACACTGGGCTACACCAGGGTACACACTGGGCTACACCCCAGGTCCACACTGGGCTACACCAGGGTCCACACTGGGCTACACCCCGGGTACACACTGGGCTACACCAGGGTCCACACTGGGCTACACCCAGGTCCACACTGGGCTACACCCCGGGTACACACTGGGCTACACCCCGGATACACACTGGGCTACACCCTGGGTCCACACTGGGCTACACCCCAGGTCCACACTGGGCTACACCCCGGGTACACACTGGGCTACACCCTGGGTACACACTGGGCTATACCCCGAGTACACACCAGGCTACACCCCGGTCCTGCACTGGCTTTCACCCCAGGTCGGACTATGTTACAGCCCAGGTCCACACGGGAGTATACCCCAGGTCCACTCTGGCCTACACTCCGGGTTCGCGTTGGGCTACACCCCTGGTCCACACTGTGTTACACCCCAGGTCCATACTGGGCTACAGACCGAGTCCACGCTGGGCTACATCCCAGGTCCACACTGGGTTACATCCCGTGTACATACTGGGCTACATCCCAGGTCCACACTGGGCTACACCCAGGGTCCACACTGTGTTACACACAGGGCCCACACTGGGCTACACCCAGGGTCCACATTGGGCTATACACCAGGTCCATACTCGGCTATACCCCAGGTCCACACTGGGTTACACCCCGGGTCCGCACTGTGCTACACCTTGGGTACACACTGGACTACACCCAGGTACACTCGATACCCCGGGTCCACACTAGGCCACACCCCGAGTCCACACTGTGTGACACCCCAGGTACACACTGTGCTACACCTCGGGTCCACACTGGGCTACACCCGGGTACACACTGGGCTACACCCCATGTCCACACTGGATTACACACCGGGCCTACACTGGGCTACACCCCAGGTACACACTGGGCTATACTCTGGGTACACACTGGGCTACACCCCGGGTACACACTGGGCTACACTCTGGGTACACACTGGGCTACACCCTGGGTCCACACTGGACTACACCCCGAGTACACACTGGGCTACCCCCGGGTCCACACTGGGCTACACTCTGGGTACACACTGGGCTACACTCTGGGTACACACCGGGCTACACCCTGGGTCCACACTGGACTACACCCCAGGTACACACTGTGTTACACCCCGGGTCCACACTGGGCTACACCCCGGGTACACACTGGGCTACACCCTGGGTCCACACTGGGCTACACCCCAGGTACACACTGGGCTACACCCCAGGTACACACTGGGCTATACTCTGGGTACACACTGGGCTACACTCTGGGAACACACTGGGCTACACTCTGGGTACACACCGGGCTACACCCTGGGTCCACACTGGACTACACCCCAGGTACACACTGTGTTACACCCCGGGTCCACACTGGGCTACACCCCAGGTACACACTGGGCTACACCCTGGGTACACACTGGGCTACCCCCCGAGTACACACCGAGCTACACCCCGGTCCTGCACTGACTTTCACCCTGGGTCCGACTATGTTACAGCCCAGGTCCACAGTGTGTTACACCCAGGTACACACTGGGCTACACGCGGGTCTACACTGGGTTACACCCCGGGTACACACTGGGTTACACCGCGAGTCCACACTGGGCTACACCTCAGGTACACACTGGGCTACACCCAGGGTACACACTGGGCTACACTCAGGTCCACACTGGGTTACACACCAGGCCCACACTGGGCTACACCCCGGGTACACACTGGGCTACACCCCGGGTACACACTGGGCTACACCTGGGTACACACTGGGCTACACCCCGAGTGCACACTGGGCTACACCTCAGGTACAGACTGGGCTACACCCCGGGTATACACTGGGCTACACCCCGGGTACACACTGGTCTACACTCCAGGTATACACTGGGCTACACCTCAGGTACACACTGGGCTACACCCCGGGTACACACTGATCTACACTCCAGGTATACACTGGGCTACACCTCAGGAACACACTGGGCTACACCCCGGGTGCACACTGGGCTATACCCTGGTTACACACTGTGCTACACCCAGGGTACACACTGTGCTACACCCGGGAAAAATCTGGGCTACACCCCAGGTATACACTGGGCTACACCTCAGGTACACACTGTGCTACACCTGAGTCCACACTGATCTACACTCCAGGTATACACTGGGTTACACCTCAGGTACACACTGGGCTACACCCCGGGTACACACTGGGCTATACCCTGGGTACACACTGGGCTACACCCCGGGTCCACACTGGGCTACACCTAGGGTACACACTGGGCTACACCCCGGGTCTACCCTGGGCTACACCTGGGTCCACACTGAGGTACACCCCGAGTACACACTGGGTTACACCCCCGGTCTGGACTGGGCTACACCCCAGGTCCACACTGGGGTACACCCCAGGTACACACTGGGCTACACCCCGAGTACACACTGGGCTACACCCCCAGTCTGGACTGGGCTACACCCCAGGTCCACACTGGGGTACACCCCGGGTACACACTGGGCTACACCCTGGGTCCACACTGGGCTACACCCCGGGTACACACTGGGCTACATCTGGGTCCTCACTGGGCTACACCCCGGGTCTACACTGGGCTACACCTCAGGTACACACTGGGCTACACCTGGGTCCACACTGGGGTACACCCCGAGTACACACTGGTTTACACCCCCGGTCTGGACTGGGCTACACCCCGAGTCCACACTGGGGTACACCCCGGGTATACACTGGGCTACACCCCAGGTCCACACTGTGTGACACCCCAGGTACACACTGTGCTACACCTCGGGTCCACACTGGGCTACACCCGGGTACACACTGGGCTACACCCCATGTCCACACTGGATTACACACTGGGCCTACACTGGGCTACACCCCAGGTACACACCGGGCTATACTCTGGGTACACACTGGGCTACACCCCGGGTACACCCTGGGCTACACTCTGGGTACACACTGGGCTACACTCTGGGTACACACTGGGCTACACCCTGGGTCCACACTGGACTACACCCCGAGTACACACTGGGCTACCCCCGGGTCCACACTGGGCTACACTCTGGGTACACACTGGGCTACACCCCGGGTACACACTGGGCTACCCCCGGGTCCACACTGGGCTACACTCTGGGTACACACTGGGCTACACCCCGGGTACACACTGGGCTACACTCTGGGTACACACCGGGCTACACCCTGGGTCCACACTGGACTACACCCCAGGTACACACTGTGTTACACCCCGGGTCCACACTGGGCTACACCACGGGTACACACTGGGCTACACCCCGGGTCCACATTGGGCTACACCCCAGGTACACACTGGGCTACACCCTGGGTACACACTGGGCTACACCCCGAGTACACACCGAGCTACACCCCGGTCCTGCACTGACTTTCACCCTGGGTCCAACTATGTTACAGCCCAGGTCCACACTGTGCTACACCCAGGGTACACACTGTGCTACACCCGGGAACAATCTGGGCTACACCCCAGGTATACACTGGGCTACACCTCAGGTACACACTGTGCTACACCTGAGTCCACACTGATCTACACTCCAGGTATACACTGGGCTACACCTCAGGTACACACTGGGCTACACGCGGGTCTACACTGGGTTACACCCCGGGTACACACTGGGTTACACCGCGAGTCCACACTGGGCTACACCTCAGGTACACACTGGGCTACACCCAGGGTACACACAGGGCTACACTCAGGTCCACACTGGGTTACACACCAGGCCCACACTGGGCTACACCCCGGGTACACACTGGGCTACACCTGGGTACACACTGGGCTACACCCCGAGTGCACACTGGGCTACACCTCAGGTACAGACTGGGCTACACCCCGGGTATACACTGGGCTACACCCCGGGTACACACTGGTCTACACTCCAGGTATACACTGGGCTACACCTCAGGTACACACTGGGCTACACCCCGGGTACACACTGATCTACACTCCAGGTATACACTGGGCTACACCTCAGGAACACACTGGGCTACACCCCGGGTACACACTGGGCTATACCCAGGGTACACACTGTGCTACACCTGGGAACAATCTGGGCTACACCCCAGGTATACACTGGGCTACACCTCAGGTACACACTGTGCTACACCTGAGTCCACACTGATCTACACTCCAGGTATACACTGGGCTACACCTCAGGTACACACTGGGCTACACCCCGGGTACACACTGGGCTATATCCTGGGTACACACTGGGCTACACCCCGGGTCCACACTGGGCTACACCTAGGGTACACACTGGGCTACACCCCGGGTCTACACTGGGCTACACCTGGGTCCACACTGGGGTACACCCCGAGTACACACTGGGTTACACCCCCGGTCTGGACTGGGCTACACCCCAGGTCCACACTGGGGTACACCCCAGGTACACACTGGGCTACACCCCGAGTACACACTGGGCTACACCCCCAGTCTGGACTGGGCTACACCCCAGGTCCACACTGGGGTACACCCCGGGTACACACTGGGCTACACCCCGGGTCTACACTGGGCTACACCCCGGGTACACACTGGGCTACATCTGGGTCCTCACTGGGCTACACCCTGGGTCTACACTGGGCTACACCTCAGGTACACACTGGGCTACACCTGGGTCCACACTGGGGTACACCCCGAGTACACACTGGGTTACACCCCCGGTCTGGACTGGGCTACACCCCGAGTCCACACTGGGGTACACCCCGGGTATACACTGGGCTACACCCCAGGCCCACACTGGGGTACACCCCGGGTACACACTGGGCTACACCCCGGGTACACACTGGGCTACATCCCAGGTCCACACTGGGCTACACCCTGGGTACACACTGGGCTACACCCCGGGTACACACTGGGCTACATCTGGGTCCTCACTGGGCTACACCCCGGGTATACACTGGGCTACACCCGGGTACACACTGGGCTTCACCCTGGGTGCACATGTACTACACACCGGGTCCACACTGGGCTACACCCCGGGTAGACACTGGGCTACATCTCAGGTACACACCAGGATACACCCCGCGTATACACTGGGCTACACCTCGGGTACACACTGGGCTACACCCTGGGTCCACACTGGGGTACACTCCAGGTCCACACTGGGTTACACTCGAGTCCACACTGGGCTACACCCCAGGTCCACATTGGTCTACACTCCGGGAACACACTGGGCTACACTCTGGGTATACACTGGGCTACACCTCGGGTACACACTGGGCCACACCCCGGGTACACACTGGCATATACCCCGGTTCAACACTGTGTTACACCCCGGGTCCACGCTGGGCTACACCCGGGCTCCACACTGGGCTACACCCAGGTTCCACACTGGGTTAAACCCCGGGTACACACTGGGCTACATCCCGTGTATATATACTGGGCTACACCACTCGTCTACTCTGGGTTACATCCCGGGTATACACTAGGCCACAACCCAGATACACACTAGGCTACACCTTGGGTGCACACTGGGCAACAGCATGGGTTGACACTGGGCTACACCCTGGGACACAGTGGGCTACACCCCAGGTCCACACTGTGCTACAGCATGAGTACACACTGGGCCACAGCACAGGTACCCACTGGGCTACTCCCTGAGACACACTGGGTGACACCCCAGGTCCACACTGGGCTACAGCAACGGTACCCACTGGGCTACAGCGCGGGTGCACAATGGGCTACAGCATGGGTACCCGCTGGGCTACACCCTGGGTCCACACTGGGCTACAGCCCGGGTGCACACTGGGCTACAGCATGGGTACCCGCTGGGTACAGCACGGGTACACACTGGGTTTCATCCCAGGTATGTACTAGTCGGCACATTTGGCAGGTGAATTTCATAAGTTCACCCCAGAGTTTATGTCATTAACAGGACTTTTTTTTGATGTCACCTCCATGAATTAAAGATCTCGCTGCTCATTTAAACCTTTCAAAGGTTGACCATTAAATCTCGACTCCTGTCCCTACATTTCTCCTTGCATTTGTTTCTTCACATTAAATTTCATCTGGTCATTCCACCGTTCAGGAACATTGGGAATAGGGGTGAACAATTCAACCACTGGAGCCTGCTCTCCCATTCCACTGCATCATGCTTGATTGTTAGTGCACGTTCCATCTCAGTGCTATCTCATTGCCAAATCCACTTTTCACTTAATATCCTTGATATCAAGCAATCTATCTCTCTCCCTTCGTCTTGAATACACTCACCAATTGAGCTTACTGGGATAGAGAATTCCAAAGATTCAACACTAATGGAACAAAGAAAGCCTTTCCCACTTCAGTTCTGAGTGGCTTTCCCCTTATTTTGAGACTTTATCCCGTTTCTTGACACCCCTCCACAGTATTCAACAGCCCAAACAACACCACCAGATATCACATTGATATAATCCCTGGCTAATGGTAAAACTGGACAATTCGGATCCCAGCAACATTCCCTCTAAGCTCCATTGCTGTGGAGCTGCTGGGAAGCCCAGGACTCATCAAGCAGCATGCTGACCAATAGTTTCCACTTCCAGAAACCATTGACACGCACAGACCTCAGAATTCCACACAACAGCACGAAACATAACAGAGAATGGCATATCCCAGTTTGAAATCTGGTTTCCTGGATTGTCTTTGTTAATGAAATGAAAATGAGATGGAATAAATCAAACTGATTACATATGCGATCAATGATTTTGAAATATGTCTAAGATACTACCCCATTAATCCCAACAACACTCTGGGTTACACAGACAGATAGAAAATTCCCTTCTCTATCACATATAGGGTTTAAGTTAACAGATGCTTCAATTCCTGGTCCTAAAAATCGGATGGCCTCTGACATGAGCATGAACTTTCTCAGGTTCAAATGTCCTCTTTAGGGTTTTAATCAAACACATTTACTCTGGAACTTTAAAAATAAATGTCTTACTCTAAGCCAACATTTTTTAAATGGTTCTCAAACAGTTCCTTTTGTCAGAAGCTACTGGTTTACAAATTCAACTTCAATCAAGACTTCCATAGCACAGTTACTGGATTAGTGGTGCTGGAAGAGCACAGCAGTTCAGGCAGTATCCAAGGAGCAGATGCTGCCTGAACTGCTGTGTTCTTCCAGCACCACGAGTCCAGAATCTGGTTTCCAGCATCTGCAGTCATTGTTTTTACCTCTTCCATAGCACAGTGGCTCAGTGAATAGCACTCCTGCTTTATAGTACCAGGTATGCTGTATTCTAGCCACGGGTTTGCACATTTTCCCCATGTCTGCTCTGGTTTCCTCCCACTGCCTAAAGATGTGTAGGTTACATGGATTGACTGCAGTGTCCAGGCTAGGTGGATAAACCATGAGAAATATGGGGTAGGTCTGGGCGGGATGCCGTTCGAAGGGGTGATATAGCCTGTTTCCACACTGTAGGGATTCTATGAAAATTCACACTCAAAAGCTCTCTTTTCTCTTAAACTAGTGTTTGCCCTAATCCAAAAGAAAACAAAATCAATCTAAACTGAAAGCCTAATGCACAATTGTTTCCTGTGTTTACTCTCACAATGAATTCCAGGCAGTGAATTCACATTCTATTTACTCACTGCGTAAAAACATTTTCTCCATGTTACCTTTGCTTCTGTTGAGAAGTACTTTTACTTAGAGTCATTTGGTCCCCAATCATTCCTGCAAAGGCAACATTTTCTCCCCAGATTGGTCAACTAGGAAACTCAGGATTTTGAACACCTCCATCACATTTCCTTTCAACTACCTTCTCTAAGTAGAAAGGCCCTAGCTTTTCCAACATGTCCCTGCAAATACGTTTATCATCGTTACCATCTTTTTAAATCTCTTCCCTACCCTACCCTAACCTTCACATCCTCCCTAAAACAAGAAACTCAGAGGGAGAAACCATATTCCAGTTCAGACTGAACCAGCATTTTATGAAGGTCCATCATAACCTCTTTACTATTGTCTTTAATTCATCCAAACACAAAGACCAGGATCCAGTTTGACTTTTTAACAACTTTCTTAACCTGCCCTGATCCCTACAACAACTTGGCCACAATCACTCTCAGATCTCTTTGCTTCTGCACTCTTTTTGAAATATTGTCTCTCATTTTATATTGCCTTTCATCATTCTTCCAACCAAAATGTACCACTCTGCATGAAAGTTCATTGCTACATATCCATCTATTCCACCAGCCTATCTTTCCCTATTGGTCGATCATTATCTTCCTCATTGAGTACAACTTTGGATCTGGAAAATAGCCGTTCAGTCCTGTTTCTATAACTCAGCCAACTTCATGTCCATGTTGGTATTGATCCTTTTATTCTGCAGGCGTCAACTTATGAAGTCAAACTTGTTTCAAGGCACATTGTCAGTTTGAATTTGTGTGTCCATGTATATCACATTAAATGCATTTGCCTCACCAACGCAGTTTACCATGATCAAATCCATGGTGATTTTCCTGAATGAGTCTAAATTTGTCAAAGTGACTTTTCATTCTGCCTTAGTTTATCATTTCTAAACATTTTCACACCATCAGGCTTAAACTGATGACTGTAGTTGATGTGTTTATCTTTACAATTTTTTGAAACAAGTGTGTAACTTTTGCAATATGAAACAAGCTTCTTTTTAATTTCAAAGATATTCTATATATGTATATAATATATATATATAAATAGCTACTAAAGCAGTTTGGTTCTGCATGATGGAATTTGAAGAAAACAAAGCAAACGATGGAGTTAGACTCTATTCAATAAACAAGCCAAAGGCAACTCTTAAAAGCAAATTACTGCAGATGCTGGAACCTGAAACCAAAAGAGAAAATGCTGGAAAATCTCAGCAGGTCTGGCAGCATCTGTAAGGAGAGAAAAGAGCTGATGTTTTGAGTCGAAATGACTCTTTGATAAAGGGTCAGTTCGACTCGAAACGTCACTTACAGATGCTGCCAGACCTGCTGAGATTTTCCAGCATTTTCTCTTTTGGTTTCAAAGGCATCTCTTACTTGTGTAAGATTATATTTACGTAAGGTTGAAGTACTGGGAGGGTCCAATAACTGAACAGACTCCCATTTACCTTCAGCAGAAAGATCTCAGACCATGGTCTTTCCTCGTTGCACCTTGACTCCCATTAAAGGAATACTGGAAACTTATAGATAGTTCGGTCACAACTTCTAACCTTAATCTCCCTCAGTTTCCTCAGGTGTACTCCATCTCCTCATGGTGACTGATCAGATTTAGAAGTCACATGACACCAGGTTATTGTATAATAGGTTTATTTAAAATCACAAGCTTTCGAAACGCTGCTCCTTCGTCATATGAAGTCACTTCACCTGACAAAGGAGCAGCGTTCCCAAAGTTTGAGATTACAAATAAACCTGTTGGACTATAACCTCGTGTCATGTGACTTCTGACCTCATCCACCCCAGTCCAACACTAGCACCTACACATCATGATCAATTTTAATTACAGCCAGTCCTTTAAATACCTCAGAAGTTGCTGGAAAAAACACAGCATGTCCGGCAGCATCTGTGGAGAGAGGGAGTTAATGCTTTGGTTCCAGTCTCGCTTCTTCAGAATGAAGTGTACCCTCAAAAAGATTGGTGTGTGCGCTGAAAGTGGGCTGGGGGAACGAAGAGGATTGAACAATAGGTGGAGATGGAGACCAGAGAGAGAGAAAGAGAGAGAGAGAAAAGAGCAGGTGGGCAGACAAAGGAATAGGTGAAAGTCAGCCTGGGAGAATCAATCGTTGTTAATGGGGTCAGTTAGTGGCTAACGTGGGTTGTTTGTGGCAGCAGTCCGTGTGATGACAAGTTGTTGTGTGTGGGGGTTGGGTTAACAACATGGAAAAAGATGTTCAGGTCCTAAAATTGTTGAACTTGATATTGAGACCAGAAGCTGTACAGTTCCCAAGTGGAAAATGAAATATTGTTCTTACAGCTTGCACTGAGCTCTGCTGGAGCACTGCAGCAAGCCTGAAACAGAGATTAGATTACTTACAGTGTGGAAACAGGCCCTTCAGCCCGACAAGTCCACACCGACCCTCCAAAGCGCAACCCACCCAGACCCATTCCCCTACACCTAACACTATGGGCAATTTAGCATGGCCAATTCACCTGACCTGCACATTTTTGGACAGTGGGAGGAAACCGGAGCACCCGGAGGAAACCCACGCAGACACAGGGAGAATGTGCAAACTCCACACAGACAATTGCCTGAGACAGGAGTTGAACCCAGGTCTCTGGCACTGTGAGGCAGCAGTGCTAACCACTGTGCCACCGTGCCGCCCAAATGTTGGCCAAGGAATAGGGTGGGGTGTTAAAGTAACAGGCAACTGGAAGCTCAGGGTCTTTTTCGTGAATAGAATATAAATGTTCTGTGAAGCAGTCACCGAGTCTGTGTTTTGTTTCCCCAATGTTGAGGAGACCACATTGTCAGCAGCGAGTGCAGTAGATTAGATTGAGGGAAATGCAGGTAAAGTGCTATTTCACCTTGGATACTGAGGAGGGAGGAAGTATACAGGCAGATCTTTCACCTTCTATGGTTTCAAGGGAAGGTGCTATGAGCTGTTGGGAATTGTCGGGAGTGAAGGAAGAGTGGACCAGAGTGTCCCAGAAGGAATGGTCCTTGTGGAAAGCTGACAAGGAGGATAAGGTCTTTTGGTGGCATCCCACAGGAGGTGGCAGGCATGGCAGCTGATGACCTTCTGGATGGGGAATACTGGTGGGAAGGCAGGTAAGGTCAAGAAGGGTCATGTCATTCTTGTGGGAGGGAAGGGGGGGTGAAGATGGAAGTGCAAGAGATGGGTCAGGCCTGGCTGAGGACCTGTCAACCACAGAGCTGGGAAATCCTCAGTTGAGAAAGAAGATTGACATTTCAGAAGCTCCCTTGTTGAAGCTGGCATCATCCAAACTGATGTGACAGAGACAGAGAAACTGGGAGAATGGATTAGAGTCTTTACACGAAGCAAGGTGTGAGGGTGTAAAATCCAGGTAACTGTGGGAGTTGGTGGGTTTGTTCTGAATATTGTATTGGCTTCAACTTATCCGCAGAAATGGAAACAGAGATGTCCAGGAAGGAAAGAAGGAGTCAGAGATGGACCCGGTGAATGTGAGAGTAGAATGGAAATTGATAAACTTTTCCAATTCTTGACGAGAGAGGGAAGTAACACTGATGATGTCATTGATGTGTCAGAGAACAATTTGTGGGTGGGGGCCAGAGTAGAACTGGAATAAGAAACATTCCATGTACTTCATAAAGAGACAGGCAAAACTGAAGGAATCCGTGACCACATCTTTGACCTTTGATGAAAGTGGAAGGAGTTAATGGAGAAGTTGTTCAGAGTGAGGACAAGCTCAGCAAGGTGAAGGACAGTGGTGGTGGATGGGGACGGTTCAGGCCTATTTATCAGGAAGAAGCGGAGAGCCCTGAGACCATCCTGATGGGGGGGATGGACGTGTAAATGGACTGCACACCCACAGTGAAGAAGAGGTGGCTGGAGCCCGTCGGCTGGAAATTCTGAAACTGGTGTACAACATCAGCAGAATTATGAATGTTAGTGAGAAGAGACTGGACAAGGAGAGATCAAACTGAGTCGAGGTAGGAAGAGATGAGTTCTGTGCAGCAGGAACAGGAAGAGGCAATGGATCTCCCTGGGTAGCACTGTCTGTGGATTCAGAAAAGAGGTTGAAGCAGGCTGTGTGGGGCTGGGAGACGATAAGCTTGGATGTAGTGGTGGGGAGATTCCCAGATGAAATTAAGTTAATGATCATTGTGGACACAATAGTCTGGTGTTCCATGGTGGAGTCATGGTCTAGGGGAGATAGGAAGGTATGTGTGAGCTGACATTTAGCCTCTGCAATGTAGACATCAGTCTGCCAGACAGCAACAGCACCATCCTTGTTGGCAGGCCAAAGCAAGGGTAGGATCCTCAGTCCTTTTGATTTTTTTTTCCTTCTAATGCCTTCTCATGGTTGATGATTCAATGTAACGACTGAAAAACTTGAATTGTTACATCTATGGCAATATCTTCCTTCCTCAGCAAATTTCTAATTTAAGACCTCAGCAAATCTCTTTCTGTACAAATGTATACATTTTGGTTCCTAATCAGACCCACCTCTCCTCTCATTCCCCTTGGCTAACATTGTTTTGAAAAGATTAAGTGAACAAGTGACAACCACATAAAGGTTCATTGTAACAAAAACCAAATCCTCAAAAGAAATTTACCTAATTTTGTATTAATGTTTGATTGTGGGGAGAGATTATATACTCCAGACTTAACAGTGCAGGCCAATAGGTAGCAGGCATCAAGGATGGCAGTGGATCACATGTGCTCCCTCTTCAAGGACACCCAGGCACTGATATAACTATGCAGAGTGACAGGCAGTCAGGGTCATAATGACCCCCTCCAAAGTTCACTGACTGGATCTGCTGGTGGCTATCTTTGCCCAACATTACAATGAGTTCCTCTGACTTGTCTGACTTGTCCTCTGACACACTGGTGACCAGCATTTAAATGGGAATCATCTTCACAGAAGACATTTGGTAAAATGTTTCCAGTTTTGTTTCCACTCATTGCGAGGTATCCTCGCTGCTTTATGCACAGCATACCATATTATAAATAGGACCAACCTCACATTCCTCAAGCATGGGGCAAAAATTGAGAGTGAGAAATGATCATGTCAAGCATTGCCTAAAAGATAGTAAGAGCATTTTGATGTGATGATGCAATGAGATACTTCACATGACCTGGGGTGTTTACAGGCCATGCTCTGCTGACTGTGCCGTGGTTCAAATCCCTTGTCCTTCTTGATATAACTCAGTAACAAATGTAAGGAATGCATGAGACAGTTCAGTGACCTCTCACTTATTTCAGAGTTGTTGCTTCAATTGCAAGCGCTTCATATTTAATCTCTACTGCCAAGAGAATTTAAACTGTTTACACGCAGATGAGGATATGCTTGATCTTGTGAACAAAAAGATGGACAAAGAAAAACATTTACTCCTCTCACCCTACAGTGAAACAAATATTTTCAAGCATAAGTTCCCTTCTCTGCAATTAACATTTTTGGATGTGTTGTGCGACATCAATGAATCATCATTCTTGTCTACATGTCCTTTTAAAGGATGTTTGCTGACACAGTCTGGCCTATGAGCTGGAATGTCATGGCTTCATGTCCAAATCCTGGGAAGTGAGTGTATGTTCCAGGCTGACACACTTTTGAAGGACTGAATGCTGCACTGTAAGAAGCACCTTTTCTCAGGTGAAGTGTTAAAATGAGGCCCTCACTGGTCTCTTGGATGTTGGAGAAGATTGGAGGGCGACACGGTGGCACAGTGGCACTGTTGCCTCACAGCGCCTGAGACCCGGGTTCAATTCCCGACTCAGGCGACTGACTGTGTGGAGTTTGCACGTTCTCCCCGTGTCTGCGTGTGTTTCCTCCGGGTGCGCCGGTTTCCTCCCACAGTCCAAAGATGTGCGGGTCAGGTGAATTGGCCATGCTAAATTGCCCGTAGTGTTAGGTAAGGGGTAAATGTAAGGGTATGGGTGGGTTGCGCTTCGTCGGGTCGGTGTGGACTTGTTGGGCCGAAGGGCCTGTTTCCACACTGTAAGTAATCTAATCTAATTATCTTCAAGAAGAACTGGAAAGGTTTCCCTTGTGCTTTGGCCAACATTGATCTCTCCTTCAACGTCAATAGATAAGGGAATCACAATCACATTGCTGCCTATGGGAACTTGCTACTTCATGAGGAGAGGTCACAATGGAAAAAAAAGCAACTTTATTGGCTGGAGTGTGCCTTTGGACATCGGGGTAGTGACAAGCACTATCGAAATTAAAGTCTTTCTTTTTAAGTCACAGACCAAAATTACATTGAGGTGAGGTCTAGCACGATGGCTCAGTGGTTAGCACTGCTGCCTCACAGTGCTAGGGACTGATTCCAGTTTGATTCCAGCCTCAGGTGACTGTCTGTGTGGATTTTATGTTCTCCTTGTGTCTGCGGAGGTTTCCTCCAAGTACTCTGGTTTCCTCCCACAGTCCAAAGATGTGCAAGTCGGGTGAATTGGTTATGCTAAATTTCCCATAGTGCTTAGGTGTATTAGTCAGGGGAAATGGGTCTGGGTGGATTAATCTTCAGACGGTCGGTGTGGGCTGGTTTCCACACTGTAAGGAATCTAATCTAAATATGTAACCTAGATTATAAATGCACAGGGGATTGGGAGTTGGGAGAGTCGGTTTCTACGGGGTTTTCTCATTTCACTACTATACCTCTGGTGGAGGAGCATCAAAAATCCTAAACATACATGGAACATAGAACATTACAGCCCAGTACAGGCCCTTCGGCCTCCAAGCTATGCCGACCTGTGAAACCAAACTGAAGCCCATCTACCCTACACTATTCCATTATCATGATTTGAGCTATAGAGAGTGGTTGAATAGGCTGGGGCTATTTTCCCTGGAGCATCGGAGACTGAGCGGTGATCTTATCAAGGCTTATAAAATTATGGGGGGCATGGATAGGTTAAGTAGACAAAGTGTCTTCCCTGAGGTGGGAGAGTCCGGACTAGAGGGCATAGGTTTAGGGTGAAAGGAGAAAGATATAAAACAGACCTGAGGGGCAATGATTTCACGCAGAGGATGGTATGTGTATGGAGTCTATTACTGTTGTAGGCAGGGTGTTCCACACCCCTATAACTCTCTGAGTAAAGAAAATACCTCTGACATGGGGGGGACGCAGGAAGCATTAGTAGCAAGGACATCTTAGTGGATCCCTTCTTTTAACAGTGCCAGGTCCCATTATCAGGCACCAAAAGCCTTAGAATATAAAACACAGGACATTACAGCGCAGTACAGGCCCTTCAGCCCTTGATGTTGCGCCAACCTTTGAAATCAATCTGAAGCCCATCTTACCTTCACCATTCCATTTTCAACCATATGTTTATCCAATGACCATTTAAATGCCCTTAAACTTGGTGAGTCTACTACTGATGCAGGCAGGGTGTTCCACGCCCCTACTACTCTCTGAGTAAAGAAACCACCTCTAACGTCTGTCCTATATCTATCACCTCTCAATTTAAAGCTATGCCCCCTTATGCTAGCCATCACCAACCAAGGAAAGAGGCTCTAACTGTCCACCCTATCGAATCCTCTGATCATCTTGTGTGTTTCTATTAAGTCAACTCTCAACCTTCTTCTCTCTAATGAAAACAGTCTCAAGTCCCTCAGCCTTTCCACATCAGGCCTTCCCTCCATACCAGGCAACATCCTGTTAAATCTCCTCTGCACTCTTTCCGAAGCTTCCATGTCCTTCCTATAATGCAGTGACCAGAACTGTTCGCATACTACCAATAAAAGCTAACACACTGTACATTCTCTTAACAACCCGATCAACCTGGGTGGCAACTTTCAGGGATCTATGCACATGGACACCAAGATCGCTCTGCTCATCCACACTACTGAAAATCTTAACATTAACCCAGTCTCTATATTCCTGTTACTCCTTCGAAAGTGAATCACCTCACCCTTTTCTGCATTAAATTCCATTTGTTTAGCCCTGCTCTGTAGCTTATCTATGTTCCTCTGTAACCTGCAACGTTTTTCTGCGTTGTCCATAGCATCACCAACTTCAGTGTTATCCGCAAATTTACTAATGCATCCTTCTACACCCTCATCCAAGTCATTTATAAAAATGACCAACAGCAGTCGCCCCAGAACAGATCATTGTGGTATGCCACTGGCAACTGAACACCAAGATAACATCCTCTGTCTTCTTACAGCTAGCCAATTTCTGATCCAAACTGATAAATCACACTCAATCCCATATTTTCTGCACTAGCATACCATGGGGAATCTTTTCAAATGCTTTACTGAAATCCATACACACCACATCAACCACTTTACCCTCATCCACCTTCTGTGTGGATGAGACGTGAAGGCTCAGTTAGGGTGCTTGAGAGTTACGAGTTACCCAGGAAAGACCTAAAGAGAGAGTGAAGAAGAGCCAGGAGGGGACATGAGAAGCCTTTGACAGGGAAGATCAAGGAAAACTCTAAAATTTTCCATCGGTATGTCAGGTATAAAAGAATAAACTCACTAAGGTTTGTGAGGCACACTTACCCTTCACAAAGCTGTGGTGACTATCCCTAATCCAATTATTCCTCTCTAGATGATTATAAATCCTACCTCTTATAAACTTTTCCTACACTTTACCACAACTGAAGTAAGGCTCTCTGGTCTATAATTTCCAGGGTTGTCTCTGCTCCCCTTCTTGAACAAGGGAACAACATTTGCTATCCTCCAGTCTTCTGGCAATATTCCTGTAGACAATGATGACATAAAGATCAAAGCCAAAGGCTCTGCAATCTCCTCCCCTGCTTCTCAGAGAATCCGAGGATATATCCCATCCGGCCCAGGGGACTGATTAATCTTCATGCTTTCCAGAATTGCGGACACCTCCTCCTTATGAATCTCAATCCTGTTTAGTTTAGTAGAATTATCTCAGTATTCTCCTCGATAACACTATCTTTTTCCTGTGTGCATACTGACGAAAAATATTCAATTAGCACCTTTCCTATCTCCTCAGACTCCACGCGCATACTTCCCACTACTGACTTTGACTGGTGTTCGTCATTCTTTTATACCTGACATACCTATGGAAAATTTTAGAGTTTTCCTTGATCTTCCCTGCCAAAGACTTCTCATGTCCCCTCCTGGCTCTTCTTCACTCTCTCTCTTTAGGTCTTTCCTGGCTGACTTGTAACTCTCAAGCACCCTAACTGAGCCTTCACGTCTCATCCTAACATAAGCCTCCTTCTTCGTCTTGACAAGAGATTCAACTTCTTTAGTAAACCACGGTTCCCTTGCTCGACCATTTCCTTCCTGCCTGACAGATGCATATGTATCAAGGACACACAGTAGCTGTTCCTTGAACAAGCTCCACATTTCAATTGTGCCCATCCCCTGCAGTTTCCATCCCCATCCTATGCATCCTAAATCTTGCCTAATCGCATCATACTTGCCTTTTCCCCAGCTATAACTCTTGCCTTGTGGTATATATCTATCCCTTTCCATTGCTAAAGTAAACGTAGCCTCATTGTGGTCACTATTACCAAAGTGCTCACCGACCTCCACCTGTTATGGTTCATTACCCAGTATCAAATCCAATGTGGCCTCGCCTCTTGGCCTATCTTCATACAGTGTCAGGAAACCCTCCTGCACACATTGCACAAAAACTGATCCATCTAAAGTACTTGAACTATAGCATTTCCAGTCAACATTTGGAAAGTTAAAGGCCCTCACAACAATTACCCTGTTACTTGTTCAACTGCTTTCTGTCCCTATTCCACACCTTAGGCAACAAGCCAATGATAACAACTCTGTTTGTTCTAGCTCTAAGCTTCCACCTTAGCTCCTTGAATATCTTCCTTCTAACCCCATCCTTTTTCCTACCTATATCGTTGGTGTTCAATGTGGACCATGACTTTGGACTGCTCCCCTCCCCCTTATCACAGCTTAGTCAAATAGGAATGACAGTGGGTCATTCAGCCCTTTTAATCAATCCTATCATTCAATTAGATCTTTACTGATTTGTACCTGAACAGCACTCAATAGCCTTATTCCAATAACCTTGGCTAAAATTAATCTCAGTTTCATTGTCAAATTAATTTACCTGGCAGACTTCTTGGGGTAAATGGTTCAGGCCTTTTTCATTACCAATTGTTTGAAATACTTTTTGACATCCCCTCTGAACAGTCCTCACCTTGAGTTTTAAGGTGATGCCTCTTTGTTCAGGATTTCCTCACCAGAGAAAATATCTTATTTGTATCTAACCAACAAACTCTGCAGATGAGGCATCTGGATGTGTATATGAACAGGGAGCGTTTGGAGGGATACGGGCCAGTTGCTGGCAGGTGGGACTAGAATAGTTTGGGATATCTGGTACGGATGAGTTGGACCGAAGGGTCTGTTTCCATGCTATACATCTTGATGACTCTGTGAACTTAAACACATTAACTAAATTGCTCCTTAAGCTTCTATGTTCAAACTAACATTTGAGAGAAGAAATATGAGCCTGTCAAGTGAGGTCAGAGTGATAGCTCTTGAAACAAGGCCGCATCCAACTGAGCGTAGCATCAAGGAGCCCTAACAAAAATGGAATCATTGGGTATTGAGGCAAACTCTCCACTGGTTGGAACCATACGAGTAGCATTCGTGCCTCACAAATGCCGAGCAATGACCATCTCCAATAAGAGGTGATCTAACCTTCACTCCTTGATATCCAATGGTGTTGCTAGCATTGAAACCCCACTATCAACATCCTTAGGGTGACTATTGATCAGGAACTCAACTGGACACACCAGTGGCTACAAGGGCAGGTCAGAAACCAGGAATATGGCACTGAGTAACTCACTTCCTGACATCCAATGCCTGTCCACCATCTACAAGGCGCAAGTCAGGAGTGTGATGGAATACTTCTAACTTGCCTGGATGAGTGCAGTTCCAAAAATACTCAAGAAACTTGACACCATCCTGGCCAAAGCAGCCCGCATGATTGGCAACACATCTATAAGTCGAGAATGTGGTGCTGGGAAAGCACAGTAGGTCTTGCAGCATCCAAAAAGCAGGAAAATTCCCGATGAAGGCCTTATTTCTGAAACATTGATTCTCCTGCTCATCGAATGCTGCCTGACCTGCTGTGCTTTTCCAGCACCACACTCTTGATTCTGATCTCCAGCATCTGCAGTCTTCACTTTCTCCTACCACATCCATAAACATCCAATCCCTCCACTACTAATGTTCAGTAGCAGCAGTAAGTGCAATCTACAAGATGCACTGCAGCGATTCACCAAAGATCCTCAGACAGCACCTTCCAAACCCACAACCGTTTCCATCTAGAAGGACAAGAGCTGTTAATACATTGGAACACCACAACCTGCAAGTTCCCTCCAAGCCACTCACCATCCTCATTTGGAAATGTATCGCTGCTCTTTCACAGTCACTGGGTCAAAATCCTCACAAATGCCGGGCAATGACCATCTCCAATAAGAGGTGATCTAACCTTCACCCCTTGATATCCAATGGTGTTGCTATCATTGAAACCCCACTATCAACATCCTTGGGGTGACTATTGATCAGGAACTCAACTGGACACACCTGCTCCCAAAGGCAATGTAGGTCAACGTACAACACATGGACTGCAACAGTTTTCAAAGGTAGCTCATCATCACCTTCTCAAGGGCAACTGGGGAAAGCAATAAGTTGCCAGCCAGCAATGCTCATGAGTGAATTAAATTCAAAGAAAAATTGAGGCAAATCTGCAGAGTACTACACAAGCGAGTTTCCCCCAAAATTGGCACTTGAGCTCTTCTGATTCTCAAAGTCTATTTGAAATTTTGCATTTTCTTCTGCCTTCACTGTCTTTACAAGCTAAGCTGATCTCTGTGTGTATACATTCCATTCTTTTATCTTTACAATGTGAGGTCTTCTTAACACCACCCACCAATGCCTTTATCATCTTCTATTTCTCAGTTCTGCCCATAATATTTGTCCTGATCTCCTTTACTCCTTTTGTCTAATGCAGTAGGTTGTGTTGCTTGCCAATATTCAACATCTTCTCCTTCTCCATTTTACCTGTCCTTTCTGAAAACCTTTATGATGTGGAATATTTATGTCCCTGTCAGCCGCTGAGTCTCAGTGTCCTCAGGGAATTCCCTGGTTTTACAATCAAATGAATCTCAATGGAAATTCCCTCCATCACCCTGAGGAAGCAGCATTTCAATTTCTGTCCAGCCTTCACCATTTTCCTTCGAACTAACACACAATAAAATGTAACCATTTTTGTAAAAGGCCAGGTTTCAGTGGACTTAATAATTCTACAAATCCCTAGACGTGAATCTTCCAAGTTGTTATTGAGATTCTGTTAGATCTACTTTGAAGAATCTTTGCGGTTCATCCATTCACAAGACTTTGGCTTTATATCTGTGTGTGTTAAGACCCCCAGAAGCTCAGTAAATAAAACCATTACTGAGCTAATCAGGATTTACAGGTATTGCGTCAGATTTTATAGATTAGTCTGAGTCACACAGTTTACTTAGATTTAAATTTTGCAAGGTGATGTTCTGTCATCTGTGAGAACAATTAAAAGAGGATTTAACATGTGGATAATACTGGCTTATCAAAATAAAATCGCTTTTCAAATTGACACCATTTTATTCAGGTAAGGGTCATTGCACTTCGTGCCCTAGACTGTGTTTCCATAAAGATTAGGTTGTGTATAACCTTTTGAAGGACAGAGCTTTTTGTTTTTGCTCTGGTGAAACATTGCAATTTTTTGCTGCTACATGCATGAGTCATGTCGATGGCTGGTGATTTTAAAAAAAATATTTGTCATCTAATTATCCAGCTGTTCAGGCTAATGTTCTTGGGACATGGGTTCAAATCCTACCATAGCAACTGTTGCAAGCTAAAGTCAATTAGTCATTTGGTGGCGCAGAAATTGAGTATTTCTGAAAATCGATACATTCTGTGAACATTTCCATTTTGCATTTTTCAGGAAAATTTGCAATGCCAACTTAAGGGAACAATCAACATCTTTTTTTTGTCCCCTTCCTCTCAGATACAGTTAACGAGGAGAGTCCTTGCATGCACGCACACACACACACACTGATCCAGCTCTCAGAGTGAGCACGATGTCTGACACTACTGTTTATTTTTTTCTTCTTTTTCTCTTTTCTTTTTTTTTCTTTTTTTAATTTAACGCCCACACTACTGCCTAACTGCAGTGATGCTTATTTCTTTCTCCAGCACCATGGTGTGTGCGTGCAGGTGTGAGACATAAGGTGCACAAATCTTTATTCAATTTCCACCACCAGGAAGATAGGAAAACATCCGAGTGGGCAGTGACAAGCAGTGCCCTTCACATCAAAGGGCAATGCTGTGTGAACAATCAACATTTATATCCTATCAGCGAAAAATGCTGATCGGTTAGAAAATAAATCAAGGTATTGTTCTAAGAAAGGAATCAGCGAATGGCAGTTATCAATTTTGGTGAGTTGAAACAGAGTGTGTGAATGTGTGTGTGTGTGTTTGCGTGTGTGTTTATGTAGGCATGTGTGTGTGTGTGTATGTGTGTGTGTGTGAGCGTGTGTTTGCATGTGTTTATGTAGGCATGAGTGTGTGTTTGTGTGTGGGGGCTTTGTGCGTGTGAGTGTGTGTTTGTGCATGTGTATGCGTGTGTGTTTGTGTATGTGTGTGGGGATTATGTGTACGTGTATGTGTGCCAGTATTTGTCACTTCTAGTACAAGCTAGCGTATGACATTGCAAACCTGACTGAGAACCTGCAATCGTTTAACAGTAGCATTCACTGCATATTCATGATTATCCAATAAATGTCCAGTTGCATTGCTACAAGTTTGGCAAGTGCAAGCTGGTTGCATATGGCTAATATCTTGTGTGACATGATCTTATGATGGGGGAGGGCGAAATTTATTCATGAAACAGCTGAAGATGATTAGCCCAAGGACACTACACTGGGGACCTTCTGTAGAGACAGCCTGGAGGTGAGAAGACTGACCTCAAAGAACCACATCTCCCTATGTGCCAGATCTTGACTCCAACAGGAGAAAGTGAGGACTGTAGATGCTGGAACTCAGAGTCAAAAGGCGTGGTGCTGGAAAAACACACAGGTCAGGTAGCATCCGAGGAGCAGGAGAGTTGATGTTTTGAGCATGAGCTCTTCATCAGGAATTGGGGTAGGGTGCCCAAGGTGACTGAGAATTAAATGGGAGGGTGTGGGGATGGGAGGAAGGTAGCTGGGAATGCGATAGGTAGATGAAGGTGGGGGGTGATGATGATAGGTCGGAGAGCAGGGTGGAGCGGATCTGTGGGAATGAAGATGAACAGTTGGGACAGTTGAAGAGGGCGCTGCCGAGTTGACTCTTCAGCTCCTCGGATGCTGCCTGACTGACTGGCCTTTTCCAAAACCACATTTTTAAACTCTTGACTCCCACCAGACAGAGATTTACCCTAATCCCTATTGCAATCAGTTTTGCTTAGGCTCCTTGATGTTACGCATCGTCGAATTCTGGAAGGTTGCAGTCTGGTGTCAAGGGCTGTCACTCTCACCTCCCCTCTGGAGTTCAGATCTTCTGTCTATTTTGAACCAAGGCTGTAATGACGGCACAAGCTGAGTGGCCCTGGCAGAACCCAAACTGGGCATCACTGAGCAGGTTATTGCTGAGCCGGTACTGTTTGCGAGCACTGTTGTCAATCCCTTCCATCACTTTGCTAATGATTGAGAGTAGACCCATAGGACATTATTTATCATATTGGATTTGATTTGTCTTGCTTTTTGTGTACAGGACATGCTAGACAAATTTGCATATTGTCAGGTAAATGCTAATGTTATAGCACTCACGAACTACCACCTAAGGAGAATTAAGCATGAGTAACAAACGATGGTCCAGCCAGTAACATTCATATCCTGTGAAAGAATAAAGACAAACCAACTTTCAACTGACTTGTCCATTGGTGTTGAATTTCACCTGCAGGCATCTTTATATTTAGAAGGTGCCAATGCTAGATTATCAGTAATGTATTCCATTTTTAAGATATTAACTGAGTATGGAGAGTTTGTATCATTATGCAGTTAGAATCCTGATGAACACAGCTATTGTTTGAGCAACATTTCCAGACAGTGGGTACAAATTGGTTTTGCAAGTTATATCACAGCCTGTTGAAATATTCATTCAGCAGATTAAGTTAAAAAACTAACTAAACGATCAATTTTCAAATAAAGATTTATTCTTGCAAAACGTTCTTCTGTCAAGTTGACATTGGCAGTGAACTGAGTGTATGTGAAGGCTGGAAAAGACTGTGTTAACTGGCTAGCACTGCATAAGGATATACACTGCACAAAATCAAAGCTTTTCAATTTGCACACATCAGAACTGAGACATTCAAAATCTTTGAAAGGAAAGCAACAATTTGTAAAGAAAGAGAAGAGGGTACACATTTGTTCAACTATGAACTGCAAACTGTTGAGTTAACTAATTAAATTCAAATTAAGGCTGGTGAGGGATAGGCAATATGTGGACATAAAATCATAAATTGCTGTAAAAACCCAGCAAGTCTGATTACATCTATAAAGAGAAAGCAGAGTCCAGTGCCTCCTCCAATGTGTGGACAACTTGGCCCAGATCTTGCAATTTGGGGAGATTCAGCTAATGTTAGTGATGAGCTTTGCAACTGACCCTGAGGAAGTACATGAGCACATAATTAATGCGGGAAGTTTAAAGTTCCGATTCCCAGGATTGACCATAACCATGCAGACTTCAGCTGTTTGCCATCTGCCTGCCATGGTTTTCACATAGATTTGAATTGAATTGAATTGAATTGAATTTATTGTCACGTGTACCGAGCCAGCTTTGTCTTGCAAGCAATACAGGCAGATCATGTAGTTAAGTAGCATAAATAAGTAAAAAAAAGGTAAACAGCGGCAAAACTAAAATACGGGTACAGGCAAATGTTAAAAGTTTGTGAGTCCATTCAGTATTCTAACAGCAGTAAGGTAGAAACTGTTGTGAAACTGGCTGGCGTGTGTGTTCAGGCTTCTGTATCTTTTCCCCGATGGTAGAGATTGTAAAAAACATTGCCAGGGTGGGATGGGTCTTTGAGAATGCTGGCGGCCTTTCCTTGACAGTGGGCCTGGTAGATGGACTCTATAGACGGGAGGTTAGCCTTTGTGAATATCTGGGCCGAGTTCACCACTCTCTGTAACCGTCTCCGATCTTGAATGGTACAGTTGCCATACCAGTTAGTGATACACCCAGACAGAATGCTCTCGATAGCGTACCTATAAAAGCTGTCAGAGGTATTCACCGTCATGCCAAATTTCCCCAGCTGCCTGAGGAAGAAGAGACGTTGTTGGGCCTTTGTAACCAGTGCATCCACATGAAGAGTCCAAGACAGATTGTTGTGCATGACCACTCACAGGAGCTTGACACTCACCACTTGTTCCACCTCAGTGCAGGGGGTCATGAATAACATTCCACTGAAAGTCAATGAGTTCCTTTAAAAAGTCAAGGCTTAGTTCCTTGTTTTTTTTTAAATTTAAGAGTCCTTATTTATTTAAGAGTCTAACAGGATAGATGCAGAAAGTTTCTGTTTCTGATTTCCAGCATCCAGAGTTATTTTGGTTTTTACTGTCTAGTGTTTAACTCACTGCTTCATCTCTTCCAGGTGTTCTGCTCCTCTCTCTGACAGGATTTCCATTTCCAATCTTTTAAAACTACACAGTGACATCAACAAGTTTCATCCCACCATCAAACTCACCATGGACTACTCTCGACTATCTGTCTCATTCTTGGACACGTGCGTCTCCATCACGGATGTACACCCCAGCACACACTCTACCGCAAACCCACAGACAACCTCACAATGCTACACTTCTCCAGCTTCCACCCAAAACATATTAAAACAGCCATCCCCTACGGACAATCCCTATGCATATACTGGATCTGCTCAGATGAGGAGGAATGTGATGGACACCTGGAAGTACTCAAGGATGCACACACAAGAATGGGGTACGATGCTCAACTCATCGACCACCAGTTCCGATGTGCCACAGCAAGGAACCGTAATCACCTCCTCAGGAGACAGACACGTGCTGCAACTGACATTGTTCGGTACTTCCCAGGAGCTGAAAAGTTACGCCATGTTCTTCGTGACCTGCAACACATTATCAATGAGGATGAGCACCTCACCAAGATGTTCCCCACACCTCCACTAATTGCCTTTAAACAACCGGCAAACCTCAAACAGATCGTTGTTCATAGCAAACTACCCAGCTCTCAGGACAACTCCATACAACCCTGTCACGGTGGACGCTGCAAGACATGTCAGAGTGTGGATGTAGATACCACCATTATGCATGGGGACACCTCCTAACCTCCCACGTTGTACATGGCAGGTACTCATGTGACTCAGCCAACGTTGTCTATCTTATACATTGCAGGCAGGATGCCCGGAGGCATGGAACATTGGGGAAACCGAGCAAAGGCTACAACAACGGATGAATGGGCACCGCACAATAATCAACAGACAGGAGGGTTCCCTCCCAGTTGGGAAACACTTCAGTGGTCCAGGACATTCAGCCTCGGACCTTTGGGTGACCATCCTCCAAGGTGGACTTCGGGACAGGCAGCAGAGAAAAGTGGCTGAGCAGAGGTTGATAGCTAAGTTCGGTACCCATAGGGCGGGCCTCAACCCGGACCTTGGGTTCATGTCACATTACAGGTGACCACCATTGCACTATACACACACACACAGATACTCCTACACACACACACACACTCACATACATATGGACACACATACACACTGACGCGCACACTGACACCCACGCACACCCTTACAGACACACACACTCCCACACTCACACATGCACCCCCTCACAGACTTAAGACATTGCTGATGAAGGAATTTTGCCTGAAATGTCAATTTTCCTGCTCCTCGGATGCTGCTTGACCTGTTCTGCTTTTCCAGCACCACTCTAATCTGGACTCTGGTTTCCAGCATCTACAGTACTCACTATTGACAGAGCCACCGTGCTGCCTTCAATTGTAAACTGTTCCAAATGGGTGCAATATGATTGTAAATGCAGAGCCATGCCTGCAGGGTGACCACTGAACATCTAATGATATTCAATCAACATCTGTTACAAAGTTCGTCCCTTTTTTCCTAAAAGCTGTTCCTTGGCACAAAGAGACTCCGTCCCTGATTTTTTTCAGAGGGGCAATAAACTGGGCCAGACTCTGATCAGTCTGGTTTGATACAGAGCTAAAAAAGAATTTTGAGAGGCCTTTTGTTTAGATGTAAACTTCAGACCAAATTGGTCATGTTTTAGAAGTGACCTGTATAAAGAAAGGGGAGAGGTCAGTTCACAAGCTGAGCAGTTTTAGTTCAGTCTTGACAGGATGAGGAGTTCAACAGGGAGCTGTGTGGACGCTGTCTCTTTTCTGTCCTTCAACTTCAACCTGCAAGCATGTGGGTTTTAAAGGGAGTTTGCTATTGGGACTGTTGTGTATACAGAGGAACTTGAATATCCGAACGAGATGGGTGGGCAGTATTTCATTCAGATAATTGATTATTTGGATAACTGATTCAATGCTTCTCCTCTGGGACACTGAGTTTCCTGGAGTTTCCTTTTTCCTCGCTCTGCCTGCCTTGTTCCACCTCTCTGTCTCAGGATTTGTTTCTGAGCAGACACACTCTTGTGTTTAAGGGACCTGCAGCATTGCTGAAACCCCCCTCCCCCAACCCCGATCAGTTCAATGAGATTGACACAGCGAGCACTTGCTGAGTCTGCACCTCATTCAGGAGACTAGGCAGCAGCACACCACGTATGAGCCCCCAAATCTGCCTCCCCCACTCCCCCCCCCAGTCTAATTCATGTCCACCCCTGTCCACGGTATGCCCCACCCTCGTCCGTGCCCTCACACCTCCTGTCCAATATGGCCACCCCGCCTCCTCCCATCTGCCCCCACCCCTGTCAGCCCCCGGTCCATCCTGACCCCTGCCCACCCTGTCAGACCCCATCTACTCCTGATGAAGGGCTCCAGCCCGAAACATTGATTCTCCTGCTCCTTGGATGTTGCCTGACCTATATTTTTCCAGCAACACCCTCTCAACTTAGTCCATAATACATCAGTGATAGTTCTCTATAACCCTATAGAGCTAGCAGTGATAAATTAGGGGATGACAGAAACAGGAAATTCTAGATTCTTGCAACAAGAGTGCTAAAGTAATCAGAAGTAACTTTAATTTGTGTTTAAACTGGGCAAACCACATTGGATTTAATACTGTTGTGAATGCATTACTGGAGTCTGTGCAACTTTGTTAGACTAACACATTGAGGAACCAACTGGGGTTATCCTGATTTAGTTTTTTGCAATGAGAATGGCTTCATTAATCACCTTGTTGTGAAAGGGCCTTTAGGAAAACAGATGACCATAACGAGCAGAATTATAGTTCAGGAGGGTAAGTCCAATCCAAAACCAGGGTCCTAACTCAAACAAAGGAAATAACAAATTTATGAGGAGTGAGTTGGTTGTGCTAGATTGGGTAATTTGACAAAAAGGCATGGTGATGGTCAGGCAACGGCTAATACTTCAGCAACCTACTCATGCATTGGGTAAAGGAATATAACAGGAAAAGTGAACCACGGCTAACAAAAGAAACTATGGGTTGCAATAAATCAAAAGAGGATCCTGTACAATTGTTAGTAAAGTGGGGTCTGCAGATGCTGGAGATCAGAGCTGAAAATGTGTTGCTGGAAAAGCGCAGCAGGTCAGGCAGCATCCAAGGAACAGGAAATTCGATGTTTCAGGCATAAGTCCTTCATCAGGAATGAGGAAAGTGTGTCCAGCAGGATAAGATAAAAAGTAGGGAAGAGGGACTTGGGGGAGGGGCGATGGAGATGTGATAGGTGGAAGGAGGTCAAGGTGAGGGTGATAGGCCGGAGTGGGGTGGGGCGGAGAGGTCAGGAAGAAGATTGCAGGTTAGGAAGGTCAGGAAGAAGATTGCAGGTTAGAAAGGGTCCTAACCTGCAATCTTCTTCCTGACCTCTCCGCCCCCACCCCACTCTGGCCTATCACCCTCACCTTGACCTCCTTCCACCTATCACATCTCCATCGCCCCTCCCCCAAGTCCCTCCTCCCTACCTTTTATCTTAGTCTGCTGGACACACTTTCCTCATTCCTGATGAAGGGCTTATGCCCGAAACGTCGAATTTCCTGTTCCTTGGATGCTACCTGACCTGCTGCGCTTTTCCAGCAACACATTTTCAGTAAAAACGGCAAGCCTGGGATTGGGAACAATGTGGAATCTAGCAAACGAGGACCACAAGACTGATTAAAATTGGAATAATAGAATACAAGGAAACTTGCAAAGAACAGAAAAATGAACAAGAGTTTTTGCAAGTAAAAGGAAAAAAATTAGTCTAGATCAAGCATAAGCTTCTTATGATGGGAGAATTGATAATGGAGAACAAGGAGATAGCAGGGCAAGTAGACAACTACTCAAGTTAGAGTTATAGACTCATAGAATGCTACAGCTTGGAGACAGGCCCTTTGGCCCTAACTGGTCCATGGTAACCAAAATGCCTATCGATACTAACCCCAATTGCCACCACTTGGTCCATATCCTTCTAAACTTTTATTTGTCAAAATGCCTTTTAATTCTTTTTAATGTACCCACCTCAACCATTTCCACTGGCAGCTCATTCCATGCCTGTACCACCCTCTGTATTTACAGAAGAAGATGCAAATAAATTCTCAGAAATGCTGGGGATCAAAGGGTTGATTGGGAAGGAGGATTGAAGGAAATTAATATTAGTTAAAAGAAATTGTGATGGAGAAATAAATGGGACTGAAAGCTAATAAATCCCCATGTCCTGATAACTTACATCATGGGGACTAAAAGAGGAGGCCACAGAGACTAGGAATGTATTGGTTACCATCGTCCAAAACCCTGTCGATTCTTGAATAGTGCTTTTAGATGGAGGGCTGCAAATCCTGCTATTAAAAAGAGGAAAGAGCAAATATGAAATTATAGAGCCTACCATCAGTCCTACGAAAAGTGCTGAAATCTATTTTTTTTTAACCACTCATGGGGATTGGGAGTCACTGACTGGCCAGCATTCATTGCCAGATGGGCCAATGGGCTGAGAAGTGGCAGATGGAGTTTAATTCAGATAAATGCAAGGTACTGCATTTTGGGAAAGCAAATCTTAGCAGGACTTTTACACTTAATGGTAAGGCCCTAGGGAGTGTTGCTGAACAAAGAGTCCTTGAAGTGCAGGTTCATAGCTCCTTAAAAGTGGAGTCGCAAGTAGATAGGATAGTGAAGCAGGCATTTGGTATGCTTTCCTTTATTGGTCAGAGTATTGAGTACAGGAGTTGGGAGGTCATGTTGCGGCTTTACAGGGCATTGGTTAGGCCACTGTTGGAATATTGCATGCAATTCTGGCCTCCTTCCTATTGGAAAGATGTTGTGAAACTTGAAAGGGTTCAAAAAAATATTTATCGGGATGTTGCCAGGGTTGGAGGATTTGAGCTATGGGGAGAGGCTGAATAGGCTGGGTCTGTTTTCCCTGGAGCATCAGAGGCTGAGGAGTAACCTTATAGAGGTTTACAAAATTATGAGGGGCATGGATAGGGTAAATTGACAAAGTCCTGCGGTCGGGGAGTCCAGAACTAGAGGGCATAGGTTTAGGGTGAGGGGGGAAAGATATAACAGAGACCTAAGGGGCAACTTTTTCATGCAGAGGGTGGTACATGTATGGAATGAGCTGCCAGAGGAAGTGGTGGAGGCTGGTACAATTGCAACATTTAAGAGGCATCTGGATGGGTATATGAATAGGAAGGGTTTGGAGGGATATGGGCTGGGTGCTGGCAGGTGGGACTAGATTGGGTTGGGATATCTGGTCGGCATGGACAGGTTGGACCAAAGAGTCTGTTTCCATGCTGTACATCTCTATGATTCTATGACTCTATGACCTAGTTGCCCTTCTAAAAGATGTGTTTGCAAATTTAGAAAATACTAATGGGATTAACAGTTAACTGGATTTTTAAAAGGGAAATAATGTTTCACAAATTTATTGGAGTTTCTTTTGAGGATGTAATGATTAGTATAGATGAGGGAGAACCAGTGGGTGTAGTGGCATATTTGTTTTTTGTCAGAAAGATTGTGATAAAGTCCCATCAGAGGTTATATCAGAGCGCATAGCATTGGAAGTAATTTGCCGGCATGGATTGAGAATTGGTTATCCGACAGGAAACAGACAGTAGGAGCAACTAGTCTTTTTCGGAGAGGGAGGTAAGGACAGTGAAGCTCCAGAGGGATCAGTACATGGGCCCTGTGCAATTCACCACATAAGTCAATGATTTAGATGAGAGGTTAGAATGTTGCATTTTCAATTCATTACTGACACAAAGCTAAGTAAGGTTGTGATTATTGGGCAGGGTGCAAAGAGGATTTGGGATGATTTGGACAAGTTCAGTGAGTATTCTGGATACAGTGAACTGCTGTGCTCTTCCAGAATCTGGTTTCCAGCATCTGCAGTCATTGTTTTTACCAAGTTCAGTGAGTAGACAAATGCACGACACATTCACTATCACAGGAATAAAAGTGTGAAGCTGGAAAAAGAAAAACAGTATGACAGTATTATGCAAACAATGATCAATTAGGAAAGGTTGATACAAAGGACCTGAGTGTACACTTGTCACTGGGATGACAGCTTTGTAATACGTGAAGGAATTGGATTGACTGGACCTATACTGACTGGTGTCTGGAAGAATGAGAGGGATCTCATTGAAACGTATAAAATCCTGACAGCACTGGACAGACTTGATGTAGTTGCGATGTTTCCCTGGCCAGGGGTCCAGATCAAAGGGTCATAGTTTCTGTTTGTGGGCTAGACCATTCCAGACTGAGATGAGAAGAACTTTCTTCAGACAATGATGAACCTGGAGAATTCTCTACGCAAAAAGCTCCAGAGATGAGGTCACCAAATGAAGAGAGAAACAGATCAATTTCTAGAGACTGAAGGCGTTGAGGATTATGATGAGATAGCATGAATATGGCTTTGAAGTAGAAAATTAACCATGTTCATGTACTGAATGGCTTCTTCCTGCTTCCATTTTCTGTGTTCTTTTGTGTGTCATAAGAACATACTTTAAAACTTTACTCAGGTGGAGCTCAAAGATAGAAAGATGAATTTCTCATTCTTTAGACTGTCACAATTTCAGGGTGACCCGAAGCTGTTAACTTGATGAACGTCAGACATGTAAACATTATTATACAGCGAGAAGTGCAGCAGCTACTATATGTACAACAAGCTCTCATACACAACAATGAGGCAATCTTTTTCACAATGTTATTTGTGGGTGAAACATTGGTCAGGTATCTCTCTTTTGAAATAATGGCATGAGCTTTTTCCCTCAACCATCAGGAGAAGGTACGAGAAAAGTTGAGAACAATGACTTCTGATAACATAGCCTGTTCAAAGTGTTCCCTATTGAAATTTATGGACAGCAGTTTAAAATCTGGGATATAGAATCCTTCAATATCTCACTCCTGGGGCAGAAATGCAGACGATCTCCATGAAACCTATTTTGATGTTGAGACGTGATTATTGAAACAGAATATACAGATTATAAAACTGGATTACAGATAACTTTGAAAATTTTAGAATCTATTGATAAATCTTATTAGGATAAGGTGGCAATAATTATGGAATAGCACAGGGTGGAAAGCTCCATCAGATAGTGCAACAATGGGAGATCAATTAATTTTAAGGTCAGAGTCAGTATCACATTAGTCATAGAGTCATAGCGTTGTACAGCATAAAGAAAAACAGACCCTTCTCATCCATGTCAATCAGATATCCTTAATTAATCTAGTCCCATTTGCCAGTATTTGGCCCATATCCCTCTAAACCCTTCCTTTTCATTAATCCATCCAGACACATATTAAATGTTGTCAATGCACCAGCCTCCGCTGTTTCCTCTGGCATTTTCACCCTCTGTGTGAAAAAGTTGTCCTTAGATCCCTTTTAAATCTCTCCCCTCTCACCTTAAGCCAATATCTTCTAGGTTAGGACTCCATCACTCTGGGAAATGTAATAATGAATATTGAATAACAAGTGAAAGAAATGAACAGATTAGCTAGGGTGAGACACATAAGGGAGTGAGCAGAGGTAGGAAAATTGTCCAGCAATATGGGAATGCCTTCTGTGAGAAGATGAGGATATTGTGAGGGTTAGAGGGTTTGAGCTATAGAGAAAGACTGAACAGGCTGGAGCTGTTTTCCCTGGAGCATCGGAGGCTGAAGAGAGACCTTATAGAGATTTATAAAATCATGAGGGGCATGGATTCAAGGTCTTATCCCTAAGTAGGGGAGCCCAAAACTAGACGGCTTAGGTTTAAGATGAGAAGAAAAAGATTTAAAAGAGACCTGAGGGGCAACTTTTTCATTCAAAGGGTGGTAAGTGTATGGAATGAGCTGCCAGAAGAAGTTTTGGAGGCTGATACAATTACAGCATTTGAAAGGCATCTGGATGTGTCTGAATAGGAAAGGTTTAGAAGGATATGAGCCAAAACCTGGCAAATGTGACTAGATTAGGTGAGGATAACTGGTCGGCATGGGCGAGTTGAACCGATGGTGCAGTACACCTCCATGACTCTATGATCAAATACATGATTATCTGTCCCACTTATTCCCTGGCTTCTTGTTATTTAGCAGCTCAATAGACCGTAGACCAGAAGTGGGATTATATAGGCTTTTGAAACTCTCTGTTTGATTCAGTGTTTTGTCTGCCCAGGGTGAATAAAATGATGAACATGAAACAGGAAATTGGAGGACAACAGAGACTGTAAATTGTTTTACTGCACTGTTGGAGTGTCATCAGACTATTTCACAACTGAATAAGCAGCACAGCCATTGGACCTCCACACCAAATTAGCTTCACAAGTAATCTGTTTCTTAACTGTATAACATTGATTGCAGATAGATTTGCCTTCTGCAAATATCAGTCAGAATGATGACTGAACTTCAAAATTGCCTTAACAGCTGTAAAGCACTTTGGGGGCTTCTTGTGTTTCTGAAGAGTGCTATCAAAATACAAGCTGTTTCTTTTATCTCATACTCCTTTTGTTTTGCTAGTCGGGCCATTATAAAAAGTAAATTTCATACTCTCCCAGTTGTCACTGTTGAAGAGAATTTCAAATTCTGTCAAGTGAATATTTCATTTTGATTTCAGCTGAAAGTTTGTTCAATATTGAGACTTGTGCTCAAAATGGTGAAAGTCTGATATTTTGATATGTAAAGCAAATTTGACTCTAACAATAAACGATAAAATGTGGCACCACATGGGGAGAGCTGGAGGGAAAGAAACACTCTGGGAAAAAGGGTAAATAAATAAATGCTTCTTGTCCATGTCAATTTAGAAAAATAAAGCTACTGAAATTCCACGACAAATGTTTGACTCAAGCGGTCAATGTTCTGTGAGATTTCCTCCTTTCCTGGACTGCCATGGGAATACACTGGGAAAGAGGATTCTCAGGCTTATCCTGTGAAAGAATTCTTCGATGATGGCAGCATAACTGGGGGTGGGGGTTGGGGGGGGAGCTGGGGTGGCAAATAATTGAAGCAGCTTTGGTTTTGCCTGAGTCCTCACTCTTTCTTCAAACCAAGTTCCAGCCTCTCCACTCACTCCATGCAAAACCATATTCCCAGAGAACGTCAGGCAGTGACTGAAATGCAATATTTTGGTAGGATTTGGGAATACTGATATGAATTATTTCTTTAAAAGCAGGAAAAGGTGGAAAACTAAGGACTTCTCTGACATTTGTACAGACACAGCAACTTTGTAATATTATAATGGTAACACCATAATATTGCAATATTGGAAATTAGTACAAACTGCAAAAGGCATGACTGTTAGAAATGCTAGCGAGAAGGCTCATAGGAGAGAATTTGTTTTATGCTGAAGACTCCAGTTTATAAATATCGACCTCTCCACAATCTGCTGGTAGCCAGCACTTTGGAAAATATCCAAAAAATTGTCATGCCCAACGTGAGACAGGTGAAAGGATCTAGAAGGATATGGGCCAAACGCAGAGAAGTGAGACTTAGTTTAGTTTGGGAACATGGACGGAATGGACTAGTTGGGCCGAAGGGTCTGTTTCCATGCTCTATGATTCTATGACTCTATGATAAAGGAGAAGTGATTCTGCAAGGCAATTTACTGTGAGAAGTGACATGCAGGAGAAAGTTTGGATAGACTGCCTTAGACCACAGTGAACAAATATTTGAGCTAGATCCCTACTTCCAACTGATAAGGTATTGTGCTTTTTTTGCTCATAAAAAAAGTGAGAATAACAACAAAATAGCATTGAAATTCATTATGGCATTTATTGTTCAAAAAAACCTATGGTGTCATTTTCACACTTGAGAAAAATGGCACTGACTCTCATGTTAATGAACTTGATATAGATTTCCCAAAAATTTATTTTAGTCATTGATTTATTAGGGCATTATTAAAACTACATAATTGGTTAGTTGACAATGGTTGCAAAACTTTATAAAACAAAAATAAGCTTTATTTTGTTTAAACTTTCAGATGATATAATTTTAACAATTAAAACTGAGAAACCAATCTCATACTAACAATAAAACATCTACTCTTAAGATTTTAACAGAACACAGAAATATTTGTGACTAAAGCAATGAAAATATTAGCGAACTACTATAACTAATTAATATCCTGTCTGTGTTATGATCACTGGAATTTGAAAAACTTGAGTGAAATCTCGTACTGGAGGGGTACAAAGAGGTTCACCAGCATGTTGCTTGGGATGGCGAAATTGAGCCATAAGCAGAGACTAGATAGGCTTGGATGTATTCTTCAGAACAGAGGAGGGACATGATTGAGGTGCATAAGATTATGAGGGGTATGGATAGGGTGAAGAGAATGCAGTTGTTCCCCTTGGTTAAGGAGTCAATCACGAAAGGGCACAGTTTTAAGGTAAGGGGCAGGAGATTCACAGGGGGTTTGGGAAAAAGATCATTGTCAATCAGCAGGTGGTGAGAATCTAGAATGCACTGCCTATGGCGTTTTTAGGATGGATACCTTACAACCGTTAAAAGGTATTTGGATAATACTTCAAATATCATAACATCAAAGAAAATGGGACCAGTGCAGGAAAATGGGTGTAGTGCACTTCTGATGGTAGTTAAGTCAGTCCAGACTTGATGGGCTGAAGGGCCTTTTCTTCACTGTGTGAATCTATGAAATAACAAATCTGTTCCAATATTCAGGCAGGAATCAAGAGTTACTCATTTTGTCAATCTTTATGCTGCAGTCAGTGCTCCTGCTGGACACTCCCCTCATCTTATATGACAGCTACATTCCCAATTCAAATTTGCAAAAAGCCAAGCTCCAGTCACCATTTATTAGCTTATCTTTAACTACTTTCTGTCATCATTCATTAAAATAGACAGGCAGGAGAGTGAAGAACACAGCAAGCCAGGCAACATCAGAAGATTCAGATGTCGACGTTTCGGATGTAACTCTTCTTCAGGACCGGAAATGTTGACTTCTGCATGTTCTGATGCTGCCTGGCTTGCTGTGCTCCTCCACCCTCCTGATGCTGCCTGGCTTGAGGTGTTCCCCCGGCCTCCTGATGTAGCCTGGCGTTCTGTGTTCTTACAGCCTCCTGATGTAGCCTGGCTTGCTGTGTTCTTCCAACCACCTGATGCTGCCTGGCTTGCTGTGTTCTTCCAACCACCTGATGTAGCCTGGCTCGCTGTGTTCTTCCAACCACCTGATGCAGCCTGGCTTGCTGCATTTCTCCAACCTCCTGATGTAGCCTGGCTTGCTGTGCTCCTCCAGCCTCCTGATGTAGCCTGGCTCGCTGTGTTCTTCCAGCCTCCTGATGTAGCCTGGCTCACTGTGTTCCTCCAGCCTCCTGATGTAGCCTGGCTTGCTGTGTTCTTCCAACCACCTGATGTAGCCTGGCTTGCTGCGTTTCTCCAACCTCCTGATGTAGCCTGCCTTGCTGCGTTTCTCCAACCTCCTGATGCTGCCTGACTTGCTGTGTGTCTCCAACCTCCTGATGTAGCCTGGCTTGCTGTGTGTCTCCAACCTCCTGATGTAGCCTGGCTTGCTGTGTTTCTCCAGCCTCCTGATGTAGCCTGGCTTGCTGTGTTCTTCCACCCTCCTGATATAGCCTGGCTCGCTGTGTTCATCCAGCCTCCTGATCTAGACTGGCTTGCTATGTTCTTCCAACCTCCTGATGTAGTCTGGCTTGCTGTGCTCCTCCAGCCTCCTGATGCTGCCTGCCTTGCTGCGTTTCTTCCAACCTCCTGATGTAGCCTGCCTTGCTGCATTTCTCCAACCTCCTGACGTAGCCTGGCTTGCTGTGCTCCTCCACCCTCCTGATGCTGCCTGGCTTGAGGTGTTCCCCCGGCCTCCTGATGTAGCCTGGCGTACTGTGTTCTTACAGCCTCCTGATGTAGCCTGGCTCACTGTGTTCCTCCAGCCTCCTGATGTAGCCTGGCTTGCTGTGTTCTTCCAACCACCTGATGTAGCCTGGCTTGCTGCGTTTCTCCAACCTCCTGATGTAGCCTGCCTTGCTGCATTTCTCCAACCTCCTGACGTAGCCTGGCTTGCTGTGTTCTTCCACCCTCCTGATGTAGTCTGGCTTGCTGTGCTCCTCCAGCCTCCTGATGCTGCCTGCCTTGCTGCGTTTCTCCAACCTCCTGATGTAGCCTGGCTCGCTGTGTTCCTCCAACCTCCTGATATAGCCTGGCTTGCTGTGTTCTTCCACCCTCCTGATGTAGCCTGGCTTGCTGTGCTCCTCCAGCCTCCTGATGCTGCCTGGCTTGCTGCGTTCCTCCAGCCTCCTGATGCTGCCTGCCTTGCTGCATTCCTCCAGCCTCCTGATGCTGCCTGCCTTGCTGCATTCCTCCAGCCTCCTGATGCTACCTGGTTTGCTGTGTTCTTCCAGCATCCTGATACTGCCTGGCTTGCTGTGTTCTTCCACCCTCCTGATGTAGCCTGGCTTGTTGTGCTCCTCCAGCCTCCTGATGTAGCCTGGCTTGCTGTGTTCTTCCACCCTCCTGATGTAGCCTGGCTTGCCGTGTTCTTCCACCCTCCTGATGTAGCCTGACTTGCTGTGCTCCTCCAGCCTCCTGATGCTGCCTGGCTTGCTGTGTTCTTCCACCCTCCTGATGTAGCCTGACTTGCTGTGCTCCTCCAGCCTCCTGATGCTGCTTGGCTTGCTGTGTTCTTCCACCCTCCTGATGTAGCCTGGCTTGCTGTGCTCCTCTACCCTCCTGATGTAGTCTGGCTTGCTGTGTTCTTCCACCCTCCTGATGTAGCCTGGCTTGCTGTGCTCCTCTACCCTCCTGATGTAGCCTGGCTTGCTGTGTTCTTCCACCCTCCTGATGTAGCCTGGCTTGCTGTGCTCCTCCAGCCTCCTGGTGTAGCCTGGCTTGCTATGTTCTTCCAGCCTCCTGATGCTGCCTGGCTTGCTGTGTTCTTCCAGCCTCCTGATGCTGCCTGCCTTGCTGTGTTCTTTCAGCCTCCTGATGCTGCCTGGCTTGCTGTGCTCCTCCAGCCTCCTGATGTAGCCTGCCTTGCTGTGTTCTTCCAGCCTCCTGATGCTGCCTGCCTTGCTGTGTTCTTCCAGCCTCCTGATGCTGCCTGCCTTGCTGTGTTCTTCCAGCCTGCCTGTCTACTTTGAATTCCAGCAATTGCAATTTTTTTTGTCTTCATCACTCATTAAAGGTCACTCTACAGAGCTTAAAGTAGACAATGTGGTTGTTTTCTCCTCTTAAAATCACTTAGTCTTAATGTAAGTTGTTACGTAATGTTATGAATATTGTTACATATATTATAGCACATCGTAGCTCAAGGGCTAAATGAATAGTTTCTTGGGTACAGTGTAGTCCATTAGCTGTAGTTTGACCAACCTTGGCTTACAGGGTTAGTGTTTCCAACATGGCAGCCAGGAGTGGGACGTTGCATTCCTGCTGCCATCTCCACTGTAACAATCAAGCTGTGCAATTCTGTTCTGTTTCTCCTTCCTGTTCTTAGAAAAGGCATCATCCATCAGATTTAGATATGGGCATCAGGGAAGTGAAATGCAGTCATGCTATTTGAAATCAATTGCTGAAAGTTCTGCTGTTCAAATGCTTTGGCAGTCTTCTAACTTTACTTTTTTTTCAGGATTCTGTTCAGCATTTCAGCTGAAGTAGGCAGGCCCCACCATTTTATACAAATCAGTCAGGAAGCCATTGCAGTTACTTGATTAAGAATCACTGGCAATAATCAGCAAGAACCTTTGGCTTCTCTATGTCCTATCCAGCAGCTCTGCTGTCAGCCAGTTACCAAGTTATGACCTTCACTCTTGCCACTTGCCTATGTTCAATTTTATCTTCTTCTGGTATTTTAAGAGCTTTTAAACAAATTTGACACTGAAGCATTCGGTTAACGATTAAATCATGGAGTGAGTGTAGTATACTTGTGTAGTCATTTAACTGCCTTATTTAAAAATCTTTAAAAACACTTCAATTTCTCTGGCCTGACCAGAGTACAAGAAAACAGCTTGCACCATATTTGTCTGAAAGTGTAAAAATAAACCTTTGACAGCTGTTACTTGAAGCGATGTTAAAAGGCAGTGCTGCTAGATAATACAGGAGCATGGGTCTGGTCTATGCTGTCTATCAGCGCTATGATCTGACAGTGTGCTTTTTATCCTCAGTCAACTTGTCAAATTTCAGCACAAGACTCAGCATTATTTTCCACTGCAATTGAAATTTATAAATACAAACCAATCAGGCAGGACAGAGTGCTGGTAGAATATGGGAACATAAAAACAGGAGTTAGATATTTAAACACACAAGGCTCTTCTGTCAGTCAATTAGACCATCGAGACATGAATCATTTTATTCCTTAATATTCCCAATCTGAAAATGAAAGATAAAAATCTATTCGTTGCAATCCTGAAAATTGCAATATATCATTTTCAGGGACAGATTTCCTCAATCCTTCGTATGATTAAATGCTTCTCGAATGGCCTAGCTATAATTAAGAGAAAGTGAGGACTGCAGATGCTAGAAAGTCAGTCTAAACGTGTGGTGCTGGAAAAACACAGCAGGTCAGACAGCATCCAAGGAGCCGGGGAGTGAACGTTTAGGACAAAGGCCTTCATGCTAATGCCTGAAAGATTGACTCTCCTACTCGCTTGATGATGCCTGACCTGCTGTGCTTTTCCAGCACTGCACTTTTCCATTCTAGCTATAAATAAAGATTACATCCCCTTTGTAGTATGTGAGATGAATGACTGGATGCTAATAGCTCGACTGCATCATCCGTTTTGTCAGTTCACATGGAAGAGTGAAGAAGTTTGCAACAATGTCCTGATTAAACATGCCTTTGTATGCAATTGAACTGTTGGCAAATGCTCCTTGGCTTACCATTGCATGATGACCAATCCTTTTCTGTCTATTGTTCTCAGACAGTGTTCATCATCTTTACTCATTGTGAAGATGGTAGCGTGAGAATTTCATCATAAGGGATCCCAACCGATGCTAATAAAGGTTAGGGTTAATGGCATGCCACCCAATTTTGTTTTATAAATATTTTTATTGAAAAGATAAAGGGTTTTGGGGTTTTTTTTTCAAAATAATAAAACTAATACAAAATAGTGGAACCACTTTGCAATATAATAACAGCATCAATATAAATTAAGTAAACTAACTACTAATCTACTCTGGATTAGTGGTGCTGGAAGAGCACAGCAATTCAGGCAGCATCCGAGGAGCAGTAAAATCGACATTTCGGGCAGAAGCCCTTCATTAGAGAACGCAATTTCCCTTCCCACGTGGTTAAAGATGCCCTCCAACACATCTCGTCCACATCCCGCACCTCTGCCCTCAGACCCCACCCCTCCAACCGTAACAAGGGCAGAACGCCCCTGGTGCTCACCTTCCAACCTTCACATAAACCAAATCATCCGCCGACATTTCCAGCACCTCCAAAAAGACCCCACCACCAGGGGTCTATTTCCCTCCCCACCCCTTTCCACCTTCTGCAAAGACCGTTCCCTCCGTGACCAGGTCCACGCCCCCTTACAACCCACCCTCCCATCCTGGCACCTTACTCTGCCACTGCAGGAATTGCAAAACCTGCACCCACACCTCCTCCCTCACCTCCATTCAAGGTCCTAGAGGAGCCTCCCACATCCAGCAAAGTTTTACCTGCACATCCACCAATATCATTTATTATACCCATTGCTCCTGATGCGATCTCCTCTACATTGGGCAGAGCGCTTTAGGGAACATCTCTGGGACACCCACGCCAATCAACCACACCGCCCTTGGCCCAACATGTCAACTCCCCCTCCCACTCTGCCTAGGACATGAAGGTCCTGGGCCTCCTTTACCACCGCTCCCTCACCACCAGATGCCTGGAGGAAGAACACCTCATCTTCCACCTCGGAACACTTCACGGCAGGGCATCAATGGGGACTACAACCGTTTCCTCATTTCCCCTTCCCCCACCTCACCCTAGTTCCAAACTTCCAGCTCAGCATTGTCCCCATGACTTGTCCTACTTGCCTACCTTCTTTTCCACCTATCCACTCCACCCTCCCCCCTGCCCTATCACCTTCATCCGCTCCCCCACTCACCTATTGTACTCTATGCTACTTTCTCCCCACCCCCACCCTCCTCTAGCTTATCTCTCCATGCTTCAGGCTCACTACCTGTATTCCTGATGCCCTGATGCCTGTATTCCTGTATGCCCGAAACATCGATTTCACTGCTCCTCGGATGCTGCCTGAACTGCTGTGCTCTTCCAGCACCACTAATCCAGAATCTGGTTTCCAGCATCTGCAGTCATTGCTTTTACCTACTAATCTACTCTGCAGACTACCAAAACACAAAGGTATAAGGAAGAAAACATCTCTCTATATAAAACAAACACTGCAGTATAGTACATAACTAACAACAGAAAAAGAAAAGGTAAATAAATAAATAAGCATTCAAAATAAAATTATATCAAGTCATAACGAGACCCATATTTATATGGGATACTTCCTCCCAGGGGCCCCTGAAATGACAACCATCATGCTCATGGCTAAACAAAGGCCCTAGGCAGTATGGCCAATACATGTGCATCGGTGTAGTTCAAGATGGGCCACCAGTTCTTTTAAACAATTCCATTTTTTGGTGCACCATATTCATAAGGAAGTCCAGGGGAGTATGTTCTATAACTGTCCTATGCCAGTTCAAAAGTCCTGGGACACCTCCAATACCCAGTTTGCTATAATGTTTTTCCTTGTACAAAAGGAGAGGAATAAAAACAGTTTCTTCTCATATGCATCTAAAGAAGGAAGATTTGGAAAGGCCAAAAGGAGAGACACCGGATCCAGCCCAATCTCAGTTCCTAAAATCTTTGCCAAGGCATTCACTGCACTGTCCCAGTATCTATGAATTTTATGGCATGTCCACAAACAGTAAGTGAGAGTACCAACTTCTATTTTACATTTAGGGCACATTGGCGATACTCCTGCCTTAAACTTTGCAAGCCGCTCTGGTGCTATATGAGCCCTATGAAGTATCTTCAATTGAATAGCTTGAGTCCTATTACAGATTGAGATCTTCCTGGCATTCTCCCAGATATCTTCCCAAATCTCTAAGGAGATTTCCACCCCTAATTCTTGAGTCCAGGTTTTATACAGCCATTCCATGTCCTTCAGTACCTTATTACCTAGCGAGGAGGAGGTTCCAATCAATGTTGGGAAAGTTAAAGTCACCCATTACAACAACCCTACTACGTCCACACTTTTCCAAAATCTGCCGACCTATGCTTTCTTCCATCTCCCTGCTGCTATTGGGGGGCCTGTAGTAAACCCTAATGAGGTGACTGCTCCTTTGCTGTTCCTAATTTCCACCCATACTGACTCGGTAGGCAGATCTTGCTCGACAATGGAAGCTTCTGTAGCTGTGATACCCTCTCTGATTAGTAGTGCTACACCCCTTCCTCTTTTTCCCCCCTCCCTATTCTTTTTAAATACTCTAAACCCTGGAACATCCAGCAACCATTCCTGTCCCTGAGAAACCCATATCTCTGTTATGGCCACAACATCATAGCACCAGGTACTGATCCATTCTCTAAGTTCATCACTTTTAATCCTGATACTCCTTGCGTTAAAGCAAGCACACTTTAACTGATCCCTTGGTTCCTTCTCAGGAAAATCCTTCCTACTAGCTGGTCTACCTCTTGCTATTGCCTCATCTGCATCAACTCTTACCTCTGGTATACAGCTCAGGTTCCCACCCCCCCTGCCATACTAGTTTAAACCCTCTCGAACTACTTGAGCAAACCGTCCACCAAGGACATTGGTCCCCTTCCAGTTCAGATGCAACCCGTCCTTCTTGTACAGGTCCCACCTTCCCCAGAAGACATTCCAATTATCTACATATCTGAAGCCGTCCCTCCTACGCCAGCTGCGCAGCCACGTGTTAATCTGCGTCTGCTCCCTATTCCTCGCCTCTGACCGAAGTACTGACTGAAGGTACACCCATCAGCTGAAGCACTCTCCTTTCCATATCTGATTTGTAAGGATTAGTCATCAATGTAATCTTTTTTCGTACAAAGTCTCGTACTTGAAAAATCGAAAGAGATGGTTGCTAGGCAACCCGAACTTCTGACGCAACTGTTTGAAGGACATCATGACCTCCCCATCGAACATTTCTCACAAGCAGGAGATTCCTCTGGACTCCCAAATTTTAAATCAAGCATCTGTCAAGCCTGGCTGAAATCCCAACATTCCCACTATCAGAGTAAAAGGGGAGGCTTTTTTGTAAATTACCCTCATCTTTCCCAGCTTTGATTGTGTTTAGTACAATCGTGTATTTACAATGATCCGTGACAATTCTTACCTTATCCATATGTAATAGATTGACGAGGGGGCATTTTGCTTGGGAAGCCTTGATATCCAACCAAGATCACAAGAGACTCAGTCAGCCCCATACGATAGTAGGGAACTCAGTTGGTACTTCCTAAAAGACGACCAATTTTAACTTAGATACAGGAGCAAGTTTGTCCTTTCTTTTAGAAGACCCCCTCGGGGAAATTACACACCATGTGTTTAAGAACCAGATTGCCTGAGAAGCTGCAGAAAGAGAGTAAGTGTTGAAATGTATCTCAGTGATGAAATAGGTTGTTAGGTGTGTGGGTAAGGGGGTAGGTTGGGGGGAGGTTACATGTGGATGAGAGTGTAGACTGGCAGTTGTGTGGAGGGGTTGGGTATCAAGTTAATAAGGATGCCAGATGAGGTAACAGGGTGGCAAGTGAATAAGGGAACAGGGCACATTTGCTTTCAGGTAGGCAAGCGGCTGGGGAGGGTGGTGGCAATGCTGCAGGATGGCAGATAAATGAGTGCAGAGTGGATTGGATCAGATGTTTAGGGTTCAAGGGCGAGAGATGTTGGGGGAGAGGGTCAACTGTCAGAAATGACTGGTGTTGAGTATTGGAGAGCAGTCAGGTCTCGGGGAGAGTCGGGTGTTGGAGATTCAGGTCAGTCAGTAGTATGTCAGGTTGGAGAGGGATTGGTGGTTGATGTGATATTAGTGTGAGTTACTGAGAATCCAGTGTGGGAGTTAGGGCAACTCAGTTTTATAGTGACACCAAAATTCGTTTTTTTTTATTCCTTGTGTTCCTTGCTAGATATTCAGGTAAATAAATCAAAACCACTCAAAATCTTGGATAATAACTCAGAGTTGGAAACATTTTAAATTGTGCCAGATATAGGATAATTGCTTATTGAAACATTAAACTTCATCAGCAGTCGCTGTGTAATCAGTGTGTTGAGACTTCCAAGAATGAATGAAAGGATACATCTAGTCTCCATCCATCTGGAGAGTGGAAGATCAGGGCCAGCCTCGTGAGGCCACACTGAGGCCAATGTGTCTATACGGGCGGACAGTGGGATTAGCTTCTGTGAATGTGGGGCTCTTGAGTCCAAGTCATCTTCTGAGGGAGCTGTGAGGTTCACACCCAACTATTCCTAATCTTTCACCATTATACATCTGTGGGTGAGGAAACATCAGTTAATTTTGCTCAGTGGCTGTTTCATCACCGTCTTGTCAACTGTTTGAGCAGCATCTAACAGAAATAACTTTACAAAGGTTGAAGCTACTTCAAGGCGCTTCCTTAGAGTAATCAATTGACTTTAATTCTTTCTCTGCCATTGGCCGATTGCCTGCACTGTAGCCAGGACAAAGGCTTCCTTCTCCAATGAGTGCCAAGAGATTGAAGGTCTCGGAACAATTTCACTCCCTGCATTGTGTGATCATTTCTCTGTGATGTGAGTATGGACAGGTCAGCTATACCCAACATTCCCTCATGCAGATCCTGACCCACTATCCAAAGTGATGCTCCAATCATTGCCTTTGGGCAGCACTTACATTAGAACTTTCCTCCTGAAGCTACATTACTTTGCTCATTTCCTCCACATGTGTAATTGTTAATGATCTCAACCGTGTACCTGCCTTGAGGCTTTTCTGTTCAGACATGTTCAGTCTCCATAACATAATTCTAACTGACATCTGGGATTTACACGTCAGATCACAGAACACTTTGTCACTATACCCAAGTCCTGCTGATAACACCACAACTGCTGACCTCTCTGTACTGGTCTCCAGTACTTCCTTTCTTTGTCTGACTGACCTCTTCCTACCACTTAGCAGAGACAAAATATTTCTCTTGGCTCAAATGGCCTTTGTCCTCACATCGAAAGAGACATCAGTGTATCGTGGTTTCCCCTCCAAGGATAGACTGTCACATCATTGCTATGTCACACTGCTTCCTCTGGTCTCATTCTCTTTGCTTGCATTTTAAACCCAGATGGGTGCTCTTGAATTGACCTGAATTCCCAGTGGGTGATTAAACTTCATTTTAAGTTGATAATATTTATATTATCTCTGCCACAATAGCTAACAAGGTCAAGAGAGCTATTTTGATACTAGCACATTTAATGAGATCATGCAGAAATCATTCCAAAAGGCAAGTCTGAGCTCATATTAGTGAACTTACAACTATTTACACTGTATCTAAGTGGATAGGAGACAACAGCGTGGGTTGGTACCTGGGACTTCGATGTTGTGGCCATTACAGAGACGTGGGTAGAACAGGGACAAGAATGGCTGTTGCACGTTCCAGGGTTCAAATGTTTTAGTAGGATCAGACATGGGGGTAAAAAAGGGGGAGGCGTGGCATTACTTGTCAAAGACAGTATCACAGCAGTGGAATGGACGATGGAAGAGGACTTGCCATCTGAGGTAGTTTGGGCTGAGGTTAGAAATAGGAAAGGTGAGGTCACCCTGTTAGGTGTTTTCTACAGGCCTCCTAATAGTCCTAGAGAAGTAGAGGATAATATTGCGAGGATGATTCAGGAAAAGAGTGAAGGTAGCAGGGTGGTTGTTATGGGGGACTTTAACTTCCCAGATATTGACTGGGAGAGCTATAGCTCGAGTTCATTAGATGGGTCGGTGTTTGTACAATGTGTGCAGGAGGGTTTCCTGACACAATATGTCGACAGGCCAACAAGAGGGGAGGCTATATTGGATTTGGTTCTAGGTAATGAACCAGGCCAGGTGTTAGACTTGGAGGTAGGTGAGCACTTCGGGGACAGTGACCACAACTCGGTGACTTTTACTTTAGTGATGGAGAGGGATAATCGTGTGCCGCAGGGCAAGAGCTATAGCTGGGGGCAGGGAAATTATGATGCAGTGAGGCATGACTTAGGATGTGTGGATTGGAAAAACAGGCTTCAAGAGAAGAACACTAATGAGATGTGGGGAGTGTTCAAGGAGCAGCTACTGCGTGTCCTCGATAGGTATGTACCAGTCAGGCATGGTGTAAAGGGCCTTGTGAGGCAGCCGTGGTTTAGTAAGGAATTGGAGTCCCTTGTGAAAGGGAAGAAGGCGGCATATGTAAAGATGAGGCGTGAAGGTTCAGTAGAGGCGATTGAGAGTTATAAGGTAGCCAGGAAGGAGCTAAAGAGGGAGCTAAGAGAAGCGAGAAGGGGACATGAAAAGTCTTTAGCTGGTAGGATTAGGGAAAACCCAAAGGCTTTCTATAGGTATGTCAAGAATAAAAGGATGACTAGGGTAGGTATCGGTCCAGTCAAGGATAGTAGTGGGAAGTTGTGTGTGGAGGCGGAGGAGATTGGAGAGACATTAAATCAGTACTTTTCATCAGTATTCACTCAGGAACAGGACACTGTTGCTGATGTGAATATGGAATCACAAATAATTAGAATGGATGCCCTGGAAATATGCAGGGAAGAGGTTTTGGGAATATTGGAAAGGATGAATATAGATAAGTCTCCTGGGCCTGATGGCATTTACCCCAGGATCCTATGGGAAGCTAGGGAGGAGATAGCAGAGCCATTGGCCTGGATTTTTATGTCGTCGTTGTCAACAGGAATAGTACCAGAGGACTGGAGGATAGCGAATGTGGTCCCGTTGTTCAAGAAAGGGAGTAGGGATAGCCCTAGCAACTATAGGCCAGTGAGTCTGACTTCAGTGGTGGGCAAAGTCTTAGAGAGAATGGTAAGGGATAAGATTTATGAACATCTGGGTAGGAATAACGTGATCAGGGATAGCCAGCATGGTTTTGTGAAGGGCAGGTCGTGCCTCACAAACCTTATTGAGTTCTTTGAGAAGGTGACCAAGGAAGTGGATGAGGGTAAAGCAGTAGATGTTGTGTATATGGATTTTAGTAAGGCGTTCGATAAGGTTCCCCATGGTAGGCTAATGCTAAAACTTCGGAGGTATGGCATTGAGGATACATTAGAGGTTTGGATTAGGAATTGGCTGGCTGGAAGTAGACAGAGGGTAGTAGTTGATGGATTATGTTCATCTTGGAGCGCAGTTACTAGCGGTGTACCACAAGGATCTGTTTTGGGACCATTGCTTTTTGTTATCTTTATAAATGATCTAGAGGAAGGACTTGAAAGCTGGGTAAGCAAGTTTGCGGATGACACAAAAGTCGGTGGAGTTGTGGATAGTGAGGAAGGAAGTGGTAGGTTACAGCGGGATATAGATAAGTTGCAGAGCTGGGCGGAAATGTGGCAAATGGAATTCAATGTAGCTAAGTGCGAAGTCGTTCACTTTGGTAGGAATAACAAGATGATGGATTACTGGGCTAATGGTAGGCTACTTGGTAGTGTGGATGAGCAGAGGGATCTTGGTGTCCATGTACACAGATCTCTGAAAGTTGCCACCCAGGTAAATAGTGCTGTGAGGAAGGCATATGGTGTACTGGGCTTTATTGGCAGAGGAATTGAGTTCCGGAGTCCTGAGGTCATGTTGCAGTTGTATAAGACTCTGGTGCGGCCTCATCTGGAGTATTGTGTGCAGTTTTGGTCGCCATACTATAGGAAGGATGTGGAAGCTATAGAACGAGTGCAGAGGAGGTTTACCAGGATGTTGCCTGGAATGGTAGGAAAATCTTATGAGGAAAGGCTGAGGCACTTGGGGCTGTTCTCATTGGAGAAGAGAAGGTTTAGGGGAGATCTGATAGAAGTATATAAGATGATTAGGGGTTTAGATAGGGTAGATACTAAGAACCTTTTACCGCTAATGGAGTCAGGTGTTACTAGGGGACATAGCTTTAAATTAAGGGGTGGTAGGTATAGGACCGATGTTAGGGGTAGATTCTTCACACAGCGGGTTGTGAGTTCATGGAATGCCCTGCCCGTATCAGTGGTGAACTCTCCTTCTTTATGGTCATTTAAGCGGGCATTGGATAGGCATTTGGAAGTTATTGGGCTAGTATAGGTTAGGTAGGATTCGGTCGGCGCAACATCGAGGGCCGAAGGGCCTGTACTGCGCTGTATCCTTCTATGTTCTATGTTCTATGTAACATTCCTAGAAATAGCACTCTCAGTCTGAATTCCAAGTGCGCCTCAATGTCATCATTCATTGACTTGACCTTTTTCTTATAAAACTTGACCAAAGAAGACATTTGAATTATTTAATAACCATGTGCATGACTCAAATTACTGTATTAAGGTAGTAACCATTCATCAAATAGATGATTAAATACGCAATGAGCCTTAATTAAGTTATAATGAACAAATAAATAACCATATTAGAAAGATGAGCTTTATATCTAAATTGAAGTTAAACTATAGGAGGAGAAAGTGAGGTCTGCAGATGCTGGAGATCAGAGCTGAAAATGTGTTGCTGGAAAAGCGCAGCAAGTCAGGCAGCATCCAAGGAACAGGAAATTCGATGTTTCGAGCATAAACCCTTCTTCAGGAATCTGAAGAAGGGCTTATGCCCGAAACGTCAAATTTCCTATTCCTTGGATGCTGCCTGACCTGATGTTAAACTATTATCAACTTATGGTTGAATAGACAGTTTCAGATAATCGGTTTTAGGAATGAAGTCTTCTGAGTCCTGATAAAGATCAAAGTGGGGGTGTGGTGGGATACAACATAACCTTGCGGCTTCTGTTGAACATTTGTTTCAGTGTGGAATAACTCGTGTTGCACTCTCATTTTTGATACTGAGGCTAGGTAACCACTGTGACCAATCAAATTAACTTAGCAACAGCAAAAACCAATTATTCAATCAGAAAGAGCCTGAAATTGATGTAGAGTGTATGTCACTCATGATTAAATGGCAGGACTCCATAATAATTCTTTGCTAGCCCAGCACAGAAAATTTGTACAGCTGGAATCAAGCCGAACATCTACCCAAGTGACACTGATTCTGAAATGGAGTTTTGAAAGCGTCAAGTTTCAATGGGCAGATGACCTAGATTAAATTGTAAAAGTCTTTTTTATTATTCATGCAGAGGACAAGAACTTTATTGGTTGGAATAACGTTTATTACCCATCCCTGATTGCATTTCAAGAAGCTACCTTCATGAACTGTTACAGTCCATGTGCCATAGGTTGACCCACAATGCTGTTACGGAGGCAACTCCAGGAGTTTGTCCCAGTGATGTGAATAAATGGAAATACATTTCCTGGTCAGGATGGTGAATGGCTTGGAGGGGAACTTGCAGGTGGTGGTGTTCCCATGTAACTGCTGCCCTTGTCATTCTAGATGGTCATGGATTTGGAGAGTGTGTCTAAGGATCATTGGTGAACTTCTACAGTACATCTTGTAGATAGTACATGCTACTTTACTGTGCATCGGTGGTGGGGTGGTTGGATGTTTGTGAATTTGGTGCCAATCAAGCGAGCTGTTTTGTCCATTGCTTTGGCATCAAGATTCTTGTACGTTGTTGGAGCTTTCTTCATCCAGGCAATTAGAGGGTGTATTCCAGTATTTGTGCCTTGTGGATAGGGGATAGGGTTTGGAGAGATGGGAGGGGGTTACTTGCTGTAGGATTCCTAGCTTGTAACATGCTCTTGTAGACACATTATTAATATCACAAGACCTGTTCAGTTTCTGGTCAATGGTAACCACAGAAAGTTGATATAGGGGGATTCAGCAATTGAATGTCAATGATCAATATCAGACAGCAGCCTAATACCATCTTCTTCACTAAAAACAACACCCCAATCTTCAGTGTCATCTGCAAAGTCACTAGTTATACTTTCTACTTTCAAATTCAAGTCATTAGTGTACATAACAAACAGCAAGGATCCCAGCACCAATTCCCGTGTACACCCTGTGTTGCAGGCTTCCAGTTATGGTGATAACCCCTCCCCCCCCAACCCCACCAGTACTCTTTGCCTCCCATTTGGGAGTCAATTTTGGATCCAGTTCGCCAATATGCCCTGGATCCCATGAGCTCTTTAGGATTAGCCTTGTATGTGGGGTTTGTCAAAAGCCTTACTGAAGACCATGTAAACCACATCAACTGCACTATCCTATATTAAATCACCTCTTCAAAAAGCTCCATTAATTAAATCAGACAGGATCTCCTGCCAACAAATGCTGATTATTCTTTATCAATCTATGCCTTTCCTAGTATTAATCAACCTCAGGATGTTTGCCAATCATTTCCCTACCACTGACGTCAGACTAACTTACCTGACTTATCCCTCCCATGCTTCTTGAACAAAGGAACCATGTTAATTATCCTCCAGTCATATGGTACTTTGCCTATGACCAGCGAACTGTTAAATATAGCCACTAGGGTCGAGTTAGGCCAAAAGATACAGGAGCAGAATTAGGAACATCAAGTCTGCTCCACTATTTATTCATGGTTGGCTTGTTTCTCAACTCCATTCTCCTGCCTTGTCTCCGTATTCCTCCCACTGTCTATCTCTATTGTAAAGACACACAATGACTCAGCCTCCACAGCCTTCTGTGGCAATGGTTATCACAGATTCACCACCCTCCTGCTGAAGAAACTCCTCATCGTCGTTCTACAGGGGTCTCCCTTTACTTTACTTTGAGGCTGTGCCCTGAGGCTCTGGTCTCTCCCAGTATTAGAAACATTTCTATATCCACTCTATCCAGGCATCTCAGTTTTGTGTAAGTTTCAATCAGATCCCCCTCTTCCTTATAAATTCCACCAAGCACAGTCCCAAGAGTCCTCAAACGCTCCTCCTATGACAGCCCTTCATATCCAGGATCGTTCTTGTCAATGTCCTCTGAGCCAACACCAGAACATCCTTCCTTAGATACAGGGTCTAAATATACTCACAATATTCTAAATACGTTCTAACCAGAGCCTTATATAATCTCATCATTACATCTCTGCTTGTGTATTTTAGCTCTTTTGAAATACATGTTAACATTGCTTATGCTTTCAGAACTGCGAACTGAACCTGTACGTTGATCTTAAGAGAATCCTAAACTGACTTCTAAGTCTCTTTAAGCTTCAGATTTCTGAAGCCTTTCTGCATTTAGAAAATAGTCTGTGTCTCTATTCTTCCTGCTAAAGTACATGACCTCAACTTTCCTACATTGTATTCCATCAGCTACTTCTTCGCCACTGTCCTAGCCTGTCCAAGTCATTCTGCAGCCTCCCTGTTTACTCGACGCTATCATCCCTACACCTATCTTTATGGAATTTGCAAACATAGCAACAATATCCTCAGTTCCTTCATCTAGAAGAACATATATTAATGCAAAGGAGGTTCCTGATTTTGATCCAGAGAGTGTGAAGAAATAGAATTGTGTTCCAAGTCCTGATAATGACTTAGAAGGAAACTTTTAGCTGGTGGAAGGTTAGAAAGAGTGAAGTGATGAGCATTTGTACATCTCCTTTTCTAAGCCCTTTATCTCCCAATAATTTTAACCCTTCCTCTTTCGGATGTCCAGACTTGGATACTGCCAGGAGGAGTGGAGAAAAACTTCACTTTTAAACAGTATTTTTTTTTAATGGCTTAAAATTGGCTTAAAAATGGCTACTATCTGTCACATGCACATGACAGAAACTTCTAATGTACAAAGGCTAACTCATCACTTCCTGGAAATTCACACTGTTACTTTGGGTGGATACTCCAGTTAAACCAGCACAAGTAATCAGTCAATGAGATGACCACCTCAGCCAGTTCTGAAAAATGCAAAAGTTACTGAAAATCATTATGCATGGGAAAGTTCAAGTAGCCCTGAATTTACCTCCCAAAATACACAATGATTTTGACCAGATACATCAAACCACCTCATTAATTGAACTGACTCATTTCAGGTCCCCTTTACATCATGAAGTCATGTTTTTGAATAGCTTACAGCATCCAGCTTTAAACTCTTTCTTCATTCTGTGTTTTTATATGAGTACAGAAAACCCCAAAAAATCTCCTGGGTCAGTTCGAGAGCTATACTTAGGTATGATCTCTCTTAAAACAGTGAATTCAAGAAAAAAGCCTGTATTCACCTGAAAAGTGAACTAATTCCCAGTCTCAAGCATCATTTTGCTGCAGCTTCAACTGCAGCTCCGTTAGCTGGTCTTCTGTGGTAAGAAGTTTCTGACTAACAGCCAAATACAAGGACTGGTCATTAATTTAACTGGACTCTGATTTGTGTGAATTAAAGTCCTTTATTTTTCCTCATTGTGATTTATTGTGCTTAGCTTTTCTTCTTTGGGTGTGTGTGCGTTGTGAAAATGTATCCTCTGGATGAATGCTGGAGTAAACCATCCTTCTAGTTTTATTCCTAAACTGAGCTTGTTGCAAGCTAATCTACAATGGCATTTTATCTGGGCTTTGGTGGAAGATGCCAAAGAAATGCTGAGCATTTCCAACACCGACTATTTCTCCTGGAAAAAATATCTTATTTAAAACTTGCAAAAAGCAGTCAGACTTCTTGTGAGCCTTTCATTTCTCATTAGCAAAAGTCACAGCCGCAGCTGCCTCAGATTTAGTTTTGCACTACATTAAGCATGAATTTTAAAGAAAACGCAGAAACAACTAGCTGATTAACAAAAAAAAAGCAAAGTAATAAATACCTAATTTGAAATGATTAGTCAGTGATAAAAATGACTGCTAAAAAGTGTCAAGCGATTGGGATAACTAATAGAAACTTTGCCTTTTGTTCCTAAATAGCAGAATTAGAAAGAGGCAGATTACATCCCAGATCCCCGTCAAGGACGTGGTTGAGGACCAGACAACATTGAGAGACAATTTATTTTTAGTTTAGTTTATGTTTGACTGTGCACATGAATAATTGAAATGAAAAAGTAATTTAGACATCTGATTACACTATAAATTAGATTCAGTTAGATAATTGAAATATAGTTTGAAGAGCATGCCAAGTATAGGAGTTAGGATGTCATGTTAAAGTCGTACAAGGCATTGGTTAGGCCACTTTTGAAGCATTGTATTCAGTTCTGGTCACCCTGCTATAAGAAGGATATAATTAAATTAGAATGGATGCAGAAAAGATTTACCAACGTGTTGCCGGGACTGGAGAATTTGAGTTATAAGGAAAGGCTGAATCAGTTGGAATTTTTTTCAGGGAGCATAAGAATTTGAGAGGTGACCTCTCTGAGATTTATAAAATCATGGGGGGTACAGATAAGGTAAAAGCAAAGGTCTTTTCCTTCGGGTAGGGCAATTCAAAACTAAACAGCATAATTTTACAGTGAAAAGAGAAAGATTTAAAAGCGATCTGAGAGGCAACTTTTTCACACACAGAGTGGGTCGCAAGTGGAATTAACTGCCAGAGGAAGTGGTAGATACAGGTACAGTTACAACATTTAAAATATATTTGGACAGGTACACAAATAGGAAAGGTTTAGAGGGATATGAGGAAAATAAAGGCAAATGGAACTCATTTAGTTTGGGAAATCTGGAAATCTGAAATCCACCTAGCCTGCACTTCTTTGGATTGTGGGAGGAAACCAGACTGTCTGACTGAAACCCACACAGACACAGGAAAAATATGCAAACTTCACCCAATCATTTACCTAAGGCTGGAATTAAGCCCAGATCCATGATGTTGTGAGGCAGCTGTGCTAACCACGGTGCTGCCATTTTGATTAAGGTGCCACTACCAATTGTAGTTTCTTTGCTTTCCTATGGCAGATATTCAGGATCCTGCTTTTTCCACTTCCTGCAAACGCAAAAGAAGAAGATGCCAGAAACACTTAGCTAATCAGTCAGCATTTGTGAAAAAAGAAACAGTTAAAGAAACGAATGCTCTGCTTCAGCTGAGAAAAAGAAACACAGTGACCATTTCTGATTTTGAATTCAAGAATGGCGAAATGGGAGATTCAGTGATGGTAATGTGCATTCAAGAAGGTTGGTGTTAGAAGGGATGGGGGAGAAGAAGGTTGCCAGGAAGAGAGTTAAGCTGCACAGAGGAGAGACAGAGGTTATACAGGGAGGAATGAAGGCTGTAAATGTGGAGAGGGAGGTGTGCAGTGGGGGTGTTGGAAAGGGGAGACTGCAAAGTAAACTGAGCAATTTCAAACCTGTCAATAAATGGACACTGCAAACCAAGATGGTGATGAATTCCATGCAAATAAATATGCTATCTCCGACTAAGGTTGCATACATTCAAGAGCTACTTTATGGGGAAATTGTAGCAGAGGCTATTGTAATGGACACTGGTAACTGCTAAGTTTAACTCTGAGTTTCAGATCTGAGATGCAATAAAGAAGGTAATTACTACCTGTTTAAAATAGAGTCATAAAGTTGTCCAGCATGGAAATAGACCCTTGTGTCCAACTTGTCCATGCCGACCAGGTATCCTAAATTAACCTAGTCTCATTTGCCAGCATATTGTCCATATCCATCTAAACCTCTAAACTGTTCCAGCTTTGTGTATCTGCATTGGAAATACATTAACTATGACCTTACAACCCTGCAGAAAATTTTGCCTTTTTTTAGTGAGTGGAAGTCTAATTAAGTTACTTTGGAAGAAAACTTGTTTTTTCTTTAAAAATTAGATTCTCTACAATGTGGAAACAGGTCCTTCGGCCCAACAAGTCCACACTGACCCACCGAAGAGTAACCCACCCAGACTTATTTCCCTCTGACTAATGCACCTAACACTATGGGCAATTTAGTATGGTCAATTTCACCTGACCTGCACACTTTGGACTGTGGGAGGAAACCGGAGCACCCAGAAGAAATCCACGCAGGCATGGGGGGGGGGGAGAATGTGCAAACTCCACACAGACAGATGCACGAGGCTGGAATTGAATCTGGGACCCTGGTGCTGTGAGGCAGCAGTGCTAACCACTGAGCTACTGTGCCACCCCATTGTGTTGAGTTATGACCACTGGCTTATGAAATTTAAGTACTGTATTTTGTAATAAATCAATGGTTTCCTTGTTTGTTGTGGTATTAAGTTGAAGTGAATTTTGATAATTGAGGCTCATGCTGAAATCTTCTAATACCCTTTTCTATGTGAATCTGAAAACCACCAAATGTCAACACAAATTCAGAAGGTATTGTAACTTCATGGCTGCATCGCCTCTTAAATGACTCAGTAAGAATGACAAAAGATTCCTTGAAAACTAAAAAGTGGTGGCCATGCTTGAAAAACCTTCAGTGGTCATAAAGTACTTTGAGATGTTGTGTGGTTATGGAAGGTGTTATAATAAATTCAAGTTTTTCTTTTCTTTCTTCTTTCTCTCTCTCACTTTCTCTCTTTGTTTCCCTCTTTTTCTTTCTTTCTGTTTTTTATTCTTACCTCTTGCTCAGCTTCAGGTGACTGTATTATCCTCTTCCTTGTTAACTCTCAAACTGAAAGTTGTCATTTCAGTTGGTGATAAGCCATATTTGAGGAACCATTTGATTGAAGTGTGATCCAGATTCTGTGTCTGTTTCTGGACTCACTGAAATTAGTATTGCAGGTTTGCAAACCTGTATTCATTTACTATTAATAGGTGGATGCTCTCCACTAAGTTGGATCGATCACACTATTTTTTCACTGCCACATTGTCTGATGTTAGCCTTGGGTTACTGCAGCTGCCAAAGGGAAGCAATTTTTAACATCAATCACTTCCCCACAATAAATAAGACAATCATTAAATGATACTCACTCAAAAGGATGTGAAATAATTATGAGTAGGACAAAATATTTGCGCCTGCGGGAAAGCAGTACAAACCATTTAAACAGTAATTACATTGTGTCCAAGTGAAGCCATCAATACAATACAATCTGTCAAGCAGCATGAAACCTAGGTTGGCAGACTGGATATTTCTAAGCAGAGAAAATTGATAAGATTTAATAGAATTATGAAAAGTTTACAAAGAGTCAATAAAATAAATGTGTTTCTTTATGACTGTTACATCAGTAATTAAAGGAGATATGTTTATGATAATTGGCAAAAGAAACAGAGGGGAGATGAGGAGAATTTTAGTTTAGTGCAAGATATTGTTAGGAATGCATTGCCTAAACTTTTTTTTAGGGATTAGATTAGATTAGATAAGTATAGCAATAGGTTCAATAATAAATATCAACAACAATTTGGATAAAAGGAATCATTTGTCGAACTATGAGGCAAGAACAGGGTCAGTAGGACTAATTGGTGAGATATTTCAAAGAGCTAGCATATGAAGGATGGTATGAACAGCTTTTAACTCATTGGTTTCCAAGATGTGAGCTGTAGTTATATAGTCAGGGCTTCACAATGGCTTAGAATTTTGCCTGACCAATGCACAGGACAGCAGTGTATGCTGCTTGCAGGATGCCCTGCAGCAACTAATTTCTTCAACAGCATCTCCCAAATCTGGGAGCTTCATCGTCTAAAAATTCATGGGAGACGGTTGCACGGAAACACAACCAGCTTCAAATCCCTCTCCGGGTTTCAGACCATCCTGATTAGGACCTGCATCATTATTGATCTAAGCTCTGAAATTCCCTCTCTAATAATTCCTACACCTCAAACTGCATCATTACAAGAAATTCTACCAACACCTTCTCAAGATAAGTAGGAACGGACAATGTTTGCCAGTAACTTATAGATCCTGAAAACCGCATACAAACACAAAATTAAGAGCAGGGGCAGGCCTTTCAGCCTTTCAAGCATCAACTGCCATTTGATCAAGTTGTGGCTGATCTGGTTGTGGCCTGAACTCCACTTCCTGGTCTAATCCAAATTTGACTCCTTTGTCAATCAGAGACCTACCTAACTACCTCCTCACTGATTGAACAAGTAACTGTGTAAACAGTACTTACAATGAGTGTAACCAGATTAATCTATCTATCAGCCTTAAAATGTTGAAAGATCACGACCATATACTTTCAGGGAAGGAAATTCCACAGACCCCCAAACATCTGAAGAAAAAGAACTTCTTCTTATCTCCATCTTGGGGGGATGGGGGAACCATATATTTTTTAAGCTATGTCTATTAATTCTCGTATTTCTCAAAAGAGGAAACATCCTTTCAGCATCCAACTTACCCATTGCTCTCATATATTGGATCTCACTGGGGTAAGAGCATTGGAAATCAAGCCCCACTATTCTTAGTGTCATTACAAAAAGTAACAATTTTGAAATGTTTGCAGAATTCTCCAATTTATCTGCCTTATCAGATCCAGTTTGACAGAAAGTACTGACCAGGTATCTGCACTTAACAGAAATAACTATTTATTAAAATAAATAGATTAAATAAATAGATTGTACCTGCAGATAAACAATTATGAATCATTGTCACCTATATATCTACTAGATAAAACTCTAATCCCATTTTTTATATATATATACACCCTCTATAAACATATACAGAATATAAAACATGAGTATCATGGGCAGAGAGAAATACCAGGAAATCAAATCAGTGATTCCTGTCCACAGAGTCTGTTATACTGGTCTTAGCATTGATTCTCAGTTAGCTTTCTTCAGATACCTTGACATGCTTACAGGAGGCACAGGACGAGTGGTTCACATTTATAAAGATCTTCAGCGAATGAGTGTTGAGAAGAGTTGTAGCTCAGGTTGAGGTTCTGGACATTGGTTTGCTAGCTGAGCTGGAAGGTTCAGTTTCAGACATTTCATCACTATATCAGGTAGCATCATCAGTGAATCTCCGGATGAAGCACAGGTGGTATGGCCCACTTTCTATTTATGTGTTTAGATTTCCAGGAATCATTCACACATCCAGCTACCTGGGAGTCAATCAAATAGTTGTTAGCCCATAGAAAGCTTTTATCATCAATAACTAATCGCTAGTGCACAGGCCAATCCATTACTTGTTGTGAGTCAAAGCTCCATTTGCCCTTGGGTCCAGCCAGTCTGAAAAGTAAGCTTCCCCCCTGTAAACACTACTTACAATGAGTGTTAGGTCACTTACTTTTACAAAGTGTAGCAAGCTTCAAAAATCCTTTGTTTCAAAAACTGTCATTTTCCCATTTCAGTCCATAATTGACCATTTAGAAAAATGAAAATATATGATCTTTACACACATAAAGCCCCCTCATTTATTAAGTCCCAAATAGCTGTCACTGCTGACTCCCAGCGACTGCTCTGCATGAAAGAAGAATTTCCATTCCTATAACAGATCTTTATAAAGGGACCTGATTCTTCCATCACGTGACATTAGGAGACTGTGAAATTTTCGACACTACCATTATTTACCTGTATCTTTAGCAAATTAAGCAGTATTGGATGATCATAATCAAATGTTTCCATTGCTGAGTTTTGAAAAAAATCACATTCTTTCAATTTGCACATTTCTTCAACACATCCACAGTTACCCAAAAAGTGCAACTTTCTCTTCAGCAAGTTCACTCATTAGTTGGAACTGTCTGCATTACAAATTCAAATTGCACTTTATTGACAATTACTGTTACTTATTTTTTTAATTGCAGGATCTGGTTGAAAATTTAGAGAGCAAGTTTCATGTATTTTCTTAAACAGTTATCAATTCTTCAGTAGATATTAAATGGAACACAGCCAACAATCTGTGACCATATCAACGTTGTATTAAATATAACACCAATCAATTTTAAAAGTCACAAAATATTAATTGTCTTCTATTTAACGTTAATATCCATTGAACTTGCAAGTTACATTTTCTCAATGTACAGCTCCAGCTTGTCAAATGCCTACCAGGAGCTATGAACATTCCTCTACAAGGTCTCAAATGTGAAATATATGCAACTAATAAATCTTATGGAACAGTGCTCATGCAATTTCATAACCTGCACAACCTTCTAGTTGTGGACCATCCTTCACAAGACTTTCACTCAAAACTCAATTAAACCATTGATAATAATTGCACATCCCTGCAGAGCTCAGAAGATGACCACATCCGATGGCAAGTAATGTTTAGTAAATGTATATTCCTGATGAAGGGCTCTGGCCCGAAACGTCGAATTTCCTGTTCCTTGGATGCTGCCTAACCTGCTGTGCTTTAAACAGCAACACATTTTCAGCTCTAAGTGTATATTGACCCTGACTAAATTGAAGTTTCTAAATTCATAGACAAAATTCAATGTTTCAGAGCATTATGTTCTTGTTTAGAGACAGAATGGGTTGTTTACGTATTTCTAATGACGAGGAGCCAGTGTTGGACTGGGGTGTATAGAGTTAAAAATCACACAACACCAGGTTATAATCCAAATGGTTTATTTGGATGCACTAGCTTTCAGAGCACTGCTCCTTTGTCAGGTAGCTAGTGAGGCAGGATCATAGGGCACAGAATTGAAGTAAAAGATCAAAGTGTCATACAACTGACGTGATGTATTGAACAAACCCAAATTGTTGTTAAGTCTTTAATCACTTAGAATGGGTTTCAGGTTTTGATTCATTATTATGTAAATCCCAGAACTTCTTTCATGTCACATTCCCAAGATGACTTAAGATTTTATCAAAAAAAGGTGCCATCTCAGCTCAGACAGTGCATTAAAGGTTAGAGTCTGTCTGTACCTCAACCTTGTGTCAGACTGGTTCTATTACCAAAGAAGGAACTGATAAAATGTGTCACATGGACTGACTGCCTACAGATTGTGCACTTTTTAAACGTAACAGAATGTATCTGCAAATACTAATTTGCAAATGCAAATTCACCCCATAGATGTGTGTGTGTGTGCGTGTGTGTGTGTGTGTGTCTGTCTGTCTGTGTGTGTGTGTGTGTGTGTGTGTGTGTGTCTGTGTGTGTCTGTGTGTGTATGTGCACGTGTGTGTGCGCGCGCACGCGCTTGATTATGTGGAAGAATGTGACAGAGTATACGCCTGTAGGACAGGGTGCGCATGAGCATGGATGTGTGTGTGTGGGCCTGAGAGAAAACATGTGTATGAGAGAGGGTCTGTGTGAGTGTGATTGTGTGTAAGAGAGTGCGTGTATGTGCGTGTATGTATACTGGTGTGTGTGTGTGTGTGAGACAGTGTATAGTGTAATGGGTTCACCTGTAGCATGACATGTTCCAAAGATCCCAGTTGAGTCCATCCCCATGGGTACCAAACTTGGTTATCAACCTCTGCTCGGCGATTCTGCATTGTTGCATATCCCAAAGTCTGCCTTAGAGGACGGTTGCCTGAAGATCCGAGGCCTTAACCGTTGAAGTGTTCCCCGACTGGGAGGGAACACTCCTGGCTGGCAGTTGTTGCGCAGTGTCCATTCATCCTATCGGTAGTATTCTGTGTGTGTTTCCTGAGGAGGTCATTACAGTTTCTCGCTGTGGCACATTGAAAGTTGCAATCGATGAATGAAGCACCTTATCCTGTTTTTATAAGGGTATCCTTCAGCACCCTTGGGTGTCAGTCGCATTCCTCCTCATCTGAACAGATCTTGTGTATGTGTAGGGTTTGTCTGTAAAGACTGTTTTAGTATGTTTAGGGTGGAAGCAGGAGAAGTGCAGCATCAAGGGTTATCTGTGGGCTTGTGGTAGAGTGAGATACTGGGGTTCCTGTCCTTGAAGAAGATGTATGTGTCCAAGAATGAGACTAATTCTAAAGAGTTGAGAGTGTGGTGCTGGAAAAGCACAGCAGGTCAGGTAGCATCTGAGCAAACATTTCGGGCAAAAGCCCTTCGTCAAGAATGGGAAAGCCCTGATGAAGGACTTTTGCCTAAAATATCGATTTCCCTGTTCCTTGGATGCTGCCTGATCTGCTGTACTTTTCCAGCACCACACTCTCGACTCTAATCTCCAGCATCTGTGACTTCCAGTCACAGTCCTCACTTTTGCTTAGTTGATTCTAAAGAATAGTTCATGATAAGTCTGGTGGGATCTAACTTGTTGATATCACTGTGAAGTTGTCTCTGTGACTCCTCGCCATGGGTCCAGTGGAAGAAAATGTCGTCAATACCTGCTGTATAGTGTTGGTTGGAGGTCCTGTGCAGAAAAGGAGTCTTGTTCAAACCTGTGCATGAAGATGTTGACATATTCAGGTGTAAATTTGGTCCCATGGTTGTTCCGTGTGTCTGGATGAAGAACTGATTGTCAAAGGTGAAGATGTTGTGGTCGAAGATTTGTCAGATAATGCTTGGAGATAGGCAGTTGTTGGTACTGAGTGCTCAGGCTGTTGCAGTTATGCTGTCATCGTGGGGGGTGCTGGTGTAGAGTGCTGAAACATCCATTGTGGTTAGGAGTGTTCCTGGTTTGACTGGTCCATGGGTGCTAAGTTTCTGTGAGAAATCTGTGGTGTTATGACAGAGGTTGGGCATCCCTGTACGATGGGTTTCAAGATGCTCCAGTCAGAGAGGTTCTCATAGAGGGTCCTGTTGCCTGGTACAATGGGACGTCCAGATGTGTGGGTTTTGTGTATCTTCAGAAGGCAGTAGAAATACCCTACGTGAGAAGTACGTGGGATGAGAGCATGTAGGGTACTCTGAAGAATTCGATCAAAAGTCTTGTACAATCTGCTTGGTTCATGGGTGTGTTTTTTGGTCGAATTGGCCAGAAATTGCCTGTAGTGTTCATGGTTGTTCAGTTGTCAGTTTGGAATGACGATGGCTCCTCCTTTATCTGCTGGTTTGATGGCAATCTTACAATTGGTTTTGAGAGCAAGGATGGCATTGCATTGTGATCGAGTGATGTTTTGTTCTACTTTGTGAGTGTGGCTGATGAATCTGGTGTACACACATTTCCGGACAGTTTGAGCAAACATGTCAAACCCAGGGTAGCAGCCCTCCAAAGGGGGTCCAATTCAACTCCTTCTTTGGTCACTCCTCTACAGATCTCTCTGACGACTGTTCCGGTTCATCGGTTGTCTCATTGGACTTGCTGTTGACATCCTGGAAGAATTCCCAGGGTTTCATTCGTCTGATAAATTCCTCCGTGTCTGTTGTAAGATAAATGGAGTCCATTTTGGTGATGGGGCAGAAATTGAGCCAATTGGCTGAGAACTTCAATTCCTTCCAGTTGAAGGGTGTGGTCCGATAAGTTGATGATCGATTTCCCCGTGGTGGTACCATTTTCAACTGTGGGGCCAGGGGAGGCTTGGCTACTGCTGGTGGTGATGCCAAGCTTCTCCAGTTTCTTGTTCTTGGTGTGAATGTAGGTGATATGGTTCCATTGCCTCATCTGCTTGCCAGTATCTTGTAACTGTACTGCTGGATCTTGAGTCCAAACCAAGTATATGGACTCTGTGTTGATTTCAAGGTTACAGTACCTGCTGTTCGTCGGTGTATGAGATGATTGAGCGGCGTGACTGCAAAGTCTCTCAGCGTAGTCTGTTGTAGGTCGACTTGGGTGAGTTCATGATCCATAGTCCTTTCAGAATCTTTCCTGACTTTTTGCATTTCTGCAGAAACGTGATGCCTGTGTCGATATGCATAAACTTCTAGGAGATCCTCTCCACTTTGAGCTAACAGTTGGTGGCAGCCATGACATGGAGGTGCCGGTGTGGACAAAGTTAAAAATCACACAACAGCAAGTTATGGTCCAACAGGTTTATTTAAAAGTACAAGCTTTCAAAGTGCCGCTCCTTCATCAGGTAAGTAGTCAGGACACCAATCAAGAGCCTGACTTTGACCTAAACATAGGAGTTGAGCTTCTTGAGTGCTTTCAGAGCTTCACTCACCAGGCAGGTGGACAGTATTACATCACACTTGGAGTTGTTCTTATAAATGCTGGACAGGCTTTCAAAAGTGTTACTCATTACAAATTTCCCATACATGACCAGCTCTTACAGCTGTATAGAGGAACCTCATTATCCGAAGGACACAGGTGGAGAGTATTTTGTTCAGTTAAATCAAATGCTGGATGACATAGTTTAGCCAAGCATCAGGGCCTTGCGATCTTGCTGGATAATCTGAAATTTGAATAATTAAGCGTCAAATAACAGAAGTTTCTCCGTAATTATATGGCTATTTCAGTTTCTGGTATAACCCACAATAGTGATAGTGGGGGGAGATTAAGTGCTGGCCATGTAATTTTATGTTAAAGGGCAACGGTTAGATTTTCTCTTATTGGAGATGGTCATTGCCCAGCCTTTAGTGTGCTATGAATGTTATTTGTTAATGATCAATCTTAGCCTGATTTTGCCCAGGTCTTGCTGAATTTGGATAAAGATTGCTTAAATAGTGAACAAAGTTAAAAATCACACAACACCAGGTTATAGTCCAACAGGTTTAATTGGAAGCACACTAGCTTTCGGAACGATGCTCCTTCATCAGGTGATTATGGAGGGCTCGATCGTAACACAGAATTTATAGCAAAAATTTGCAGAGTGATGTAACTGAAATTTTACATTGAAAAATTGATTGTCTGTTAAGCCTTTCATCTGTTCAAATACAGTGATAGTTTCACTTCTTTCATGTGTAAATCACAAAACCTTTTTTGAAAACAGTTGCATTCTCGGGTTAGCTGTTAACAATGGTTAACACCAGCATCTCCAAATCTTAAATAGTGAAGGAGCTGTAAATGGTGTTGAACATTGTTCAGACATCAGCAAAGGTCCCTACTTCTGACCTTATGATGGAAATAAGTTCAATGGTGAAGGGGAGGGGATGACTGGGCCAAGGACATTACCCTGAGGATCCCCGCAGTGATATCCAGTGGCTGAGATGACTGAGCTGTAACAATCACAACACACAGTCAACCTTCCTTTGTCCAAGAACTGACTCATGCCAGCGGAGAGTTTCTTGCAATTCCCATTGACTACAGTTTTGCTCCGGTTCCTTGACTTGGTCAAATGCTGCCGTGATTTCAAAGGTTATTACCCACACTTCTCCTTCGGAGTTCAGCTCCTTTTCTGTGTTTAAACCAAGGCTGTCATGAAGCCTGATACTGAGTGACCCTGACAAAGCCCATACTGAACATTAGTGAGCAGATTATTGTTGAGTAAGTGCTTTTGACTTCTATCCCTTTTATGATGATCAAGCATACAATAGGGTAGTGATAGACTGGGTTGGATTTGTTTTGCTTATTGTGTCTAGAACAGCCCTGGGCAGTTTTCTACATTGTCAGGTAGATAGCAGTGTTGTAGCTGCACTGGAACACCCTAGCTTAGGAATAGCTGGTTCTAGAACAGAAGTCTCCAGTGATGTTGCTGGAGCATTCACAGCGCCCAAAGTATTTGCAGTATCCAAAGCTTACAGGTGTTTCTTGGTAACATGGATTGAATCAAACTGACAGAAGCTGAAGTCTGGTGCTAGGGAGCACATGAGGAGGAAAATGAAATGAATTGTACACTCAGCATCTCCAGCTGAAGACTGTTGCAAATTCTTCAGCCTTGTCTTTTGCACTGAAGTTCTTGGGACACCCCTCATTGAGAGTGAGATATTTGTGCAGACTCCTCCCGCTCCAGGGAACTATTTAATTGTCCACCAACATTTATAGCTACGTGTGACAGGTCTGCAGAACTTGGCATGGAGAGTGGAACATGAGAAACTGTTTAAGGCAAACCTCTGCATGGGTGAGAGTGGTTGGGTGAATGGGTGGAGACAGATGGCATGGATTGGCATGGGTAGGGCATTCCAGTGTGTGAGTTGGTAAATGAAGTCTTTCATATTTTATGTTTTCTTTGGACGCAGTCCAGGATAAGACCTCCAACCAGCTAGTCTCTACATGGTAGTTGTCTTTCCCTTCAGATAGGGGATTTCAAGACTAGGGGACACATTTTTAAGTTGAGAGGAGAGAGATTTTAAAAAAGATGAGACGTGACTCTTTTACACAAGGAGTGGTCCAGGTGTGGAATGAACTTCCATAAGAAGTCATGAATGTGATTACAATTACAATGTTTAAAAGACAATTGGATAGGTACATGAATAGGGACAGTTTGGATGGATATGGGTCAGGAGCAGGCGGGTGGGACTAGTTTAGTTTAGGGTTATGGTCAGCATGGACTGGTTGGACTGAAAGGTCTGTTTCCATGCTGTATGACTCTACACTCAGTTATTCCATGGTAATCTGTCCAGATTTCTGAATCGATTCATGGCCTGGGTGGAACATCTGACATCTGGGCAATTAAAGATTGGGTTTATGGAGCCAGAAATTCTATCTCTTGCACTTGACCTGGGAATGAGCATCCAGACTTTCATATATTTAAGAACAGGGGATGTGAATACTATTGCTGAACTTATTGCATGTGCTTCCAGCTCTGATATAAGATTGTCATTAGAAAGCAATGAATCTGGGAATCATTGTTTCTCAAATTGGAATTGCGAAAGTAACGTGATATGAGTTGCTATCTTAAGCATTCAAAGGGACATTTATCTGAAGTTTAAGTAGATAAACAAATTTTAACTTTCAAATGTAAAATCTAGATGGTTAATGTTCATCAAAAAAAAAGGAAAAGTTTGTTTTGGAGAGAGATATATTGAACATGAGCGGAAACCCATATGCCTAACAACACAGCTCCTCTAATTCGACGTAAATCTGAAATGCAAATCAAAGTTTCAGACAAAACCTAACTGGCATCTTTGGGAAAAGAAACATTCGCTAAGCTAATTAAAAAAACAAACAAAATATGGGTGACATGGTGGCTCTGTGGTTAGCACTGCTGCCTCACAGCACTAGGGACCACGGTTTGATGCTAGCCTTAGGTGACTGCCTGAGTCGAGTTTGCACATTCTCCCAGTGTCTGCGAGGATTTCCTCCGGGTGCTCCAGTTTCCTCCACAGTCCAAAAATGTGCAGGTTCGGTGAATTGGCCATGTTAAATTGCCCATAGGTTCAGGGATGTGTGGGTTAGGTACATTAGTCAGGGGAAATTGCAAGGGGTCGGGGAATGGGTCTGGGTGGGATACGCTTCAGAGGGTCAGTGTGGACTTTTGGGCCAAATGGCCTGTTTCCACACCGTAGGGATGCTATGATTCAATAACCACGATATAAGGGTAAATCAAATACAATTTGTGAATTTCTAGGACAAATGTAGGAACATTTGCTTTCTATTTTAAAGATTTTATGAGGATCATTATGAAATGTAAAATTTCCCCATGGTTCATGCATGAGATATAATGGTATCAGTTGGGTGAGGAAGAATGTTTGAGGTAGTAATTGAGGAGAGGAGATAGAGGTAAGGAAGAGAGAATAGCATCAGAATAACTCCTCTCGGTACTGATGCTCATTCTACTGAAAGGAAAGGATAAATGAGGCTATTGCATTGTCAGCTTGCCCTTTCTTTTTAAAGAGCTGAATTTGATAGTCTGGTCACCAGCTAGACGTTAGGATTATTCAGGGAGAAATAAGCAAAGGTCTTCAGAAACACAGCAACCTCCCTTGATCCTCTGAGAAGTTTGCCTGAAATTCCCAATGGCTTGTATTGGAATGATTAGTAGTGTTATGGTGTTAGGATACCAGTGCAAGTGTATAGTTATGGTGGATGAAATGCTTAATTTGTGAAATAACTAACACACAAGAATCCATTCACTGAACAATATGTCCCACTCAAGGTAATTGGGCCCACTAATTAACAAATGTTTCACAAAATGGCTAAAACAGCCTGGAAAGTAAAATTAAAACAAATGATCAAGGCACAGGCACCTCCCTTGTAGAGAAACTGACATGAAAACAATCAGAAGAAGTAAAGGTGAAATTGACTTTGGAGCTGGAACCATTGAAGCAAACGAGAAACAATATATCATCAGGAATTGTCCACAAAATGAATTGGACTGCATGTATGCTCATAGACTATAGAGTAAAAAATGAGGTATGCAAATGCTGGAGATCACAGCTGAAAATGTGTTGCTGGTTAAAGCACAGCAGGTTAGGCAGCATCCAAGGAATAGGAAATTCGACGTTTCGGGCATAAGCCCTTCATCAGGAAATGACTATAGAAGTGATCAAGTCTGTGGCAAACTTATGTGAGAGGTGATCAGCTGGCTGAGAGTGCCAATCCTAGTCAACTGCAATTCTAGTAGCTTTGCTGTGTTATGTATTTAAGGAATGTATTTTGTTGTTCAGAGAGATATATAGAGTCATAGAGATGTACAGCATGGAAACAGACCCTTCGGACCAACCCGTCCATGAAGACCAGTTATCCTAACCCAACCTAGTCCCACCTGCCAGCACCTGCCCCATATCCCTCCAAACCCTCCCTATTCGTATACCCATCCAAATGCCTCTTAAATGTTGCAATCGTACCAGCCTCAGTTCCTCTGGCTGCTCATTCCATATGTGTACCACCCTCTGTATGAAAAGGTTGCCCCGTCGGTCTCTTTTATATCTTTCCCCTCTCACTCTAAACCTATGCCCTCTAGTTCTGGACTCCCCGAATTCATTGTTAGAAATCAACAAGGATATTTCCTACCAAAATGCAACAAAGCTCTCAGCTTTAAGAAATGGGATATTTAATAAATAATTTTTCAGAATATGGATAGAATTCTTATGGAATAGATGGGCATAACATCCAGCCAGCTTCACAGAGAAACGATTTCATCTTTCTCACTGGAAATACACAGAGATAATGCTGAGAAATGTGTGTGTCTCCTATGTCAAGCATTCAACATGACAATCATAGGTTGAGGGAATGGATACTTCCAGGCTTTTGTCTTTACCAGTGGCTGATGGGGGCCGTCAGCAGCATGTAAGCTAAAAGGTAACCGCAACGGAAAATGTTGAGCAAAAGGAAAAAAGTGACCACCTTTACAGAGAAGATGGGGGAGAATGGCGGTGGAGTAGCTCCAACCGCATTTCTTTCTCTTCTTTCTTCTATTCTCATTTATTTTTCTTTCAGTTCTTTAGTCTTTTGAGCTCAATCACGAAGGCGGCAGCTGGAGGACATTAGCCAGAAGGTGGGGTCGGTGGCATTGCAGCTTCATCAGTGTCTGGAGCAACACCAGAATGGGTCTCTTCAGCCAGGTGGCTAACATGGCAAAGGGGTGTGGCAGCAGCCGGAACCTAGCGCCAGCACAGATAATGCAATGGCAAGGTGTAGACCAGAGGCAGCAGCAACGAAGGGATGGTCAGGTTTGAAACCTTGTGAGCGGCAGTGAAGCCTGGTGTGCTGGATGGAGGTCAGCGATGGTGAGCATGAGCAGATCTTAGCCCAGCTTGGAGTGTCTACAGGCCTATGGCTCAAAAAACAACTGTAATGTTTGATTTCTGAACTTTATTTCTTTATTTTTCTACTCGTATGCTGAGAAGACTGTAGTGCTGATCTTTGTAACTTATTTCTTTGTTTTTCTACTTCTGCAGCTAGATTTTTGTACCTCTGTTTTTTGTACCTAAGAGGGTGTTTTGTGTACTGACATTGCTCACTTCTAACTGTACTCTTGATCCTGTACTTGAGTGCACACGACAAAAAAGCCTAAGCCAAAACCTAAACTTTAAAGGGAGGCGGCTTTTTTGGAAGCTATCCTGTATTCACTGATGACATGAATCTGAACAAGCAATTGCTGAGTCCCTGGGAATAAAGTACATTAACAGGCTCTTTGAGGAAGAGGGTAGTCTTCATCATATAAACTCTCTCCTTCAAATGAAAGAAGACCAGGAAATATGAAGGAAAACCGAAAAAAAGAACGTTTTAGACCTGTGGCATCTGAGGAAAGTGCTGTAACCCACAAGCTATAGGGAATCATATTGTTTGCATTATGCATCGATTCATCCTCAAGGAACAGTAAACCAATATCATCTGTCATAGTTTGTATACCTTTCCTATCTATTTCATGTACGCATCCTAGCTAAAGTGTTCTTCTTAATTAGTTGAAAATTTTACAAAATACCTTAAAATCACTTATGAATTCACAACCACCTATTTTGGGTAATCTGTGACTCCAAAATTCTAAAACTTACAGTTAGCCGTCTTTTATAGCAGGGAAACAGAATTGCACACAATACTCCATAAGTTGCCAAACCGATATCCTGTACACCCACAACATGACCTCTCAAATCCTATACTCAATGCACTGACCAATTAAGGAAAGCATACCAAACGCCTTCTTCACCACCTGCGACTCCACTTTCAAGGAACTATGAACCTACACTCCAAAGTATCTTTGTTCAGTGACACTCCCCAGGACCTTACCAGTAAGTATGTAAGCCCTGCCCTGATTTGCCTTTCTAAAATGCAAGATCTCACATTCATCTAAACTAAACACCATCTGCCACTTCTTGGCCCATTGGCTCATCTGAACAAGATCCCATTCTCCTCCAAGGTAACCTTCTTCACTTTCCACTACACCTCCAACTTTAGTGTCATCTGCAAACTCACTAACCCTTTATCTCTGAAAGTTGCCACCCAGGTAAATAGTGCTGTGAGGAAGGCATATGGTGTACTGGGCTTTATTGGCAGAGGAATTGAGTTCCGGAGTCCTGAGGTCATGTTGCAGTTGTATAAGACTCTGGTGAGGCCTCATCTGGAGTATTGTGTGCAGTTTTGGTCGCCATACTATAGGAAGGATGTGGAAGCTTTAGAACGAGTGCAGAGGAGGTTTACCAGGATGTTGCCTGGAATGGTAGGAAAATCTTATGAGGAAAGGCTGAGGCACTTGGGGCTGTTCTCATTGGAGAAGAGAAGGTTTAGGGGAGATCTGATAGAAGTGTATAAGATGATTAGGGGTTTAGATAGGGTAGATACTAAGAACCTTTTACCGCTAATGGAGTCAGGTGTTACTAGGGGACATAGCTTTAAATTAAGGGGTGGTAGGTATAGGACAGATGTTAGGGGTAGATTCTTCACACAGCGGGTTGTGAGTTCATGGAATGCCCTGCCCGTATCAGTGGTGAACTCTCCTTCTTTATGGTCATTTAAGCGGGCACTGGATAGGCATTTGGAAGTTATTGGGCTAGTATAGGTTAGGTAGGATTCGGTCGGCGCAACATCGAGGGCCGAAGGGCTTGTACTGCGCTGTATCCTTCTATGTTCTATGTTCTATGCCTCTTATATTCATATCCAAATCTGTGATAAAGAATTTTGTTTCTTAGGAGTTTGACACCTTTGTGAAAGCAAATGGCATACATCATATCACTTCTGCACCTTACCATCCCTCTACCAATGGACTTGCACAGAAATTTGTACAGACGATGAAACAAGCTTTGATATTGCTATCAGACAGAAACCTGCTGTTACCAAAGCATCTCCAGCATTTCTAATGAGTGGATGGCAGCTACAAACTTATTTTGATCTGCTGAAGTGTTCTCAGACACAGCAGGTGGTTTGACATCACTAACATCATCTTCCTCCTGGTGATAGGGGTTGACACTGAAAAAACCTCCTCACCCTTTCCCCTCAGTGAAAATGATTAACTTTAACTACTTTCTTACTCTTCTTCTCTGTCGCTCTCTTTACTTAATATTTCTTTGTTCTACTCTGTTTATTGAATTTGATTATCTCTGTCATTCATCAATTTCTTTCTCTATTCCGAACTTCACTCGGTTCGTCTTGATTTTCACTTTCTCAACCGTAAGGTGCTTCCACCAATTTGTGCCTTGAAAATAATAGGATTGAGAAGGTGTAGAATAGAATCCAATCAGGGCTAAACTGAAAAATATCCCTAACTTCTGCAATTTCTAGCCCACTACATTTGAAATATGATAACATTGCAGAAGGTGCAGACAAGGTAATCTAAGGAAGATGGTGCCCTCTTCACTGTGCATTGACATACAGGATGAAATCCAACTCAGGAGACAGTTTCAGTGTCAAGGATGTAAGGGATGGGTAAGCTGACCTTTTTCCCAGGGGAGCACAGTCCCACTGGAAGACCATTTTACAAAGCAAACAAGATTTTTGGAATGGTTTTAGAGATGTTTCACAATAACTTTGCAGGTAACGGAAACATTGTCCTTGAATGGTTTCCAAGCTTGAAATTATACATTAGAATACTTTAGTAGAACAGCAAGTGCAGAAGCTGTGTTATGCACATAATTGACAACTAATATAACTTGTTTTCAGGAAGGCTCAGTTCCAAGATTGTTCTCCACATTTTAAGAGGCAATTTTATATGACTTCATTATGGGCAATTTCAACTTTCAGCAGTATCACCAGCATTGGTGGTAGATCCTCTTCTGATTCATTTCTGTAAGAAAGGGTAATATCATTGTGTATTGCATGGAATTATTTTAAAGCATGTTTCACTCTGGAAAGCCACTTCACTGCTGCATATGAAGTATATGCTGTATGTTTTTTTTCAGATGGTCTTCCATTCTGTGAAATAAAAGATTTTCGAATTGCACTCCCAGTTGTAGTAAATGTCATCACTGAGATCTCTGGCCATTTGGAGTGAGTGTCCACAACAATCAAGAACATGTTTCCTTCGAGTAGGCTAACAAGATCAATGTGAATGTACTGCAGTGGATTAGCAGAAGAATCCCATGGCTGTAAGGGTGCCAACTGAGGTGTGTTCCTCACAAGCTGACCTGAAGAGCAAGAGTTGGCTTTCTCTTCAATAACATTGACTAGACCAAAACACCAAAATAGCTGCATATAATTTACTTCAGTGACATGAATGTAGTTGTTCTAACATTTCATATCTCAGTGGTGGTGAATTAATGACAAGTGTTCTAGCATCCTATCCAGATGCAGCACAGACCAGAAGACATTATAGAGAGTTGTGAACAGAGCCTTCCATCCATTTACTTCATCAGTATTTCCTGATGCCTTGGGAAAGTGACCAACATAATTAAAGACCCCGCTGATCCATTTATACTCTCTTTCACTATCTTCCATCAGGCAAGAGATATTATAGTTTGAACACATGTTCAAACAGATTCAAGAATGGCTTTCTTCCCACAGATATCGGAATTTTGACTGGCCCTCTCAAATGTTAATAAATAGAATATAGAACAGTACAGCACCTTTCGGCCCATGGTGTGCCAAACATGTTGCTAAATGAAACTAAACCGTCTTGCCTGCTCTTGGTCCATATCCCTTCATTCCTTGCATAATCATGTGCTTATCTAATAGCCCCTTAAACATCGAGGGCTGAAGGGCCTGTTCTGCACTGTATTGTTCTATGTTCTAAACACACCTAGTGTATCTGCCTCCACCACCCCGGCAGCACATTTCAGACTGCTACCACTCTCTGTGTAAAAGCCTTGCCCTTCACATCTCCTTTGAACTTTCCCACTCTCACCTTAAATGCTTGCCCCTATATTAGACACTTCCACTCCTGGAAAAAAGATTCTGACTGTCAGAATATTGATCTCTCTCTCTGCATCTTCTCTGCAACTATAACAATATATTCTGAATTGCGTTCTACTGCCCTGATGAATGTTGTATGGTATGATCTGCCTGTATTGCATGCAAAACAACAGTTTTCACTGTATCTTGGTACGTGTGACAATAATACATCAAATCAAATCAAACATCCAGGATGGACTGATAACTCCTTCCTCCTGAACAGATAAGGACCAAATTTGGGTGAGACCTGAGCGGTCTGTGCATGTTTTCCATGCATCAGAAAATCCATTCTTTGAGACAGGATGAGGTTGACACAATCCACATTCTTCACCTGAGAGGAAGTTATGGGTGTGTCCTCTATCTGCTGAAAATAGATCTCATTCTGTTCAACATCTGAGGAGCTGACTTATGAAGGCAGTCTTGATAGACCACCCTGCATTACTATGAGGGAAAGATTGTCGATACTCGATGTTATATGCATGTGCCAAGAATATGACTGCCCAGAGTTGTATACGGCTGGCAGCCAATGACAGAACTCCTGCTTGTGGCCTGAAATTGACCTTGGAGGTTGGTGGTAAATGACCAATGTAAACTTGCTAACAAACAAATAATGATAAAGTTCCTGAAAACTGAAATGCCTCTCATTCAAACTGTGCATATTTTCTGCTTTGCTCAAGGTACATGGAGCAAAGGCAATTGGTCTCCCCCTTCTCCAGATGGCAGAGTCACTTCCACATCACATGCAGATTTACCAGAGCCCAATTGCAAAGTGATGGGAGAATTGAAATGTGTCAGCAAATCTGAGCAGTGTAGTCTTTATTTAGCCTTGTCAGTTGGAACATTACAAACTTCCAGATCTTGTTTTGGTGAAGACGTTCATGCAGTGGCTTCAGTAGTGATGCCAACTGTTGAATAAAGTTTCTACAGCAGTTCAACCTGGAGCTTCTGAAAGATTAACTTTTGATGGTGCTTTACGGTGGCCAGATGAATCATTTATGAGCTCCAGATATTCTATTAAAGGCTGGAAGAATTCACATTCATCTTTGCAAACACAAAGATCATATTCTTCCAATATTTGCCGAGTAGGCGTCCAAGTTCTTGAAGTGGTCATCTTCATTCTGGCCAGTGATAAGAATATTATTCAGTAACACTGGACAATAGGCAATCCATCGAATATTTGGTCCATAGCTCTCTGAAATGTGGCTGCAGCAGATATTATGCCAAAGGGCAGATGTCAGCATTGATAAAGGCCTCTTGTGTGTCACAAATGTCAGTAACTCGAGTGATTTCTTTTCTGCATGCGTGCTTGACAAAAATCAGTCCTGTTGAACTTTTGTCTGCCTGTTAAGCCATCAAACAGGTAATTAATAGATAGGATTGAGTATTGTCTAGCACATAACGCTGGGTTCACAGTGACTTTAAAATCCCTACAAATTCAAATCAAGACATCCTTTTTCAAAACGGGAACAAATAGGTACTGCCCATTGGCTGTGAGTGACAGGCACTAACAGACTACTCTTGGCTATGTCCTCCAAGTCAACTTCAGCCATTGGTTGGATGGCTTATGGGCACAATCATGGCTTAAAGGCATTTGGGTTTGAGATCCAATTTCACTGAGCTCCCCTTCATACTTCCTGGTTCCCCTTTCAATACAACAGTATGTTTCTTCAACATCCAGTGTCTCCAACGACATACACTTCAGCCCAAATTAGACCAATCTTTCTCAGTCATGACTTTCCCAGTATGGGTGGGCAGTCACCTTTCATTACAAACAGTTATAGTTTCATAATAGTGATGTGCATCGTAGGGACATCTTCTCCAGTGTATGTCTGTAGAATACTTTTTGTCATCTTAAGGGGGAGATATTTTAGTTTCTCTGAAATCAATGAAACGTATGTATCTATCTCCATGTGAACAGGTCTCCTTTACAGAGTATTCCTGTGAACCACCTATCATGGACAAAACATGGAGTAGCACCCCTTCTGATTGCTCATTGCTCTGATCATCCTGAGCTTGCTTTGCCAAATGCAGATTTCATTTATTGTTGTTGGCCAGTCAACTGTTTTATTTTTCTCTTGTTTTCCTGTGACTTTGGATAGGTCTTTCTGAGTTGTGTGTACAGTTTCACTTTTCTATTGTACTTTCAACACACGAGGTCTTTACACCAAGGTTCAGATGGATCATGTGCAATGTTAACTGTCTTGTTTATATGGTCTGAAAACTCCTAATTTGGTGGATGCAATGAGTTGTTGAGTTTCCTTTGTTGTCAATTCCATAGAAATTGCAATTTCAATGGCCTTCTGAAAGGCAACTGGAGCCTCTGACAAAAGGTATTTCTACGTTGCTTCACTGTGCAGACCATAAACTAATTTGTCACATCGAGTGTCATTGAACACACCATTAAACTTACAGTGCTCAGCAAAGCGTTCATAAGCACTGCGTCAAACTCAGCAATTCTTTCCCCTCCTCTTGGTTTTGTTTAGGAGAAATCTGAATCTTTCAGCAAAAAAACAGCCGTTTTGGGGAATAAATGTGACTCTAAAAAACATGCACAACTTTGCTATACAATTTTGTACCTGATGTATCAAGTTGTACCAGACTGCGCAACAGACTAAATGTTTTCGCCCCAATAATACTTTAGAAAGTTGTTACTTTTTTTAATCACCTACAATTCCTTTCGCAATGACAAGAACTGAAAACATTGTGTATGAGCTCCACTGCCAAACAGTTGCGTCAAAATACCCCAGAGGACCTGTAAGTGTTGCTGTTCTTTTATATATATTGTTAATCACATGTGCCTTTTCAGTGTTTTATTTCTGTGCATCTTTTTAGTGTCTTATTTTGTGCGTCTTTTGGCGTCTTATTTCTGTATATTGTTTTAGTGTCTTATTACTGTGTCTCCTTTCAGCCTCTTATTTCGGTGCATCTTTTCAGTATCCTTTTTACAAGCATTCTGCTTCGATGTTTGTGACTACAGACCATCAGCACAAACAGTAAAGCCATGGAGCTGAAAAAGACAAAAAAAATTTTCCTTGCAGTCTGTTTTGTCGTTAATAAAGCAAGGACCGCAGCAACAAATTCATCATCCCATTCTCATCGACCTTTCAACCTTGTCAGTATGACATGAGGAAATCAGTAGGCAGGAACAGAGATAAAGGAATGCACAATTTGGTTTGTTACAAAGTCAAAAATCACACAACACCAGGTTATATTCCAACAGGTTTATTTGGAAGCACTAGTGCTGGACTACAACCTGGTGTTAGGCGGAGGTGGGTCCTGCAGATGCTGAAGATTAGAGTCAAGATTAGAGTGGTGCTGGAAAAGCACAGCAGGTCAGGCAACATCCGAGGAGCAGGAAAATCAATGTTCCTGATGAAGGGCTTTTGCCCGAAACATCGATTTTTCCTGCTCCTCGGATGCTGCCTGACCTACTGCACTTTTCTAGCACCACTCTAATCTCCAGCATCTGCAGTACCCACCTTTGCCCAACACCAGGTTATAGTGTGATTTTTAAATTTGTACACCCTAGTTCAACACCGGCATCTCCAAATCATGGTTTATTACACACATACAGAATTCTACATCAGATAAGATGGTAGAGTCTCATATGTCCAGCAATGCCCTGGCACTTGGAAAGCCAAATGGAACACTAAATACATCCTCCTGTAGTCCGGCGGGTAGAGTATACCCCACACTACCCTATCCATCAGGACTTCTATAGCCCTGTCCACAAAGCAAGACTCCAATTGTGTCTTTGCTGTCACATCCAGGACAAATAGCAGGAACTGTGCTCTGGACTGACAGTGCTTCTCTGGGTGCATAGTGGCATTTTAAAGATGGCACTGACTCTCGGGATGCCAGTCCATTCTGGGATGTCCTGGCAGAGGTGAATTGTTCCAGGGCGGCTAGTGGTCGAGTGGAGCTAGAATCAAAAAAGGGCGGTGGATTGGGGAATGTTTGTGAGATGAAGATAAGGCATTGCCCTAAGCTGGGGGAACTCGAAACTAAGGGGCATGTTTTTAAGGTGAGAGGAGGAAGATTTTAAAAGGCCCTGAAGTGCAATAGTTTCATGCAGAGGGTGGTTCGTATGTGGAATGAATTGCCAAAGGAAGTGGTGGATGCAGATTATTTACATTATTTAAAAGATATTTGAATAGGTACGTGAATAAGTAAGGTTTTGAGGGCTAAGGGACAAATGCGGGCAAATGAGACTTGTTTGGTTTGGAAAACTTGGTAGGCATGGCCCATTTTGGCCGAAATAGCTGTATGACTCTATATATCACCAGGTATCAGGGAAAGAAACTCTCTATGAAAACTGACAAAAAGATATAGGATTCAGCATATTGTATCTCCCTTGCAAATAAAGAGCAGGAAAACTGAAGTCTATTCATCCTTTAACACTCTAGTAAGCTTTTGGTCAACTTTGACCATCCAATATTACCCATTGAAAAAATTAGTGATGGACTTTTTTTTCATTTTACAGGAGCAAATATTGAGCCAATAATATATAATACCTTTCATAATGAAAGGCTTTCCACTGTTTCAAAACCTATCACTAATAACAATATACAATAAATTACCTCAATGAAAGTAGAAACTGCCTTTAATAGATTTTCAACAAAAATTACAAAACCCATTTTAAACGCAGACTTCAGTGTAATGGAGACAAATGTTTAGATCTCTTTCCCTGAGAGAGCTCAATGGAGAGGAACTATTTCTAAGTGGAAAAAGGGAATATATCCTGTGTGTTAATTTGGTAATAAAACTGCTTCTACTGTTGGCATATCTGTGTGTCATTCATCAAAAGAAAGTTATTCATTCATACTGTACCATTTCTCACTTGATTGCTTGCAACAGTGGTCTTAACTGTAAAAGGCATTGGCTGAATAGGATCATGCTTAGTGTAGATTATAAATGATTCTAGATGGAAAGGCTTGCAGTTATAGCACATGTTTCATGACATCAAGACTCCTAGAATACTTTGCAGTGAACTAAACACTCCTGAAGTTCCATGACTGTTGTAATGTACAAAACATAACAATCAGTTTGCACAGAGCCAACTCCCACAACCAATATTGAAATAATGAACCAATGATGTGCTTTAATAACATCGATTACAGAACGAACATAGACTATTCTTTGTGCGTTACATTTGGATCTGTTATGTTCACCAGTTTGTCCTCCTCCAAAAGACAGCATTAGTGGTAATGCAATACACCCTCAGCATCACCCTGGAATGTCAGCCTTCCCTTTGTGCTCAGGTTTCTGGACTGGGGTTTTGACCCACAACCTGATGGAGTGTTGAAACCGAACAGGGGCTGACCCACCTTCATTCTTTTTTAAGCTTTTTTAAAAAAATCTTTATTGATTAAAAAAGTAGAGTGAATATACAGGCTAGAATCTCAATGTGCAATATCAATAACATGAATTTATTTGTCTGCAATTCTTCTGCTCAGCTTTTTAACAAACTCTAGTCTCTTATGGATCCCCAGTTTGAATTGTTCCACGATAGCTGATAATGAGATTGGATTCCTTCAGTGTGGAAACAGGCCCTTCGGCCCACCTAGACCCATCTCCCTCTGACTAACGCACCTAACAGCATGGGCAATTTAGCACCTGCACATCTTTGGACTGTGGAAGGAAACCCAAGCACCCAGAGGAAACCCATACAGACATAGGGAGAATGTGCAAACTCTACACAGACAGTTACTCAAGGCTAAAATTGAACCCTGGTGCTGTGAGACAGCAGTGCTAACCACTGAGCCACCATGCTGCCCGCTAATGCCCTCACCTGTCTGGGCACTAGGCTCTGGAATTCTCTCACTCAACTTCCTGCCTTCTTACTTCTCTCTCCTCCCTTTAAGATTCCCCTTCAAGCCTCCCTCTTCTGTACCCTTGACCTGTCAGCTCTTTATGTGGTTCCAGGCCATGCTTAGATTTATAATATTCTGATGAAGAGCCTCATAGCTTATTCCATTAAAGGTACTACTTAAAATAGTTTGTTGTCGCTTGTGTTTTCATACAGATTGATGCACTAGTAGACATTTTGGTGTGTTTTTTAACATGTGAATCTGGTTCCGCCTGGCTCAGAGGCAGGGACGAGAGTCAATCTTGGATATTTCCTCATCAACCTGTTCAATCATCATGCTGTTTTTATTAAACCACAACCAAATCACCCATGTTTAACTAAATTAACAATTTATAATCACAGGCATTTAGGTGATAATATAGAAAGTAGTTGAGCAAGTGATTGAGATAAATTATAAATTAATTGACTGGGGAGAGGTGTAATAGGAGAACAGTTGCAACCGATGTGTATAAGGAGCATTAAAATTGAGTAGTGGCCCTTTGTGACACAGTGGTAGTGTCCCTAAATCTGAAAAAAAGAGATCTGGGTTCAGATTCCAACTCCTCCAGAGGTCTATAACAATAATCTCTGAACATGTTGACTTGAAAATGTCAGACTTAGTAATGGGCCTTGTGGTGCAGTGGTAGTGTCCGTACTACTGAGTTAGGTGGCCTGGTTCAAATCCCACCTCCTCCAGAGGTGTGCAGTGATATTTCTGAAAAGGTTGATTAGAAAATATCTTAAGACTCAGTCATGAGAAGTGGCACTGCAGGACTGGGTGCATTAATATCTCTTACACCGCCATTTTGATTTAGCCAACCTCCTCTTCTCTCCATTTTTTTGGTTCCTGTCATTGTTGAATTGTTAATTGCATAGTTGTTCAGTTACATGATTTGATGATGGGTTAGTAAAGAAAAACGATTTGGTAGTTAATAAACTATATCTACAAAGAAAGATGTTTTGGTTCTGCCTCATCAACCATTTTGGATTCAGAATGACATGATAGCAGAATAGAGAGGTGGCGCTGAATAAATACAGCAAGTCAGGCAACATCCGAGGAGTAGGACAATCACGTTCCAGGCATAAGCCCTTCATCAGGAATGAGGCGAGTGGGCCGGAAGGCTGAGAGATAAATGGGGTGAGGGGGTAGGGTTGGGGAGTAGGGTTGGGGGGGTGAAGGTAGCTGAGAATGTGATAGGTAGGTGAGGGTGAGGGAGAAGGTGATAGGTTGGACAGGAGGGTAGAGCGGATAGATGGGAAAGGTGATGGACAGGTCAGGAGGGCGGTGCCGAGTTGGAGGCTTAAGACTGGGATAACGTTGGGGGAGGGGAAATGAGGAAACTGTTGAAATCCATGTTGATCCTGTGTGGTTGCAGGTTCCCAAGGCAGAATATGAGGTGTTCCTCCTCCAGACGCCGAGTGGTTAGCGTTTGGCGATGGAGGAAGCCCAGAACCTACATGTCCTTGGCTGAATGGGAGGGGGAGTTGAAGTGTTCAGCCACAGGGCGATGGGGTTGGTTGGTGTGGGTGTCCCAGACATGCTCTCTGAAACAATCACAAGTAGGCAATCTTACTCCCCGATGTACAGGAGAGCACATCGGTTACGGATACAATACATGATATTGGTGGAAGTACTTCTGAGGATGTCGAGTGGCAGAGGTCCGTGACAGGTCTGGGAGAGAGTAGCCCCGAGCTGATGCAGGGCTGACTGCAGATACAGTAGGTGGCAGCGCATGGCTGCTAGCATGGAGCAGAGGATCCAGTTTGCAAAGGACGGTTACCTAAAGGTGAACAATGAAAAATGAAAGCAGAATTTTATGCTCATGTAGCAGCAAGGGCAATGGTGAGAAAGTTGGGAAAGTATATATAAAATAAAAAGTGTAATAAAAAATAGCCATCTGGCTACACGGGCCTTTATATAACATTAGAAGTTAAATAGAATAAATCAGAAGTAACTTTGGATTAAAGTCTTGCTTGGAAAGAGTTAATCACATCCTGATAAGTCAGTTCAGGTTCTCAAATAATGATGCTTTTTTGTTTCTAGGAAAGAAACAGACCAGTTAAGAAGCTAGTTCTTGCTCCAGAGGGCATACAGCAAAGGTTTGCTGGACTGATTTCTGGGACTGCAAGACCGGTGCACAAGGAAAACTGGAATTGGTTCGGATTGTATTTGCTGAGGTCCAGAAGAATATTATAGAGTCATACAGTACAGAAACCGATCTTTCAGTCCAACTCGTCAATGCCGACCACATTTCCCAAACTTACCTAATCTCACCTGCCTGAGTTTGGCCCATAACCCTTGAAACCTTTCTTATCCATGTAGCTATCCAAATGTCTTTTGAATGTGGCAATTGTACCTGCATCGACCACTACCTCTGGCAGTTCATTCAACACACAAACCATGCTGTGTGAAAACGTTGCATCTCAGATCCATTTTAAATCTTTCGTCTCTCACCTTAAAAATGTATGCCACTTAGTTTTGAACTCCATCACCCCAGTAAAAAGACTTCTGCGTTTCACCTTGTCTATACCCCTCATGATTTTATAAATCTCTTTGAAGTCACCCCTCAACCTCTTACGCTCGAGTGAAAAACGTCCCAGCCAACCTTATGTCTCAAATCCTTCAGTCCCAGCAACATCCTGGTATATCTTTTCTGAACCCTCTCCAGTTTAATGATATCCTTTCGAGAGCAGTGTGGCCAAAACTGCACACTGCACTCCAAAAGTAGTGTCAGCAATGTTATGTACCCCAACATATTTCTCTTTGGTCTGAGCAATGAAGGCAAGCGTGCTAAATACATTCTTGACCCCCTGTCTACCTGTGATTCAACTTTCAAAGAATTATGTACCTGAACGGCTTTGTCTCTCTGTTTAACAACATTACTCAGGGCCCTACCATTAATTATCGAAGGCCTGCCCTTGTTTCTTTTACCAAGAAGCAATACCTCCCATTTATCCAAGTTAAGCTCCACCTGCCTCTCCTCAGCCCAATGGCCCAATTAATCAGGATCCCTTTGTAATTTTAGATAATCTTCTTCACTGTCCACTATTCCACCAGTTTTGGGGTCATCTGCAAACTTACAAACTATGGCTTAGTGTTGTGTGGCACTATCACTGTGCTAAATGGTGTGGAGGTGCTGGTGTTGGACTGGGGTGAACAAAGTTTAAAATCACACAACACCAGGTTATAGTCCAACAGGTTTGTTTGGAAGCACTCACTTTCAGAGCGCTGCTCCTTCATCAGGTAACGAGTGGGGCAGGATCATAAGACACAGAATTTATAGCAAAAGATCACAGTGTCATGCAATTAAAATTAAATTGTATTGAACAAACCTAGATTGCTGTTACATCCTTCACCTATTAGAATGGGTTGCAGGATATGTGAATCCTAGAACTTCTTTTAAATCACTTTCTCAAGATAACTTAAGGTTTTATTTAAAAAAAAGTGATGTCTCAGCTCAGACAATGTATTAAAGGTGTGAGGTCAGACTCTGTCTGTATCCCAGTCTTGAGTCAGACTGGCTCTGTTTCCAAAGCAGGGGTCTACAAAATGTCACATGGACTAACTGCCTTCACTGAATGCCTGCCTGCAGGTTGTGTGCTTTTTGAGCAAAAATAGAATGTATCTGCAAATATAATTCGGCAAATGCAAATTCATCCCATAGACATATATATATGTGTGTGTGTATGAGGGAGGCAGAGAGAGTGTGAGTGTGTGCATGTGAGTGTGTGCATGTGTGCTTGGTAGAGTGTGTGTGTGAGTGTGATGGATAGTAGGGCTTATGCTCGAAACGTCGAATTCATTCCTGATGAAGGGCTTATGCTCGAAACGTCGAATTCTCTATTCCTGAGATGCTGCCTAACCTGCTGTGCTTTGACCAGCAACACATTTGCAGTTGAGTGTGATGGATTATAAGCCTGTGAGAGGGTGTGTGCATGGGTGTGAGTGTGGGGGTTGTACGTGTCCGTGTCTGAGAGAGAGAGTGTGTATGAGAAAGGTCTGCGTGAGTGTGTGGGTGTGTAAATGTGTGTGTTTGTGAGAGAGTGCATAGTGTGACATGAACTCAAGAGTGTGCGCGCGGGTGTGAGTGTAAGGGGTGAAGGTGTGTGTGAGGGTGTATAGTGTAGTGGGGTCACATGTAGTGCGACATGAACCCAAGGTCCCGTTTGAAGCCATCCTCATGGGTACCAAAAACATCTATCAGCCTCTGTTTGGCCACTTTGCATTGTTGCCTGTCCCAAAGTCTGCTTTGGAGGATGGTCACCTGAAGCTCCGAGGCCGAACGCCCCTGACCACTGAAGTGTTTCCTGATTAGAAGGGAACATCACAATAATGCAGAGTGGCTGAGCAGAGGCTGATAGCCAAGTTTGGTGCCCATGAGGATGGCCTCAACTAGGACCTTGGATTCATGTCACTACAGGTGACCCCACTCCAATATACATTCTTGCAAACACATACAATCCCCACACTCACACCCACGCACACAACCTCTCACAGGCTTATACTCATTCACACTCGCACACACACTCTACCAATAACACACAAATGTGCACACACACACACACACACACACACACACACACATAAAGGTCTATGGGATAAATTTGCATTTGCAGAATTATATTTGCAGATACATTATATTTTTGCTCAAACACCACACAGCCTGCAGTCAGTCCATTTGCCATTTTGTAGATTCCTACTTTGGAAAAAGAACCAGTGTCTCTCAAGTTTGGGATATAGGCAGACTAACCTCACACCTTTAATACATTGCCATCTTTGAGACGTCATCTTTTGTTATAAAACCTTAAGTTATCTCGAGAAGGTGACTTAAAAGAAGTTCTGGGATTACATATTAAGAAACAGAAACCTGCAACCCATTCTAAAAGATGAAAGACTTAACAGCAATCTAGGTTTGTTCAATATATCATTTTAACTGTATGAAACTGTGATCTTTTGCTATTAGTTTTGTGTCTTATGATCCTGCCCCCACTAGTTACCTGATGAAGGAGCAGCGCTCTGAAAGTGAGTTCTTCCAAACAAACCTGTTAGGCTATAACCTGGTGTTGGGTGATTTTTAACAACGTACTAAATGGGGCAGAGATCAAACAGATCTTGCAGCTAAAGACTGTGCATCTCATTAGGTGTTGTGGACCAATAACAGCAACAGAACTGTACTCAAACAGAATCTGCACTCTCTTGGCTTGGCATAACACAGCCCCACCTCCACCTCCACTACCCCCCTCCCCCACCCACCCCCCCAAACCCACTCAACCAAGATCATCAGGGGATTAACTCTGGTCCAATGGAGAATGCAGGAAGGCATGCTCAGAACAGCATCAGACATGCCTAAAAATGAAATGTCAACCTGGTGAATCTACCAAACAGAACTCTGTGTGTGCCAAACAGCACAAGCAGCAAATGATGGAGAGAGCTAACAATCTCACAACCAATGAATCAGATCTAACCTGTGCAGGCGGTACTGCCGCATTCACTTGTGAATGGTGGTGGACAATTAAAGAACTCGCTGTAGGAGGATGCTCATCATTGATGGAAGAGCCCAAGACAGTGCAAAGGATAAGAAGAACAGCACCTAATTTTCCACTTGAGAATCTTGCAGCCTGAAGTGGGGGAGGAGGAGGGAGATGGGGGAGAGGTGGGGGGTGGTGGTAATAGGGAAGTGGGTGGAGAAACCTCTCAACTTCTAACAGGGTAGATGTAGAAGATTGTTTTCGAAGATGTGGGAATCCAGAACCAGGAGACATAGTCTAAAGAAATAGGGTAAGCCATTAAGGATTGGGATGAGAAGAAACTCTTTTTTTCATCCAGAGAGTGGCAGGATGTGGAATTTCCAACCAGAAAAAGCTGCTCAAACCAAAACATTGAATATTCTCAAGGAGGAGTAACGTATAACACCAACAGGTTCAAGAAATAAGGATGCAAGTGGAAGAGGGTATTGAGTTGGAGGATCAGCCAAACATGACTTCCCTTTTACAAAACAGTCCACCTGATTGCCTTGTACCTGTCCAAGTACCCTGCTATGACTTTAATAATAGCTACTAACATTTTTCATGTGACAGATGCTAAGCTAAGTGGCCTGTTGTTTAATGAGTCACATTTGTTATTGTTCAATCTAACAGTAGGGTCCCCAAATCAAGGGAGCTTTACAAAATCAAAACCAATGTATTAACTATCCCATGATAGGTTTCTGTTTAAGACTTGAGCCTGAAGTCCATTGAGATCCAGGCACTTGTCAACCTACAGCTGTCTGCTGTGGATAATGGACAGGTATGATTCTGTGAACATGACTATGTCAAGGTGTAGGTTTACTCGCTGAGCTGTAGGTTTGATATCAGTGGCCACTGATGATGTTACCTGGCCAGGTAATGAAATGTCTAGATGTCAAACCTGCAGCTCAGCGAGCAAACCTACACCCTAAACCTCAACCTGAGCTACAAACCTTCACAAACTTTGCATGACTATGTCAAGCTGTTGCTTGACTAGTTTGGGATGCAGCTTTCCCAGTTTAGCACTGACCTCCAAAACATGATAAGAAGGAATCGGCAGAGTCAACATGGTTACATTTACCATTTCCTAGTCCTCAGTCATTGCCAGGTAGGCCATCTGTTTTCATTTCCTTTTTGTGGCTTTTTAGCAGTTGATGTTTCTAATGTCATTAATTTCATTTGATTCTACATTCTTCCTCTTCCTAAATACTGGGATTACATTTGCTATGCCCCAGTCATTAGGAACCTTTCCAAAATCTATAAAATTATGAAAAGTAGCTACTAATCTCTACATTACTTCTATCCCTGCTTCTATCAATGCCTGGGATGTAGAACATCTGGGCTAAGAGATATACCAACACACAACACAGCTATTTGTTCAAGTGCTCAATAGGTTGAATAGTCTGCACCTATTCCTATTTTCCAAGTTAGTCCAATGTGGCCAGTCTAGGGACAATCATGATGATCTGGTGGGACTGGCTGTTTATTACATGGACAAGAGGTCGAGGAGGATAGTCATCATCGTGGTCAGATGTTGCCATTTAAAATTAAAGGGTCAAATCACAAACATTGTTCTAGACATTGAAATTCTGATTCTTTTATTCTTTCTGTATTTTCACAAGTTTCTTGTCATTGCTTATGTCACATCATCAAGGGGAAACACTTACCAAAATGTCTATAATATCAATGTAACTTGTAACTGGTTGTGAACATACTGTAAATTACATTTTCTTAATCACAAGAGACTAGATTGATTAAAAGGTGGTCTTCCTCTGCCGCATGTGACCAATCAGGCCCTGTAAATTCCTACACATAAAAGGTGTAACAGAAGATTTGAAAGGGTGGCAGGAACATTCATGAGTAGTAGTAGCTCAGAGTTTAACCAGCTGGTCTTATAATTTTTTAGAGATATCATCATTATTCAGTCATTCAATTGTCTTGGATTTTCCGGTTAAAACCATCTGTTTGGATCTTCTTTGGGAACTATCATTTTTGATCAATACAGCAATAGAAAGGCAAAGTTTTCCACTGCTATCTTACAGACTGGTCCTCTGTCCAGCCACATGCATGAATCTTCTGTCCATAAGTGGACAGATAAACTGGGGAATGCACACAAACACAATTATGGAATTATTACAGTGCCCATGGGGGCCATTCATCCAACATTCCTGCACCAGCGGTCTGAACGGGCACTTTGTACCACTCTCTTCCCCTCTCCCTCTGATTTTACACAATGATCTTCAAAGAACACTCGCACTCTCAATCAAACCTGCATCCACCAGACCCTTAGGCAGTACATTCCACTTGCTGGGTGAGAAAGCTTTCTCTCATATACTGTCGGCTGTGGAGGCTCCATGATTAGATCGTGGAAAATCAGACCCCAACCTGAGAGATCTGGACAAAATCAAGCTAAGAACATGTAATGCCTTCCACAGAAAACAAGTTATTTCACAAATTTCAAATTATAACTAATTATAATAAATTGAGTTATTTTTCTTACCTTTTGATTTGAGTCATATATAATTGAAACCAACTGTTCATATTGTGTTGATCAACTCCTTCAAAGAATGGATTGTGAACAAATTAGTCCTCCTGCCATGGTGTGAACACATGCTCCCAGGGTCTGTACTTCTGGGAAAAAGGTGAATGGTATTTGTTTGAGAGCACTAAGTAGTGTTGAATAATGCAGGCATGGATAGTATTGTTGTGTTTTGCTTAGCTAGGATGAATGCCTGTAAGCTCTTAAGAAAAAGGAGTAGGAACAGGAACAGGCCACTCTGTCCATCAGACCTGCTCCATGAATCAATCAGATCATAGGTGATCTGACTAAAGCATTAACTCTCTTTTCTGCCTATCTCCCAAAATCCCTTGCCCCCTTGCCAATCAAGAATGTGTCTTATTCAGTATTGAATGTATTTAATCTCTCCACTTCCACTGCTCCCTCTGAAAAAGACTAATGACAATCTGAAAGCAGTTCCTCTTTATTTTGACCTTAAATGGGAGGCCCCCATTTTTAAATTGTGTCCCTTTATTCAATGTTCTCCCACCTTTTCAGCAATCATCCTATCAATCGCACCATTTAATATGTTTCAATAAGATCATTGCACATTCTTTGAGGTGCTCAACTGTTCCTCAAAAGGCCACCCCATTCATCCCAGGAATCAGTCTCGTGAACTGCTACTTGTACATATTCTTCTGTGAATAAGGAGGCCAAACTAAACCCAGGATTCCATTCACAGTCTCACCAATGCCCTGCTCAAGTGTAGCAAGATTTCCACATTTTTATAATGCATTTCACAGAGAAATTGTTGGGCACCTTTCTCTTAGTGTGCTAAACATATGGAATCTTACCCATAATAAAGGGATTGTAGACAGTCTTCTGTCCAAGCCCAAGAAGGGGAAGTCACAATCCAGTGTGAAATGTCATTTTAAACTGTACATTAAACAATCAGAGGATCTGACTGATTATATTCCTCAGTTCCTCAAGGCAATATCTTTGGCTCAACTGTATTCAGCTGCTCCACATTGGGCATTTCTTCCATCAAGCCAGAAGGGGATTGTTTATTGATGATTATGTAGTACTCTGTTCCATTCACAAATCCTCAGACAATAAAACATTCTCCCATGCTGCATCAACTGCTCAGGCTGATCATTTGCCTCACCTCCTGACTTTCTAAATTTTCACAACCATTTAGAATTAAGAAATTGGTACTATGCTTTGAAGACTTGAATGGTTAGCTGCAGCTGCAATAACAGTCACGCTCAACACCGTCCAGGATAAAGTAATCTTTTCATCAGCACCTCACTAGGCTAAACATCTAATCTGTTCCATGGCCAGTGCACAGTGGCTGCAGTGTCTACAAGATACACCGCAGAAAGACACACCAAGGCTTCTTCAGAAACACTTCCCCAACTGGTGGCCTCTGCAATCTAGAAGAACGAGGGCAATGAGTTCACAGGCTCACCAACATCTCCAAGTTCCCTTTCACATTATATGTTATCCTTACTGAGACATACACCACTACTCTTTCATTGCTGCTGTGTCAAAAGGTAGAGTACGTACTGAAAGCACCTTCACCTAACCGACTGCAATGTTTCAAACTGAAGACGCTCCTGAAGGGTAATTAGGAATGAAGAACAAAAGTCAGCCTTGCCTGCAATGCCCACATTCTGAAAATATATTTGCAAAAAAAAACGATAATTAATGTTTTAAGCTGGAAAAACCTAACGAGGTTTTTGTCATTTGCCATTTCACTTGAGTTTCAGCCTGCATAAACTCACTGAACCTAACACTGGAATTCAGCCAGAGTCTACCCCTTCAATACTGAGGGGAGGCATGGCGTTTCAGTTAGATTTTCAGTACATTCAGTTCCAAATCACACAGCATTCCAACATTCCTCATTGACAACAAGTTTGGTGTGCTTTTTTCCCCATTATATTGAATTAGAGCCAATGCTAAACTTCAGAGACACATGCTCTATTTGTTCTGATGTCTCTCTGTTGGTCAAATCAAGACTGTCTTGGACTTAAGGCATGGTTATTTATACATGTCAAAGAGTAAAATACCATTTTTATACAATGGTTTAAAAAGAATGCATTAACTCAGTATTCCATGTGTTTTCCTGTAGTAAAAATGTAACCCATACATAGAAATTTTCAGCTTATATGGCAATGTACCTATATAACTCTGTGTCATGACTATGACTAGAATATTCCACATTAACACACTGCATGGTTTAATTCTCAAAATATGTAGGAGCCTCAGAAAGAGGTTTAGACAAACTTAGCAGTTTGGTTTGGACCAGCTAATTGAAAATGAAAGCATCACCATAAATGTGTTATTTACATTCTATTGTTTCCCACATGCCTAGATGATTTCTATTGGCAAGACCAGAGCTTGATCATGTCCTGAGTGATGTAGGTGATGATGAGGCATGTGGCAAAATTGGGTAAGATATTCGCCGAGGCAACATCATCTCCCTGCAGCTATACCTCAGGTAGAGTGGTGATATTCTCAATCAGCTGTGTTGAGTTCCTAATGGAAGCTCATTATTGTTTGTTAAACACCCTTACTAACAGCCCAACTCATCTAAGAATTTCCATCATACCAAGTTTCCCATAGCAACTTGCCATCAGGAAAATTTGGCATGGAAACAGTGAGTTCTCGGCAAGTTCAATTTGTCGCTTGCTCCAAAGGACCTCCATGTTGGACACCAGGCAAAAATGTCTCGGGCACACTCTCTGGGCACTAGCCACACATACTCCACATCCAAAGACACTGGCAGGCAACATGTGCCAGCTTCTATGAACCTTCATGGCATATCTCCAATTCACCAAGAGGATGCTGCTTGCTGTACTTAAATGCTGCACCTTGGTTGAACCAGCAACTGCCATTGCAGTGCTGGGACAAGCACACTTTGCACTCAGGGGTATTTAAATGGCCAATCCAGTGAAGTTTCTAGTCAATGACAATCCCCAGAAGGATGATAGAGAAACAATCAGTGATAGTGTTGTCACTGAATGACAAGGGGCAATGGTTAGATTGTTATGAATGGAGATTGTCATTGCCTCGCCCAGACTTGAGTTGCTAGATCTGCTTGCAACCTTTCCTGATGGAGCCACAGAATACGATGGAGGACATTCTCAATGTGAAGGCAGGATTTCATCTCCACAAGGGTTATGTGGTGGTCACTCTTACTGATACCATCATGAACAGTTGTATCTGCAGGAGATAGATTGGTGAGGATGAGGTCAACCATGTCTTTCCTTCTGGTTCATTTCTCTATCACCTATCACAAACCCAGTCTAATAGCGATGTCCTTTTGGTTTGTAGTCCAGCTCAGTCAGTGATGGTGCTACTGAAACATTCTTTGTGGTAGACATTGAGTGCATTCTGCATCCTTGCCATTCTCTGTGTTTTCTCCAAGTGCTGTTCAAAACAAGACAAAAGATGGAAAATTATAGGCCAATTTGCCTAACCTCGGTTGTTGGTAAAACTCTAGAATCCATCATTAAGAATGAGGTTTCTAAATTCTTGGAAGAGCAGGGTCAGATTAGAACAAGTCAACATGGATTTAGTAAGGGGAGGTCATGCCGGACAAACCTGTTGGAATTCTTTGAAGAGGTGACAAGTAGGTTAGACCAGGGAAAGGCAGTGGATGTGGTCTATCTAGACTTCCAAAAGGCCTTTGATAAGGTGCCACATGGGAGGCTGCTGAGCAAGGTGAGGGCCCATGGTGTTTGAGGTGAGCTACTGATATGGACTGAGGATTGGTTGTCTGACATGGCTTAAGTCCAAGACAGTCTTGATTTGACCAAGGCAGAGAGTTGGGATAAAAGGTTCTTTTTCAGAATGGCAGCTGGCGACAAGCGGTGTCCCGCAGGGTTCAGTGTTGGGGCCGCAGCTGTTCACGTTATATGTTAATGATCTGGATGAAGGGACTGTGGGCATTCTAGCGAAGTTTGCCGATGATACGAAGTTAGGTGGACAGGCAGGTAGTACTGAGGAAGTGGGGAGGCTGCTGAAGGATCCAGACAGTTTGGGAGAGTGGTCCAGGAAATGGCTGATGAAATTCAACGTGAACAAATGCGAGGTCTTGCACTTTGGAAAAAAGAATACAAGCATGGACTACTTTCTAACCAGTGAGAAAATTCATAATGCCAAAGTATAAAGGGATCTGGGAGTGCTAGTCAAGGATTCTCTAAAGGTAAACATGTAGTTGAATCCGTGATTAAGAAAGCGAATGCAATGTTGTCATTTAACTCAAGAGGGTTGGAATATAAAAGCACCGCTGTGCTACTGAGACTTTATAAAGCTCTGGTTAGGCCCCATTTGGAGTACCGTGTCCAGTTTTGGTCTCCACACCTCAGGAAGGACATACTGGCACTGGAACGTGTCCAGCGGAGATTCACACGGATGATCCCTGGAATGGTAGGTCTAACATACGAGGAACGGCTGAGGATCCTGGGATTGTATTCATTGGGGTTTAGACGATTAAGGGGAGATCTAATAGAAACTTACAAGATAATACATGGCTTGGAAAGGGTGGACGCTAGGAAATTGTTTCCATTAGGCGAGGAGACTAGGACCCGTGGACACAGCCTTAGAATTAGAGGGGGTCAATTCAGAACAGAAATGTGGAGACATTTCTTCAGCCAGGGAGTGGTGGGCCTGTGGAATTCATTGCAGCAGAGTGCAGTGAAAGCCGGGACGCTAAATGTCTTCAAGGCAGAGATTGATAAATTCTTGATGTCACAAGGAATTAAGGGCTACGGGGAGAATGCGGGTAAGTGGAGTTGAAATGCCCATCAGCCATGATTGAACGGCGGAGTGGACTCGATGGGCTGAATGGCCTTACTTCCACTCCTATGTCTTATGGTCTTATGGTCTAAACATGCGGGAGTACAGTCACATCAGCTGGGTGGGGAGGTGGGTTGTTTCTGGTAATTGGCATGAGGTTTCATTGACCATGTCTGCCCTGATTCCACAAGGCTTCATTGGTCCAGAGTCAATGTTGAGGACCCCCAGGGCAACTATCTCCTGACTGTATACCACAATGATGCTATCTCTGCTGGGTCTGTCGTGCTGTGGGGCAGGGCATATCCAAAGATGGTGACAATGTTGGATAGCATGTTGTGTGTAAGGTATGCTTCTGTGAGTAAGACTATGTCAGGCCATTGCTTGACTAGTCCTTGAGACAGATTTCCCAGTTTTGGTACAAGATCTTAGATGTTAGTAAAGAGAACCTTGCAAGGTCAACAGGGCCATGTTTGTCATTGTTGTTTACAGTGCTTCAATCAATGCCAGGTGGTCCGTCTGGTTTTGTCCCTTTTTTTGTTCTCTTTTAGTGTTGATGTACAACCGAGTAGCATTTTAGCCATTTCAGAGGGCAATTAAGAATCAATTACTTTAATGTTATCCTGGAGTCACAGTCTAGGCCAGACTAGAAATCAAGGAAGTGGCACATGTTTTGTTTAAATATTCCCTCTGGTCTTTCTGAAAGCACAGACTTGTGCTGACTGAAGTTGAAGTGTATCATTATTCACTAGTCCCAAGCCTCTACTCAGAACTTGGAAAGTAGTTCTAAGAGTGAGTAGCTTCATAATTAATAATATGGCTGGGACTCGATGAAGAGCTCTGACTGCACAGAGCTAACAGTCTTACAAGCTGCCTTCTCAGAACTTCAACTTAATAGATTCACTTTGAGAAAGGAGTCTGCCTCTCCCCCACTCTATGATCTCAGACCTGCTCTTCAGTGACCCCTGCATTCTGATGTATTGAAAACCTTGCAGTAAGACCTACCCCAATTGCTCGAAAGAATTGAGGTGGCTAAGATTCTGGAGCAATCAAATATAGCAGCCTCTCAAAATTATCCATATGCTAAATGTTACAATGGCTGTTACAACAAAAAAAAATGCATACAAAAATGGAATTTGTTCCAAACTAATTATTGTGTCTGATTTTTCTCAGAGGTTATAGTGTCCATTATTCATTGAAGAATCTTGGCATTAGGCAAAGCTAGCTTTTCATTCACAAACTGCAACTCAGTAAAGAACAAAATTATAGTCCTCACACACAACTTGGCTATTAAAGACTGAAAGTGTCTGAAACCCTGGCTGACTTTTATTTTGCTCCCTGTCCTAATACAAGTCTGGGTGAGAAAGAATAGGACAGGGATTAAACTTTGGACCTTTGCAGAGTTGTGGTTCAGTGTCACATGGAGAAGTGCAACGCGTCACTAAATGGGAAAAAGGCGTGAAATATATTTTTTGCAAAGCTTACCGATATTGACAGTACAAAGAAAATTTAATTGCATGAGTATCTATTAGGCATGGGTAGAATGTGGGGAAAAGTAGTTCATTCTAAATGTTCAAATTTTAATGCAAAGTGCATTTCCATTAAAAAGGGGAAGGGTGCTGAGACAGTAGATAATTAAAATGTTAATGAGACAATTTAGAAATGAATCAAAAAGTGCTGGAACTACTGAGCTGGAGGGAGAAATATAAATAACATTTCAAGTTGATGAACTTTCATCTGGAGTTTCACATCGCCATGGCTCAGTTGGTGCACTTTCATGACTGAGTCAAAAAGTTTCCGTTTTTAACCTCACTTCACGGCTTGAGCCTAACTATCCAAGCTGCCTAAATATCCAATATTCTGCACTCCAGTGCAGAATGGAAGAGATGAAATATTTGGTGAGGTCCTGTGTGCCTATTTGATGGATATTAAACATCTCACGGCATTTTGAAAACAAGCACTCACATTACCCCATCCCCATTGTTCTGGCCAATATTTATCCCCCACTCAGTTTGACAAAAACAGGTTATCTGCTTGTTTGTTAAAATGCACTTTGTTGGAGTTTGGTGGGCGCTTTAACACACTAGCTTTTTAAAAGATCCAGCACAGGACTCAATGGGCTGAATGGCTTTCTTCTGTGCAGAATTTTTCTGTGACTCGGCAATTCTTTACTGCCTTAAAAGAAAGAGATTAAAAGTCATTTAGGAAATCTGTGTCTGAGGAGCTCAGATTTAGAGAAGAAAACCAAATACCTAAGATGAAGAAAGCAGGGCCATGGGTGGAAGTTATTTTGTTGAAGTCAAATAGAGTAGTCCAATATTCAGTGAAGGATAGCATCCATGTTTTGTATTATCCATTCCACAAATAGGAAATTATTTTTTTCCAAGCAGAGAAATTTCTTTCAGCAGTAATTCTAGAACATAGAACAATACAGCGCAGAACAGGTCCTTCAGCCCTTGATGTTGCGCCGACCTGTGAACTATTCTCAGCTCGTCCCCCTACACTATCCCAAAATCATCCATGTGCTTATCTAAGGATTGTTTAAATCTCCCTAATGTGGCTGCATTGACTACATTAGCAATAGGGCATTCCATGCTCTTACCACTCTCTGCATAAAGAACCTGCCTCTGACATCTGTATTAAATCTATCACCCCTCAATTTGTAGTTATGCCCCCTCTTACATGCTGACATCATCATCCTAGGAAAAAGACTTTCTACTCTATGTAATCCTCTGATCATCTTGTACGTCTCTATCAAATCCCCTCTTAGCCTTCTTCTTTCCAATGAAAACAGACACAAGTCCCTCAGCCTTTCCTCATAACACCTTCCCTCCAGACCAGGCAACATCCTGATAAATCTCCTCTGCAACTTTTCCAATGCCTCCACATCCTTCCCGAAATATAGGGACCAGAACTGTACACAATATTCCAAGTACGGCCGTACCAGTGTTTTGCATAGTTGCAGCTCCAGAACTCAATCCCTCTACGAATGAAACCTAACACACCGTATGCCTTCTTAACAGCACTATCCACCTGTGTGGCAACCTTCAGGGATCTATGTACATGGACTCCAAGATCCCTCTGCACATCGACACTACCAAAAACCTTTCCATTGACCCAGTACTCTGCCTTCTTCTTATGTTTGCCAAAGTGCATCACCTCACATTTAGCTGCATTGAATTCCATTATAAGCTAAGTAAGCTTTTTAAAATAAACAGTAACACCTCCCTTAGCAAGTTCTAACATTTTCAAGGGATTTACAGTAAGATTAATATCAAGTGGTCAATTCGTTCAATGATTTTTAATTAATCGCATTCCTCATGGATTTTGACATTGAACACAGAAACACGAACAGCATTTACTGGATTTCCATGTTGAACTGAACACATAATTCCTGAAGCTCCTATCAGTGTCAGAGGGAGTAATCATCATGAATGTGAATCATCTCAAGGTTTTTACTGCAACAAAATCTGGGCCATTCTGCTCAAATTACAGTTCCTAGCTTTAGGTAATATACTGTCTGACCATATTGCTAAACAGGATTCTTTGTAGCTGTACATTACTTTAATCAAGATCACAGCTACAACATATGTTAAATTTGCGAAAAATATTGATTAAGAGAAGGTGGCTGATTGAAACATGCTTTAAAGAATCATTTATAGAAATGAGCAAATTATTTTGGCGTTGGCAAATTAAATTTTACGGTAAACTGCCTTTTAGTGATTCCAACAGGAATTAAACTCCTGTCAGAATCCTTAAAACTCTTTCACACTCAAACCGAGTTTTCTCTTTAGAAAACTTCTCATTGTGAAGCTAGGCAAGGTATTTGGAAAACAAAAATAGCTCAGTTTTTGTCTGGTAGTCTACCATCTGGTAGTCGCATGATACAATGATAATGGATTTGTTGGCTATTCATAACCATCAATCTATGTCAATAAGCTGACAGCCATCCCAGACATGAGAGGAGAAAAATCCCAATGGTGGAAAGCATTGGAATGAAGCATGCTACCCTGACCACATATCAGATCTCAGATTACTCAGATATAGTATCCCAGTCTGTCACTTCCCAAAAGAAAATCTGTTTAACTTGCACGTGGATGAATCAGTACAAACAGCTTCCTGTGTCTATTTCTTCAGAGGGAACCTATTACATTGACTGACCACTCAGCTGACTGAAATATTGACTTGAAAGCATTAATTGAGAGCATACCTTACAGGCTGCTTGAATGCTCCAGATGACAATGGACTGGCACCCTGCAATGTGGCAGAAGTCCATGAACTGAAAGGTGATGATAGAGCAGGGCTGGCTTTCGGGGCTGGTGACCCAAGGTTTTGCCTGCAAAGCAGATTATCACAGATCCACTGTACAGTGAGGACCTGAACCGCAGCCACAGGTTATTTCATAGCGATTACAATGACGAGTGGGAAGCCACAGTATAATCTGGACCAATTCACAAGTCTTCATGTGATGCTTTCGCCTTGAGGCACCTCTATGTTCCTCCACCTACAGCAATAGGGCTCAGCCTACTGGCATAGTCCCCCACAGCCTCAAGCTGTTCCTGTTAGCTCTTTGCATAGTGGAGGTCACCTACTGTCCTTAATTGCATGGAGCTCCCAGAGGCCGGTTCCTAAGCGATTGCCCACCTCCAAAACTTTCCCCCAATTCTCCCACAGCCAGCTCAGTGTTTTCGATCTTGTACAGTTTGGCTTCAGGATCAGCAACCCATGGATCAAACAAAAACTGAAATTGCTACAGAAGCTCAGCACGTCTGGCAGCATCCATGGAGAGAGAAACAGAACATTAGTTTGAACGTTTCACCGTTGACTCTACTGTCACTCTACAGATGCTGCCAAACCTGCTGAGTTTCTCTTGCAATATCTGTTTTGTTTCAAATTTCAATCATTCGCAGTTGTTAGTTTTGTTTTGGTAAACTAACTGAAGTTCAGCCTAGCCTTTCTACAGATTAGCTTTTAATTTACTTTTTTCAAAAACCTTCTGCTCTGCATGAAAGACCAGTGTTCCGAAAGCTAGTGCTTCCCAATAACCTTCTTCAAAAACTGACTTGGAGCCCAACTGTTCTGGACAAGGGGAAAGATCTTGTCAAGTTCTACCATTATCTAATATCCGCCGAATCCTAACAGCAGTAATCACTCTCAACATGCTCTTTTCCAGTAAGAACATTCTCAATTTACGTGATTGTTCCTTATGATTCCTCTAATCCCTTTCTGTATCCTTTCAATTGCTACAAAATCCTTTCAGGACTCAGTAATCACAGTAGCACACAATATTCTAAGTGCAATTGCTCAAGTGATTCATAAAGCGACAAGATGACATCACTCTGTTGGCTCAGTCGCAATCTGTACATTCTCCCGCTGTCTGATTTTATTTATAATGCTTATTTATAACCAAGCAACATTTCAACATACATCTCATATATTCAAATCGGTCCTTCCAGATGTCAGGAACTGTCACATTCAACTTAAAATGTGACCTCTGTTCCTCCGTCCACACACTGCCAGATCTGCTAAGTATTTCCATTACTTGCTGTCTTCTTCCAGATCTCTTTAATTTTCCAGGCACTTTATTTCACTGCTACTTAAGTAATAGTCTTTTCCTGAATGTCTTGTCTCCATTTGAGGCATCCTACATTTCTTTACATCTGGCAACTGTCTGCCCAATTTCTAAGTGTATTAAAATCTTCCTGTAGTTTATGATTTTCTTTGTGTTACTTGATTTGCATATTTAGCAACTGCACTTGAAGCCCATGTTTAATTTTAATGATATCAAAATAAAAAGTGTCCCAAACAGATTCCGAAAGACATAATACACAGAAGTGAAACAGACTGCAACTTAAATTCAACATCACCAAATGTCAACCTGGATCGAAGCCAGTCAGTCAGACAAATACCTTTCTTAGTGGATAACATTTATTAGTAGCTAACGTTTTATGCTCTTTGCAAACATCAATCTCAATTATTTACCAATCCCTTTTCTTTTGTAAACACACCATCAAATCATAAATTTGACAACTTAAATAATTAGCAAATTACAAAACGGTAGCCAACTAGAGCAGTTTAGGAATAAAATCTAAATGGAGTCAGAGGAGGTGATAATGCACTCCAACCTTTGTAATCACTCTATAAAGGTTTTGAGGGTGTTGGTGGAATTATTCCACCTATATTTTTGAAAAACAAATTAAGTGATTAGAAAAAAACTAAACAACAACAATTAGCAAGTATTCACCACCTTATTTGACCTTTTGTTTGAGGGGATTTTAAATCTCCTCATCATATTTTAATTTTTTTTTCTCTTTTTTCTTATTATTCCCCTTGCCACACTACCACCAAACAGCTGTAATGCTTATTTCTCCTCAGTCCCCATGTTGTGTGTGTGTAGGTGCAGGACACAATGAAGAAACATCAAGTGCAGAAAACCTCACTCGTATTCCACCAGCAGGAAGAAACAACATCCAAGTGGCCAGTGACAAGTGATGCCCCTCTTCAATGCCATTGCTATGCGAATGAAAGAGTGAAGAGGAAGGCAGGAATTAAAACAAAATGGAGTTGGAGGGGGAAGTAAAACACTCCATACCCTATGGTACCCACCTCTTCCTGAAAACCCTGAAAACCACGTGCTCCTTCTCCAAGGACACCCGGGGCCGAACATAACCATGAAACAGGGGCAGGCAGTTGGCCATAACGACCCCTCCACTGCCCACTGCCTGGAGCTGTTTATAGACAACCCAGCCAGGCCCAGGAACAGACCCATGAAAAGATCCTCTGACCTGCCCAATTCTGTCTTTATTTTTACACAATCAATTAATTCATCAATTAACTCTCATCACTTGTTTAATGGCTTGCAGACTCTTCATTCTCTTTGTTTATTTTTCATTAGTTTTGCTCAAGAATTTTACCTGTCTTCAACATTTTATCGAAAGAGAATATTTTTCATTATTCTCTGTCTTATTTTATAATGTACTCAATTACTATTAAAATAGTTTTTTTTCGTATTCAAGATAATTCAATTCACTGACAGAGCTGGTTAAATCTAAATGGACACTGTTGCTAGACTGGGACTGTGGCAGGTGGTTAGGAAATAAACAAAAGGGAAATCCATACCTGACCCGATCTTCACCAAACTGACTGCTGCCACTGCATCTGCCTACGACAGTTTCAACAGTAGTGACCACCACACAGTCTTTGTGGAGATGAAATCCCATTTTCACATTGAGGATACCCTCCTTCGTGTTGTATGCCATTACCACAACGTTAAGTTGGACAGAATTTGAACAAATTTATCAACTAAAATGTGAGCATCAATGAGGTGCTGTGAGCCATCAGCAGCAGCATAATTGTATTCAATAACAGTCTGGAATCTCATGGCCAGGATTACATCCTATTCGACCATAACCATCAAGCGCAGAGATGAGTTCAGCTTTGTGGTATTATCACTAGAATATGAATCCAGGGACTCAGATGATATTCTCAGCACAGCGGTTCACAAATTCACTCTGGCAGATGGTGAACTTTGAACTCGGAAACAAAAATCTGTAGTTAAGGGTCTAATGCAGCCACAAAACCATTGTCAGTTGTCAGGGAAGAACCCATCTGGTTCACTAATGTCTTTTAGGTGATGGAAGCTGTTGTTTCCAGATGATCTGAGCTATATGTGACTCCAAACTCACAGCAATATGGTTGACTCTTAATGACCCTCTGGGCAATAGGAGATGAGCAATATATACTGGATTATCCAGCAATGCCTATGTCCCTTGAATGAATTTTTTTAAAAAATGTGAAAAAAAGAGTGCAATGGGAATGCCAGGAGCAGCACCAGACATATCTAAAAGTGAGATGTCAACTTGGTGAAACTACAAAACTGGTCTACATGCATGTTACCCAGCAGAGGAACATGACATTGACAACGAGGAAAGATGCATTCTACTTAAATTTCCAGAAGACTTTTGATAAGGTGCCACATCATAATAGAAAATGAACGATCATGGGGAGGGGCTAGTATACTGGAAATCCTGCAAAATTAGCTGGCTAACAGGTAGCAGAAAGTCAGTGTAAGTAGATACTTTTCAGATTGGCAAATATCAATTCTCTGGTGAATGTGATTTTCATGAGTTCTTCCCTCAAAATTCCCAAATTATTACTGCTTCTATGATATTATTAATAAACCTCTGTAATAAAAACCAATATAAAATACCTCCCCAACATATCTGCCTTTTCCCTTTTCCACATTAATAATTCCCCAGTTTTGCTTTCTATACGCCAGTGCTCACTGTATTAACCCTTTTCCTCTTGAAACAGATATTGACTCTCTTACAATCTACACCTATGTTTCTGGGAACCCTTTCTCATACTCTTAATATTTTGCTCTCTTAATTTTAGTCACTCTTGCTTTTTAAAAATATTTTGGTCAGTTTTCTAACATGTCACCTCTCTTTCTTTCGTTTACTCGTAGGGACTTAGGCATCACTAGCTGGCCAGTATTTATTGCCTAGTTACCCTTGGGAAGGTGAAAGTGAGCTGCCCTCTTGAACTGCTGCAGTCCACGTGCTATAATTATAACTGTGATTTGTATAATTATGTGCTTTTTCTTTTAGTTAATGCTATCTTTAACGTTCGTAGTTAACCACAAGTACTGGGTCTGTCCCTTGGAACTGTTCTTACTCATTGTTACATATCTCTTTCTGTTTCACCTGAAAAATCTCCTTAACTTTCTGCCACAGTATCTTTTTTTTTGTCCTTTACTCAAATTTGTCATTTAACTTTACACAGCTCTATTTTATGCCCTCGTAATTATTCCTATATTTTTTAAAAATGCAGTCTTCAACCCATCCTCTCTCCCTAAAATAGAATGTAAAATTCATTCATATTATAATCACTTCCACCAAGGGTGGTGCTTATAGCACTTCAGAATTTTAACCCTTTCAAATCCATCCATGACATAAGCCATATCCTTCCTCCCCACCTGCCATTATAGTTCATTTTATCTGAAGGAATGAACACCATCAACAGAGTGGCGTTGATCACATTGATAACTCTCTGCAAAGAATTAACAAAGTGAACATTGCACTTCAAACACACTTCCTAAACATAAAGATGGGCACACTACCATTTCTCAACTTCTCCAATTCAGTTATTCTTTTCTTTCAGAATGGGTAAAATGGCCTGTTTTTTCATCATTCAGAATCAGCACATTTTGCTGCAGTAGCAATACTTTTTCCAAGAAATGTCATTTTACAATGCATTGTTTAGTTTCTCAAAAACCTGCTCTGGGAAAGAAAGACCATACAATTCCTCACTATCAGCAATTTACACAAATACAATTCATTCTATATTCTAAAGAATAAGGCCAACTCAAAATTACTTGATTTCCTCCAAAGTGTTTGCTAGATCAAATGGTTCTGCTGTGGTAAAGATTGCTATTGTTCTCCTGAATGTGTTAGTCAATTACTAACAATTGGTTGTGCTGCTCTAGTATTAACTCAACAACCTGCTTTATGCAATCCTGTTTAACTCTCTAAAGCAGTAATGATTTCTCTCAAAGTAGTGTGGCCCAGAAACCTAGAAACAATACAAGCGATGAACCCATGGTCTGGCATTGCCAGCAAAGGGGAACTCCTGAGATGACAAACCTGGGCAAATACATGAATAGGAAGGGAATAGAGGGATACAGATTGTGTAAGTGAAGTACAGTTTTAATTTGGAAGGGCCAAATGTGTAGGCATCGGCTTGGCGGGCTGAAGGGCCTGTTCCTGTGCTTTATTGTTCTGTGTAGAGGAAATACAGCACACTTTATTCTCACAACACAGTTAAAATATGAGCAAAAAAGGAATTAGCATAGCTTTATTGGAATAGCTAATAAAGTAATAGACTATTTAACTATTAACTATCAAATGTTCCAATATAGCAGCATCCCACAAATACACCCTTGGCAAAGACAAATTCAGAAAAACAGATTTTCCTCATGTGCTATCTACAATCCAGGAGAAAGGAACAATAAAAGAAACAATTTAACAGCAGAGAGAGAAGTCAAGCTTTTTGCGGCAGCAGATAGGGAGCTGCATCTAACAACTTCAACAGCTAACTCCAAACTCCATTGAAAAGTAAAACTAAAACCCTGGGTCTATGTGCGCCTGACTCCACCCACTCATGCTTCTTTTGTCTAATTGAAAAAAACACCGTGAGCGGCACGGTGGCACAGTGGTTAGCACTGCTGCCTCACAGCGCCAGAGACCAGGGTTCAATTCCCGACTCAGGCAACAGACTGTGTGGGGTTTGCACATTCTCCCCGTGTCTGCGTGGGTTTCCTCCAGGAGCTCCAGTTTCCTCCCACAGTCCAAAGATGTGTAGGTCAGGTGAATTGGCCATGCTAAATTGCCTGTAGTGTTAGATAAGGGGTATATGTAGTGTATGGGTCGGTTGCAGGTCGGTGTGGACTTGTTGGGCCGAAGGGCCTGTTTCCACACTGTAAGTAATCTAATCTAAAAAAAACCTAGGAGCTCAAAACTTCCCCAGTGCTACTGAAGTAGACATTCCATGACCGCTGTGACATTGCTTGTCTGCAAGAGGAACAGCACAGAACAAATCTCTCTTCAAGGCACAGTACAATCATTCTGCACTTTGCTTTCTATCTTCCAACCAGTTTTCTATCCATCCCAATGCATTACTCCAATCCCATGTACTTTAACCTAATGCACTGATGTTTTATGTGGAACTAATGCACTAATGTTTTATATAAAAGCCAACCACCTGTGTATCCACTATTTCTAGGGCCATTTCCTTAATTTCTGTAAGAAATAAATATCAGACACTGGACATTTATTGACCTTCAATCCCATCAGTTTCCTCCAAAACCATTTTTCTCAGTTCCTCCCTCTCACTAAACCCTTTGTTCCTAATATTTCTGTTGCGCTATTTGTGTTGCCCCTTGTAAACATAGATTTGAAGAATATATTTAGTGGGTCAGCCATTTCTCTATTCCCCCTTATAAATTCCCCTGTTTCTGATGATAAAGGACCTACATTTGTCTTCACCAATCTCTTTCCTGCCCTAATTGTTGGCCAGTGATGCAATCATCCCATGGAAATAAAAAAAAAGATTTCTTATTATCTTTATGGATGTGAGTTCATTCTCCCATTTACAAATTTATACATTCCCACAAAAAGCTCAGTTGAAAGGTGATTAATCTGACATTAGCTCAGTTTTCCTCTCTCTACAGATGTTGCCAGTCCTGCTAACTATTTCCAACATTTTCTGATGCTTTTCCAGAAATTCTTGCTGCTTGAGGCAATGTGTGATGTCAGGCTGAACTTTACAGAAACACTTGTTGTAGATTGCATCATTTTTGTGGATTTAGAGATTAGATATTGAGGATAACAGCCATGATCTGTTCCTGTTGGATCAGACTCTGACCTCTCAAGTATTAACATGTTTCAGATGGCAAATGGTTCTGGGCACTGTAACTAAACCGCTTGACGCGATTGAGAAGACATTAGTTTACAAATGGACTGGAAATTTTGTCACCTGCAATGCATTCCAGAAAAATAGTTTTCCAATTGGATACAATGATAGGGAGAACCACTAGAGCAGGAGAATTCTACCGAAGTCTCAATAGCTCCAAATAACCACTGATCAGCTGTCCATTGCATTACACTCAGTCAAACCTTTGTGGAGGAATCCAAAATTGTTGCTTAATTTATGAAGTGGATGAGAAAGAAAACACAACATAAAGTCCTGGAAATACTTAACAGGTCAAGCAACAGTGGAGTTAACATTTCAAATGGGTGATGATTTTCTGGATCCTTCTACTGGGAGATTATTAACCTCAAGTGTGAGGTCCTTTACTTGTCTCTTTGAGATCTCTTTCATGGACCAGTGAAGGGAGACTGTGATGGCTCCCTGACTTGCTAGCATGTGGCCATTTCTAAAGAACCATCAAGCTGCTGACTTATTGGAGGTCGGTCTGACTTTGGGAAGATGTGAATAGGTAAGAAATGTTGACGACAGCATGAAATTATAACAGGACATTGCATGATTAGATGAATGGGAAAAGCCGTGGCAAATGGATTTTTGTACAAGCAGGTGTGAGGTTATGCATTTCAGATGAAAAAGGATTGATCAGGGCTGATTTTTTAGAGTTAAATACAGTGGACATCCAACAGGATTTGAGGGATCAGGTGAATAGCTCTGAAAAATGCCACAAACTGACACACAAAATAGTCTAGAAGGTTAATAGAATGCTGGCCTTCATATCGAAAGGGCTGAACTGTAAGAATGCAGATGTTGTGCTGCACTTATAAAAAAAACCCTCGTTAGATCCCACTGAGAGAATTGTGACCAGCTCTGCACATCACAGCTAAGGAAGGATGTTTTTCTCCTGGAGAGAGTTCAACACAAGTTTACAAGAATGATATCTGGACTTCAGGCATTAAGTTATAAGGAGAGATTAGACAAATTAGGCCTTTATTCTCTCTGTTGTGCCTTTATTTAAGAAAAGCTGTGAGGAGAAGCCATAGAACTATGGGCCGGGAATCCTGATATTGGTGGTGGATGGGTTGTTGGAGGTGATTCTGAAAGGTAGGATTTACATGCATTTGGAGAGGCAAGGAATGATGAGGGATAGTTTTCATTGAGATAAGCATCACCATCATTACTCAGACAGAGAGTTGGCAAGGCCTCTTCTAGAGTACTGTGTGCAGTTCTGGTCATCCTGCTATAGGAAGGATATTATTATATTGCAGAGAATTCAGAAAATATTTACAGGATGTTGCTGGGAATGGAGGGTTTGACTTAAAAAAATAGGCTGGATAGGCTGGGACATTTTTCACTGGAGAGTTGGATATTGAAGGGTGACCTTACAGAGAAAAATCATGAGGGGCAGAGATAAGGTGAATAGCAAAGGTTTTTTTTCACCTAGGGTGGGTGACTTCAAAACTTATGGCCATATTTTTAAGGTGAGAGGAGAAAGTTTTAAAAGGACATGAGGGTTTTTTTTTAATACAGAGAGTGATTCGTGTGTGGAATAAACTGCCAGAAGAAATGGTAGATGCAGGTACAGTTACAACCTTTAAAAAGACATTTGGATAAGTACATGAAGAGGAGAGGATTGAAATATGTAGGCCAAATGTCAGCACGTGGGATTAGTTTAGTTTGGGAACGTGGTCGGTGTGGACTAGACCCATCTTCCTCAAATGGAGATAGATGCTAATTCAATCTTTAAATTTAAATCTGAGACAAACATATGGGCCTAGGACAGGATATGGAATTAGGCCACAGGTTACCCATGATCCTACTGAATGGTGGAGCAGGCTCGAGGGGCTGAATGGCCTACTCCTGTTCCTATGCTCCTAAATCAGCCCCCACTGCTACCTGACCATGGGCAACTCACACAGAGTCTGTTCAGCATCGTAACCAGCGTTGACCATCTGAATTGTCCCAAAATCCCAGTGAACTTGCCTGTCCACAGCTGGCAATAACATACATGGAATAGTTCCTCTTCAACAGTTACACTGGCACCATCTCCCACTTTTTCCCTCTATACACCAATGACTGTATGGGTGCTGCCTCGTGCTCCCAGAAGGAGCTTGAACAGTTTATTCACCACGCCAACACCTTCTACCCCGACCTCAAATTCACCTGATCCATCCGCGATATCTCCCTCCCCTTCCTGGATCTCTCCGTCTCCATCTCCGGTGATCGACTACACACCAACATCTACTACAAACTCACCAAATCCCATAGCTATCTTGACTACACTTCCTCCCATCCCACCTCCTGTAAAATCCCTACTCCCAAGTCTTCCGCCTCTACCATATTTGCTCCCAGAAGGAGCGATTCCACTCCAGGATATCCCAAATGTCTTCCTACTTCAAGGACCACAATTTTCCCTCCTCAGTGTTCAATGGTGCCCTCAGTCACATCCCCTCCATTTCTTGCACTTCTGCCATTGAACCCCATTATGCCCCCACAACTCCAACAAAGATAGAACCCCCTTGTCCTCACATTCCACCTCATCAGTCTCCAAATCCGATTAGATTAGATTAGATTAGATTACCTACAGTGTGGAAACAGGCCCTTCGGCCCAACAAGTCCACACTGACCCGCCAAAGCGCAACCCACCCAGACCCATTCCCCCACATTTATCCCTTCAACTAACACTACGGGCAATTTAGCATGGCCAATTCACCTGACCCGCACATCTTTGGACTGGTGGGAGGAAACCGGAGCACCCGGAGGAAACCCACGCAGACACAGGGAGAATGTGTAAACTCCACACAGTCAGTCGCCTGAGGCGGGAATTGAACCCGGGTCTCAAGCGCTGTGAGGCAGCAGTGCTAACCACTGTTGCCACCGTGCCACCCAATCCAGCACATCATCCTCTGCCATTTTCATCATTTACAGTCAGAATCCACCACCAAAAATATATTTCCCTCCCCACCCCTAACTGCATTCTGTAGGGACCATTCCACCTGTGACTCCCTCGTTACATCCACATTCCCCACCAAACCCTTCTCCACTCCCGGTGCCTTCCCTTGCCATCGGAAATGGTACAAAACCAGCCCCCACACCTCCCCCCGTCCAAGGCCCTAAAAGATCATTCTAAATCAGGCAGAGATTTACTTGTACATCCTCAACCTCATTTACTGCATCCAGTTCTCTTGACGTGGTCTCCTCCACACCGAAGCAACCGAGTTCAAACCTGCGGGACAGTTCAGGGAACATCTCTTGTCCATTAGCAACAACCAACCCACATTCCTGTGACCATCCATTTCAAATCCCCCCTCCCACTCCCACCATTACATGTCCATTCTGAGCCTCTTCCACCACCTACACAAGGCCACCTGCAAATTGGAGGAGGACCACCTCATCTTCCACCTCAGGAGTCTACAACCATGCAGCATGAATGTTAAATTCACTAGTTTCCAAATCTCCGCTTGCGCCCCCCATCACTGACCCCCCCCCCCCCTCCCACCACCACCACCACCACCACCACCCTCCCAGGTCCAACCTTCCAACTCAGGTCCATCCTGTTGACCTGACCTGCCTCATCATCTTCCTTCCAACCTACCTGCTTCACAATTCCCATCGATCTATCACCATCACCTCCTCTCTTCGCCCATGATTCATCATCCCACCTACCTTTCCCTTGTCCCACTGCCCATGTTTGTTTCTCAGCCCCCATCCCCCTCCCCAGTCCTGAAGAAGGTTGAAGTCCAAGATATCGACTCTATTGCTTCTCAGATGCAGACTGACCTGCTATTCCTTTTCTAGTGCCACACTTTATCAACAATAACATTCTTTCGGCCAACTCTGTTTGATGCCTGTCTGATTGACCATTTTCTGTGCCAGATGGCCAGCATCCTCACTATTTTGTGTTTGTCATGAAGAGGTTGCTGTAATTATTAGCTTTTCAATTGCAAGTTGAGAGAACACGGCACCATCTACCATTTACATCCAACAGAGCTAAGGTTGAGAGGGTGGAGAGCAGCAAAATCCTTGAGGGACAATGACTGACAGCCTGTCCGGGACCTTGCATGTACCTCTGACAGTCAGAGAGGCACAACAACACCTTTTCTTCCTCAAGAAGCTCAGGAAATTCCTCATGTCCATAAGGTCCCTCACCAACTTTAGAGATGCACCGTAGAAAGTATTCTATCCAGGTACATAACAGCCCAGTACGACAATTGCTCTCCCCAGGACCGTAAGAAACTACAGAAGGTTGTGTGTGCAGCCCAGACCATCACGGAGGCCAACCTCCCATCCAGGGACTCCATTTACATGCCTTGTTGCAGAAAGGCTGCCAACATAAAGACCCCTCCCACCCTGGTAATCTCTCCTACAACCTCTTCCATTAGGAAGAAGATACAGAAGCTTAAATACACACACCAGCAGGTTCAGGAACAGATTCTACCCTGCCATTGATAGATTGATGAATGGACATCTTGCGTCAAATCATGCTAACCTCACCTAGCGCACACCCTGTGCAATGCAACCTGAATGTCTCGAAGTATTGTTTTACACCCTGTGTTCTGTACACTCTTGCTTACTATGATCTGCCTGTACTGCTCCTAAACAAAGCTTTTCACTGCATTTCAGTACATGACAATCAATCAATGAATCAATTTGTGCATGCGTCCTTACTCAAACTGTACACGAAGGGGATTTCAGCCTGTGGCCCATAATGTTGCTTCTAGAAAGAGCTGGAGTGGCAGGGTGACTCATCTCCCTTGAGATTTGTAGATGATATAAACACTAAAAATGAGCAAGGAGGAGGAGGTTCAGCAACTTTGTTCACTGACTGCCATACCACCTCCAGAATTTCCCTGGGAGCAGTAACATACAGTCAGATGGATAACATTTGTGAATGAGCAGTGCGTACATTTTATGATATATGACTTTGCACAGGTTTAAAAACAAATGAAGCTACCGAGGTCAAGTTCGAAAATATGTATTAAAACTCAGAGCAGGCAATTTGTGTGATTTCTATTTCCATGTCACACCTAGATGATTTAGTCAGGATGTCCTTTATTTAGCATGGCATTGAGTGGTACTTCCTATAAAGAAAGTATTTCAGAACCTGGAAGGCTAGTTTGTAATGCAGACTGATGCCAACATGGTGTGTTCAATTCCTACATCAGCTGAGGTTAGTATGAAGGACTCTAATTCTCAACTTCTCCCCACTAAACCACACGTCCTGTCTCTCTCTCTCTCTCTCTCTGTCTCTGTATCATGAAAATCATGAATCCCTACACTGTGGAAGCAGGCTATTCACCCTATCAATCCAAGCCAATCATCCGAAGAGCATCCGAACGAGACCCATCATATTTCCTATGGCTACTTCACCTAGCATGCATATCCCTGGACATCTCCAGACACTATGGGCAATTTAGCACGGCCAATCCACCTAACTTGCACAACTTTGGACCGTGGGAGGAACCCAGAGCACCTGGAGCAAGTTCACACAGACACAGGGAGAATGTGCAAACTCCACACAGACAGTCGCCCAAGGCTGGACCGGGTCTCTGGTGCTGTGAGGCAGTAGTGTTAACCACTGAGCCACCGGGCCATCCTATGAAAGCAGCCCTATGGTCTGATAAGACTATGATGATTTTACCTTTACTCCAGAAACTTGAACACAAATCAAAATTGACACTTGAGTGAAGAATAGAGGGAATGCTACAATTTTGGAGGGATGTGTTAAACTGAAGCCCAATCTGTCATTTCATGTCAATGTAAGATAATTACTCAGCATTATTTTGAAGAGCAAGTGAAGTCTCTATCTGGTGCCTTGACCAAGATTTGTCCCTTAATTGATTATGTTGTTGCTGTTTGTGATAGTAGTTTGTGTTACCATTACACATAGGAGCAGAATTACACCATTTAGCCCATCACGGCTGCTCCACTATTTGATCATGGCTATTATGTTTCTTAACCCTTCCTATAGCTCTTGACTCCCTCATTTATCAAGAATCCATTTACTTCTGTTCTAAATGCACTTAATGACTTGGCCTCCACCGCCCTCTATGGCAATACATTCTATAGATTCACCACCCTCTGGCTGAAGAAATTCCTCCCCTTCTCAGTTTTAAAGGGTTGCCCCTTCACTTAGAGGCTGTGCCCTCAGGTCCTAGTCTCTCCTACTAGTGGAAATACCTTCTCCAAATCCAGTCTCAACAATGCTATCAAGAAGGAACAAAGATGAGGAGGATTTTACAACCCTAGCCAGTGGTTTTGAAAGCAAAGGCAAAAATAAAAGCTCGAATCTGGCATGCCTACTGCGCCCGACCCCACTCCCATTCTTTGCATGTCAAAACACTTTCCAATATCTCTCCTGAATGGTCTGGCCCAAAATCTCAGAGTATGCCCCTCATTCTAGAAGCCTTTATTGATCCTGTCGTTTCCTGTTGAAGCCTTGAAATGGAAATAGGTTGGTGCAGACTTGATGGGCCAAGTGGCCACTTCTGGCTGTATGATTCTATGACTTTCTCAAATCCTGTGTGCAGTCCCAGGAGTGGAGGAAGGGAGCCTGACCAATTATGGTAAGATCGTAATTCAGAGATTTGATTTGATTTAGACTTTATTATCACATTCTCAAGTATGCAAGTACAGGAGTACAATGAAACGTTTTCAATCTTATAAAATTAGGTAAAACACTTAAGAACAAGATTGAAAGAAATAAGGAACAAAGTTAAAAATTAACCATTACAGTCCTTCGTATTATTAAGTCTTTCTGAAGTGCTTAGCCATGCTTGGGCCATATTTCCTACAAGCACTGATCTGCTCTGCTTTGGCACACTTTTCCCTGCTCTGGTTATCACTGCCGATGTCAGGGAAACCTCCAACGCCCCTTTAAGGCTTGCTCCGGGGTCTCAGCCCACCAAAGCCCTGATTCAGACCTTCAGCCCCTGCCACACCCTGGACTGCCAAAGCTCTGAGCCAGGCACAGTGACAATAGACAATAGACGGTAGGTGTGGGAGTAGGCCATTCTGCCCTTTGAGCCTGCACCACCATTCAGTATGATCATGGCTGATCATCCTTAATCAGTACCCTGTTCCTGCCTTATCTCCATAACCCTTGATTCCACTATCCTTGGGAGCTCTATCCAACTCTTTCTTAAATGAATCCAGAGACTGGGCTTCCACTGCCCTCTGGGGCAGAGCATTCCACATAGCCACCACTCTCTGGGTGAAGAAGTTTCTCCTCATCTCTGTCTTAAATGGTCTACCCTGTATTTTTAAGCTCTAATGTGCACTGGGTTCTCAGTCCCACCTTCAGTCCACGCTCTGGGCATCGGGAACTCACCGACAGTCCCGGATCAAGCCCCCAGCTGCTGCCTCATACCAGACATATCGCCAACCGCCAAATTCAATGAGCCTAATACTGCCACTGCCATTCTCCAAAAGGTAAGTTAATAGAAAAAAACCTGAAAGAAAACTAAAACCAAACAAAAGAAAAAAAACATGAGAAAGGAAGAAAAAGAAAAGGAAGAAGAGCAGATTGAATTGACAAGCCTCCTCCATCAGCATCTTACAGAGACACCAAACAACTTGAGTCCGCACTGGGCCAACTCGTCGTTGATGCCAACATCACAATCAAGCTCCTCAACAAGTGATGAGTAAAAATAAGAATTTTAAAAATGAGAAAAGAAAGTAAAAAAGGAAAGGAACAATATTAATTTTTTTCAGCTTATTTATTGTAAGATTGGTTTTGAGTACTTTAGTTTGTAACCAGCTGATTTTATGAGTGTCTAAAGTTAATGATTAACTTTCAGGTATTTCTATAGCCAGAGAGATTTCATTTAAACTGTTTTTGAGACCTGACTTTAAAGTGACTGGATTTATGCAATGGTAACAGATCTGTGTTTTCTTTATATTGTTTTGTGACCCAGCAGGGTACATAAAAGGTCTTAAGGTTTATTAGAAATCTGAAACTCTGGCATGTGTATTGTACAAGAGATGTGTCAGGTTAAATGCGAAGCTTGTTTTCTTCCTTTCCAATTGCTGAGGGAGCGTTTTGGGATCAATAGGATTATACTTCTCCAGTCTGTTTAAAAATATGTTTCTGTTTGTATGATGAATAGATAGTTTGGTTTATCCTATTTTATCTCCATTTCCTTTGTTAATAAACTTCTGTTTTTTTGTTAATGCAAAATCTGTAGCACTGCATGCTAATATTTTAATGAGCAACCATTTCATTGAAATTAAAACAAATCAAAATATCAAGCCTGATTCTTGTCTGAGTACTGATTTTTCCAGTAATGACACCAGCTGGGATCATAACAGAATAAACCTGGAATAAAAAGCTAGCATTCTTGAAACAAAACTATGGATTTAACAACGAAAATATTAATGTTTTTTGCTGCTTAATTCAACAAATGGATATCAATTTTTGGTACAACCCTTAGTATCAGTATCCTGGATCTTACTGTAATGCAGAAACTAGATTAAACCAGCCAGCCATGATTCAGTGGCATGGTAGATCATTGGTTAGCACTGCTGCCTCGCAGCACCAGAGACCCAGGTTCAATTCCAACCTGAGTGACTGTCAATATGGAGTTTGCATATTCTCCCTGTGTCTGCATGAGTTTCCTCCAGGTGCTCCGATTTCCTCCCACAGATGTGCAGGCTCAGTGGGAAATGCAGGATGGTAGGGAGTGAGGTTGGGTGGGATACTCTTTGATGGTTCGGTGTGGACTCAATGGGCCAACATTTCTGCTTCCACACTGTCAGAATTCTACATAAATACAGTAGCTAGAAAAAGCAGGTCAAACACGAGGAGCTCAGTGCTGAGTAACTTAACTCCTAATTCCCCAAAGCCTGTTCACCGTCGACAAAACACAAGTGAGAAGTATGATGGAATACTCCCCACTTGTGTCATTGACTGTAGCTCCAATGACACTCAAGAAGCTTGACACCATCCAGGACAAATGTCAGGTTGGGTTCTTTCTTCTGTCAATGTCACTGAGTCAAAATCTTGGAAGCTCCTTCCTAAATGCACTGTGTATGGACCTACACCACAAGAATTGCAGTCATGAAAGGCAGCCACTCAACATCACAGTCTCCAGACCAATTAGGGATGGTCAATAAATTGTGATGTAGGCAGTGGTGCCACACCCCATGAATGAATAACAATCAAAACTGCAACCAAGGGAACAGTCATCAAAGGATAATGGCAGTCCGAGGGGGATGTTTGTTCATGTTTGCAAGAGTAGATTTCTGTGCTCAGAACTAAATATTTAAAGGGAGCTGATTTATTATCAGGAGGATATTTACAATTAACAGGAATTCATCACTTCAGAGTGATTCTATGGCTATTTACTCAGAACACTCTTGGGCTTTGGATGAACAGATACACCAAGAATGGTTTGAAATCTGTTTGAAATGTATAACTATGAGTGTGAGAGATTATTGTTGGAAATTATCTGTGTTTTTGTCAAACAATCTGCTTAGATTATTTATTATAGATACAATATGATCCATAAATAGATTAGAATTTTTCATTGTTTGTCTCAGCTAAGAGTCCTTTGCATTTAATATGAATCTGTGTTCTCTTAGTTAAAAATCACACAAAACCAGGTTATAGTCCAACTGGTTTGATTGAAAGCATTAGCTTTCGGAGCACTGCTCTTTTATCAGATGGTCCACGTTCATGTGCTCTTTAACTTTGTACAGCCCAGTCCAACACCGGCATCTCCAAATCATGCGTTCTCTTACATTCTTATATCAGAACAATAGAATAACCAATCAAAGACAGAAGGTTATTCCCTATTGCTCCTCTACTTTTGGAATCTTGAGAACTCTTGATATGTATCATTCCATCATTGGTGGCCATATTTCAGCTGCCGAGGCCCTAAGTTCTGGAACTCCCGCTCCACATCGCTCTCCTCCTTCAAGCTGCTCCAAATGTTTGGTCATTTGACCCATTACCTTTTTATATGGTGCGGTGTCATTTCATTTCTTCATTCTCCCATAAAATGTCATGGAACCATAGAATCACTGAAGTGCAGAAAGAGGCCATTCACCCCATCAAGACAACATTGACCCTCCAAAAAGCATCCCTCCCAGGCCCAACCCTCACGCTATCCCCAAAACTGTTTATTTATCATGGGTAACCAACCTAGCCTGCACATCCCCTGGGAAGCTCTGGGAAATTTAGCATGATCAACCCACCTAACCTGCATATCTTTGTAGAGTGGGAGAAAACCGGAGTACCAAGAGGAAACCCACGCAGACACAGGGAGAATGTGCAAACTCCACACAGACAGTCACCCGAGGCTGGAATTGAACCTGGGATCCTAGCGTTATGAGGTAGCAGTGCTAATCATAGAGCCACCTTAATTTATTTTAAGTCATTGAATAAATTTATTTATGTTATATAAAGAAACAATATGGTGTTCATTAAACACATTATTCCTCTTCTCATTCCTTGATAGACATTACAAACACTTCCAGTATACTTATACAGCATCTCAAAGGATATAAACTACAACACCACGAGCTTCAAGGCATTTAATTATGTTACAGGTATTACAGTATATAACTAAGTTAGTGGGGTTACAAAAGGCTTTTCTTTCCAGTTCACAGAACACCAAGTACACTGAAGCAAAGAGAGCACATAGACACAGAACCACGTTGTGTCAGATATTCGGGCTGAATGATTACACTCAAATCTCTATCCACAGATATCAAAACACCCTCAAACTGAAAGTTTGAGTTTAAAATGTTTTACAATGACCTGTTCTTGTGTTTTCACAGTGTCCTGTATTCCCAAGTGACAGACTCAGCTATGTTCAACTTTTACCTGCACATCCACCAATATCATTTATTGTATCCGTTGCTCCCGATGCAGTCTCCCCTACATTGGGGAGACTGGGTGCCTCCTAGCAGAGCGCTTTAGGGAACATCTCCGGGACACCTGCACCAATCAACCACATCGCCCCATGGCCAAAAATTTCAACTCCCCCTCCCACTCTGCGAAGGCCATGGACGTCCTGGGCCTCCTTCACCGCCGCTCCCTCACCACCAGACGCCTGGAGGAAGAACGCCTCTTCTTCCGTCTCGGAACACTTCAACCCAAGGGCATCAATGTGGACTTCAACAGTTTCCTCATTTTCCCTTCCCCCACCTCACCCTAGTTCCAAACTTCCAGCTCAGCACTGTCCCCATGACTTGTCTGGACTTGTCCTACCTGCCTATTTCCTTTTCCACCTATCCACTCCACCCTCTCCTCCCTGACCTATCACCTTCATCCCTTCCCGCACTCACCTATTGTAGTCTATGATACTTTCTCCCCACCCCCACCCTCCTCTAGCTTATCTCTCCACGCTTCAGGCTCTCTGCCTTTATTCCTGATGAAAAGCTTTTGCCCGAAACGTCGATTTTGCTGCTCGTTGGATGCTGCCTGAACTGCTGTGTTCTTCCAGCACCACTGATCCAGAATATGTTCAATTTCAACCGTAACACCTCAAGATGAGGCAGCATTAGTTAAATTGAAGTAATTTGCTCCCACAGTCTAATGATACCAGAAAATACTATTAAGGATTAGGAAAAGAAAATCTCACCATGAGCTTCATCCTGAGGATGATCTAGTGAAAATGAACTTATAATAAGACTTGTCTGCAGCTAAGTATGATATTCACAGTGGGTGTTATAATTTATCCCATTTAGTCTAACCATGCAATAAGGGATCATTAAGCTTAAAAGTGGTAGGTATAAAGATAATATGTTTTAATTCTGATTGAATCCTTCTAGCTGATTGCTTATCGGGAGAATATGACCAGGTAGAGTCTCCTTGCTGTTCAGACTCTTCAATTTGGAGCCATTACATTCTCACCACTTTACCAGGGACATCACCTGCTTCATCTGAATTACCTGGCTAATAATATGACATTTATTCTGACTTGGTGCATTTGATCAATGTTGTGAACAATTTTCTTTCATTAAAACCAGTTTGATGCCAATATCAATGCTGCACATCATCCAGTAGGACTATGGTATGAAAGGTATCACATTTAAAGCTGTCCAAACAGCCCTTATTTTCCTCCATCTTCCCTGGAATTATTGTATTTTCCGTGGCTGAACTGCAATCAATTACTAAATGTGATGAACTGTTGAGTTCCTGTGTAATTAGTTTCGAAGAGATTTTTGTGGTCTAATCATGATTTTCACTACTGACAGTGAGCCAGGGAAGCAGTCATTAAAACAGGTGCCCCAGGAGTTGGGTCCTAAGCAGTCTCTTAGAAGTACAAGAGAGAGAAAGAGAGAGGTGACAAGATTGAAGGCGGATGTATCAGTGTTAAGAACGCCAGTAGTGAAAATCGGGAATATATGAGAGGCCAGAATAGGAAGACTTCAGAGGAAGAATTGTCAGGCTGCAGTACAGTGAGGCAAATCCATATTGATGCTTGAATTTACCACTTTGACACTATGGCAAAGTGCAAGGGTCATTGATGTAATTCACTTCCAACAAACCTCCTTTACCTGTATTCTGCCTAGGACCTGAATCCTTCATCGATGATAGAGGATAGACTAGTGATGAGTAGAAGGAAAAATGTGTCAGGTCTCGACAGGATAGATCGAGTGGATCCTTAGAAGAATATAAAGGCAGTAGGAGTATACTTAAGAGGGAAATCAGGAAGGCAAAACGGGGACATGAGATAGCTTTTGCAAATAGAACAGTGGAATTCATTGCCGCAGAGTGCAGTGGAGGCCGGGACGCTGAATGTCTTCAAGGCAGAGATTGATGAATTCTTGATGTCACAAGGAATTAAGGGCTATGAGGAGAATGCTGGTAAGTGGAGTTGAAATGCCCATCAGCCATGATTGAATGGCGGAGTGGACTCGATGGGCCGAATGACCTTACTTCCACTCCTATGTCTTATGGTCTTATGGTCTTAATTAAGGAGAATCCAAAGAGTTTTTACAAATATATTAAGGACAAAAGGGTAACTAGGGAGAGAATAGGGCCCCTCAAAGATCAGCATGGCGGCCTTTGTGCGGAGCCACAAAAAATGGGGGAGATACTAAATGAATATTTTGCATCAGTATTTACTGTGGAAAAGGATATGGAAGATACAGACTGTAGAGAAATAGACGGTGACGCCTTGCAAAATGTCCAGATTACAGAGGAGGAAGTGCTGGATGTCTTGAAACAGTTAAAGGTGGATAACTCCGCAGGACCTGATCAGGTGTACCTGAGAACTCTGTGGGAAGCTAGAGAAGTGATTGCTGGGCCACTTGCTGAGATATTTATATCATCGATAGTCACAGGTGAGGTGCTGGAAGACTGGAAGTTGGGAAACGTGATGCCGCTGTTTAAGAAGGGCGGTAAAGACATGCCAGGGAACTATAGACCAGTGAGCCTGACCTCAGTGGTGGGCAAGTTGTTGGAGGGAATCCTGAGGGACAGGATGTACATGTATTTGGAAAGGCAAAGACTGATTTGGGATAGTCAACATGGCTTAATGCGTGGGAAATCATGTCTCACAAACTTGATTGAGTTTTTTGAAGAAGTAACAAAGAAGATTGATGAGGGCAGAGTGGTAGACGTGATCTAAATGGACTTCAGTAAGATGTTCGACAAGGTTCCCCATGGGAGACTGTTGAGCAAGGTTAGATCTCAAGAAGTACAGGGAGAACTAGCCATTTGGATATAGAACTGGCTCAAAGGTAGAAGACAAATGGTGGTGGTGGAGAGTTGTTTTTCAGACTGGAGGCCTGTGACCAGTGGAGTGCCACAAGGATTGGTGCTGCGCCCTCTACTTTTTGTCATTTACATAAATGATTTGGAATGCGAGCATAAGAGGTACAGTTAGTAAGTTTGCAGATGATACCAAAATTGGAGGTGTAATGGACAGCGAAGAGGGGTACCTCAGATTACAACAGGATCTGGACCAGATGGGCCAATGGGCGAAGAAGTGGCGGATGGAGTTTAATTTAGATAAACACAGGCGGCATGGTGGCACAGTGGTTAGCACTGCTGCCTCACAGTGCCAGAGACCCAGGTTCAATTCCCGCCTCAGGCAACTGTATGTGTGGAGTTTGCACATTCTCCCCATGTCTGCGTGGGTTTCCTCCAGGTGCTCCAATTTCCTCCCACAGTCCAAAAAAAAATGTGCAGGTTAGGTGAATTGACCATGCTAAATTGCCCGTAGTGTTAGGTGAAGGGGTAAAGATAGGTACCAGAATGGCTCTGGGTGGGTTGCTCTTCGGAGGGTCGGTGTGACTTGTTGGGCCGAAGGGCCTGTTTCCACACTGTAAGTAAGTAATCTAATCTATTCTAAAAAATGTGAGGTGCTGCATTTTGGGAAAGCAAATGTTCGCAGGACTTATACACTTAATGGTAAGGTGCTAGGGAGTGTTGCTGAACAAAGTGACTTTGGAGTGCAGGTTCATAGCTCCTTGAAAGTGGAGTCACAGGTAGATAGGATAGTGAAGACGGCGTTTGGTATGCTTTCCTTTGTTGGTCAGAGTATTGAGTACAGGAGTTAGGAGATCATGTTGCAGCTGTACAGGACATTGGTTAGGCCACTGTTGGAATATTGTGTACAATTCTGGTCTCCTTCTGATCAGAAAGGTATTGTGAAACTTGAAAGGGTTCAGGAAAGATTTACAAGGATGTTGCCAGGGTTGGAGAATCTGAGCTACAGGGAGAGGCTGAATGGGCTTGGAGCATCGGTGGCTGAGGCGTGACCTTATAGAGGTTTACAAAATTATGAGGGGCGTTGGTAGGATAAATAGACAAAGTCTTTTCCCTGGGATCGGGGAGTCCAGAACTAGAGGGCATAGGTTTAGAGTGAGAGGGGAAAGATATAAAAGAGACCTAGGGGGCAACTTTTTCACGCAGAAGGTGGTACGTGTATGGAATGAGCTGCCAGAGGAAGTGGTGGAGGCTGGTACAATTGCAACATTTAAGAGGCATTTGGATGGGTATATGAATGGGAAGGGTTTGGAGGGATATGGGCCGGGTGCTGGCAGGTGGGACTAGATTGGGTTGGGATATCTGGTCGGCATGGACGGGTTGGACCGAAGGGTCTGTTTCCATGCTGTACATCTCTATGACTCTATGACTCTAAGCACTTATCTTAGCTGACATGGTTTTGCACAATCAAAATTGTGTTTCTTACCTTTAAGAGCATTTGCCTTTCAGGCCTCCTTGTCCTGTGGGAATACTAACCTCTGGTATTCATCATTCTCTGATGTGTACTTGATTATTAGACAACTATCATGATTTTGACAGAGTTGAAAAGTGTGGTGCTGGAAAAGCACAGCAGGCCAGGCAGCATCTAAGGAGCAGGAGAATCGACGTTTCAGGCATAAGCCCTTCTTCAGGAATGAGGCTGGTGAGCCAAGCGGGTTGAGATAAAAGGTTGGCGGGGGGGAAGTTTGGGGGAGGGGCGCTGGGAATACGATAGGTGGAAGGAGGTCAGGGTGATAGGCCGTAGAGGGGGTGGGGGCGGAGAGTTCGGGAAGAAGATTGCAGGTCAAGAGGGCGGTGCTGAATCCGGGGGTTGGGACTAAGATAAGGTCGGGGGAGGGGAAATTAGGAAGCTGGAGAAATCTACATTCATCCCTTGAGGTTGGAGGGTTACACTTCCATCCGCCATCACGAAGGCCTCCAAGCCCCCCGCTTCTTCCTCTCCCGCCGACCCAACCAGTACCCTTCCACTGATACCCTCCTTCGACTGACTGAAGTGGTCCTCACTCTTAACAACTTCTCCTTCCAATCCTCCCACTTCCTCCAAACCAAAGGAATAGCCATGGGCACCTGCATGGCCCCCGGCTATGCCTGCCTCTTTGTCGGATATGTGGAACAGTCCATCTTCCGTAGCTAGACTGGCACCATCCCCCACCTTTTCCTCTGCTACATCGATGATTGTATTTACACTACCTCATGCCCCCATGAGGAGGTTGAACAGTTCATCCACTTTAGTAACACATACCACCTCAAACTCAAATTTACCTGGAATCTCAGACTCCTCCCTCCCCTTCCTAGACCTTTCCATTTCTATCTCGGGCGACCGACTCAACACAGACATTTACTACAAACCAACCAACTCCCACAGCTACCTAGATTACTCCTCCTCCCACCCTGCCCCCTGTAAAAACGCCATCCCATATTCCCAATTCCTTCGCCTCCACCGCATCTGCTCCCAGGAGGACCAATTTCACTCCCGAACAGCCCAAATGGCCTCCTTCTTCAATGTCCGCAATTTCCACTCCGACATGGTCGACAATGCTCTCCACTGCATCTCCTCCACTTCTTGCACCTCCGCCCTTGAACCCCGCCCCTCCAATCGCCATCAGGACAGAACCCCACTGGTCCTCACCTTCCACCCAACCGACCTCTGGATACATCATATCATCCTCTGTCATTCCGCCACCTCCAAACAAACCCAACCGCCAAGGATATATTTCCCTCCCCACCCCTATCAGCATTCCGGAGAGACCACTCCCTCCGCGACTCCCTCGTCAGGTCCACACCCTCCACCAACCCAACCTCCATTCCTGGCACCTTCCCCTGCAACCGCAAGAAATGCAAAACTTGCGCCCACATCTCCCCCCTCACCTCCCTCCAAGACCCAATGGATCCTTCCATATCCATCGCAAATTCACTTGCCCTTCCACACACATTATTTATTGCATCCACTGCACGCGATGTGGCCTCCTCTATATTGGGGAGACAAGCCGCCTACTTGCGGAACATTTCAGGGAACACCTCTGGGGCACCCGCACCAACCAACCCAACCGCCCCATGGCTGAACACTTTAACTCCCCCTCCCACTCCGCCAAGGACATGCAGGTCATTGACCTCCTCCATCGCCAGACCCTGGCCACATGATGTCTGGAGGAAGAGTGCCTCATCTTCCGCCTAGGAACCCTCTAAGCACACGGGATGAATATAGATTTCTCCAGCTTCCTCATTTCCTCTCACCCCCACCTTATCTCAGTCCCAACCCCTGGATTCAGCACTGCCCTCTTTACCTGCAACCTTCATCCCGACCTCTCCGCCCCACCCCCTCCAGTCTATCACCCTTACCCTCACCTCCTTCCACCTATCGTATTCCCAGTGCCCCACCCCCAAATTCCAACCCCCCCACCTTTTATCTCAGCCTGCTTGGCACACCAGCCTCATTCCTGAAGAAGGGCTTATGCCTGAAACGTCGATTCTCCTACTCCTCAGATGCTGCCTGGCCTGCTGTGCTTTTCTAGCACCACACTTTTCAACTCTGGTCTCCAACATCTGCAGTCCTCATTTTCCCCATGATTGTGACCGAAGTAATTACAGATCACATCATCTGTCACCTATAATTACTAAGGACTTTTAAGAGTTGCACAGATTGCATCTGCTCCCTATGAAAGCGAGTCGCCACCTAAAGACTGTGTGTGATATTGGATTTGATGGAGTTAATATAACTTCAACTTGAGCACTTTCAGAATCAGTATCTTGTGTACTTACCTACTGAAAACACAAAGTAGAGCAGACAAAGTACTCACCTTTACTGTTTGTCCAGAATTCTACATTCAGGGCAATACTGAATTCCGACCTTTCTGACCATCAGCAGATCAGGTAGGTAATTCTGCTTCTCCCTCCCCGGATACTGGCCGGCCTGCTCAGTACTGTTCCACATCAGGCATGGCCTTGATTTTAAAATGCTCTCTTTTTCAAGCATCAATATGGATTTGCCTCACTGTCCTCCAGCCTGACAACTCTTCCTCTGAAGTTCTCCCATTCTGGCCTCTCGTATATTCCTGATTTTCGCTACTAGCGTTCTCAACTCTGACACATTCTCCTTCAATATTCTCACCTTACTCTCTCTCTCTCTCTCTCTCTCTCTCTCCGTCTCTTTCTCTCTCTTGTACTTCTACGAGACTGCTTAGGACCCGACTCCTAGGGCACCTGTCTTCATGACTGCTTCCATGGCTCACTGTCAGTTCAACAAATTGCTGCATAAATCCTCTCCCTTCTGCCTGTTTCGCGATTCAATCACTACTCACTTCATTTTGAAAATCCAAGCATATGAAAGACATTGGCTGCTTTTTATCTCCCACTTTGCTACATTTATGTGGAAATTAACAACTGATAGCTTGGGAATGTATAAAGGTTAGGTGCTGTTGTCACTTTAGATCCCTTATCGAAGGGAAGATCCACTGCTACCTGGCAAAGAAGCAACGCTCCGAAAGCTTGTACTTCCAACTAAACCCATTGGACTATAACCTGGTGTTAATGTAATTTTTAACTTTGTCCACCCCAGTCCAACATCAGCTCCCCACATCATGGCATTGGTGACAGTCCAGAGAGGGAGGGTCAATCTTATGAGGAGAGGTTGTATAGTTTGAACCTATGCTTGTTGGAATATAAATGAGTGAGAGCTGACCTTAAAGAATGGTATATGATCCTTAGTGAAATTAATAGCATAGATGTGGAATGGTTGCTTTCCAATAGGAAGAATTTTGGATATCTAACACATTTAAGACTGAGATAAGGAGGTATTTCTTCTTTCAGAGTGTAGTGAATCAGTGGAACTCATTACCACAGAGGCTGGGTCAATAAGGCTGAGTGGACAGATTTGTAATCAGTAAGGGAATCAAAGGTAATGAGGAAAAGGCAGGAAACTGAAATGAGGATTATCCGATTAGCCATGTCTCCTTGAATAGAAGACAGAACTCAATGGGCTGAATGGCCTATTTCTACTCCTACGGTTTTATGATCTTGGTCATAGTTCTCGGAGGAAGCAAGATGCAGGTTATTTTTTATTAATTTAGTATGACTCTAGAATGGAAAATGTGTACTTCTCAGGAAAGACTAAAAAGAACACTTCCCAAAGTGTGGGTCACAACATTAACTGGGTGTCACAACAGCAACAATTGGTGCTCTGTGTTTCTTCTGATTGTGACTGTGCGTGATGGAGGTGCAGATCAAGATCTCAGTACTGTATGCAAGTGAGATGGGCATGTTGGTTAAGAGATACTAATTGCTCTGTGTGAGTTGGAAATTGGACTTGAGGATTGCTTGTTGTGTGAGTGTCGGGGGGCTGGAGGCGCATTATGAAAACAGGCTGATGGCTGCTTGTGAGTATGGGGGCATTGGAGCACAGGTTGAAGACAGACTGTTTTTTGTGGTGTGGGTGTGTGTTTATGTGGGATTGAGGTAGTGAAAAAAGAGTTTCAACAAGTTTTCTGTCACTGAAGAATATGGAGAGCTTTGCCTGAACTTCGGTGAAGAGTGGCTATCATTAATTGATCCAGAGCTTCTGATGGTAAAAGCAGTTGTTACAATAGATGTGGTTTAGGAACTGTTTAGACATCAGCAAAGGAGGACAAAGGAGTCCTTTCTTTCGAATCACCTCCAACAACTTCCCCACCTACAAAGTCTGACTCTCAGATCTTGCAAACGATGAGTAGAGAATGAGGATGAGAACATATCATCAAAGATTGAATGGCAGAGCACTGAATGGTGGGTCAATTGGCCAAATGCCCTAGTTCTGCTCTTATATCTTATAATGTTATGGTCTAGTTCATTTAAATAAATGATGAAAAACAGATGTCCCATCATTGATTCCTGAGAAATTCCACCATAAACTTGCCTCCAATCCAAGAAACGTCTAATAACCATGATTGTTTCCTGTAGCTCAGCCAATTTCATGTCCATGTTGCTACTCCCCCTTTTATTTGATGAGCTCTAATGTTGTTAACCAACCTGTTTTGAAGCACTGTATCAAATGCCTCGATACACCACATCGACAGCACTGGCGTCAACTACCCTCTCTCCTATCTCACCAAAGCACTTCAGCAAACTGGTAAAACGTGACTTGCTTGGAATAAACCTCTGTCGGCTTTTCTAAATTTAGCTGCAATTGTCCAAGTCACCATATCTATTTTTCCCAGGTTATTGTTTCTAGAAGCTTCTCCATGACTGAAATTAACTTGACTGATCAGTAGTCGCTGGACATGGCTTTACACCCTTTTTTGGAACAAGTGTGTAATATTTGCAATTCCATAGACTCAATCCTCCACGTATCTATTAATTTCTGGATTTGTCTTTTGTTATTTTGTGTCTGTGGAATACGTCATTTCTTTCTATATTCCTTTGTAATTCAATTTTGTGGTCTATTGGCCTTTGTAATCATCTTGACGTCTTTCCTAATCTTTTTCATATTTCCTTTTGTCATCTCTTCCAGTTTTGTATCAGGGCAATTAATGTATATCCAAGTATTTATTTTCAATTTCACCCTTATTTCTTTATCTATCCATGGTGCCTCATTATTGTCTGGTTTATTTGTGCTTTTTAGTGGGATATATTTCTCCGAGACACTATGCGTTTTTATTTTATGAATTCCCCATTGCTGCTTTATTTCATTATTTACGGGATATTTTTCCACTTTGTTTTCCCTTGTTCCATACACCTTCACTTGAAGTTATCTTGCTCCCCCCCACCACCCCCGCAAACCCCACCTACCACAATGTAATACGTTGATCTTGTCTGAGACGTCTCTCAATCTGTTTCATATTTCTTGAGCAGGATTTATAGCACAGCTGCATTCAGAAAGGCATGGGGAAGGTTCTGAAAATAGCCTTAATGGCCAATGTGCTGGAGTTTTGATACCATCCTGATACTAATGACATTCCTCAGGATGGTCCTGGGAAAACTTCCCAGTTTTTGAATGAGGTCAGTTATCCAGTTAAGCGGTTTACTATAAGTGTGTTAAAGGCCAGTTTGGAACTTTCCTGGGGGACCACAGACTGCTGTCTGAGTGAGAAACAGGCTGAGTGCATCGAGGCAACTATGCAGGAGAATAAATGAATGAATGAATGATTTTGTTATCATATGTATTTTACAGTGAGAAAAGCAGTAAACTAGAGAGAAACACTTTTCCACTTTTTGATTACATTTCAGAATAAGAAAGAAAAAGAAAGGTATAGCTTAAAGAGTCCTGAGCCAGCAGAAAGCCAGGCAAGGTTGTATTATGAATCATGGGCCCATCATGTGGGGAGCACACTTGGCCAGTGTCACACTGGTACCATCGAAGGTAGCATTGTGTAGTGATTGTACTGAGGTCAGTCAAGTGGTCCTCATGGAATATGTTCCATGTACCAGACTGTTAATTTGGTACAATCAGGGAAGCCCGGCTGACAGGTATAAACAGGAGTGCCAGGCATCCTGTTCACTCTGACATTACAGCGCAGTACAGGCCCTTCAGCCCTCGATGTTGCGCCAACCTGTCATACCAATCTGGAGCCCATTTAACCTACTTTATTCCATGTACGTTCATATGCTTGTCCAATGACAACTTAAATGTACTTAAAGTTGGCAAATCTACTACCGTTGCAGGCAAAGCATTCCATACCCTTACTACTCTCTGAGTAAAGAAACTACCTCTGACATCTGTCCTATATCTATCACCCCTCAATTTAAAGCTATGCCCTCTCGTGCTCGCTGTCATCATTCTTGGAAAAAGACTCTCCCTGTCCACCCTGCCTAACCCTCTGATTATCTTATATATCTCTATTAAGTCACCCCTCAACCTTCTTCTCTCCAATGAAAACAGCCTCAAGTCCCTCAGCCTTTCCTCAAAAGACCTTCCCTCCATATCAGGCAATATGCTAGTAAATCTTCTCTGCACCCTTTCCAAAGCTTCCACACCTTTCTTATAATGCAGTGACCAGAATTGCACAAAATACTCCAAGTGCGGACGCACCAGAGTTTTGTCCAGCTGTAGCATAACCTCATGGTTCTGGAACTCGATCCCTCTATTAATAAAAGCTAAAACACTGTATGCCTTCTTAATAACCCTGTCAACCTGGGTGGCAATTTTCAAGGATCTGTGTACCTGGACACAGAGATCCCTCTGCTCATCTACACTACCAAGAATCTTACCGTTAGCCCAATACTTTGCATTCCGGTTACTCCGATCAAAGTGAATCACCTCACACTTATCTGCATTAAACTCCATTTGCCACCTCTCAGCCCAGCTCTGCAGCTTATCTACATCTCTCTGTAACCTACAACATCCTTCGTCACTATCCACAAGTCCACTGACCTTAGTGTCGTCTGCAAATTTACTAACCCACCCTTCTACACCCTCATCCAGGTTGTTTATAAAAATGACGAACAGCAGTGGACCCAACACCAATCCTTGCGGTACACCACGAGTAACTGGACTCCAGGATGAACATTTCCCATCAACCACCACTCTCTGTCTTCTTTCAGCAAGCCAATTACTGTTCCAAACTGCTATATCTCCCACAATCCCATTCCTCCGCATTTTGTACAATAGCCTACTGTGGGGAACCTTATCGAATGCCTTGCTGAAATCCATATACACCACATCAATTGGTTTACTGTCATCTACCTCTTTGGTCACCTTCTGAAAGAACTCAATAAGGTTTCTGAGGCACGACTTACCCTTCACAAAACCAGGCTGACTATCCCTAATCAAATTATTCTTTTCTAGATGATTATAAATCTCATCTCTTATAATCTTTTCCAACACTTTACCAACAACTGAAGTAAGGCTCACTGGTCTATAATTACCAGGGTTGTCTCTACTCCCCTTCATGAACAGGGGAACCACATTTGCTATCCTCCAGTCTTCTGGCACTATTCCTGTAGACAATGACGATTTAAAGATCAATGTCAAAGGCTCAGCAATCTCGGCTTCCCAGAGGATCCTAGGATAAATCCTATCCGGCCCAGGGGACTTATCTATTTTCACATTCTGCAGGATTTCTAATACCTCTTCCTTGTGAACCTCAATCACACCTAATCTAATAGCCTGTATCTCAGTATTCTCATCGACAACATTGTCATTTTCTAGAGTGAATATTGTCAAAAAATATTCATTTAGTGCTTTCCCTATCTCCTCTGACTCCACACATAACTTTCCACTACTATCTTTGATTGGCCCTAATCTTACTCTCGTCATTCATTTATTCCTTAAATACCTAAAGAAAGCCTTAGGGTTTACCCTGATTCTATCCAGCAACAACTTCTCATGTCTCCTCCTGGCTCTTCTGAGCTCTCTCTTTAAGTCTTTCCTGGCTACCTTGTAACCCTCAAGCACCCTAACTGAGCCTTCACATCTCATCCTAACATAAGCCTTCTTCTTCCTCTTGACCAGAAATTCCATTTCCTTCGTAAACCAAGGCTCCCGCGCTCTACAGCTTCTTCCCTGCCTGACAGGTACATACTCATCTAGGACACTCAAGAGCTTTTCCTTGAATAAGCTCCACATTTCTACTGTGTCCATCCCCTGTAGTTTCCTTCAATTGGCCCATCTGATCAAGATCCCATTATAATCTGAGGAAACCTTCTTTACTGTTCATAACACCTCCAATTTTGGTGTCATCAGCAAATTTACTACCTATATCTCTTATGCTCACATCCAAATCATTTATATAAATGGCAAAAAATAGTGGACCCAGCACCGATCCTTGTGGCACTCCTGTGATCACAGGCCTCCAGTCTGAAAAACAATCCTCCAACACTACCCTCTGGTCTTCTACCTTTGAGCTAGTTCTGTATCCAAATGGCTAGTTCACCCTGTATTCCATGAGATCTAACCTTGCTCACCAATCTCTCATGGGGAACCTTGTCGAATGCCTCACTGAAGTCCATATAGATCACATCTACCATTCTGTCCTCATCAATTCTCTTTGTTACTTCTTCAAAAGACTCAATCAAGTTTGTGAGACATGATTTCCCATGCATATAGCCATGTTGACTATCCCTAATCAGTCCTTGCATTTCCAAATACATGTACATCCTGTCCCTCAGGATTCCCTGCAACAACTTGCCTAACACCAATGTCAGGCTCACTGGGTCTATAGTTCCCTGGCTTGTCCTCACCACCTTTTTAAAACAGTGGCACCACGTTTGCCAATCTTCAGTTTTCCGGCACATCACCTGTGACTATCGATGATACAAATATCTCAGCAAGAGGCCCAGCAATCACTTCTCTAACTTCCCATAGATTCTCGGGCACACCTGATCAGGTGTTGGGGATTTATCCACTTTTAAGCATTTCAAGACATCCAGAACTATCTCCTCTGTAACATGGACATTTTTCAAGATTCACCATCTACTTCCTTACATTCTATATCTTCATATCCTTTTCCATAGTAAATACTGATGCCAAATATTTGTTTCATAGGATATGTGAGTTGCCATGGGCACCCGCATGGGCCCCAGCTATGCCTGTCTCTTCGTAGGATATGTGAACAGTCCATCTTCCGCAACTACACTGGCACCACCCCCCACCTTTTACTCCGCTACATCGATGACTGTATCGGCGCTGCCTCGTGCTCCCATGAGGAGGTTGAACAGTTCATCAACTTTACTAACACCTTCCATCCGGATCTCAAATTCACCTGGACTGTCTCAGACTCCTCCCTCCCCTTCCTAGACCTTTCCATTTCTATCTCAGGCGACCGACTCAACACAGACATCTACTATAAATCGACTGACTCCCACAGCTATCTGGACTACACCTCCTCCCACCCTGCCCCCTGTAAAAAATCCATCCCATATTCCCAATTCCTTCGTCTCCGCCGCATCTGCTCCCAGAAGGACCAGTTCCAACACCGCACAGCCCAGATGGGCTCCTTCTTCAAGGACCGCAGATTCCCCCCAAACATGATCGACGATGCCCTCCACCGCATCTCCTCCACTTCCCGCTCCTCCGCCCTTGAGCCCCGCCCCTCCAACCGCCACCAAGACAGAACCCCACTGGTTCTCACCTACCACCCCACCAACCTCCGTATACAGTGTATCATCCGCCGTCATTTCCGCCACATCCAAACGGACCCCACCACCAGGGATATATTTCCCTCCCCTCCCCTCCCCTATCAGCGTTCCGCAAAGACCACTCCCTTCGTGACTCCCTCGTCAGGTCCACACCCCCCACCAACCCAACCTCCACTCCTGGCACCTTCCCCTGCAACCGCAGGAAATGTAAAACTTGTGCCCACACCTCCTCCCTCACATCCCTCCAAGGCCCCAAGGGATCCTTCCATATCCGCCACAAGTTCACCTGTACCTCCACACACATCATCTATTGCATCCGCTGCACCCGATGTGGCCTCCTCTACATTGGGGAGACGGGCCGCTTACTTGCGGAACGCTTCAGAGAACACCTCAGGGACGCCCGGACCAACCAACCCAACCACCCCGTGGCTCAACACTTTAACTCTCTCTCCCACTCCACCGAGGACATGCAGGTCCTTGGACTCCTCCACCGGCAAAACATAACAACACGACAGTTGGAGGAAGAACGCCTCATCTTCCGCCTGGGAACCCTCCAACCACAAGGGATAAACTCGGATTTCTCCAGTTTCCTCATTTCCCCTCCCCACACCTTGTCTCAGTCGGTTCCCTCAACTCATCACCGCCCTCCTAACCTGCAATCTTCTTCCTAACCTCTCCGCCCCCACCCCACTCCGGCCTATCACCCTCACCTTGACCTCCTTCCACCTATCACATCTCCATCGCCCCTCCCCCAAGTCCCTCCTCCCTACCTTTTATCTTAACCTGCCTGGCACCCTCTCCTCATTCCTGATGAAGGGCTTAATACCGAAACGTCGAATTTCCTATTCCTTGGATGCTGCCTGACCTGCTGTGCTTTAACCAGCAACACATTTTCAACTGATATTTGAGGGGCCCTATTCTCTCAGAGAAAGTGAGGACTGCAGATGCTGGAGATCAGAGCTTAAAAATGTGTTGCTGGAAAAGCGCAGCAGTTCAGGCAGCATCAAAGGAGCAGGAGAATCGACATTTTGGGCATAAGCCTTAAGAAGGGCTTATGCCTGAAATGTCGATTCTCCCGTTTCTTTGATGCTACCTGACCTGCTGCGCTTTTCCAGCAACACATTTTTAAGCTTGGGCCCTATTCTCTCCCTAGTTACACTTTTGTCCTTAATATATTTGTAAAAACCTTTGGATTCTCCTTAACTCTATATGCCAAAGCTATCTCATCTCATGTCCTTTTTTTGCCCTCCTGATTTCTCTCTTAAGTATACTCCTTTTCTGCCCTTCCTGTAGCAATTGTATCCTGGAACATTAAGCTGCCAGTCCTGTCCATGCACCTGTTCCCTTGGATGTGAGTAGGGAGGGCATGGACAGGATTTCACAGTCACAGCAGTGTGCTGGCAAACTGCAAGCTGGTTTGAAGTGCGTGTACTTCAATGCCAGAAGTATCCGAAATAAGGTAGGTGAGCTTGCAGCATTGATAGGTACCTAGGACTTCGATGTTGTGGCCATTTCAGAGACATGGATAGACCAGGGTCAGGAATGAATGTTGCAGGTTCCAGGGTTTAGATCTTTCATTAAGGTCAGAGAAGGTGGTAAAAGAGGGGGAGGTGTGGCCTTGTTTGTCAAGGACAGCATAAAGGTGGCTGAAAGAACTTTTGACTAGTACTCGTCTATTGAGATAGTGTGGGCTGAGGTTAGAAACAGGAAAGGAGAGGTCACACTGCTGTGAGTTTTCTATAGACATCCACAGAGTTCCAGGAATGTGGCAGAGGGGATTAGCAAAACGATTCTGGGTAAGAGTGAAAGGAACAGAGTGGTCATTATGGGGGAGTTTAACTTGCCCAATATTGACTGGAAATGCTCTAACTGTAGTACGTCGAATAGATCAGTTTTTGTTTAATATTTACAGGACGGTTTCCTGATACAGTATGTCGAAGGGCCAACAAGAGGGGAGGCCACATTGGATCTGGTGCTTGGTAATGAACTAGGATAGGTAGAATGAAGGAGAACCCTAAAGCTTTCTACAGGTGTGTGAGGAATAAAAGGATGACGAAGGTAGGAGTAGGGCCAGTGTGTGTGGACCCTGTGGAGATTGGAGAGGTGCTAAATGAATATTTTTCATCTGCTTCCACTCAGGAAAAGGAAAATATGTAGAGGAAAAGACTGAGATTAGAAAAGATTGAGGTTAGTAACAAGGAGGTATTATCAATCTAGGAGATGTGAAAGTAGACAAGTCCCCTGGGCTGGATGGGATTTATCCGAGGATTCTCTGGGAAGCTAGGGAGGAGATGGCAGAACCTTTGGCCTTGCTCTTCGGGTCATCATTGTCTGCAGGTTTAGTACCAGAAGATTGGGGGATTGCAAATGTTGTGCTCTTGTTCAATAAGTGCAGTAGAGATGACCCAAGTAATTGTAGACCAGTGAGCCTTACGTCTGTTATAAGAAAAGTTTGGAATGGATTACTATTTGATTGGAGATAGTCAACATGGTTTTGTCTAGGTGGGTCACGTCTCACAAACCTCATTGAGTTTTTTGAGAAGGTGACCAAGCATGTGGATGAAAGTACGGCGGTTGACGTGGTGTACATGGACTTCAGTTTAGTCTTTGATAAGGTTCAACATGGTAGGCTTTTGGAGAAAATGCGCAGGCATGGAATTGAGGGTGATTTAGCAGTTTAGATTAGAAACTGGCTTTCTGTGAAAATGCAGTGAGCGGTGGTTGATGGAAAATATTTAACCTGGAGTCTGGTTACTAGTGGTGTTCCACAAGGATCTGTTTGGGACCACTGCTATTTGTCATTTTCATAAATGACCTAGACGCAGGCATAGTTAGTAAGCGGATAGGTTAGTAAGTTTTCAGATGACACTAAAGTCAGTGGAGTAGAGGACAGTGTGGAAGAATGTTGCAGGTTGCAGGGGGACTTGGATAAACTATAGAATTGGGCTGAAAGGTGGCAAATAGAGTTCAATGAAGATAAATGTGAGCTGATTCACTTTAGGAAGAATAGCAGGAAAGCAGAATATTGCGTCAATGGAGAGATTCTTAGGAGTGTGGGTGTGCAGAGGGATCTTGGTGTCCATGTACATAGATCCCTGAAAGTTGCCAGCCAGGTTAATAGTGCTGTTATGACGTCATACGGTGTGTTAGGTTTTTTTGGTAGCGGGATTAAGTTCCAGAGCTGTGATGTCATGCTGCTAGTGCACGCTAGTGCTGCCTCACTTCGAATATTGTTTACAGTTCTAGTCACCCCATTACAGGAAGGATGTGGAAACATTGGAAAAGATGAAGAGGAGATTTACCAGGATGTTGCCTGGTCTGGAGGGAAGGTCTTATGAGGAAAGGCTGACAAACTTGGGTCTGTTCTCATTGAAGAGAAGAAGGCTAAGAGGGGATTTAATAGAGACTTACAAGATGATCAGAGGATTAGAAAGGGTGTACAGTAAGGGTCTTTTTCTAAGGATGATGACATTTGCTTATATGAGGGGCATAGCTTCAAATTGAAGGGTAATAGATTTAAGACAAATGTCAGAGGCAGATTCTTTACTTAGAGTGGGGAGGGCATGGAATGCTCTGCCTGCCAATGTAGTTAACTCTGCCATATTCAGGGCATTTAAACAGTCCTTGGATAAGCACATGGATGATGATGGGATAGTGTAAGGGGATGGGCTTAGATTAGTTCACAGGTCGGCACAACATTGAGGGCTGAAGGGCTTATTCTGTACTGTATTGTTCTATGTACTATATACATCGATGGAGCTATGGTTGAGAGGGTGGAGAACATCAAGTTATTCAGAAGGACCATAACCAACAACCTGTCCTGGACTTCCTACATAGATGCAATGGTCAAGTAGGCACAACAGCGTCTCTTCTTCCTCAGGTGGTTCAGGAAATTTGACATGTCCATAAAGGCCAACGTTTACAGATGCACCATTGAAAGCTACTGTCAGGGTGCATGACAGCTGAGTACGGCAACTGCTCTGCTGAGGACTGTTAGAAACTATAGAAGGTTGTGTGCACAGCCCAGACCATCACAGAAGCCAGCCTCACATCCATGGACTCCATTTATACAGTTCATTGTCACAGAAAGATTGCCAACACCATCAATGACCTTTCCCACCCAGGTAATGTTCTCCTACAACCTCAGGTACAGTTAGTAAGTTTGCAGATGACACCAAAATTGGTAGTGTAGTGGACAGCGAAGAGGATTACCTCAGATTACAACAGGACCTGCACCAAATGGGCCAATGGGCTGAGAAGTGGCAGATGGAGTTTAATTCAGATAAATGTGAGGTGCTGCATTTTGGGAAAGCAAATCTGAGCAGGACTTATACACTTAGTGCTAAAGTCCTAGGGAGTGTTGCTGAACAAAGAGACCTTGGAGTGCACATTCATAGCTCCTTGAAAGTGGAGTCACAGGTAGATAGGATAGTGAAGAAGGCATTTGGTATGCTTTCTTTTATTGGTCAGAGTATTGAGTACAGGAGTTGGGAGGTCATGTTGAGGCTGTACAGGACATTGGTTAGGCCACTGTTGGAATATTGCATGCAATTAGATTATATTAGATTACTTACAGTGTGGAAACAGGCCCTTCGGCCCAACAAGTCCACACCAACCCGCCGAAGCTCAACCCATACCCCTACATTTACCTCTTACCTTACACTACGGGCAATTTAGCATGGCCAATTCACCTGACCTGCACACCTTTGGACTGTGGGAGGAAACGGAGCACCCGGAGGAAACCCACGCAGACACAGGGAGAACGTGCAAACTCCACACAGTCAGTCACCTGAGTCAGGAATTGAACCCGGGTCTCAGGCGCTGTGAGACAGCAGTGCTAACTGCTGTGCCACCGTGCCGCTTACAAATTCTGGTCTCCTTCCTATCAGAAAGATGTTGTGAAACTTGAAAGGGTTCAGAAAAGATTTACAAGGATGTTGCCAGGGTTGGAGGATCTGAGCTATAAGGAGAGGCTGAACAGGTTGGGACTGTTTTCCCTGGAACATGGTTTCATGATGAGGAAAGTATACCTGACAAATGTACTGGAATTCCTTGAGGAATTAACAAGCAAGATGTACAATGGGGAATTATTGGATTTTCTGAAGGTGTTTGATAGTTAGGCTTCAATAAAGATAAAACCCCAACGTGTGGGAGATGGTACATTAGCATGGACAGAGGACTGGCTAACTAATACAAAACAGTGTTGAAATGTTAAGGGGCATTTTAAGGATGGCAACTGGTAAATAATGGAGTGCTACAGGGATCAGTGTTGGGTCCACAATTATTTCTCATAAATATTAATGACTTGGATGAGTAAAGTGGATTTACTATAGCTAACACAAAAACAGGTGGGAAGGTAAATGGTGAGGATGACACAGAGTTAGCAGAGGGATATAAACAGTTTAAATGGATTAAGAGTTGGCAAGAAATCAGCAGATGGAATATAATGTGGGGAAATGTGAGGTTATGCATTTTGGTAGGAAGAACTGAAGGGTTGATTATTATTTAATAGGAGAAAGAGTGCAGAAAGGGATTTGGGAGTCTTCAATTTACAAAATGCTGGTAACCATGTCTGAAAAGCAGGAGGCTGGAAGAAAACAGCAAGCCAGGCAGCATCAGGAGGTAGAGAAGTCAGCATTTTGTGTGTTACCCATCTTCATGTTCACCCAGTAGTGTGGAAGGCATAAGGAATGTTGGCTATTCTGTTTTATTCATTCACAGGGTGTGAGTGTCTCTCACTGGGCAAGCATTTATTGCCCATCCCTAATTGCCCAGATGCTAATTAAGAGTCACATGTAGACCAGACCAGTAAGGATGACAGATTTCTATCCCTGAAGGATGTTAGTGAACCAGGATTTTTTTTATGGTAATCAAAAGTGGTCTTATGGTCACTTTTAGAGCAGCTTTTAATCCCAGAATTTCTTTTTGAATTCAAATTTTACTATTTGCCAATCTAGGATCTGAAACCATACTCCTCAAGCGTTGGTCTGGATTGCAAGTCCAATTATTTAATACCTCCACCACCACCTTCTTTTTCAAAAGTAATGGAGTATAAAAGTAGGGAGCATTTGCTGAAACAGTACAAGTCAGACCATAGCTAGAGCCGAAAATGTGTTGCTGGAAAAGCGCAGCAGGTCAGGCAGCATCCAAGGAGCAGAAGAATCGACGTTTCGGGCATGAGCCCTTCTTCAGGATTCCTGAAGAAGGGCTTTTGCCCGAAGCATCGATTCTCCTGCTCCTTGGATGCTGCCTGACCTGCTGCGCTTTTCCAGCAACACACTTTTAGCTCTCTGATCTCCAGCATCTGCAGTCCTCGCTTTCTCCTCGAAGACCATAGCTAGAGTACTGCAAATAGTTTTGGGCCCTTGCCCTAAGAAAGGTGTGCTGGCACCTGAGGTAACCAGAGAAGGTTCACCAGGATGATCCTGTCTCATGAGGAGAAGTTGAGTAGGTTGGACCTGTACTTGTTGGAAGATAGGAAAATGAGCGGAGTATTGAAAGATTTTTGGAGGGGAGGATTGGCAGGGTAAACACATATAGGTTGTTTCCTCTTGTGGGATTGTCGAGGACCAGACAGCATAACCTCATACATTTAAGACGGAGACGAGAAGGAATTTCATCTCTCACTAGTGAACCTATGGAATTCTTTCCCACAGAGAGCTGTTGCAGCTGGGTCATTAAGTAGGTCGAAGGCTGAGATAGACTGATTTGTAATCAGTGAGGTAATCATGTTAAGAGGAAGAAGCAGGAAAGTGGAGTGGAGGATTATCAGATCAAGCATGATCTCAGTGAATGTCTGAAAAGACTCAGTAAGCTGAATAGCCTACTTTCTGCTTCTATATCTTATCATGACCACAATTTGAGCTGCTAATTTATTTATTTTATTCTGAATAGGATGTGCAATTAAGTAAAGAGCTATTAATCTTGCCTTTTCACTGCTTTTCCCCCCTTTAATCCTGTTTGCAGGTGCTTTCTTATGCTTATACACTTAGCTCTTTTCTCTCCCTCTCTGAGTGCTACTAACAAAATAGTTGCCACCATATCGTTTTGCTTTAGTAAGCTTATGTATCCCCTCTACTGAGCCCTCCCCACTCGAATTACTTAAAATCTTTCAGCAATAAGTATTCAATCTGCCAGGACACTTATGTTCCTTATTCTTCAATTATTCAAAATGGCGCTAAATCATGATGACAAATGAAAGTTTTTCACAGCATTTTATTGTATTCTTACTGTTAAATACATGTGACAATAAAATCATTGATTAATTCATTGACCGGTCCCAAAACAGTTCAACTGGAACACATTTCATTGGAACAACTCCTTTCTGCCCCAGTGTGGGTGCCAGTGCCTCAGGAAGTGAAACCCACTTCCCCCACATCAATATTTAAGTCACATATTTACTTGATTTACCCTATGCCATTTTATCCATGGGTCCAGTAATAATTCACAGAATTGAAGTTCTGCTTCGGAGTTTAGCTCCTAACTGTTCAAAATCCTTCAGTCCTATCAATCTTGTTGGTTCCAATAAGGGAAGCAATATTTGGATCTTTTCCCTCCATCTCCAATTCCTTCTCCAGTTCTGAGGGGATGTTCTGAACCACCAGACAAGCCACATGACCTTTAGGTTTCCCACTCACAGCTGGAGAGAACAGTATCTCCACCCCCCCCCAAAACCCCACCAATTACACTATCCCCTACCACTATTTGGAGATGCTGGTGTTGGACTGGGGTGTACAAAGGTAAAAATCACACCACACCAGGTTATAGTCCAACAGGTTTAATTGGAAGCACACTAGCTTTCGGAGCGACGCTCCTTCATCAGGTGATTGTGGAGGGCTCGATCGTAACACAGAATTTATAGCAAAAACTTGCAGTGTGATCTAACTGAAATTATACATTGAAAAATTGATTGTCTGTTAAGCCTTTCATCTATTGGAATACAGTGATAGAATACAGCGAAACTATTACTGTACTCTAACAGATGAAAGGCTTAACAGACAATCAATTTTTCAATGTATAATTTCAGTTAGATCACACTGCAAGTTTTTGCTATAAATTCTGTGTTACGATCGAGCCCTCCACAATCACATGATGAAGGAGCGTCGCTCCGAAAGCTAGTGTGCTTCCAATTAAACCTGTTGGACTATAACCTGGTGTTGTGTGATTTTTAACCCTATCACTACGATATTCCTACTTCCTCCTGCCAGTTGAGTGGCTCCCTGCACCATAATACTGTGCTCAGTTCACTCATCTACCCAGAGAACTTGATGATTGGTATTTAGGCATAAATACCTTTACTACCAAATCAAAAATGATTTAAATAAACCTACAGTTTTCTTTTTCTTGAATTGTATCCAAACTTGAGGATAATCCTTACTGTTCCTATTCTAGCTCTCAAATATCTTAATGTTCTCATCCAAACTTTATCCCATATATACTTATCCTTTTCTAAAACTGATGCAAATCCCAAGTTGATTTTTAACAGTTGAACTCTACCCTGATAAGTTACTCCAAGTTCTTACAATAAACATATTTATTATTTCTACCTTCTCATCTAATTGAGGCATCTCATTATTATCGTTTATGAGTCATGAAGAACCCTTAATGTCCAATAAAGTATTCTTACAATATTTTTCAAACAGAAATCAAAGATTCCTGCTTGATTCAAGACACAAATCTCATGTGTACATTCATTCTTTACAGTAAACAACTCTGTTTTTGAAAAGTAACTTGTTAAGTTCCTTTAGACATTTCATGTCTCAAAATCATTTCAAATTCAAATATCAATGTTGTCAGGCTGATGCACTTTCATTTTAAATGTCATTTTTCTCAGTTTGTTCTTTCATAGAGCATACAACAGCACAACACAGTCCAGGTTCTTCGACCCTTGATGCTGTGCCAGCCTTTTATTCTACTCTAAGATCAAACTGACCTTCATACTCTTCACTTTATTGTCTTTCATGTGCCTGATAAGAGTCACTTAAATGTCTCTAATGTATTTGACTCTGTAGTGTATTCCACGCACCCACCACTCTCTGTATAAAGAACCTACTTTTGACATCTCCCATAAATCTTCCCCCAATCACCTTAAAATTATGCCCCCTCATGGTGTCCAGCCTAGGAGAAAGTCTCTGGATACCACTCTATCTATGTCTTTCAGCTCTATCAAGTTACCTCTCATCCTTCTTCACTCCAATGAGGAAACACTAGCTCCCTCAACCTTTCTTCATAAGACATGCCATCCAGTCCATGCAGCATCCTGGTAAATCTCCTCTGCACTCTCTCCAAAGCTTCTACATCCTTCCTATATTCCAAGTGCGGTCTAACCAGGGCTTTATAGAGCTGCAGCAGAATTTCATGGCTCTTAGACTCAACTCCCCTGCTAATAAAGCCAACATAGTATACACCTTCCTAACAATCCTATCAACTTGGGTGGAAACTTTGAGGGATTTATGGACATGGACCCCAAGACCCCTCTATTCCTCCACACTACCAAGAATCCTGCTTTTAACCCTGTAATCTGCATTCAAATACATCCTTCTAAAATGAATCACTTCACACTTTTCCAAGTTGAACTCCATCTGCCACTTCTCAGCCCAGCTCTGCATTCCATCAATGTCCCGTTGCAAATTTCCACAGCTCTCCACACTATCCACAGCTCCACCAACATTCCTGTCATCAGCAAACTTACTCAGCCACCTTTCAATTTCCTCATCCAAGTCATTTATAAAAATCACAAAGAGGAGAGGTCCCAGAACAGATCTCTGCAGAGCACCACTGGTCACCGAGCTCCCTGCTGAATACTTTCCATCTGCTACCACTCTCTGTCTTCTACGGGCCAGTCAATTCTGTATTCAGACATTTAAATTTCCCAGCATTCCATGCCTCCTTACTTTCTGAATGAACATACTATGGGAAACCTTATCAAATGCTTTGCTAAAATCAATATGCACCAATACACTGCTCTACCTTCATCAATGTGTTTTGTCATATCCTCAAAGAATTCAATAAAGCTTGTGAGGCATGAGTTGCCCTTCTCAAAGCCATGTTGACTATCTCTAATCAAACTATGTTTTTCCAAATAATCATAAATCATGTGTCTCAGATTCCTCTCTAATTTGCGACGTAAGACTGGCCATTTCCCTGAGAGTATCTGCTCCCAATTTATGCTCCACAGTTCCCGCCTAATCGCATTATACTTCCCACTCCCCAGTTAAATACTTTCCTATACAGTCTGCTCCTATCCCTCTCTATGACTGTCACTGAAATGATTTCCCATCGAGAGATCTGACATTTGACCTGATCTGTTGCCAAGCACCAAATCTCTATTTGGCTAATCTATGTATTGAGTTAGAAATCCTTCCTGGACACACCTGACAACATCTGTTCCATCCAAACTATTTGCACTCGGGAGGTTCCAATATTCGGGAAGTTGAAGTCACCCATGACAATAACATTGTTACTTCAGCACCTTTCGAAAATCTGCCTCCCAATCTGCTCCTCCGTGTCTCTGTTGCTATTTCTTGTTTCTGACTTCCACCCATACTGACTCAGTAGATAAACCCTCATTGATGACCTTCCTTTCTGCAGCTGTGAAACTATCCCTGATTAACACTGCCACTCCCCAACCTCTTTTACCTCCCTCCCTATTCCTTTATAGACATCTGGACACCAAATATCCAAGAACCATTCCTACCCCTATGATATCCAAGTCTCCATAATTGCCACAACATCGCAGCTCCAAGTACTGATCCATGCTCTAAGTCCAGCACCCTTAGTCCTGACACCAAAGGGATCAGTGCTTGTGCCTCAGCTAGCCAAACTATATAACAACCAATTCAATGAGGGAACTAAACATAACATCTCCAAATTTGCAGACAACTCAGAGCTTGATGCAAGCGTAAACTGTGAAGAAAATGCTTCACGTTGATTTGAGTGAGTGCACGGCTGATGAATGTGAGGTTATTTACTTTGAAAGCAAAATCAGCAAGACAGATTGTTACCGGATTGACTACAGATTGGGTAATGAGACCTGGGTGTCCTTGTCTACTATTCACTGAAAGTAATCATGCAGGTGCAGTAGATGATACAGGAAGATTCAGGTGCAGGAATAAGAACAGGGATGTTCTACTGCAATTGTATAGGAACTTAGTGAGACCAAACTTCCAGTTTTCATCATCTTATCTGATGAAGGATGTTCTGTCAATGGAGGGAGTGCGATGAAGATTTGTCAGACTAAACTATGATTAGCAGGACTGATGTATGAAGAGGGACTGGATTCGTTAAGACTATAAGAAATAGGAACAGGAGTGGGAGCAGAGCCCTTGTGGGTAGGAAAGGTTGATTCTTGTTCATAAGAGGAATCAAGAGTTTCTGGGAAAGGGCAAGAAAGAGGAGTGTCAGATCTGCCATGATCCAATTGAAGCAGGTTCAAAAGACTGAATAACTGAGTCTTGATCCTATTTTCCATGTTTCTGTGAAACTGCTTGTGTGTGTTCCTGCTTGTTTTTCACATCCTTTGTCTTTTACCAGGACCTGATGCTTGTTTGTTTGGCTGGCTGTCCTCCAGAGAAGGAAAGAGAGAAAACAAAAATGCCCCATCGCTCTGTCCAATCACAACTGTTAACAAACTTAAAGAAAAATATAACATTCAAAAATACAGAGTTAGACTCACAAAACTATTCTCAATTTCAATGGGCAGAGCCAAAGCCATGACACCTTATGTGACCTCTTCCATAAAGAATTCTATTTTACACTTTCTGACTTCTCTTCTCAAAACATCTTCATGTCCTTTCTTCATGCACCCCGCGTGGCCTTAGTTTCTCCAATTAGTAAAGTTTCAGCTATCCTGTAGCACTCATGTCTTCTTGCAGTCTGAACTATTTGCAGTTTGGAGTCTCCTGTCCTCCCAGTGCTGCCTGTCCACTTGGTGTCTTCTGGCCTGAGAGCACTTTCAGATTCTTTGAGTCTCACCCACATCAGCCTGGAACATTCTCTGTCCCACTTACGGGTGGTAAATTACTCACCCAAATCCAGCTCTGGTACTAATGGCCCACTGACCATGACACGTACTGTTGTCATTCAAACTGAGGAACCATCAAGAGACTTATTGCTTATTTCTGTATAAAACAGAGTCACAGTCATCCCGGAGAATGATAACGCTGCTCTCTCGCTACTGAGGTGATGACCCGTGATGCTTTTAACTTGAATATCATCATGCCTCAGGTGAGGAGTGAGCTTGAAAAGGCTGAACTATCATGAAACCTCAGTCAGAATTAGAATCCCTACTGTGTGGAAACAGGCCCTTCAGCCCAACAAATCCACACTGATCCTCCGAAGATTATCCCACCTGGACTCATTCCCCTACATTTACTCCTGACTCATGCACCTAACCTATACATCCCTGAACACTATGGGCAATTTCACATGGCTAATTCACCTGACCTGTACATCTTTGGATTGTGGGAGGAAACCAGAGCACCCAGAAGAAACCCACACAGACATGGTGAGAATGTGCAAACTCCACACAAGCAGTCACCCGAGTCTGGAATCGAACCCAGGTCCCTGCTGCTGTGAGGCAGCAGTGCTAACCACTGAGCCATCGTGTCACCCCTGGGGATTGAACCCAGCCACGCTGTTGGTGTTGTTTTGCATTGCAAACCAGCCTTCCATGTGTTCATAGTGAGATACACAGCTCTTTTAACCCTTTCAACTTTAACCTTTCCATGTGCCGCCAAGAGCTACTGGTGAGTTGTAAGGCCAGCAATTTTGCAGCACCACCACTCCCAGTGGCCCTTACTGGAACTGTACCTGGAGGATGAAGATGCTTTTGATGACCTCTGGGCACCAGGGCTGATCATTCAGGGGGGAGTGGGGCGTGGTCGCTGAGAGGGAATGGCACTGTTACCACATGGGCTATTTTGCCTTGCAACATTGTGAGAGTAAAGGGCAATTTAATATTGTCAGTTAAACGAGGACACTAATCTTATTTTCTTTGATTTTAAACAGCCTGTTTAGGGTTGTTATGACAAACCTCTGAAGCAGGTGGAACTTGAACCAGGACCTACTGGCTCAAAGGTAGGGCCACTACTGCTCCACCACAAGAACAACACTATCAATTTATCTAAGTTTAAGCCACTAGCCTCAACATAAAACATCAATGTTGAATTCTCGTGGCCTGTCAAGCAGCCTTTGTAATATTTGCCATATATTCAATTCAATAAATGCATGCTGTAATTTGTCAAACACCAAGGACCGGGTTGTGTAATGCTTATAGTAATGAAGTGAAAATCCTAACAGGCTGCATTAATCATTATTAAGTCAGAAAATCAAAGGGGCAAGCGTTCTTTAAATCTTGCAAAGTTACACCATCAAGGCCCTTTCTATTTCTGTTTACTGAAAAAAAGGTTGGGGCTGGATATTATCTCTCCTGCCCTCAGGAGAGCCTTGGGTATTTTGCAGTAAATGTATTACTTTGAAATCATTGTCATGGAGGTTGGCCAGTGACCTTATTGCACTTTATAAAATCATGAGGGGCTTGGAAAGGGTGAATAGTTAAGGTCTTTTCCCCAGGGTAGGAAAATACAAAACAAGAGGGCTTAAAGTGAGAGGGGGAAGATTTTAAAGGGACCTGAGAGACAACTTCTCCATGCAGAGAGTGGTGCTTGTATGGAATGAGCTGCAAGGGAAGTGGTACATTACAGCATTTAGAAGGCTAGGTATATGAATAGGGAAGGTTTGGAGGGATATGGGCTAAATGTTGGCAAATGGGACTAGATTAGGTTAGGATATTTGGTCAGCATGGACGAGTTGGACTGAAGGGTCTGTTTCTGTGTTGTTCTGAACTCCATGACTCTATGATTGTGATGTGGACCTCAGGGTCTGATTTTATAGCCAAAGTGACAAAGTGGTAGCATTCACAAAGGATTGCATAGAGGAATACAAATGTTCTGGGGTTTTTTGGCTCCAGTGAGAGTCATTGCAGAGAGGTGCAATGGCGGACATATCTGCATGGTCTGGCACTATGGTGCATTGCCAGCAAGATCACACCCCCTAATGAGCCCAGGAGCCGAGGACACTTCAGTACAGGTCAGTTTTCAGAGTGAAAGAAGCTGAGTGCCTCATTATAATGCAAAAAGCTTTGGAACAATTTTCCAATGAGTCAGACAACCCAGATATTTATAGCATTGCAATTTAATTTGCTGCAGAAAATATTCTTCAAACCTGCTGCAGAATCATACGTTACAATTATCCAGACGTTTTCTGAAATTTAAGATACTCATTTACATTTTTTAAAATGTGTAAATTGATTGTAACAGGGTACTCAGTATTGCAGTGGAGGTTTATTGATAGTCTAAAAACTTCTTTAAACAGAAGACACTGCCATAATTACAGCTAGCAGAATTTAACGCTTCATTAAGTATTTAGACATCATGCCTTGGTGACGTGGTTGGCATTTTTCCTGATCTGCAGCAGGTCATTAATTGCATCCTTAAGACTGAAATGGAATCTCTTCTACCATTGTTTGAGCCAATTTTGTAAAAGAGCACAGAAACAGAATTATCATTAACTGAGTAATCTGGGAATAAATCAGCCCATGGAGTGACAGAAACAATTGCTAAACAAAAGAAAATAGAAACGTTTCAACATTTCAACTATACTAACTTACATCCTAGCTATAAAACGTGAATATGTGGTTTACTTCCCATGTACTCTCTCACCTTTGTTCTTTCTCTAGTCAGGCCCCAAACAATCATCCCACCATCCATTTGTAGCCAAAAAAGAACTGGACCTTGATCCAGTTGTATCATGAGATTTAAAAACTTGGAAACTCTAAAGAAGCTCAGGGGAAACAGAGAGTTAGAATCATAAAGTCATACAGCATAGAAACAGACCCTTCAGTTCACCATGTCTATGCTGATTAAGGAACACCAATCTAATCCTATTTACCTGCACTTGGTCCATAGCCTATTATGCCCTACCATCTTAGATATCCACTCAGATATTTATAGAGTCATAGATCATCTGGCATGGAAACAGACCCTTCAGCCCACCATGTCAATGCTGACTAAGAAACACCAAACTAATTTTATTTACCTGCATTTGGTCCATAGTCTATTATGCCCTAGCATCTTAGATATCCACTCAGATGTTAAGAGAGTCATAGACTCTTAGAGTCATACAGCATGGAAACAGACCATTCGGTCCAACCAATCCATGCCGAACATACTCTCACCTGTCTACATTTGGCCCATATCCTTCCAAGTATTTCTTATTCATGTACTTATCCAAATATCTTTTGTATGTTGAAACTGCATCTGCACCATGACTTCCCTGGAAATTCATTCCACACATGAACCACTCAATGTGTAAAAACGTTGACCCTCATGTCTTTTTTAAATCTTACTACTCTCACCTTAAAAATATGCCCCCCTTGTCTTGAAATTCCCCACTCTAGGGAAAAAATTCCTCTTATTCATCTTACCTCTTAGGATTTTATAAACCTTATCCCTTAACATCTTACGCTCCAGTGAAAAATGACCCAGCCTCTCCTTATAACTCAAACCTTCCATTCCTGGCAACATCCTCATAGAGTTTTTCTGAATTGTCCCCAGCTTAATAAAATCCTTTCTAAAACAAAGTTACCAGAACTAGGCACAATACCACCCCCCCCCCCCCCATAAAACCTCACCAACATCCTGTACAACTTCAGTATAACATCCCATCTCCTATACTCAAAAGAGTGAGTAATGGAGGCAAGCGACCTAAATACCTGCTTAAGCATCCTATCTACCAGTGATGAAATTTTTAAAGAATGATGTCCCTAAACCTCTATATCTCTCTATTCTACAGCGCTATCCAGGGCCCTTCCATTAACTGTATGAGTCCTGCCTTTGTTGGTTTTACTAAAATACAATACCTCACATTTATCCAAATTAAACTCCTCTGCCATTCCTCAGTCCATTGACCCAATTAATCAAGATCATTTTGTACTCTTAGATAATCTTCTTCACTGTCCACAGTGCCACTAACTTTGTTGTCATCTGCAAAATTACTAACCACGCCTTCTAAATTCTCATTCAAATTATTTATGTAAGTGACAAACAAAAGTGGACCCAGCACCAATTCCTGCAGCTGATCGATCTCAGATTGTAGCCTGAGACCAGCCCCCTCACTGTCAATGCCTCCAATTTTTGTGTTCCCTGATTAACTCTTCCACATTCACATCTAAGTCTTTAATGTACCAAACAGCAACGGTTCCAGCATGAACACTTGTCAAAGGCCTTACTGAAGTCCACATTGACAACACCACCCTCATCAATATATTTAGTCAAAAACTCAATTAAATTAGCAGACAGGAACTTCCTCTAACAAATTTGTGCTGACTATCCCTGCCTTTCCAAGTATTGATTCATCCTGTCCCTCAGAATGTTTTCAACCACTAATGTTAGACTAACAGGTATGTGATTGCCTAGCCTACCCCTGCTGCCCTTCTTGAACAAAGGAACCACATTAGCTACCCTCCAGTCACCTGGCACTTGACCTGTCATCAGCAAAGTATTAAGTATCTCTAGTAAAAAGTGAGGTCTGCAGATGCTGGAAATGTGTTGTTGGTTAAAGCGCAGCAGGTCAGGCAGCATTCAAGGAACAGGAAATTCGACGGTTCGGGCACAAGCCCTTCATCAGGAATGGAGATCTCTAAATATCTCTACTTAGGCCTGAGAAATCTCCTCCCTTGGGCTCATAACAGCCTGTGTACATTTCATCAGGCCCTGGCGATTTATGGAGCTTTATGCATCTATTACCTCCTCATTAATTTTAACATGTTCTAGAATGTCATTATCTCAGTTGAAATCATTGGCTACAATGTCTTTCCCCACTATGCATACAGATTGAGAAGTATTCATTTGAGAACTCACTCATGCCCACTGGATCCATGTAGAGCTTGCTCCTTTGGTCCCTTGGGGTGATTGTCCACAGATACTCAAAAGTGGCTGAGAGGAAGGTTGCGAGTGCGCTTGAGGAACTGCAGAGGAAATTCACCAGGATATTATCTGGGATAGAACATTTCAGTTTTGAAGAGAGGCTGGAAAAGCTTACATCATTTCCTATGGAGCAAAGAAACTTGAGGTGGGACCTGACTGAGTTGTGCAAGGTTATAATACTGATGAAGGGCTTTTGCCCGAAACGTCGATTTCACTGCTCATTGGATGCTGCCTGAACTGCTGTGCTCTTCCAACACCACTAATCCAGAATCTGGTTTCCAACATCTGTAGTCATTGTTTTTATCCAAGGTTATAATATGCCAAACAGAAAGCAGCTGTTCTCCTTAGGTGAACGGTCAAGAACAAAGGGCACAATTTTAAAGAGAAAGGCAGGAGATTTAGAGGGGATTTGACTGGGGTCAGAAATGCCCTCCCTGGGAGGCGATTTGAGATGGGAAATCTCACAACTTTTAAAAGTAATTGGATGAGCACTGGAAGTGCCATAACATTCAAGGCTATGGACCTAATGTAGAAAAATGGGTTGGTGCCGATAGTAGTGCATTTTTGGTGGTACAGACTAGATAGGCTGAAGGGCCTTTTCTGTACTGTTGAGCCTCTGATCCAATAAGAAATGAAACAGGGATTCTTTGTTGCACTGGCATTAGGCCTTTACAAACATGAATCTTTCTCTCAAGGTCATGCCCAATCACTGTGAATCCCACATGGAACAGCAAATTGGACAAACCAATCATGAACTTACACTCTGACTATAACTGAGGCCTTTTGATCATGGGTGGGAATGATCTGTAGGAAACACATACAGACGTTCCTGAGTACAAAGCTGTACTCAGTCCTGTTACTGTCAGTATAATTGCAGTGATGTCTAGCGGTCTCTTGCTGTTCAGGGATCATGTGCTGAGATGAAAATACTTCCTTGCTTTGGTGAATTTTGTCAGCTTCAGCCATGCCCCCTTTTATCCGGATAAGCATAGGTTCCCTCTTGCAATCAGTGTTTAAATGACTGTCTGACCCTGTAGCAGATATGGAATCAAAACTGAGCAAGTTCAGCAATCCACTTGTTGCTCTAAGTATGGTGGATGTGTGGAAGTAGCTGAGTGTGTTATCGTCTGTAAACACTTGAAATGCTGCATCATCTCATGTGCTTTACCCAACTCCAACAATCTGTTCAAATCCACTAAGGAAGCCTGTTTCCACCTGCCTCACAACTCACAAATATGGAAATTTACAATTGTCCCCACATTCAAATAATTGCTATAGCTTGATAACAGCTGAGCCCAAGTGCTGATCCTTGCGATGTTCCACTAGTCACAGTTGCCAACCTGACAATAACCCACTTATCCTTAGCGCAGCTTTCTGTCCAAATTCTGCAGTCCTCAATGCATTACAGGTTATCACTTCCAATCCCTCGCAATTTCATGGTGGATACTGACCTCTTGTATAGAACTTCACTAAAAGCCTTCTGAAATTTCAAATGCCCTACATCTGCTCACTCCCCTTTATTGACTCTGCTGGCATCCTCCTCAAAAATCTCCATCAGCTTTGTCAAACCTGATTTCCCCTTTGTAAATCCATGACAACTTTGTCCAGTTGTTTTCTAAACACCTCGTCACTACATCCTATCTTGTTAATCAACGCCACTTTCTTGCACTATTCCCATACCTCTCCATGTTTTTAATATATATTAGTTTACTAATCTCAGCATCAAACATTCTCAATGAATGAAAGGCATCTGGATAGGTACGTGAATAGAATGTGTTTAGAGGGATATGGGCCAAGTGCTGGCAAATGGGACAGGCATTTAGGAAATCTGGTCAGCATGGACAAGTTGGACGGAGGGGTCTGTTTCCGTGCTGAACATCTCTATGACACTATGATCCTGAACCTCCACAATCCACTGTGGCTGAAGATTCCAAAAGCTCTCCCTAACCTTTGCCCCCTACATCACTCTGAGAGAAGAATGAAAGGGTAAACATGTAAAATATAGATGACACCGAGAGCACAGTGCTGGATTTGGATATATGATGAATAATCATGATTTAATGAGATGAATTAACAAACCATAATCATCAGATGAGAGCAGATTCAATCATAAGGAGTAACTGTTCAAACTTTTCCCTTGGACACAGGAATAAAATGAAGTGAACATTATCCAAATCTGGTATAATGCTTTGAATATTGAAATGAGGTGTTTGAGCAAGTGCAGAGACCATTCAGGCTCCACAGCCCAGGTCTAAATAAGTCTGCAAGAAAATCAGACTCACTGGCAGAGAATCAGCCTGAATTGTTGAATTGCTGGCCCCTCCCGACTTAGAGAGCAGCCCAACAAGACCATCAGAAGTTATTGCCTCCAGAGCCTTCCGGACAGCACCAGAATGTTCACTTTTCAAAAGAGGAATCAGGCTACAGTGCCATTGAATCACTTCCTGGTTGAGGTGCTTCCTTCAATCAGGGGAATGCCTTTACCCAGAGAGGACTTAGAAAATGGCCAAGTAGAACTGGGTGTCATGAGGAATACTTGAGCCACGAAAGGGGAAGCTCGATCAATACACAGGGAAATATGAATAGAAGGACCTATTGATGGGGGTTAGATGAAGAAAAGTGTATGAAACATAAATACACACTTATTAGGCTCAATACAAAGTATCTGCAGATGACTAAAGAAATTGAGGCTTTGGTTAAGAAAAAGAAGGAAGCATATGTAAGGTAGATCGAGTGAATCCTTAGAAGAGCGTAAAGGCAGTAGGAGTACACTTAAGAGGGAAATCAGGAGGGCAAAAAGGGGACATGAGATAGCTTTGGCAAATAGAGTTAAGGAGAATCCAAAACGCTTTTACACATACATTAAGGACAAAAGGATAACTAGGGAGAGAATAGGGCCCCTCAAAGATCAGCAAGGCAGCATTTGAATGGAGCCACAGAAAATGGGGGAGACATTAAACGAGTATTTTGCATCAGTATTTACTGTGGAAAAGGATATGAAAGACAGAAAGTAGTGAAATAGATGGTGACATCTTGCAAAATGTCCAGATTACAGAGGAGGAAGTGCTGGATGTCTTGAAAGGTGAATAAATTCCCAGGACCTGATCAGGTATACCCAAGAACTCTGTGGGAAGCTAGGGAAGTGATTGCTGGGCCTCTTGCTGAGATATTTGTATTATCAATAGTCACAGGTGAGGTGCTGGAAGACTGGAGGTTGGCTAACATGGTGCCACTCTTTAAGAAAGGTAGTAAGGACAAGCCAGGGAACTATAAACCAGTGAGCCTGAGGACAGTGGTGGGCAAGTTGTTGGATGGAATCTTGAAGGACAGGATATACATGTATTTGGAAAAGGCAAGGAGTAATTAGGGATAGTCTTCGTGGCTTTGTGAGAAATCATGTCTCGCAAACTTGATTGAGTTTTTTGAAGAAGTAACAAAGAGGATTGACGAGGGCAGAGCAGTAGATGTGATCTTTATGGGCTTCAGGAAGGTGTTCGACAAGGTTCCCCATGGAAGACCTGTTAGCAAGGTTGGATCTCAAGCAATAAAGGGAGAACTACCCATAGGTAGAAGACAGAGGGTGGGGTGGAGGATTGTTTTTCAGACTGGAGGCCTGTGACCAGTGGAGTGCCACAAGGATCGGTGCTGGGTCCTCTACTTTTTGTCATTTACATAGAAAATAGAACATTAAAGTGCAGTACAGGCCCTTCGGCCCTCAGTGTTGCACCGACCTGTCATACCAATCTGAAGCCCATCTAACCTACACTATTCCATGTACGTCCATATACTTGTCCAATAACGACTTAAATGTACTTAAAGTTGGCAAATCTACTACCGTTGCAGGCAAAGCATTCCATACCCTTACTACTCTCTGAGTAAAGAAACTACCTCTGACATCTGTCCTATATCTATCACCCCTCAATTTAAAGCTATGCCCCCTTGTGCACACCATCACCATACTTGGAAAAAGGCTCTCCCTGTCTACCCTATCTAACCATCTGATTATCTTATATGTTTCTATTAAGTCACCTCTCAAGCTTCTTCTCTCTAATGAAAATAGCCTCAAGTCTCTCAGCCTTTCCTCCTAAGGCCTTCCCTCCATACCAGGCAACATCCTAGTAAATCTCCTCTACACCCTTTCCAAAGCTTCCACATCCTTCTTATAATGCGGTGACCAGAACTGTAGACAATACTCCAAGTGCGGCCACACTAGAGTTTTGTACAGCTGTAGCATAACCTCATGGTTCTGGAACTCGATCCCTCTATTAATAAAAGCTAAAACATGTATGCCTTCTTAACAACCCTGTCAACCTGGGTGGCAACTTTAAAGGATCTGTGTACCTGGACACAGAGATCTCTCTGCTCATCTACACTACCAAGAATCTTACCATTAGTCCTGTACTTTGCATTCCGGTTACTCCAACCAAAGTGAATCACTGCATTAAACTCCATTTTCCACCTCTCAGCCCAGCTCTGCAGCTTATCTATGTCTCTCTGTAACCTACAACATCCCTTGTCACTATCCACTACACAACCGACGTCAGTGTCGTCTACAAAGTTACTAATCCACCCTTCTACGCCCTCATCCAGGTCGTTTATAAAAACGATGAACAGCAGTGGACCCAACACCGACCCTTGCGTAACACCACTAGTAACTGGACTCCAGGATGAACATTTCCCATCAACCACCACCCTCTATCTTCTTTCAGCAAGCCAATTACTGATCCAAACTGCTATATCTCCCACAATCCCATTCCTCCGCATTTTGTACAATAGCCTACTGTGGGGAACCTTATCGAAGACCTTGCTGAAATTCATATACACCACATCAACCGGTTTACACTCATCTATCTGTTTGGTCACCTTCTCAAAGAATTATTTGGATGCAAGCATAAGAGGTACAGTTAGTAAGTTTGCAAATGACACCGAAATTAGAGGTATAGTGGACAGCGAAGACGGTTACCTCAGAATACAAAAGGATCCTGATCAGCTGAACCAATGGGCTGACAAGTGGAAGATGAAGTTTAATTCAGATAAATGCGAGATGCTGAATTTTGGGAAAGCAAATCTTAGCAGCACTTATACGTTAAATGGAAAGGTCCTAGAGAGTGTTGCTGAACAAAGAGACCTTGGAGTGTAGGTTCATTGCTCCTTGAAATTGGAGTCGCATTAGACTCCTCACTCACATCCACGCTGCATTAGACTCCCCATTCACATCCATGCTGGAATAGACTCATCATTCACATCCACACTACGTTAGACTCTCCATTCACGTCCTTGCTCTATTAGACTCCTTACTCACACCCAGGCTGTATTAGACTCTCCATTCACACCCACGCTGCATTAGACTCCCCATTCACACCCACACTGTTTTAGACTCCTCATTCACATCCACGCTGCATTAGGCTCCTCTTTCACATCCACTCTGTATTAGAGACCCCATTCACATACAGGCTGCATTAGACCACCCCTTTCACATCCACGCCGCATTAGACTCATCATTCACATCCACACTGCATAAGGCTCCCCATTCACATCTCCAATGCAATATACTCCCCATTCACATCCACACTACATTAGACTCCTCATTCACATCAACGCTGCATTATTCTCCACATTCACATCCACGCTGCATAAGGCTCCCCATTCACATCCACACTGCGTTAGTCTCCTCATTCACATCCACGCTGTATTAGACTCATTATTCACATCCACATTGCATTCAATTCCTCAATCACATCCACACTGCATTAGAGTCCCCATTCCCATCTACGCTGCATTAGATTCCTCATTCACATCCACGCTGTATTAGACTCATTATTCACATCCACATTGCATTCAATTCCTCAATCACATCCACACTGCAATAAACTGCCCATTCACATCCGCACTGTATTAGAGTCCCCATTCACATCTACGCTACATGAGACGCCCCATTCACTTCCACATTGTATTAGACTCCCCATTCACATCCACGCAGTATTAGACTCATCATTCACATCCACACTGTATTAGTCTCCTCATTCACATCCATGCTGTATTAGACTCATTATTCATATCCACATTACATTCGATTCCTCAATCACCTCCAGACTGCATGAGAGTCCCCATTCACACCTACGCTGCATTAGATTCCTCATTCACATCCACGCGACATTAGACTCCCCATTCACATCCACACTGCAATATACTCCCCATTCACATCCACGCTACATTAGACTCCCCATTCACATCCACACTGCATTAGACTCCTCATTCACATCCACGCTGTATTAGACTCCTCATTCACATCCACACTGTATTAGACTCCTCATTCACATCCACACTGCAATATACTCCCCATTCACATCCACACTACATTAGACTCCTCATTCACATCCACGCTGTATTTGACACATTATTCGCATCCACCTTACAATTGACCCCGAATTCGCATACACGCAGCATTAGACTCCTCATTCCTATCCATGCTGCTTTAGACTCTCCATTCACATCCTCGCTGTATTAGATCCTAATTCACATCCACGCTGCGTTAGACTCCCCAATCACACCAAAGCTGCATTAGACGCCTTATTCACATCCACGCTGTATTCGACTCCCATTCACATTTACGTTTTATTAGACTCATTATTCACATCCACTCTGCAATATAGAACATAGAAAAATACAGCGCAGTACAGGCCCTTCGGCCCTCAATGTTGCGCCGATCCAAGCCCACCTAACCTACACTAGCCCACTTTCCTCCATATGCCTATCCAATGCCCGTTTAAATGCCCATAAAGAGGGAGAGTCCACCACTGTTACTGGCAGGGCATTCCATGAACTCACAACTCGTTGAGTAAAGAATCTACCCCTAACATCAGTCCTATACCTACCACCCCTTAGTTTAAAGCTATGCCCCCTCATAATAGCTGACTCCATACATGGAAAAAGGTTCTCATGGTCAACCCTATCTAAAACCCTAATCATCTTGTACACCTCTATCAAGTCACCCATAAACCTTCTTTTCTCCAATGAAAACAGCCCCAAGTGCCTCAGCCTTTCCTCATATGATCTTCCTACCATACCAGGCAATATCCTGGTAAACCTCCTCTGCACTTGATCCATGCCTCCATATCCTTCCTATAGTATGGCTACCAAAACTGCACACAATACTCCAGATGCGGCTGCACCAGAGTCTTATACAACTGCAACATTACCTCAGGACTCCGGAACTCAATTTCTTTACCAATAAAAGCCAGTACGCCATATGCCTTCTTCACAGCACTATTTACCTGGGTGGCAACTTTCAGAGATCTGTGTTCATGGACACCAAGATCCCTCTGCTCATCCACACTACCAAGCATCCGACCACTAGCCCAGTACTCTATCTTCTTGTTACTCTTACCAAAGTGAATCACTTCACACTTAGCTACATTGAACTCCATTTGCCACCTTTCTGCCCAGCTCTGCAGCTTATCTATATCCTGCTGTAACCTGCCACATCCTTCCTCACTGTCAACAACTCCACCGACTTTTGTATCATCCGCAAACTTGCTCACCCAACCTTCTAGCTCCTCCTCCAGGTCATTTATAAAAATGACAAACAGCAATGGCCCCAAAACAGATCCTTGCGGAACACCACTGGTAACTGCACTCCAAGATGAACCTTTACCATCCATTACTACCCTCTGTCTTCTTCCAGTCAGCTAATTCCTAATCCAAACCTCCAACTCACCCTCAATGCCATACCTCCGCATTTTTTGCAGTAGCCTACCATGGGGAACCTTATCAAACACCTTATTTAAATCCATATACACCACATCTACCGCTTTACCCTCATCCACCTCCTTAGTCACCTTCTCAAAGAATTCAATAAGGTTTGTGAGGCATGACCTGCCCTTCACAAACCATGCTGACTATCCTTGATCACATTATTCCTATCCAGATGTTCATAAATCCTATCCCTTACAATTCTCTCTAAGACTTTGCCCACAACAGAGGTAGGACTCACCGGCCTATAGTTACTAGGGTTATCCCTACTCCCCTTCTTGAACAAGGGAACCACATTTGCTATCCTCCAGTCTTCTGGCACTATTCCTGTAGACAACGAGGACATAAAAATCAAGGCCAATGGCTCTGCAATCTCCTCCCTTGCTTCCCAGAGAATCCTAGGATAAATGCCATTAGGCCCAGGGGACTTATCTATATTCACCCTTTCCAGAATTTCCAACTCCTCTTCCCTACATATCGCAAAGCCATCCATTCTGATTAATTGTGACTCAATATTCACATCGGCAACAATGTCCTGTTCCTGAGTGAATACTGACGAAAAGTATTCATTCAGTGTCTCCCCAATCTCTTCAGCCTCCACACTCAACTTTCCACTACTATCCTTGACTGGACCTATTCCTACCCTAGTCATTCTTTTATTCCTGACATACCTATAGAAAGCCTTTGTGTTTTCCCGAATCCTATCAATCAAGGACTTTTCATGTCCCCTCCTTGCTGCTCTTAGCTTTCTCTTTAGATCCTTTCTGGCTACCTTATAACTCTCAATCGCCCCAACTGAACCTTCACGCCTCATCTTTACATAGGCCACCTTCTTCCCTTTAACAAGGGATTCCAATTCCTTACTAAACCACGGCTCCCTCACACGACCCTTTCCTCCCTGCCTGACAGGTACATACTTATCAAGGACAAATATACTCCCCATTCACATCCACACTGTATTAGATTGCCCATTCACATCCACGATATGTTGGACTCCTCATTCATATCCACGCTGCATTAGATTCTTCATTCACATCCACGTTGCGTTAGTCTCCCAATTCTGTTCCACAGTATATTAGACTCATCATTCAGATCCACACTCTATTAGATTCATTATTCACATCCACGTTGCATTAGTCTCCCAATTCTGTTCCATGGTGTATTAGACTCATCATTCAGATCCACACTCTATTAGACTCATTATTCACATCCACGTTGCATTAGTCTCCCAATTCTGTTCCACGGTATATTAGACTCATCATTCAGATCCACACTCTATTAGACTCATTATTCGCTTCCGCGTTGCATTAGTCTCCCAATTCTGTTCCATGGTGCATTAGACTCGTCATTCAGATCCACCCTCTATTAGACTCATTATTCGCTTCCACGCTGAATTAGACTCCCCTTTCATCTCCATGCTATATTAGACTCCCCATTCAGATCCACAGTGCCTTAGACACCCCACTCATATCCACGCTACATTAGACTCCCCATTCACTTCCACGCTGTATTTAGTCTCCCCAATCACACACATGCTGCATTAGACTCCCTACTCACATCCACGCTGCATTAGACTCCCAATTCACATCCACGCTGCATTAGACTCACCATTCACATTTATACTACATTGGACTCCCCAGTCACATCCACACTGCATTAGACTCCCCATTCACATCCACACTGCATTAGACTCCCCATTCACATCCACACTGCATTAGACTCCCCATTCACATCCACGTTGCATTAGACTCCCCTTTCACATCCACGCTGTATTGGACTCCCCTTTCACATACACGCTGTAATGGTCTCCCAATTCACAACCACGCTGTAAACTCCCCATTTACATCCACACTGCATTAAACTTCCCAGTCACATCCATGCTGCTTTAGACTCCCCATTCATATCCACGCTTCATTAGACTCCGCATTTCCATCCAAGCTATATTTGACTCCCCATTCACATCCACGCTGCATTAGACTCCTCATTCACATTCACGCTGCCATAGATTCCTCATTCACATCCATGCAATATTATACTTCTCATCCAAATCCACGCTGCATTAGACACCTCATTCACATCCACCCTGCATTAGACTCCTCACTCACATTCACGCTGTATTAGACTCCTCACTCACATTCACGCTGTATTAGAGACCCCATTCACATTCACACTGCATTGGAGTCCTCATTCACATCTACACTGCAGTACACACTTCATTCACATCCACGCTGTATTAGACTCCTCATTCACATCCACGCTGCTTTGGACTCCCCATTCACATCCACAATGTATTAGACTCCCCATTCACATCCTCCTTGCAATAAACTCCCCATTCACATCCACTCTGTATTGGACTCTCCATTCACATCCACGCTGCATTAGACTCCCCATTCATGTCCGCACTGCCTTTTTCAGTTGGCAACAAGGACTTCCTTTTGACAATAATGGATTCCTAATCATTCATTCTTTGCGCATGAATCTTTAATAACCTCCATGGTTCAATATTTGATTAGATGATTGAAATTTAATTTCTAAATGGGTAAGGGCATTTGCTAACTGAACAAGTCCATGGTTGCCATAATTGCTCTTTACTTATTTTACATTCACTTTGTGAGAGACACTGATGCAGTAATGTTCATACCCTGTGGAGTCCAGCTCAAATCCCAACCTGGCAGATGTTGAAATATCAAATCAGAATAAAATTACTTTAAAGACTGCATTTTATGTTTTGTTTTAGCTCAGTGTAAATTGCGTGTTTTGGAGGGATTATCACCAGGAAACATTGTGGGTTTTGCCAGCACGTCTTACCAAACCCCACTCATTAATTGCCTGTTTCAATCTTATGATGCCCCTCTTTGCCTGATTCTTACTATATGTGGCATTCTCAGACACCTCAGCCATTCAGCTGCTGATAGACCAGCATCCTATGCACCTGTGCCATCTTTGAAATGCTACTGTGCACCTCGACAAGCATTGGAAGTCCAGAGTTGTCTCTCACTGGCAGCATAATTACACGGCAGACAGAAAACTACTCAGCTTGTGGCTCATCATTAGCACGACTGACATTCCCTCGCACGTACAACCCCATTCTCTCACCCTCATTGCTGTTTAACCATCAGGCTGCACAATTTACCTGTTTGTAGCTATGTCCCATCTAAACACTCCCTCAAAGTCATTGCTACTCAGTCCCCAGTACCCAATGGAGACCTGCATTTTGTCATTCTCCATACAAGCAAATAATTGGGCAATCACAAACATATACTATAGCTTGTAAACAGAGAAAATGAACATAAAAGTAATAGAGGCTGCAGGATGCCCCACAGAGCAAACCAAGTGCTGGCATTGTGACCAATGACTGTTTTACCTTCCATCATGGCCAGCTGGACCAAGCTCCCATCGACTGGAGGTGGGTGTCAGTCAGGCCCTGGCTGCCTTGTAGTGCCTGATGGACCTGAGCTCAGTCATGGACAAGGAGAACTTCCTCCTCCTTAATGTTGTTGTCCTTCTTGGAAGATTGCTTCCATTCCCCGGACTCCTCAACATCTATCACATTGCCTGCTCCAATTGTGCAGAGCATAGCACATCTGGGTGAGACAGCACACTCTGTCATGACCAACCAGCGGTAAAATGATTTCGTCTTGGACACTTTGTGAAGGTAGGAATTGTGAAAATGCCAATGTATTATAATTGTACTGCTCTGTTTGCCTACATACTCACCCATAAGCCCCTCACAAACTCTCGGCTTACCAATATTCCATGCTCGTACCCATCCCATCCACCTCCACATAACCTCTCCCAACACCACACACCAATATTTACTTTGTTCCCATGGTCCAATTGCAACAAGAACTCAACACTGGCCTTCAAAGTGTGAACCAGTGAAGGAATATATGAGGCACCAGTTTCACATCCTTAAACACTCCTAAGACAATTTCTACCACAAATTTGTGACTTTGCATGATTGAAATAAAGTTTACTTCCATGCTGTTCCAACTTCAATGAAGAGGCAGTGGCAAATGACAACTGAGAAAGAAACAGCGTTTTTGAACACTAAAATTCTCCCTGCTTATAACAAACCTTTGAAGGCTACAGCCAGTCATTAATTAATTAAAATCTATTAGTCTTGATGCAATCCTCATTAGGATGTCTGGTTCTGTTCGAAATTGTTACCGTGGTAATAGTGATGAGCTGAGGCAACTCATTAACTATTAATGATAAGGGAATACAACAATACTTCAACAAATCCATTGCACCTGGAGGTCAAGAATATCACGCATGAAATTTTGAAGGATGTGAGCATACAAGAAACATAATACTTAAGAAAGGTCAACTTTAAAAAAAAACTTGCCAGAAGTTTATCTTTAATTTACCATTAAGGTAATTCATTATCCTGAGGGATAAACGCATTCTGCAAGCTTGCAATTCACAGGATTATGATAAAGATGTGGACGAGCAAGGCATTTAGTCCACCTTCACTTCCTACAATACATTGTTCAGCTGTATACATATTTTAATAATGCCAGTATATTTTCATCACTGTCCCCTGGATGACCATTTTATCCTCTCAATTCCCTTTCATGTGTAAGGTCTGACTACATTCTGTAAAAAAGAGATTTCTGTCTTGAATTGGATTTTACCTGAAAAGGACACATTGCCAGGATTAGGGAGAGCAAAGATTAATTTAAATAACTAGCACTGATAAAACAGGTTGAAAGGCCATTTTCCTTTGATTCCTGATGAAGAGCTCCAGCCCGAAACATCGATTTTCCTGCTCCTCGGATGCTGCCTGACCTGGTGTGCTTTTCCAGCAACACACTCTCAACTACTTTAAACATTCCTGGATTAGAGTGGTGCTGGAAAAGCACAGCAGTTCAGGCAGCATCCAAGGAGCAGGGAAATTGACGTTTCGTGTTTCCAACATCTGCAGTCATTGTTTTTACCTAGTTTTTACTTACTTCAAACATTCCCCGTCTCACCTTAAAACTATGTCCTTGTGTATTTAATATTTCCACCCTGGGACAGAGACTCTGGTTATCCACCCTATATATATATGTATCATAATGTTATATGCTTCCACCAGGTTGACCCTCAGCCTTCAACATTCCAGCAAGAATAATAAAAGTATGGCCAACCTCTACTTATAGCTATTGTGCTTCATTCCAGGCAACATGCTGGTAAACATTACCTATTACCTAACCCCCAACCCCAACTCTATCCCTAACTCTAACCCTACCACGAATCTTAACCCAAACCTAACCCTGACCTTAACCCAACCCTAACCCAACCTCTAATCCTAACCTTATTGTATCCAATAACAAACATGGGAGTTAAACGACAAGTGTTGGTCAGAGAAAGTGCAAGAGGTCCAATAATATGCAGGCTATCATGATATGCAAAGCTTTACAGCTTTTCTGGAGCAATCTATAGGCCAATGTCAAACTGACAAAACCCACTTTAGTCACAAGACTAGCCATCTTCTTCTTGATCACATTGATATCTGGCAAGGCAGGAAGGAACATTTTCAACAGCACTAAGGCATGAATCCAGAATGGCAGTTAATACCTAATATCTCCTCCTTCACCCTGCAGTGGCATCTATGGTTGAATTGTTGTGAGTCTGGAATCACAAGTTTAAGTCATAAGAGCCAATGGCATTGGAGATAACATGTTGACATAGATAGAGAATTGGTTATTGGGCAGGAAATAGGGAGTAGGGAGAAGGATTTGTTTATTCAGGTTGGTGACCTGTGATCAATGGGCTATCAGTGCTGCGAGCATAACTGTTTACAATTTACATTAATGACTTGGAGGAAGGCAACGAATGTACTGTAACCAAATTTGCAGAAGACACAAAGATAAATGGAAAGGTAGACTCACAAGAGAGAAATGAAGAGTTGACAGAGACATACTAATAAGTTAAGCAACTGAGCAAAACATTGGCACATGGAGTATAATGTGGGAAAATGTGAAGGGAGCAGAAGAAAAATATAGTATTATTTAAATGGAAAAAACTGCAGAAAGTTGCAATACAAAGGGACTTGGGAGTACAAGAGCATGCAACACATAATGGTGTAATGGCATACAGGTGTAATAGTATATAGGTGTAACAGGTAATCAGGAAGTCTAATGGAATTTTGGTCCTTATTTCAAGGGGATTGGATTATAAGAGTAGGGAAGTCTTCCTGCAACTGTACAAGGTGTGACAAGACCATGTCTGGAGTACTGTGAGCAGTGTTAGTCCCCTATTTAAGGAAGGATATAATTTCATTTGAAGCAGTTCAGAGAAGGTCCATTAAGATGATTCTCAGTATGGAGGGATTGTCTCATGAGCAAAGGTTAAACAAGCTGGGACTCTACTCACCAGAGTTTAGAATTTTGAGAGGTGATCTCTTTGAAATATAGAAGATTCTTCAGGGGTCTGTCAGGGTAAATGCTGAGAGGATGTTTCCCCTTATGGGAGAGTCTGGGACAGAGGACATAGTATCTGAATAAATGGGTACCAATTTAAGACTGAAATGAGAAAGTTTTTTTTCTCTGAGGGGATTGTGAGTATTTGGACTGTTGCCACAGAGAGATGTGGCATAGATTCCTTGTGTATATTTAAATTTGAGATAGTTAGATTCTTGATCAGTTGGGATGGGGGGGGGGGGGGGGGCGGGGAGACATGTGCAGATCATGGGTAAGAGGAATAATGTAGAAAAGTGGGTGAGAGATATACAGTCCTAGCAACTAGCAGTGAACATCCAGGGTATGAGAGAGATAGTTTGTCACTGCTGGGTCCTAACTCTTAAATTATAAGGGATTTGGATTAACATAGGCAGAGATGTTCTCACTGTGGCACCAAGTGTCAAATTGCTTCAGGAATCTTATGACTTGAAAATTAGGTTCATTCATCTCTCTCTTTCTCTCTATCCCACTGCCATACACATTAAACCCTCACAGCTGCACTCCCTGATGGTGCTGTCAATTCCAAGTGGGTAACAAATTGTTTGTTCAGGAAAAAGAGACAAGGAAAACATATATAGCAAATTCCAGCATGATCTTCTGTCACTGCCTGATTTTAAAGAGATTCTGAAGGTGATACTCAATCTTCATTACTGTAGTGACTACACTTTAAAAAGTACTTAATTGGCTGTGAAGTATGCTGGGGTATCCTGAAATCATAAATCACACAAGTCACAGCTTCTCCAGCTAGTGGACAAAATGCCGAGGAACATACTTTCAGGGAAACCAAAAGGGAGATGCAGGAACAATGGGGAAGTGATAATGGGTTGTTTTAATTGTACATAGATAATCATAATTCAAAGTTTAAAAAAAAAGCCAGTGCCTCAGCCTTTCTAACTATAGGACTGGAGCATAAGATCACAAAAGGTATCCTTCAGTTATGCAAAATCTTGGTTCAACGCCACTTGGAGTACTGAGAGCAGATATAGGCACCACACCTTAGGAAGGACAAATGGGCCTGAGAGGGAGTACAATATAGGTGTACAGGAATGACTTCAGGAGTTATGTTATGCAAACAGATTATACAAAGTACCCTGTTTTCTAGAATCTAGAAGATTAAGTGGTGATCTAAAAAGTGTTGACAGGAAGAGACAGGTTAGATGAAGATAACTACTTCTGGAGATTCCAGAATTAAAGGATGTTGTTTACAACTTTTAAAAAATGTTATTCATTTTGTGGGATGTGGGTGTTGCTGGGTGGGCCAGCATTTATTTACCCTTGAGAAGGCAGTGGTGAGCTGCCTTCTTCAACCACTGCAGTCCTTTTGTCGTGGGTTGACCCATAATGCCATGAAGGAGGGAATTCCAGGGTTTTGACCTAATGACAGGAAAGGAACAACTTGGAGGAGAAATTGCAGATGGTGGTGTTCCCATGTTTTGCTGCTTTTGTCCTTCTAGATGGAAATGGTCATGAGTTTGGAAGGTGCTGTCTGAGGATCTTTAGTAAAGATTTCATTTCTTGAAGGACAATAGTGAACCAGATGGGTTTTTCTGGCAATGAGTTCATGGTCATCAGCAGATTCTTAATGCCATGTTTTTTTTTCACTGAGTCCAAATTCCACCATCTGCTGTGACAGAATTTGAACCTGGATTCCCAGAACGTTATCTGGATTAATAGTCTAACGATAATACCACTAAGCCAATATCGCCCCTGGAAGGCCCAGAGGATTAAGGGAGGTGTTTGGAAGCATTTTTTGCACAAAGGTTGGTAGAGGTTTGGAACTCTCTTCCACAAACAGATCAGTTGTTAATTTTAAATCTGAAATAAATAAATTTATTAACAAAATTAAAAAGGGCAATGGGCTAAAAGAGGGCATACGGAGTGGGGCCACAGAGCAGCCAGTGATCTCACTTAATGTTGGAACAGGTTGGAGGGGATGAATGGCCTCCTCTTGCTCCCATGTGCCAAAGAGGGAGAAACATTTTTGGAATATGTTCTGGAGAATATCTAGCTCAATGCAGAAGAAGGGCATTGCTGGAGTGAAAGGGCTTAAATGAGTCAAGTGTCAGGAAAGGTTATGCTATTATAATGATGGGATTATCTGTGGATGAAAAGAAAATGACTTGTGAGAAAGATATCTAGAATATCCAGAGCAGTTTAGTGGGGGCATAATGATCTTCTTTCCTTTAATTTTACATGAAAGATCTTCAGGTAAAATTGCAACAAACAGGCTGCCTTTGAGGTAGAGATAGTTTGAATGCAGTTGAGGAACTTTCTCACAGTGGAGGGGAGGAGCTCAAAGCAAACAAAGCCATGATGGTGAAGTAGAGTGTGTCACGGAGCAGTGATAAGAGTGTCTGTGCCAGGTGTCATGTTGGTAATGCAAATGAGAACAATTGGGCGGCACGGTGGCACAGTGGTTAGCACTGCTGCCTCACAGCGCCAGAGACCTGGGTTCAATTCCTGCCTCAACTGTCTGTGTGGAGTTTGCACATTCTCCCCGTGTCTGCGTGAGTTTCCTCCGGGTGCTCCGGTTTCCTCCCACAGTCCAAAGATGTGCAGGCCAGGTGAATTGGCCCATGCTAAATTGCTCGTAGTGTTAGATGTACGGGAATAGGTCTGGGTGGGTTGTAAGTAATCTAATCTAATCACTGTAAGTAATCTAATCATGACTGATTATATAAAGTTCAGAAGTGAAGTGAAAAGGAAATAAGAGAAGTAAAAATACTGTATGACAAAAACCGACAGCCAACTTCAAAGGAACCAATAATGTGTTCTATTGGCCTATATCGAGAGGAAGAGGAGGCATGGAGAGATTAGGGATCAAAATGTGAATTGATCTGTGGAGATGGAGGACATGTTTCTGTTCCAAAATACTTACCTTGCATCTCTCTATGCCAAGGAAGGACGGGATCACAGTAAATGAGCAGTTATGATTGGCTAAAAATGGATAAAGAAGAGGAAATTAGAAAGGCTACCTGTACCAGATTAGATACACCTCAGGATGCTGAGGGAGGTGGGAGTGGAAACTGTAGAATGGTGGCCAGAATCCTAATCATGGAAGTTCACTGAAGTCAAGGACAAAGGGAGAGAGGGAAATATTTGTAAGGTAAGAGAGAAACCAGAAGGGCATGACAAATCAGGAAGGAACAGAAATAGATACTTGGCATGTGGATAACATTGAAAAAAATACCCATTTCAGAATAGACCTAGTTAAATATTACCAATTTGACAACTTCCATTAAATATCTTACATATTCCAAAGCATTTTTAAGGAGCAATTAGGAAACAACTTTTGACATCAGGGCATCTAAGACATATTAAGTTGAGTGCAACACGGTCAGTTTAAAGACAGTCTTTCAGAAAGGCTTGGAATCTAGTGAAGAAATTTGAAGAAGTATCAGAAACCAATAGACAGACTCTTTTAAGAAATCTATCAGAATTGAAATGTCGGACACTTTTCAATCCATCTTTCCAGTTAGGTCATTATTCTATCAGTTTAATGTTTCACAATATGTGGGGCTAGTTAAGTACATTCACCTGTGGAAGGAGAACATGCTAACAATTTAAGTTTTGCATTTCTAAGAAAATAGAGCATTCTTGAGGCTGCATTATTCATGAATCCCTGCTGTGCAAACTGAAATTTGTGCAGAACCATGGAGATGATGCTTAATCTTCATTTTAACATCTTAAAGTGCTGTTTCACACATGAAACTAATAAACCTGACAAATGAATATATTAAACTTTAGAGCAAAAAGGCCCAACATGTAATTGAGACACTGCAGAGTGATTATTAAAGGATTTCATACCAGCTGTTCAATGAAGAATTGATAGGTCCACAAAATGTGCTCATCACTCTGAAGTGTTCCATAAACTGCGATTTAGTCTTAATGATGCGGAAGAATGTTTTGCCACATCATTGGTGTGCCCCCACAGCACAAGCTGGTCAGGTCCAATAGGGCATAGCTGCTCGACTGGGTCTGCAGCAAATAGTCAGAGAGTGATAGAGATGTACAGCACAGAAAGACCCTTCGGTCCAAATAATCTGTGCCGACCAGATATCCTAACCTAGTCTAGTCCTGTTTGCCAGGACCCATATCCCTCTAAACTTTTCCTATTCATATACCCGTCCAGATGCCTTTTAAATGTTGTAATTGTACCAGCCTCCACCAGGTCCTCTGACAGCTCATTCTATACATGCCCTGCCCTCTGCGTGAAAAAGTTGTCCCATAGGCCCTTTTTAAATTTTTCCCCTCTCACCCAAACCTGTGCTCTCTAGTTCTGGACTCCCCCACCTCAGGGAAAAGAGTTGTCTATTTATTCCATCCATGCCTATTATGATTTTATAAACCTCTATAAGGTCACCTCTCAGGCTCCAACACTCCAGGGAAGACAGCTCCAGCCTATTTAGCCTCTCCTGTGGCTCAAACCTGACAACACCCTTGTAAATCTTTAGTGAAACATTTCAAGTTTCGTAACATCTCTCCAATAGGAAGGAGAACAGAATTGCACTCAATATTCCAACAGTGACCTAACCAATGTACTGTACAGCTGCAACATGACCTCCCAACTCCTGTACTCAATATTCTGACCAATAAAGGAGAGTATATCAAACACCTTCTTCACTATCCTATCTATTTGCAACTCCACTGTTCAAGGAACAATGACCCTGCACTCCAAGGTCTCTTTGTTCAGCAACGCTCCTCAAGATCTTACCATTAAGTGTATAAGTCCTACTCTGATTTACCTTTCCAAAATACAGCACCTCACATTTATCTAAATTAAAGTTCATCTGCCACTCCATTTGCAGATGACACCAAAATTGGAGGTGTAGTGGATAGCAGATATATGGGAACACCACCACTTCAAGTTCCCCTCCAAGCCACTCACCACACTGACTTGGAAATGTGTCGTTCCTCCACTGTCATTGGGTCAAAATCTTGGAATTCCTTCCCTAAGGGCATTTTGTAGGTCTACCTGCAACATGTGGACTGCAGCAGTTCAAGAAGGCAGCTTTTCATGACTTTCTCAAAGGTAACAACGATGGGTACTAATGCTGGCCAGCCAGTATCCCATATCCTACAAGTGAGTAAAACAAGACATAACTTGTATACTTCAGATTTTTCACTATTTTAACAAGATTTCTTTCTGAACATTAATATTTTAGATTGTGTTACAAAATATGTTCCAGTATAATATAATAGTCCAGGGGATAGGATATAAGCAGGTCAAGATATCAAGCTTGTTCTACAAGATCTCAAAAGGTTACCAGAAGACTGATTTCAAGACCATTAGATCTCTGTCAGGTAATATCATCAAGGAACCTATGGGGAGAAATAGAGTTGTGACACAATTTACTCAATATTTTAATGAATGAAGGTAAACCAGGCTAAAGAGGCCAAATTCTCGATCAGTGGTGCTGGAAGAGCACAGCAGTTCAGGCAGCATCCAACGAGCAGCGAAATCGACATTTTGGGCAAAAGCCCTTCATCAGGAATAAAGGCAGTGAGCCTAAAAACATGGAGAGATAAGCTAGGGGAGGGTGGGGGTGGGGAGAGAGTAGCATAGAGTACAATAGGTGAGTGGGGGAGGAGATGAAGGTGATAGGTCAGGGAGGAGAGGGCAGAGTGGATAGGTGGAAAAGGAGCTAGGCAGGTCGGACAAGTCCAGAAAAGTCATAGGGACAGTGCTGAGCTGGAAGTTTGAAACTAGGATGAGGTGGGGAAAGGCGAAATGAGGAAGCTGTTGAAGTCCACATTGATGCCCTGGGGTTGAAGTGTTCCGAGGCGGAAGATGAGGCGTTCTTCCTCCAGGTGTCTGGTGGTGAGGGAGCGGTGGTGAAGGAGGCCCAGACCCTCCATGTCCTCGGCAGAGTGGGAGGGGAGTTGAAATGTTGGGCCGTGGGGCAGTTTGGTTGATTGGTGCGGGTATCTCGGAGATGTTCCCTAAAGTGCTCTGCTAGGAGGCGCCCAGTCTCCCCATTGTAGAGGAGACCACATCGGGAGCAACGGATACAATAAATGATATTAGTGGATATGCAGGTAAAACTTTGATGGACGTGGAAGGCTCCTTTAGGGCCTTGGATAGAGGTGAGGGAGGAGGTATGGGCACAGGTTTTACAGTTCCTGCGGTGGCAGGGGAAAGTGCCAGGATGGGAGGGTGGGTCGTAGGGGGACGTGGACCTGACCAGGTAGTCATGGAGGGAACGATCTTTGCGGAGGGCGGAAAGGGGTGGGGAGGGAAATATATCCCTGGTGGTGGGGTCTTTTTGGAGGTGGCGGAAATGTCAGCAGATGATTTGGTTTATGTGAAGGTTTATAGGGTGGAAGGTGAGCACCAGGGGTGTTCTGTCCTTGGTACGGTTGGAGGGGTGGTGTCTGAGGGCGGAAGTGCGGGATGTGGATGAGATGCGTTGGAGGGCATCTTTAACCAGGTGGGAAAGAAAATTGCGGTCTCTAAAGAAGGAGGCCATCTGGTGTGTTCTGTGGTGGAACTAGTCCTCCTGGGAGCAGATACGGCAGAGGCGGAGGAATTGGGAATACGGGATGGCATTTTTGCAAGAGATAGGGTGGGAAGAGGTGTAATCCAGGTAGCTGTGGGAGTCGGTGGGTTTGTAAAAAATGTCAGTGTCAAGTCAGTCGTCATTAATGGAGATGGAGAGGTCCAGGAAGGGGAGGGAGGTGTCAGAGGCCAAATGTCTTACTTCATTTCTACATTTCTAACCATCAACAATCATCAATGTAATGAATGTTATCAGTTGTCAAGTAGAGTTGCAGCCAGTAGTCGTAGTGCATTTGGATTTCCAAAAAGCATTTGATTAGGTGCCACAAAATAGGTTACTGGCCAAGATTAATTCATGGTGTTAATATATTACCAAGGATAGACGATTGGCTAACGAACAAACTAATTTACAGAGTCAAGTGTGCAGTGCCGCAAAGAACATTACTAGACATTTAACTACTTGCAGAGGTCAGGAGTGTCAGGGAATTTTCAGAGAGTGATTAGAGGTAGCAGAAATGACCAGTAGGCTAGTCAAGGCTTTGGCTGAAGTAGTTAGAAGGACAATGTGAATATCTGGGAGTTCAATTCTGGAATTCCCCATGAGTTAGATGAGATCTTATTCTGCCTAACATTTCCTGAGTAACAATCCAGGAAGCACTACAGAATAGTCCAAACCACTGGGTGGAATTTAATAGGGACCTGATGACCTGGGCTACGGTGAGGAATGTGGCAGAATCACAAAAGAATTCCAAGAAAGTCAGGAATAACTAATTTGTATAAACCCCTATTCCCACAGTAAGTTTTGGATTTGTGTTCCCACTCTTCTGCCAATGTGTAGGCATGTTAGCCTGCTGACACGGTTTGGTGCGTTAGAAATGATTGTGTTCTATTGAACAAATTTGTTCTTGAAACTTTGGTGTGTTCTTTTAAATTGGGAGCCTAGTAAATGCTTTGAAGTTTATTTTGCCAAGCAAAGCAAATTTATATCAATATATTCTGAATAAAAGTTGAACTCTGTCAATAAGAACTGGTTTGGTTACTTGGTCAGAAATGAGATTTAAGATTGTAACATTTCTTGCTGCAGTTGTACAGGGCCTTGGTGAGGCCACACCTTGAGTATTATGTGCAGTTTTGGTCTCCTGGTCTGAGGAAGGGCATTCTTGTTCTTGAGGGAGTCCTGCAAAAGTTCACCAGACGTGTTCCCGGGATGGCAGGGCTGACATATGAGGAAAGATTGGATCTACTGGGCTTGCACTCGCTGGAATTTAGAAGAAAGAGGGGGAATCTCATAGATACATATAAAATTGTGATGGGACTGGACAGGTTAGATGCAGGGAGAATGTTCCTGATGTTGGGGAATTCCAGAACTAGGGCTCACAGTCGATGAATAAGGGGAAAGCCATTCAGGGCTGAGATCAGGAAGAATTTCTTCACTCAGAGAGTTGTGAACCTGTGGAATTCTCTCCAACAGGAAGATGTTGGAGACTGATCATTGGATATATTCAAAAGGGAGCTGGAAGTGGCCCTTGCGGCTAAAGGGATCAAGGGGTATGGAGAGAAAGCGGGAATGGGATACTGAGATTGTATGATCAGCATGGTCATATTGAATGGTGATGCAGGCTGGAAGGGCCAAGTGGCCTACTCCTGCATCTATTTTTGATGTTTCTATGTTTCTATTTATGCTTATTTATAAATTTCAAAATTTAAAATGATCTGTCACCCATGTCCAAGTCATCCAATAGGTTCCTTTTAGCAAACGGTACTTTAATGTTTGGTAATTGTTTTTGAAATGATGTTGCAGGTGACATAAAGGGCGGAAGAAAATAGTTATCAAATGGACAGGAGTGAGAAAAAAACAAAAACAGAAATTTCTGGAGAAACTGAGCAGATCAGGCAGTATCTGTGGAGAGAAAGTAAAGTTAATTTTTCAGATCTAATGATTTTTCTTCAGAACTAGACCTGAAGCATTAAGTCTGTTTTCTCTCTCTGCAAATGCTGCCAGACCTGCAGAGTTTTCCCAACAATTTCTATATGTGTTTCTGATTTCCTTCATCTGCCATTCTTTGGGTTTTTTTTGAGGGCTGAGAGAAAAAAAGGGAATGGTGCACTGAGAGGAACTTGAGCAGGAGATCAGAAATGCAGATTTGAGAGAACAGCTGGAAAATGTAGAATGAATAGTGAAAAATAATTGTGAAGACAAGTGATGTGGATAACACAAAAGAGGGAAATAGATATACTAAACAAATTAGCAAGAGCCTGGCAAATGGAATCTAATGTGAGGTTATGCACTTTGACAGAAAGAATAGAGGACCTGAATATAATTTAAATGGAGAATCACTGCAGAAAGTAACAACAAGGATTTGGGAGTCTTTGTGATAACTTGCATAAACCCAGCATATAAATTCAGTGGCTAATAGGGAAGGAAAATGGAACTTTGGCCTTTACTTCAAAGAGAATGGAATATAAAAGTAGGGAAGTCTTCTTCAAACTGTAATGCGTGTGTTAGACTACACCAAGAATACTGTAAATAGTTTTCCTTCTTTTATACAGGAATTGGAGGCAGCTCAGAGAAAGTTCACTCAGTTGATCAAAGGTATGGAAGGATGTTCTTATGAGAGGGTGAGTTGGTTAAGTTTGTTATCGTTAGAGTTTAGAAAAATGAGAGTCAACCTTTATTGAAACATTTAAGATTCTTAAGGTACTTGAAAGAGTTGATGCAGAGAAGTTGAGTCTCCTTGTGTAACATTCTAGGTTCAGGCACAATAATCTCAAAGAAAGGAGTTACCTATTTGGAACAGAAATGAGGAGGAATATTTTCTCCCAGAAGGTGATGTACCTGTGGAATTCTTTACATCGACATCTGTATACAAAGTTAAAAGCCATTCAACATCAGGTTATAGTCCAACAGGTTATTTGGAAACACCAGCTTTCAGAGCACTGCTTCTTCATCAGTGTTCCAAAAATTAGTATTTTCAATTGAATTGAATTGAATTTATTGTCACATGTACCAAGGCACAGTGAAAAACTTTATCTTGCGAGCAATACAGGCAAATTACCAGTTAAGTAGCATAGATAATAAATAATAGGTAAACAGCGGCAAAAACAAAAACACAGGGACAGGCAAATGTTAAAAGTTTGTGAATCCATTCAGTATTCTGTGAGTCCATTCAGTAGTCAGTAGTCTGAGGAAGGGCATTCTTGTTATACTATAACCTGGTGTTGTGTAATTTTTGACTTTTTCCACCCCAGTCCAATACTGGCCTCTCCACATTAAGTATGTTCAAAGCTGCATTTGACCAAGTGTAGCACCAAGGAACAGGAGTTAATGACGACCAACTCTCAACTGGCTAGAGAGTCATCGATCAAAAGGGAAGATAATTGTGGATAGATTCTTGTTAAGTAGAGGAGTGAAAGATTATCTTGTTTTAGCAGGAAGGGGATTTAAGGCTAGAATCAGATCAGTCATGAATTTATAGAATAACAGAGAGGTCTCAAGGGGCTGAATGGTCTGTTCATATGTATGTAACTGGGTTTTGGTATCTTTTTATTTGTAAATTATTCAAAAGTTAAATACCTTGGAATCCTTTATTGCCTTAAAAGTGTGTGAATCATGTTTTCGTTACAATGAGATGGACTTTTATTTATATGTGTGTTTTGTCTGTCTCAGGCATGCTTTTTTATTTTGTTATCAACAATGAAAAGTGAATGATCACAAATTTTCAACTGCACATTTATAAACATGAAACTGCAGCTGACTTGCATAATGAGAATGTTCTATGCATTTCTATGTAAACACTTAGGTGTTAGACTCAATCAAAGCTACTTCTATCATAGAAGGAGGCTATTCTGCCCATTGTCTCCATGCTGTTGTTCTCAAGTTAAAGGTTTCTTATGCGGTAAACCAAGATTTCAAAAATTCTTGGACTATTACTTGGATTAATAGTCTTGAGATAAGACCATTAGGCCGTTGCCTTGCCTTTATAAATTCCAGGAACAAATAAGAACTGTTTTCCCACCTGATGTGTCAAAATTAGGAAAATAAAACAAAAAACAGATCAAGTTTAATTTGGACAAATGCAAGGAATTACATTTTGATTAATCAAACAAGGGTAGGACTTATAGAATTAATGGTAAGGCCATGGGTAGTGTTGTAAAACAGAGAGATCTAGGGGTTCAGGTACGTAATTCTTTGAAAGTGGAATTGCAGGTAGGCAGGGTGGTTAAGAAGACTCTGGATGTACGTTCGTTCTCTGCAAACTTACATCCAGAACCTCAACCTGAGTTACAAATCTTCTTAAAACTGGTTAAGAAGGTGTTTGGGCATAGAACATAGAACATAGAACAATACAGCACAGTACAGGCCCTTCAGCCCACGATGTTGTGCCGAACATTTGTCCTAGCTTAAGCACCTATCCATGTACCTATCCAATTGCCGCTTAAAGGTCACCAATGGGCATGTTTGCCTTCATTGGTCAGAGCATTGAATATATGAGTGAGGATGTCATGTTGAGGCTGTGCAGACATTAGTGATGCTATTTTTAGAATATTGCATACAATTCTGGTCTCCCTTCGAGAGGAAGGATGTCGTTGAACTAGAAAGGATACAGAAAGAAATGTCAGGAATGTTGCTGAGATTGGATGGTTTAAGTTATAAAGAGAGGCTGGATAGGCTGGGACATTTTTCCCTGGAATGTTGGATGCTGAGGGATGACCTTATAGAGATTTATAAAATCATGATGGGCTTAGATAAGGTGAACTGCCAAGGTCTCTTTCCAAGAGAAGGCGAGTCCAAAACTAGATGGCACAGCTTTAAGGTGAAAGGGAAAAGATTTTAAAAAGACATAAGGGGTAACTTTTTCACACAGTGTGGTGCGAGTATGGAATGAGCTGCCAGAGGAAGTGGTAGAAATGAGTATAATTACAAATTTTAAAAGACATTGGGATAGGTAATATAAATGGGAAAGGTATAGAGATATATGGGCCAAATGCAGGCAAATGACAAATAGTCCATTTTAGTATACCTGGTCAGCATGGATGAGTTGGACTGAAAGTTCTGTTTCCACACTATTTGATTCTATGATGCTATGACTGTATATTCCCTCTGGTATCTTTTCTATTGTGACAATCTGTTGCAGTTTATAAAGTAATAATCATAAGGCTGTATGTTTCAATGCTGCCCATTGATGCAGCTTTGTCAGTGGAGAGTCTTCAGTTCTGAGGAAAAACCTAAAGTTAAAAACCTTTTGTCTTGTGTTTCTCTGCATCCCATACCGCCCCCACCCCCCCCACATCCCCCCCCCTCCCCACCCCACCCCCAACCCCCAACCCCGTAAAGAGGAAATGACTGAATGGTTTTCTGTCTGCAGAAGATGCTATTAGCACCTACCTGTGTTTGTTCAGTTAAAAGCACATTAGTAAACGTAAAGGAAGGTCAAACACAAATGAAGCGAACACGAAACAATAAACTAACACTTGCCAACCAAGCAGCTGTCCCGTTTCCACCTTACCTATTTTTGAAAGTTATAGGTTCGGCCTATCTCAGAAAAGCTGACAGAATTTCCGGAAAGTTTGGTTATGACTTAACAGAGACTGTAGTCAGGGTTTAGATCAGAGTTTTTCCTGCTCCTCGGATGCTGCCTGACCTGCTGTGCTTTTCCAGCACCATTCTGATCTAAACTCTGGTTTCCAGCATCTGCAGTCCTCACTTTTGCCTAGAGACTTGTAGTCAACTGAGGTGCTGAAAATTGATCAATTTTGTCAGGTTTTCGTAGGAAAATCTGGCAGATGAACTTGTGATACTATCTGAGCAACGTGCTTTGGGACCAAATAGTCAGTAATATTTATGATTCTTCACTCTGGTATTCCTTTTAAAGAACTAAGTGAAGCAGATAAATGGAATTAATGCCCTTATGTTCTCACTTTGTGTGTGGAAATTATGTAGAATAACTGCAGCATGCTCAGCACATTAGGGTTCCTTGACAAATGATATAAATCCAAACATGGTACTATACAGGGAACAGTCCAGCAAATTCAGTCTTATCACATTCAAAACAACAACAAGAATAACAATAATTTGTTTTTATACATGACTATTCAAAGAAATTGTCCAAAGGGATATAATAAAACAGACACTTGGACCAATTAGTGAAAGACAGAATGAATTTGTTCAAGTCATTTGAGTTTAACTAACTTGATTGAGTTTCTCAATGAACTAACAGAGAGCGTTGATGAAGGTGATTAGAGACTCCTAAAAGGCTTTTGATTAAAGGTGATAGGTCAGAGAAGAGGGTGGAGTGGATAGGTGGGAAGGGAGATTGGCAGGTAGGACAGGTCATGAGGACAGTGCTGAGCTGGAAGGTTGGAACTGGGGTAAGGTGGGGTAGGGGAAATGAGGAAACTGGTGAAGTCCACATTGATGCCCTGGGGTTGAAATGTTCTGAGGCGGAAGATGAGGCATTCTTCCTCCAGGTGTTGGGTGGTGAGGGGGCAGCGATGGAGGAGGCCCAGGACCTGCATGTCCTCAGCAGAGTGGGAGGGGGAGTTGAAATAACTCACTTCATGGAACATCTCCAGGACACCCGCACCAATCAACTGCATTCATTCAATGAATCAAACTGCACTTGTCCATTCAAGAAAACACACTGCACATGAGTGTGACATCCAGATTGAAGCACATGGAATAAATGCAAGTATGGTTGCATGAATATGAAGTTGACTGAGTAACAGAAATCCAGGGTAACACTGAATGTTTGCTTTCCAGACTGGAAGAAAACAAAGTGGGGTTCCTTGATGGTTATGAAGATCACTGCTTTTCTCATTCTAAATTAATGGCCTAGAAGCTGGATGGGATGGGCAGACATGTGGTAAGTAAATTTAATGAAGAAAAGTGTGAGATGATACATTTTTGTAGTAAGAACAAAGAAGTGAAATATAAAATAAAGGCTGCAATGTTAAAGGAGCAGACAGACCTGGAGTTATAACAGATGTTGGAAGCATGTTCGGGAATGTTCAAGAAGGTGGAATTGTTGGAGTGCAGGAACTTCAGGAGTATCACAGGTGCAGTGGAATGGGTGGAAGGAGCTGCACCTTTTCTGACAGGATGAGGTCACCTGGTGTTTAATGAACAAAAGTAAATTTATGGTCAAGCAATATAACCGGACATGATTTACTTTGGCTGCCTCTGTCACCATTAATTTGCTTTTCCAGCAAAGCTGTAAATACTTCCATTTGTTCAACTCAGTTATTATTTTGCCAGAACTAAAGGCCAGAAAATAAATCACAATTTCATGACAACTAGTGAAGTTGATTGCTAACTTTGTGTAATAGTGTACAACAGCTGATAGTGAGTTACCATCCCTTCCCATCTCTGCCAAAAGATAACATATACAGAACAGGCATAAACAAAGAGGCAAAGTTCACAGCCTGGAATTTTACACCCAGCACAGAGAGTCCTGTTGTCCTTCAAGGACAAGCAACACATCATCTGCATTGGAATAAATTAAGTAATTGGAATAATATTTGTCTTTATAAAGACCTTAAATATCATGCAAAATTTGCACACTTTTCATTATCCTAGGAGCAAAGTGCAGCTAATAGGTATTATTTAAAGAGGACTGGGACATGAGTGGGACTTGGGACATTAATAAAAATGGGAATTTTGTGGTCTACATCCTACACTGAGGAACCGGTTGGAGTGGCAGAGTAGCAGAAGTGAATCTGAGGGTGAACAGGGTCGCAGAGATTCCAAATCAAAACCTCAACCTGAGCTACAAATCTTCTCAAAACTCGCTAAAACCTAAGAGGTGAGTGATTGGAGCAAAAGATTAATCCCAATAGGAACCCTGTCAAAAAGGCTGATATACATTACATTTGCAAAAAGCTGAATGTAGACAGACAATAAGTTTTTTTTAATCCATTTTAAAGCTGTTGTAAGTTCCAACTTCTTTTTTGTAGCAAATGTTTGCAAACATTTTCTCCTTTGCTTAAATTTAAGGTTGGGCTTTTTGAACTAAAGGTATAGCAGGGGTGTTCAGTCCTACACGTTACATGCCCTGCTGTAGGAGGCAAATCCAAGATGCTCCTTGCATTCTGGATGACCACATCTACAGGAAGTGCCACGGGTTCGATCAGCTTTAGTGCCAGGGTTTGGAGCTCAAGCGTCAGCTCCAGGCATTACAGTTAAAGTGGGAGAAGTGCCACTTTGATGGGAGTGACGATAAATCAGTAAGATTGAGGATGATTATAGAAAGCTATGAAATCTCTCATTCCCAAAAGTTACTTTAATTTAAACACCCCCACCCTCCTCTCATTTATCTCTCCAACCTTCAGACAATCTGCCTCTATTCCTGATGAAGGGTTTTTGCCTGAAACGTCGATTTTCCTGCTCCTCGGATGCTGCCTGACCTGCTGTGCTTGTCCAGCACCACTCTAATCCATTTTATTGCACACCTTACTTCATTCACCAGGAGAAAAGTGATTGCTTGATCTCCACTATTTCATGGTCTGACCAAAGCCTCAGCAGTACATCTCTGTTATTGTACTCTAACCCTCCTGTAATGAATGTTCACATTGCATTTGTCTTCCTGACTGCCAATTGAACCTGCATGTTAAGTTTAAGAGAATCCTGAACTCAGACTCTCAAGTCCTTTTTTACTTCAGATTTCCAAAGCTTTCCCCATTTTGAAAATAGTCTAGCCTCTATTCTTCCTCCCAAAGTGCAAAACCTCACACTTTCCCACCACTATCCACACTGCTATCAATGCTATTCCCTGTTCTATCTGCCACTTCTTTGCCCACTCTCCTCAGCTGTCCAAGTCTTTCTGCAGTTTGCCAGCTTCCTCAACATGACCTGCCCGTCTTCTTTTTAGTAACCTCTTATAAAGCTTGTAGTCAAAGACCTTCTGGAAATCCAAATAGATCCCATCCATTGGCCGTCCCTTTATCTAACTTATTTATTAGCTCGTTATAGAATTCTAACAGATTTGTTGGGCATGACCTTCCTTTAATGAAGCTGTGCTGTCACAGCACCCAAGTGCTCTACAATCTTATTCTTTATGATGGACTCAAAACTCTGACCAACGATCAAGGTCAGGCCTATAGTTTCCCCTGTCTTCTGCTTCCATCCCTCCTTAAACAGGGGTGTTTCATGAGCCATTTTCCAGTCTCCTGTCACCCTCTCCAACTCCAACGATTCCTGAAAGATCACCACCAATACCTTCACAATCTCCTCAGCTATTTCCTTCAGAACCCTGGGGTACATTTCATCTGGTCCAGGTGGTTTATCCATGTTCAGACCTTTCAGTTTCCTCAGCACCTTTTCCTTAGTGATGGTCAATACACTCACATCTGGACCCTGATTCTCATGATGTTTTGGTGTGTTGCTGATGTCTTTCATTGTGAAAACTGAAGTAAAGTATCTATTCAGTTCCTCCCCTGTTTCTTTGTTCCTGCGTTATTGCTTCTTCAGCCTCATTTTCCAGCCATCCGATGTCCATTCTTGTCTCTTTCTTACATGCTATTTATCTAAAAATGCAACCTTCTTTCGCTTTACTATCAAGCTAACTCATATTTTATCTTCTGCCACCCTATTGCTTTTTTGTTACCCTCTGCTGATTTTTTAAAGCTTCCCAATCCTTTGGCTTTCCACTAATCGTGAAGATGATCCATGAGGATTGTGTCTGATCACCAGTCTGGTGTTATAAGTGTATGTTTTGACACTTCAAAGAAAGCTCTGTTTGTGGTAATTAACAATTAGGACCAGAACTGTGTACTAAACTTAGTGCACTGTACCCTGTAACCCTACACAGTGTTACCATTTAAATCATTATCTAATAACCCCTATGTTATATAACATTACAGCGCAGTACAGGCCCTTTGGCCCTCAATGTTGCGCAGACCTGCAAAAATTAATCTGATGCCCATCTAACCTACACCGGTCCATTATTATCCATATGCATGTCTAATGCCCATTTAAATACCCTCAATCCCCCCTTCCAGTAAACGTCAACACACCATATGCCTTTCTAACAACCCTATCAACCTGGGTGGCATCTTTCAGGGATTTATGCACCTGGACACGAGGTCTCTCTGTTCATCTACACTGTCAAGAATTTTACCATTAGCCCAGTACTCAGCATTCCTGTTACTTCATTCAAAGTGAACTACCTCACACGTTTCTGCATTAAACTCTATTTGCCACTTCTCAGACCAGCTCCACATCTTATCTGTGTCCGTCTGAAACCCACAACATCCTACAGCACTATCCACAACTCTACCTTAGTGACATCTGCAAATTTACTAACCCAACCTTTAACGCCCACCTCGTAATCATTTATAAAAATGACAAACAGCAGAGGCCCCAAAACAGATCCTTGCAATGCACCACTAGTAACTGAGCTCCAGGATGAACATTTCCCATCAATTCCCACCCTCTGTCTTCTTTCAGCACACCAATTTCTGATCCAAACCGCTAAATCAACTTCAATCCTGAAATTCCTTATTTTGTGTAATAGCCTACCATGTGGAACCTTATCAAAAGCCTTTACTGAAGTCCACATACACCACATCAACCACTTTGCCCTCATCCATCTGTTTGGTCCCCATCTCAAAGAACTCAATAAGGTTAATGAGGTATAAATTACCCTTCACGAAACCGTGTTGACTATCCCAAATCAAATGATTCCTTTCCAGATGATTATAAATCCTATCTCTTATAATCTTTTCCAGGTTTGTTATGAAGATATGGGTGTACTGTAACTTTAAGAAAGTTAAAGCACTACCTGACAGCACCAAGTGTTCTGAACAAGGTATAATATAATATTTTGGTCCAGCAGCTAGTGTAGTTGGTTGCCTGGAGACAAAAACAAATTTGAACTACACCAATCAGTTTAAATTATACACAAAAAAAACCTCAAACCAAGTTTGAATTGAGTATATTGAAAATGTTAAAAACCAATGACACAATCCAATGCTTTTGGGGTAAAAGACCAGGAAAAATTGAACAGTTGAGGGAGAACTGCCAGAAGATCAACAGATCTAGGCTGCTGGTCAGAACTCTCTGAGAGATATTTGTCTAGAGAAGGAGTTTGCACAGAGAAGAAACATCAACACTGACCTAGAAAGCAAATCTACAGAGGAAGATATAAGGAGAAGATTTGACAGCTGGCTGGTTTTGAAATTTGAATTTTTCAGTAAATTTTAATTCGGGTTTTATCGGACTAGTATTATAGAATAATTATTAGATAATTATTCTCTGTTATACTTTAAGATATAAAGTTGTTAATTTGTACTTTAAATAGTTCTTGGCCTCTCAAAGTTTCAGATTACTGCATGGGATAAATCTTTTCTTTATTGCTAGTTTAAATTAAGTGGGGGTGGGGTGCAGTTTACCCCATGATGTAACAGTCTAGGGGTATGATTCTCGCTTGGGGTGAGACAGGTCCTGGGTTCAGATCCCTGACGTGCCCCTCGACTGTTACACCGTAAGGTAAACCCTCCTGCTTAATTTAGACCAGCAATGCAGTAGCAATAATCTGACGGCATCTTATTGAAGTGGGTGAATATGATGACAGTGGTAGTGAGGGCTACAGGTTGCAATTGCCTTGGGAATGATGCTCAGGGTAATGGGGAGAAGACAGAAGAATGCTACTAGGTGAGGTGTTCATTTGGTGGGTTAGTGCAGACATGATGGACAGAATAACCTCGTACTGCACTGTAAAAATTCTTTCATTTTACGGGTCTAGGTTCCCTGAGGTAGCTAGACTGAACTATGTTCCTTGGTAAAGGCTTGAGCAGGCTGGATTAGAATGCTCTCCTCGCTTGTAAAGCACCAAGAGGCACATATATCAAAACCTCACATGCATCATCGAACATCCAGTTGAGAGGAGAATTGAACATACAGGGAAAAAAAGAGGGTCTTTATCCAGCACAAAATCTCTAATGCACTAACCAGCTGACCATTTCCAATTGACTATTCCATTTGAAGCTATAAAGTCAAATAAAAATAGCACATCTGTGCGATAAGCTGAACTAAGCATTACTTTAGTCCTTATTTGTTTGAGCCTAACCCTTATTTTTCCATTATGTCATTAACAACTCTAAGCTGATTTAATGTTTAAGCTGGACATTAAAAACTCCATGGCACTTCTGACAAAAAGACACAAATTCTCCCAAAATCCTGGCCTAGGCATGGCTCTTGGTCAATCTAAAGCAAATGCACTTACACTTCATGGGATCTTACTAAAGCCAATTGACGGCCATGAAGGCCTACAAGATAAAAGCCACATTTACTTTAAAATATGTGAAGCGCTTTTAGACGTTTATGAGTCATGGGCTGCAAAAAATGCAAATAAGAAGGAGATTTGTGTAGCAGTAAAGATTTTTAAATAGATTTTATTCTTAATTGGTGGAGATTAATCATGCACAGTTAAATTTAATTGTCTATTGTGAGGAACACTTGGAATGTGCTCTCAGCGTGGTTAATGTTAACGATATAGTTAATGGAAATGTCTACTGGCTTTGCACATAAAAAGGATCACAGCACATTACTGGGATAGAGTAAAACTATACCTGACTTGGGAATGCTTAATGTTAACTGAGTGAGATGGGAAAACATTCCATTTTTCAAAGCTAACATCTGCCAGTGTAATGAGTACAAATATTCACTGAAAAGAAGTCAAATCAGGTGTCCCACTCAACTGCAATCTGCAACTATGATCAATCTTCATTCTGATTACTAATACTTGTTATTATCAAATGTTGGTTAGATCAGAACTTTAACAGTGTGGGGACAGAAAGAGAGGAGATGAGAACCACAGAGATGCAAACAGGAAAAAAACAAACGATGAACCAGAAGACAGTTAATATTCTGACTTATTGCTTCTTCAATGTATTCACAGGGAAGCCACGAACAACAAATAACAGTAATCAAAGCAGAATCGATGAAGCTGCTGTAACTGGAATGGAAATTATAGACAGTCAGAAAGGGCTGGAAGAAAATGAGCCTTCAGGAATGGGCAATATTTATTTCACTGAACAACAAGATGTCAAAGAGCAATTTATTGTGATTATTATGGAGTTCACTGAACTCTGGCAAGCTCCTAACAGATTGAAAACAGACTAATGTGAACAAAACAGATGCAAGCAACCATTGACCATTAGTCTCACTTCCATTCCACCTAAGATAACAGAATCAATTCTCAGGCCTGCCATATAGGTTTATGGTCATATTCACTTTTAAATAAACAGCAGTCAACATGGCTTTAGTGGTAAGGAGAGGACTCAGACATGAGATAATTAGTCATAGAACCAGAGGAAAATGAGAAGAGATTTAGAACATAGAACAATTCTACGTAGAACAGGCCCTTCATCCCTCGATGTTGCGCCGACCTGTGAACTAATCTCAGCCCATCTCCCTACACTATCCCATCATCATCCATGTACTTATCCAAGGATTGTTTAAATCTCCCTAATGAGGCTGAGTTAACTGCATTGGCAGGCAGGCATTCCACACCCTTACCACTCTCTGAGTAAAGAACCTGCCTCTGACATCTGTCTTAAATCTATTACCCCTCAATTTGCAACAATGCCCCTTCATACAAGCTGACATCATCATCTTAGGAAAAGGACTCTCACTGTCCACCTATCTAATCCTCTGATCATCTTGTAAGTCTCTGTTAAATACTCTCTTAGCCTCCTTCTCTCCAATGATAACAGACCCAAGTCCGTCAAACTTTCCTCATAGAACCTTCCCTTCAGACCAGGCAACGTCCTGGTAAATCTCCTCTGCACCTTTTCCAATGCTTCCACACCCTTCCTGTGATGGAACTATACACAATATTCCAAGTGAGGTCGCACTAGCATTTTGTGCATTTGCAGCATGACATCACGACTCCGGAACGCAATCCCTCTACCAGTAAAACCTAACACACCGTATACCTTCATAACAGCACGATCAACCTCGGTGGCAACTTTCAGGGATCTATGTACATGGACACCAAGATCCCTCTGCACATCTACACTATTCTGAATCTTTCCATTGACCCAGCATTCTGCCATCCTGTTATTCTTCCCAAAGTGAATCACCACACAGTTAGCTGCATTGAACTCCATTTGCCACCTCTCAGACCAATTCTGCAGTTTATCCAAGTCCTCCTGCAACCTATAACATTCTTCCACACTGTCCACCACTCCATCGACTTTAGTGTCATCTGCAAACTTACTCACCCATCCCCCTATGCCTGCGTCTAAGTCATTTATAAAAATGACAAACAGCAGTGGTCCGAAAACAGATCCTTGTGGCACACCATAAGACATTGACATAGGAGTGGAAGCAAGGCCATTCAGCCCATCGAGTCCACACCACTAGTAACCGGACTCCAAGCTGAATATTTTCCATCAACCAACACTCGCTGCCTTCTTAAAGATGGCCAATTTTTAATCCAAACTGCTAAATCACCCTCAAAGCATTCATCTGCATTTTCTCCAAAAGCCTAACCTGTGAAACCTTATCAAAGGCTTTACTGAAGTTCAAGTATACCACATCAACTGCCCAATCCTCATCCACATGCTTGGTCACTTTCTCTAAAAAATCAATGAGGTTTGTGAGACAATGTCTGTGGAGTTTATTCAGCATAACTAAGAATAGAACAGAATAGAATGGTATGGGATAGAATAGAGACGAAAAGAAATTTATTCTCACATGTACTATTGCATAGGAAATACAGTGAAAAACATTATAGGTCACCACACCATGGGGCCTATAGTAATGACAGAACTCATACATAATAAAAAATGTAAAATTAAGACAAAGTTCATCACAGTTCAGTTAACAGCTCCTGGACTCGGTGAAAGCTGATTAAGGAATACCCTGAAGGCAAAGCTGGGACAAGACCACCATTCTATCCAATAGCCTCTGCTGAAGAAGCCCGCCATGTTGGTCTGAGACCACCTCGCCACTGGCCTGGGAGAAGCCTCCTGTTCCCTGATCATGCGATCTCGAATGAATAGTGTGAAGGAATGGGAGAAGCAGGTTCAAAGCCAACTTCCCATGTAGAATTAGACAGTTACTTGATTAGAGAAAATTGCAGAGCTATGGGGAAAGAGAAGATGTTGAAGTTTATTGGATAATTCCTGTACCCAACAGAGGTACAATCAGTTAATCAACTTCCACCTAAAATTCTATGGGTTGAAGCAAATTTTTCAGCAAAATAACCCAAAGCCCATGAAAGTGCCAGTTTCTGAGTGATCTGCACCAATGACATCTGAACATCTGGATGGTCAGAGGGGTGATTTATTCAAAAATTTATTTTTTTAATTCACTCGTGGGATGTGCGTCACTAACTGGCCAGCATTTATTGCCCATCCCTAGTTTCCCTTGCGACAATGATGGTGAGATGTCTTCTTGACCCGCTGCAGTCCACCTGCTGTGGGTTGGCCCATAGTGCCCTTAGGGAAGGAATTCCAGGATGTTGACCCAGTGACAGTGAAGGAACAGTGCTATATTTCCAAGTCAGAATGATGAGTGGCTTAGAGGAGAACTTGCAGGTGATGGTGCTCCCATGTATAAACCACAAAAAAAGATTACATTGGAGAACAATAGATTTTTTCTTAAAATGAGAATTGGAACATTTACAAGAATTGGAGTAAGCTAGTCAACTCTTGAACATGTTTGAATCGCATCAGGTCTGAGTGCCTTGTACCGTTATCCACCCCTGCCTTGGTTCCAGATCCTTTAACAATCTTGGCCTTAAAAAAAAAGTAACAATCTTGGCATTGAAATTTTCAAATCACATAGTTCAACTATTTTTTTTGTTGTGGTAGAAATGTACAGATTTCCATCACTGGGCAGAAATCGGGAATGAGCGATACACAATTATAATTTGGAACACCCTTTCACAAGAACTTTGTGAATTCTGGAAGAACTAGAACGTTTGAGACTAAGATTGCTAGGATCGCATTAGGTGAGGAGCATGAAGCAAAGGTCATTGATGTAAATTATAAAGGTTGAGGCCTTAGCATCGACCGCTGTGAGATTGCATTCATCATATTCTGCCAATCAGACAAAGACACATTTGTGCATATTCTGTTTCCTAGTAACCAGCTAATCATCTGACAATGCTGGTATGTTACCCACAATACCATGAGATTTTATTTTCTGCAAGGTTAGAGGTCAGATGACACAAGGTTACAGTCCAAAGGGTTATTTGAAATCACAAACTTTCGGAGCACTGCCCCTTTATCAGGTGAAGTATTTTTTGCAATGATCTTTTGATGTGGCCCCAATCATATACCTTCTGAGAATCCAAATGCAATATGACCGCAGGCTCCTCTATGCTCACAACACATGCTACTTCTTCAAAGATCTCCAATAAATTGACTAAACATGATTTCCCTTTAACCAAACAATGACTGCCTTGAGATTGAGGGAAATTTGGAAAATTGACTAACCCATCTATCATCTCACTCATCATCTTTTCGAAGACCCTAGTGTTGGAATTTACCAGGCACATGTTCGTAACCCCTGAGACCAATAAGTCAGTCGTAGCCCCATTCTATCCAATTCATGGATGGCCCACAGCAATATTACATTGAGAGTATCTTTATCCTATCAGCCATTATATCAGAGATTATATCTCATGTAGGAGGAGGGTCCCTCAAACAGAACCATCAGCCAATCTGATTGGCTGGCAGCTATGTAATGGTCACTCTTGTAACTACAGGCATTCCCTGAGAAGAAGCCTAATAGAGAACAATCTTAATGATTCCAGGCTCACAGCAGCCTAACTGTCCGGCCTCACCCGATTAAAAAAAACAAAATACAGAAAGAGTAATACTGAAATGAATAGAATCATACTGGAGCACTGTTCTGCGGTATGTAAATAACTTTTCATCCGTTTTACTGTTTTTCCTTCTGAGTCAATAAGGCTGAAGCATTTGTGGATGAGGTGAAGCAGTGACAGTAATTGAGAGGTCATGTGCCAGGCTAAAGAGCAGGAGCGTGATCTTTGGGAGGGGAGACAGGATTTAGAGTCTCTGGACATGAGGGTCCTCAAAAGAGGCACCCCATTCCTGGACGACAGCAGGCCAGAGGAAAAGCTTCTATGCTGCATACATTCTAACTGCCTTGCTTTGTTACATGTAAATTAGGAGGGAACGCTGAATGAGGCCCAATGCGGCCATGTATTGACCACTTAAAGATCTCCAGCAACCTTTAGGCAGCAACAATGCAGAAGCCTTCTCCATTTACCATAGTATAAGAGACCAGATACAAGTGAACAGGTACACTTTATGTTATTAATCCCACACTTTCAAAAATATTGATATTTCTTGAAGGAATTAAGTTTTGAAAGATTGAAAAAAAATTGATTTATTTCAAATTTTGTAGGAAGAGTTGGAGTGATCTGTTTGAAAAATGACATGAAATGTTACTTTGTACAATGTAGTTTATCTTTTCAATGAAGCTTCTTAGACATCTTATGATTAATGATAACTTCTCATTCTTTTGGAGACCCCTACTGGCACTGTTTGAAAAGCAGCTGAACGAAGGGTGCTGTTGGATCTGGAATTAGTTGGGGAGCAAGAAGCTTCTGAAGGAGATCTATCCGGCTTTCCTATTTTCTAAAAAAATTCTCCCTTTCTGAGTTCAGCTCAAAACCAATTAATTCTTCTGAAAGAGTGGTTGCAGGAATTACTCAGTATTATATTTCCTGAGCTAGTTGAATCTGCCAAGACTCCAGAGGCAACTGTGTGCAATTAGTAGTTTAACCACACCAACTGAGAACAGCAGAAAGGAGGACTTTAAAATATTCTACACCTTGTCCTTTATGCTTCAAAAACAACTCACCAATGAAAGTTTTTTTTCTTGGAATGCCAATCTCCATCTTCTTATCCTTAATCTGACCATGTGTGTTTGTGTGGATGTGTTTTGAGGTTATTTAGAGGGATAAACATTCATACTTTCATATCACTGACTGTGAATGTTAACCAGTCATTGCATTCCTGGAATAAGTTCTGTTTGATAGCAAGCTAATCATTATATTTATCAAACGAGTCCAGTTGATGGATCGTTTTCATTTCAAATAGGTTGTAGATAAGTTATTAAACTGACCATCTTGGTCGCTGAGAAAATTATTTCTTATTTTTACATTGTGACTGCTGGAGTGTTGAGATCAGAGTGATAGTGCACATCTCCAGCCTGGACTGTTATAAGACAATGCTCTGCACAATTCAACAATAAACCAGTGCTTGGTGTCTATGAACAAGAAAATGCCAAGAACAATAACACAACTTCATTTACCAATAGACTTTCTATAGAGAAAGCAGCTCAGCAATAGAGAGGGGAAGCTTTGTGGTATTCTATTCCTCCACAGCCCGGGAACATTGAAACTAGTTGTAGCACCTGAAATGGAGATCCAGTTGAGATCAGCCAACCAACTTGTGAATTGGCAACATCCCAATTTGGACTGGCTCAGTCTCACTCGAGTTGGTACTGAACCAGTAAGCGAGCTGATTTACTGATAACACCGCTCAATAACAAAACATCCCATTGGTTATTCTTCAGTAAAAGGTATTTCTCCAATTGACAGTGTGTTCCAAATAGCTGTATCCACAGGGGGATGAAGCAACTGGATTAGAAATGTATCTTCGAGGCGTAGAATACCTAAAATGGTAAAAGACGATTGCAGCTGAATCCTCCAAAACACCATAACCAGTTTGCCAAGAAGTTGTACACTTGAATCAGGCCTGGGTTTCGAGTGGGGTGCAAAATGCACATTACAATTAGGCATCTTCAGAACAATCTGCTTAATAACCTGTTTCGGTCATTCGATCACAATCAAAACAGCAGCAACGCATTCAACAAAATCCTGGGGTTTTGTTTTCCTTTTGCTCACAGGAATAATTTGCTTTCCAAGATGTGAATGTGGACGTGGGCACAAACTCACCTCGAGTTTCCATTGGCTGCCAATTCAAAAGCAGGTAATTAAGGAAGTTTCAATTCACGAGTGATTGCTTTTTTATTTACAATGGCATTGAAGATTTTTGCTTTGTTGATCATTTTTAGTGGAGAGGGAATGAATGGAAAATGGTTTTGATAGGCTCCAAACCTTTCCTTTGTTCAGGTTTGTGGAGAGCAGATGCTGAAGTAGTGCCAGGCAGCATCGCTGAGGCGTAAATTATTCAACAACTTTTCCAGCTTTTTAAATTTCTGCCAGAATAGCAATCGAAGATGAGTGAACATCGCTGGCTGACAAGATGCGAACAATTACTTTATTGCACTGGTGCACGGCATGTACTTAACAGGTTCCCAATTACTAACATCTGGCTGCTCTGGAATGACAGCTCAGATTTATGACAAAACCTCTGAACAATCCAATCATCAAAAGCAAAAAGGTCATCTAATTCCAATAGAGAAAAATGAGCATCAGGCAGACTTCTTTTGAGAGAGTTATTTCCACTCCAACGTCTTTTCACATGAAATAAATTATTTGTTCACTTTCTGCCCTCAATCTTGAAGGCCTCATGTCTGATCTGGGAGCTCATGTATATGGATAGAGTGAAAACTATAACTGTCCCATCAAATTCAGCTACACCATACCCAGGGAATCACACTGCTCAATTGATAAAATCTGAATGGAGGTTTCTGATAAAAGTATGAAATCTAGAAGAGAAGTTCAAAGACATCTCCAGCTTAATAAAAAAATGTGGGATTTATTACTTTAATGTACAGATGCTCCAAGCAACCTGTTGATTTTTTTCTATCTTTGTTTTCTTCATCTGTCTTAAGACCTTGAGACTTTGTTCCCTGTTAACACTCATTCCAGGAGATTTGCTTATCAAACAGATACAAGTTGGAGACAGTCATTGTGCCAGGGAAAACTAGTGCAGTATCTTAAGTCTGAGTATTCATTGCTAAGTCAAGAGAGCAAAGTTGCAAAAACTCCCGATTATAGAGTCATAGGGCTGTACAGCACAGAAACAGACCCTTCTGTCCAACTTGTCCATGAGATATCCTAAACTGATCTAGTCCAATTTGCCAGCACTTGGCCCATATCCCTCTAACTCTTACTATTCATGTACCCATCCAGATGCCTTTTACATTACTATAATTATACCAGCCTTCCATCACTTCTTCTGGCAGCCTATTCCATACATGCACCACCCTCTGCATGAAAAGGTTGCCCTTTTCTATCTTTCTTCTCTCACCTTAAACCAATTACCTTTAGTTTTTGATTCACCTACCCTGGGAAAAGGACCTTAGCTATTCACCCAAACCTACTTCCTGTGTCCAAGAAGTCACCTCATGCCACAGTCACCCGCAGAGCTCCATACTCTCCCTGTCAACCTGTGCTCCTTTATCATTTTAGCTGCTATGTGATAACTCAAGACAATCCTGATGCCAATCGTCTTCTTGTACCACCGTATACTCTATGCATGCTAACCTAATATACACCCTGAGCAGAAACCAGAAGTAACAAAAAAAGCTACAAATGTCTATTGATAAATTTACTATTTTAAAAAGGACTCATTGAATTTTTAAAAAGTTCACTACATTTAACTTCTTTAAACTGGTGGTTGGAGGTCAGCCATCTCTGCAGGAGTTCCTCAGGGTAATGTGCTTGCCCAACCATCTTTAGCTGCTTCATCAATACCTTTCCCTCCATCTAAAGTCAGAAGCCAATAATTATACAATGTTCAGAACCATTCATGACTCCTCAGATTCGGAAGCAGTCAATGACCAAATACAGCAAGATCTGGGCAATATCCAGGCATATCTAACAATTGCCAAGTAATGTTCCTGCCACACAAGTGCCAGACATTGACCATTTCCAACAAAGAGAACCTAACCATCATCTTTTGACAATCAGTGGCATTACTATCATTGAATCCCCCACTATCAACATAAAAACACAGGTAAAAGCAGCAGGAGTAGGCTCTTTGGCCCCTCAAAACTGACCCATCATTCAGCAAGTTCATGACTAATCTGTTCCAAATCTCAATTCCTCTTTTATGCCAGCACATTATAGCACTCAATGCCCTAATATTTTAAAAATCTACATTCTTTTAAAATATTTTCAGTGATCTTGCGTCCATGACTCTCTGTGGTATAGAATTCCAGACAAACACTGGAAACTCTTTCATATCTCACTGTTAAGCAAGTTTCCCCTTATGCTATATCTATTTTCAAGGAGAAAGTGAGGACTGCAGATGCTGGAGATCAGAGCTGAAAATGTGTTGCTGGAAAAGCGCAGCAGGTCAGGCAGCATCCAAAGAGCAGGAGAATCGACGTTTCGGGCATGGGCCCTTCTTCAGGAAGGTTTCCTGAAGAAGGGCTCATGCCCGAAACATCGATTCTCCTGCTCTTTGGATGTTGCCTGACTTGCTGCGCTTTTCTAGCAACACATTTTCATGCTATATCCATTTGCCTAGTTCAAGATTTCCACATGAGTAGAAACAAACTCTCAGCATCTACCCGGTCAACTCCTCACAGAATATTTTATATTTCAAGAAAACATTTTCCCCCCACCCTCAATCCCTGCCTCATTCTTCTTCAAAATTCTGGAGTTACCATTGACCAGAAATTGTACTGGACTAGCCATATAAATGCAGTGATGGTAAGACCAGATCAGGGCTGAGGGACTCCTACATCAGGTAACTCCACTCCTGATTCCATCATCGACCAGGTATAACTCCGGAGTGTGACTCATTACTCCCCAGTTGATTGGTGCAACTCCAAAACACTTAAGAACCTTGACACCATCTGGTACAAAGCAGCCCGCTTGTCTGATGCCACATCCATAAGCAACCACTCCTTCTAATATTGATACTGCAGCAGCATGTACCATTGACGTTATGCACTGCTGAATTGCACCAAGGGCTCCTTGGACAGCATCTTCCAAATCCATGTCCACTATCTTGCAGAAGAACAAGGGCAGCAAATTCACTGGAGCACTGCCAAAAGCAAGTTCACGCGTAAGCCACTCATGATCCTGATTTGGAAATATGTCATCATCCCTTCATTGTCACTCAGCCAAAAGCCTGGGACTCCCTCCCTAATAAGGCAGTGTAGTCCTATCCGGCTAGATGATGTCAGAGAGATGTTCAAAGAAGATGGCTATGGTCAACAAAGTTAAAGATTGCAGAGAGGTCAAGGAGGATGATATTGCATGGTTTATCTTTGTCAATGGTCAGGTAGAAGTGAAAGATTTAGCGCCAGATTCAGCAACACAATAAAATCTTAGATCTAAATGTAAATCTTATTTCTTTTTCGCATGAAAATTATGTTGACGATGGAATTTCTTTGAAAAGTCGAAATTTACTGTTTTTTTATTAAGTGAAAAGGCTGATATAACAGCAAATTTCTGGTTTATTCAGCAATACAAGTTAAATCTAAGGACAAATCTTCACTGTCTATATTGAAAATTGGGTGTACATTCTCACAGCGAGACACAGTTTACATATAGAATACAGAAATGTTATCTGTCCAGTAAAAGTGCTAAGTCTGTCACTATTGGAATTGTTGGAGTAATCACCACACTGGGTCCCAATGTCAATAACTTCGTTGATAAATAGATGAAGTCTGGCTGCTGATGTGTTTTAAAAATTATTCTGACTTCCACCCATTGGCAACATGTTGAATACATAATAATAACAGCCAAAATGTTATTAATCTTTGAATATAGTCTGATCATTTTTTAAACAGATGTTCTGTTACCTTTTTGTGATATTGTCATAGCAAGTAAATATAGTCTTATGTTCCTATTGTTGTCTTATTTCTCATTTTGCAATTCAATCTCATGCTGTCAGAGGCTATTAACTTATGACTTTTTGTGCTCAGCTGCTTTTTGTTATTGTTTTTCTACAATTGCAACTCTTCATTCGATTTCTGCATAAAATGAAGTGGTATCCCCAGGACTTAAACGTTATTCAACTGAATAATAGATTCAAGACTGATACAGCACAGAGGCTGTTCCACTCATATTGCCCACTTTGGCAGGATGAAAGAGCTATTCAATTAACCTCATGGAACTGTTCCTTTCTTCTGGTTACACATTTCTGTTTTATCTTCAAGTACATATACAATTTCCTTCCGAAAATTTATAACTCAATTGTTATTCAAACATCTTTTCAGGTGAAGCTTTTAGATTGACAACAACAATTTTTATTTATGCAGTACTCTTAAAACAATAAAATGTTCCAATTCATATGAATGTGTGTTCCAAAACAAAGCATGATGCTCAGCCAATAAAAGAAAAATAAGTCCAGATGATTAAAATCTTGGTCAAAGAGAAAAGTTTTAAGAAGCATTTTGAAGAAGAAAGAAAATATAGAAAAGCTGAGAGGCAAAACGGGGGTGTTCCAGGGCAGTGGGTGCCATCATCTGTTCTGGGACTGATTCAAATCAGGAATGCTTGAGTATTGGAAGAATTAAGATATACCTGAGGGATGTGGGGCTGCAAAATAAGATTAACAACAATCATCTGTCAAGTTATTTATATTTCCTGATCTTTCAATTAAAAAAAAAGTCTGCAGCATTAACAAATATGATTACTTGCTACTTCATTCAGCCTGTTAACATAAATCTAAGGGATATTACCACAGGATGTATGCTGCATTGTTACTTTCACAACCTATCACAATCACAGACAGGTAGCTGCGTTCACAATGAAAGCCCCAGATGATCAAGAAGAATTAATAAAAATGCTTGTTTTATAAGAGAATTTGTCTTTTTGTAATTAATTCAGGGGATGGAGGATGCACTGGCTGTGCCAACCATAATTGCCCTCAAGATGGTGGTGAGGATTTGCCTTCTTGAACCATCACAGTCCATTTGTGTTACAATAATCTTTTCATTTAATAGAAAATCAGGACAGTGAAATTATTTTATCAGCATATTCATTGTGCTAAAAAGGAGCAGGTTTATATTTGGATCTATGATTTTGTCACTGTACCTAATTTGGTTTGGAAGTTTGCAATCCTATGTGACAAAGATAAACTATCCAAACTCATCCATCTCACATGCCTGCAAGCTTTGGCAACGGTAACCATGCCATCTTTCTCTACATCTCTCCAACATCATCAGGAATGCAGCACCTGGTTCCATTCTCATCCAGGAATCCGAGCACCAGTTTTAACATGTGAGCTGAGAACATCCAGCTCTCCCTCACCACTCCCTCGGCTGTAGTTAATCATCAGACTGTTGATCAGACCTGCAGTGGATGGATGAACAGAAATTTCTTCCAGTTAAATACGGGAATATCTGAAAACAGTCTTTTGTCCCTCTTCCAAAAGCCCATTCCCCACCTGCCACTTCTATCCCTCTCCCTTGCAACAGTCTGAGATAATATCAATCATTGTTGACACTGAGTTGAGTTTCTGACCATATTTCCATGCTCTCCCTAAGATTATCTATTTCTATCTCTACAATAGCACCTGACCCCACACTTGCCTCAGCTGAGCTGATGCTACAAATCTCTTCCATGATCTGTTACCTCATGATTTGTCTGACCAGCATGCAACTCTCTACGAACTTGAAGTCATCCAAAACTCTGCACAGAACCTTTCTCACAAAATGTCTGCCCTATATTCATTGACTTTCCCAAATATCAATGCCTTATTTTAGCTTTTCAACCTTGTTTTCAAACCTCCAAGTCCTCAATCCTCCCTTTCCTACTGTCTCACAACTCTCTAATATTAGTATTCCAGTAATGCTGCACACCAGCTTGTGCCATTCTCACTTATGCCATCATTTGCACAGATCCTAAGCTCTGGAATATTGACTCAAGCATATTTACCTCTCTTCACTTTCAACAAAATCAATAAAAATTAAGTCAATGCAAGAAGGTGGTATTAGTAATAACATTAGCAAATTTGCTGATGATACAAAGCTGGGTGGCAGGGTGAAATGTGAGGAGGATGTTAGGAGATTACAGGGTGACCTGGACAGGTTAGGTGAGTGGTCAGATGCATGGCAGATGCAGTTTAATGTGGATAAATGTATGGTTATCCACTTTGGTGGCAAGAACAGGAAGGCAGATTACTACCTCAATGGAATCAATTTAGGTAAAGGGACAGTACAAAGAGATCTGAGTGTTTTTGTACACCAGTCAATGAAGGTAAGCATGCAGGTACAGCAGGTAGTGAAGAAGGCTAATAGCATGCTGACCTTCATAACAAGAGGGATTGAGTGTAGAAGCAAAGAGGTTCTTCTGCAGCTGTACAGGGCCCTGGTTAAACCGCACCTGGAGAATTGTGTGCAGTTTTGGTCTCCAAATTTGAGGAAAGACATTCTGGCTGTTGAGGGAGTGCAGTGTAGGTTCACGAGGTCAATTCCTGGAATGGCGGGATTACCTTACACTGAAAGACTGGAGCGACTGGGCTTGAATACCCTTGAGTTTAGAAGACTGAGAGGGGATCTGATTGAGACATATAAGATTATGAAAGGATTGGACACTCTGGAGGCAGGAAACATGTTTCCGCTGATGGGTGATTGCCGAACCAGAGGACACAGCTTAAAAATACGGGTAGACCATTTAGGACAGAGATGAGGAGAAACTTCTTCACCAGAGAGTGGTGGCTGTGTGGAAGGCTCTGCCCCAGAGGGCAGTGGAGGCCCAGTCTCTGGATTTATTTAAGAAAAAGTTGGATAGAGCTCTCAAAGTAATGGACCAAGGGTTATGGAGATAAGGCAGGAACAGGATACTGATTAAGGATGATCAGTCATGACCATATTGAATGATGGTGCAGGCTCGAAGGGCAGAATGGCCTACTCCTGCACCTATTGTCTATTGTCTATTGTTTTCTCGAGGGAAGAGAAGATTAGGGAAGCTTTAATTGGTAAGTCTAAAATTATATATAGCTTTGATAAAGTAAATAAGGATAAATTGGATTGACAAGTACTCAAAACATTGTAGATAATTAGCAAAAAGAATCGAAAATAATGTGTTGTCAGTCATGAATGCAAGGCAAAGCTTGACTGAGAGCCTAAAATTTCAGTAGATTGTTGAAACAGTTGCACCACAGGGAAAACATTGCCTGAACAGCTGCTGCCTGATCCGTTATGCAAATCTTACTTACACAAGATAAATAGGTTTCAAGTGCTTGTAGTTTCTACTGTTGATAAGTGCTCTGGATGATTGACACTTCCATTAGGCTCCAATAAGAATATTTTAGAATGCGAACTGTTATTCCTTCTTAGATATTTCTTTAATATATCCAATTGACCCAGAAAAATTCATTGTTCCTGTAGAAAGTTAAAGCTGTCAAATCATAAATGATTGGCTAGATCAGGACACATTTCCAACTCCGGAGCAGACCGGTCTATCATCTTTATGGGAGTATACACTTGTGAATTGATTTTAGAACAGAAAAACAAACAGCTGAGATATTTGCAACCAGATAAATAAAGAATAATAAATATAAATGGGTGGCAGGGACTGATGTTTTTGGTGGGTTTCACACAGCATGATAATATATCTAATCTTCTAAAAAGGTGAAGAAATTTGCCATTCTTGTGTCTGAATAGGATAGGTTCATAAAGTGTAGCACCGGAAAAGCACAGCAGCTCAAACAGCCTCCGAGCAGCAGGAGAGTCGACTTTTCAGGCATAAGCCCTTCATCAGGAATGGCTTATGAAGGGCTTATGCCTGAAACATTGACTCTCCTGCTCCTCAGATGCTGCCTGACCTGCTGTGCTCTTCTAGCGCCACACTTTTGGACTCTGATCTCCAGCATCTGCATGTCCTCTCTTTCTCCTGGACAGAATAGGTAACTAGTTCAATTGGGCATGCGCTAATGGAAGTTTTAACTCAGAACTGAACATCTATTGCTCATTTTGTTATGCAATATGCTTCCAGGTAACCTTACAGTTTCTATGATGGCTCACCTAGACTTTGCTGCATGTTTTTTGGAAACGTTCTGAAGTTTACTATTTTTGCTCAACAATTTCGCAGATTCCGTCAAACTGCACGTTAATCTCCAACTTCCACAAAATCTGAATTCCTACAGACAACAAGAAGTTGGGTGGGAGGGTAAACTGTGAGGAGGGTACAAAGATGCTTTAGGGCAATTGCAACAAAATGAGAGGGTGGGCGAATACATGGCAGATGATCTATAATATGGATGAAAAGCCACTTTGGTAGCAAAAACATGAAGGAAAATTATCTGAATGGTGATAGGTTGGGAAAGGGGGAAGTACAATGAAATCTAATTCTTTTTGTACACCAGTCACTGAGAGTAAGCATGCAGATGCAGCAGTGGTGAGGAAGGCAAACGACCTTTATAGCATGACAATTCGAGTACAGGAGCAGGGATGTCTTTCTGCAATTATATAGGGTCTTGGTGAGACTACACCTGGAGTACTGTGTGCAGATTTGCTCTCCTTACCTGTGGAAGGATGGTCTGCCTATGGAGGGAGTGTAACAAAACTTTACCAGAATGATTCATGAGATGGCAGGAATGACATATGAGGATATACTCTACATTCACTAGAGTTTAGAAGAACAAAAGGACATCTCGTAGAGACCTGTAAAATTCCGGCAGGTCTAGACAGGGTAAACACAGCAAGGGTGTTTCCAATGACCAGGAAGCCCAGGACCAGGGGCCGCATTTTAAGGATACAAGGTAGGCCATTTAGGAGTGAAATGAGGTGAAACTTCTTCACCCAGAGAGAGCTGAGATTGTGAAATTCCCTGCCACGGAAAGCAGGTGAGATCAAAACATTGAATATTTTCAAGAAAGAGACAGATCTCAACAAACATATAATCAAAAAAGAAGCCACTCTACTCACTAGTGTAGATTTACAAATAAAAAGTAAGGTTATTAGATCAGATTCCTTAATGTGCGGAAACAGGTCCTTCTGCCCAACCACTCCACACCAACCCTCTGAAGAGTAACCCACCCAGACCCATTTCCCTCTGACTAATGCACCTAATACTATGGGCAATTTAGCATGGCCAATTCACCTGATCTTCACATCTTTGAACTGTGGGAGGAAATTGGAGCACCCGGAGGAAATCCATGCAGACACAGGCAGAATGTGCAAACTCCACACAGTCAGTTGCCCAAGGCTGGAATTGAACCTGGGACCCTGATGCTGTGAGGTAGCAGTGCTAAACACTGAGCCGCCATGCCACCCTAAATTATTAGATTAGATTCCCTACAGTGCAGAAACAGGCCCTTCAGCTTAACAAGTCCACATCGACCCTCTGAAGAGTAACCCACCCAGACCCATTTCCCTCTGACTAACGCACTGAACACTATGGGCAATTTAGCATGGCCAATTCACCTGACCTGCACATCTTTGAACTGTGGGAGGAAACCGGAGCAAACCCACACAGACGCGGGGAGAATGTGCAAACTCCACACAGAAGGTCGCCCAAGGCTGGAATTGAACCTGGGACCCCAGTGCTGTGAGGTAGTAGTGCTAAACACTGAGCCACCATGCTGCCCCTCCACGTTTAAAAATATTTCAAGATATTCACTTAGCAGCTCCCCTACCGTGTTCTGTTCCACATGGGTTTCTCCAAGGCCTGTTGTGAATTTCACTGTTCGTAAAATTTTGTTAGATGCACTGCGAGGTCCAGAGATATTTGAACTCAGACAGCAAAGGCAGTAGCTGTGCATATTCACTGCTGGGTCAGACAGCAATGCAGGTTCCTTTCTCCATTTGAATCACTTCCCAGGACGTCTCTGTCTTTGTCTCTTTTCCTCTTTTTTAAAGTGTCGTTGTTTTGATCTTTTTTCACCAAAGTTCTGAAACAATAAATACTGCTCCTGGAGTTTGATGAAATCACCTCCAACACTGAAAATACCTCATAAAAGGAGCAACTCTTACAGTCACAACTTTTTCTGTATTCCATCTTGGATTAACTAAAATATAGCGCTGTAAAGTAATAAAATAGCCCAAAATGCTTCACAGGGGCATGGTCAAACACAATTATATTTTGGGGTACATGAGGTAAGGTTAAGTACCTCGATAGAGGAATACATTTTAAAGGAGAAAAGCAGAGAGGTAACAGAAGGGAGAATGGAATGACTACAGTGTGGAAACTGGCCCTTCAGCCTGACAAGTTCACACCGAACCACTGAAGAGTAACCCACCCAGATCCATTCCCCTACCCTATATTTACCCCTGACTAATGCAGCTAACCTAATCTATACATCCCTGAACACTATGGGCAATTTAGCATGGCCAATTCACCTAACCTGCACATCTTTGGATTGTGGGAGGAAACCAGAGCATCCAGAGGAAACTCACACAGACACAAGGAGAGTGTGCAAATTCCACACAGACAGTCACCAAGCCTGGAATCAAACCCAGGCCCCTGGCACTGTGAGGCAGCAGTGAACCTCTGTGCCACCCATAGAGCCAGTAATTGCGAAAAGATTAAAATTGTTAATGCTCAAAAAGTAGAATTCGAGAAATGCAGATATTTGTGGAGCTGAAGGAGGTCACTAAACCAGGTGTGGGTGAAATTAGAGAGGGACGTGAAAACAAGGATGGGAATTTTAAAATTGAGGCATTGCATAACCAGGGGATAATATAGCTCGGTAAGGACAGGAATGAGGAGAAATCAGAACTTGATGCGAATTAGAACATGGGCTGTAGGGATTTGGATGACCAGAAGCTTACAGTGTGTTAATGCTGGGAGCCAGACAGAAACATTGGAAGAATAAAGCCCAGAGTGACATCGAAAAATGTTTCTGCTTGGAGATGTGGGGAAAGCAAAACCAAAGGTCGTAAACATTAGACTGTGTGTACAATAATATTTGTAATAATACTCAAGTGGGCAACTTAGACAGTCAAGGTAGGCAATAAATACTGGCCCTGCTATTGATATACACATCCTGCGATTGAATAAAAATAAATCAAAAAGCTCAATATCATTTATCGCCTAAACTGTCACTTCCTTCAAGATGAATTTCAGCAACTCACCAAAACTCCTCCAACAGCCAACCCACAATCGAGAAGGAAAAGATCAGTGGACACAAAAGAACACCACCATCTGCAAGTGTCCAGTATCCTGACTTGGAATTATATCACTGTTCCTTCACCCTGGAACTCTCTGCCTAACTTTAATGGGATGTACCTATACCTCAAGGATTGCAGTAGTTCAAGAAGGCCTACTAGCTTCTCCAATTAGAGATGGGCAATAAGTGTTGGCCCAGTCAGTGCTGCCCACGCCCATTAATTAATAAGTTTAAAAAATCTGTTCAGCATTCGAATTTGGACTTGATAAGTGGTAAGTGGCATTTATGATGCAAAAGAACCAGGAAACAACCATCTCCATCTGAAGAGAATCTGATCATCTCTCCTTAACACTCAATGACATTACCATGACTACATCTCTCCACTATCTAGATCCTAGAGATGGCTATTCTCCAGACACTGAACTGGACTAAATTCTATGGCTACAAAAGTAACTTAGAGGTGAGAAATTCTAAGGCAAGTGACTCAATTTCTAACTCCTCAAAGCCTACTCACCATCTTACAAGGCACAAGAGCATGATGGAATATTCTCCACTTGCCTGGATGAAGTGTGCCTCCAACCACACTGAAAGGCTTTGCACCATCCAGGAAAAAGCATGCACTCCCTCCAGGATTAGCATCTAGTCAGCAGTGTGGACCATATGAAAGATACACTGCAACAACTCAACAGCACTCCTCTGAGAGAGTCTTCCACTGAAGAAATGGGCAGTTTACATATGGTAACTGCAGTACTGCATATTCCCCTCCAAGTCACAAGCTGACCTGAGCTCTCAATTCCTTTACTAACACTGAAACAAAATCTGGGGACCACCTTCCTAACAGCACTGAGAGTGTTTCTATAAAGTACGCACTGCAGCAACACAAGAGGGTAAATTGTTCAGATAAAACAAGATGGCAGTACAGGCTGAGTTTGCCTCTGTCATCTACGTACCAAGAACAAATTAAAAACAGGAGTGGTGTGAATACTGGAATTTGGAAACAAAACAAAATGTTTGGAGACATTCAGCAAATCAGGCAACTTTTGTATCATAAATGAGAAAAGGAACAAGTTTCACATGACCAATAATGTTTTGTTTGGTGATATTTCCAATGTGTTGACATACCAGAAGTACTTAGAGTATAAAGGGATAGAACTGTGATCGTTGGGCTTCAGTTTAAATGGAGCTGATAATGATATTCTCACATGTGGGAATCACCTAGGACTAGCACAAATTAATTCCAAACATGTGTAACTTGCAAAATTGAGAGCAACCGCAGATATGGAAATTGATGTCAGCTTCTCAAGAAAGTGAGCATTCACACGTGTAAATTCACTTGTGATGCCTGTCAACACCTTTGAGATAATGATGTGTGATCCCCATTTCTTGTGGATCAGTTCAAGGGAACAATCAGCACAGCAGCAACAACAATTTTAATGATTTAATGCAGGTGATTTTGTTATACACATTAACAAGGTAACAAGTACAGAGGACAAATGCTAACATTAATCCTTTGGCAAAAAGAATGAACATGTTGAAACTTGTTTTTTTGTGCTTCTGTTGTACCAGTTGCCCTTAATGCAATACTTCAGATATGCAGTCCTGGAATGACATCACGATACCATCAGCCAGTTTGGCCTTTGGAATCGATGAACCAGACCTGAAATTTTAACATCAGATATGGAGAACACAATCTGTTGGGTATAGGACATGATGGTTTCATGAAGCTGTCAAATATAGTCACTTACTACTACAGGCCTGAGTATTACTGAAACAAAACACATTTTCCTAAAGCTTTTCCAAGAACTGGTTCTAGTTCTACTAACGAGAAGGAGCAAGCTGATTGGTGAATCTCTGGTAAGTGGTTATGGTCTTTTCTATTCTTAAATTTTAACTTGGCTCACAATTTGGTGCTAAAGTTAATAACATATATAAAAGGTAACATAATTAGTAATACAACTACTTAAGTAAAACTCATTAATGATGCAGGCCGTGTGATGTGTCAAGACTGCAGCATGTGGGAGCTCCTGGATACCACTGTGACCCAAGTCAAGTATGTCATAGGTTTATAGAGTCATACAGCATGGAAACAGGCCCTTCAGTCCAACTCGTCCACACCAACCAAGTTTCCCAAATTAAATTAGTCCCATTTGCCTGCATTTGGCCCATATTCCTCTAAACATTTCCTATTCATATGCTTGTCCAAACGTCTTTTAAATGTTGTAACTTTACCTGCATCTACCACTTCATCTGGCAGTACATTCCACATACAAATACCCTCTATGGGAAAAAAAAATTGCCCCCATGTCTATTTTAAATCTTCTTCCTCTCATCTTAAAAACATGCCCTCTACTTGTGAAGTCCCCTACTCTAGGGAAAAGGCCTGTCTTCAGTAAGTATTTGAAGTTCAAGTAATTTCAGTTCAGTGTCCATGAGTTGGAGGCTGAAGTCCTGAAAAGCGTCAGGCTTTAGTTCCCTCGGTTCTTTTTGCCATAAGGCAGTTATAACACTTCAGATAGAGTCACCTAATTTAATTGGTGGTCTGGAGTCAGAGAGGCAAGGGGGCCCAGAGGGTGGGATTGCCAGCCTGTACAATTGTCCAATAGGTCTGAGGTTCTCTCAGCCTGTTTGGTTGAGATCAGATGTCAAAGGGTGGATAAGCAAACTGACCATGGCATTGATGTTCGAGAATCAATTCAGAGGAACATCAAGTTGGATAGCATTAGTAAGGTGACATTTTAATGGGAGGAGTTGACAACCGTGATGATTTGGCTCCTTTTACAAGGCTAGGTTGTCCCTCATTTCTTTTTCAGGAGGTCGTAAGTATAGCGTTTCCAAAAAAATCTGGGTTGAATAGGTTTTAGGGCCAATTTGATTACAGCTAACAGATACTGTCTCAGAAGAAAAAGCTTTCACATTTAAAAAGAACCCTTGTACAATGCAAGAGTGTGGCCAGTTCTCTAAGCTCAGCTTTCCTCTGGTTTGATTTGGCTATTCACTGAAAGCAGTCAGGCAGTGTTGTGAAACTGCTGGACCCAAAGAAGCAGGTCCATGCTGACCATCTCTGTCTCTGACTTGTCTCCTGTAAGACCCTGTGTTTGATTTTAACTTTTGTGCCTAAGGTTGTTTATGGGGATTGTTGCAAGTATTCAGAATTGCATCTTTAAGTTTGGATAGTCTGTGGGATTTTTGGAGAGGTTAAGTAATCCTGCATTTTGTTTTCTTTTATTTGTGATACATTCAGTAATCTTGTAAATAAATTCTGTTTTGCTTAGAATTAAATGGTTTGACCAGCTGTGTCACTCCTGGAATATCCACGTTAGACCTGCTGAAAACAAGTAGCCAGGTTAGGTACTGGGCTACACTCTTGGAATGTTTTGAAGGGGCCTGCCCTGATCCATAACAGACTGGGGGCTCTTTGCGGGGTTTGTTCCATAGTTCTAATTGAGATTCGGGTTGTTGGAACCGAAGGCAGCGAGTGGTAGGTGTTAGTGACTTTTGTTATGGGTGTCGAATTCAGTTGCAAATGTGTTGCTGGTCAAAGCACAGCAGGCCAGGCAGCATCTCAGGAATAGAGAATTCGACGTTTCGAGCATAAGCCCTTCACGAATTCAGTTGGTTTAAACAGTGTTTCCTATGGTAATGGCTCTTTCAGTCACTCAGAGTTTTCTGGGGTGGAAGAACTGACTTTGTTTGTTTTGCAAAAGGTGATTAAGGCCAAGCTGCTGGAACTAGCAAACAAGCGGAGCTGGGGCTGCCTCTGTCTGTGAGGAAAGCGGAGATAATTAGAGCAATAGCTCGGCATATAAATTTGCTGGTAACACAATCAGACTCTTTGGAGATGGCTAAAATTCAATTGAAAATGAAGCAGCTTGAGTTAGAGGCAAAAGACATGGAAAGAGCAAGAGAAATGAAACCGTTCAAATTATGAATAGGAACAGAAGAGAGAGAAAAGGAGAAAGAGAGGAAGTTTGAACTTCAGCAATTAGCATTTAGATAGGAGTTCAAAAATCCACTTTCTGAAATAGTGAGAGGTTCTGTGGAAGAGCAGAGAGTTTAGACTGGCAAGATTAGCAGCTAAAATGGCTGATGATTATGAATTGGTCGATAAATCAAAGTTTGACTTTCAAAATCAATTTCAATCCATGAGGGATAGAAATTGGGGAAAAGAGAAATCCTCATATGGAAAGGGAAAGATAGATCTCAGTGAAGGTCAAAAGATAACTTACCACAGGATAAAAAGGCAACCTTGAGGGGAAAAAGAAGTTAAAAAGCTCTGGTGTTTTCACTGCGATAAAGTAGGCCACATGAAATCACCGTATTGGTGGGATTGAAGCACTGGGAAGCCAGCTGTAGGAAAACAAGATAAGCCAGTGAATTTTGTTGGAGTGGTAACAGAAGGGACAGTGGAGGCTAGAAAGCTGCATTAGAGTGTACAACCTGGACGGAGGTTGGTTAAGGAGAAGTGCCAGATCTTCTTAAACCATATACCTGGGAAGGTAAAGTTTATTCACATAGGCCAGGAGCAGCCTGTAAAGAGGTTGTAATATTAAGAGGTACAGGATCCTCTCAATCTGTGATGTTAAAAGATGAGGAGATACATACCTCTGAAGAACTATGGCCAGAAAAATTACTAGTAACAGGAATTCACAGTGAGACAAGAAGCACTCAATTATGTAAAGTGGGGTTAGAGTGTCCAGTGAAGACTGGAGGAGTCGTGGTAGGAGTACTGGACAAACTCTTAGCTCCAGGAATACAATTTGACCTTGCTAACGATATAATTGGTTCATGGATAGGAGTGCTGCCTACTGTGTTTGAAAAGCCAGTGGAAACTCAGGCAACTGAACTATTGTGGGACACATATCCTGGGATCTTTTCTGACTGTGGTAAAAAGGTCACAAAATCACGAGTTGAAACAATGGAGATCGAAGAGTACAGATAAGAATGTTGAAGTGGAATTAGCAGAGACTCTGTTTGATCAGATGGTTGATGTGAAGGACGAGCAGATCGATGACAAAGGAGACATCTTTAGCTCAGATAAATTAACTGAGTTACAGCAGAAAGATGAAAATTTAAAGAAATTGTATCAAAAAGCATACACAGAAAAAAAATCCAAATGTATCCCTGAATATTATTATCTCGAAAATTATGTTTCAATGAGGAAATGGAGACCATCACATTTTCAGGCAGGTGAGAAATGGGCAGAAGTTCATCAATTCATGTTGCTAGTTTGTTATAGAAAGGTGGTGTTGCGAGTGGTGTTTGAATTACCACTAGGGGGTCATTTAGAGTGCGAAAAACTCAAGCTAAAATACAAAAACATTTTTACTGGCCTAGACTGCACAAGGATGTAGTTGGATTTTGCCAGACATGTCATACATGTGAGGTAATTGGAAAACCACAGGTAGTAATAAAACCCACAACTTTAATACCTATTCCTGCATTTATGGAACCTTTTTCCAAGAGTCTTAATTGATTTCAAAGGACCCCTACCTGAAACAAAAAGCGGAAATCAGTATTTATTAACAATAATGGATGTGTAGGGGCTGTTCCATTATGCAACATCACAGCTATAAGGATTGTAGAGGAATTTGACATTTTTTCAATCGATACGGACTACCCACAGAGATATAATCAGATCAAGGGTAAAAATTCACATCAAAATTATTCAAGGAAGTTATGGACATCTTAGGAATAAAACAATTCAAATCTACTGCATACCATCCAGAATCTCAGGGAGTGATAAAAAGGTGGCATCAGACATTAAAGACCATGCTGAGGGCTTCTAGTCACAACTATCCAGATGATAGCAATAAGGGAATTCTGTTTATGCTTTTTGTGACCAGAGATACACCAAATGAATCAGCCAAATTCAATCCATTTCAATTTGTTTTCAGGCATGAAGTGAGCGGACCACTAAAATTGAGTAAGGAGAAATTGCTAAGTCAGAATTCAGAGACCACACAATTGGACTATGTGTCAAATTTTTGAGAATGATTAAATAGAGTGGGGGAGTTGGCTAGACTCCATTTAAAAATGTCACAGCATACAATGAAAGAGGAAGCAGACAAGAAATCAAAAACTCTCAATTTTGCAATCGGAGGTACAGTGTTAATGTTACTTCTCTTGATAGGTGAACCTTTAAAAGCCACGTTAGTGGACTTTTTTCATATTGAAATGAAATTGAGTGAATAAGGACTCCAGACAGAAATGAATCTCAGTGTTTCATGTGAATATGCTCAAAAGCTATTTTGACAAGGAAGGAAAACAAAAGGAGACTGTGTTACTGATTACAACATAGGTGGAAGAAGCAAGTTCAGAGGATTCTGAATTGGACATTCCTCAAATTAAATTGGACAATGAAGAAGTTGTCAAACTTTGGGATAAGTTATTGAGTTACCCTTCCAGAGAAAAAAATAAAATGACTTAAAAGAGTTATTGTTATTGAATGGGGAGATATGTGGGAATAAGCTGGGAATTACTAACCTAATTATGCATCATGTCTCTATAGGAGATGCTGTTCCAATTAAGCAACATCCTTATAGGCATAACCCTCTAAAGATGGCACAGGTTCGAAAGGAGATTGAATGCATGCTCCAAGACAACATAATCAAAGTGAGTTACAGTGATTGGAGCTCAGCCATAGTAATGGTTCCAGAACCAGGTGGTACCCAACGGTTACGTGTGGACTATCACAAAATCAATGCAGTTACAAAGACTGATGCATATCCGATTCCACATTTGGAAGTCTATGTTGAAAAGGTGGGACAAGTAACTTATATTTCTAAGTTCAACTTGCTCAGAGGATACTGGTAGGTACCTTTTTCAGAAAGAGTAAAGGTATTTGACAGCCTGAAAGCTGCGTTAACCACTGCCCCAGTATTAGCCCATACCTAATTACGTAAAACCATACTAGGTGTCTATCGATGTGAGTGATGTGGGTGTTGGTGCTATGCTCTTACAGGATGATGATGAGAAGATAGAAAAACCGATCAGGTATTTCTCCAGGAAATTGAACATTCATCAGCAGAAATGTTCGACAGTTGAGAAGGAGACTTTGAGCTTGGTGTTGGCATTACAACATTTCAATGTATGTTTCCAGTAATGTATCCAAGACAATCATGTACACTCATCAGAATCAAATGACGTTTGTGGAGAAATTTAAGGACAAAAATGCCACATTGTTTAGATGAAGCTTGTTGTTACAAGATTCAATTTGGAAATTGTGCTCATGGCAGGATGAGAACACATGATTGCCAATGCATTGTCAAGGCTTGAATGAGAAATGGAGGCGTTCGGTAAAACAGATTGAAACAGAATGTAGCTGTGCACGTTTGCATGATTATTGTCAATGTAACATATATGGGTGCTGTAGTGTACTAGCAATTTAGGATTAAGGGGTTTTAAATTGAAGAGTTTTTTTTAAATCCCTTATACAATGCAAAAGGAGTGGCCAGTTCTCTGAGCTCAGACTTCCTCTGGTTCATTTTGGCTTTGACAATCTGGCTGTTCATTAAAAGCAGTCAGGCAGTGTTGTGAAACTGCTGGACATAAAGAAGCAGGTCCATGCTGACCCTCACTCTCTGACTTGTGTCCTGTTAGACCCTGTGTTTGATTTTATCTTTTTTGTGCCAAGGGATTTTTTGGGGATGGTTGCAAGTATTTGGAACAGCATTGTTAAGTTTGGATAATCTGTTGGGATTTCAGAGAGGTTAAATTATTCTGTATTCTGGTCTCTTTTGTTGGTGTTTCTTTTGGTAATCTTGTAAATAAATTCTGTTCTGTTTAGAACGAAATAGTTTGACCAGCTGCATCCCTCCAGGAATGTCCATGTTACACCTGCTTAAAACAACTAGCACAGTTAGGGTCTGGGCTACTTTCCTGAAATATTTTGAGAGGATCTGGCCTGGTCCATGACACAACATTCTCTACAGCAAAGAGTGAGAATCAGATTGGTTGTGTTACCTCAAGAAAGGAGGAAGGGAGACAGAAAGCAGAATAGTGTAGGCCCGTTAGCTTGACATCTAACATGGGGGAGATGGCAGCATCCTTCAGGAAAGAGCCTTGTGGGGAGGCTGGTATAATAGTCATATCTCCCACCACACATTTGGCAGGTATTTCTGGGAGTTGCCCTTGGCCATGAGATCATTGGCTTTCCTTTCTCTGGTTCCTTTTCTGTGCTTCCATTTGCTAATGAGTCGTCTCAAAGAATTGTGTCCCTTTATATAGGAACTTCTTCCAAGTTGGAGACAGTGAGGACTGCAGATTCTGGAGAATCTGAGTTGCTAAAGAGTGGCGCTGGAAAAGGCACAGCAGGTTAGGCAACATCTGAGGAACAAGAGGGTCAACGTTTCATGTCTGACAACTCCATCCCCTTCCTGGACATCTCCACCTCTATCTCCAGTGACACACCAACATCTACTACAAACCTACCAACTATAAAGTTACCTTGACAACACCTCCTTCCACCATCACTCCTTTTTATGCATGATCCCTTACTCCCAATTCCTCTACCTCCACTGTATTTGCTCCCAGGATGAATGATTCCACTCCAGGATATCCCAGATGTCCTCCTACATCAAGGACCACAATTTTCCTTCCTTAGTGATCAATGGTATCCTCAACTGTATCTCCCCCATTTCCTGCACTTTTGACCTTGAACCCCACCTCCCTCAACCCCAACAAAGATAAAATCCCCCTTGTCCTCACATTCCACTCCATCAATTTCCAAATCCATCGCATCATCCTCTGCATTTTCGCCACCTACAGTCAGAGTCCACCACCAAAAATATATTCCCCTCACCACCCCTAACTGCATTCTGTAGGGACCATTCCCCCCGTGACTCCCTCGTTACGTCCACATTGCCCACTAACCCCTTCTCCACTCCTGGTGCCTTCCCCTGCCACCGTAACAGGTGCAAAACCTGCCCCCACACCTCTCCCTCTCACCTCCATCCAAACCCCAAAAGGTTCATTCTCAATCAGGCAGAGATTTACTTGTACATCCTCCAACCACATTGACTGCATCCAGTGCTCTTGATGTGGTCTTTACATCGGGGAGACCAAGCGCAAACTTGCGAAACAGTTCAGGGAACATCTCTTGTCGCATGCACCAATCAACCGCACCTTCCCATGGCCATCCATTTCATGTCCCCCTCCCACTCCACTGAGGATATATCCATTCTGGACTTCCTCCACTGCCAACACAAGGCCACCCTCAAACTGCAAGAGGAACACCTCATCTTACGCCTCAGGAGCCTTCAACCACTACATGGCCTCAGCATGGAATTCACCAGTTTCCAAACCTCCCCTCACCCACCCCATCCCAGGTCCAACCCTCCAACTCGGTCTGCCCTCTTGACCTGACCTACTTCTCCTTCTTCCTTCCCATCTATCCACTCCACCCTCCCCACTCACCTATGACTGTCGCTTCTTATCTTTGTCCACCTTTCCCCGAGCTCCACTCCCTTCCCTCCCCATTTATCTCTCAGCCCCTTCCTCCTCCCCAGTCTGGAAGAAGGGTCCTGCCCAAAAGAAATGTCGGCTGTCTTGCACCTCAGATGCTTCATGACCTGCGATGCCTTTTCCAGCACCACACTTTATTAGCTTCTTCCGAGTTGGTTTCTCCTGAACCAGGGTCTCTTATGTGTTAACATCTATGTGGCATTTCTTGATGGAAGCCTTTGGTGAATCTTTGAACCACTTCCATTCTCCTCCTCTTGTTGGAGTGCCCTCCTCAAGCTGGATGAATCAGATTTGCTTTGGTAGTCGGAACTGTGGCTTCCTAACCTCCGTTCTCTGATGAATGGCAGAAATTCTACTGAGCATTACAAGTTTGAAACTCCAATTTAAAGTGACAGAAAAGGAAAACATTGAAAGTTTTTGCAGATGTTTGAACAATTACTTTCTTCAGCTGCTATTAATTGCATTGGCTCAGTCTATTCCGGAACTGAATATCGAAATAATGAAGCAGTTAAGTTAATATTATCAAAAAGGTAAGACCCAGGAGAGAAATTGTGACTGTGATTTTTAATTACAAATCATTTTGATTGTTACGTGGCAGAATGTTGGCCCTGATATTTATTGGGAAGCTGGGAGTTGGTTTGTTTGACATTCCCAGAAGCCAGCTTAAGAGGCAAAGTGATTTTCGGGTAGGTAGGGTGTGATTAGTGAGAGTGAAGCATGGGAGATTAAAGGCTGGTTGTGGCGAGGTTCGGTCAAAATAAGCTTGATGGGCTGAAGGGCTTTCTACTGTTCCTATGTTCCTAAAACTCAGGATGATCATTGAGGCAAGGAAAATATTGATAAGGTCAGGAAATCATTGGTTCGACCAAGGAGAGATCTAGGCTCAGTTGGGAAACACAGAGAATGGAGGGATCATAACAATTGATAGGTAAGGGGTGGGATGGGCAGTGGGTGCAGTGGGCATGATGTTCTAAAATGATGTGCCAACAGGAATAGGATGAGTGGCACTGTCAGGAACTCCTGATTCCTGAAGAAGGGCTTGTGCCCGAAACATTGAATTTTCTGTTCCTTGGATGCTGCCTGACCTGCTGCGCTTTTCCAGTAACACATTTTCAGCACTGTCAGGCACATTTTAGCATACATGAATGATGAAAACACTACGGGTCCACATCAGCAGAAGTGATTGAATAGGAACATTTTACATCTAAGGCCTTTATCAGTTTTGAGAACAACCAAATGACAGGTTGGGAGAAATACCTAGAAATGAATATTTTTGATTATTGTACAAGAATGAAATGTAAACAATGTATACCTAAGTGATCATGGGTGTATAAATGTTGATGATTTTCTATATTTATTGGACAGATGTAAGACAAAGATTGGAAAAACATGGGACAGGAACAGGACAGTGTATCAGACAGAATGGTGTTTAGCCAGTTTAAGGTGAAGGTAATTTGAATAAACACAAACTAACACAGAATCATGGAGTCATAGAGCATGGAAACAGATCCTTTGGCCCAGCTAGTCCATGCTGACTGTGTTCCCAGCCAAAGTAGTCCCACTTACCTGCCTCTCAACCTTTCCTTACTGTACCTGCATCCATTATTTCCTCTGGCCATTTATTCTACATAGGACATAAGCTCTGTGTAAAAATGTTGCCCCATATCTTTATTAATATTTTTTTCATCTCACTTTAAAAAAATGCTCCCGAGTTTTGAACTCCCCTGTCCTAAGGCAAAAACAAAATCCTTGTTATTCATCTTATCTATACCTCTCATGACTTTATAAATCACCGCTCAACCTCCTACGCTCCAATGAAAAAGGTCCCAGCCTATCCAACCTATGTTTATAACTCAAACCTTCCATTCTCAGCAACATCCTGGTAAGTACAGGGGAACTTGATTATCCGAGGGACATGGGTGGGAGTATTTCATTCAGTTAATCGAATTCCAGGTAATTGAATGCCGGATAGCATAGTTTAGCCAAGCAGTCGGACATTGCGATCTTGCGATCCGATTTCAGACAATCAAATACCGATAATCAAGGTTCCTCTGTATATCCAAGACCAATTCCTGTGGAACACCCCTGGTTACAAAACAACCTCCAGTACTATCCTCTGTCTCCTATCATCAAGCTAATTTTGTATCCAATTGGCAAGCTCACCCTGAATTCCAATTGATCTAACTTTACTAATTAGTCTACCTTGTCCGAGGCTTTACTAAAATCGGTGTAAACATCGTCTACTGTCCTGCCCTCATCAATCTTCTTAGTTACTTCCTCAAAAAACCCAATCAAGTTTGTGATACCTCACGCAAAACCCTCAATCAGTCCTTATCTCTCCAAATGTATGCAAATCCCACCTTTCAAACTCACCTCCAACAACTCACCCATCACGGTCTGTAGTTCACTGTCTGTAGTTCCTAGACTTCCCCTTACAGCCTTTCTAAAGTAAAGGCACAACATTAGTCATTCTCTAGTTCCCTGGCACCTCACCTATGGTTATAGTTGAGATAAATATCTCTACCAGGGGCCTCATAATTTCTTCCCTAACCTCCCACTACATCCTGAGATACATTTGATCAGGACCCAGAGATTTATCCACCATTATGCTTTCTAAGATCTTCAGAACTTCCTCTTCTGTAATGTGAATTGTTTTCAAAACATCAATATTTATGTCCCTGAGTTCTCTCGTCTCCATTTCTTTCTCCACAGTAAAAACAGATGCAAAATATCGTTTAATACATATCTACCTAAGTCCTCCTGTTGACTGTGTAATGAGAGTTGGAAATGAGGATTGGAAAGTTTGGTGTTGTCAGTGATTGTGTTCCGTGGATTTTGAGGTTTAGGGTGGGTTCAAAAATCAACTATGAATGGTCTTCCCGGCTGAGTAAGGAAGTGGTGTTCAGGGTAAGTTTGGATGTTCGGGTAAGGGTCCTTTTGTTTCTCCTGCAACATGGGATAGGAATTTATCATCTAGATTTGCTGCTTTCACATCACTCCCCTTTAACTGATATAATCTATTACAGATTAATCCGTAATGGTGGAAAAGACATCTCTATCTGGAACATACGCAAATACTGAGCCTACATAGCTATCTGTAGTACAGAATTCCAAAGGTTGTCAACACACTGACATAAAAAAATCCCCTCATCTTGGTCCTCAGTGGTCTCCCTTTATTTTTAAAGCATACCCTGGTTCCAGATTTTGCAACTATCCCTTTAAGTATTTAGAAAGTTTTTCAATGAGATTCTTTGAGCCACTGGAGTATACAGACCCAATTTGTCCAATCTCACTTCGCAGGAGAGTCAGTCATCCTGGGAACAAATCTATGTAATCTTTGTTGCACCCCTTTTATGGCAATAATATCTGTTCTGAGATAAGGAGTCCAAAACTGTGCACAGTGCTCTGGGTACAAGCTCCTGTACAATTGAAGCAAGATTTTACTATTCCTGTACTCAAAACCTCTTGTTCCAAAGAGTACCATTCCACTAGCCTTCCAAATAGCTTGCTGCACCCTCATGTTGGTGACTTCAGTGACTTATCAACATCCTGGTCCTTCTGTATATCTAAGCTTTCCAGCACTTGAAATTGAAGAAATACTCTATGCATCTGTTTCACCTACTGAGCCGGTAACCTCTTATTTTTCCACATAATATAATATCTGCTACGTTCTGGTCCATTCAGTAAGCTTGTCCGAATCCTCCTGAAGCAGCCTCTTCATAACATTCACTCTCACTTATATTACATTTGGTCCATGGCATTAAATCATTGATATATATTGTGAACAGCTAGCACTCAAGTGCTGACCTTTACAGCACCTCTGTAGTCACAGCCTGTCAACTTATTCCCACTGTTTGTTTTCTGTCTGTTAGCCAATTATTAATCCATGCCAGTACATCACCTCCCATCCCAAGTTCTTTAATCTTTCTAACCAACTTCCAGGGCATAACTCTGTGAAAAGCTTCTGAAAATCTAAGTACCTGACGTCCATGAGCTCTCTTCCATCAGCTTTGCAAGAAACATCTTTAAAGATCTCCAAAAAATTTGTTAAACAATGCTTCTCATTTGTAAATACATGCTGACTATGTATTCCTTCCACAGATTCGGCCAGCCTTACTGAGTTTTTCCAGCAATTACTATTTCTGGTTCTGATTTGCAACATCTGCAGGTCTTTGTTTTTTATTATTATCAACCAAGCATCTATCTAAACCCACCTTGACAATGGGTTCTACTGTTGTCCCAGCTACCGATATAAGGCTAACAAGGCTATTGTTCCATGTTTTCTTTCTCACTCCTTTCTTAAATAGTGTGGTGGTATTTGTTTCTTTCCAATCCATAGGAAGCATTATGTATAGAATTCTGGAAGATCATCACTAATTCTATCTCTATAGCTATCTCCTTCAACACTCAGGGATATAGATCACCAGGTTCTGGGTATATATTAACTTGCAGACCTAATACTTTTTCCACTACAATCTTCTCACTAATACTGATTTCTTTCAATTTATCATTCTCCCTAGTCACTTGGATTTTTAATTTTGGATTATTCATGTGTCTTCCAAAGTGAAAACAGACAAAAAGTAAACATTTAGCTTCTCTCCTATTTCTTAGTTCCCCATTCTGCCTGTAATGGACCTACATTCTTTTTAAAGTAACTACATTCTTTTTAGCCAACTCTCTCCTTTTGTGCATCCTAATACATTTGTACTGTTTGTTTTTATTTTTTTTTCCTGAGATTGTGTTCATATTCTACTCTCATATTCCATATCAGTTTCTTGTTTCCAGTTTGTTGTATTTAGAACACCTCCTATTCTTCAGAAATTACTGACTACTTTGTGGGGCTTTTCTTTTAATCTTATACAGTCATGAACTTCCTTTGTTAACCACACTTGATCTCACAGAAGCATGTAGTTGTTCTAAATCATGTAATATTTATTTAAAGACTATTCCCTTCCTCTGTACTGCAAAGTTCTTTTATGCATTTTTCCACGCTACCTAAGCTAATTTGTTCCTCATACCTTCAAAATTTCCCTGTCTTCAAATGTAACATCCTTGCTTCAGCATGAACTGCCTCAATTTCAAAGTAATGTAAATTCTATCATATTATGGTCACTCAAAGGTACCTTGACATCAGGAAATTCAATTAGTTCTATGTTATTGCATAATTCTAGATCTAAAAAAACACGTCCTCTAGTTGGTTCCTCGACATGCTGCTCTAGAAACTCATCCCTAACACAATCCTGGAACAAGTTTTCCAGATCTTTAGTGGTTTATCCAGACTTTTTGCAGCTTCAACTCGCCCAAGATGATTATGTTGCCCATGCGATGAACTTCCCTCATTTCCACATTACCCCCCACTATTTTGTGACCTATAAATGACTCCAACTGATATCTTTTGGCTCTTTCTGTTTTATTGCTCCATCCAAAGAGATACCCCACATTGTTCTTCTGATCAGAGATCCTCTCTTCCTAATTTCCGAATAATATTTCCTCCATTTGAGGGAGGGGGCACAATGGCTCAGTGGTTAGCACCAGTGACCTGGGTTCAATTCAGCCTCAGGTACCTTGGAGTTTGCATATTGTCCCCATGCCTGCATGGTTTTCCTCTGGGTGCTCCGGTTTCATCCCACAGTGCACATTAGGTAGATTGGACACAGGAAATGCAGGGTTACAGGGATGGGTGGGATACTTTTCAGAGGGTTGGTGTGGACTTGATGGGGTGAATGGTCTGCTTCCACACTGTAAGGATTCTTTAAAACAAGATCGACTGATCCCATTCCTTTCCTGGTCTCCCTCCTAACGGAAAGATGTTGTGAAACTTGAAAATGTTCAGAAAAGATTTACAAAGATGTTGCCAGGGTTGGAGGATTTGAGCTATAGGGAGAGGTTGAACAGGCTGGGGCTGTGTTCCCTGAGTGTTGGAGGCTGAGGGGTGACCTTATAGAAGTTTATAAAATCATGAGGGGCACGGATAAGGTAAATAGACAAACTCTCTTCCCTGGGGTGGGGAGTCCAGAACTAGAGGGCATAGGTGAGACAGGAGAGGTGAAACAGGGTGAGACAGGAAAGATTTAAAAGGGACCTAAGGGGCAACTCTTTCATGCAGAGGGTGATACGTGTATGGAATGAGCTGCCAGAGGAAGTGGTGGAGGCTGATGTAATCATAACATTTAAAAGGCATCTGGATAGATATCTAAATAGGAGGGGTTTTGAGGGATATGGGCCGGTGCTGGCAGGTGGGACTAGATTGGGTTGGGATATCTTGTCAGCATGGACGATTCGGACCGATGGGTCTTTTTCTGTGTTGTATATCTCTATGACTCTTTGACTCTATTCCTGATTATCAGTTTAACTCCACTTTATTTTCCTTTCTGTCTGAACTTCCTAAACATCAAATATCCTTGAACATTCAGTTCCAACTATTGATTTTTATTCAATCATGTAACAATTAGATCATACCCAAATGTTTCTATTTGTGTGTCTATTTGTCTACCTTGTGTGAATGTTACATACATGCAAATTAGAGTGAACTTAATTTTGTCTTTTCACATCATTCTTTTTTTTAAGCATACTCAATGCTCAGATTTGTTTCCAATGTCTTCTCCTGTCTTTTTACCTTCCAATGAACAACTCTATGCATTCCAATCTGGGTTATCCATCACATTCCCATTCCCCTGGATACCACTGTTGCAGTGGGCTCAGCTCTGGCTGCAATGCCATGAGGAACAATCAATTCCACCAGTTTCAAAAGTGGAGCACCAATGAGCAAGCACGATAGACTCAGGGAATCCTGCATCTACCTGCCTGGTTTTCTTAGACACTCTGTTAGTCCCCCATTCCCTCTCTGCCTTTATGCTTCCACCCTGTGGTGTGAGCATCTTCCTAGATTTGCTATCAACAGGATCTCCTGTTTTCCAGATGCTCAGCAATGACACCAGTCACTGCTCAAGTTCTGAACCACGGAGCTGAAGCTTGTACAGCTGTAGGTACTTCCTGCTTGTGACATGTTTGTCTGGGACACATTGTATGTCCAGGGGACTTACACTTCATTTAGCCCAGCTGACTTGCTATCCCACACTCTGAAAAATATTTGTCATCCTTAGAATAAGTGTTAAGCTGCCAATGAAACCTAACAAGCCATTTCTCAGAAAGAGAAAAAGAAAAGGGCTAGACGCTTAAATATAAGCTAAATACCCAACTTTCACTTTAAGGATTAGAAATACTGATTAAACCTCTTCACCAATCAGCTGCTTTCCCTGTACTGATCACAAAGAGACCTTGGAGTGCAGCTCCATAGCTCCTTGAAAGTGGAGTCACAGATAGATAGGGTAGTGAAGAAGGCATTTGTTTTTTTTTATTGGTCAGAGAATTGAGTACAGGAGTTGGGATGTCATGTTGTGGCTGTACAGTACATTGGTTAGGCCACTGTTGGAACATTGCGTGCAATTCTGGTCTCCTTCCTTTCAGAAAGATGTTGTGAAACTTGAAAAAGTTCAGAAAAGATTTACAAGGATGTTGCCAGGGTTGGAGGATTTGAGCTATAGGGAGAGGCTGAACAGGCTGGGGCTGTTTTCCCTGGAGCGTCGGAGGCTGAGGGGTGACCTAATAGAGGCTTACAAAATTATGAGGGGCATGGATAAGGTCAATAGACAAAGTCTTTTCCCTGGGGTCGGGGAGTCCAGAACTAGAGGGCATAGGTTTAGGTTGAAAGGGGAAAGATATAAAAGGGACCTAAGGGGCATCATTTTCACACAGAGAGTGGTACATGTGTGGAATGAGCTGCCAGATGAAGTGGTGGAGGCTGGTACAATTGCAACATTTAAAAGGCATTTTGATGGGTATATGAATAGGAAGGGTTTGGAGGGATATGGGCCGGGTGCTGGCAGGTGGGACTAGATTGGGTTGGGATATCTGGTCGGCATAGACGGGTTGGACTGAAGAGTCTGTTTCCATGCTGTACATCTCTATGACTCTATGACATCATGTTGTCATTGGTCTCAGTGCAAGTAGACCTATCTGTCCCCATCTCATCTCCACTTCCACTTATCTCTTGCTCTAGAAACTTTGTATCATGTGGCAAAAATTAATTAAAGGACCTGTTTTCCCCCAGCACTAAATTGTCTCTTTGGCTCAAATTCTAAAATTTCCAGTTACTTACTCTGTCTTTGTTTCACTCCAGCGAAGTCTCCTTCCCTCTGACCACACAGGTCAAAGTTTAACATTTCAATATCTGAGTTGATGTAAACTTCCCATTTGTGCGGACTGAAAGTTCCCACCTCCCCATTCCAACTTCAGACTGTGATGCTCCATTGCCATAGTTAACATATTTAAAGTAAAAATAGCCACAGAATCATAGAGATATACAACGTGGAATCAGACTCTTCAGTCCAACTCGTCCATGCTGACCAGATATCCTAAATAAATCTAATCCCATTTGCCAGCATTTGGCCCACATCCCTCTAAACTCTTCTTATCCAGATGCCTTTTAAATGTGTCAATTATACTAGCATCCACCACTTCCTGTGGCAGCTCATTCCATATACGCATCACCCTCTACATGAAAAAGGTGCCCCTGAGTTCCCTTTTAATTATTCTTGAAAGATTGTACTGGCTTCTAGAAATATGGTACTCTCGACCCTATTAACTTTAATTTTATGGGTCTGCTGGACACTCGCACGTCATATTATCCCATTGACTCTTCACCCTTCAAATTGCTTGCAGTGCAAAATCAATCCTGACCTTGTGAGACTGATTGTAATTGATTCATAAATATCAGCTACATCTCACATCTATACCCCACCAGATGCGTTCCCAAACATCTTTTTCAATTGTTGATCCCGATTAAGATCTATATTAGCTGAGGTTATCAGTGCCATTAAATGGAACCATAGAATCCCTATAATGTGGAAGCAGGCCATTCAGCCCATCACATTCACACTGACCCTGAAAAGAATACTCCATCCTATCCCTGCATATCCATGGCTAACCCTCCTAACCTGCACATCTCTGGTCAGTATGGTCAATTTAGCACAGCTAATCCACCTAACCTTCACATCTTTGGACTGTTGGGAAGAAATCAGAGCACCCAGAGGAAATCCACACAGACATGGGGAGAACATGTAGACTCCAAACACGGTCTAAGAGTGGAACAGAACCTGGGTCCTTGCTGCTGTGAGGCAGTACTGCCAACCATTGAATCATCTAACTGCCCATTTGTTACAAATTCACTTCAATCATTCTTAAATTATGAGGTTTTAGAACCACCAAGCTGTTCATGTAACAAGAGCTGTATAGTGATTTGGATCTAATGATAAACTACAGGAGACTATACCGTATAATTTGAAGTTTCCTGCCTCACATGACCCACAACCTCTGATTGAAAGGCTCTGCTTGAGGTACTATTGGCTTAATCAATAAATCTTAAATGATTTAGGACTTGCCTCTTAAGTTCAGACTGATTTTTATCTACTGACTAAACTGATTATGTAGCACGTCTACATCAAACAGTGCATGCTGCATTGAACAACCCTAGCTATAATAAGGAAACTTGCTGAAAATGTTAACATTTTTGGGCCAACATTCATTTTAAACTATTTTCAAGTACTCACGGGAGAAAACACGGCTTGTGTTTGACCTGATAATTGGCCTGTTACAACCAGCTGAGAATGGTTTTCCCTTCTTGGTTAGGCACAACAAATGCTTACGTTCTTGTGAGCATAAGGCTTTACCTTACTGAAGTTGCCTACTTTTCACTGTAAGCAACAAGGACTCAATGACTAAGCTTTGTTGAGTTGATGAAAGAACAAATTTATTACATTGAAAAAAATAATAAAGACATGATGTCAAGTATGCAAACTTTGGAGTCACTTGGATCCTCACATATTGTGTACCTCACAATAGTGTTCAATACAAAGGATGTTTAGAACATCTGGGATGTCCTTAAGGTATAAGGTTTTAACCTGAGACCATGGTTAATTAGTCAGTTTCTTGGATTGTTAACAGTAGCAAATATTACAGTTAGGTTTCAGCTTCACATTTTTTGAATGTTTCTATCTAATCAATGTTATCACTGGATACTTTTCTTCTTGAGAGAGAAATCTTTTCCTTTTGTGTTCACTTTTGCATTTTGTATTCCATCTCATCTGATTTGCCGAAGTGAGCTCCTCGAATGAGCAGCTCCTTTGTATATTCCACGACTGCTGAACTTATGCTTTCTACCCTGAATAATTAAAGGTGAGTTTCCATTTTCCTGCTCTCTGGAAGGATCAGTCGATCTGAAAAGTTAATTCTGATTTCTCTCCACAGACCTACTGAGCTTTTCCAGCAATTTCTGTTTTCATTTCTGATTTACAGCATCTGCAGTTCTTTCAGTTTTTCCATTTTCCACATTTGAAAGTGTTAATGATGCTGCAAATATTAAGATCAGAATTCCATAACACATTACAGTTCCGGTTTGATAATCCGAACCATTAACAAGCCAGATGAGAAGAAATGAACTGGCCCCCTTCCTTTATTCCTTTGCCAAATGAGGGACAGACCTTAGATTACAAAACGCAATGCTGTCATTACCCATACTTTTGTTTGGATCACAAAAATAAATCCATTCCCACCACCTGCAAGTTCCCCTCCAAGACACTTATCATCCTGACTTGGAAATATATCACCATTCCTTCACTGTCACTCTTTCAAAATCCAGCAAGTCCCTCCCTAATGGCATTGCAGCAAATGGACTGCAGCAGTTCAAGTAGCTCACCACCACCTTCCCAATGGCAAATAGCAACACCCATGTCACATAAAAGAGTTTATAAAATGTCAAGGTTGATGCTCTGGACTTAGATTTTGAAGATAATTCAAGCAACCTTTTCAATAATACATCTCATATTGGAATCCATCTGAAGGATGAAGTAACCTTTTGTTTAGTCTCAAAATGAGCGAGCTTTTGAAATCTGCTCATAAATGACCAGTTACCTTGAGGTCCCTATGGAAACTATGGAATTTGATCATTGTATGTGTATGTGTATAGATTTATATATTCCTTAAAATGAAGTTAAATGTCATAGAGATATCCAATTATGTTGAAAGCAGTGAGGCTTGCTTTGAATTCACATGAGGATGTGCATTCATTCTATGGTTTTCATCTCTGGTGACAATTGACATTGTGCTTCCAGTTCCTTAAAGTTATACCACTATTCAGAATCATTGCATTAGAATTCCTACAATGTGGAAACAGGCCCTTCAGCCCAACAAGTCCACATCACCACTCTGAAGTCTATCCCACCCAGACCCATTACTTTACATTTACCCCTGACTAATGCATCTAACCTAAACATCTCTGAACACTGTGGACAATTCACCTAACCCACACAACTTTGAACCATGGGAGGAAACTGGAGCAAACTTGTGCAAACGTAGGGAGAATGTGCAAACTCCACACAGACAGTCACCCAAGCTGGGATCGAACTTGGGTTCTTGGCGCTGTGAGGCAGCAGTGCTAGCCACTGAGCTACTGTGCCACTTGTTGAGTGACTGTGTTACAGCGTGTTTATACAGAGTGTTGTACAGTTAGCACTAACAGACAAGTTAAAATGTACTCCTCTACAAACATCTAAAAGTAATAAAAGTTGCTCGTGAACAAAATATATTTTTTAAAATGTCTATTAATGACATAAATACTTAAATAAGAAGTAAAACTGTGTAGAGAGAATCTACACCAGTTTTAATGGATTGGAGTAAGAAATGTGAACACTAGCAGGCTGGCAGCAATGGTCTTTGACTCTGAGACTTTCTGGCTCCTGTCCAGAGGTCTTCGATGTAGCCGAATCTTATTACTGGACTTGAAATATTTCAAGAACCTAGCTGTTTGAAGATGAGAGAGGATGCAATGAACGGAGAGATTTGGGGTAAATTTATTTTGTGAGTCTATCTTTCAATTGTTGACAACCTGGGAAAACCAGTTGTAAGATCATATACTTGCTCTTCTCCTCTCGTATATTCATTGCTGTGGGGATATTTATGAATACTTTTCTGTGGATTCCTTTGAGATTTTTCTACCTCCTCTCCAAAAAATCACATGTAATAAGTTCCCACCAACAACGCCATGTTTTAAGTATGAAGCAGATCAGAATTTGACATAAGTGACAGCAGAAATCCCTAACTCAATCCTGAGCGCATAAGAAAGTTCACCGTCAATATAGAAACACAAATTTTCAAGGGCAGAACGCAGAATGACTATTCAATATGGATTCCGTTGCAGAAATATATAATTTAAAGCAGTAATTAAAGTACAAGTTGGGGCAGAAATGGAAGAGAATGAAGAGTCTGGAGGATTCAACTGCACCTCTTTGTTTCCAATTTCATGGTGGACGGGCGGTATGGTGGCTCAGTGTTTAGCACTGCTACCTCACAGCACCCAGATCCCAGGTTCGATTCCAGCCTCGGGCAACTTTCTGTGTGGAATTTGCACATTCTCCCCGTGTGTGCATGGGTTTCCTCTGTGTGCTCAGGTTTCCTCCCAAAGTCCAAAGATGTGCAGGGCAGATGAATTGGCCATGCTAAATTGCCCATAGAGTTAAGCGCGTTAGTCAGAGAGAAATGGGTCTGGGTGGGTTATTCTTCGGAGGGTCGATGTGGACTTGTTGAGTCGAAGGGCCTGTTTCCACACTGTAGGGAATCTAATAATTTCGCAACAAACCAAAAGAACTGCCCATGCCGAAAATTGAAAAGGAGAAATTGCTGGTAAAGCTCAGCAGTTCGGGCAGCATCTGTTGTGAGAAAGCAGAGTTAACTGGAGGTCTGAAGAAGGGTCACTGGAAGCTTTCCCTTCACAGAATAATTTTGTAGGAGGTTTTGAAAGGAATTCAGTTTTTATTTCGGAAGGAGAACTCAGGTGTCAATTTTTCTGGTAGATTTGAGGTGAAAGTCTCAGGAACAGCTCTAAGACCATCTCAAATGCACCCAGCTGAGTGGCAATTCAAAGAAGATTTCAGTCTACAACCTCATAGGGTTTTCCAAAGCATACTTAGATAGGAACATACTCAAAGACAACAAGGTTAGTGGGGCAAAGTTTTAATGCACTTAGCTTCAAGGTTATTATGCAGGGATAATTCTCAAGTTTACTTTGCTTATAATTCTAAATAAGGATCAAATTATTGTCGTAAGATAACTGCAGAAAATCTCTTCTTATGCCATACACTCTACAGTTGGAATTTTTGTCTATTCTGAAGGAAGGAATAGTATGGAAAGAAGGTCGTACGAGGAAAGGCTGAGGGACTTATGGCTGTTTTCATTGGAGAGAAGAAGGTTGAGAGGTGAATTAATTGAGACATACAAGATAATCAGTGGGTAAGATAAGGTGGATAATGAGAGCCTTTTTCCTCAGATGGTGATGGCTAGCACAAGGGGACATAGTTTTAAATTGAGGGGTGATAGTTATAGAACAGGTGTCAGATGTAGGGGCATGGAAAACACTGCAACAATAATAGATTCGCCAACTTTAAGGGAATTTAACTATTCATTGGATAGACTTATGGATGAAAATGGAATAATGTAGGTTAGATGAGCTATGGATTGGTTTCACAGGTTGGCACAACATGGAAGGTCAAAGGTCATGCACTGCGTTGTGATGGTCTATGTTCTATATTGTGTCAATTTTTAAGAGCTTCCTATTTCCACTCCATAACATTCTCCCACTTCATCTTATCTGAGGTTGAATCTTCATCCATGATTTTCATACCTCGAGACTTTATTATGCCAACGCCTTCCAAAACCACTCTCCCTAATCTCAAGATCATCCAAAACTCTGCTTTCCAAAACATTACTCTCATAAAGTCCTGTTTCTCCATCATTCCAATATCTCAGCATATCCTAGCTTTGATGCTCAACTCCTCATGGGTCTTGTCGGTATCACAATGAAGGGCTTTTACCCGAAACGTCGATTTTACTGCTCCTCGGATGCTGCCTGAACTGCTGTGTTCTTCCAGCACCACTCTAATCCAGAATCTGGTTTCCAGCATCTGCAGTCATTGTTTTTACCTGGTATCACAATGGAGGCTAGCATCACTTGTGTTGCTTGATATATCATCCCTCCTTATCTTATGTCGGATTCTGTAAAAGCTAATGGTGCAGGAAATCCATGTTTTGTAAATTGGTGTTGTTACCTAACTCCTCCTTCTCTAATAGAGCTGGGCAAATAAGAGATGGATGTCGGCTTCGCTTTACATTCGACAAACCCTCAAACCTCTAATCCAGATTTGGGGTCTGGCATTATTGGATCCCTTCAGATTGTATCATTTCTCTGACAAGTCCCAATTAGAATTACTTCAGGAAGCTGTCAGGATGACTGTCTAAAACAAAACGAACTGTTGATATACGATGACCGCATATGACATGCAATAATCTGCTGATGAACGCAGGGCACATGTGGGAACATGGGACTGGGACCTCCTAGCTATTAGAGAAACAAGGCTGAGAGAGAGAGAGACAGGACTGGCAGCTCAATGTTCCGGGTTTTAGATGCTATAAGAAGGATAAGAAGGGAGGCAAGAGAGGAGGGAGAGTGACATTTTTGATTGAGGAAAACATTACTGCTGTACTTAGGATATTTCTGAGGGACCGTCCAGTGAAGTTACATGGGTAGAACTTAGAAACAAGTAGGGGATGATCACCTTGATGGAATGGTACTGTAGACACTCCAATAGTTGAGGAAAATTGAGGAACAAGTATGTAGACAGATCACAAATATTTGTAAGGATAATAGTTTTGTAATAGAAGGGGATTTTAATTTTCCAAACATTGACAGGAACTGCCTTAGTGTTAAGGGCTTGGATGGTGAGGAATTTGTTAACTGTGTTCAAGATAATTTTCTTTATCAATATGTAAATATGCATACTAGAGAAGGAGCAAAATTTGACCTTCTCTTCAGAAATAAGGCAGGGGGAGTGACTCAAGTGTTAACAAAGGAACACATTGGAACTACTGATCAAAATTCTAGTAGTTTTAAAATAGTTATGGTAAAGGATAAGCCTTTCATTAAAGTTAATGTTCTTAATTGGAGAAAAGCAAATTTTAATGGTATGAGTCAGGAACTTTCAAAATTTGATTGGAGTAGACCGTTCACGGGTAAATGGACAGCTCACAAATAGAAGGCTTTCAAAAGTATGATAATGTGAGTTGAGAGGAATTATGTTCCTGGTCGAGTGAAGGGTAAGGCAGGTAAGATTAGGAAACAATGGATGAATAAAAATACTGAGGCTCTGCTCAAGGATAAGAAAAAAATATACATTAGATATAGAGAACTGGGATCAAATGAATCTCTTGAAGAGTGTAAAGAGTATAGGGACATTGGATATAGGTTTGCTAGGTAACATCTTCAGTGGGCCTCAGGTGAAGCAATGCTGAAAATTCCTGCTTTCTATTTATATGTTTGGGTTTCTTTGGGTTGGTGATGTCATTTCCTGTGGTGAAGATGTTACTTAGTAAGGTAACGAAACATCTGGAAATGAACCTTGCAACTCAGTGAGCAAACCTACATCCAAAACCTCAACCTGAGCTACAAATCTTCTCAAAACTCATATAGGGACATTCTTAAGAGGGAAATCAGGAATGCAAAAAGGGATATGAGATAGCCTTGACAAATAAGGTTAAGGATAATCCAAAGATATTCTACAGGTACATTAAGAGCAAAAGAGCAACTAGGGAGAGAATAGGGTCCCTTAAAGATCAATGAGGTCGTCTGACTGTTCATCCTCTGGAGATGGGAGAGATATGTAATGAATATTTCAGGTCAGATTTTATTGTGGAGTAAGAAATGGAGGGTAGAGAACTCGGGGAAAGAAATATTCATGTTTTTAAAATAGTTTACATTACAGAAGAGGAAGTGCTGGATGTCTTAGAAAACAAAAAGGTGGATAACTCTCTAGTTGATCAAATGTACCCCATAGTGTGAGGTTAGAGAGGAAATTGGGAGAGATCCTGGAGAGATATTTGTCTCATTTATTAACAAAGGTGAGGTGCTGGAGGACTGGAGGGTGGATGATGTTGTGCCTTTATTTAAGAAAGGCTATAAGGAGAAGCCTGGGGACTATAGACAGTGGTGGGGAAGTTGTTGGGGGTTATTTTGAAGGATAAGATTTGCATGCTTTTGGAGAGGCAAGAACTGAATAATAATAGTCAGCACAGCTTTGTGTGAGGGAAACCATGCCTAACAAATTTGATTGAAGTTTTTGAGAAAGTAACTGAAAAGATTGGTGAGGGCAGAACAGTACACGTTGTTTACATAGATTAATTAGTCAAGCCTTTGACATGGTTCTGCATGATAGACTAATTAGTAAAGTTAGATCACATGGCATTCAAGGAGAGCTTGCCAATTGAATACAAAATTGGCTTGACAGTAAGAGATACAGGGTGGTGATGGAGGGTTGTTTTTCAGACTAGGAACGGTGGGAACAGTGCTGGGCCCACTTTTGGTTATCATTTCTACAAACAATTTGGATTAGAATTTAGGAGCTATGGTGAGATGATACCAAAATCAGTGGTATAGTAGCCAGTGGAGAAGGTAGTCTAAGATTACAGAGAAATCTTGATCAATTGGGTGAATGGGTTGAGGAGTGGCAGGTGGAGTTTAATTTGAATCAATGTGAGGTATTGTATTTTGGTAAAACAAACAAGGGCCGGATTGATACAATTAATGATAGGACCCTTAGCAGTGTTGTAGAACAGAGGTTCAGGAGACCTCAGCAATCAGGTTCATCATTCTTTGAAACTCATGACACATGTTGACAGGGTATTTAAGAAGGCACTTGGCACACTTGCCTTCATTGCTCAGACCCTTGAATATCGAGTTGGGATGTCATGTTGGGGTTGTACAGGACATTGGTGAGGCCTCTTCTGTCACATTGTGTGCAGTTCTGATTGCCCAGCTGTAGGAAGGATATTATTAAACTGGAGATGGTTCCGAAAAGATTTACTGCGATGTTTCCAGGAATGGAGGGTTTGAGTTATAAAGCTAGGGATCTCTTTCACTGGAGCATAGGTGTTTGAGGGGTGATCTTTTTGAGATTTATAAAATCATGAGGGACATAGATTAGGTGAATAGCAAAAGTCTTTTCCCCAGAGTGGGGGAGTTCAAAATAGGGGCATATTTTTAAGGCAAAAAGAGAAAGATTTTAAAAAGACATGAGGGGAAACACTTTTACACACAGAGTGGTTTGTATTTATAACAAACTGCCAAAGGAAGTGGTGGATGCAGGTGCAATTACTACATTTAAAAAGCATTTGGATAAATACATGAATAGCAAATATTTTGCGGACTATGGTCCAAATGCTGGCAAGTGGGACTAATTTAGTTTGGGAACATGGTCAGCATGGACTGATTGGGCTGAAGGATCTGTTTCCATGCTGTACGAATCTATAACTCCATGGATAAATGTGTAGTTTGAATGCCGTTGACAACTTTCAGTAATTTTTAACTTTCAGCACATAAATGTCAGATGATGTCCATTTGACTGTCACTGATCAAAGTTAAATCAAACACATTTCTGGAGCAACAGTAGCTGATGCCAAAGTAACTGAAAGTTACTAAATAAGATGGGCCATGGGTCATGAGGATGACAATTTGATTAATGTGAGTTTGCAAGAGATGGATAATAAAAGCGCATGCACAAAATAAAAAGCAGCGGACGTGCCACTATAAATAATGGCTCCTGACGTTTTCATTCTGAAGTAGTGTTGAGTCTATTGACACCGCTGATAAACAGAACAAATTCATCATCTGCTGCAAACCTTATCAGGAGTTTAAGAAATATCATCAAGGGGCTATGGATTCTGAATCCAAAGAGCAAAATAAAATGATAAGCAAGTCTGAAAAAAAAATGATTAGCGAGTTACCAAATGTCCTTCTTCAATTTTCTGCTTACTATTTTCCCATAATTAAATCAGGTTGAAAAACTGGTAAGTGAATTTGGAGTTTAAACACAAAACTTTTCCTTATAAATTATTACATTTCCGTGAATTGTCACTTTGTAAATTGAATTTAACTATTAAGTGGAAACCCTTATTCAGTATTTCATTTTGGGCATGCATTTTAGGATGGACAAATGCATATTAAAGTAATTGCAACAAGTTTACACTATGCAAAACAGGCCATTTGATCCAACGAGTCTGTATTTTACAGAACGCTCTATTTCCTTCCCACCCCTTTCATTGCACTCCATCAGCATAACCTTTCATTCCTTTCATCCCTCATGTACCTATCTAACATCTCTTGATTTAAAAAAATGCAAATTAGGAGCAGAAGGAGACCATTCTGCTCATTAAACCCACTCTGCCATTCAATCAGATCATCTGATTACCTGACAACCCACCCATCCCGATAACCTTTCACCCCCTTCACTCATCAAGGTCATCGCTACCTTTTCATGAAAACTGTTTGCTCAAACTTTCTTTTGAGGAAATGAATTGCAAAGCCTAAAAGCTCCCTGCAAGAAAGAAATTCTCTTCTTTCTATATTTAAAAGGCAACCCCTTATTTTGAAACAGTTATTTCTGGTTCTAGATTCTCCCACAATAGGAAAAGTCCCTTCCACATCCAACTGTCAATACTTCTCATGATTTTATACGTTTCAAATAAGTCACCTCTTACTATCTTCACTCCAACAGATAAATACTCTAGTCTGTCTAAACCTTCCTCTTTGTACAACCATTTTGGGTCTTTGTTCAGTAAACCTTCAGTCAGTTGCTTCCAATGCAGTTACATCCTTCCTTAAATAACAAGATCAAGTCTGCCACAGTACTCCAGATGCTATCAACCAATTCCCTATAATACTGTAGTCGATCCTCCCTCTATTCCCTTGAGTCTCAAAGAATGAGTGCTATCTCATTGAATTTTATAAATTCTTACAGGGCTCAACAGGGTCAAAGTGAATGAGTTGTTTTTCTTGATTTGAATCTAAAACCAGAAGATTGAATCTCAGGATAAGATGTAGGAATTTTCAAACTGACCTGAGGAGGAATTTGTTCATTTAGAGAGTGCTGAATCTTTATAATTCTATAAACCAGAACTGGCATTGAAAGCACATCTTTTTTTCATTTGTGGGAGGTGGACATCGCTGGCTGGGCCAGCATTTAATGTCCATCCCCAGTAGCCCTTGTGAAGGTGTTGGTGAGCTGCCTTTTGAACCACTGCAGTCCACCTGCTGTGGGTTGACCCATATATCCTTAGGGAGGGAATTCCAGGATTTTGATCCAGCAATAGAGAAGGAATATATTTCGAAGTCAGAATGAGTGACTTGATGGGGGAACTTGTAGGTGGTGGTGTTCCCATGTATCTGTTGCCCTTGACCTTCAAGAGGGCAATGGTTGTGTATTTGAAACAGGGTCCAGACAGAAATCAGAGCTGAAAATGTGTTGCTGGAAAAGCGCAGAAGGTCAGGTAGCATCCAAAGAACAGGAGATTTGACGTTTCGGGCATAAGCCCTTCTTCGGGCTTATGCCCGTAGTGTTAGGTAAGGGGTAAATATAGGGGTATGGGTGGGTTGCACTTCGGCGGGTTGGTGTGGACTTGTTGGGCCGAAGGGCCTGTTTCCACACTGTAAGTAATCTAATTATGGACAGACTTTGGGGAGTAAGGAAATGTGTTACTCACACAATAGGTAAAAACAAGGACTGCAGATGCTGGAAACCAGAGTCTAGATTAGAGTGGTGCTGGAAAAGCACAGCAGGTCAGGCAGCATCCGAGGAGCAGGAAAATCGGCATTTCGGGCAAAAGCCCATCATCAGGAATAGATGATGAAGGCTTCTGCCTGAAACGTCATTTTTCCTGCTCCTCGGATGCTACTCGCCACAATATTCTTAGTCTCTGACCTGCTCTTGTAGCTACTGTGTTTATGTGGTGAGCAAGTTAAGTTTCTGGTCAATGAAACCCCAGGATGTTGACAGTGGGAGGATTCAATGACAGTAACACCATATCAAGGAGTGGTGGTCAGACTGTATCTTATTGGTGATGGTCATTGCCTGGCATTTATGTGGCATGAATGTTACTTGCCACTTGTCAGCTCAAACCTGAATATTGACTAGTTCTCATTGTATTTGGATATGGACTGCTTTAGTATCTGAGGAGTTGCAAAAGGTGCTGAACATTCTGTTATCATTATGAACATCCCCACTTCTGACCTTATGTTGGATGGAACGTCTTCATAAAGGAGCTGAAAATGGTTCGGCCGAGGACACTACCCTGAGGAACTCCTGCAGAGATGTCCTGGAGCTGAGATGACTGACTTCCAACAACCATAGCCATCTTCTTATGTGTCAGGTATGACTCTAACCATTAGAGTTTGCCCTCTGATACTTGTTGATTCCAATTTTGCCAAGGCTTCTTTATGTCATACTCAGTCAAATGCAACCTTCATGTCAAGGGCGGTCACTCTCGCCTCACCTGTGGAATTCAGCTTTTTTCTCCACTGTAATGAGGTCCAGAGCTGAGTAGCCCTGATGAAACCCAAACTGGGCTTCAGTGAGCAGGTTATTGCTGAGCAAGTATTACTTGACGGCACTGTTGATGACACGGTCCACCACTTTACTGACGATTGAGACTAGACTGATGCAACGGTAATTGCTGGGTTGGATTTGTGCTCTGTTTTGTGTACAGGACATACCTGGGCAAATTTTCACATTGAAGAAAGTGAGGACTGCAGATACTGGAGATCAGAGTCCAAGAGTGTGGTGCTGGAAAAGCACAGTCAGTCAGGCAACATCCGAGGAGCAGGAAAATCAATGTTTCGATCATAAACCCTTCATCAGAAATAGTGAATTACGGGCAATTTAGCATGGCTAATTCACCTGACCCGCACATCTTTGGACTGTGGGAGGAAACCGGAGCACTCGGAGGAAACCCACGCAGACACGGGGAGAACGTGCAATAACCTACAAGGCCCAAGTCAGGAGTGTGATGGAATACACCCCACTTGCTTGGATGGGTTCAGCTCCAACAACACTCAAGAATCTTGACACCATCCAGGACAAAGCAACCCGCTTGATTGGCATTACATCCATAAACACCCTGTCCCTCCATCACTAATACTCAGCAGTGACTACTGTCAATAAGACACACTGCAGAAATTCACCAAAGATCCTCAGGGACACCTTCCTAACCTACTTGCAAAGTCAGCTCCATCTAGAAAGATAAGGGCACCAGACGCCTGGGAGCACCACCACTTCAATCTCCCCTCTAAGCCACTCACCATCCTGACTCGGAAATACATCGCTGTTCCTTCACTGTTACTGGGTCAAAATCCTAAAATTCCCTCCTTAATGGCATTGTGGATTAAAAGTCAAACAGTTCAAATACAGTGGTAGGGACCTGCAGATAGTGTCATAAATGCTCAGAAGTGTTAGTTTCTTTTTATTCATTTGTGATGTGGCCATCACTGTCTGGCCAGCATTTCTTGCCAATCCCTAGTTGTCCCTGAGAAGGTTAAGTGGTGATCTGATCACAGTCTTCAAAGTATTAACAGGAAAAGGCAGCATAGCTGAAGATAAAAATATTTCTGGTGGTTGGGGATTCCAGAACTAAGGCACGAAGTCTTACAAGTCTTTTAAAAATGAGTTCATTTTGTGGGATGTGGGTGTTGCTGGCTGGGCCAGCATTTATTGCCTGTTCCTAGTTGCCCTTGAGAAGGTGCTGGTAAGATGTCTTCTTGAACTGCAGCAAGCAATAAAACACTTGAATTTAATCTGGAAAGATAGAAAAATTGGAGCCTTGCAACTTGCTCATAAGTACGAGAAATTCAAAGGGTCATAGATTGTTACCAATCTGGTCTGGGACTTAGATGTTTGGAGATTATCCTTACAGGACATAACCATCCTTCCATCATCCTGTACCATTCTGCACCATTATTATGGTACTGCAGATGTAATGAAGATGTTTCCACTTGTAGGGGAAACCAAAATAGACAGGAACCCCTTTACCTAGAGCGCAGTTAGACCATGGAAGGAGAAGTTGAGGCAAGTTGCATTAACACAAAAAACACAGATACACAATGCAGAAGGATGACCTAAGTTCAGGAAAGCAGGACGTTGAAGCAGTGTGTATCAAGATGAGTAATGATAAAGGCAAGAAGTCACTTCTGAGAATGGTATACAGGCCCCTTACATTAAAATAAAGGTTGAAATAATGGAAGTTTGTCAGAAAGTGACGGTGATAACATAGCGGACTTTGAAATATATAAAATCTGGAAAAAAATAGATTAACAAAGGCAACCTAGCTGAAGGGATTGTAGAATGTTCTCAGGATAGTTTCTTAGAGCATTATAATTAATAACCATCCAGAGACCAGACTATACTAGGCCTAGTGTTGTGCAAATGAGACAGAATAAGTGAATGTTCTCACAGTGAATGCACTCTGAGTAGCTGTGACCATAATATTACATTCCATTTGAAGGAGAGAAGAGTGAGTCTAAGACCAATATATTAAACTTAAATAAGGGTGATTATGAGAGCATGGAATCAGAGATGCTAATATAAACTGGTAAATTAGGTTAAGAGTAGGTCAATAGAGAAGGAGTAGCACATATTTACAGGGCTTTTTTTTTCCCAAATACAAAGAACTGATACATTAGATTGAGAACAAAACGTTCCAAGGGTGGCCCCACTACACAGGGTTAAGTAAGAAAATCAAAAACTGTATCAAACTTAAAGAAAAAGCATACAATTATGCGAAGATGTATAACAGATCAGAAAATTGGATGGTATGTAAAAAGCAACAAGAGATAACTGAAAAGTTGTTTACGAGAGAAAAAGTAGAGTATAAGAGAAAGCTAGTTAAAAATGTAACAGCGGATAGTTAAAGTATTTAGCAATATTTAACAACGAAAAGAGTTCACAGATTGAGCATTAGTCCTACAGAAAGTGAATCTGTGGAATTTATAATGTAAAATAAGGAGACTACAGCTGAATTAAACAGGTATTAGAGACAAGGAAAGTTTGGTTTACTAATTAATTGGAGCTCTTTGTGTGCTGTGGATGAAAGGGAAATCTAACTGCACCTAGATTTCCAAAAGGCATTTGATAGGGTGCCATAATAAAAGTTATAACAGGAAGGAAAAGCTTCCGGTGCAGGGTAACTAACATATTGGCAAAGATAGAGGTTTGCCTAACAGCAAACAGATTGTTGCCATAAATGGGTCATTTTCTGGTTGGCAAGATGTAACAAGCATTGTGTACAGGGATCAGTGTTGGGACCTCACCTGTTTAAAATTTATATCAATTATTTCAATGGAGGCCTGAGAATAAGGTTGTTTTTTGGTTAATGACTCAAAAAGAAGTGAGAAAGTATGTTGCAGAAGGGTCAGTAGGAATCTACAACTGCTGTAGAGGGAGCAAGAAATGTAACATGAGAATAGATGGAATAGATGATAAAGTGGTGGACAAATATGATAAATGGAGGAGCACGTAGATAGGAGACTGAAGATGTCATTTGGCACACTTATCTTTACTGGTCAGTGCATTGAGTATAGGAGTTGGGATGTCATGTTACAGCTGTACCAGACATTGGTTAGACCACTTTTGGAATATTGTGTGCAATTCTGGTCTCCTTCCTACCAGAAGGATGTTGTGAAACTTGAAAGGGTTCATAAAAGATTAACGACGATGTTGGCAGAGTTGGAAGGTTTGAGCTTCAGGGAGAGCTGAATAGGCTGGCATTGTTTTCCCTGGAGCATCAGAGGCTGAGGGGTGACCTTACAAAGGTTTATAAAATTATGAGGGGCATGTATAGAGTAAATAGACAAGTTCTTATTCCTGGGGTGGGGGAGTCCAAAACTTGTGGGCATAGATTTAAGTTGAGAGGGGAAAGATTTTGAAGGGACTTTTTGATGCAGAAAGTGGCACGTGTATGGAATGAGCTGCCAAAGGAAGTGGTGGAGACAAAAAAAACTATAGATGCTGGAATCCAAGGTAGACAGGCAAGAGGCTGGAAAAACATAGCAAGGCAGGCAGCATCAGGAGGTGGAGAACTCGATATTTCACATATAACCGTTCTTCAGTCTTGAAGAAAGGTTACACCTGAAACATCGACTTCTCCACATCCTGATGTTGCCTAGCTTGCAGAGGAAGTGGTGGGGTCTGGTCCAATTACAGCATTTAAAAAGCATCTGGATGGATATATGAATGGGATGGGTTTGGAGGGATATGGGCCAAGTGCTGTCAAATGGGACTAAATTAATTTAGGCTATCTGGTTAGCATGGACAAGTTGGACCAAAGGGTCTGTTTCCTTGCTCACCATCTCTATGAGTCTAAGTGCTTCATCCAATTTCATGTCTTTGTTGAGGCTTGGTGGTGATTGATATAACTGAGTCAATCACATCGCTGTGGATCTGGAGTCACATGTAGACCGGACCAGGTGAGGATGGAAGACATTAGTGAGCCAGATGATTCCCCCCCCCCCCCCCCCCCCCCCCCCCCCCAATTAAGCAGCAATGGTTGCCTTGCTGTCAGTAGATTTAATTCCAAATTGTTAATTGGATTTAAATTCCACTATTTGCCTTGGTGGGATTCAATCCCAAGTCACTGGAACAGTTGTTGCGATTTTGGATTAATAGTCTAGCAATAATGTCACTAGTCCATCACCTTCCCATCTCTGCATGCTTTAAAATGCTCCTTCCCTTTAGCTCAGTTACTGATCCTAATAGTGCCTGAAATTGAATTTTTGCTCATGTGGATCACTTTTATTTTACTGTGTTAAAGGTAATTTATATATGCAAGCTGCTATTGTGACCAGAGGGTATCACCAATACTGTGTGATTTGCACAATTTTGTACTTAGTTTCTTGTTAACTGACTACAGCGCAATATTGTCAAGAGTGTGTTGCTGGAAAAGCACTCTAAGGAGCAGGAGAATCAATGTTTCAGGCATAAACCCTTCATCAGAATTCTGCACGGATTCATTCTTTTGGTGTCTAAATCATACAGTTCTCCCATTCAACAATTTCCTGTGTGAAAATACTTGGTCTCTTATCCACAAACTCTGTTTCATTTCTGTGAACTTTTGATATTAATCTGAACTCAACTGACAGAAATGGTTTTGCTTTTACGTTGCAAACTAATTTTTCTTTCACATGAGATGGACATTTGGGTACATTCTGGTCATTTCTTGCTGTCTGCAATTTACCACACTGTTTACAGTCCATAATCTGATGATAGCCAGCTTCCAGTTTGTCATCATGCACCCAAATGGTTCACTGGTGCTTTTTCAGAGATGAAGATCCAGCTGGTCTAGCTAGGTTAGGGTCTAAAATGCATTTCTGAGAATTGAGAGACAGTAACCTCAATTGTGGGCCTCAGAATAGGTGGGTTATTACCTAAAGAGAAAGGTGGGTGAGTGGGATTAGCTAACATTGATCTAGTACAGACTACTGAAGGGAATTTTAGGTCACTTAGAGCATGTTACTGCAACTCAGACACGCTTTCAAATTTCATGTAAAAATCAATGAAGTACAGTGGCTTGCGATATAACAAACTGTGCAGCCATACTACATGCAGCAAGACTCATTAAAATTGAATCTGTTTCTTTTTTTAATGGCATTCAGGGTGAGGAATGTCAACTCAGATGAGTCGGGAATTATTTCCTCCTGGTTAAGGTGGTGAGGTCCAATTTCAGAATATCAGTGGTTAGCTCACGGTGGCACAGTGGTTAGCACACGGTGGCACAGTGGTTAGCACTGCTGCCTCACAGCGCCTGAGACCTGGGTTCAATTCCCGACTCAGGCGACTGACTGTGTGGAGTTTGCACGTTCTCCCCGTGTCTGCGTGGGTTTCCTCCGGGTGCTCCGGTTTCCTCCCACAGTCCAAAGATGTGCGGGTCAGGTGAATTGGCCATGCTAAATTGTCCGTAGCGTTAGGTAAAGGGTAATATGTAGGGGTATGGGTGGGTTGCGCTTCGGCGGGTCGGTGTGGACTTGTTGGGCCGAAGGGCCTGTTTCCACACTGTAAGTAATCTAATCTAAACATCCCAGTCTGTAATCTAATCTAATATCAGGAGTCTGCAGAGGGACGGGAGACATAGGGTGGAACCAAGCAATTGTGGGGAGAAGGGATGGTCCATGGGGAGCTGGGGGTTCTGTTGTATAATTACACAGAAGTTGGACATTGTTGGTCTATCTAAGCTTTCCTGTGTAAACATCCTGATCAGTAAATCAGATTTCTCCTAAGTCTCTCAGTCAGACACTCACTCATCGTCCTGTGCAACTGAGGAATTGCCGATCAACAGTTGAAACTTCCTGATCATTCCCACAGAGTTGGTGCATCAGAACGTCTGGGAGGTTTGCACTGGCTACATCCGGTCATCAACCATCTGGAGACCAGAACATCTGGCCCATAACTCCAGAATGACACAAATAACATACATTTACATTAAATTCTCCATTATGAGGCTATTAGTGGTAAATCTATCAACGCAACACTTTGAAGGATACAACATCTCAGTATTTGGATTCCAACTTATTTCTAAAACTCAAACTTGACAGGACTTTTGTTTTCTAACAGTCCATTATAGCATTTATGTTCCCTCTCAATGTGTCAGAAGGCTCATTGTAACCTTCAAAAAACAAGGCTGGGAGGTGGGATTGTGTCAGCCTCAAGTCAAAGTGCCCACATTCTGGTGGGCGGTATTGGTACAAGCTCAATCCTTCATCTAATTTTATCTCACTCTGTTCACGAAACCGCAGGGAGAGCACTCAGCAATCCCATGCCATGTATCCACCAACACACCATCATTGGAATTGCATTCAGCCACTCAATATTCAGGGACATATTGTCTGAATGCTGCATCACAGCACTCCATGGCACAGTATGTTCGAAACCCAATTTCCTCAGTGTATCAGTGATAAAATGAAATGTAAATATATGTTGTGGAATATTTCACTTAAGGATCGCAAAGGTACATGCTGAAGAGGAAGGCCATTCAGCCCATGTAACTAATCAATTCCACTGAAATTCACAATCTCCTGATCACAGCATGTTATTCTTGAAAAATCAGAGCAGTTTCTGAAGTTGTATCAAATGTTAATGCCTCTTGTGCGCAGAAATATTAACATGGCATTGGCCATGAATCAGCCTTTTTGCAATTTAGACATGTCTCCCCTTAACCAGAATTTGCAGTTCATGTACTAAAAGCTAAAGCTGATGAATCTAACTTTTACTGAGTGTTCATCACACTTTTAAGCTCTGATGCCAATGTGCAGATTTCTTAAGCTCTTTCTGCACAACATCTAAGCCTTGGATATTTCCCTTGTGTCCAATAATCAAGCTCAATGCAATACTCAAAGCTATGGACTACACAGGGCACTGTGGTTTGTTACATTTAAATTCACCTGATGTACCATTGTTGGGTCGACAAAATAAAACACACAGAATCACAGAATGGGCACAGAACAGAATTCAGCCCATTCTATCTGGAGAGGATCTCTGTGAGGGCTTTTCAGTAAGTCTCACTCCCTCAACCTTTTGTATCAGCTAACTGCCCAATTTTCTTGACAAAGCCACAATTAAATCACCCACCACTACATGTTCAAACAATGCTTTCCAGATGTTACTCATTCACTACATAGAATGGTATTTCTTGACTCGGAAATATAGTGCCATTTCTTCACAGTCACTGAGTCAAAATCTTGGAATTCCCTCCCTAAAGGCATTGTGGGTCTACCTACAGCACATGGAATGCTACGGACCTAAGGGACAGTTCACCACCCCTTATCAAAAGTATCTAGGGATTGGTAATAAATGCCCATATCCCAGGAATGAATTAAAAAACAACATATTCCCTTCCTTCATATCATATTCGTCCACCACTTTCCCATCTATTCCATCTATCCTCATGCTACATTTCTTGCTCCCTCTACAGCAGTAAAAATGAGGTTAGAAGCATGTACAAGGAATCTCAAGCACTGGAGATGAGTTCAGGGTTGCGTTACACACCTCATCAGAATGACTCAGCTAAAACTTTGCTTCAACACACAGAGGCTTTTCCCAGGCGTGTTTGGTCTCAGCGTGACTCTCAATGGAGGCTAGCTATGCAGTCTTGATCATTTCCTGATTTCCTGATCAGTTGCAGCTAACTGTGTCTATATTTACATTTATTTCTGCACATACGCACATGCTGATTTATACATATATTCACAAGACCGGGAGGTTGCTTTTCTTTGTTCTTCACTGTCCTTATTTTCTGGACATATTTATCTTCTACTCTCTTCTCTTGGGAGAAAGTGGGGATTGCAAATACTGGAGATTAGAGTCAAAAGGTGTGGTGCTGGAAAAGCACAGCTGGTTAGGCTTCACCCAAGGAGCAGGAGAATCGACATTTGGAGCATGAGCTCTTCATCAGGAATCTTCATTCTCCTGCTCCTTGGATGCTGCCTGACTGGTTGTGTATTTTCAGCACCACACTTTTTGCCTATTACCTTATCTTATCTAGTGATAGTGGTTTCAACTACACCCTTCTGTTTGGAGTGCAGGTGAGCTGTACCTGGTACCCTGGACAATACCAATTTCTCACTCAAATGACTAAAACAGTTTAATGGGTCATTCCCATGTTACTGTTTGTCAGATTCTGCCGTGTGCAGATTGCTTGTTGCGTTTCTTTTCTTATAAAAGTTATTATACCTCACTAAGGACAGAATTGACTTGAAAGCACTTTGGATATCTAAATGTGTTGAAACCCCTATAAATATTTGTCTTTTTTTCCCTCATTTGGATGAGTTTTCCCCCTGTTTTAAGGGGGATGTAGAGACCACTATCACTAACACTAATTGTCCATTTCTCCTCACCCTTGAGGTGAGTCACTTGTTTGAGCCGTTCAGAGGGCAGTCAAGAATCAACCTCATTGCTGTGGATCTGGAATCATGTGTAGGCCAAATGAGGGTGAAGGTGGTCTTTTCTAAAGGCCATTAGTTAACTAGATAGCTTTTTTAATAAAAGTAAATGATAGTTTTGTGGTCAACATTACTGATTCACGATCTTTAATTAATTGAATGCTAAATTGCCCAGCTGCCTTGGTGGGATTTGAAGCCATGTCCAGTGCAGTATTAATTTGGGGCTAAGGACAGTGATATTACCATGAGACAACCTTCGTCTTCATGACATTGACATCCTTTTCTTGGTAGCTGTTCACCAGACCGTCATTCCCAATAGTTATTACACATTTTATTAGTGCAGTAGTCAACACTCCAATTCCCTTGTCTTCGCTATTTTTCATCTATCAGTCATCAGAGCACAACTTTTACATCCCTCATACATGTGTTCACTTAAGCAGCAGTTCACTCCCTATATATCAAATTTATTAACATAACGTTTTCTGTCAGTAACATCCTTGTTACAAACTCATTGCATTGAATATAACACAATACCCTTTGTCTTTTTGCTCAACCATATATTTTATTCAGATGAACTTATAACCCTTTCCCACTTATCTCAATTTTTACACAATACTAGTGAGCATGACACAATATTTCATCATAAACTGTTTGCATTGATTAGATTCCTAGATTAGCTTAGGCAGTTCCAATGATACAATATTGTTTAAAGATGTACAAATGGGTTCATTGCTAAATACAAACAATGTGTGTGTTCTTAAGGGAGAATCAAAACAAGGCACATCTTAAATTCAGAGCTAGTCCATTTAAGGAACGAGCCAGAAACTATTTGTATTTGGAAGAAAGTCATGGAAATGTAACATCTTGTCACCCAAAAGGCTGCAATTGGAGGAGCTTGAGAAACTGAGATCATTCAATTTTTGTTACACAAGAGCATTCAGGAGGACGGAGCTATAGTGGGCAAATGGAGTTGAGAAATAAAACATAAAGTATTTAATTGGATGTTGAGCAAGCTCCAGGACTGATTGATCTACGTTTACACCCCTGTTTATATGAGGAGAGTGAATTCAGGTCCCAGGATGCCAAATGCCAATGTGACAGTCTCTACTTTTTTGTCCAGATTAGTTACTATTCTTTGTAGGCCACACGTTATCTCGTTCTAGAACAATAACTTTCATTTATCTGGCATCTTTGATGTCCCAAAGCATTTCACCAATAAAGTTAGAAATCACATATTGGAAGTAGATATCACAGCAAATGACTAAAAGCTTAAATTCTACATACCTTACATTTGTTCATGAAACAACTGAAGGTCGTGGAGACTTCCAATCTCTGACTCATTTTCATGGCAACACCTGGACCCATCAGAGCCCACCTGCCTGGTCTGAGAATTAACAGGTAAACAGTTAACTGTTCTTTAGATTAGATTAAATTAGATTCCCTACAATGTGAAAACAGGCCCTTTGACCCAACAAGTCCACACCCACCCTCCGAAGAGTAACCCGCCCAGACCCATTTCCCTCTGACTAATGCACCTAACACTAAGGGCAATTTAGCATGGTCAATTCACCTGTCCTGCACATCTTTTGGACTGTGGGAGGAAACCAGAGCACCCAGAGGAAACCCACACAGACAAGGGGAGAATGTGCAAACTCCACACAGTCACCCGAGGCTGGAATTGAACCTGGGACCCTACTGCTGTGAAGCAGCTTGCTGCATCTCCATGTGGATAACCCAATTAGTCAGGATTGTCTTCATATTGCTGGATAAATAGTTGTCCTTTTTCTCAGGTCCATTTCTTGTGTCTTTGTCATAATGAGTGCAACTTCCTGTCAACTTGACTTCCTGTCTTCTGTACTACCAAGTGATTAACAATAGAAATGAATTATATGTAGGGTCAAATATTATATTTACAAATTTGCTGATGACACCAAACTGGATACGTTTTGAAGAGGGGATACAGGGGTAACTAGAGGTCTTGAACAGGCTAAATGAATGGACTTGAACTTGGCAAATGGGGTAGAATGTGAAGTTATTAATTTTTGTATAAAAAACAGTCAGTTTTCTCAAAAGGTCAGACATGGGAAAGTGTGGATTTCCAAAGGAATCTAGGTGCCCTTGTTCATGCGTTATGAAAACTTAGTAAGCCAATGTAGCAAGTACTTAGAAAGGAAAATGGTCAGTTGGCATTCATTTCATTGGGATCTGAACATAAGAGTAAAGCTGTCTTGTTATATTTGTTTAGAACTTTGGTGATATAGTGTACAGTTTTAGCTCTGCAGTCTAAGGATGGATATATTGCTACAAGGGAAGTTCACTAGAGGTTCACGAGATTAATCCCAGGGATGGCAAGGTACTTTATGAAGAGAAATTAAGGAAACTGGATCTGTATTCTCCTGAAGTTTGAAGAGTGAGAGGTGACCTGCCCTGCATCACAGGAACAACAGAAAGGTCTGATTTTAATGAACTGAAGGAAATTGCTTCTAACACGGCAGTTCTCCACTGCTGTTTCACTGATTGTCAATTTACATTATATAATAAAGTTCTGGCACAGGAGTACCCAGTACTGGGATCAAAGTGTAAACTTAAACCTGTTCTTAATCAGTTCTTTGCAGTGATACTTATCATGCTTTTTCTTGAGCACAACCTATTGGAGTTTACTATTTCAATAAGAGAAGATTGTAATTGCATCAACTGTCTGTAGAAGTCTGTAATTCTATATATTAGCATCTAAGTTTGCAATACTTCAGGGAACTGTGTATGATTCACCAGCCAACCTGACTTATTGATGGGTCTTACACACTGCCAATGGTTTTCTCATCTCTGAAAAAGAAAAGAAGACTTCCATCTATATTGTATATTTCACAGCTTTAAGATGCTCAAAGAACTTCAGATCTATCGAATTATTTTTGAATTGGTCATCATAATAATGAAGGGAATGTGGCAACTAATTTACATACAATAAACTCTTCCAAACAACAGTGTCAAAATAGCTAATGACCTATATTTGTAGTGTTGACTTGTCAATCAATGCTTGCAAGTATTAAGATAGATGGGATTGATCCCAGAATATTGAAGGAAGGAAGAGAATAAATTGCTGGATCATTGACAGAAATCATTGTAACCTACGTAGCCACAGATGAGGTCCCAGAGAACTGGAGAATAGCCAATGTTGTCCTATTGTTTAAGAAGGGTAACAGGGATAATCCTGGAAATTACAGGGCTGTGAACCTCACATCAGTGGGAGGGAAATTCTTGCAAAAGATTCTCAAGGACAAGATCTATACATATGTGGAAGCAAATGGACTTATTAACAACAGACAACATGATTTTGTATGGGGTTGGTTGTGCCTCACTAACTTGATTGAGTTTTTTGAAGAGGTGGCAAAAATTATTGATGAGGGAAAAGCGGTTGATGTTGTCTACATGGACTTCAGTAAAGCCTTTGATAATGTCCCTCATGGCAGACTGGGACAAAAGGTGAAGTCACATGGTATCCGGGGTGAGCTGGCAAAATGGATGCAGAACTGGCTTAGTGATAGGAGACGGAGGGTAACTGTGCAAGGATGCTTTTCTGAATGGAGGATCGGGATGAGTGGTGTTTCACAGGGATCAGTGCTGGAACCGCTGCTGTTCATGATCTACCTAAATGATGTGGAGGAAAACATGGATGGTCTAATTAATAGGTTGCAAATGATTCAAAAATTGGTGGAGTTGTGGATAGTAAGGAGGATTGTCAGAGGATACAATAGGATATACATCATTAGAGGCATGGACAGAAAAATGGCAGATGGAGTTTAATCTGGACAAATGTGAGGTGATACATTCTGGAAGGTCAAGTACAGATGGAAATTATACAGTGAATGGCAGAACCCTTTGGAGTATTGATATACAGAGGGATCTGGGTGAGCAGATCCACACATCGTAGAAGGTGGCAGCACAGATGGATTGGCTTTGTTTTCACTGCAACACTGGGGATTGAGAGGTGACCTAATAGAAGTTCATAAGATTGTGAATGGCACGGATAGGCTGGAAAGGATGAGGCTTTTTTCCCAGGGTGGAGGAGTCAATTATGAGGGGAGACAGGTTCAAAATGCGAGGGGGGGGGGGCAAGTTTAAAAAAGAGGTGCGAGGGAAGTTTTTCTCACAAAGGGTGGTAAGTGCCTGGAACATGCTCCAGAGGCAGTGTTGGAAGCTGACACAATAGCAACATTTGAGAAACAGTTGGACAAATACCTGAATAGGAAGGGAATAAAAGGATCTTGGAAATGAGGACAGTTTTAGTATGGAAGGAGTAAATATGTCAGTGCAGGCATGATGGGCTGAAGGGCCTGTTCCTGTGCTGTATTAGTATTTGTTCTGTACCCTAGAAACCATGAAATGTCATGCTGTGTTCTGAATATTGACCCTAACTTAATAAACATGCTAAATATGGACTTTAGGTTAGATTCCAGTATACTGTGCAACTTCCAACTGTTGTGAATCTGTGCCTGGAGGAGATAAGATCTTTGGTAGTTGGGAGCATGTGCGCACTTGATCTGATCAAACAGAAATCCAACTCTGTGGCCTACTCAGAACTTGATCAGCAGATTCTTATGCACGACGACTGAAGTTTGTCTGTTGGACTTTGAACTGAACATGAAGCAAGGTTTTCTGAAAAAACAAATGCGACTGAAAATAAATTGGTCTCTGGTTGAACCAAAGAGACTGAAGTTAACTGCAACTACAATTTGTAACTTTCCCAGTCCTTGGCACAGTTCCTATCTTCTGGGGCATGTAGGGTCAGATTTTTAAATATTGCATGGTCAGGACCTAGTGTGGGGGCAATTCCAAAACTCTGTTCCCAAAGTTGCCTCAGAATCGCAATGCCTCCAGCATGCTTTGAGATTTTCAATGATGCAGTAGAAAGAAGGGAAAGCTAGACACCTCTTGTTAACATCCCATTGAGCTTTAGAAGCTTATCAATGGGGAAGGAGGTTGAAAATAATGTTTTGAAACAGCAAATTGGAAACCCAAACAGATTGGGGTATTTTTATCCTCAGCCATTACGATTATTATAAAGACATTAAACTGTTAGGGGCCAATGTCATCATTTAGCCAAACTGAAGGTGGTAGACCAATAACCAAGAAACCAAAGTGAACTAGCCAACGTGAATCAGGTTTCTTTTTAATCACTCCTGAGGTGTGGGTATCACTGGCTGGGCCAACAGTTGTTGCCCATCCCTAGTTGCCCTTGAGAAGGTGGTGCCAAGCTACTTTCTTGAGCCGCTACATTCTGTTTGCTATGGGTTGACCCACAATACCCTGAGGGAGGAAATTCCAGGACTTTGACCCAGCAACAGTGAAGAACGGCAATATATTTCCAAGTCAAGAGGGTGAGTGCCTTACAGGGGAACTTGCAGCAGGTGGTGTTCCAATGTACCTGCTTCACAATGGAAGGAGTTGTGGTTTGGCAAGTGCTGTCTAAGACTTGGAGAATTTCTGCAGTGAATCTTACAGATAGTACACACTGCAACAAGCGAGTGTCAGTGGAGGAAGTGAATGCTAGTGGTGTTAGACAGGTTGCCAATTGAGCAGAGGTAGTTGCTTTTACACTGAGCAATTTCTTGGACCATCTTTGTGCACACAGCAGCCATACATTGGCCACATTAAAAGTAGCAGATTAATTTCAGGATAATGAAAAGGCTTGGCAGGGTAGACTTTGGGAAATAGGTTCCCCTGCAATCTAGAAAATTAGGCCATAGCCTCAAAATAAGGGACTGATCACTTAGATTGGATTACCTATATGTAATCAGGCCCTTCGGCCCAACAAGTCCACACTGATCCCCCAAAGAGTAACCTACCCAGACCCATTTCCCTCTGCCTAATGAACCTAACACTATGGGCAATTTAGCATAACCAATTTGCCTGACCTTCACATCTTTGGATTGTGGGAGAAAACTCATGCAGACACAGGGAGAATATGAAAACTTCACACAAATAGTCACCTGAGCCTGGAATTTAACTTAAGCCCCTGGTGCTGTGAGGCACTGAGCCACCGTGCTGCTCTATGTAGGACCTGAGATCTTCACTCAGTAACTTGTGGATCTTTTAAATTGTCCAAATCTAAAGGGCAAAGGTCTAAGGTGAAGAAGGGAAATATTTAAAAGGGACCTAAGGGCATCCTCTTCACACAGAAGATGGTGCATGTATGGAATGAGCTGTCAGAGGAGGTGATGGAGGCTGGTATACTTACAACATTTAAATGGCACCTGGATAGGTACATGAATAGGAATGGTTTAGAAGGATACGGGCCAATGGCAAATGGGACTAGATTAAAATAAAATATCTGGTCTGCATAGATGAGTTGGACTGAAGGGTCTGTTTCTGTCCTGTACATCGCTATGACTCCATGACTCAGTGAAGACTCCATCGTTGAGTATATTTAAAGCTGACACAGGTCTTTGGTTTCTTCGGGAATCAAGGAAGTGGCTGGGAAAATGGAATTGCAGCTGAAGATGATTCATGATTCTATTGAATAGCACAGTTAGCGAAGCTCACATCCCCTTGAATAAAGAATAAAACCAGGCTGAAAGAGACTGAGACAGGAAACCAGCCATGCAGATCAGTGCCTGGAACTGACACCACATGATGTATTCCAGACAAACCAGAAAACCACAAAATTGCAATACAAAGCAGTCCATTTGATACAATGGACCCGCATCAGCATGTCTCTGCTTGGAGTTTTAAAGGGACCGATTAATTACATACAAAAATAGAGACATAGGAGATAGGAATAGGCCATCTGATCACTTGAGCCTGCTCCACCATTCAATATGATCATGATTGATCATTGAACTCAAAATCCTCATCATATCTTCTCCCTTATCTCTGATCCTGGGTTTGGATGGGTTACTCTTCAGAGGGTGGATGTGGACTACTTGGGTGAAGGGCCTGTTTCCACACTGTAGGGAATCTAATATAATCTAATCCCTTTAGGAGGTTTGTCTACTTGAATGTTTTGATCTCGACCACTTTCCATGGCAGTGAATTCCACAGGCTCACCACCTTCTGAGCGAAGCAATTATTCCTCATCTCAGTGCTAAAATGTTTACTCCTTATCCTTAAACTATGATGCATGGTCTGAACTCCCCCGCAATCAGGAGCATCTTTCCTGCATCTAATCTCTCTGATCCTGTTATAATTGTATAGGTTTCCATGAGATCCCTCTCATTCTTCTAAAGTCCAGTGAATATAATCCTAACCAACTCAATCTCTCCTCATATGTCAGGCCTGTTATCCCAGGCATCAGTTTGGTAAACCTTCCTTGTACTCCCTCTATAGCAATAACACCCTTCCTCACGTAAGGAGACCAAAATTGCACACAATATTTTAGTTTGGCCTCACCAATGCCCAATATAATTGTAGGACAAAGTGAAGACTGCAGATGCTGGAGATCAAAGTCTAGACAGTGGTGCTGGGAAAACACAGCAGGTCAGGCAGCATCTGAGGAGCAGGAGAATCAACGTTTCGGGCATAAGGTCTTCATCAGAAAATGTTGATTCTCCTGCTGTATGGATGCTGCCTGACCTGCTGTGCTTTTCCAGCACCACACTCTCACTCTTAAATAATTTTTAGATTACTTACAGTGTGGAAACAGGCCCTTCGGCCCAACAAGTCCACACCGACCTGCCGAAGCGCAACCCACCCATACCCTTACATTTACCCCTTACCTAACACTACGAGCAATTTAACATGGCCAATTCACCTGACCCGCACATCTTTGGACTGTGGGAGGAAACTGGAGCACCCGGAGGAAACCCACGCAGACACGTGGAGAATGTGCAAACGCCACACAGTCGCCTGAGTCGGGAATTGAACCCAGGTCTCAGGCGCTGTGAGGCAGCAGTGCTAACCACTGTGCCACCGTGCTGCCCCAATTGTAGCAAGACATCCTTGTTCCTGTATTCTCGCTACGGAGACCTTCTTTTACAGTTTGCCTTCTTTACTGCCTGCTGGATCTGCACACTTACTTTCAGCGACTGTAGACAGGGACGCGCAGGTGTCATCAAATATTTCCCTGTCTCAATTTACAGCTATTCAAACAGTAATCTGCCTTGTAGAGTTTATAGCACTTAAGTCATTGTAAGTGCATATAAAGGAGGTCGATAGACAGCAGCATTTTGACTGAACGGTCAGCAATAGGGAGATATGGATCATATGCAAGCAGATGGGATAAGTTTATAATCGCATCATGGTCAGCACAGACACGGTGGACTGAAGGGCCTCTTCCTGGGCTGTACTGTTCTGTGTACTATTACAGATTTTGGTAACATCAGAGAACTGAGGACTTTCAGAAGTCATCTGAGTAGAGGAGTTGAGGCCTTGGACCAGCCAGCCATGATACAATAGATTGGTGGATCATGTTTGAGTAGATGAATAGCATCCTCTTGTTCCTGCCTCCTATGTTCTTGCTCAGTATTCAATATCAGGCAGTGTGGTTGGACAGTCCATGATGGCCCCTACCATTGAGGCATCAGCCCACACTAGCCGAGTTCGGAGTTGCCTTTTTGTTACGGAGGACACCTTGATGTAAAGGCACCTCCAGAAAGAAAGAATGGTTTCTCTTTGAAGTAAAACAGCTCGAGTTGTCTGGCTGTAGTCATGAAGGGTCAACCTCTTGCAGGTTATTATGTAAGTTATATATGTGTAAGCCAGCAATCATACCTGTTGGCCAGTGACTGGGTATGGAGTTGGGGTAGAGGCCAATGGAGATGTCAGCGGATGTCCCTTTTGATTCTTCCCACCCGATCCTGTCTTCAGTTCATGCTCCAAACCCAGTGAGGTGACCTGGCCATCCACTGTGCTGACTGAATATCCCAGTCAGCCTAGATCAAGGTCCCGGTAGACCCTGCAATTGGCACCCAGCCAAAAAGCAGCAATCCACTGACTCAGTCGCTCACTGCTGTAATTTATTTCATATCGTGGCAGGAACGGCATGGAGTCAGTGACATGATATTGCACACACATTCCGTTCCGATCCACCCATCAGTAATTTAATAGCCACAACAATCTCTGGCTCAGTCAAAGCTTATAGTAAAACATTTCCCATGCTGGGATAACCTTCTGTGTGAAAACATTATGTTAATATGCCTAAATATCCCTGAATGAAATATTACCACAGATCTTTATTTATTTTAAGTTCGAGAAAATATTGTTCTGTGTGACATGAGAAAAGCTTTTATAGTGAAGTTATTCTTTACAAATTTCCACAAATAACTCAGAAAAGTTAAAAAAAACATAGTTCGATTCACTGATTGAAATAGCAGATTCCTTTTCATTTTCACCCTGCTCGTAATTTTTTTGCTCAATGGGTGCTTTTCAAAACCAGAAAGAAATTAATTTTCTACATGGTGAGTTGGAGTTGGAGGGATCTGGTAACAAATCGATTGTGTCGAGTTGTCTTGCAAAGGCCCGACCCTGAGACAGGAGAGTAAATCCCAGTCAGGGAGCTGAGGAATTTGAACTCATTTAAGGAAATAGAGAGTTTATGTTCGTATTAGAGACTTGGAAACTATCAGATGTTTTCTAAGGTTTTCGCGAACATTTGTAGCTCGGGTCGTGGATGCAGTTGTTGGTTTGCAGTCATGAAAAGACTGGAATGCAAACAATGAGGAAGAACACCTATACAAGGTCTTCAGAAATAACAGATACCCCAACAGTTTCATCTGCCAATGCCTATCAGATAGACCACACCAAGAGGACACTGTATGCCTTGAATCACTGGTCACTCTACAATATATCAAGATCATATCACAAATGATAACCAGAGTCCTGTGACCACTAGGAATCATGGTAGCACACTGACCCACAACCACAGTATGCCAACTACACACAAGCACAAAAGACCCCATATACACAACATGTAGGATCAATGTAAAACACAAAATCCCATATAACGACTGCCATAACCACTACATTGGACAAGCCGGAAGAAAACTAGCAATTCCAATAACGAACACCAACTAGCAACAAGACGGTGCAACCAACTCTCCCTCATCTCAGCACATAAATACAAGGATGGCCATCAATTTGTCTGAGACAACGTAACCATCCTGGGACAAGCTAACAGGGACATGCACGGGAATTCTGAGAACACCTGCTGTTCAACCTGGAATGTTATCAATAAACATGTAGAAATAGATGCCATATACAAACCACTGCAGAGCAAAACCAGAAATGACAACAACCACCCTAACAGGCCAGATCATATAAATATAAAGTAGAGTAGAACAACAGCGCTTCATGCAAGTTACACTAATGATGTTACCTAGCATGGTGACAAAATGTCTGCATGACAACCGAGCAGCTCAGTGAACTGACCCACAATCGCACTGTCAGATGTCATAAAAATATATCTGATTCCATAACGTCCTCCAGTGCCGGAAATGTACTCTGATAGCTGGTCTCTGACTCCAGAGCTATGGTAATGCAGTTGACTTTAGATTTAGAAACATGGAATATAGGAACAGGAGGAGGCTATTTGGCCCATTGAGCCTGCTCCATCAATCAATATGATCATGATTGATCATCCAAATCAGTAGCCTGTTCCTGCTTCCTCCCCATTCCATTTGATTCTTTTAGTCCTAAGAATGTTATCTGACTCCTTCAGGAAAACATTCAATATTTTGACTTTGAATTGGCTGAACAAGACACCAGTTGTATTCAAAAACTCAACAGTTTAAATTCCCTACAGTATGGAAACAGGCCCTTCAGCCCAACAAGTCCACACCGACCCTCTGAAGAATAACCCACCCAGACCCATTCCACCATCCTATATTTACACATAACTATGGGTGGCACGGTGGCACAGTGGTTAGCACTGCTGCCTCACAGCGCCAGAGACCTGGGTTCAGTTCCCGCCTCAGGCGACTCTCTGTGTGGAGTTTGCACATTCTCCCCGTGTCTGCGTGGGTTTCCTCCAGGTACTCCGGTTTCTTCCCACAGTCCAAAAATGTGCAGGTTAGGTGAATTGGCCATGCTAAATTGCACGTAGTGTTAGGTGAAGGGGTAAATGTAGGGGAATGGGTCTGGGTGCGTTGTGCTTCAGCAGATCAGTGTGGACTTGTTGGGCTGAAGGGCCTGATTCCACACTGTAAGTAATCTAATCTAACATAGTGGACAATTTAGCATGGCCAATTCACCTGACCTGCACATCTTTTGGTTTGTGGGAGGAAACTTGAGCACCCAGAGGAAATCCACACAGAGGACCATGCAAACTCCACACAGACAGTCACCTGAGGCTGGAATTGAATCCAGATCCCTGGTGCAGTGAGGCTGCAGTGTTAACCACTGAGCCACCATACCGCTCACCATTACCTTTCTCAGGGCAATAAGTGCCAGTGAGCCCCACAGCCTGCAAACAATTAACAGAACAATCTTTATTTTAATTAAAGCATGAGTCTGATAGTTAGGGAACTAACCATGGATGCTCCAGTTTGTTGAGAGTGGTGTTAATCGTTTGTTTTGATTTGCACTAATTTCTCCCTGAAATTAAATGTTGAATTCTGGGAGTAAGTGACAATTAACATTGACCTGCCTCCAATTTAAAATATGTTTATCAAAAGCATGTAGTTGAATGAGCAGCTTAAGATGGTATTCAGAATTTTAATGAGAGTCATTAGTCAAGTGAGATCAGAATTCATTTTGATTTTATATTAGTTTATATCTCCCAGGCTATATCCATATTAGGTTCTTCAGCATGTACTGCTGCAAATTATCCACGTTATTTGCAATGTCTTATAATTAATTAGGTGGCATGTAATTACTGTGGACATTTGTTGCTCCAAAAGATCAGAATTCTCAGATCTCAGATACAGACTGCAGTGTACAAAATGCATCCGTTTTAACATAATCATGGTTATATGAATCATTTAATTTTTTTTCATGCAAATACTATGGGAAACCATGATATAGGTGAAAAAAATGTAAAATATTTGCAGGGGTATCATGAAACAGTAGGAGAGTTGATGAATTGGGCAGCACGGTGAAAGAACAGTTCTTCTGTGCTGTAGGACAGCAAGAGCAGCAATGTTGTGAAGCTTATGCCAGACAGGACTCAAGGTTACTAATCTCAGCTTCCTCTGGGTTAGGGAGGAAAAATCCACTCGCGTTCATTGATTGAGTTTTTTTTTGAAGAAGTAACAAAGAGAATGGATGAGGGCAGAGGAGTGGACAGGATCTATATGGATCTTAAGTAAGGCATTCAACAAGGTTCCTTATGGGAGACTGGTTGGTAAGGTTAGACCTCATGGAATATAGGGGGAACTAGACTTTCGGATACAGAACTGGCTGGAAGGTAGAAGTTAGAGGGTGGTGGTGGAGGGTTGTTTTTCAGACTGGAGGCCTGTGACCTGTGGCATGCCACAATTATCAATGTTGGGTCCACTACTTTTTGTCATTTACATAAAGGATTTGGATGTGAATAAGAAACGTTGATTCTTCTGCTCCTCGGATGCTGCCTGACCTGCTGCGCTTTTCCAGGGACACACTCTTGACTCTGATCTCCAGCATCTGCAGTCCTCAATTTCTCCTAGATAAGGGAGAACCTCTGGATGTGGCGTATTTGGATTTTCAGCAGGCTTTTGATGAGGTCGCTATAAAGAGGCCAGTTACAAACTTAAAGCACATGGAGATGGGTAATATATTGGCATAGATTGAGAATTGGTTGACTGACAGGGAACAGAGTGAGGATCACTGAATCCAAGAACTCTTACAGCACAGAAGGAGGCCATTTGACCCATCATGGCTACACCTGCTTATCAAATGAGCATGATTACCTAGTGCCAATGTCCTGTCTTTTCCCCGTATCCCTGCACATCATTTCTATCCAAATAATCACTTAATGTCCTCTTGAATGTTTCAATTAAACCTGCCTCATAATGCCCTGTCAGGCAATGTATTCAATACCTGAATCCCTCGCTAAGTGAAAAAGCTTTTCTTCAAACACCTATATTTGATTTGCATATCAATTTAAATCCGTATTTGCTCCCTCATATCCCTCATACGAATGGGAACAGCTTGTCTCTACTTAATTTATCCAACCTATTCATAATTTTGGAAATCTCTATCAAACCTTCTCTCACCTTTTCTCTCTCTGCAAGGAGAACAGTCCCAGCTTCTTCAGCCTATCCTTATATCTGATACTTCTTATTCTTAAAACCATTCTTGTAAATTGTTTCTACACCTCACATCTTTCTTATTATTTGGCACAAAAGTTTACACAACACTTCAGCCAAGATCTAACATGTGTTTTGTACAAGTTCAGCATCACCTCCTTGCTCTTGTACTCTGTGTCAAAAAGTGTGGCGCTGGAAAAATATAGCAGTTCAGACAGCATCTGAGGAGCAGGAGAATTGACATTTTGGGCGTAAACCCTCAATCAGGAATGAAGGGCTTATGCCCAGAACATTGATTAGATTCAAAGTTTGTGAGAAGATTTGTAGCTCGGGTGCTTGTTGTTGTGGTTCTGTTCGCTGAGCTGGGAGTTTTTGATGCAAACGTTTCGTCCCCTTTCTAGGTGACATCTTCAGTGCTTGGGAGCCTCCTGTGAAGCGCTTCTGTGCTGATTCCTCCGGCATTTATAGTGGTTTGAATCTGCCGCTTCCGGTTGTCAGTTGCTGTCCACTGCAGTGGCCGGTATATAGGGTCTATAGACCGGCCACTGGCAGGGGAAGGTGCTGGGAGGGGAGGGTGGGGTGGGGGGAGGTGTGGACTGGATAAGGGAGTCACAGTGGGAATGGTCTTTGGGGAAAGCAGTAGGAGTGGGGAGGGAGGTATATCTCTAGTGATGGGGCCTGTTTGTAAGTGGCAAAAATAGCGGAGGATGATACGATGTATACGGAGGTTGGCGGGGTAAAAGGTGAGGACCAGGGGTTTCTGTCCTTGTTGCAGCAAGGACAGAACCCTCCCCTGGACTTCAACGTCCACCCCACCAACCTCCATATAAATCGTATCATCCTTTGCTATTCCTGCCACCTACAAACTGACCCCATCATCAGAGATATATATTTCCCTAGGTAAAACCTTCCGCACCACTAATCCAGGATATATATTTCTCTCCCCACTCCATCCGCTTTCCATAAAGACCGATCTCTCCGTGACTCCTTCGTCAGGTCCACACACCCCCACCAACCCACCCTCCCCTCTTCTCCCCCCCCCCTCTACCCCGTACCTTCCCCTGCCACCACAATAATTGCAAAACCTGCACCCACACCTTCCCCTTCACCTCTGTCCGAGGCCCCAAAGGAGCCTTCCCCATTTTTAGAGTTTCACCTGCACTTCCACACATGTCATTTACTATCTGTTGTTCCCGATGTGGTCTCCTCTACACTGGGAAGACAGGATGCCTACTTGCAGAGTGATTCAGAGAACATCTCTGGGACACCTGCACCAAACAACCCCACTACCCAATGGCCGGACACTTCAACTTCCCCTCGCACTCTACTGGGGACAGGTAGGTCCTGGGCCTCCTCCATCGCCACTCCCTCACCACCTGATGCATGGAGGAAGAACGCCTCATCTTCTGCCTTAGGACCCTCCAACCCCATGGCATCAATGTGGATTTCACCAGTTTCCTCATTTCCCCTCCCGCCACCTTATCCCAGACCCAACTTTCCAGTTCAGCACCATTCTCATGACCTGTCCTACGTGTCCATCTTCCTTCCCTCCTATCCACTCCACCCTCCCCTCCGACCTGTCACCTTTACCCCCAACTCCATCTACCTATTGCACTCTAAGCAATCTACCCCCAAACCTACCTCTCTCTCATTTATCTCTCCACCCCCGAGGCTCCCAGCCTCATTGCCTGAAACATTGATTCTCCTGCTCCTCGGATGTTATCCCATGGGGCTTTTTTTGAGAGGCACGCAGTGACTTGGATACATTCAGATCAGTACTTGGGTTCCTGCTGCTCATTTTGAAAATGCAACATTTCCAAACTTGCTGACAACATGAAGCTGGGCAGGACTGTGAGCTACAAGGAGGAGGAAGCAAGGAGCCTTCAAAATGATTGAGACAAGTTGAGTGGCAGATGCCTAAATATGTAGTTATACACTTTGGTGTGAAAAACAGAACGGCAGAGTATTATTTAAATAGTGATACTTTGGGGAGTGCAGATGTAAAAAGGGATCTGGTCAGCATATCAAGTCTTTAGCAAGACACTGGCCTTCATTGCAAGAAGATGTGAGTTCGGAAGTAGGGAAGTCTTCCAGCAGTTATACAGGGTCTTGGTGAGACCACACATGGAATATTACACACTGTTTTGATTTCCCTACAGAATAAAGGATATACTTGCCCAAGAGGGAATGCACAGAAGTTAATTTGGCTGATAATCGGAATGGCAGAACTGTCTCGAAGGAAAGAATGGTTTGCCTTGGCCTGTATTTACTCAGGTTTGGAAGGATGAGAGGGTATCTGCTTGAAAGGTATAGATATCAAACTAGACTAGACAGACTAGATGCAGAGAGGATTCTTTCCCTGGTTGGAGAGTCTCCAGCCATGGGAAACAGTCCCAGGATATGGGGTGGACTATTTAGGACTGAGGTGAGGAAAAAGCCTTGGTGAACAGTGATCTGTGAAATTCTCTACCAGAGAAGGCCAAGTCACTGAATATATTCAAGAACAAAATTGATAAATGTTCAGATTTTAAAAGCATCCAGGTCTATAGGATGGAAGTAGGATTATGGCAATGAGATGCAGGATCAAGTGGCACGTGGCTCAGTGGTTAGCCTTACAGCCTCAGAGTACCAGCAACCCAGGTTCAATTCCAGCCTTGGGCAACTGTCTGTGTGGAGTTTGCACATTCTTCCCGTGTCAGCGTAGGTTTCCTCCCACAATCTAAAGATGTGCTGGTCCGGTGGATTGGCCATGCGAAATTGCCCATAGTGTCAGGTGCATTAGTCAGAGGGAGATGGGACTGGGTGGGTTGCTCTTCAGAGGGTTGGTGTGGACTTGTTGGGCCAAAGGGAATGTCGAGAATCTAATCGAAACCATGATCACTTTGACAGGTGGAGATGGCCTACTCATCCTCCTGGCTATTATATTTCTTTGTAGCCATGTGTATGAAATGCCAGTGAAGATTTGTTTAGGTTTGCTGTGACCTTTCCCTTTCCTTTGCCTCTATGCTGTTCGTTTGGATCGAATTGCAATCATGAACTGATGTCCCTCCTAGTTTGCCATAATCAGGTGACTTCCACCCTGAGCCACGCAGTGTCCAAATGGCTTCAGCTCACTTCACTAAAGACTTTGTGCTGAACACAGTGCTGAATTGTACATGCGAAATATAATATCAGAAAAGATACTGAGACTGAGTGCTGCAGAGCTCTAAGAAAGTGCAGTTTCCCAGTCATGAGCTACCATTAAAGTAAACTGAGGGAAAAATGAAGTTCAAAGATGCTGTTAAAACATAGACTGAGAGAAAATAGATACAGTCCCTGTTCACATGACAGTAGATATGAAATAAAGCCTGAGTTTTGTGCACAATGGCAGAATTATAAAATAACAACAGATTTGTTGAACAAAGCTGAATAATGATAAAATATTACAATTTTATCACATTTAGAAAGAGATTATTTCAAAATATGTTCCATGCTCAAACTCTCTGAAAAGCAGAAAAGAGTAAGAGAAGATATTTTTATGTTTTGAAGGTACTCATTGATCTTCAAGTTCAATAATAGGGAAGAAAATGAATAAGACCCAATTCAATCAATAAGATCAATATGTAATGAAATAAAATAAGATTAATATATAACATCATGAACTCAACTTGCAGAAACCTGTGAATTGCACAATTAAACAATGATCTAGTTACAGACAGGACATTATTAGGCAAGAGGGACCGCAGAAAGCACACTTACTGAGAGAAGTGAAGTTTACACTTGACAGCAATTGATGTCGGCAGGAATTCTGAATTAGCATTTGAGCAGGTTCATGGCAAAACAGACTAGGTCTTACATTGTGCTGTTAGATCCTCCAGTCAGAAAGGGCACAGCAATCACAGATAAAAGACAGGGTACCATATTGAGGAGGGCGACATGCAAAGAGAAGCAAGAGTAGGCCATTCAGCCCATCAAATCTGCTCCACCATTCAATATGGTCATCCAACTCAACACCCAGTTCTTGCTTCCTCCCTTTGTTCCTTTTAGCCCTAAGAACTATATATAACTTCTCCTTGAAAACATGTAATATTTTGGTCTCAGCTCTTTTCTATGGCAGAGAATTCTGCAGGCTCACCACTCTCTAGGTGAAGGAACTTCGCCTCATCTCAACCCTAAATGACTCACCATGCTTTCTTAAACTGTGACCCCTGTTACTGGACTGCCCAGTCATCGGGAACATCCATCCTGGATTTACCCACTCTAATCCTGTTAGATTTTTCTAGGTTTATATAAGATTCCCTTTCATTCTTCTAAACTCCTGTGAATATAGTATCAACCGATCCAATCTCTCTTCATGTGTTAGTGCTGCTATCCTTGGAATCAGTCTATTAAACCTTCATTGATATCTCTCCACAGCTAGAACTTTCTTCTCCAAAGAAGGAAACCAAAATTACACACGATACTCCAGGCATGAATTCACCAAGACCCTATACAATTACAGCAAGACATCCTTGTTCCTGTGTTCAAATCCTGTCACTATGAAGATCAACGTACCCTTTGCCTTGTTCATTACCGCTAGTGACAGACCAAGACAGATATCCGCCAATCGAACCATAGCAAGTCCCTCAAATAGGAAAAGGTAGTAACTAGATCTTCAGACTTTGTGATGTTGACTGAGGAGAAGAACTTTGGAGTTCTTTGAATTAATGTGGTTGCCTATTCAAGACAGAAATGAAAAGGAATCTTCCCTCACAAGGTGTCATGAATCTGTGGAATTCTTTACCACAGAGGATTTTGAGAGAAGTACACTCAAATCTGGAATAGACAGATTTTTAATTAGCAAAGGAATCAAGGGTTATGAGAATAAGCAGGAAAGTGGAGTTAAGGATTATTAGATCAGCTACAATCTTATTGAATGGAAAAACAGGATCGATGGCTGAATGGCAAAGTTTTTTTTTGTTTCTTTTACTCATGGGATGTGGGCAACACTGGCTAATATAGAATTTATTGGTGATCCTTTACTGGCTTTCTTGGCCATTTCAGGGTCAACCACATTAGTGTGGGTCTCGAGTCATATATCAATCAGACCAGGAAAGAATGGCAAATTTCCTTCCCTAAAGGACATTTGTGAACCAGAGGGTATTTTATGATACCCACCTCCCACCACCAAACCATCATCTCCCAGACCATCCATAACCTCATTATCTCAGGGGATCTCCCATCCACCACCTACAACTTCATAGTCCCACAACTCCGCACCGCCTATTTCTACCTCCTGCCCAAAATCCACAAACCTGACTGCCCCAGCTGACCCATTGTCTCAGCCCCACCCTCGGAACATGCAGCCCTCCACTCCCTCCACTCCAACCCCAACCTCACTATCAAACCAGCAGACAAGGGAGGCGCGGTAGTAGTTTGGCGCACCGACATTTACACCACTGAGTCTAAACACCAGCTCACGGACACCTCCTCTTACTGCCCCCTTGACCATGATCCCACCTCCCACCACCAAACCATCATCTCCCAGACCATCCATAACCTCATCACCTCAGGGGATGTCCCATCCACCGCCTCCAACTTCATAGTCCCATAACCCTGCACCGCCCGTTTCTACCTCCTGCCCAAAATCCATAAACCTGACTGACCTGGCCGAAACATTATCTCAGCCGATGTGGCCTCCTCTATACTGGGGAGACAAGCTGCCTACTTGCGGAACATTTCAGAGAATACCTCTGGGACACTCGGACCAACCAACCCAACCACCCCGTGGCTTAACACTTCAACTCCCCTAGCATAGGAGAACGATGGTTGGAGGAAGAGCACCTCATCTTCCGCCTAGGAACCCTCCAACCACAAGGGATGATCTCAGATTTCTCCAGTTTCCTCATTTCCCCTCCCCCCACCTTGTCTCAGTCGAATCCCTCGAACTCAGCACCGCCCTCCTAACCTGCAATCCTCTTCCTGACCTCTCCACCACCACCACCCCCCCACTCCGGCCTATCACCCTCACCTTAACCTCCTTCCACCTATCGCATTTCCAACACCCCTCCCCCAAGTCCCTCCTCCCTACCTTTTATCTTAGCCTGCTTGGCACACTTTCCTCATTCCTGAAGAAGGGCTCATGCCCGAAACATCGATTTTCCTGCTCTATGGATGCTGCCTGACCTGTTGTGCTTTTCCAGCAACACATTTTCAGCTCTGATCTCCAGCATCTGCAGACCTCACTTTCTCCTAGTTATTTTATGATAATCCACAATGCCATCAGACCAGATTTTTATTCCAAATTTTTTATTTGAATATCGCCATCTGCCATGATGAGATTTGAACCCATGACCCCAGAAACTTGGAGACTCAGCATTATTAGTCTCATGACATCATCACTACACTACAGCCAACTCTTCCTTCTGAAGATCTTGAGCCAATAAAGAGGGCATTGGGTGATTATTTGGATAACAATGATGGGCAAGAGCCTGGGAAGAAGGTTGGCACCAGTTAATTATCCTTATTCAATGAGCTGGTTCAGGCATGATAGGCTGAATGACCTACTGCAATGGAATACATCGGTGATTCTGTTGTCTCATGGTCTTACAGCAATAAAGGATCTTTCATATCAATTTAGACTGATTATCGGGCCTTGATTTAATGTCCTACCTGAAGGGTGGGTATGGATAGTTGCTGACAAAGAGACCTTGGAGTGCAAGTTCATCGCTCCTGCAAGGTGGAGTCACAGGTAGTCACAAGTCCAAAACTAGAGGCCATAGGTTTATAGTGAAAGGGGAAAAATTTAAAAGAGAACTAAGAGGCAACTTTTTCACCCAGAGCGGTGTGTGTATGAAATGAGCTGCCAAAGGAAGTGGTAGAGACTGGTACAATTACATTTGAGAGGCATTTGGATGTGTGTATGAATAAGAAAGTTTTAGAGGGATATTTGAGAGAAGTATACTCAAATCTGGAACAGACAGATTTTTAATTAGCAAAGGAATCAAGGGCCAAGTGACTGATTGAGGATATCTAGTCAGCATGGATAAATTGGACCTAAGAATCTTCTGTGCTGTACATCTCTATGACTCCCTGACTTTCTGAAAGATCCTCCAACTTTGATATTACTTAACATTCTCATGTCCAAGAACATAAATGGGATATCCTTTTGCATCAGTGGTGAGCTCATGATTGTTGCTCATTTCAGCACCAAGCTGTATGTAGGCTGCATCCTCATTTGGAAGTATATTCTGGAATATTTTGAAAGGGGAGATTGTGGACCATGAGCAGAAGAAACAAGAAAGTGAAAAGGGCAGGGAATCAAAGTCACAGGAAAATATCTACCTCTTTAACTGGAGATCAGAGGGTTAAAATAATTGAAACAATGAAAGTGATATGACTTTGTTGACAGTGAAGTCTGGAAGTCCTGAATGAGTGGTGGAAGAAGATTCAAAAAGCAATTGGACCTGCATTTTTAGAGGATTAATTCCAAAGATTGAGGAAGAAAGCTGAGATGTAAGACTATATTGACTGAACATTGCTGGTAAGGGCAAAATATGCTTACTAAATCTCTGTAAATCTACGGATCTAAGAGATAAAAAGAAAGAGTTGCATAGTGCATTTCATGACCCCTGGATGTCCTAAAGCTCTTTACAGTGAAAATACTGTAACATTGGAAGCGCAGCAATCAATCTGTGCACAATTCAAGAAACATCAATGTGATAATGGTCAGGTCATCAGTTTCTTTGATGAATAGATAATGTGGAGGATAGCAAGGATGACCTATCTCATCTTCTTGGGAACTTGAGAACTTTTACATCCACGTGACAGGGCATGTAGGAGCTTTCTGGAACATTTCCTTTAGAAACAAGTGTTCGCCTGGATTGTTAGACTCAGGCCCTGGTGTGGAACCTTGAATCCGCCACCTGATATCTGAAATAATTTGAAGGCATCATGAAAATGGGAGATGCCATGAACGCTGTTGGCAGGTGAAAATATGTAAGGGTTTTCATGGGAAGTGAGGTGGCAGCAACTGAAGAGAAACTGCTGCAACTTGCCAAGTTAAAGCAGAGCCAAGTTATTTTATTCTACCTACTGTCATCATTACCTGTCAAGCTTCAAAGGAATTAAGGATTAATAACCTAGACACAGCTCTGAGCATTCTGGGAGCAGAAATAAAGCAGCATATAGGGGCAGTTGGAGTTGAGAGATTACCTGATGAAGTTGCTGGAATTCACAATCCTGCTTCTGACTCTGTGAAAAGCCTTATTTCATTTCAATAGTGTTAGCACAGCCAAACAGGAGAACCACAGTCGATTTAAAACATAGCCAGGATACTGCCCAGATGAGTAACTTAATTTACTTTCGTGTATTTGCATTTTTTAAAAATCATTGCATAAGATTCTGGGTTTGACAGCCATGCATTTTTAATATAGGCAGGCGAATATGCATGAAGAACGTAAAGAGTTTTTTTCTAGTCTTATTAAGAAGCAACTGTTTAGATATGTTAGATAGAGAGGACTTAGGATATAACTTGTGACAGTTGAGAGCCGTTCACTGATATCAGGGGATGAACATATCAATGGTATGGAGAGCATTGATCTCAGGAGCACATGTTGGTAATATCCTGCTCTCTTGCCGAGGTTTTAGGGAACTCTTCACTGGAAAACAGGAACGGATGGAGCACAATCCTTGTGACCTTTATCTCTTTCTTGTCTTAACCCAGGCTGTGAATAACCATTTATGCTTTTCCAGAGAACAAAGGAAGATGGTGTTATGCCAACTAATTAGTGAGTTCTCTATGATACTGAAATACGTTACTTACTGAAGGTCTTGATTCCTAATTAAATGGAGGCAACAAAGCAATTGCTTAGCAATTATTGAACACCCATGCCTGCCCGCAGTTCAACAGTGCAATATTTTGTTTGACTAGGTTACTTCAAAATGCAGTTAAGGGTCACCTTGTTGTGAATCTGGAGTAACATATCGACCAGACTGCAGGCAACAATAGCAGATTTTAATCCTGAAGTATAAACTCTGGCTCAGTTAGTGTCACAAAATTCCAAATTCAAATCCCAAACAAAATCTTCAGTATAAAACATTAATGTAGTACATAGGGAGTGCTACAATGTGAGATAGAGTGATAGAGATGTACAGCACATAAACAGACCCTTTGGCCCAACTTGTCCACTGCCAACCAGACATGCAAAATAAATCTAGTCCCATTTGCCAGCATTTGGCCCATATCTCTCTAAACCCTTCCTATTCATATACCCATCCAGATGCCTCTTAAATGCTGTAATTGTACCAGCCTCCACCACTTTGTCTAGCAGCTCATTTTACACACACACCACTCTCTGCATGAGAAAGTTGTCCTTTAGGTCACTTGTAAATCTTTCCCCTCTCACCATAAAGCTCTGCCTCTGGTTTTGGACACCCCACCCTAGGGAAAGGTTCTTGTCTATTTACCCTATCTATGTCCCTAATGATTTTATAAACCTCTCTAAGGTCACCCCTCAGCCTTTGTTACCCAGAGAATATAGCCCCAGCCTGTTCAGCCTCTCCCTATAGCTCAAACCCTCCAACCCTGGCAACATCCTTGTAAATCATTTCTGAATCCTTTCAAGTTTCACCACATCCTTCCTTTACCAAGAAGACCAGAGTTGCATGCACTATTCCAAAAGCAGCCAAACCAATGTCCTGCATAGCTGTAATATTATCTCCCAACACCAATACTCAATACTCTGACCAATAAAAGAAAGCATGCCAAACGCCAACTTCACTATCCTATCTACCTATTACTCCACTTTCAAGGAGCTATGAACCTGCACTTCAAGGTCTCTTTGTTCAGGAACACTCCCCCGGACCTTACCATTGAGTGTGTAAGTCCTGATGAAGGGCTCTGGCCCGAAACATCGAATTTCCTGTTCCTTGGATGCTGCCTAACCTGCTGTGCTTTAACCAGCAACACATTTTCAGCTCTGATCTCCAGCATCTGCAGACCTCACGTTTTACTCAGTGTGTAAGTCCTGTCCTGATTTGCTTTTCCAAAATGCAGCACCTCACATTTATCTGAATTAAACGTCACCTGCCACTCCTTAGCCCATTAGTTCATCCGATCAAGATCTTTTTGTGCTCCGAGTTAAATTTTTTCACTGTTCACTACACCACCAATTTTGGCGTCATCTACAAACTTACTAACCATACCTCCTATGTTCACATCAAAATCATTTATATAAATAATGAAAAGTACAGGATCCAGCACCGATCCTTGTAGCACTCCACTGGTCACTGGTCTTCAGTCTGAAAAGCAACTCCACCGCCACCCTCTGTCTTCTACCTTCGAGCCAGTTCTATATCCAGTTAGCTAGTTGTCCCTGTATTCCATGTGATGTAACCTTGCTAACCAGTCTACCATGAGGACCCTTGTCAAATGCCTTACTGAAGTCCACATAGATCATGTCCATCCCTCTACCCTCATCAATCTTCTTTGTTACTTCTGCAAAGAACTCAATCAAGTCAGTGAAACATGATTTCCTACTCAAAAGGCCACGTTGACTACCTCGAAACAGTCCTTGCATTTCAAAATACATGTAAATCCTGTCCCTCAGGATTATCTCCAACAGCTTGTCCACCACCGCTGTCAGGCTCACTGGTCTATAGTTCCCTGGCTCTTCCTTGCCACCTTTGTTTTTTTCAGAATCCCTACAGTGTAGAAACAAGCCCTTCGGCCCAACAAGTCCACACTGACCCTCTGAAGAGTAACCCACCCAGACGCATTTCCCTACCCTACTACTCTACATTTACTCCTGACTAATGCACCTAACCTACACATTCCTGAACACTGTGGGTAATTTAGCATGGCCAAGTCACTGAACCTGAGCATCTTTAGATAGTGGGAGGAAACGGGAACACCTTGAGGAAACCCGCTCAGACACAGGGAAAATTTACAAACTCCACACAGACAGTCAGCCCATGCCGCCCCATCTCTCCCCCATCTCTATGGTTCCACACATAGATGGTCTTGCTGATCTTTAAAGAGCCTGGTTCTCTCCCTTTTGTCCTTAAAGAATGTATAGAATCCTTTCGGATTCTCCCTAACCCTATTTGCCAAAACTATATGTCAGGCTGTGGGGCAGCACAGTGGCTCAGTGGTTAGTACCGCTGCCTCACAGTGCCAGGGACCTGGGTTCAATCCCAGCCTTGAGTGACTGTCTGTGTGGAGTTTGCACATTTCCCCGTGTCTGCGTGGGTTTCCTCTGGGTGCTCCAGTTTCCTCCCACCGCCCAACGATATGCAGGTTTGGTGAATTAGCCACGCTAAATTGCTTATACTGTTTAGGGATGTGTAGGTTAAGTGTATTAGTCAGGGGTAAATATAGAGTAGGGGGAATGGGTCTGGGTGGGATACATTTTGGAGGGTCGGTATGGACTTGTTGGACTAAAGGGCCTGTTTCAACACTGTAGGGATTCTATCAATCTATCTCATGTCCCCTTTCTGCCCTCCTGATTTCCCTCTGAAGTATAATCCTGATGCCTTTATACTCTTCTTAAATAGTGGCACCACATTAGCCAACCTCCAGTCTTCTGGCCCCTCACCTGTGACTATCGATGATACAAATATCTTAGCAAGGGACCCAGCAATCACTTCTCTGGCTTCCTATAAAATTCTAGGGTACACCTGATCAGGTCCTGGGGATTTATTCACCTTGACTCATTTTAAGACGTCCAGCACCTCCTCCTCTGTAATATAGACATTTTTCAAGATTTTGCTATTTATGTCTCCATGTTCTCTATCTTCCATATCCTTCTCTTTAGTAAAAACTAATGCAAAATACTTGTTTAATATTTCCCCATCTCCTGAAGTTCCCATATAGATGGCCTTGCTGATCTTTGAGGGTTCCTATTCTCTCCCTCCTTACCCTTTTGTACTTAATGTATCTGTAGAATCCCTTTGGATTCTCCGTAACCCTATTTGCCAAAGCTATCTCATGTCCCCTTTTTGCCCTCCTCACTCCTCTCTTAAGTATACTCCTACTGCCTTAATACTCCTCAAGGGATTCACTCAACCTCTGCTGTCTATACCTGACATTTGCTCCTTCTTATTCTTAACCAAAACCTCAATTTCTCTCGTCACCCAGCATTCCCTACGCCTACCAGCCTTGCCCCTCCCCTTAACAGGAATATATTGTCTCTGGACTCTCGTTCTCATTTTTGAAGGCTTCCCATTCCTGATGAAGGGCTTTTGCCCGAAATGTTGATTTTCTTGCTCCTTGGATGCTGCCTGACCTACTGCGTTTTTCCACAACCACTCTAATCTTGACTCTGATCTCCAGCATCTGCAGTACTCACTTCTGCCTGGTCATCTGTGGTGTCCTTACCAATATTTATCCTTTAATCAACATTCCAAAGAAGCACAATTAGGTTGCTGTTTGTTGGACATGTATTGGCTACACTATTCCTACAGCAGCAATCATACTTTGCAAAATACTCAATTAATTATGCAGAAATTGCTTGAAAATCTCAGCAGATGTGTGGAGAGAAATTAACGTTAGCGTTTCGCGTCTAGTGACCCTTGCTTAGAACTCTGAGATTTCTGTGGTCATGAAAAGTGTTATAAAAATGGATCTTTCTTTTATAGAATCAAGTGGATTCTTTTTTCCGACAATCCAGTGGCTTCATGGTCATGGGGTCATTCCTTCTTTTTTATTTCAGATTAATTTCATTCACTAAATTATAAATTAGTAGGTCCTCACTGACTCAGGCCAGGTGTCTGGATTCCTGGCCCAGAAAAATTACTGAGACATTATCTTACGTTTCTGCTCTTCAGACAGGAAGTAGATTGGCCAAACCCAGGACGACACTCTCCAGTTTTGCATTCACTTAGAAAGAAATCGAACCCACTGAGCTGAAAAAAAATTAAGAAGGAAGGTGAAAAATAACAACAATACGACACACAAGAAGTGAATCTGTCTCATTCTTTAATAGTCTGAGTTATTTGAAAGGAATTGAAAAGTTTCGAAACTTTTTTTTAGATTAGATTACTTACAGTGAGGAAACAGGCCCTTCGGCCCAACAAGTCCACACCGACCCGCCGAAGCGCAACCCACCCATACCCCTACATATACCCCTTACCTACGGGCAATTTAGCATGGCCAATTCACCTGACCCGCACATCTTTGGACTGTGGGAGGAAACCCACGCAGACACGGGGAGAACGTGCAAACTCCACACAGTCAGTCGCCCAAGGCGGGAATTGAACCCAGGTCCCTGGCGCTGTGAGGCAGCAGTGCTAACCACTGTGCCACCGTGCCATGTTACACAAAACTTAATTTGATTAGAATTCAGTTAAATAAAGACAAGAGCAGACAACTTCAGTTGACAATCAATAGTGACACAAATATGATGAACTGAATAGTACTTGTTTGTTCTGTACTAAAACATTGGATAGACATATGGAGGATAGTGGGCTAGTGTAGGTCAGGTGGGCTTGGGTCAGCGCAACATCGAGGGCCAAAGGGCCTGTACTGCGCTGTATTTTTCTATGTTCTATGTTCTAAAACTATCCTGTGATACAAAAAAAAGTGAGTGGCTTCTAGTATTTGTGATATCAATAAAAAAATGGAGGGTTGTGGCAGGTAGCAAGGACTCAAACCAGAGAAAACCTTGAGGAGTATAGAATGAGCAAGGGGATCTTAAAAAGGAGATTAGGAGAGCTAAAAGGGGACATGGAAGGAGACAGGCAGGTAAATAAAGGAACATCCTCAGTTAAAGGCAGATTATGGGTACAAGGATAACAAGAGAAAGACCAGGGCCCATTATGGACAAGAGCAGCAATGTCGAGTCAGAGGATGTGGATAAGGTTCCAAATGAATAATTTGATTCAGTGTTCACTAGTGAGAGGGCCGATGCTGGTAAAGAGGACAGGAAGAGTGTCTGTGACACAATAAAAGAAATGAGTACAGAAAAAGATGCAGTTCTCTGGTCTGGCAGGCTTGAACATTGATACATATACAGGGCTGGATGAAATGAATCCCAGGTTATTGAGCGAGGCTGGGAAGGAAATCGCAGGACAGTTGAAAAAACATCCAATTCTTCCCTGGCCACTGGACAGATGCCGGAGGGCTGGAGGAGAGACAAATATGTACCATTATTCAAGAAGGGAGGAAAGCATAAACCAGGAAATTTCAGGGCAGTCAGTGTAGCCTCAGTGGTGGGGAACCTATTGGAAACTATTTTGAGGGACAGAATTAATCTGCATTTGGAGAGTCAGAGATTAGGAACAGAAGAACTAAGAGCAGGAGTAGACAATTCAGCTCCTTGGCTCCATACTGTTCATCCATCCATTCAGATCAATGGAGGTATCCTCACCCTTACCTGGGTTGTTACTTATCATCTAAGGCTGGCATCAATGCAGAAATTCAACATCACATCCAATCAATGAATGCCACTTCAAGCACTTGAGCATGAGAGTCCTCAATGACTATGATGCCAGTGTGATACTAAGATCCTTGTTTATAAAGCAGTCACCCTTCCAACTCTTCTCTCAGACTCTGAGACATGGACTTTGTAAAGGCACCATCTCAACAGCCTTGAGAGGTATCATGAATGCTGTCTGAGATGGCTTGTTGGCGCGAGCTGGAGGACTGGGATACTGATATCAGCGTCCTTGAAGCAGCCAACAGCACCAACATCAAGACCATGATCATCCAAAACCAATTCCACTGGGCCAACCATTTCCTCAGGATACCTGAGTTCTGACCATTTCCCAACCATTTTCATTCAGCTCAAGAAAGGCACTCCAATGAGAGGAGGAGAATGGAAGTTGTTCAAAGATTCCCTGAAGACTTCCCTCATGAAATACAACATAGATGTCAACTCATGGAAGACTCTCATTCAGAAGAAACCAACTTTGAAGGAGCCTCCGTTAAGAAGGGTCAATTCTTTGAGAACATCCATTGGCAAGAGGAAGTGTGGAAAACGTCAGGAGAATGGAATGCCAATGATCTCAAGGTCAAGGATCAATCTCACCCACTGGAAACACCTGCCAATTGTATGTAGCGGGGTGAAATGTCAGGCCTGGTGGTAGGGGAGGGAGATGAGGTCAAGTATCCTGTGCAGGGATGATGTCGAGTTCCATGAAGGAGAGAGGAGGGGGAGCATCAGGTCTGATGGCAGTGTTTGGGTGGGGGCTGAGGACATAGTCTGTGGAGTCACATGGTGTCAGGTCTTGGTTGTGCTACTAGAAAGGGTGTCATTATGGTTTTGCGAGGCTCGAGATGGGATTCCCAAACATTTTCCTATTGTGATCATATTTTGACACTTACAAATTCCAGATCTGCGAGAGTGAGGGTTTGGCGGTTGGGGAACAGGTCAGAGGCCTGTGGTAATGGGGTCGATTACAATGGTGATTGGATGGTATAGAGGAGGGGCTGAGAGACCTGACAAAGCAAGGATGAGGGGAGCTGATTCATCCAAACAGCATTTAAGAAAATAACACCTACCTTTCTATGGGGTTCTTCAGGACAAGTTTCAGGCTGCAAAGATCAGTCAGTTAAAGTGCATCCAATATTTTTTTAAAAACCTATGAAATCTAAGGGGGTGACTCCATTTCTGCATTGGAGATTGGGGCCCATAGTTTGTGAAGCACTGGGCTCTGGGCTTCAATCTCGGGTGGGAGTGCAGCACTGAGGGGAGACCTACACTGTCAGAGGAAATGAGTTGTACCCAGTTTCAGAGTCAATTCTTATCCTATAGTCATCTGTCTGGAAATTAGCTACCATGAATGACAACAATGACAGCACTTTAAATTGTCTGCAATACTTTGGTGAATCCAGCGGTTATGAGAGTAGCGAAATAATTTCAAATATTTCATTCTTTAAGGTTAAGGAAACCAAAGGCAGTGAAGGAATCCCATTGATGAGCCAAGCTAGCTGGCCAATTCCAGCCAGTTCCCCAGAGGGCTGTGGACATGGACATTGACACATCAGGAAAGTCAGAAGTCAGGTTATAGTCCACCAGGTTTATTTAAAATCAGAATCTTTCGGGGTGCTGCTCCCTCATCCACTTCACTCGCACTCTGAAAGCTTGTGATTTTAAATAAACCTGCTGAACTATAACCTGTTGTTGTGTGACTTCTGATTCTGTGTACCCCAGTCCAACACTGACACCTCCACATTAGATCAAACTCCAGACTTGGCCATTGACAGCTGATGTAGTTGCATCCTCTATCATTGAAACAGTTTGATTCAATAGACTCTGGCTGAAAGGAAAGAGGAAAGATTGCTCACTGGAAAGCTAAAAAGAATAGATTTGAGTTCACACTTTGATCCTTGTACTGATTTCGGAATGTTTCAGACTCACAATCCAGTGCAACTGCATTGGAGAACTGGACAAACTGGAAGCAATTACCTTCAGTTTGTTACAACCGTTCTGGTTCTCCAGATATTCAGGACAAAGTTAAACATCCCACAGCATTCCTGAAAAGAAACATTCAATGTTCACAACAATATTCCTTTCTCAGCCATTACCCACTATCAAACCATTGACCACATGATGACAGAAGGTGAAGTTACATGGGATCCCCAATGAGCTGGTAAGATAGATGCAGAACTGGCTTGGTCATAGAAGACCAAGTTGAGGTGGAAGGGTCCTTTTCGGACTGGAGATCTGTGACCAGTGGTGTCCCACAGGGATCACTACTCACACCCCTGTTGTTTCTAATGTATATAAATGATTTGGAGGAGAATGTAGCTGGCCTGACCACTAAGTTTGCAGATGACACAGAGATTAATTTAGAATTAGAATCCTTAAAGTGTGGAAACAGGCCCTTCGGCACAGCAGGTCCACACCGACCCTCCAAAGAGTAGCCCACCCAGACTGATTCCCCTATTCCTCTCCATTTCCCCCAACTAATGCACTTAACCTACACATCCCTGAACACTACGAGCAATGTAGCATGGCCAATTCACCTAACCTGCACATCTTTGGATTGTGGGAAGAAACCAGAGCACACAGAGAAAACCCAAGCAGACATGAGAAGAATGTGCAAACTTCACACGGACAGTCGCCCGAGGCTGGAATCAAACCTGGGTCCCTTGCACTGTGAGGCAACAGTGCGAACCAGTGAACTAACCATGTGGAGGAACTATGGATAGTGAGGAGGATTGCCAAAGGTTATAGATAGGCAGGAGACTTTGGCAGAGAAATGGGTGAACTTTAATCCAGACATATGCGAGCTGATGCACTTTGGATGGTCGAATGCAGAAAGGAAGTATACAGTAAATGGCAAAACTCTTAGATGCATTAACTTACAGAGGGACCTAGGCATACAGGTCCACAGTTCTCTGAAAGTGGCAATACAAGTAGCTAAGATGGTTAAGAAGGCATATGGTATGCTCACCTTTATCATTCGGGACATAGAGTATAAACATTGGAAAGTCATGTTGCTGCTGTATAGGACTTTAGTTAGGTGACATTTGAAATATTGCATACAGTTCTGGTCACCATACCGCTGGAAGCATGTGCAGGCTTTGGAAAGGGTACAGAAACAGTTTACCTGGAAGTTGCCTGATTTAGAGGGTATTAGCTCTGAAGAGAGATTGGACAAACTTTGTTTGTTCTCACTTGAATGTCAGGGGCTGAGGGATGACCTGACAGAAGTGTACTTGATAATGAGAGGCATAGCTGTGTGGAGGCAAATGGTTTTTAGTTTAGAAAGTCATCACCTGTCGGTCCTGTCTAGGTGGGTCAAAGGAATTCTTCCTGCGCTGTGTCGTTCTTTGTTGTTTACTCTCTGATTGCTCTGCAGCCTTCCCAACAGTAGTGATGGTTGGATTATGTGTTTGACTGTCCTTCAAAGAAGAATTCCATAGGGAAAATGTCGCAGGTATTTATATACACATATTGTCTCTTGTTGTAAACATCTATTGCCATTACTAGAAAGGATCTCGTGGAATGAAATTCATTCATTCAAATATTGATGGAGGCCATCGTGCTGGTGGAGTGGTATACAGCCAGAAGAGGCCCTTTGGCCCATCGAGAGTGCTGACGTATCTTCACTAACTCCACTTTCCAAGACCTTAAATGTTCTGCCATTTCAAGTGCTGATCCAAGTACCTTTTCTTAAAAGGTTGTGAGATTTCTTGCCTCACCCATTCACCCAGGCAGTGCAGATTCCCATCATCCTCCAGGTAAAAATATTTCTCTTCAAATCCCCTCCAAACCTTCAGCCTGAAGTTCTGAAGAAGGCTTGCAGGACTTGAAACATGAACTCTGCATCCTCTCTACAGATGCTGCCACTGGGAAATTGCTCCAGCAATTTCTAGACCTACTAAGGCAACATTATTAACGTGCTCATGATTTTGATGTAGTTTTATCCAAAACCTACCTTATCCATTAATATTATTATGCCATAATTAAAAGTGTTGTTTAACAACTAAAATATTTTGCAAAACAAATGAAAACTTTAAGCCATCATAAACTTACAGAAGATATGGTTTTAATAATTATAAATAAAAAATAAATTGCATTTCAACAATCAAACATCTTCTACAAAGCATTTTAAGAGGACATTGTAAACACTTGTTGCCAAATCAATGAAAATATTTGATGGGCACAATAACTAGTTAACAACCCATCTGCGTTATGCTCGTTGGCATTTTAAAACTCTTCAGTGAAATCTGTTCCAATACTCAACACAAAGTCGGCAGGAATCAGAGACGATCAGAGAGTGGGGTGCTGGAAAAGCACAGCCAGTCAGGCAGCATCCAAGGAGCAGGAGAATCAATGTTTCCAGCATAAGCCCTTCATCGGGATCAGAGAGTTACTCACTTTGTCAATTTTTGTGTTGCATTCATTGCTGCTCCTCTCATACCACAGCTGTATTCCAATTCAAGCTTGCAAAAAGCCAGGCTCTAGCCACTGCTTATCCTGTGCTGCTTCCTGTGGTCACTCTGTATGGATTAAAACAGACAAAGCCTTCTCGTCTTCAAGTTTCCAATTCATGAGTGTGCAGCCTGAGAGCTGGATAAGAAGTTCCCATGGGCTGGTTGTATGTGATGGATGTAATTCCTAGTGATAAATTACACATATTTGGAAGGTGCTGCTAATGAGAAAAATTACTATACTGCATCTTGTAGATGCTCAATATGGCAGAGACACTTTTCTTGTGGTAAATGAAATCAACAATTGAGGCAGTAGATAGGGGCTCCAGGGAAGTGGGCTCCTTTATCCTGATGGTGTCAAACATCTGGAGTGTTGTTGGAGTTGCACCCATCCAGGCAAGTGGGAGTATTCCATCACACTCCTGACTTGTACCTTATCGATGGTGGACAGGATTTGGGAACTGGGAGAAGAAAACTTTTGTTGATGTTCTTGACAAGCTTTTGTAGCCAGAGTATATATATATATGTGTGTGTCAATAGTAGATCATAGATGTCAATGGAATATTCAGCATTAGAAATCATATTGATTTTCAAGTGGGGGGAGAGAGATGATATTTTGTTGAAGATGAATATTGCCTATCACATATACTATTTGCCATCCATTACCCCAAGCCTTAATGTTGTCCAGACGTTGATTACTTCAATGCTCAAAGAACTGTAAATGGAACGGAACACTGCCTTCAGTAGCAAAGATTGTCGCATCTGATATTATTGCGGATTAGTGGGGCTGGAAGAGCACAGCGGAGGCTAATCTCTAGCTTATCTCTCCACGCTACAGGCTCTCTACCTTTATTCCTGATGAAGGGCTTTTGCCCAAAACGTCAATTTCGCTGCTTCTTGGATGCTGCCTGAACTGCTGTGCTCTTCCAGCACCACTAAGCCAGAATCTGGTTTCCAGCATCTGCAGTCATTGTTTTTACCCGGCATCTGATATTATAATGATTATAACTTCATTTAAAGAGTAGCTAAAGACGAATGGCCCTGAGGAACTCCTGCTAATGTCCTGCATGGCTATGCATTACAATCAAGCTGGGGGACCAACCCTGGATTTATAAAGAGTGCAGGGGACATGCCAGCAACAGACATATCAAAACCTGAGGCATCACTCTGGTGAGATTACATCTGCATACAAAAGCAACCAAAGCAGCAACTGATGGACAGGGTGAATCAATCCCACAACCAATGGATCAGATCTAAGCTCTGCAGTCTTGTCAATCAACTTATGAATAATGGTGGACAACTTAAAAACTCACTGGAAGGGGGAGAATCTTTAAACATGCCCATTCATCAGTAACAATGTGGGAGACCACCACATCAATACAAACAATTCAAATAATGCATTTACAACCAAAGATGCCATGTGAATGATTAATCTCAGCCTGCTCCTGAAGTCCTCAACAGGATAAATGCCAATGTTCAGCCAATTCCTTTGACCTCATTTCATATGAAGAAATGGCCCATGCTGCAAAGACTATCAACACTGACAATAGTACTGAAGAGCTGTGCTGCAAAACTACATATCCCTAATCAAGATGTTCCCATATAGCAAAGACACTGGCATTTGTCTAACAAGGTGGAAAATTAGGAGAAAGTGTGGACTGCAGAGGCTGGAGATCAGAGTCGGGATTGTGGTGCTGGAAAAGCACAGCAGGTCAGGCAGCATCCGAGGAGCAAGAGAATTGACGTTGCAGGCATAAGTCTTTTATGAGGAATGCTGATGAAGGACTTACGCCCAAAACGTTGATTCTTCTGCTCCTCAGATGCTGCCTGACCTGCTGTGCTTTTCCAGCGCCACACTCTCGGATGTGGAAAATTACCCTGGCATACCATGGCTCAAAAACCAGGCCAAATCCAACCCATAAAATTAAGATTCTTGTCATGTCAATGAGTCATAACCCTGGGATGCTTAACAAATGAACTTTTAATTTTTAAAAGAGCACATACTGTTATACCAAGATGTAAATTCCAAGTGGAGCCCATGGTGTTTTATACGAGGAAAGGTATCAAGGGAACTTCAATCAACAACCTCTCAAAGGGAGAGATACAATCTAAAGCAAATTGGATATGATCTCTTGTCACTATAGAGATAATGAGGGACTGCCTATTCCTCTCAACAGAAAGACTTCTCCTGTGGATTATATCCCAATCTGCAGAAATATTTGGGAGAATGTATTTTAAAAAAAGGTTTAAAACCAACTCTTTCTGTTGGTGGTGTTAGTGGACTGTGCATGTTAGTGGACTGATGTGCTCATGTGGATTTGTGTGTTTTGAAGGCTACAGTTTAAGGACTGACATTAGACATCCTGCACTGCAGGTAAAGAAAGATGCTTGCTCACACCTTGATTACTGGAAGCCAGGCAAACCAGTGATGTCACTACCAGAAAGGAATCAAACAAAAGCCTATCAGAAAACTTTCGGAGCCAAGAATCTAGCAATCAACTGCTTCATGACCAACATCAGCATTATACCCAACTTAATAGTTCCACATTCCACCTTCTATTCTTCACAGAATCCAAAAGCTGATCTGTATATTTTAAACTTTTACCTTTTCACTTATTTAATATTTGTAATTTGTGTGTATATGTGTCGTGTTTGATTATCTTTCTCAAATTTTATAGCTAATAAACTTTCTCTTTCTTTAACTCAAGAAGGCTTAGTTACTTTAGCTCGCTTTTAAACAAAACTACTTTTGGATTGGGAAATGGATCTGGACAAATGTGAGGTGATGCATTTTGGAAGGTTAAGTACAGATGGAAATTATATAGTGAATGGCAGAACCCTTAGGATGTGCAAAGGGATCTGGTGTGCAGGTCGACAGATCACTGAAGGTGGCAGCGCAAGTAGATAAGGTAGTATAAAGGCTTATGGCATGCTTGCCTTCATTGGCAGGGGCTTTGAGTGTAAGGATAAACAAGCTATGCTGCAGCTTTAAAGAACTTTAGTTAGTCCACACTTGGAATATTGTGTACAGTTCTAGTCACCATGCTACCAAAAGAATGTGGATGTTTTGGAGAGAGTACAGAAAAGGTTGACCAGGATGTTGCCTGGGCTGGGGGATTTTAGTGCGGAAGAAAGAGTGGATAGACTGGGTTTGTTTTCACTGGAATGCAGGAGGTTGAGTGATTGACCTCTCCACCCTGGGAAAATATCTCATAGTTTCCACTCTACCCATGCCATTCACAATCTTAGAAACTTCTATTCAATCTTTTAGAAGTTTCTAAGATTGTGAATGACATGGATAGAGTGGAAATAATGAAGTTTTCCCAGGGTAGAGAAATCAATTACTAGGGGACACGGGTTCAAGGTGTGGGGTGAGGGAGTGGGGTGCAGTTTGAAAGAGATATGTGAGGCAATCTTTCGCACAAAGGGTGGTGAGTGCCTGGAACACACTGCCAGAGGTGCTGATGGAAGCAGACACAATAGCAGCATTCAAGAAGCACCTGGATGAAGACATAAAAAGGAAGGGAGTAGAGTGATATGGATCCTGTAATTAAAGACAGTTTTAGTACTGAAGGGCAAAACGTGACAGTGCAAGCTTGGAGGGCCAAAGGGCCTATTGTTCGCTATATTGTTCTTTGTTCTTAAACCATCAGCTAATTGCCCTATGAGCAATTTGAGCTATTACTTGAGTTAATCTCATTGCATCCAATGAAGAGAAGGTTGAATTCAGAAAGGGAACCAACTCATCCCTCCTCACTTAGATCAAATCAGTCAAGGGTATTCCCACCAGAACTGAAACAAACTGGGGACCTTTGCCTGGGGTTGATTGCTCTGGTCTATTAGTTCACTCTCAGTCATCAGCCAAATGATGGAAGTGGTTATCATGGTGCTAACAAGCTTACACAGTAATAAGTGACCACTTAGTTCTTGACTTTTATTACAGTTTTGATCCAAACATGGACAAAAAGAGATAAAGTCCAGAGGTGAGGTGACAGTAACCACTCTTGACATCAAGGTCACATTGTCTCATCACGGCGTCCAAGCACAACTGGAGTCAATGGGAATCGGGGAAAAATTATCCAATGGTTAGAAACATACCTGGCACAAAGGAAGAGGGTTATAGTGTAGGAAGCAAATTCACTCAGTCCCAGGACACCGTGATGAGAGTTCCTCAGGGTAATGTCCAAGGCTCAACAATCTCCAGCTGCTCCATCAATGACTTTCCCTCCATTTTAATTCTTATTATATAATCCCTATAGTGTTGAAACAGGCCCAGCAAGTCCATGCCAACCCTCCGAACAGTGTCCCACCCAAACCCATTCCCCTACATTTACCCCTGATTAATGCACCTAACTTACACATCCCTGAACACGATGGGCAATTTAGCACGGCCAATTCACCTAACCTGCACATTTTTGGATTGTAGAAGGATAATTGGTGAACCTGAAAGAAACCCATGCAGACATGGCAAATATGCAAGCACCACACAGGCAGTTGCCTGAGGGCGGAATCGAACCCAGATCCCTGGCGCTGTGAGGTAGCAGTGCTAACTGCTGAGCTACTGTGCTGCACCAAAGGTCAGAAGTCACTGAATCACAGAAATATTATGGTGCACAGAAATATTATGGTGCATAAGAAAGCCATTCAGCTTCACCATGTCAGCCCAGTGGCTCTCAGAGATTTTTAACATGGTGTTTTTATCCACTTCACCTTGAACATTGTTTCTATTTAAATAATTTTCCAATATCCTCTACCATACTTCCAGGAAGTATCTTCCAAACCTTAATGTTCTTTTGAGAATATTGCTCCCATCTCGCATATGTTTCCTTTGCAAGGCACTTTAAAACCATGCCCTTTCGTTCTCAATTCATTTATCTGTGGGAACTGTCTCTTCCCATCCACGCTATACAGACCTCTCATGACACTGAAAACTATCAACTCTCCCTGTAGCCTTCTCTCCAGAGAAATGATGACTGATGACTGCACAATATTCAACACTGTTCATGAGTCTTCAGATACTGAAGCAATCCATGTCTGTATGCAACAAGACCTAGACAAGGTCCATGGAGAAAGTGAGGACTACAGATGTTGGAGATCAGAGTCCAGAGTGTGGTGCTGGAAAAGCACGACTGGTCTGGCAGCATCTGAGGAACAGGAGAATCTACGTTTCGGGGAAAAGCTATTCATCAGCCCTTTCCTGATGAAAGTCTTAAGCCCGAAACGTCGATTCTCCTGCTCCTCAGATGCTGCCTGACCTGTCGGAATTTTCAAGCACCACATTATCGACCCTAGACACCATCCAATATTGGGCTGATAAGTGACATTTATTATTCGCCCTGCACAAGTAGCCAATGACTGTCTCCGATTCGAGAAAATTCCTTCAACATTCAGTGATATCCTCATCACTGAATCTTTCACTATCAATATCCTGAATGTTCCCAGAAACTGAACTGGACCACTTGGAATCGTTATGGCTATAAAAGGTCAGAGACTGGGATCTTTACAACAAATGTCTCACCTCCCAACTCAGCAAAACTTAGCATCTACAAGTGATGCCCTGGATGGGTATGATTCCACTAAGACTGAAAAAGATTCACGTCATCCAAAACAACTATTTTATTTGATTGACATCACATCTACCAGCTTCAGTGCTCACCTCCACACTCCACAATCGCAGCAGTGGGTCTCATCTACAAGATGCACTGCAACAACTTACCAAGGCTCCTTCCTCAACTTCTTCCAAACCCAGCGCTTCAACCACTTGAAAAAACAAGGGTTTCAGGTAAAGGGGAGCACCACTCCCTATAGGTTCCACTCCAATTTAGATTCTGTCCTGAGATAGAAATACACCACCATCCCTGTCACGGGCCTCAATTCTGGAACTCCCTTCCGAAGCTACACCATGAGTGGAGCTCCACCAGATAGATGCAGTGTCTCATGAGGGCAATTCATCACCACCTCCCCAGCTGTAATTAGGGCTGCGCAATAACGTAGGTACAGCCAGTGACACCCTCACCCATGCAGCAATAAAAAGGGAATGACCTCCAACAGCCACAATTCCATCTTCCTCACTTCTTAAATAAGGGAATAAAATTTCTAATCTTCTAATCCATGAGAGCAATTTCTGAATTTGGGAAGCTTTGTAAAATTATGACAAAAACATTTTAACATAAATTGGTTTGGAAATAATCAGGCCATGCAATTATGTTGATAAATATTATACTTAACACTTAACTAATGAATTCTCATTCCCTTTTGCTAGAGTTTAGAATAGTTATTGATTCACCTGGAGAGAGACCTTCTAGTTTTAGAGTCATGTCCATTGTTATTGATTAGGGAACACCATAGAGCATTACCTACATGGTTGACACAGCAATCCACATGATGGTGGACTGGTTCCAATTTCCAATCAGCTGTAAAGATTAGGCCTTTAATGCTTTGTGTGTGTGTGTGTTTTAATCATCATCTATTTAGTGTCTTTTACACTGTGCTCATTATATATTTTGCATTGGTTGATAAAGACTAACTGAAAATATTTCACTCAGTGAGGCTGATAGCCAAGGAACCAATGCCATATGAATCAGCTCCTCTGATTTTAGACATAAAATGTTGAAGGTGGGATTTTCTGTGACATTTCAGCCTTGCCAAATGTGGAAGTGCTTGAAGTTGGAAAGGTTTTATTTTTATATAATCCTTATTCAGTGTCTCTGGATGATCTGAAACACCTGGAACTTCATGCCTGTTATGAATATGAAGAACCTTATGGTGCTTTCAATCAACACGAGTGTGCTAAAAATGTGAGACTCTGAGACTGTAGACTCTCAGTGTTTTGCCAAATACCTGCTTTTCTGAAATGCCTCTGTGCCTGTGGTCTTTAGCGCTCAAGCCTAAAACTCCAGAGTTCCCTTAATAACCCTTTCCCTCTCTCTACTTTTTTGTCATCCTTTTAAGGACTTATAAAGCTTTCCCCCATGACCAAGTTTTTGACCATCTTGAAGCTGGATGTGAAAGCTCTTACTCCTCTCTCTGTTACAGATAAAAGCTGGGGTTCTCTTCCTGCTGATCGAATTGCATGTGAAACCATCTATTTTACTGAGTTTGCCTTTTCCAAGGGTGTTTATATGGCTGTTACTATATTGGAACAGTTAATTAATAGCAGTTAATATATATGTTATTTTGTTAAGCATGAGTAGCACAGTGGTTCAGAGTTTAGCACTGCTGCCTCACAGTGCCAGGCCTCAGAGTTCAATTCCACAACTGTCCGAGTGGAGTTTGCATGTTCTCCCGTGTCTGTGTGGGCTTCCTCTGAATGCTCTAGTTTCCTCCCACAGTCCAAAGATATGCAGGTTAGGTGGACTCATGCTAAATTGTCCATCGTGCTCAGGGATATGTCGGTTAGGTGGATTAGTCATGGGAAATGCAGAGTGACAGGAGTGGAGTGGGTCTTGGTGGGATGCTCTTCAGAGAGGCACTGCCATCTCAATGGGCCTAATAGCATGCTTCCATACTGCAGGGATGATATGATTTTGATAAAGTTACAGTTAAGCCGGTTCTTTTAATTTTTAATTTATCTGTATTTTAACTATCGTGTAACATTAAAGTTTAGCTCAATGTTGAGCAGTTTGACCATACAAATTGCATCTGGTAGGCAACATACCTATAAAGGAAGAAAAAGTTAGGGTTTAGGTTACCTTCTGAATATATTTTGAGGAGGGTTTAGTCTAGTCCATAACAGTAAGTACCCCAGAGTCCCTTTGACCCAGAGGGATCTATGTTGGGGGTTCAACATTTTTTAAAACACATCAATGATTAGATGAGAGGAGCGGAGACATTGTAGCTAGATTTGCAGGTGACACTGAATTAGGTACAGAATTAAGTCATGAAGAAGGAGGAGGAAGTTGCAGGTGGACATAGATTGGTTGAATGAGTGGACAAAAATCTAGCAGATGGAGCATAATGTTTGGGAAAATGTACACTTGTTCACTTTGGCAAGAGTGGAAAGACAGAGCAATACTTTCTTGAAAAATGGCTGCAGGATCCTGAGGTACAGAGAGATTTAGATGTTCTGATGCATGCGTCACAAAAGGTGAGTAAGCAGGTGCAACTTATAATCACAATGGCTAATAGGATGCAGCAATTTATTACAAGAGGAGTTGAGCATTATACTTTAACTATACAGAGCATTGGTGAAACCAAATCCCAAATATTGTTAACGAAACTGTATTGTAAGTTGTGTGGTCTATATATTATTATTAATATTATTTTTTGGCGACATGAATTTTAAAATAATGGCATATGAGTTTTGATCTGTGTGTATAAGAGGATTTAATGATTAAGTTAAGAGGATATAATGATCATTGAAAGTGGTAGTGCAGGTGAAAAGAGCAGTGCGTAAACCATAGAGTATCATCAGTTCTAATAATAGAGGCATTGAAAGAATGGTAAACTTGTATAAGACACTTAGTAGACCTCAGTTGGAGAATTATGTTCCAGGTCTCATGTTATGAAAACAGTGTGAACATGTTGGAGCAGTCACAGATACAGTTTACGTGAATGTTTCAATGAATGACAAACTTCAGTTGTGAGGATAAACTGAAGAAGTTTGGATGGTTTTTGTTGGAGAGAAGAAAGCTAGGAGAAGATCAAAAAGGGGTTTTCAAAAGCATGAATAAGCTGAATAGAATGAAAAGAGAGAGGAACTGCCTCTCTCACAAACGAACAAAAACATGTTTTAAAGTGATTGCAAACCAAGCAAATATGATGTGAGGAAAAACACAGCAAGTAATTAGGGAATGGAATGCACTGCCTGGAAGTGTGGAAACTGTAGACAAGTTCAGCTGAGACATTCAAGAGTCATCCAATACTATCTAGATAGAAATAATGTGCAAGGATATAGGGGAAAAAGCAGGAGGTTGGCACAGGTAATGATGTTCATTTGAAAGGTTAGTGCAGACATAATGGGCCAAAAGATCTCTTTCTGCACCAGCGCAATACCGCATTTCTGTGATTTTTGGAGCCATTATTATTTTTAAAACTAATGAGAAAGGGAATTGCAGGCATGAGAATGGGAACTTGTTTACATTGAAACAGTTTTACAAGCAAATAGAGATTCTCAGAATCTTGGCACCACTGAATTCTGCAGTCTTTCTCCATTTAACTAATACTCTGCATTCTCATTCTTCCTGTGAAAGTGAACAAGTTTGCATTTTTTCCACACTATACTCCATCATTGAGACTTCTTCCTACTCATTGATGAGTATTAGCTTGCTCTTAGTTCGAAGAATGAGGTTTGGTTATTTTTCACTGAGGAAAGCTTTTGCTTTACAGAAGTCTTGGTTCAACTTAAATGTTTGAAACAGTTTCTCCGGGAGAAAGTTAGTTTAGAAACATTAGGAAATAGGTTACCTCAGTTTAAGTATTTTCATTGTAAGATAAGAGATTATTTGAAGCTAAAGTTCAGTTGTGTGACTAATCAGGAAAAAGGCAATAAAATTCTCAAGACTGAAAACAGTGAAGTCAACATTGTAAATGAGACATATATAAAGGCAATTAATTCTTGCTGGTGTTTGATTATTATAAAGCGATTGTGTTGGGATGCATGCAATTATATATTTTTACTACATGGTTCAAAATCTTTCAAGTGGTGGCAGGGTAGCTCAGTGGTTAGCACTGCTGCCTCACCGCGCCAGGGACCCAGGTTTAATTCCAGCTTCGGGCGATGTCTGCGTGGAGTTTGCACATTCGCCCTGTGTCTGCGTGGGTTTCCTCCCACAATCTAAAGATGTGCAGATTAGGTGAACTGGCCATGCTAAATTACCCATAGTGTTCAGGGATGTGTAGATTAGGTGCATTAGTAGATGTAAATGTAGAGCATAGGGAGATGGTTCTGGGTGGGTTACGCTTCGGTGTGGACTTGGGCTGAAGGACCTATTTCCACACTGTAGGAAATCTAATTCTAATGTGTAGAGAGCTAGGTTTGTTCTAGTTCATCATCTTTACATTTGTGTTATAAACTTCTGCTTATTGTTAAAACCAAATCTGCAGCATTGTGTGTTTGAATTTCAGAGCAAGACCACCTCATTAAAGGAAAACAAACTATAATCTATTAAACCAGATTTCAGCCTTGGAACTGACATTTCCAGTGATGATAATAGCTGAGATTAAAACAAAGCCACATTTCTGACAGATATTGATTGCTTCTGATAGAAATCAACTTGAATTTGATCTTCAGAATATAATTGAAGACCGGCTATTCAGGTTATACCAGTTAGGCACAGATACTGGTGTTTGGAAGCAAGAATTTTCTATTGAGAACAGAATTTCAGATGGGAGACTTCAGTTTATGGAACTGCGTGTTTACTCTAATATCTAGCTCTATAGAACACAGCCCAAAGTCCAGAAGGGTTGCTTGGCAATCATGGGCTAATGGGCTTCTAATCTTCACTAATTAAATCAGCACGCCACATCTCTTATCTCTGTGAAAGATTTACTTAGCTGTTTCTCCAGAGACACTTTTCAGTAAAAATGTTGGGTGGCTTACAGCTCACATTAAATTATTATCTTCAATTCCAGAAAAAAAAACACAACTTCAAAGTCCTTTCAATCCAGAGACTATAAAATAGTCCAGATATAAATATGCATTTCCTACAATTAATACCACGTCCAGTTCATGGGCTTCATGAAGTTACTGCATTTACACATTAATAGACAATTAAACCTTCCATAGTGAAATGTCACATTAAATAGTGTTTATCCAATATATCACATGGACCTCTTCATGCCCTTTCTTGTGAGGAATTTCTGCTGTACACTGGCAAGAGACCAAAGCATGTTACCAATAATTGATGCCCAGCAACTTCTTCTGCACGTATTGCTGCCCCTGGGGAGAATTAGTAGATTGTCACCATGCTTGGCCATGTGAATGGTCCTTCCAAGACCAACAGCCCATGAGACATACGTCCCCCTTGCACCTTTGATATAAGAAGCTACAGTTACCGTGTAATCATAGACAGGAGAATATAGCAGAGCTTGCTGTTGTATAATGAAGGAATTGTGGCAGCTCTGTGAGTCCTTTGGCACAAATGTCTTTGTGGCTTGGAAGCATTGGAGCGAGTAATTGAAGAATGTATTTTTTTTAATGTCTTCTGTAGTCTGGTTTCACATATCAACCCATGTTTTTCCCCAAAGGATGCTATTACTGGATTGCTTCAGTGGCTACTATAATACCATATTTTGTTCGAGCTCAATAGAATATTACACACTGTTCATACATTTGGGAATAACACAGGACAGAAGGTGAAAGCAAAACAGAAAATTCTGAAGAAAATCAGCAGGTCTGACAGCATCTGTGGAAGGAGAGTGTATGGACTGAAGTTCTGTGACCAATGGTGTTTCTCAAAGATCAATGCTGGGATCCCTGTTGTTTGTAACATATATAAATGATTTGGAGAAGAATGTAGGTGATTTGATTAGTAAGTTTGCAGCCAACACTAAATATGGTAAGCTGTGAGTAGTCAGGAGTATTGCCAGAGGATACGGTAGGATATAGATAGGCTAGAGACTTGAACAGAGGAATGTCAGGTGGAATTTAATCTAGACAAATGCAAAGTCTAAAGCAGGTAGTAAGTATACAGTAAATAGCAGAAGGCTTAGAAGCATAAGTATACAAAGGAATCGAGGAAAACAGGTCTGCAGTTGCTGTCTGCAGCAACTTAAATGGACAAGAAATTTGAAAGGGTTCAGTAAAGATTTACCAGGATGTTGCTACGGTTGGAGGGTTTGAGCAATAGGGAGAGGCTGAATAGGCTGGGGCTGCTTTCTCTGGAGGGTCGGAGGCTAAGGGGTGACCTTATAGAGATTTATAAAATCATGAGGGGCATGGACAGGGTAAATAGACAAAGTCTTTTCCCTGGGCTCAGGGAGTCCAGACTAGAGGGCATAGTTTTAGGGTGAAAGAGGAAAGATATAAAAGGGACCTAAGGGGCAACTTTTCCACACAGAGGGTGCTGCGTATGGAATGAGCTGACAGAGAAAGTGATGGAGGCTGGTACAATTACAGCATCTAAAAGGCATCTGGATGGGTATATGAATATGAGGGGTTTAGAGGGATATGGGCTGGGTCCTGGCAAATGGGACTAGATTAGCTTAAGATAACTGGTTGGCATGGACAAGTTGGATCGAAGGGTCTGTTTCCGTGCTGTATATCTCTATGACTCTATGACTCTACAAGGTGAAAATGTGTTGCTGGTTAAAGCACAGCAGGTTAGGCAGCATCCAAGGAACAGGAAATTCGACGTTTCGGGCCAGAGCTCTTCATCAGGAATGATTGGCCCGAAACGTCGAATTTCCTGTTCTTTGGATGCTGCCTAACCTGCTGTGCTTTAACCAGCAACACATTTTCAGCTCTGATCTCCAGCATCTGCAGACCTCACTTTTGACTCTACAAGGTGGTCAAGAAGGGATATAGCATTCTTGCCTTCATCAGTCAGAGCATAGAGTATGAAAATTGGCAAGTCATGTTGCAGTTGTGCAACCACATTTGGAATATTGCTCTACATCTGGTCACCACACTACCAGATGGATGTGGAAGCTTTGGAGAGGATACAGAAAGGGTTTATGAAGATGTTGCCTGCTTTGGAGGGCGTTAGCTACGACAAGAGATTGGATAAAGGTGGTTTCTTTTCACTTGAATGTCAGAGGCTGGGGGACGACCAGATAGAGGTTCACAAAACTATGAGAGGCATGGATAGAATGGATACTTGGAGTATTTTCCCCTGGATGGAAATGCCAATTACGAGGGGAATATAGGCGTAAGGTAAAAGGAGATGTGAGGGGCAGTTTTTTTACTACAGAGGTTGTTCAGTGCCTAGAATGTGCTGCCAGAGGTGGTCATAGAACTCCTGAAGACCTGACAGACCCCAACCCCAACGTGGCTGACCCACCACACATCCCTTGATAAGTAAAGATAGAAGTAAGGAGAAGATACAGCAAAGAAATTGTCCCAACTCTTATTATTTGCCAAGATTGGTGGTACAGGAAGAGAATGCTGCCAACAATTGGGGAGACAATGGCCTAGATGGATTATTGCTGAACTATTAATCCAGAAAATTTACTAATGTTAAGTTAAATATTTAAGTACTTTCTATCCATTCTTTTGTACTTCAAAATCAAGTCAGATTGTTTCAACAGAAAATTTCTAATTGGATATGTGAAAATTCATTCATTCACACTTCGCATGTAAAACTTGCGCCCACACCTCCACACTCACTTCCCTCCAAGGCCCCAAGGGATCCTTCCATATCCGCCACAAGTTCACCTGTACCTCCACACACATCATCTATTGCATCCGCTGCACCCGATGTGGCCTCCTCTATATTGGTGAGACAGGCCGCTTACTTGCGGAACGCTTCAGAGAACACCTCAGGGACGCCCAGACCAACCAACCCAACCACCCCGTGGCTCAACACTTTAACTCTCCCTCCCACTCCACCGAGGACATGCAGGTCCTTGGACTCCTCCACCGGCAGAACATAACAACACGACGGCTGGAGGAGGAGCGCCTCATCTTCTGCCTGGGAACCCTCCAACCACAAGGTATGAATTCAGATTTCTCCAGTTTCCTCATTTCCCCTCCCCCCACCTTATCTCAGTCGGTTCCCTCAACTCAGCACCGCCTTCCTAACCTGCAATCCTCTTCCTGACCTCTCCGCCCCCACCCCACTCCGGCCTATCACCCTCACCTTGACCTCCTTCCACTTATCCCACCTCCATTGCCCCTCCCCCAAGTCCCTCCTCTCTACCTTTTATCTTAGCCTGCTTGGCTACTCTCTCTCATTCCTGATGAAGGGCTTATGCTCGAAACGTCGAATTCTCTATTCCTGAGATGCTGCCTGGCCTGCTGTGCTTTGACCAGCAACACATTTTCAGCTGTGATCTCCAGCATCTGCAGACCTCATTTTTTACTCCTTGGATTCAGGGGTTGTCTTATGAGGAGTGTTTGGCCTAATGGTTCCTTCAAATTCATTTTCTAGCCTGTGCCCCCACCACCTCCCCATAAGCCTCGTTTATCTTGGTAATCAGATTTCTGTCCCTAACTCAGTCTTAAATATTTTCAATGATCCAGCTTACACCCACTTTTTGTGGAAGAGAATTATAAAGGTGGATGATCCTCTAAGAAAAAAAGCGTCCTCCTCATCTCCATATTAAGTGGGACATATTCATTTTTAAGTGGTGCCCCCAAATTTTGGATTCCTCCATGAGCTAAAAATGCCCTCTCAGCATCAAACTTGGCAATACCCTCATAATCTGAGATGTTTCGGTGACATCACCTCCTATTCTTCTAACCCCCAATAAGTCCTGCCCAACCTGCTAAACTTTCCTTATGAGACAACTCCTTCATGCCAGGAATCAACCAAGTGACCTTCTCTGAACTGTTTTCAATTTAAGTAATATATCTTCCAGGTCCATCCCTAAATAAAGAGAACAAAGTTGTGCACAATATTCTCGATGCAGTCTCAAACAAGTCTTCATCAATTATAGCAAGATTTCCTTCCTTACGTTTTTACTCCATCCCCCTTGCAATGGAGTGTCAGCTGAGAGTTTGTCATTAGGTCTCAAGGATGGGACTTGAAATCATAATCATATGACTGAGCAGGTGAGAGTGCTGCTCACAATATTTGTGTCTGGCTGTTGTGGAATCTATAAGATCCAAACATAATCAAAATCCAATATTCATGTTTGCGTTGCCATTGATGTTTGCAGGCATTGCCTCGAGTTTAAACTCTTAAATTTCTCATGGATGGAACAAGCACAGGTTCAAGAACTCCTTTTAATTTCTCAGTTGTTTACTTATACACCAGAGATTTATTTGAAATATTTATAGTGCAAAACACAGCACTCTTCATCTCATTCGTTTTATCCTTATTGTTTACCCATATTTGATGTTCTCTCTCTCAATGCACTTTACAGTGCATTTTGATTTATCTTTTTGAAGAGCAAATCCTCAATGTTAATCCAAGTTTTACTTTCCCAGGTTTATAATTTCTCTCTTTTTGTCCTGCTCGGATGGTTTAATTTGGTTTTGGCATCAACTTGATTCAAGGACAAAGGATGTTAAACTGATCATTTTCTCCATTGTGTATAACCTCATGAAAAATGCTGTGCAGCTTGAGAATTCCAATTCGATAATTGGGACTCAGAGTCATGTATGTGACATTGCAAAGAAAACAGAAACTCTCTCTCTCTGTCTTCTCCCTCTTCTGCCTTTATCTCTAGACTTCCCTTGCTATGTCCATTCATTTAAACTCTCCCACCTGTCAACTCTTGTTGCCAGGAATCAGCCTGATGAACCTCTCTTGAACAGACATCAATGCCAGTTTATCCTTTTCTAAGTATGGAAACCAAAACTGCAAATATTCCATGTACAGCCCCACTCACACCCTTTATAGTTTTAATAAGTCTTCACTATTTTTAAACTTCAACTCCCTAACAATAAAGGCAATTACTGGCTTAACCTGTATATAGCATTTTGACTTTCATGCATAAGAACACCCAAATTCATCTACATTTCTCTTTCCTCGAGGCTGAGTGCAATAAAGTAAAATCTTCCTTTTGGTTCTTCCTGATAAAGTGCATGGCTTCTCACATTTCTATTTAAACTCCATCAGCCGAATTTCTGTCCACGTAATCTATTGATAATCCTTGTGTCTCGTTGCAATATTGCCTCCCGAATGTATCATCAACCAATTTGAATACATTACACTTGGCACTGCCCTCACCCTCAGTTAAGATACAAGGCAAATAATTGAGGCCCCAGGACTGATCCTTGCAGCACTCCACTAATAACATATTTCCAACCTTAAAAAGAATCATTCATCCCAACCCAGTCTTCTGCGTATTAACCAATTCTGAATCAATGATAATGCATTACCCTCAATACATGAGAAATAATATTTTATGCCTTCTACAAATCCAAATTCACTACATCTCCCATTTTCTCTTTATCAACTCCACTGGTCATATTCTCAGAGAACTTCAGTACAGTTGTCAAACATGTTTGGTTTCCACAAAACTATATTGGCTCTGATTGTGTCAACCTGTTCTTTATGTCCTCCCATTTCTTCCTTAATAGCGGACACTACCATTTTCCCAACAACACAAAATCAACTAATTGGACTATAGTTTCCTGGCTTCTGTCTCCCTTCCGTCTTGAACAGGGTCATTGCACTAGTAAAGCCATAGAGCCATAGAAATGTACAGCATCTTCAGTCCAACTCATCCATGCTGGCCAGATATCCCAACCCAATCTAGTCCCACCTACCAGCACCCGGCCCATATCCCTCCAAACCCTTCCTATTCATATACCCACCCAAATGTCTCTTAAATATTGCAATTGTACCAGCCTCCACCACATCCTCTGGCAGCTTATTCCACACACGTACCACCTTCTGCATGAAAATGTTACCCCTTAGATCCCTTTTACATCATTCTCCTCTCACCCTAAACCTATGCCCTCTAGTTCTGGACTCCCCCACCCCTAGAAAGAGACTTTGTCTATTTACCCTATCTATGCCCCTCATGATTTTATAAACCCTCTATAAGGTCACCCTCAGCCTCCAAAGCTCCAGGGAAAACAGCCCCAGCCTGTTCAACCTCTCCTGACAGCTCAAATCCTCCAACCCTAACAACATCCTTGTAAATCTTTTCTGAACCATTTCAAGTTTCAGAACATCTTTCCGATAGGAAGGAGACCAGAATTGCACACAACATTTCAACAGTGGCCTAACCAATGTACTGTACAGTCGCAACATGACCTCCCAACTCCTGTACTCAATATGCTGACCAATAAAGGAAAGCATACCAAACGCCTTCTTCACTATCCTATCTACCTGCGACGCCACTTTCAAGGAGCTATGAACTTGCACTCCAAGGTCTCTTTGTTCAGCAAAACTCCATAGGACCTTACCATTAAGTGCATAAGTCCTGCTCAGATTTGCTTTCCCAAAATGGAGCACTTCACATTTATCTAAATTAAATGCCATCTGCCACTTCTCAGCCCATTGATCCATCTGATCAAGATCCCTTTGTAATCTGAGGTAACCCTCTTCGCTGTCCGAGAGGTAGGGACCCAGCACCGATCCTTATGGCACTCCACTGGTCACAGGCCTCCAGTCTGAAAAACAATCCTCCACCACCACCCTTTGAGCCAGTTATGTATTCAAAGGGCGAGTTCTCCCTGTATTCCTTGAGATCAAACCTTGCTAACCAGTCTCCCATATGGAACCTTGTTGAACACCTTACTGAAGTCCATATAGATGACATCTACTGCTCTGCCATCATCTTCTCCAAAAAACTCAATCAAGTTTGTGAGACATGATTTCCCACGCAAAAACCATGTTGACTATCCGTAATCAGACCTTGCCTTTCCAAATACATGTACATCCTATCCCTCAGGATTCCCTCCAACAACTTGCCCACACCGACATCAGGCTCACTGGTCTATAGTTCCCTGGCCTGTCCTTACCACAGTGGCATCACGTTAGCCAACCTCCAGCCTTCCCGCACCTCTCCTCTTATTATCGATGATATAAATATCTCAGCAAGGGGTTCAGCAATCACTTCTCTAGCTTCCCCCAGAGTTCTCAGGTACACCTGATCAGGTCCTGGAGATTTATCCACTTTTATGTATTCCAAGACATCCAGCATCTCCTCCTCTGTAATCTGGACATCTTGCAAGATGTCACCATCTCGTTCCCTATATCCTCTATCTTCCATGTCCTTTTCTACAGTAAACACTGATGCAAAATTCTCACTTAGTATCTCCCCAGTCTCCTGCGGCTCCACACAAAGGCCGCCTTACTGATCTTTGAGGGGCTCTATTCTCTCCCTAGTTACCCTTTTGTCCTTAATGTATTTGTAAACACTGTTTGGGTTCTCCTTACTCTATTTGCCAATGCGATCTCATGTCCCCTTTTTGCCCTCCTAATTGCCCCCTTAAGTATACTCCTACTGTCTTTATGCTCTATTAGTTTTCCAATCTTCTGGAACCCTCACAGAATCTAGTGAGCTCTGGAAAGTTTAGATCAATGCTTCCACAATCTCTTCAGCCACTACTTTTAAACCCATCAGGTCCTGGCAACTGGTAGCCTTCAATCCCATTAGTTGCCTCATACTTTGTCACTGGTAATAGAGACCGTTTAAGTAACCTTTCCTTCCATATGCACCCTACTTATCAGTTCTCTTCTAGATGTTTATACTGTTTTCCACAATGACGACTTGTGCAAAATGTCAATTTTGTTATCTGCCGTTCCCCAGTTCCCCATTATCAATTTCGCAGTCACTTCCTCAAAGGGTTCCACACTCACTCTAACTGCTCTCTTTTTGTTATAGACCTGTAAAAATTCTTGTTATTTGAGGTTACATTTCTTGTCAATTCACTTTACAAACTTATAAAGTCAAACCTAAATACTTTGTGCCTTAATGCATGGAGCATTCACAATCAGGTGATAACTTGCAACTTGTCACTTGTCAGCCTTAGCTTTGATATTGTTCATATCTTACTGCATGTGAACATGGACTGCTTCAGTATCCGAAGAGTCACGAATAGTGCTGAGCATTGTCCAATCATCAGTAAATATCCCCACTCTGACCTGTTGATGGAGGGAAGGTCATTGATGAAGCAGCTGAAGATGGTTGGGCCTAGGACACTACCCTGAGGAACTCTTCCAGAGATGGCCTGGAGCTGAGATGATCGATCTCCCACCACCTCAACCATCTTCTTATGTATTAGACATGGCTCCAACCAGCAGGGAATTTGTCACCTGGTTCCCATTGTTTCCAGCTTTGTTAGGCCTCCTTTGATGCTGCAGTTGATCGAATGCTGCCTTGATGTCCTTGAATTTAAGGGCTGATACCGTTTGACAAATCCCTAGGGCTGGATAATCCACATCCCAGAATGAAAGAAGTGACCCTGGAAATAATAGAAGTATTGATGGTCATCTTGATTTGATGGGGTTTGACTTGATTTATTCTTGGCACGTGTCGATAAAAATGTGGAGCTGGAAAAAGCACGACAGGTCAAGCAGCATCTGAAGAGCAGGAGACTCGATGATGGGCAGGTTCTAATGAAGCTGAAAATGTGTTGATGGAAAAGTGCAGCAGGTCAGGCAGCATCCAAGGAGCAGGAGAATCGATGTTTCAGGCATGAGCCCTTCTTCAGGAATCAGAAGAAGGGCTCATGCCCGAAACGTCGATTCTCCTGCTCCTTGGATGCTGCCTGACCTGCTGCACTTTTCCAGCAACACATTTTCAGCTCTGATCTCCAGCATCTGCAGTCCTCACTTTCTCCTAGGTTCTAATGAAGGCTACTGCATGAAATATTGACCGTCCTGCTCCTCTGATGCTTCTTGACTGGCTATGCTTTATCCAGTTCCAGATTTTATCAACTCTGGCTTTCCAGCATCTGCAGTCCTCACTATCTCCATTATTGCCACATGAACCAAGATACAATGAAAAATATTGTTTTACGTGTTAACCAAATAATTCGTACCCATCAGGGTAATAGAACAGAACATATAATATAGTGTTACAGCTACAGAGAAGCAGAAAAGATCAATTCTAGTTTGTGGGAGGTTTGTTCAAAAGTCTGATAAGAAGTTATTCTTAAATCCATTAGTACGTGTTTGTATCTTCTGCCCGATGGAAGAGAATGAAAGAGTGTATAACCAGAGGTCTTTGATTATGTTGCCTGCTTTCATGAGGTGCTGGGAAGTGTAGATGGAGCCAGTTGAAAGAAGAGTGTGATACTGGAAAAGTACGGCCGGTCAGGCAGCATCCGAGGAGCAGGAGATTTGACTTTTTGAGCATACGCATAAGCTCTTCATCCAGCACCACACTTTTCAACTCTGACCTCCAACATCTGCAGTGCTCACTTTCTACTAATGTAAGGAAGGCTGGGTTTCGTGATGGACTGGGCAGCATTTGCAACTCTCTGTGATTTCTTGCGGTTTTGGGCAGAGCTGTTGCCGGACCAAGCTATGATGCTTCTGGATAGGATGCCTTTTATGGTGCATCTATAAAAATTGTTAAGAGTCACCATGGAAATGTCCAATTTCTTTAGCGTTCTGAGGAAGTAGAGGTGTTGGTGTGCTTTCTTGGCTGCAGCATCAATGTGGATGGACGGGACAGATCATTGGTAATATTTACTCCTAGGAACTTGAAGCTCTTGATTACCTCTAACTCAACTCAAATCATACAAACAGTGGCATGTCCTCCACTCTGCCTCCTGAAGCCAATGACCAGCTCCTTCATTTTACTGACATTGAGGGAGAGATTGTTTACATCATGACACTAAGATCTCTATCTATTTCCTATACTCTATCTCATCATTGTTTGAGATCCAACCCACTACACTGGTGTCATCAGCAAATTTGTGAATGGAGTTAGAGCTGAATTTGGTCACACAGTGGTGTGTGTATAGGGAGTATGGTAAGGGGCTGAGTACACAGCCTTGAGGGGCATTGGTATTGAGGATTATTGTGGAGGAGGTATCCTTACTGAATGGGGTCTGCCAGTAAGGAAGTCAAAAATCCAGTTGCAGAGAGGGGAGCAGAGTCTGAGGTCTCGGAGTTTGGAGATTAGTTGATTGGAATCATGGCGTTGAAGGTGGAGCTAAAATCAATAAATAGGGGGTGATGTAGGTGTCCTTGTTATCTAGAATGTTCCAGGGATGAGTGTAGGGCCAGAGAGGTGGTGTCTGCCATGGAGCTGTTATGTCAGTGAGTGAATTGTAATGGGAGGCTAGAGTTGACGTGTTATATTACTGACCTCTCAAAGCACTTCATGATGATGAGTGACAGAGCTACAGGGCAATAGTCATTAAGCCACATTGACTGATATTTCTTTGGCACTGAGATGATGATGGTCTTCTTGAAGCAGATCGGAATTAGGAGGGTTAAAGATGGCTGCATATACTCCTAGCAGCTGCTCTGTGCAAGATCTGAGTTTACGTCCGGAGATTTCATCTCGGCCAGTCGCTTTCCGCGCGTTTACTCTCGAGAAGGCCAATCCGACATCTGCAATAGTGACTGGGGGTACAGGTGCTCCTGAAGCTTTCAGGGCAGATGGCACCGCTTCACTGGCCTTCTGTTCAAAACAAGCTTCGAGCTCAGCATCAAGGATTGTCAATGATTCCACTCGACTTTACTCCATAGCCTATTATATTGCATTAACCTTATCACAATTGATGTGTAAAAAGTGAGGTCTACAGATGCTGGAGATCAGAGCTGAAAATGTGTTACTGGTTAAAGCGCAGCAGGTCAGGCAGCATCCAAGGGCAAAAACGTCGAATTTCCTGTTCCTTGGATGCTGCCTGACCTGCTGCACTTTAACCAGCAACACATTTTCAGCACAATTGATGTGTGTTTGGGTGGTTATTCTGAGACTCCAGTTTAATCTAGTATCATCACTTGGTTTCCCCGATGGCTTTGCAAAGACCATACTTGGATTTCGTGTGTAGGTCAGGGTCACCCAACTTGAACCCAACTCCTCCAAAATTCTCTCGACTCCGGTGTTTCCTACAGGTTGGAGAGTGGTAAATCTAAATCACTGTTTAAAAAGGAAGGGAGCAATAAAACAGTGAATTACAGACCAGTTAACCATAACAGCAGTAGTGGGAAACATGCCAGAGCCCATTATCAAAGATGTGATGACAGGACATTTGGAAATCATTAAGGGGATTTGATAAAGCTAGCATGTGTTTATTAAAGGAAAAAAAGGTTTAACAAATCAACTGGAGTTTTCTTTGAGGATGTGACGAGTAGAATAGAAAAGGGAGAATCAGCGTATATGGTGTATTTGGATTTTCAGAAGGTTTTTCATGAGATCTCTGATAGGACGTGTGTGGGTAATGTTAAAGCACATGGGGTGCTGGGAAATATACTGGGATGGTTGACAGACAGGAAACAGAAAGTGACAATAAATGGGTCTCATTTCCTCACCAGGACATAGCACTTAATTTGATCTGTTTTTCCTGCCTTTGAATGTACTAGTGTATATAGGAAGACCCCAGGTTACAAACAAGTCTCGTATTTTCCACTGCTCATGGGCTGAATTTGTGTGTAAGTTGGTACAGATACGGGCTAATTAGTCAGCCCATTTGTTAGGATGAAATGTTGTACATAACTTGGATTTATAAAAATTATTATTAGAAATGAGATGCTGGAGGTTGGTTTGTAAGTATGTGACGTCCCTAAGTTAGGTGTTTGTTACCTGGGGACTTCCTGTATTTTACACTGAAGGCTTTAGGTCAATACAACCTCTTATTGAGATGGTGTGGAACCCTGTCTCATTATGTCATGAATAAAAGGTCAACTAAAGGCCATGCTATTGCAAATTTCAGTTTCAACTTTCATCATGCACTTGGCACAGATTCCTGAGAGGGAAAGTATAAATCACCTATTTATTCAGCAGGATTACTGTTAATTAAAACAAAAAGCAGAGAATGCAATGGAGTCGACGTAAAATTGAGTGAAAATCAGAGTCCAGCCATGCATGTGGTCAAAATGAGGAATGGTTTTTAGAGTGTGCTCTGGCCTACTTTGCAATGTGGTTCTTTTTTAACAGAGAAAATAGAAACATTGATTTTAATTCTGCAGTGGGATAAATAACTGAAATAGGAATAGATGAATAATGGGGAAATGGCAACAACAACTGAACAGTGTTATGAATCACAAAAGTAATGAAGTGTCAAGATAAGAGTCTTCCTGGACAAGAACAAAAGCTAAATTAAATAAGATCAAAGGGTGGAAACGTGAGCAAGTTGGTTGTCAGAACAGTAATTAAGCATCTTCACGTATGAGATTCAGAGAATAAAGAAGTAAATATATATATTTCAATAGAATGAAAAGCGGGTGTATCCTAGAGGAGAATTAGATGGATAAATGGATGGTTTAAATTAAAATTGGAATTCAAATGAATCATCACTCCTAAAGAAACATGCTTTTATATTGCATTTTGTCATATCTCATAAGCACTTCATATTCTTTTGTTATGTGTCATCCAGCAAAATGAGCAGTTAACTGTTTGAGGTGGATTTGGTTACGATCTAAGTACTGGAACACAGACCAGGAGAACTCTCTGCAGTGCCTCAACTAGCATGATGCAAACTGTAATGTCCACTGGAGCCACTGACACAAACTGAGCTAGAAATATGTTATGACACCTTACATGTTATAACTCCCCAAACCAGAAGGTTTGAAAACCTTGGGCCAACTCCTTTGCAGTTGTCTCTCCTCCAGAGATAGCTCACACCTTACCTCACTGGCAGGAGCTCCTGGATAAAGCCCAGGGCTGGGGTGGACAGAACGATGGAGTTAGTAATGAATTGGAACAAGGAAAGTAACCCTAGTCAGAAGTAGCTCCCAGGAGTGCTGCGGAACTAGAACGTAAGCTGTTCCTCCTGGATCAATACATTTTTCACTTTATAGTTGACGAGCATTTGTTAAATTGTACCCAAGGCTGGAAGGTTTGGTGTAGGCTGGGCAAAGGGCAGTTCATATTCTGACTGGGACACTGGGATCATTCGTAATATCTACACAAGGCTAATGTGTCTTTTACACATTCCACGTGTAAATCACCTGACTGAATATAAAATGGGATGTATTCAGAAACGCAGGAACTGTTCAGAAATATTGCTTGCAATAACTCCTGCAGAGGACCTGCTGTCATGGCGTACCACACTCTTCTGTTTTTACATCATCAATAAACATTCATCATAGCTTGCCTGCACTCCACCCTGGGGTTTCAGAGGTTTACCCCCTTTTCCGCAGCCCTCTTTGCACTCCAGATGAGAGTTCACAGATGCTCAGTTGGGGTTCCAGCATGGCCACTTAGCTCCTGACCTCATTACAGCTTTGGTTCAAACACGGGCAAAAGAGCTGAATGCCAGAGGTGAGGTGAGAGTGACAGCCCTTGAAATCAAGGCTGCTTTTGACTGAGTGTGGCAACAAGGATCCCTAGCAAAACTGGAATAACAGGTATCGGGGCAAACTGTCTAATGTTTGCAGTCATTCCTGACACGTAGGAAGACGATTGTGGGTATAGAACCAAAGAGTCATAGAGCACAGAAACACACCCTACATCCAACTAGTCCATGCCAACCAGATTTCCTAAATTAATCTAGTCCCATTTGCCAGTATTTAGTCCATTTCCCTCTAAACCCTTCATGTTCATGCATCCATCCGGGTGTCTTTAAAATGCTGTAATCATACCAGCCTCCACCACTTCCCCAGGCAGCTCCATCCATACACTCATCACCCTCTGTGTGAAAATGTTGCCCCTCAGGTACTTTTTGAATCTTTCCCTTCTCACCTTAACCCTATGCCCTCTAGTTATGGACTCCCCTACCCTGGGGAAAAAAGCTCTTGGGTCTTCACTCTGTCCATGCCCCTCATGATTTTATAAACCTCCATACAGTCACCCCTCAGCCTCCAACATTCCAGGGAAAAATGTCCCAGCCTAGTCAGCCTCTCACTATAGTTTAAGCCCACTAATCCTGGTAATATCCTTGTAAATCTTTCCTGAATCCTTTAAAGTTTAACAACATTTTTCCTACGACAGGAAGACAAGAACTGAGCACAGTATTCTAAAAGGGGTCTCACTAATGTCCTATGCAGCCACAATTTGACATCCCAACTCCTATCCTCAATGCTCTGCATTCAACCCCTGTTCCCCTGTGATTGCACTCCCAAATCACTTTGTTTGGCTACATCAGAAGTCATACAACACGGGTTATAGTCCAACACACTTATTTGAAATCACAAGCTTTTGGAGCACTGCCCCTTCATCAGGTGAAGTGGAAGGAAGAGCATAGGCACAGAATGTATAGGCGGAGAGATAATTGCAAGATAATTCCAGGTAATTAAGAGTGTCACAAGTTTGGGGCAACTCGGTGGCTCAGTGGTCAGCACTGCTGCCTCACAGCGTCAGGCACCTGGACTCAATTCCACCCTCGGGCAACTGTCTGTGTGGGGTTTGCACACTCTCCCTGTGTCTGCATGGGTTCCCCCGGGTGCTCCGGTTTCCTCCCACAATCTAAAAACGTGCAGGTTAGGTGAATTGGCCATGCTCAATTTCCCATAGTGTTCAGGGATGTGTAGGTTAGGTGCATTAATCAGGGGTAAATGTAGAGTAGTAGGGGAATGGGCTTGGGTGTGATAGTTTCAGAGGGTCAGTGTGGACTTGTTTGGCCAAAGAACCTGTTTCCACATTCTAAAAAAAACATACAAATGGTGTGAGTGGAGTGTCAACAACTGAATAACGAGTCTCTGCAGGTGGTCAAAAGTGTTAAACAGTGAGAGGAAAGTGTCAACAGTTGATTAACAAGTGACATATGATCTGATTAATTAAGGTAGAGAGATAAACACTAAAAATCCCATAGGTTAATTGGATCACAGGTCATCCCATCACTTGTTGTTCAGCTGTTACACTTTCCTCACACTATTTGACACTTTTGATCACCTGCAGAGACTTGTTATTCAGCCTATCAGTACTCCACTCACACCATTTGTACGATTGTTTGACACTCTTGATTATCTGGAATTATCTTATAATTATCTCTCCTCCTACAAATTCTGTGCCTGTGCTTTTCCCTTCCCTTCACTTCACCTGATGAAGAGGTAGCTCTCCAAAAGCTTGTGATGTCAAGTAAGTGTGTTGGACTATAACCTGAGGTCATGTAATTTCTGACTTTGTCCACTCTAGTCCAACATTGGCATCTCCACATCTTTGTTCGTAACAGTTCCCAGGCCACTACTATTAACTGTATAAGTCCTGCCCTAGTTTGCCTTGCCAAAATGCAACACATCGAAATTTAGCTCTTTCTGCTGCTCCTCTGCCCCAATGACCCATCTGATCAAGGTCCCATTGTCCTCTGAGATAACCTTCTTCACTGTCCAATAATCTTCTTCACTGTTTTTTGGCAGTAAGTCATCTGAGCTCCAGGACATTTCTGCAGGAGTTTCTCAGGCAGTGTCATAGGCCTAACCACCTTCAGCTGCTTCATCAATGACCTTACCCCCCCCCCATCATAAGGTCAGAAGTGAGGATATTTGCTGATGGTTGCACAATGTTCAGCACCATTTGTGACTCCTCAGCTATTGTTCAAATGCAATAAGATCTGGACAATATCCAAACTTGGGCTGACAAGTGGCAAGTAACATTTATGCCACACAAGTAACAGACTACAAACTTCTTCAACAAGAAAGAATCGAACCATCACCCCTTGACGTTCAATGCCATGACTATCATTGAATCCCCCAATATCATCATCCCAGGGCTTACCATTAACCAGAAACTCAACTGGACCTGCTACATAATTGCAGTGGCTACAGGAGCAGGTCAGAGTCTCAGAACACTGCAGTGAGTAACAGACCACCTGACTCCCCAAAGTCTGTCCATCATCTACAAGTCAGAGTTAGGAGTGTGATGGAAGACTCCCCATTTGTCCAGATAAACACAGTCATAACAACACTCAAGAAACTTTACACCATCCAGTGCAAAGCAACCCATTTGATTGACACCACATCCAAAAGCATTCGCTCTCATAACCACCGATGCTCAGTAACAGCCGAGCGTACTATCTGCAAGATGCACTGTAGAAATCAATCAGGACTCCTTAGATAGTACCTTCCAAATACTACAATCCAGAAGCTCAAGGGCATCAGTTATATGGGAGCACCACAACCTGCAATAGCAATCCTATTCCCACCCACCCCAACCCACACAGCATCCTGACATGGAAATATGTCTATATATATATATATATATATACCAACCACCCCGTGGCTCCAACCAACCCAACCACCCCGTGGCTCCAACCAACCCAACCACCCTGTGGCTAACACCTCTGGGGCACCCGGACCAACCAACCCAACCACCCCGTGGCTCAACACTTTAACTCCCCCAAGGAATCCTTCCATATCTGCCACAATTCAACTGCACCTCCACACACATCATCTATTGCATCCGCTACAACCGATGTGGCCTCCTCTATATTGGGGAGACAGGCTGCCTACTTGCAGAACGTTTCAGAGAACACCTCTGGGACACCTGGACCAACCAACCCAACCACCCCTTGGCTCAACACTTTAACTCCCCCTCCCACTCCACCAAGGACATGCAGGTCCTTGGACATGCAGGTCCTTGGACTTCTCCATCGCCAGACCATAACAACACGACGGTTGGTGGAAGAGCGCCTCATCTTCCGCCTGGGAACCCTCCAACCACAAGGGATGAACTCAGATTTCTCTAGTTTCCTCATTTCCCCTCCCCCCACCTTGTCTCAGTCGAATCCCTTGAACTCAGCACTGCCTTCCTAACCTGCAATCTTCTTCCTGACCTCTCCGCCCGCACCCCACTCCGTCCTATCACCCTCACCTTGACCTCCTTCCACCTATCACCCTATCACATCTCCAGCGCCCCTCCCCCAAGTCCCTCCTCCCTACCTTTTATCTTAGCCTGCTGGACACACTTTCCTCATTCCTGATGAAGGGCTTATGCCCGAAACGTCGAATTTCCTGTTCCTTGGATGCTGCCTGACCTGCTGCGCTTTTCCAGCAAACATTTTCAGCTCTGATCTCCAGCATCTGCAGACCTCAGTTTCTGCTTCATGGAAATATATCTCCTTTCCATACCCTGGAGATCTTTCCTTGACGACTTTCTGGATCTAGCTATGGGACATAGACTGCAGTGGTTCAAAAATGCAGCTCACCACCATCTTCTTGAGAGCAACATAAATGCTGGTCCAGACAACAATGCCTGCCTGATGTGAACAAATAAAAAAATGATAAATTTCTGTAGCTTTTCATCTCTGCTCAAATAGCCATATTATTGTCATTTTCTTTTCAGGATGTCACTTTTTAACCTAAAATTACACCCATTTTCCTTCCCAAAAAATAGGTGAATTGAGGCCATATTTGAACTGCACCTAATCAAGATGATGTTTTCCAACAAATGGGAGAAAGTGAGGACTGCAGATGCTGGAGATCAGAGTTGAGAGTGTGGTGCTAGAAAAGCACAGCAGGTCAGGCAGCATCCGAGGAGCAGGAGAATTGACATTTTGGGCTAAGCCCTGAATTATCAGGAATCCTGATGAAGGGCTTATGCCTGAAACGTTGATTCTCCTGCTCCTTGGATGCTGCCTGACCTGCTGGGCTTTTCCAGTTTTCCTACAAATCAAGAGGTTCTCCACCCTCTCTTGAACCAACAGTCGGATAGTGTCATCAACATTACAATAGGGTCTGAATCCATTGATTCAACTGTGATGGTTCGTATCAACTGATTCAGTAATTACCTCGAAACAGAGTGCTTGCGAGAACTGTCTCACCTTATAATAACTGTTCAAGGAAATATAATCCATGAAGCATTGCGGGAGGTTTCTAGAAGGCAGATAGCAAAAACAAAAACACAACAGCTACCTACTGACAATTTCAAATTTCCTGAGGTTTGACTTTGAGGCAGTTGGAACAAAAGTGAAACAGTTCCATTTCTAACAACAGCTTGTTGTATTGATCACCAGCTGAGCTCCCCCAAGATATCCATTATAGGTCAATGAGCAGATCCAAGGGACCACTTAATGGCCCTAGATATTTGCATTCTTTTCCATTACAGTGCACTGCTGGGAACGCTGTGTTCTGAAAAAGACTCATTAAAATCTCAGCAACTCAGTCATAGTTAATAGAAATGTATAATATTTGTTTCCAGATAATGTTTCTGCTCGTGCCCAAAGGCTTTGTGATGAATTCTGCTTCACCACAAAGGAATTTGAAGCAGCTGCTTGCCGTGGTACGGATTATATTCCCTGCAATGATAGCCTCAGCAACATTGTTATTTTAAGTATGATTCGTTTGATTCATCACTTTGCATGTTTTTGAGATTTCTGATTTTCAATCTCACATTTTCAAAATTGTTGAGAAAAGGCTGATTTCATCGAAGCCTCTTGCGCTCATTCAGGACAGTTCACAAAAAGATCTCCAATTAAGGGGAAAACCAACGTTTATAATTTACACCGGGCCGTATGTCCCAGAAAACTGGAGGATCACATGAAGCAGCAAGGTATTGAGCATTCTCAACTGTACTTGCAAAATTTCAAACATTAAATGTGGCATAAGTGGACATTTGCCAGATAATCCTAAATGGATGAAGAATTGCACTGACAGCCAATTTAGGATAGTCAATCAGACTCATTGCTTATCCAGGAAGCCGGATATTTTAATGCATGGGGCCCTGTTCTTTGCAGACAGAAAGAACATAAACACAGACTGATCGCAATGGGTGACAGATATTCAGCAATTAATTTCTCAAAACCTTAGGCAATCAGAGCCAAGCCAACCTGCCTGATTTACAATTTAAGTAAAAATTTGTAGTTAATTGTCAATCATCATTAACTCTATGGAAATTTCTTTACCAATCAAAGTCTACTTCTCAATGATTCTCCTCTCAAGCAATATATTTTTTTCTCTCCTTAAAATTTACAAATTGTCTGCAAGACTCAGTGCAAGACAAAAAGCTTCAACAAATTGTGATTTCTTCGAACAGTTCTCAAATTCTATTTGAGGAACTGACTATTTACATAACATTTTGTTGCAAGCAATATGTCTGCTGGCTATGGGCGAGTCCATTTTTCAAAGACAGATTCATTCTGATGTTCGTCGAGTATGGGCATCACTGACAAGAATAGCATTTACTGCAAATCCCAAATTGCTTTTGATAAGCAGCTGGAGGTGAACTGCCTTCTTGAACTGTTGAGGTCTACGTTATGTAGGTACATCACGGCTGTAATACAGAATGATGGAATCACAGAACCACAAAAGTATTATGGTGCAGGAGGAAGCCATTTTGCCCACTTGTCTGCGCTAGTTCTTCAAGAGTGCTTCATCATTCAACGACTTTCAGTACCTATTTCTCACAATGCATTTTATTTAAATAATTATCCAACACCCCTTTGATTATATCAAATGAACCTCCCACTACCACCCTTTCAGGCAATGCATTCCATACTCACTGAGTCAAAAAGATTGGGTTACATTTATTTCTTGTGCAAATCGTTTTAAATCTGCACCTTTTCATTCTTGATCCTTATGTGAGTAGGAGTAGTTTCTTCCTGTCTGCCTATCCAGCCCTTTCATGATTTTGAAAACTTTTATCAGATATCCCCTCTACTGTCTTCTCTCCAGGGAAAACAGTCCCAGCCTCTCCAATCTGACTTCAGGGAGTGGTGAGCCTGTGGAATTCACTACCACAGAACAGAGCTGAGGCCAAATATCTTCAAGAAGCAGTTAGATATAGATCTTAGGACTAAAGGGATCAAAGGACACGGGGAGAAAGTGGGAACAAGGTACTGAGTTAGCTGATTAGCCATTTTCTATGACCTCATGTTGAGACAAGAAAGATGTAAAGTGTCAATTGGGAAAGTAACCTTCTGTCTCTTGAGCTTCTATAAGACTTCACAGAAACACTGCAGCAGAAATGTGAGTGGGAGAGCGAAGTGTTGAATTAAAATAATAAGGAAACAAAAGCACAGGGTGGGGACTTGCAGACCAAGGGAAGGTGTTCTGCACAGAGCATCATGGGAAGGCGGTGTTGTAGTGGTAATGTCACTGGATTAGTAATTAGGAACTCCAAGCTAATGTTCTGTCAAAACTGCAACAGGTGGTTGATTTTGATTACAAGGATAATTTGAAATTGAACATAAACTAATTTAGTGATGCCCATGGTTACACATCTGATTCCCTTAGACCTGTTAATGAGCGAAATCTGCCATCCTTACTTGATTTATCCCTGATATAAACCACAGCCCCTGTCCAAACCACAGCCAGTGTGACTGTCTCTTAATTCCAAATTGGCAATGTTGGCCCATTCAGCCATGCCCACATCCCATTAACAAAAACCAAAATTGCCCCATCAGCCTTTAGTATCCTACAATGTAAACAATGAATACTAGCGATTGGATTAGAAGCAATATGAGTTAATTCATGGCCGTGCCTGGAAGGAGAGGAGAGAGAAGGTTAAGGGGGAGGAGTTATACGCCCTGAGTGCATGGGAAGGGGATAAGGTGTTGGTGGTGAGGGTCTCACAGAGGGAGTGATGCTTTCAGACTACTGGCAAGAGAAGGGATAGGAAGACTATTTGGAAAAGCCATCATGCTGAAGGTTCTGGAAATGGCAGAAGATGATCCTTTGAATTTTGAATTTTGCAGGATGGAAAGAGAGGACAAACAAATCCCTGTGGCATTCTAGGTTGGAGGAGATGGTCTGAGAACTGAAATACGGGACATTGATCAGACACGGTCGAGGAGTGAGAAGATTGCTCAGTTGAGAGAAAAAGCAAACCTCTCAAAAATCACTGTTCTTCTCAACAGAACAGGGTGGCATGGTGGTTAGTACTGTTGCCTCACAATGCCAAAGATCCAGGTTGTGAGGCTACTGGGGGTTCGTAAAGGCAGAGGTATGAAAATGTCTGAACTGGCTACTTTGATAATGGCTAACAGATGCTGTCCAAGTCAACAATCAGAAAAGGCTTTTAGGTTTGTTTCTTTTAAATGCTTATACAATGAAAGGGAAGTGACGAGTTCCCCAGTTCAGATTTATTTTGTTTCTAGTATTGGATAGTTTTAGCTGGGGACCCAAAGAAACAGCTCCATGCTGATTCTCTCTCTCTATCTCTCTCTCTCTCTCTGACATCTCTCTCCTGTAAGAACCTGTGTTTGAGTTTACCTTTTTGCCAAGGGGTGCGTTTGAGGGATGTTGCAGGAAATCAGACAATGGTAAATTGTGTTTTTGTGTTGGTTGGATTTTCAAATAGTTATATTATTCTAAATTTGATTTTCTTTTGTTCATGTGTAAATAACTTCTGTTTTGTTTAAAACCAAATGGTTTGACTAACCACATGGCTCCTAGAATATTCACCTTGTGTCTGTTTAAAACAGCTAGAAAAGTTAGGGTCTGGGCTACCTTCTTAAAATGTTTTGAGGAGATCTTACCTGGTCCATAACAAGGTTCAAATCCCACCTTGGATCACTGTATTGCTTCCAATCCAGTATTTGCACATTCTCCCCGTGTCTGCATGGGTTTCCTCTCACTGCTCTGGTTTTCTCCCACAGTCCAAAGATATGCAGGTTACTTGGATTGGCCATATTTAACTGCCCTGTGGATGTGCACGCTAGGTGAGTTAGCCATGGTAAATGTGGGGTGACATGGTTAGGGCAGGATGCTCTTCAGAGAATCAGTGGAGACTCACTGGGCAAAATGGCCTCTATCAGCACTTTTAATTAAAACAGATGTGATGGAAATGGAGAATTTTGAAAAATAAAAAGGAGGCCTTTTGGAAAACAGGATGTGAGGGAATGTAGTTAAGGTGGCTGTGAGAGTCCATGGACATATAGTAAATATTAGTAGATGGTCTGTCACCAGGAATGGAGGCAGAGAAGTCAAGGAAGGAACCAGGAAGAGGCAGAGCTGGATGATATGAAGGTGAAACAAGGATGACAATTGGAAACAAAGTTGAAGAAGATTTCCAACTCCAGGCAAGAACAAGAACCAGCACTAATAGAGTCTTCAGAGAGCCAGAAATAGATTTGTGGAGGGCATCTGGAACAAAGAATATTCTACAAAATGACAGGCATAGCTCAACTCATATGGGTACTGGCAGCAATACCTTTTAATTGGACAAAGTGAGAGATGTTCAATGAGAAAACAAGTTGTGCCAGACAGAGGAGGATGGTGGTGTGGGGGGACTGGTAGACCCTCTGTTCAAGGAGGAAGCAGAGAGCTCTCTAACCATCCCTGGTGGAGTTCACATCCATGAGGAAGAGGAGACGGTTAGGCCAGGAAACTGGAAATTGTTGGACTGCATCAATATAGCCATGGATGTCGATGGAAAGAAACTGGGTGAGGAGAGAAGTCAGGATAGGCAGAAATAAGCTTGGTGAGTCAGGGACAGGCTGAAATAAAGGGTCAACCAGGACAGTTCTGCTTTTGGATTTTGAAAAGGAGGTGGATATGGTTGTTTGAGATCAGTGATTTAAAAGTAGGAAGGCATGGAGTACATGAAATCAGTGATGGAGCTGGAAACAATGGCTTGATGTGCAGTGCTGGAGCTGTGCCCACATTTTGGGAGCTTGCCATGTACATATTGGATGTTGCATTCTCCACAATATAACAATAACAAAACTCAAAAATATGTAATTGGTTGTAAAGCATTTTGGGATTCTGTGAAAGGCACAACAGGTTCTGTTGTGTAATGAGTTTATTCCAAGTGTAAGTCAAATATATTCAATCACGCTATTTAATTGCACTGATTTATGAGAGGTTACACATGTAGGTTTGAGCCAACAGAATCTTGATTTAACTTTACCACAGTATAACAGGTGCACTACTCAAGCCTTTCTGGGCATGCTTTGTCAATAGTGGCACTCCAGTGTTACACCTCACTGGGATAACACACTGGAAATCAAGGCGCAGCATTTCCAACGTCATCACTGAAGTTAAAGATGTTGTAAAAGTTAATAATCCCCCCAATTAACCTGTCATTTAAACCCATTGACAGAACTCACAGATCCCAAGTAAACCTTGTGTACCATCAAATATAAAGATAAGAATCACAACACCAGGTTATAGTCCAACAGGTATATTTGGAAGCACTAGCTTTCATAGCACAGCTCCTTCCTCAGGTCATAATTGAAGCAGTCCGATTGGATGAAGGAGCAGCAGTCCGAAAGCTAGTAGTTGCAAATAAACCTGTTGGACTATAATCCGATGTTGTGTGATTTTTAACTTTGTACACCACAATCCAACACCGGCATCTCCAAACTATCAACGTATAACCGTAATTGTTAAAACTCTAACCACTTATGAAATTCCTTCAACACGCACATAGAGACAAAAATTACCACAGATCAGCAGATGCTGGAGATCAGAAATAAAATCAGAAATTGCTGGAGAATGTCAGCAGCATCTGTGGAGAGAGAACAAGAGTTAACGTTTCAGCTCCTGTAACGCTTTTTCACAACTGGTTGGATCAGAGTACTTTGGGGAAACAAAACGCAGCTTGGGTAACCACATTGCAGAACATTTATGTTTTGTCCACAAAAATGATGCTGACCCTCCAGTTGCCTGTAATTCCAACACAGCACTGTGTGTTTGAGCCAAAATATCTGTCTCAGGCTTGCTGTAGTGCTCCAGCAAATCTCAGCATAAGTTGGAGCAACGACACCATATTTTCTGCTTGGGGACCTTGCCACCTTCAGAACTCAGTACTGAGTTCAATAAGTTTAAGTCTGAGCATCTTCTCCCAAGTTCTTATCCCAACCCCCCACACCAAGCTTTGTCAACACATGGGCTGTTACCACAAATAACTCATTGTCAGCCACTAATAGTCCTCTTTTGCAGATATAAATTCTCCCAGGCTAACCTTTACCCACTCTTTCTAGGTTCCACCTCCACCTATCATTTACTCCTTAGCCCCTCCCTCCATTCCACCTTCAGCATATACACCTACCATTTCAGATCTACAATCAGTTCCGAAGAAGGGTCGCTAGATCCAAAATGTTACCTCTGCTTTCTCTCCACAGATGCTGCCAGACCTGTTGAGATTTTCTGATTTGTTTCACATCAAGACAAATAAATAAACAATGATGTTATGAGTTTTCCCCATCCATGGGGCTCATTGAATTGATCCTCTTGGCTGGTCTAGACCTTTCACTCCTTGATCATCAGGTACACTCATTTGCTTGCAAGAGGCTCAGGGCAACTGGTTCACAACTTATAAAGTCACTGACTTACCGGTTAAAAGCCACTGCCTACAATAATTGATGGGGGAAAATAAATTGGCTTTCTTCAGGCTGTCGGCATTTTTACTAGAGAGGTGAAGACGCCACCTTCTTTACTGGAGGTCTGAGGGTCTGCTCTCTCATTCATACCCAGTAGCTGTGCAGCTACCTGAGGACCATTCACATAGTTGTTGGCAGGCAGAAGCCCTTTGTCATTGACAATTGATCACCAATCCACAGACCAACCAGCCACTTGTTGCAAGCTGAATCTCATTTGTACAGACTGTCTGGTCACAGCTCATCTAAAACCAAACTGACCCTACTGCTTGAAAAAAACGAATGTCAACAGCACTTATAGGAAGTGCTAGTAACTACTTGTTTAAAAAATGCAGCAATTCTTCCACAATCCTTGATTTTTAAACCAATCATTTTCCTATTCCAGTCCACAATCAAACACAAAGCAAAATAAAAAGATATGATCTTTATACCAGGCTGTTCTCATTCTAAATATTTATGAGACAGTGAATGATGTCTGCAAATCAATAGAAAGGAAATGCGGTCTCCCATAAAGTTTTCCAAATATCATGCAGAGATTTTGAGTAAACGTTTGAGCTTGAAAAGGGATTGAAGGATCAATGGAACCATGACATTAATCAGTTTTAATTGTACCGTAAATCTTTTATTCATTTTCTAATCAGCCACGGTGCGACTTGAAGACCATCGGCTTCATGAAGATCACTCGCACAATGTCAGAAATAAAACATGCTTTGGAAAATTAATACCGTATAATTCAGAAAATTAATCTGACCTCTCTGAGCTGGAGAACACAAGCACTTGTTATATCCATGAGGCAGAATCTATAGATAACTATCAATCTTCCAGTGGTCAAAGTGATTAAATTTTATTTAAAAAGCAGTAAATGCCAAATTGAACATGTTTATGATGTCTTATAAAGCATGAATGCAACAACAAATATGCAGCCAGTAACCTATAAAAATTGCTCATTTTAACAATTCATTTGTATTGCTTGGAACTTAGAAGTCTGAATTGGATATTACCAAATAAAGGTGCAGATTCCAGCAGAGTTGCCACTGGCATGAAAGGCAGATTACTGTTCCCATTATTATTATTCCCATTAATATTATAACTCTATTAGGTCTGAGGGATCAGTGGAGACATACGGTCAACAAGAGCTACGATGCAGAAAAAGAGCCTTCAGTCAATGGCGTATGTGCCAGTCACAAACAACGACCTAACTATTGTAATCTACTTTCCAGCACTTGGCCCATAGTCTTGTCATCTATGCATCACAAGTGTACATCAAAATACTTTTTCAATGTCAGAGGGTTTCTGTCCTCTACCACTCTTACAGGCAGACCATTCCAAATTCTCTGGTTAGAAACAGATTTTCCTCACATTGCCTCTGTTTGAAGTGATATATGAACCTGAATATAAGCTGGTCGCAGGAACAAGCCTACTCCATTATTTTCTAAGATCCTGGCTGATCTATTTCTGTTGTTGGGGAACAGTGGACTTCCGGGATTGATGGTGGTACTGTGCTCTGTGCAGATGGTGAACCGCCTGCAGGCACAGCGCAGACTCTTGAATTGTAGGTATATGTCTGCAATTGGCAGCAATGTATCTTGCCATTCAAGTTCATATATGTGATCAAGGTGACAACTTCTCGAAACAGATCCCAAGTTACTACATAGGCTGACTTGAGTTGGCAGTGTTGAACGTTTTCCCTTTGATACAATGGAACGTTCAGTTCTGGCAATGACTGTCAGTATTATCAAAGTGAAATGTGACTCTCTAGCAATTGCATCGTGATCTGCGATGGCTTCTTCACTAGTGTTTCCACATCTATAGACTATCCGATCATGCACAATGTTTTTCCATTTCAGGAGGATGAGTCAGTATCTCATGCTGTCTGCTTTAACACTCTTCTAGAGCAGTGGCAATGCCAAACAGCACACACAGCCATCTGTAACAGCCAAATGAAATCCAGAATGGAAGCAGAAAACTCTCCTCCAGCTTCTTCTTTCAGTAACCATCCTTTGCAGCAAGGAGAGCAAATCACATTGTCTTCAAAGGTTGTGGCAAAATTACTTCACTGGTTTGGCATGGGTAGTCCTTTCAAAGCTTTATTGATATCATTTGGGACTATGTAGACTTAGTGTTCCAGTTTTTTTTTTGCACTGTAACTATGTGCTCGTTCAGTCTGTAGGACCCTATCTCTTTCGTAATTATTCCTTTCCAACTCAATTTTATTTTTCAGATCTGGATGTGAGAAGCTATGGAATGCTCCTCTACAAATGCATTGTTGGTCTCAAACATTCATCTGCTTAAAAACAATGTGCACCAGGAAGATATCCACAATCTGTAAAGATGTCTTTATAATCTACAAGATCTATTTGGCAGTCATTGTCTTAGCTGCCTGCAAAATGCTGCAAATCTCTTCTGGCATATTGAAGGTGACAATTCTAAGCTTTAGACTTGCTTCAGCTAAGATGAGTAGATTTTGATTAACATCTACCATTGGAACTGTAGATCACCATTCTTCCCATTGCGTTGGGTTTTCAGCTTAATTTGTATTCTTGGCATGAGTATCATTCCATCATTTTGCTTCAGCATTATTTTTGAGGGCTTCATTTTTAGGTCACCTTTAATCCATGAAGCACCATTGTCTCTCTGACATCTTGTGTTTATTTGATGTTCTCCTTCATCACTTTAACAATCACATTTATCACTTTTGAAGCTGACAATGGCACCCTGTTTTATAGCAAAGAGGCATGCGTCAGAATAATTGGCTGACATCCAAGCAGCTGCCCTCTCAATGATCCACAATCCTAGTTTAGCCAGCAGAAGAATTGAACACTGAATAATTTAGAGATAAAGTGATATACTATTTGCTTTACCTGTGGTATCATAGGTCATAAAGTCATGGACACATAGACTCAGAGATATACAGCACAGAAACAGACCCTTTGGTCCAACTCATCCATACTGACCAGATATCCTAAGCTAATCTAGTCCCATTTGCCAGTACTTAGCCCAAATCCCTCCAAACCCTTCCTATTCACATACCCATCCAGATGCCTTTTAAATGCTGGAATTGTACCAGCCTCCACCACTTCCTCTGGCAGCTCAATCTATACATGCACCACCATCTGCGTGAAAAAGTTGTCACTTAAGTCCCATTTAAATCTTTCTCCCCTCACCCTAAACGTACGTCCTCTAGTTCTGGACTCCCCCACCCCAGGAAAAAGACCTTGTCTATTTATCCTATCCATGCCCCTCATGATTTTATAAACCTCCATAAGGTCACTCCTCAGCCTCCGACATTCTGAAAACAGCCCCAAACATTTCAGCCTCTCCCTGTAGCTCAACTCCTCCAACCCTGGCAACATCCTTGTAAATCTTTTCTGAGCCTTTCAAGTTTCACGACATCCTTCCAATATAAGGGAGACCAGATTGCACACAATATTCCAAAAGTGGCCTAACCAATGTCCTGTACAACCACACCATAACCTCCCAACTCCTATACTCAATGCTTTGTCCAATAAAGGAAAGCATACCAAATGCCTTCATTATTCTATCTACCAGTGAATCTACTTTCAAAAAACTATGAACCTGCATTCCAAGATCTTTTTGTTCATCAACATTCCCCAGGAACTTACCATTAAGTGTATAAATCCTGCTCTGATCTACTTTTCCAAAATGCAGCACCTCACATTTATTTAAATTAAACTCCATCTGCCACATCTCAGTCCATTGGCCCATTTTATCAAGATCCTGTTATAATCTGAGGTAAACTTCTTCGCTGTCCAGTACACCTCCAATTTTAGTGTTATCTGCAAACTTACTAACTACACCTCCTAGATTAATATCCAAACCATTTACAAAAATGGCAAAAAGTAGCGGACCCAGCACCGATCCTTGCGGTACACCGCTGGTCACAGTCTGAAAAGCAACCCTCCACCACCACCCTCTGTCATCTAACTTTGAGCCAGTTCTATATCCAAGTAGCAAGTTCTCCATGTATTATGTGAGATTGAGCCCTTCTAACCAGTCTCTAATTAGCAACCTTGTCTGACGCCTTACTGAAGTCCACATAGAGCACATCCACCGCTCTGCCCTCATCAATCCTCTTTGTTACTTCTTCAAAAAAACTCAATCAAGTTTGAGAGACATGGTTTCCGACATCTTCAGCATTGTTTCTTTGATCTAAATTGAAACATTAATCATGGGAATATAGAAACAAACATTGACTATTTTACCCTTCAAGCTAATTCTGCTAATGGCTGATCTATGAACTAACTTTATAATCACTTTTCATGGAGGCAGTGGCAGAGTGATAAAAACACTGGGCTAGCTAATCCAGAACCCCAGGCTAAAGTTCTGGGGATATAGGTTCATATCCCACCGAGGCAGATGGCAAAATTTGAGTTCTATACTATCAGAAGTAACAAACAAAGAAGCTAGCCTAATGGCAACCACATAGAGTCACAGAGGTTGATATTACAGAAGAAGGCTCTTTGGCCTAACATATCTGCATCAGTCAAAAACAACTACCTAACTATTCTATCCCATTCTTTAGCACTAGGCCCACAGCCTTGCATACTTTATCATTGCAAGTGCACATCTAAGTACGTCTTCAATGTCACGAGGGTTTCTACGTCTACCACCCTTCCAGGCAGTGAGTTCCATTACCTGCCACCCTTTGGGTGAAAAAAGTTTTCTTCACATCACCTCGAAACCTTCCGCCCCTCCCTTAAATCTAGTCATTGTTCTCTCCATCAAATGAAGAAGTTAATTTTCGTCTAACATCCATGCCTCACATTCTTTCATACACGTAAGTCTGACAATTGTAAAAACTGATCCATTTCTCTACCATCTTTTACAGAGGGAAATCTGTCTTGCCTACCTCATCTGCCTGACATGTGACTCCAGGCCACCAGTAATGTGGTTGACACTTAACTACTCTCTGAAATTGCCTGGCAAGCCATTAACTTGGATTAATTAGGGATGGAACCAAATTCTGGTCTAGCTAGCAGTGCACACATCCAGTGAAGGTTTTTTGAAAAGCAATACTTTAAAGTTAATAGCTTAATAACTTTAGTCAGTTGCACCAGGAAAATAACCTCAAATTTAAAATGTCCAATTGATTTGCAAATGTTCCATATGTCTAGAATGCTTTCTAGAACATAGAACATAGAACAGTACAGCACAGAACAGGCCCTTCAGCCCACAATGTTATGCCGACTACTGATCCTCATATATGTAACCTCAAATTTCTGTGACCATATGCATGTCCAGCAGTCTCTTAAATGTCCACAGTGACCTTGCTTCCACAACTGCTGCTGGCAATGCATTCCATGCTCTCACAATTCTCTATGTAAAGAACCCGCCTCTGACATTCCCTCTATACTTCCCTCCAACCAGCTTAAAACTATGACCTCTCATGTTAGTCATTTCTGCCCTGGGAAATAGTCTCTGGCTATCGACTCTATCTATGCCTCTCAATATCTTGTATACCTCAATTAGGTCCCTTCTCCTCCTCCTTTTCTCCAGTGAAAAAAGTCCGAGCTCAGTCAACCTCTCTTCATAAGATAAGCCCTCCAGTCCAGGCAGCATCCTGGTAAACCTCTGCTGAACCCTCTCCAAAGCATCCACATCTTTCCTATAATAGGGTGACCAGAACTTGACACAATATTCCAAGTGCCGACTAACCAAAGTTTTATAGAGCTGCAACAAGATTTCACAACTCTTAAACTCAATCCCTCTGTTAATGAAAGCCAAAACACCATATGCTTTCTTAACAACCCTGTCCACTTGGGTGGCTATTTTAAGGGATCTATGTACCTGCACACCAAGATCCCACTGTTCCTCCACACTGCCAAGAATCCTATCCTTAATCCTGTACTCAGCTTTCAAATTTGACCTTCCAAAATGCATCACCTCACATTTATCCAGGTTGAACTCCATTTGCCACCTCTCAGCCCATTTCTGCATCCTGTCAATGTCCTGCTGCAGCCTACAACAGCCCTCTATACTGTCAACGACACCTCCAACCTTTGTGTCATCTGCAAACTTGCTGACCCATCCTTCAATCCCCTCATCCAAGTCATTAATAAAAATTACAAACAGTAGAGGTCCAAGGACAGAGCCCTGTGGAACACCACTCACCACAGACTTCCAGGCAGAATATTTTCCTTCTACTACCACTCACTGTCTTCTGTTGGCCAGCCAATTCTGTATCCAGATGGCTAAGTTCCCCTGTATCCCATTCCTCCTGACCTTCTGAATGAGCCTACCATGGGGAACCTGATCAAATGCCTTGCTGAAGTCCATATACACCACATCAACAGCTCGACCCTCATCAACTTTTCTAGTCACATCCTCAAAAAACTCGATAAGGCTTGTGAGGTATGACCTGCCCCTCACAAAGCCGTGTTGACTGCATTTAATCAAGCCATGCTCTTCCAGATGGTCATAAATCCTATCCCTCAGAATCCTTTCTAACACCTTGCAGATGACTGACGTGAGACTTACTGGTCTGTAATTGCCGGGGATTTCCCTATTTCCTTTCTTGAAGAGTGGAATTACATTTGCCTCTCTCCAGTCCTCAGGTACGACTCCAGTGGAGAGCGAGGATGCAAAGATCTTCCCAAAGCAGCCAAGGACAAATCTGGTCCGGGCCTGGCGACTTGTCAATCTTAATGTTTGACAAAATTTTCAGCACATCAGCTTCCTCTATCTCTCTCCTTTTCAGCATGCACACATGCTCTTCAAAGGTTTCATTCACTACGAAGGTCATTTCTTTTGTAAAGACAGATGCAAAAAACTCATTTAGGGCTTCCCCTACCTCCTCAGACTCCACACACAAATTCCCTATGCTATCCCTGATTGGCCCTACTCTTTCTTTGACCATTCTCTTATTCCTCACATAAGTGATCTCCCTAATCCGTTCTGTCAAGCCTTTCTCGTGTCCCCTCCTGGCTCTCCTCAGACCATTTTTGAGCTCCTTCCTCGCCTGCCTGTAATCCTGTAGAGCTGAGCTTGACCCTAGCTTCCTCCACCTTATGTATGTTACTTTTTTCCTTTTGACGAGAAGCTCCACTGCTCTCGTCATCCAAGGTTCCTTTGTCTTACCCCTTCTTGCCTGTCTCAGAGGGACATATTTATTCATCACTTGCAACAACTGTTCCTTAAACAATCTCCACATGTCTATAGTGCCTTTAGCATGGAACAATTGCTCCCAATTGTGTAGAATTATTTCCTACCTTCACTCCTGAAAAGTCTATCTCTACTCTTTTTGAAAATGCCTCCTAGTTCTGAGGTTGGATTTTCCCTCAGCATTCAGATATGTGAGACAAGGCACTTCCCAATATTACAATCCCAACTTCTGCAAGTTATATCATTCTCACAGAATGCTCATCTGGAAGAGACTGGATAAATGGCCAATCTATCCATCAGAGAAATCAAGCATCTGTTTTGCCAGACGATGATCTGTTTACCCCACTTGAAAAGGTTTCAATATGTTCGTCTCTGTGAACTTAGTTGACATAAGTTGTGAAATAGAATCCATTATGAATGGTTATCCAACCTTCTGCCCTTTAGGGATTGTTAATCGGTTGTCAAAGGGTCTCGTGTTCTGGTTTTATTGACAATTTTATGAGCTTATAACGAGTTTATCATTTTTAAAGTCATTTTAAAATACTTTTTGTTGAGTTGGACAGGTTAATGGGGTGCCGAGATGATTGCTTTTACAATGGAGTAGGAGAAGTTATAAATAACAATGAATATTTGACTATTTTATGAGTCTTTATGAGGAGAAATATTTTTTTCAGGGGAACTTTGAATAGTTACTTGCTTATTTTGATAGATTCAGGAGCATTTCAAAGACTTCCTGGTATAATTATATCCTTCACAGATTCTGTACCTAGTGGGTACTGGAAACGTGTTTCAAAGGCTCAACAAATGTCGTGACTTGGAAAAGTTACCAATGCAAATGTCACACCACTGCACAAATTAACATTAGATGATTGATACAGTTGAATGTGAAGAAAAGATTCTAATGTATCTGAACACGTTCATTTGCTTTTCAATTTACTATTAATTGTCTTTTAAGAAAAGATTCCTGTGACCAGCCACTGCACTAAAAACATATTTAACATATTAAAATAAAGTGGCTTCTCAGCTTGCAAATGGGTATGCAAGATTCTCAGAAGACTTGACAGGGTAAATGGATATTTCCCCTTGTGAGAGAGCCCAGAACCAGAGGGAATAACCTCAGAGTAAGGGGTCACCCATTTAAGACAAAGATGAGGAGGTATTTCTTCTCTCCGACGGGAGGAAATCTGTGGAATTCCTTAACGTGGAGGACAATAGAGGTTGGGTCATTAATCATAATCAAGAGATCAAGAGAAAGGGAGTCAAGGCATTGAAATGAACTGAATTGAATTGAATTGATTGTCACGTGTACCGAGACACAGTGAAAAGCTTTGTCCTCAAGCGATACAGGCAGATCATGTCGTTAAGTAACATTGATAGTGAATAATAGGTCTATTAAGCTTAAAGAATGTAGAACAATGATAGGAAATAGGAAACTTAGATCTGTGTGCAGGAGTTCGCAAGGAGTCGACCATATCCAGCGCCATCTTGCAGAACATGTGGGGAAAAGGCGGGAGAGTGGGGTTGAGGAATATCAGGCCAGCCATGATTTCATTGAATGGTGGAGCAGACTCGATGGGCTGAATGACTTGCTTCTGATTTTCTGTCTTGTGGTCAGATGGCCCTGGTTCTTCTGATCTCTGAATAAGGGCTCATGCCCGAAATGTCGATTCTCCTGCTCCTTGGATGCTGCCTGACCTGCTGCGATTTTCCAGCAACACATTTTCAGCTCTGGTTCTGATGAGGGCAAGACACAAACAGCTTCAACTTCTCGTCTCCTGTTAACAATGCTATTGAACATTTATTTCACTAATTCTTAAAACACCATCCAATTATGATCATTGAAGTCAACAACATCTTCTAAACAAACTTGTCAAAATGTTTCTAACTCCACAGGAAGTTCCCACCAAGGTTCATGGACTGACCTCTGGCCACAGAGCATTCAGGGTTCCCCTTTAACTTCAGGAAAATACCAACTTTAGGGAAAATTATATCCAGAGAAGTCATTTCAAAAACGATCCTGAAGTGGGTCCTTTTAAAAGTATCTACCTAGATAATGAGATTTGTAGTAATTTATACAACATTAAAGAGGATGCAGGATCAGGGGATCCTTAATACTATGTGCTTAGAGCAATGAAGGTACCAGGTAAAATTTAAAAAGTTCTTAAAAGGACAGACTATATATGATTTATAAAAGGATACGTAGAGTGCAAAAGCAGAACCTGAATAAAATGCTGTTTCAACATCAGCTGGAGTTCTGTGGGTTAAATACTTATCGAAAAATTTGAAGGTATTAGACAGGTACAGGAAAAATTCAAAACTATGATTCTGGGGATGAGGAATTCAGAGACCAGTGAACCAAGGGCTGTTCTTCTTCGCGAAAGTTGAGAGATGTTTTAAGTGTTCGGATTCAGAGGGGGAGAGCTCGCAACAGAAATGAAGGGTTGGATTAGTCCTTTGAATCCACCCATTGGCCTACCTAATCTCAACACCTTCCCCTCCAAAACACACACACACACACACAGACACACACACACAGACACACACACACAGACACACACACACAGACACACACACAAATTGGGAGACTCTGAACCTGGGCAGCCCATGAGTAGTCTCTTCCATTCCCCCTGCCTGACGCTGATGAATCTAAAAGTTTCCATCCATATAATTGGCTGGTAGCTTTCTAAAGGGAGAACTTGGCTTCCAGAACTGGTTGGAAGTCCTACCTTAAAACAATGTTTCATTGTACAATGCATCAAGGTTCAGGTTAGTCTCCTCCCGACATTTCACCTTGGGGATGTGAGGACCATAGACACTCCCCCCAGTGTTAATTTCTGGAGGAAAATCTGTCTGTTATCCATAGTCTCAACATGTACAGCAACCCTCAGACTGAGTCAGTGACAGATTTTGGATCCCGCTGGTTTTTGAGTTGGGCTTGTTGGGGCAAGCAGTTCATTCCAGAATGGGTTGGCTGGGCAGATATTGCTGAGCTGGGGCAGGGAGGGTCTAGTATCATTCAGACCATGGGAAAAGACCAGGCAGCATGCCAACAATCAATGCATCGCTGAGCTGAGCAATCCCCTTAGATATTTTACATAGGCCAGTAAAACTGGGTTGTTTTCTCTGGAGTGGCAGAAGCTGAGGGGAGAATTAATAGAAGTCTATAAAATTATGACATGCTTGATAAAGTTAACAGTCGGAATCTTTTTCGTAGAGTTGAAATGTCTAATACTAGGGGGAGGGTATTTAAGTTGACAGGGGAAGCATTCAAGGGAGATGTCATAGAGTCACAGAGATGTACAGCATGGAAACAGACCCTTCAGTCCAACCCATCCATGCTGACCAGATATCCCAACCCAATCTAGTCCCACCTGCCAGCACCCGACCCATATCCCTCTAAACCCTTCCGATTCATATACCCATCCAAATGCCTCTTAAATGTTGCAATTGCACCAGCCTCCACCACCTCCTCTGGCAGCTCATTCCATACACATACCACCCTCTGTGTGAAAAAGTTGCCCCTTAGGTCTCTTTTATATCATTCCGTTCTCACCCTAAACCTATGCCCTCTAGTTCTGGACTCCCTGACCACAGGAAAAAAACTTTGCCTATTTACCCTATTCATGCCCATCATGATTTTGTAAACCTCTATAAGGTCACCCCTCAGCCTCCGACACTCGAGGGAAAACAGCCCCAGCCTGTTTAGCCTCTCCCTATAGCTCAAATCCTCCAACATCCTTGAAAGAGTTCAAAAAAGATTTACAAGTTTCACATCATCTTTCCAATAGGAAGGAGACCAGAATTGCATGCAATATTCCAACAGTGGCCTAACCAATGTCCTGTACAGCCACAACATGACCTCCCAACTCCTGTACTCAATACTCTGACCAATAAAAGAAAGCATACCAAACGCCTTCTTCACTATCCTATCTACCTGTGACTCCACTTTCAAGGAGCTATGAACCTGCATTCCAAGGTCTATTTGTTCAGCAACGCTCCCTAGGACCTTACCATTAAGTGTATAAGTCCTGCTCAGATTTGCTTTTCCAAAATGCAGCACCTCACATTTATCTGAATTAAACTCCATCTGCCATTTCTCAGCCCATTGGCCCTTCTGGTCCAGATCCTGTTGTAATCTGAGGTAACCCTCTTTGTTGTCCACTACACCTCCAATTTTGGTGTCATCTGCGAACTTACTAACTGTACCTCTTATGCTCGCATCCAAATCATTTATGTAAATAACAAAAAGTAGAGGGCCCAGCACCAATCCTTGTGGCACTCCACTGGTCACAGGCCTGTTCCTGCGCTGTACTGATCTTTGTTCTATTTAATCAAAAGTCAAAAAAAAAGCATCATCTTCAAGCATCGCCAACTTTCAGCTCTCTAGATTTAAAACATTGTGCCTGGATTTGTTATTAATATTGCTCAATGCTTTGTTATTATATTGTGCAATTCCTACTGAATTAATTTGAAAGTATCATTTAGAAAATGTAAGCAGCTGTCGAAGGAGTGAGATCAATGTGCCGAATCTATCGCAATGATTGATACGTTTCAATAATGAATGTTATTCTGCCACGTAGCCTGTATCCTGCTGAGTGGGTAGAGCTGATTTATGTGTATGAACAATAAGGCCACACAGTCTGCATCCTTAAACATGGTCCTCGGTACATAAGATAATAACAGCATCATGCAGGCTGACATCAACCCACCTGATTAGAAACTCAATGGTTCCCAATGGTGCTACAATTTATATCGATTACCATTCTATTCAGTTGGAGGTCAGACCTTGACCTCAATGGTGGCTATCAGGAGGTTCACAGCAATTTGTTTGACGACAGTTCTCTCCAGCTCACTGGCCGCACAATGAACTTTCTGTAATTAGTTGTCTCATTATTAGAACTGCGCCAGAGGAATCACATTGATTCATCAAATTTCACTGATGTGAGCAGGAAGCTGGAACTGGTGGTGTCATTAAAATTCAAAAGCAAATCTTCTTGCTTGATAGACAGCACAGAATCATAAGGAACAGTGCATCAGGTGAGATAAACAGGATGATTGATTCTTTTCCTTGTCTAACTCTTCCAATAGCCACAACTAAGTATGGATCTGAAAGAAAGCTGATGTTGCCAATTATATAAAGAGCTAGAGAATATGATACAACTCAGTATCAGAAAAAAATCAATCCAAGATGGCTGCAGTATGGTTAAGTTATGTTTGGGATCATCGGATCCCATCCACTCCTGGGCAGTGACATCATTTCTCTGTGTACTTTTCGTTTTTTGTTTCTTTTCCTCTTCTTTTCTTTTTCATCATTGAGGCCTGAGTAGTGTTGGTGGGGTGGTTGGTACAGCCCTCAGTGGCAGGTGGTGATGCCAAGCGCCTGAACTTTTGATGGCAATAGACTCAGAGCCTAGACTCCATACAGTGATAGGACTGGAGCATGGACTCTTTACAATAGTAGACCTGGAGCCTGGACTCACTGCAGCGGTAGGCCTGGAATTTGGACCTCCTATAGCAGAAGGCCTGGAGCCTGGACCCCCTACAGTGGGAGGCCTGAAGCCTGAATGAGCTACAGCAATAGGCTTGGAGTCTGGACTCCCTGCAGTGATATGCCTGGAGCTTGGTCCCCCTACAGTGGTTTACCTAGAGTCTGGACCCCCTAGAGCAGTAGGCCTGGAGGCTGGACTCCCTGCAGCGGGATGCCTGGAGCCTGGATCCCTGCAGCGGTAGGTTTGGAGCCTGGACTCCCGACCACGGTAGGCCTGAAGCTTGGACCCCCTGCAGCAATAGACCTGGAGCGTGGACTCCCTGAAGCAGTAGGCCTGGAGCCTGTACGAGCTACAGCAATAGGCTTGGAGTCTGGACTCCCTGCAGTGATATGCCTGGAGTTTGGTCCTCCTACAGTGGTAAGACCTGGAGTCTGGACCCCCTAGAGCGGTAAGCCTGGAGCCTGGACTCCCTGCAGCGGGATGCCTGGAGCCTGGACTCCCTGCAGCGGGATGCCTGGAGCCTGGACTCCCTGCAGCGGGATGCCTGGAGCCAGGATCCCTGCAGTGGTAGGTTTGGAGCCTGGACTCCCGACCACGGTAGGCCTGAAGCTTGGACCCCCTGCAGCAATAGACCTGGAGCCTGGACTCCCTACAGCAGTAGGCCTGGAGTCCAGACCCTCTTCTGCAGTAAGCCTGGAGCCCGGACTCCCTACTGTGGTAGGCTTGGAGCCTGGACTCCCTACAGTGGTAGGCTTGGAGCCTGGACTTCCTGCAACAGTGGACCTGGACCCTGGACCCTCTACAGCAGAAGCCCTGGAGTCTGGACTCCTAGTAGTGGTAAACCTGGAGTCTGAACCCCCTACAGTGGTAAGCCTGGAGCCTGGTCTCCCTACAGCAGTAAGCCTGGAGCCTGGACTCCCTACAACAGTAGGCCTGGAGCCTGGATATCCAGCAGCAGTAAGCCTCGAGCCTGGACCCCCTGCAGCAGTAGGAGCAGAGCTTGGACTCTTGACAGTGTCAGTGAGACAGCAGAGCCATGGTCTCCTGGGGCATTGGTTTGTTGTTGCTTTTCCCAAGAACTTGGGATCATATCACCTCCCTGTAAAAATATTGAAGACTTGGTGACTCCTTTTAGTCATCTACAGTTCTTTGCAACTGCTGCATTTTTATAGTTAGAACAATGTCCTAGCATTGAAAAGTGTTCCCAACAAAAAGCTCAAGAAATACACATGCCCAGTTGATGATATTATAAATTGATGAACTAATACACACAGCCAATGACATTAGAAATTAATAATTTTGGTAACACAACATCATAACAGAAAAATGGCATTTGGCCCATTGCACAGATTGTGTCTGATTTTGGTTGAGCTGTGCAATTGCTCCCACTATCTGATTTTTCCACATAGCTCTGCATATTTTTCATCTTCAAAGTATTTATCCAATTCTCCTTCGCTGGTTACCAATGAAACTGCTGCCACCAGCCCTTCAGGCAGCGCATTCCACGTGAAATAAATTTTAATAATCCTGATGTGGAGTTTTATAAGACAGGAATTCAGGCATGAAGGTTGATGTGTCAGGTTGGCAGTGCGAACAACTTTTCATTCATAAACAAACAGAATGTTGTGGACTTCTCAATCAGGGATACAAGCTTGCAGATCAGAATTCCTGACATACACTCCCTTTGCCTCATGGTTTGGCTTATTTATTAATAAGACAGCAGGCCTGGACAGCTCTGATTGATCGTGAAAGGAATTACACTTACTACTTTTCAAAAAGAGCATGGGCGTGAATATTCATCATGCTGGGCCAAGGTTTATGTCAGGAAGGGAAGGTGTCTAGTCATTGAATGAATGAATAAAACGTGTAAGCAGCTATGAGTCCTGAAAAGATAGTCAGGCCTGATTCGACAGGCCTTTCATTAAAAAAAGGTGGCACAGGACACTCATCAGCTGTCCAGCCTAGTTTACATACCTCCCTATGAGAAGGAACTGCAACTAACATGGAAAGGAATGTGAACATTTATACACTGACCTCGGTTTTTGGTAAGATTTTAGAGTCCACTTTTAAGGATGAGATTGCAGAATACTTGGAAGTGCCTGGTAAAATAGGGCTGAGTCAGCATGGCTTTGTCAAGTGAGGTCATGCCTGATCAGTCTGCCAGAATTCTTTGAGGACATAATGAGCAAGTTCAACAAAGGAGAGCCAGTGGACGTGATCTGTTTGGATTTCCAGAAGGCCAATGACAAGGTGCCACACAGGAGGCTGCCAAATAAGATAACAGCCCATAGCATTAGGGGCAAGGATAGAGGATTGGCTGATGGCAGAAGGCAGACAGTGGGGATAAGGAGGAATTTATCAGGATGGCAATAGTGGGGTTCTGTCGAGATCAGTGCTGGCACCACAATTATTCACATTACACGTTAACAATCTGGATTAAGGAACTGAGGGCATTGTTGCTAAGCTAGCAGGTGGCATAAAGATAGATGGAGGAGCAGGTAGGGTGGAGGAGTTGGGGGAGCTGTAGAAGGATTTGGACAGGCTGGGAGGGTCGCTAAAGAAGCAGATGAAATGCAAAGTGGGAAAGTGTAAGGTTTTGCACTTAGGCAGAATAGAGGTGTACATTATTTATAAAAGGAAAACATTTCAGAAATATGAAGCACAAATGAACTTTGCAGTCCTAGTTCAAGATTCTCCTAAAGCTAACATGCAGGTACAGCTGACAGTTAAGAGGGCAAATGCAATGTTTGCACTCATTTCAATGGAGTTAGAATACAGGAGCAAATGTGTACTGCCGAGGCTGAATGAGGCTGTGGTCAGATCGCATTGTAATATTATGTGTAGTTTTGGGCCCCGTATCTAAGGAAAGATGTGAAAGTGTTGGAGAAGATCCAGAGGAGGTTTATAAGAATAATCCCAGGGATGAAGGGCTTGTCCTATGAAGAATGGTTGAGGACTCCAGGTGTGTACTCAATGGAGTTCAGAAGGATAAGGGGAGATGTCATTGAAACTTACTGAGACAATGGATACAATGGACATGGAGGAGATGTTTCCACTGTAGGAGAGACCAGGACTTGAGGGCACAGCCTCAGAGTGAACGGACAAACCTTTAGAACTGAGATAACGGGGTATTTCTTCAGGTAGGGAATGTGTGGAACTCATTGCCTCAGAGGGTTGTGGAAGTTGAGTGACAAAGTGTATTTAAGGCACCAATAGAGAGGTTCTTGATTTTTAAAGAGATCAAGGGTTATGGGGAGAAGGCAGGAACCTATCAACCTCTCAATGGCAGAGCAGACTCGGTGGCTGAATGGCCTACTTTTGCTCCTATATCTTAAGGTCTTCTGATTTGATATAAGCCTGAATAGTAAAAGACAGTAAAAGGATTGAAGCAACCAATTAGGAACTAAAGAAGGGATCTATGCATGAAGGAAGGTAAATAAGTGCTTTGAACTTTACTAAAGATGTTGCCAAAATCATCACACAATCATGAAAGCACCACAGGATAAATGGAGGCCATTCAGCCTGTCATGTTTGCACTGCCTCTTCAAATGGGTATCATTACTTAGTGCTGATTTCCAGCTTTCTCCCCTTACTCCTGCAGGTTATTTCTATCCAAACAACCATCCAGTATCCTCCGCAGGGAAAGAAATGGTAATTGAGTTACTAAATTGGCCCAAAATTGATAAAGGGGAGGGTTTAGAACGTTTAGCTGTACTCAGCGTTGATAAATCACAAGAGCTAGGTGAAATACATCCAAAGAGGTTCAGGGGTGTGAGGGTGGAAATTGAAGAGGTAAACCATAATTTTTCAAACCTCAGATACAGGACTGCTGGGAGAGAACTGGAGAACTGCCACTGTTAAACCATTTTGCAAATGAAAAGGTATAGAGGTAAGCCCAGTATCTACAGGCCAATTGGTTTAACCTCTCGATAATACGAAAACTCTTAGAAATAATAATCTTTGACAAAATTATCTGCCCCCTGAGCAAGTGTGGATCAATTAAGTCGCGTCAACGTGGATTTATTAAAGGCAAATCTTCTTTCAGTACTTTCATTGAGTTTTTTGATGAGGTAACAGAGGGTGCATGATGGTGATGCAGTTGATGTGGTGTATGTGAACCTGGCAAGGCATTTTATAGAATGCTGATATTATAGGGTTGCCAGTAAAAACCTGTAACAATGAAATAAACTGTACAGTGGAAATCTGGGTATGAAATGGTGGGAGACAGAGGACTAGTTAACAGTTGTTTTACAGACAGGAGGAAGATATATAGTTGACTTTTCAATATCATTGCCTTTTTTTTGATGTCTATTTTCTCCAGAGTGCTTTCCATCTTTCAAATCTTTGCTCATTGACTTAATCTCTCAAAACATCTGTAATGTGTTTTTACATCCTCCAAACAACTCAACATTTCCCTAACGTTGTATCAAATGAAAACTTAAAACTATTACGTATAATCCTAAATAATTGATATAGACTATGAACTGTTGGGGCCTCAGCACTGATTATTATGGCACCCAACCAGTCACAGCCTTCCATGCTGAAAACTACCCTTTTTTTCTTGCTGTGTCTTCCAGCAGTTAACTAGTATTCAATCTGTGCCAGTATATTCCATGAGTTCCTTTGTTAACTCATCTCTTGTGTGAGACGCGATCAAAGCTTTCTAAAAATCTAAACAGACCATGAGCTGCCCTTACATATTGTGATACTTACATCCACAAAAGGCCCAAAATGGTTTATCGTAAATCTGTTATAACTCTGCTCTAGCCTACCATATTTTCTAAGTGCCCTGTTCTAATATCCTTTACTATGGGATTTGGGCATTTCCCTGTGACTGATATTCAGCTGACAGATCTGTGATTGTCATTTTCTTTCTCCATCATTTCCTAAATTGTGGTGTACAATTGCCACCTTCCAATCTGCAAAGACCATTCAGAGTCCTCAGAAGTATGAAAGAGTCATAGAGATGTACAGCATGGAAACAGACCCTTCGGTCCAACCCGTCCATGCCGACCAGATATACCAACCCAATCTAGTCCCACCTGCCAGCACCTGGCCCATATCCCTCCAAACCCTTCCTATTGATATGCCCATCCAAATGCCTCTTAAATGTTGCAATTGTACCAGCTTCCATCACTTCCTCTGACAGTTCATTCCATACCCGTACCAATGTTTGCGTAAAAAAGTTCCCTTTTATATCTTTCCCCTCTCACTCTAAACCTATGCCCTCTGGTTCTGAACTCTCCGGGAACAAGACTTTATCTATTTATCCTATCCATGCCCCTCATAATTTTGTAAACTTCTATAAGATCAGCTTCAACCTCCGATGCTCCAGGGAAAACAGCCTCTCCCCATCGCCCAAATCCTCCAACCCTGGCAACATCCTTGTAAATCTTTTCTGTAGCCTTTCAAGTTTCACAACATCTTTCCAGTAGGAAGGAGACCAGAATTGCACACAATATTCCAACAGTGGCCTAACCAATGTCGTTTACAGCTGCAACATGACCTTCCAACTCCTGTACTCAATACTCTGACCAATAAAAGAGAGCACACCAAACGCCTTCTTCACTATCTTATCTACCTGCGATTCCACTTTCAAGGATCCATGAACCTGCACTCCAAGGTCTCTTTGTTCAGCAACACTCTCTAGAACCTTGCCATTAAGTGTATAAGTCCTGCTCTGATTTGCTTTACTAAAATGCAGCACCTCACATTTATCTGAATTACACTCCATCTGCCACTTCTCAGCCCATTGATCCATCTGATGAAGGTCCTGTTATGATCTAAGGTAACCCTCTTCGCTGTCCACTACACCTCCAATTTTGGTGTCATCTGCAAACTTTCTAACTCTTAAGCTCACATCCAAATCATTTATATCAATGACAAAAAGTAGAGGAGCCAGCACCGATCCTTATGGCACTCCACTGGTCACAGGCCTTCAGTCTGAAAAGCAACCCTCCACCACCACCATTTGTCTTCTACCTTTGAGCCAGTTCTGTATCCAAATGGCTAGTTCTCCCTGTATTCCATGAGATCTAACCTTGCTAACCAGTCTCCCATGGGAAACCTTGTTGAACACCTCATTGAAGTCCATATAGATCACATCTACTGCTCTGCCCCATCAATCCTCTTTTTTACTTCTTCAAAAAACTCAATCAAGTTTGTGAGACATGATTTCCCATGCACAAAGCCATGTTGGCTATCCCCAATCAGTCCTTGCCTTTCCAAATGCATGTACATCCTATCCCTCAGGATTCCCTCCAACAGCTTGCCCACCACTGAAGTCAGACTCACTGGTCTATAGTTCCCTCGCTTGTCCTTACTACCCTTCTTAAAGAGTGGCATCACGTTAGCCAACCTCCAGTCTTCTGCATCTACAATCTCAACAGCCAACTATTTCACCACTTTGGGGTGTTATGTTCAGCTGATTTATCTATTCTAAGTACCATTGTTTTCTCTAATTGTTTTTATATACACAGAATCATTTATGCTAGCATTCTAGTTTATGCAGGTATTCTAGTTTATGTAGGTATTTTAGTTTTCCTTCCTTTGTTTGTGCTGATGTTAGACTGGGGTGGACAAAATTAAAAATCATACAACACCAGGTTTTCGTCCAACAGACTTATTTTAAATCTCAAGCTTTCAGAGGTGGGCTTCACCTGATGAAGGAGCTACGCTCTGAAAGCTTGTAACTTCCAATAAACCCATTGGAATATAACCTGATGTTGTGTGACATCTGCTAAAGTTAGTAAAACATCCCAGGTTTATTCACATGATCATTGGATCAAAAAATTTATGGCTCAATAAATAAAGTAATTCAAAGTTTGTGAGAAGATTTGTAGCTCGGGTGCTCGTTGTTGTGGTTCTGTTCGCCGAGCTGGGAGTTTTGTTGCAAACGTTTCATCCCCTTTCTAGGTGACATCTTCAGTGCTTGGAAGCCTCCTGTGAAGCGCTTCTGTGCTGATTCCTCCGGCATTTATACTGGTTTGAATCTGCCGCTTCCGGTTGTCAGTTGCTGTCCGCTGCAGTGGCCGGTATATAGGGTCTAGGTCAATGTGTCTGTTGATAGAATTTGTGGATGAGTGCCATGCCTCTAGGAATTCCCTGGCTGTTCTCTGTTTGGCCTGCCCTATAATAGTGGTGTTGTCCCAATTGAATTTGTGTTGTTTGTCATCTGAGTGTATGGCTACTAGAGATAGCTGGTCGTGTCGTTTCGTGGCTAGTTGGTGTTCATGGATGCGGGTTGTTAGCTGTCTTCCTGTTTGTCCTATGTAGTGTTTTGTGCAGTCCTTGCATGGGATTTTGTACACTACGTTAGTTTTGCTCATGCTGGGTATCGGGTCCTTTGTCCTGGTGAGTTGTTGTCTGAGAGTGGCTGTTGGTTTGTGTGCTGTTTTGAGTCCTAGTGGTCGCAGCAGTCTGGCTGTCAGTTCAGAAATGCTCCTGATGTATGGAAGTGTGGCCAGTCCTTTGGGTTGTGGCATGTCCTCATTTCGTTGTCTTTCCCTAAGGCATCTGTTGATGAAATTGTGTGGGTATCCATTTTTGGTGAATACCTTGTATAAGTGTTCTTCTTCCTCTTTTTGTAGTTCAGGTGTGCTGCAGTGTGTTGTGGGCCTTTTGAATAATGTCCTGATGCAACTTCGTTTATGTGTGTTGGGATGGTTACTTTCATAGTTCAGGACTTGGTCTGTGTGTGTGGCTTTTCTGTATACCTTCGTGGTGAATTCTCCGTTCGGTGTTCTTTGTACCATCACGTCCAGGAATGGGAGCTGATTTCCTTTTTACAAAATCCCATGCAAGGACTGCCCAAAACACTACATAGGACAAACAGGAAGACAGCTAACAATCTGCATCCATGAACATCAACTAGCCACGAAACGACACGACCAGCTATCCCTAGTAGTCATACACTCAGATGAGAAACAACACGAATTCGATTGGGACAACACCACTATTATAGGGCAGGCCAAACAGAGAACAGCCAGGGAATTCCTAGAGGCATGGCACTCATCCACAAATTCTATCAACAGACACATTGAACTAGACCCTATATACCGGCCACTGCAGCGGACAGCTACTGACAACCGGGAGCGGCACAGAGGAATCAGCACAGAAGCGTTTCACAGGAGGCTCCCAAGCACTGAAGATGTCACCTAGAAAGGGGACGAAACGTTTGCAACAAAAACTACAGCTCGGCGAACAGAACCACAACAAATAAAGTAATATTAGGACAGACCGAATAAAACTTGGTCTAAAAGGCAGGTTTTAGGAAGAATTTTACAAAAGAATGAGATAAAAGATACCAAAAGGTTTTTTTTGTGCTGGTATCACCTTATTGTAAAGAGACAAAGGGAGGGAATTCCAGGTTAAAGGAAAGCAGAAACAGCTTCAACATCGATGGTACAAAATAAAATCACTCTGATTCTGACAGACGTATTGTATACTAGCAAGTTTGCATATTTGTAATATTAAACTTTTGTATTTTTGTTACTATTCGTTGTTAAACTACTCTTTGTCAAAGTTTTATTGAATCAGAAACATTACCTGCAACTTCTTTAAATATGCTTATTTGGGCCTGTTTAAAACAGACCTGTTACAATCCTGATCCAATACCTATTGGGAGGTACTTATATCCTTTGTAAACTTAGATAACCTTCTTTGCTGTCAACTATACTACCAATTTTGGTGTCATCTGCAAACTTACTAATCATGCCTCCTGAATTCTCATCCAAATCGTTTCTATAAATGACAAACAATAGTAGACCCAGCACTGATCAACGTGGCACACTGCTGGTCACAAGCCTCCAGTGTCCCTGAATCCCATGTGATCTAACTTTTCTAATCAGTTGACCATGTGAAACATTGTCACAGGCTTTATGGAATTTCATGTAGATAACATCTACTGCTCTGATCTCATCAATCCTGATGTCGTCATTGGCTGGGCCAGCATTTACTCCTGGCCCTAGTTGCCCTTTAGAAGGTGGTGGTGAGCTGCCTTCTTGAACTACAGCAGTCTACTTGCTGTGAGTTGACCCTCTATGTCATTTGGAAGGAAATCCAGTGACAGTGAAGGAACAGCGACACACAGAACATAGCACATTATTGCACAGTATAGACCCTTTGGCCCTCAATGTTGCACCGACCTGTGAAACCAACCTGAAGCCCATCTAACCTACATTGTTCCATTCTCGTCCATATGCCTATCCAATGACCATTCAAATGCCCATAAAGTTGGTGAATCTACTTCTGTTGCAGGCAGTACATTCCATGCCCCTACTATTGTGAGTAAAAAAACTACCTCAGACATCTGTCCGATATTTATCACCCTTCAGTTTAAAGCTATATCCCGTCATGCTAGCCATCATCATCCGAGGAAAAAGTGAGGACTTCAGGTGCTGAAGATCAGAGCTGAAAATGTGTTGCTGGAAAAGCGCAGCAGGTCAGGCAGCATCCAAGGAACAGGAGAATCGACATTTCAGGAAGGGCTCATGCCCTATGAAGGGCTTATGCCCGAAACGTCGAATTTCCTGTTCCTTGGATGCTGCCTGACCTGCTGCGCTTTAACCAGCAACACATTTTCAGCTCTGATCTCCAGCATCTGCAGACCTCACTTTTTACTCATGCCCTAAACGTCGATTCTCCTGCTCATTGGATGCTGCCTGACCTGCTGCGCTTTTCCAGCAACACATTTTCATCACTTACCGAGGAAAAAGGCTCTCACTGTATTATAGTGAAAGGTTTACTGTCAATTCGGTTGCTCCGTATGTGAACATTTGTGAGCTGTATACAATCACAATGTTTGCTTTTCTCTAACTATGAACTTTGAATGCCAAGCTATATCCAAAGATTCGGTTGAGCAGCCATGACATCTCTCAGCACATGGTGGACTTTGCTGAGAATGTAGCTCTGAGCTGTGGAGACAATGCCTTGAAGTGTCTTCGGAGAAAGCTGTAATTCCAACAAATCTGGTTGGGTTTGAGTGCAAAGGTTATGCTTTCCTCAGAACTGGACAAATTCAAATCATTACTCATCTGTGCCACGCAGAAATATTGTCCCATTTCCATTCTGCGCTCAGGAAAGCACTGTTTCCAAGGCAACAGCAAAAACCTTTAATTGACCAAATTTTAAAGGATTCTTTACTTCTTCACAGTCACTCCACAATCTCTTACCAGCAGGAGGAAGGAAAGCAAGGATGGATGATAGTCAGACTTTAATAGACAAAGAAACAACAATGACAAGAAGTTAATAAATTGCATAGTTTATCACATCACCTGTCACAAGATGCTGTGCATTTGATTATGAATTGGAATATTATGTAGACGCGTGCACCTTCAATTGCTGTAGATTTGCAAGTGCCACTAATATTTTGTCATGTTTTAACTACTTGATTGATTTTTTTTAGATAATACACATAATAAATCTTTTTCCATAATATGTTCTTCACATTATAGAATGGTAATCACTTTTAACCTTGACAACTGGTTCAGCTCCTGTTTTATATTCTGTATGGTTTTAACATTTTTCTTAAAGTAATTAAAAAGGCAATTAAAGCTCTGTGAAGAACCTTGGGGCATTTTACTACATTGGAGGTGCTATATACTCAGAGAGTAGTAAGGGTATGGAATGCTTTGCCAGCAATGGTAGTAGATTTACCAACTTTAAGTACATTTAAGTCGTCATTGGACAAGCATATGGACGTACATGGAATAGTGTAGGTTAGATGGGCTTCAGATTGGTATGACAGGTCGGCGCAACATCAAGGGCTGAAGGGCCTGTACTGCGCTGTAATGTTCTATGTTCTACATTACAAGTTGTTATCTTGCCTTCATCTGATTTAGTGTGTGGTCCAGTTTTAACAAACTTTCCTTAACTTTACACTTATGAATTAAAGGCGAGCATTCCAACTAGTGTCCCTATTATCTGCTGAACTTGGATGCCAGTTTGTTGTGATTAATCCATAAGGATCCCTTACATCCCTATGGGCTATAGCTTTCTGCAGTTTTTCTCCATTTAAATAATACCCATCTCTTCTATTCTTCCTGCCAATTAGCAATGCATTTACTTAAAGACTGTTCATTGATATAATGTTGCACCCTATAATGAAGATGAAATTAATGTCGAACACATCAGTTCACAATTATATTTTAAGTACAGGAATAAACTCCTTTACAATGAAGCCCAGAAAGATCTGGCTAAGTTTACAAGTTCCTTTATAATTGTCCATTGAAATTTTCAAAACTCTTGAAATGTTGGTATTAAGCATTGACTTTAACGTGTTTAAATATATATTAATGAGCAGTGATTGCTTGAAATGGTTACGTAATTACTCACTCTGAGACTCCAGCCATTGCCATTTTGAAAACAGTAGCCAAGGTACTCCTGGTTCAGGCTATAGGACCTTCCCTTTATTAAATTATAGATTGAATGAAGTGCATTGGGTCTTTATTGGCATTTTAGAACATAACTAAGCATATTGTACATTCTAACAACAATCCAACACTGACTGAGCTGCTCAAATCCTAAAGGATTTTCCAGCTGGTGCGAGGGAGCCAAACAGAAGAAAATAAGTGGACCTCTTCCTCATGAGTCTGCCGACAGCAAATGCACCTGTCAATGACACCACCATACTTTCCTTATGGAGATGAAGTCCCATCTTCACACTGAGGATATCCTCCATCATGTGGAGGGATATGGGCCGGGTGCTGGCCAGTGGGACTAGATTGGGTTGGAATATCTGGTCAGCACAGACAAATTGGACCAAAGGGTCTGTTTCCATGCTGTAAATCTCTGTGACTCCATGACTCTATGTCATGTGGCATTATCACTGGGTGAAATGGGACAGATTTCAAACAAATCTAGCTGAGTGATCTGAGAATCTGCAGGAGCGTCTGCCAGGAACAGCATCAGGCATTACTAAAAAAGTGATGAAGCTACAACACTGAACTACTCACAATGTAGGCAAAACACAGCATTGCAGTGCTGAACAGTGTTATAAATTTGTCTGAGATGTGTCATGAGGCTGCTGAGTGTCTCTGTGAATGGAGAATACATGAGGTCACTACCCAAGGTGCATTTCCTCGGATTGTTGGGGAATGCTGGCTATAATGGAGATCTGGAGAAGATACTGGCTAGCTGCAACCACCAGGTAATTGCTCTGACTTCCAAGTTAGGAATTGCTGTCATCTAATTTTTCACTGGTACATTGGAAAATAGCAACCTGTATCTGAATGCAGTTGAGATAAGGTAATAATGGGATGTTAATGCATGCAAATAGGTCCCACACCACTGATTCGTGAGATTGTCATAGAGGTATTAAAAATTTAACAATTTTTTTTTCAATGTAGAGAATCTAATTTTTCATTCTCACTGAATTTTCCCAGCTTTAGAGTCAAAGAGTCACAGAGTCCTACAGCATAGAGACAGACCCTTTGGCCCAAGCTGGTCCATACTGAGCAAAATGTTCATCCACGCTAACCCCACATCTCTACATTTGGTCAATATCCTTCTAATCCTGTCCCATCCATGTATTTGTCCAAATGCTTTTTCAATGTTGTTAATGTATCCGCCTCAACCACTTCCACTGGCAGCCCATTCCATATGCGTACCAACCTCTGTGTAAAAAAGTTGCCCCTCAGGTTCAGTTTTATATTTTCCCCTCTAACCTTAAACTGATGCCTCTAGTCCTTGATTCCTCAAACATGGGGAAAAGACTAAGTGCTTTCACCCTATCCATGCCTCTTGTGATCTTACACACTTCTATAAGATCCCCCCTCAGTCTCCCACACTCGAAAGAAAAAAGTTCTAGCTTGCCCAACCTCTCCCTATAACTCAGACCGTTGAGACCTGGCAACATGCTTGTAAATTTCTTCTGCACTCTTTGTAGTTTAATAACATCCTTCCTATAGGAAGGTGACCAAAACTGAACACAATACTCCAAGTGCAGCCTTACTGACAACCTGCACAATTACAACATATCTTCCCAACTTCTATACTCAATGCCCTGACTGATGAAGGCCAGTGTGCCAAAAGCTGCCTTCACTGCCCTGTCTACGTGTGACTCCACTTTCAGAGAACCATGCACCTGAACTCCAACATTCCTCTGTTTCACTACACTCCTTAAGGCCCTACCATTCATCATGAGACTTCTACCTTGATTTGACTTTCCAAATGCCAGACTTCACACTTATCTATATTAAACTCCATTTTCCATTTTTCAGCCCACTTCCCCAGCTGATCAAGATCCTGCTGCAATTTCTGATAACCTTCCTCACAGTCTGCAATACCTCCTATTTTGGTGTCATCTGCAACTTACTAATCATTCCTTGTACAATTTCTTCCAAATCATTGATATAGATAACAAACAGCAATGGGCCTAGCACCGACCTCTGAGGCACTCCACTAGTTACAGGCCTCCAGTCCGACAACCATCCTTGCACTATTACCCTCTGCTTCCTTCCTACAATCAAGCCAATTGTGTATCCAAAGCTTTCTGTCCATTGCCCACATTGTTCAGAAGCTGGGAAAATTCTGCTCCATTGGTCAATTCTGGCAAGTGCCACTCCCACTTTTATTAGACTTTGCACATGCATTGCCTACGTGACCTTTAAATTGTGCAGGTTTGCTAATAGAACTCATGCACCTTATCATTGGCATCCCACTTGATCGGCACAACATCCACCATCTTAACTTGCACCCCTCCCAACACTGACACCCAGTGGCAGCAGTGTGTACCATCTTCATATGCAGCAACTCACCAAGTCTCCATTGACTGCACCCTCTAGACATTTGATATCTAAAAGGACAAGGACAGTCAATTTATGGAATACCAAGCTCCCCGCCAAACCAAAATCACTCAGATTTGAAGTATTGTCATACCTCACTGTTACTGGGTGAAAACCCTTGAAATCCCTTCCACATAGTTCTGCGAGTGAACCAACATGGATTACCGTGGTACAAGGAGATAATGGTGAAGAGTCTGGTGCTGGATAAGCACAACAGGTCAGGCAGCATCCGAAGAACAAGAGAATTGACATTTCAGGCAAAAGCCCTTCATCAGGAATGAGGATGGGAGTGTCAGGGGTGGACAAATAAATGGGAGGGGGGCGGAGATGGGGGGGGGGAAGATAGCTGAGAGTGTGATAGGTGGATGGAGGTGGGAGTGAAAGTGATAGGTCAGAGAGGAGGGTGGAGTCGATCAATGGGAAGGAAGATAGACAGGTAGGACAGGTCATGAGGACAGTGCCAAGTTGGAAGGTTGGAACTGGGGTAAGGTGGGGGGAGGGGAAATGGTGCAACTGCTGAAATCCACATTGATGCCATGGGATTGGACAGTTCTGAGGTGGAAGATGAGGCTTTCTTCCTCCAGGCACGAGTGGTAAGGGAGTTGCGATGGAGGATGCCCAGTATCTGCATGTCCTTGGCAGTATGGGAGTGGGAGTTGAAGTGTTCAGCTACGGGACGGGGTGGTGGGGTTGATTGGTGCGGGTGTCCTGGAGATGTTCTTTGAACAGCACTGTGAGAAGGCGTCCGGTATCCCCAATGTAAAGGAGACCACATCGTGAGCAATGGATACAGTAAATGATGTGTGAAAGTGCAGGTAAAACTCTAATGGATGCGGAAGGCTTCTTTGGAGCCTTGGATGTAGGTGAGGGGGGGGGGGGGGGGGGGCGCCGGTTTTGCAATTCCTGCGATGGTAGGGGAAGGTGCCTGGGGGACGGGTGGGTTGGTGGGAAGGGTGGGGGGGGGGGGCGTGGACCTGACGAGGGAGTCGCAGAGGGAATGATCTTTGCTGAAACTGGATAGGGGTGGGGAAAGAAAAAAATAGGTTACCACCACCATCCCAAAAGTAATTAGGAATGGGCAGACCATAAACAAGTCAAAAACAATTACATATGAAATATTTTAAAAGTTATGTCTATGAAATGCCTTTCATTCTTTAATACAATATTATTTCAGAGTCTATTTGCCTCTGTGCTAACACTGAAATTTCAAAGTTTTATGATTTCAGAGCTTTAGCAACAAATCTTGGATGAGACTTTCAGTGCAGGAGGGAATGCTGGGTCATCTGATGTCTTTTTTTTATTGACTGGAACGGATTGGGATATCCTGCAAAAATGAAAGACATAAACTAAAGACTAGTTTAGTAAAATGATAGGAAATATAGTAAACTGATTTTAAAACTAATCAGATAAGTGGAAATGGAAATATAAATGAACAAGGCAAAGAATAAGTCAATGATAAACAGAACAGCTATTGAAAAAAGATCTACCTAGATCAGAATTCATTTAGCAATGTTTTATATTGTTGGCAATCCCATATGCAGTGTAGGATCAGTGCACTCTGTGGAGATAATCCTATAAATGTCTCCATGCTGCATGTCAGGAGAATTAAATGTCAGTTCTGGTTTGTGGATGGTCTTGAGTTCATGTTGTAAATTCCAGTAGCAGATTGGAGCTTGAGAGAAAAAACATGCAGTGAGGAAGAAGTTGAACTCGCAATTCTAAAACAAACATAACCTTTCAAGCACTTTTCCATCTCAAATTACAGAAAACTACACTCCCTGCAGTGCTAATCATGATTACAATTCAGCTAGTGGAGGATTTACATGTCTTTCTTCTTTTAAAAGATGCAAGATTTAGCTCTGAAAACCATATTGATTAGCTTCATCTATTTATATTCCCTTTGAATCATTCAAGGTTATGCTGCAGGCTATGAATTGTTAAAAATGATGGTTGCAATCGCAAAGTGAGTCAGAAGACCCTCAGAATGCTGTGTAATTAGAATGTATCAGCATTGTGACACTTAGTTTTGGGCACCTTACCTCAAAACTGCTGTGACAGATGTAACATGTGGGGGAGAATAATGTTGCTGTGGTTTGGAATAACTTTACTTGATACAATGGATCTAACTGTGAGCAGCACGGATAGAAGCATGAAATTATTAACATATTATGAATGGACAAAACAGTGAGAAATGGATTTTAATACATGCAATTGCGAGGTTATCCACTTTGGACCTAAATAGAATAGGACTAGATAAGTTTAAATGATGAGAAACTAGAGACAGTGAAGATCCAGGTACGTAGGTCACTGAAATCATTGCAGAAAACTACAGAAAATAATCAAAAATGACAATAGAAAGCTGGCTTTGTATCTGGAAAGCTAGAATACAAAGGATAGAAGCCATACTAAAGAAGTCCCTGTCAGAGAAACCGGAACAGTTCCTGATACCATAGCAAAGATAATGTTGCTGATGGTGTAAACCTGCAGCAGATTTACTGAAACGATGCCTGGATGCAAAGGGTTAAACTCTAAGTTAGGGTAACACAAATCAGTGTGGCATTTCCTGGAACTCCAAAGATTAAAGATTTATTTGGTTGAAGTTTTCAGATCTCAAAAGAAACTTCGATTTTTTAATGTAATCTTGGATGTCATTGTTGAGAAAGTGATGATGAGCTGCCTTCTGGAACCACTAGAGACTTGTGGGCAATGAACACTCAGTGTGCTATTAGGCAAGATGATCCAAGAGTTTGACTCAGGGACATTAAAAGAATAACAATGTAGTTCCACTTCAGGATAATGTGAGTCTTTGAGGGGAACTTACAGGTGGTAGCAGTCCCAAGTGTTTACTACCTTTTTACTTCCAGGTGGTAGAGGTCATAGGCTTGGGAGATGTTATCTAAACAGCCTTGCTGAATTTCTTCAGTGCATCTTATACTCAAAATGGCTGCTACCTAACATTGGCTGTGAAGGGAGTAAATTTTGAAGGTGTTAACTCAAGTGCAAATTAAGCAACTGCTTGGATCTATGAAGCTTCTTGAGTGTTGTTGGAGCTTCACTCAGCCTGGCAAGTGAAGTGTATCCCATCAGACTCCTGACTTGTGTCTTGTAGATGCTGGATAGGCATTGGAGAGACAGGAGGTGAATTATTCAATGTAGCATTCCAAACCTCTGTTCCACTCGTATAGTCATAGCATGTGATCCTGTTAAGATTATTTGTTTCAGCGATGGTAATGCCATTAACTGTCAAGGAGTGATAGTTACATTTGCTCTTTTTGGAGATAATCATTGTCTGGTTGTTGAAGTGAAAAAAATGTTAGTTGCCATTTGTCAGTCTAAGCCTGGTTCTTGTCCAGGTCTTGCTGCATTTGAACAACAGCTGCAGTACCTGAGGAATCACGAATGGTGCTGAACATTGTACAGTCATTAATGGACATCCTTACTTCTGGTCTTATGTTGGAGGCAAGGTCTTCAATGAAACAGCTGAAGATTGTTGCATCTAGCACAATCCCTTTAGGAACTTGTGCTGAGGTGCAAATGTCTAGGACAATTGATAGAGTGATATTATTTCTAAGACTGAAGATGCTAGGAGTAGTGGACATGATCTATACATTAGACAAGGCATTTCAGGAACAAAGTGAGGAAACACTTCCACCAAGCTTCATAGAAGGTTGGAATTCTCTTCGGCAATCAAGAATGGATCAAATGTTAAATTTACATTTAAGATTAAGAAATCTTTGTTCACCAGAGGCATTCGAGATATGAGATAAAACTGGATCTCCAGCGATCGGTCACAGACTTAATGACATTAGGCCATGAACTCATTGAATGGCTCATAGAACTAAATGTTTCGATCAGAGTGGTGCTGGAAAAGCACAGCAGGTCAGGCAGCATCCGAGGAGCAGGAAAATCAATGTTTTGGGTGAAAACTCTTCATCAGGAATAGAGGCAGGGTGCCTCCAGGGTAGGGAGATAAATGGGGAGGGGGGAGGGGAGGTGGGGGGGTGGGGGTGCGGTGGGAGTTGGGGAGAAGGTAGCAAAGAGTACAATAGGTGATTGGGGGTAGGGATAGAGGTGATAGGTATCTTTCTCCCCTGATGTCCTCAACAGTATCCTTCTACTGACACTCTCATTCATTTAGGTGAACTGGTCCTCATCCTTTTACCCCATAGAACTAAATGGCCGGGCCCTGTTCCAACACATTACATCAATGTTTTATGCTTTTCACCTCAATGATAGCTTGTCGCATTAAGTTCCACATTCTCAGTGTTGTCTGGGAAAGAAGATTTTCCAAATTCCTTATGAGATATGTTAGTGGCTCTGTTATGTTAAGGCCAGTTGCATCAAGTGTATCTTTCTCATGCTGCAAAATCAGTGTCTGTTGCTCTATTAAAATCTGTAGTTTTAACATTCAAAATAGTGACAGAGTTCTCATGCACCTTGTAATATGCACATTTTATGAGCTCTTGGAAGATTGGAAAGTCTAAGTAAATGTCAAACCTATATTATCAACATTAATACTTTCTTCTCCATAGCTGGAAGCAAGTTTAAGTCTCTGGTTATGATGGACAGAAAAGGAATTAATTTGGGAGCAATTTGCAAACACTGAAATCCATGTTGGCATTTTCCCACAAAGAAAACTACAGAGCAGATTTATCAGGTGCCAGTGATGGAAGACTTTAAGTGAGGCAGAAGACCAAAGAAGTTACAGAGTCATAGAGACGGAAACAGATACTTCTGTCCAACTTCTCCATGCTGACCAGATGCGCTCAATCAATCTAGTCCCATTTGCCAGCACTTGGCCCATATCCCTCTGAACTCTTCCTATTCATATACCCATTCAGATGCTTTTTAAGTATTATAGTTGTACCAGACTCCACCACTACCTCTTGCAGCTATTCCATATATGCACCACCCTCTGCGTGAAAAAATTGGCCCTTTTAAATCTTTTCTCTCTCACCTTAAACCCTGAGTCTTGGACTCCCTTGTGCTGGGGAGAACACCTTGGCTATTCACCCTACCCATGCCCCTCATGATTTTATAAACTTCTATAAGGTCACCTCTCAGCCTCCAACACTGCAGGGAAAATAACTCCAGCCTATTCAGCTTCTCCCTATAGCTCAAACCTTCCAACCCTGGCAACATCCTTGTAAATCTTTTCTGAACCTTTTCAAGTTTCACAACATCTTTCCTACAGCAGGGAGACCAGAAATGAACACAATATTCCAAAAGTGGCCTAACCAATGTCTTGTACAGTTACAACAAGACCTCCCAACTCCTATACTCAATGACCTCAGATCAAGGCTAATATATTTTCAATGATGAATTCAACAAAAACGTGAAGTGGAAGCATTGGCCTGACTGCAGAGAAAAAATGATGAAGTAAATCTAATTGATCATTTTAACAAAGAACCATGACAGATCTCTGATGTTCCCATGGGTCAGATTTAGGACCTCTTTTTTTTCTGATTTATACAAATGATTTGGAGGTGCTTGTTGAGGCAAAAGATCACTAAATTTGTAAATAATACTAAGCTATGGAGAATCATGAATTGCGAGGATGATGCCAATTGACATCAGAGGGACGTGAACACATTAGCCAAATGGACAGAGACCTGGCAGATACATTTCAATGTAGAGAAATGTGAGGTAAAGTGTTTTGGTAGGAGAAACACAGAGAGACATTGCAAGCTCAGTTGTACAACTCTGAGGTGAATACTGGAGGAGAGGGGCCTTGGGGTTCAAGTGCATAATTCTCTGAAGGTTGCCAGGAAAGTTGAAACAGTTGTTAAGAGGCTTATAGGATCCTGCTCCTCAGATGCTGCCTGACCTGCTATGCTTTTCCAGCGCCACACCTTTCAACTCAGATCTCCAGCATCGCTTTCTCTTTATAGGATGCTTGGGTTTACTTTGGAAAAAAGAATACAAGCACGGACTACTTTCTAAACAGTGAGAAAATTCGTAAAGCCAAAATACAAAGGGATCTGGGAGTGCCAGTCGAGGATTCTCTAAAGGTAAACATGCAGGTTGAGTCCGTGATTAAGAAAGCGAATGCAATGTTGTCATTTATCTCAAGAGGGTTGAAATATAAAAGCACCGTTGTGCTACTGAGACTTTATAAAGCTCTGGTTAGGCCCCATTTGGAGTACTATGTCCAACTTTGGTCCCCACACCTCAGGAAGGACATACTGACACTGGAGCGTGTCCAGCAGAGATTCACACGGATGATCCCTGGAATGGTAGGTCTAACATACGAGGAACGGCTGAGGATCCTAGGATTGTAGTCATTGGAGTTTAGAAGATTAAGGGGAGATCTAATAGAAACTTACAAGATAATACATGCTTGGAAAGGGTGGACACTAGGAAATTGCTTCCGTTAGGCGAGGAGACTAGGACCTGTGGACACAGCCTTAGAATTAGAGGGGGACAATTCAAAACAGAAATGCAGAGACATTTCTTCAGCCAGAGGGTGGTGGGCCTGTGGAATTCATTGCCGCAGAGTGCAGTGGAGGTCGGGACGCTAAATGCCTTCAAGGCAGAGATTGATAAATTCTTGAGGTCACAAGGAATTAAGGGCTATGGGGAGAATGCGGGTAAGTGGAGTTGAAATGCCCATCAGCCACGATTGAATGGCGGAGTGGACTCAATGGACCGAATGGCCTTACTTCCACTCCCATTGTCTTATGGTCTTATTTACAAATAGAGACAAAGAGCATAAAGGTAAGGAAGTGATGCTGCACATCATTGGTCAGACCACATTTGGATTACAGAGGAACCTCGATTATCTGACATTCGATTAGCTGAATTTTGGATTATCCAGCAAGGTCGTAAGATCCCGATGCTTGGCTAAACTGTGTTATCCGGCATTTGATTATCCAAACATTCGATTATCCGAACAAAATACTCCCTGCCTGCGTCATTTGGATAATCGTGGTTCCTCTGCACTGTGTTTAAGTTCTGGTTACTTTATTTAAGAAAGGATGTTGATGCCCTGGAGAGAGTGCTCAGGAGCTTACTGGAATTATATCAGGAATGAGGGTTCTAGATATAAAGAAAATGGGCTTATTCTTTTTGGAACAGAGAAGATTAAGAGATTACCTTAATGAGGTGCTCAAAATTATGAACAATTTTGACAGGGTAAAGAAGGATACTGTGTTTCCACTAATTGTATGTTGGAAAGTAGGGGTCACAATTTCAAGATTGTTAGCAAGACAGATAGTATTAAGATGAGGAGAAACTTCCTTCCCCAGAGATTTGTTTGGATTAGGAATGTACTGTCTGGGAAAGTGATAAAAGTGGATTCTATATGAGGCTTCAAAAGAAAGCTGGATACATATTTGAAAATGATGGGTTTAGAGGGCTGTAGAGAGAAGGTTGGAGAATGTACCAGCTGGGTAGCTCTTTTAGGAGTCGGTACAGACTGAGGAATTGTTTCCTTCAGTCCGGTAACATTCTATGTTTCTGTGATTCTATACAATGGGCCACAAATGTTACATCATATAATTCTGTAATTTCAGTTAAAAGTCTCCAGACTGGGAGCTTATGCTCGAAACGTCAACTCTCCTGCTCCCCAGATGCTGCCTAACTGTTCCAGCACCACACTCTTTGACTCCAGATTGGTAAATTAAATCCAAATAACCATCCAGACGATCTTGAAAATAGTTACATATAATTGGTCAATGGTTTTAGACATCAGATATCACTCCTTTCTCAGTTCATACTGATTAGCATTTACTAGTTTTTTACTTCCTATCCTACATTCCTCAAGTTTACTCCAGGTCAATTATGTTTCTTTGCATACTGTTACCATTGGTAAAACTACCTGATGCCTTAATGTCACAACAGAAACTGTTATCATTATCTTTCATTGCTATTTCTCATGCTTGAGAAATCAATTAAACAGAGAAGATCCAAGTAAAGGTTTAAACGTAATTCCTAGTAATGTTTGTAATGGTGTTCTCTCTAGCACAGAAGTTGCTTATTTGGTCGCTTACAAATTATTACTATTTCCATGTCTATAATTTATTTGTAAAAGCAACTATCAGACAGGATGAATGAAAGTGTTGAATCAGACCAATGAATATGTTAGTGCCGCATGGAATGCATTACCTTCTGTCATAAAAGCTGCTCAATTCTCTACTGATGTGATTACAGCTGTTGTCAAATCCCTTCTCTCTCCAAAAACATCCTGAACCATCTGGAGTCACACATGTGCTCAGCATCACACAGCAAGTAATGCCAGGACCATCTCACAAGACACTAGCCTAGAAATCTGGGCTCCTAACTTGCACAATTTTGTTACTGAGGTAATGGAGGCTTTCAGGAGATTGTTAGAACTGAGCTTTCAAGATGGAGAGATGCACAAAAATACCACAAATTTCTCCCCACTGTGTGAGGAAATTCTGAGGTGGAATCTGAGGCCAGAGTCCTGGTCAGCTCCTCTCTGAGTACCCAGCAAGGGGCATGGATTGGGGCCTCCCTGTTAACCCATCTGTTCGGGAACATATCTTGAACCAATCTTAAGCAAGCCAGGAATTTCACCCAAAACCTCTACCCTTGCTAAAGGCCAGTGGGTCCCATTGCTTGTCTAAAGAGGAATGTGAAACAAATAAAGGCTTTCCCTTATCATTTGTGGAAGAATTAGTTACTGTTGCTACAAAAGTCAGAAGGTTATACTAGACAGAAAAATTAAATTCTTGCTTACTTTCCTTTGGCCCAATCTTTGCATGCTTGATAAGCTTCTCTTTCTCTGTTGGACCACTGCCCCACTGCACTGTAATATACACAGCCCTTTGTAAACAGTCTTAACCCCGAGATTGATTTGAGGTCAGAGCAAGGTGAAGCAGTTGGGCCAAAGTTCCAACCATTTTGAAGTCACAGAGTCATTGAGATGTACAGCATGGAAACACACCCTTCGGTCCAACTTGTCCATGCTGACCAGATATCCCAACCCAATCTAGTCCCACCTGCCAGCAGCGGCCCATATCTTTCCAAACCCTTCCTAACTATATATCTATCCAAATGCCTTTTGAATGTTGCAATTGTCCCAGCCTCTACCACTTCTTCTGGCAGCTCATTCCATACACCTACCACCTACCACCAGTGGTTAGCACTGCTGCCTCACAGTGCCTGAAGCCCGGGTTCAGTTCCTGACTCAGGCGACTGACTGTGTGGAGTTTGCACGTTCTCCCCGTGTCTGCGTGGGTTTCCTCCGGGTGCTCCGGTTTCCTCCCACAGTCCAAAGATGTGCGGGTCAGGTGAATTGGCCAGGATAAATTGCCCGTAGTGTTAGGTAAGGGGTAAATGTAGGGGTATGGGTGGGTTGCGCTTCGGCGGGTCAGTGTGGACTTGTTGGGCCGAAGGGCCTGTTTCCACACTGTAATTAATCTAATCTAATCTAATCTCTGCGTGAAAATGATGCCCCTAATGTCCCATTTATATCTTTCCCCTTTCACCCTAAACCTATGACCTCTAGTTCTGGACTCCCCAACCCCAGGGAAAAGAATTTGTCTATTTATCCTATCCATGCCCCTCATAATTTTATAAAACTCAATAAGGTCACCCTTCAGCCTCAGACGCTCCAGGGAATACAGCCTGTTCAGCCTCTCCCTATAGCTCAAATCCTCCAACCCTGGCAACATCCTTGTAAATCTTTTCTGAACCCTTTCAAGTTTCACAACATCTTTCCAATAGGAAGGAGACCAAAAATGCACACAATATTCCAACAGTGGCCTAACCAATGTCCTGTACAGCCACAACATGACCTCCCAACTCCTGTACTCAATACTCTGACCAATAAAAGAAAGCATACCAAACGCCTTCTTCACTATCCTATCTACCTACGACTCCACTTTCAAGGAGCTGTGAATCTGCACTCCAAGGACTCTGTTCAGCAACACTCCCTAGGACCTTACCATAAGTGTATAAGTCCTGCTGAGATTTGCTTTCCCAAAATGCAGCACCTCGCATTTATCTGAATTAAACTCCAGCTGCCACTTCTCAGCCCACTGGCCCATCTGATCAAGACCCTGTTTTAATCTGAGATAACCTTCTTCGCTGTCCACTACACCTCCAATTTTGGTGTCATCTGCAAACTTACTAACTGTGCCTCTTATGCTCACATCCAAATCATTTATATAAATGACGAAATGCAGAGGACCCAGCACTGATCCTTGTGGCACTCCACTAGTCACAGGCCTCCAGTCTGAAAAACAACATTCTATCAAAAACAGCAGAAACTGTCCCCAAATTTCTGTTTCTTATAAAACAAAGCTAAAATATAGGTCTCATCCTGATACATGTAACATATTTACAAGTACGAACACATTCTTGTCGGAAATAATTCAAAACATAACTCTTTATTTTTAATCAGCCACAATGGCATGCCTTCTGTTATATTCCTTGGATTTCTTCCCTCTCCCGTCAGAAATACAAACTGACTTTGCTGCACAAGTCATTATCAAAGGAACTGACACCGAAAGGCAGAGTGTCTACAATGTATCCTTATTACATTCGAGTAATCACCTCTGTTGAAAATGGCTTTGAAAACACCCGAAGTCAGACATATTCCTGCTGCTTATAATACAAAGGCCTGCTTCTAAAGATGTGGTGATGTTTCCACAGTTCTTATGAAACAAGTCACAGCTTTTAACTCTTAGTTGGAGCTAATTTAGATCAAAGTATTTCCTAAATGACTTCAAATATTGAGTTCAAACCAGTCAACTGCTCGCAACATCTTTGATAAGTGGGACTAACATAACACAAAGAAACAAGTTACTTGAGAATGTTACTTTTCTCCTAACTTTAATAAACCTCAGCTGTGCTGTGCACTTTCCAGATATTTTAACGATCTGGGATTTCCCTCTTTCTCACATAAGGGCAATGTGAGAGTAAGGTTTGTTTCAGTTGTAACAGAAAAACCTCAGAGATGATTTACCAATTTTACAATTTTATGAATAAAAATGATCAAGGAATACGCTTCAAGTGGATAAGTGAATTACTGTGTCAAAATCAATTATAAGATATAATATCAAAGCTAATAGAATCCAGTTTGATGTTTTATATAATTATTTAAGAATTTCTGGGAATAGAGTGTCCGTCAGTGTTTGAAGTTCAGTTTTACCTTAAAGCCTAGTGAGTCAGATAATTTATTTCCATTGGGGATAGAATATCTTTGGCGAAGTATTATTAAGAGGTTTCTAATACTTTAGAAATTTCGGTGAGAAGATTTTATTTTGATATTGTTTGGATACCTCTTGCTTTGCCCATGTGGGTGTTAACTCTCTGTATATGTTCCTACCGATGTTTAGTGATACGCTATCATTTGATATTGTTCCTTTATTATTCATTTATAAAGCTTTGAGTTTTTATTTTGTCAATTTGTTTACGGTGTTTTATAATGCCTATTTGAAGATTTCTTTCATCTCTGCTGATGCTTTCAATCTCAAACAAATCCTTTGTAAATGTTTTATCGGTATAAGAAAATTGCATTTAGTTTGACTCACCTACCTATCTGTTTTCAATATGAATTTTTTTTTGATCCTCATGTCTCATGGAATAATGAATGCTGTCTTTTGCCAGATGAAAGCTTCAGATTATCCCTCCTGTAGTTGACATCTTCTGTTACCCCTCCTGTAGTTAACATCTTATTTTTGTGTTCAGGTCCTTGTCCAGACCATCTTTTACATGTTTAAACTATTGTTTGTCCCTTTTTGCTGCATACTAGTGTATTAATTTTAAGAGCAGACTTTTTGCATTGTCTCCCTATTCCCTTGATTTATCTGAATGGACCTCTCTGACTGTTCCTTGTTTGAATGACCTCCTTAAAGATTAACTCCTGTCCAACACTGATCTTTTGTATATCAATGCATTTTCTACCTAATTAGGTATACTTACCATCCTCAGACTTTTATTTCTAACTAGATATCTTGACCATCCTCTGTAGCAGATGATATTGATTGATTGTCAAGTGTACATGACAATCAGTGAAAAGCTTTGTTTGTGAGCGGGCAGGTCATGGTAAGCAAGGACATACCGATCATAGGGTGAAAAAAACTTGGACAGAGTGAGGCATACAGGTTACACTACACAGGACTTGAGCAAGGCAAGAGTAACATTAACAAGATCAACATTATTTGAAGTTAGAGAGTCCATTCATCAGTTTAATAATGGTCAGGAAGAAGCTGTTCTTGAACTTGTTGGTCCATGTGTTCAGGTTCCTCTATCTTCTGCCTGATGGAAGAGGTTATAGGAAAGCATTATCAGGCTGGGAGGGTTCTTTAATGATATTAGGATAAAATGAGGACTGCAGATGCTGGAGAGCAGAGTCAAGAGTGTAGTGCTGGAAAAGCACAGTAGGTTAGGCAACATCTGGGGAGCAGGAGAATTGACGTTTCGGACCATCGGTTCCTAATGAAGGACTCTGGCCCGAAATGCTCCTCGGATGCTGTCTGACCGGCTGCGTTTTTCCAGCACCACACTCTCGTCTTTAATTATGTTGACAACCTTTCCACGAGAAATGTAAATGGAGTCCATGGACGGGATGTTGGCTTCTGTGACGATCTGCACTGTGCACACAACCATCTGCAGTTTCTTACAGTCCTGGGCAGAGCAATTGCTGCACCAGGCTGTTATGCATCCTGACAGTGTGCTTTCAATGGTGCATCTGTAAAAGTTGGTTCTCATGGACATGCTGTATCTCCTGAGCCACCTGAGGAACACAAGGTGTTGCACCTTCTTGACATGAGAAGTCCAGGAGAGGTGCTGGTTATAGTCACTCCTTGGAGCTTGACACTCTCCACCCTCTCAATCTCAGCTCCGTTGATGTAGATGGGGTGTCTTCTCCTCATTTTTTCTGAATTCAATGATCAGTTTTTTTAGCTTTGCCGATATTGACAGAGAGGCTGTTATCATTGCATCACAGCCCCAAGCCCTCTGTCTCCTTTCTGTATTCTGACTCATCATTGTTTGATGTCCATCCCACTATGTTGGTGTCATCAGAAAACGTGTAGATGGTGTCCATTTGGAATTTGGCTGCACAGTTGTAGGTGTACAGGGAGTACAGGCTGAGAACGTATCCTGGATGGGCTCCAGTGTGGAGTGTTATTGTGGAGGAGGTGCAGTTGCCTATCTTTCCTGATTGCGGTCTGTGGGTCAGAAAGCTGAGGATCCAGTTGCAGAGTCAAGACCAAGGTCACAAACTTTTGAGATGACTCTGGCGGGAATAATGGTGTTGAAGGTGGAACTATAGTCAATGAGCAAGAGTCTGATGTAGGTGTCTTTGTTGTCCAGATGTTCCAGGGAGAGGGCATGGCTAGGAATAAGGCATCCTCTTTGAATTTGATACATCGGGAGGCAAATTGTAGGGGATCGTGGCAAGCTGAGAGACTGGAGTTGATGTGGGCCATGACTAGTCTCTCGAAGCACTTCATGATTATGGAAGTCAGAACCACTGGTGGGGGACCACTAAGGCACGTTGTGTGTGCTTTCTTAGGTACAGGGATGATGGTGGCCTTCTTAAAGCAGGCATGGACTTTGGCTTGTAGCAGAGAGAGGTTGAAGATGTCTGCCAGCTGGCCCACACCCCCAAGGACTCCACCCAAGTTTACTGCCTTCCCTGGGTTGGCTCTCAGGGAGATCAATCTAACATCTGCAGTGATGACAGAAGGAACAGGTGACACCACACCACTGGCATTCTGCTCAAACCAACCAGAGAAAGCATTGAGTGCATCAGGGAGGTACGTGTTCCTGTTTGCTATCTTACTCTGCTTCATTATGTTGTTCAGGCCTTGCCACAAGCAATGGTGTTTGCGTGGTCGGTTTGGGCCCTCTAACTTGGCCCAGTACTGCCTCTTGGCATCTCTGATAGTTTTGAGGAGGTCATATCTGGACTGTCTGCATACATCTGGGTGTTCCGACTTAAATGGTGATCGTGTAAATTTAATCCAGGCCATTCTTCACATCTACCTCGGGTGGTTATGTAGATTGCTGTCAGAGTGGCAGAGGTGAACTTGTGCGGAAGATAGTAGAGACGGCATTTTACTTTAAATTATTCTAGGTCTGGGGAGCAGTGGCTCGCCAGGGTTGCCATGTTTAAGCATCCAGAGGTGTTGATTCGGAAGCATACCCCTCTGCCTTTTGCCTTACCCAAGGACACCATGTGTAGTGTATTCCTCAGCTTACAAGGCACTGTCAAGAGTGAACCACGTGTCTGTGAATCAGAGCACACAGCACTCTCTCAGTTCCTGTGGAAGGTAAGTCTAGATCTCAGTTCATCCATTTTGTTTTCGATAGCTTGAACATTTGCTAAAAGTATGCTGGGGAGGGGGAGTCTTGAAACTGCATTGTTTCAGCCTCACCTGCAGGCTATAAAGTTGATCTTGGACAATAAAGAAGTGAATAAAGACTGCCCAAGGACCATCCAGGTGGCTAGACCCAATGGTGTTCAATATATTTACAAGTGACTTGCAAGCAAGGAGATTGATGAGGCTAAAATGGTGGATGCTGCCTACATGGATTTTAGCAAGGCTTTCGACAAGGTCCCTCGTGGTAGGCTCATCCACAAGATTAAGATGTATGCGATCCACAGTGACTTGGCTACGTGGATTCAGAAGTGACTTGCACTACCTACAGAGAGTAGTGGTGGAAGGTTGTTTTTCAGGCTGGGGGTCTGTGACTAGTGGTGTTCCACAGGGATCCATACTGGGACCTATGCTGTTTGTGATATATATAAATTACTTTGATGGAAATGTAGATGAGTGGGGGTTAGTAAGTTTGCAGATGATACAAAGATTGGCAGAGTTGTGGATAGTGTCAAAGATTGTCAAAGGATACAGCAGGATATAGATCAGTTACAGATATGGGCAGACAAATGACAAATGGAGTTTAATCTGGTTAAGTGTCACTTTGGGAGATCAAATATTAATAAAAGTATCCAGTTAATAGCAGGACTATAAACAGCATTGATGTACAGAGGGATCTTGGTGTTCAAGTCGACAGCTCTGTGAAAGTGGCCACACAGTTAGATAGGGTAGTAAATATAGCATGCTTGCCTTTATTGGTTGGAAATTGGTTGCAAGAATCAGGATATCATGTTGCAACTTTATAAGATTTTGGTTATGGCACACTTAGAGTATTGCTTTCAATTCTGATCACTAGATTAGATTACTTACAGTGTGGAAACAGGCCCTTTGGCCCAACAAGTCCACACATTACAAGAAAAAGGTGAAGGCTTTGAAGAGAGTGCAGAAGAGGTTTAGCAGGATGCTGCTGGATTAGAGGAATATGAACTATAAGGAGAGGCTAGAAAAACTTGGGTTGTTTTCTCTGGAGCAGTGGAGGCTGAGGGGAGACTTGTTAGCATTTTATAAAATGATGAGATGCATAGATAGGGTTGACGGTCAGAATCCTTTTCCCAGAGCTGAAATGTCTAAAACTAGGGATAATGCATTTAAGATGAGGGGGATAAGTTCAAAGGAGACACGAGGGGCAGTTTATTTTCACACAGAGAGTGGTAGGAGTGTGGAACACACTGCCGGGGTGGCAGATATAATATGAGTATTTAAGGAACTTCTAGATGTGCACATGAAAATGCAAGGACTGGAGGGATAAGGATCAAGGGCAGGCAGGAGGGATTAGCTTAATTTGATGTCATGTTCAAACTCCATCTTTCTGCAATCTGGACCAAACCCTAAATGAAGAGTTTACAAAGTAGATCGACCACTGTAACATGTGAAAGGTCAGGGCGTAAAGTATGATCCCAAGCTAACATGCTTCCGAGTGACTCTCAGTCAGAGTTCATCCTGGGAGTGCTTGATGGAAACAATTTACTAACCAAACTTGTTGGATCTATATGCGGCACTATAGCACTTGCCTTATCATACTCGACAGCGGAGTACCGTGTATCTGTCTAGCGAAGGTCACCATACACACGCAAACATCTTGTTGATATTCACTTGAATGCAACAATAAGCGTCACAATGGAACCCTCTGCTAGTCACCTCGAACCTGACTTCCTGTCTTCACAAACATCACTTTCCCACACATCCACCAATGAGCTCATTGAAACTGCCCCTCATTTACCCACTTCATGATGACCTGTTCAATCCACAGATTGCCTGGCTTTCACCTGAGCCCCCCATTTGGAGCAACTTCTTGAACAAGAACTCTCTAGGACTGGGGAACACAGGAAGTCATTAACAAGTTACCTGTGACAAATATCACTGGACTAATAATCCGGACCCCCAAATGAATGCTCTCGTGGCTTGAATTACAATCACACCATCTTCAATGGCAAACTTTTAACTCCATAAAAAGTCTAGACATAAAAGCTGTCCACTAGCAGCAACCATGTAACTGTATTGATTGTCACAAAACTGATCTAATTCATTAATATTCTTGACAAAAGGACATCCATTATCCTCATTTAGTTTTGCCTATTTGTGAATCCAGATCCCCAGTAATGTAGTTGACTTTTAACTACCCTCTAAAATGGCCTGGGAAGCCATTGAGATCAAGGGGTAATTAGGGATGGGCAGCGAGTGCTGTCATAGCTAGTGACATCCATGACCAATGTACAAATAATGAGAAAATCCGGTCACTCTATTGGCAGACTTTGAACAATCACAGCGAAAGAGCTCTTAGTTAACTAGATTCAGGACAAGCCAAGATCTCTACATAGCCAACCTCTGCCACTAGAGTCTTAACACAAAAAAAAACCCTTTTGCGCTGGTGGAGAGTCTAAACAAGGCTGTGCATTACAGAGGGTTGTGCCTTCTATGGACTATTTGGCAGACTAATCACCTTCAACCCCAAAAAAATGAGGAGGCAAGCACTTGGCTCTGGGCATTAGCATTCGCTATTTAAGTAAATAATAACTGCAGCAATGGATTTTAGAGCCAGCACAAATATTGACTTTGCGTCTTGCAATGTTTCAAATTTTGGGCTAAATTCACAATCCTTATGAACTGGTGTCAAAGTAGGAAATTTGTGGCCTCTGGAATTTTGCAAAGTTGGAAAGGAGCTCTGTTTATGAAGCTAAGATGAATTCATCAGTTATAGCACAGGACTGATCCAAATGATAAAGGAAAATCATGCTTAGTGATAGGTCAACTTAAAAACCAGTGAAAGTTATGTGTAGAGTAATTTACACTTGTGACAGTTAAAATAAAACTCGATGCCAGTAAAATCCTTGATTTAAAAATATTTCCAAAACATACACAAGTTCATTCTTATGAGTTGATGAGGACGAATTGCCTGCTATGTCTCCGTCTGGGAAAATGAGATGGTGAAGTGGCCAAGTTCAGTCTGTGGAGGTTCTTTTTTGAGTGAATTAATCTTCCAAGCTGTACTGAGTGCTACTGAGGGACATTTCTATGTGGCATACATTAACAGCAACAGCATGCATTTATGTGGTACCTTTAATGTAAGAAAATGTCCCAAAGTGTCTCACGGGAGCAACATCAAGCAAAATTTGTCACCGAGCTGTACATTAAGATTTTAAGACAGATGGGTAAAATCTCAATCAAAGTGTTGGATTTTAAGGACCATCCTGAAGGAGAAAAGGGAATCAGAAGGATTTAGGGATCAGTTCCAGAGCTTTGGGCTCAGCCAAGTGAATGTCCTGTCAGCAATGGTGTAACAATTAAAATCAAGGATGCCCTAAAGGTGTGAATTGGAGAAGTGCAGAGATCTCTAAATGCTGTAGGATTGGAAGAGGCTTCAGGGATAGTGAAAGGCTAGGCCACTGAGCACAGTGGATTGATGGATCCAGACCACATCAGGCTATGCAACGTTAACTTAATAATCCTCCCCTCTCACTGCCAAGGATGTATGCACTCATAGGATCATGGAATCATACAGTGCAGCAGAGGCTTTACGGTCCATTAGAACTGTACTGATCTATCTACTCTGGACCCACTTTCCAGCATTTAGCCCAAAGCTCTGTATGTTATGTAACTTCAAGTGCAGATCTAAGTACTTTTTAAAGGTGGTGAAGTTCCCACCTCAACAGCCCTCCCAGGCAGTGCATTCCACACCCCTACCACCTTCTGGGTGAAAATATCTTTCCTCAAATCCCCTCCAGACCTTCAGTCTTCTGTCTTAGAATTATATTACCTTATTATTGGCCGTTCAATTAAGGGGAACAGCTGCTTCCTTTCCAACCTGTCCAAGCCCCTCAGAAATCGTATATCCCTCAGTCAGGCTCCCCCCTCAGCATTCCCTACTCTAAACAAAAGAATCTGAACTTATCCAGATCTCTCTTCATGCAATTAGACGCCGGCAGGCATTAGAAAGTGATAGAAATGAGCCGTAAAAAGTGAACACCTTCCAGAGGTATCTCCAGAAGGAAAATGTGCCAGTTTCAAATGCTTTATTAAATTACATTTGTGATGCTGAATTGCACGTATCCAACATTTTATTGTACTTTTTGAATGGATGGATTCAAGTTCGCTGAATTAAATCAACACTGCTGAATCTGTGAGCCCGAAATGCTGACTGCTGAAGAAGCTTCCAGACAGTAGGTGACAACACTTCATTTAATCTTTCACTGATTTCTGCAGCCCCTCTTACATAACAACAGCTGACTCCACAGATGTCTACTCAGTCTCACCATTGTTCACATGAGGCTTTTCAATCTCAAATCATTCTCTCCAAACACAGCGGACACAGAATCTTCAAATACCATTTGAAGAGGGGACTGCACTGTGTTAAAGACCCCACCTTTCCGCCATCTCAGCCTTTGCTGAGGCCACCAAGGCCAGATGAAGGGGGAATAACTGTCCTCCAGATCTGTCAACACAAAAAAGTGGTAGGTTAAGTTAGTGCTGTTGGTGAGACCCTCCCCAGGGTAAGACCATAAGACCATAAGACATAGGAGTGGAAGTAAGGCCATTCGGCCCATCAAATCCACTCCGCCATTCAATCATGGCTGATGGGCATTTCAACTCCACTTACCAGCATTCTCCCCGTAGCACTTAATTCCTCGAGACAACAAGAATTTATCAATCTCTGCCTTGAAGACATTTAGCGTACCGCCTCCACTGCACTCTGCGGCAATGAATTCCACAGGCCCACCACTCTCTGGCTGAAGAAATGTCTCAGCATTTCAGTTCTGAATTTAACCCCTCTAATTTTAAGGCTGTGTCCACGGGACCTAGTCTCCTCGCCTAACAGAAACAACTTCCTAGCGTCCACCCTTTCCAAGCCATGTATTATCTTGTACATCTCTATTAAGTCTCCCCTTAATCTTCTAAACTCCAATGAATACAATCCCAGGATCCTCAGCCGTTCTTCATATGTTAGACCAACCATTCCAGGGATTATCCGTTTGAATCTCCGCTGGGCACGTTCCAGTGACAGTATGTCCTTCCTGAGGTGTGGGGACCAAAACTGGACACAGTACTCCAAATGGGGCCTAACCTGCACTGTGTGAATTCTACTGAGTTGAGCAGAGCTGTAAGTTTCGAAGATGTCTGGGTATCTCAGGAGAACAAAGCATCATCCATTCTGATGTTCGCCAGATGCATTGAGATCATCCATCTTCCATTTTTGGACTAACTAACTAGCTAACTAACTAATCTGCATCAGGCCCAAAATTAACAAATTTCAGCTGTCTCGCTAATTAGATTGAGAGGTAACCTTACTGAGGTTTATAAACTCATGACGGGTATAGTTGTGATGATTAAAGACAAAAAGAAACTGCAGATGCTGGAATCCAAAGTAGACAAGCAAGAGACTGGAAGAACTCAGCAAGCCAGACACCATCAGGAGGTGGAGAAGTCAGCTTTTCAGGTGTCACCTTTCTTCAGGACTGGGGGTAGGTGTAGGGGAAGCTTCAGATAAAGGGGGAGGTGGGGCAGAATGGTGAAGTGGGGATGGGTGAAGACAGGGTAGAGGTTACAACGTGGTTGGTCAATGGGAGGAATAAATCTGGTTGTTGCAGGAAGGAGTGAAAGGGAGGGGGAAGGGCTGGGAAGGGAGTCGGGGGATGAGAAGGGAGGTTATTTGAAATTGGAGAACTCAATGTTGAGCCCTCTGGGCTGTAGGCTGCCCAGGAAGAAGATGAGGTGTTGTTCCTCCAACTTGCAGTGTTGTTTGTTGTGGCAATGGAGGAGGCCAAGGATGGTCATGTCAGAAAACGAGTAGGATGGGGCATTAAAATGAGTGGTGACTGGGAAATCAGGTCAGCCCCTGCAGTCCCGGATGAGATGTTCAGTGAACCATTCCCTAAGTTCACTTTCGGTCTCCCCGATGTACAGAAGACAACATAGGAGCACCAGATACAGTAAGCTAGATTGGAGGAGAGGCAGGTGAACCTCTGTCTCACCTGGAAGGACTGCGTTGGGGCGGTGGATGGAAGTGAGGGGGTGGTGTACTGCCAGGTTTTGCATCTTTTCTGGTTGCAGGGGAAGGTATTTGGGGGTTTGGTGGCAGGAGTCGGAGGGGAGAATAGTGCGAACCAAGGATTGGTGAAGGGAATGATCTTTGCAGAAGGCAGGGAGGGGTGAGAACGGGAAGATGTTCTTGGTGGAGGGGTCTGGTTGGATTTGGCAGAAGTATTTAAGGATGATGCATTGGATGTGGAGACTGGTGGGGTGGTAGGTGAGGACAAGCGAGACACTGTTTTATTGCATTTGGAGGGGTGGTTTAGAGCAATGGAATGGGGAATGGAGGTGATGCAGTGGAGGTATGTCTGGATGACAGAGGGGAGAGAAGCACGTTGTTCAAAATAGGTGGACATCTGGGATGCTTGGGAGTGGAATGTCTCTTCGTCCAAGCAGATGCGGTGGGGGTGGAAGAATTGGAAGTCCTTGCAGGATACTGGGTGGGAGGAGGTGTAGTCCAGGTAGTTATGGGAATCTGCAGGTTTATAGTAAACATCTGTCTGGAGACGGAAATGGAGAGGTCACGAAAGGGAGGGAGGTGTCCGAGATGGACCAAGTGAATTTGAGAGCAGGGTGGAAGTTGATGAACTGCACCAATGTAGCCATCGATGCAACGGCACAAGAGTTGGGGCAGAGTGCCTGTGGAGGTACTGAAGAGGGACTGTTTGACATGCCCGACAAAGAGGCAGGTGTAGTTGCTGGCCTTTTCCCTCGGGTGGGGACGTTCAAAACTAGAAGGCACATTTTTAGGGTGAGGAGTAAGATTTAAAAAGAATTTGAGGAGCAAATTTTTGACACCGACCCCTCCCCCCAAATCCTCAGGTACTTTCCGCTGCAACAGGAAAAGACGCAAAACCTGCGGGCACACCAGTTCACCTCTGCTCCACCCAGGGCCCCAAGCAGCCCTTCCAGGTGAGACAGAGGTTTACCTGCCTCCCCTCCAAACTAGTTTACTGCATCCGGTTCGAATATGGAAAGAACTGCCAGAGGAAATGGCGGATGCAGGCACAGTTACAACATTTAAAAGACATTTGGATAAGTACATGAATAGGAAAGGTTTGGAGGAATATGGGCCAAACACTCAAATTATGTCAGCATGGACTGGTTGGACCGAAGGGTCTGTTTCCATGCTGTAAGACTCTATGATTCTGTGACAAACCAGTCAGGGTTTCCATGAGGAAGTGGACAGAAAGGAGAAGGTTGCTTAGAGACAGGATCTGTCTTCATTCTGACGTAGCACAATAACATGCATTTGTATAGCACCATACACACAGTAAAAGCACTGTTTACAGGAGATGAGCAGACAAAATTTAAAATCAAGCCAAAGAAGGAGCCAGATGAGTGAAACCCTGAGCACATGGGGTAGGTTTCAATGATGAGTTTTAGGGAGGTGGTTTAGGGGACAGAATTCCACAGCTAAAGCTCCTGACTGCTGACAGCCTCCAATAGATAAACAAAATGCTGCAGATGCTTGAAATAGAAGGAGAGAATTTTACAGGAGTTTTACAGGACATAAGGAAGCCATTTGACCCATCATTTCTGAAGCGGCTCCTGAAAGAACAACCCATTTGGTACCAGACCCAGCTCAATCACCATAGCCCTCTAACTTCATTCCCCAGCCCTATCTCCATCGCCCTCTAACTTCATTCAACAGCCCAATCTCCATCGCTCTCTAACTTCATTCAACAGCCCAATCTCCATCGCTCTCTAACTTCATTCTCCACACAATCTCCATCACCCACTAACTTCATTCTCAAGCCCGCAAACCATCGCCCTCTAACTTCATTACCCACCCCTATCTCCATCGCCCTCTAATTTCATTCTCCAGACCAATCTCCATCACTCTCTAACTTCATTATCCAGCTCTATCACCATCACCCTCTAACCTCACACTCCAGCCTAATCTCCATCACTCTCTTACTTCACTCTCCAGCCCAATCTCCATCGCCCTCTAGTTTCATTCCCCAGCCCAATCTCCATTGCCGTCTAATTTCTATCTCCAAACCCAATCCTCAAAGCCCTCTAACTTCATTCTCCAGAACAATCTCCATCGACCTCTAACTTCATTCCCCAGCCCAATCTGCATTGCCCTCTCACTCCATTCTCCAGACCTATCTCCATCGCACTCTAATACATTCTCCAGCCCAATCTCCGTTGCCCTCTAACTTCATTCCCCAGGACAATCTCCATCGCTCTCTAACTTCATTCTCCAGCCCAATCTCCATCGCCCTCTAACTTCGTTTCCCAGCCCGATCGCCGTCGCACTCCAACTTCTTTCTCAAGTCCTATCTCCATCGCCCTCTAACTTCATTCACCAGCCCAATCTCCATCGCCCTCTAAATTCATTCTCCAGCCCTGTCACCATTGCCCTCTAAGTTCATTCACCTTAACTATCTCCATCGCTCCCTAATTTCATTCTCCAGCCTTATCTCCATCACACTCTAACTTCATTCTCCAGCCTTATCTCCAGCCCCCTCTAACTTCATTCTCCAGCCCAATCTCCATCGCTCTCTTACTTCATTCTCCAGCCCAATCTTCATCGCCCACTAAATTCATGCTCCAGCCATAACACCATCGACTCCTAAGTTCGTTCACCTTAACTATCTCCATCGCCCTCTAACTTCATTCTCCAGCCCTATCACTATTACCCTCTAACGTCATTCTCCACCCAATCTACAGTGCACTCTACCTTCATTCCCCAGCCCTATCTCTATTGCTCTCTAACTTTATTCGCCAGCCCAATCTCCATCTCCCTCTAACTTCATTCTCCAGCGCAATCTCCATCACCTCTAAATTCATTCTCCAGCACGTCCTGCATTGCCCTCTAACTTCATTCCCCAGCCTTATCTCCATCCCCCTCTAACTTCATTCTCCAGCCCAATCTCCATCGCCCTCTAACTTCATTCTTCAGCCTATCTCCATCGCTGTCTTTCTTCATTCCCCAGTCCAATCTCCATCGCCCTCTAACTTCACTCTCCAACCCAATCTCCATCACCCTCTAACTTCATTGCCCAGCCCGATATCCATCGCCCTCGAACTTTATTCCCCAGCCAGATCTCCATCGCCCTCTAATTTCAATCTCCAGCCCAATCTCCATTGCCATCAAATTTCATTCTCCAGCCCAATCTCCATCGCCCTCTAACTTCATTCCACAACCATATCTCCATCGTCTTCTAACTTCATTCTCCAGACCTATGACCATCACCCTCTAACTTCATTCTCCAGCCCACTCTACAGTACACTCTAAATTCATTCCCCAGCCCAAACTCCGTCGCCCTCTAAATTCATTCTCCAGCACTACCTGCATCGCCGTCCAACTTCATTCTCCAGCCCTATCAGCATCGCTCTCAAACCTCATTCTCCAGCCGTATCTCCATCACCCTCTAACTTCATTCTCCAGCCCAATCTCCATCGCTCTCTAACTTCATTTTCCAACCTTATCTCCAGTCCCCTCTAACTTCATTCTCCAGCCAATCTCCATCGCTCCCTTAGTTCATTCTCCAGCCCTACATCCATCTCTTGCTTACTTCATTCTCCAGCCTAATCTCCATCGCCCATTAATTCATGCTCCAGCCCTATCACCGTCGCCCCATAAGTTCGTTCACCTTAACTATCTCCATCGCCCTCTAACTTCATTCTCCAGCAACATCTCCATCGCTCTTTCTTCATTCCCCAGCCCAATCTCCACCTCCCACTAGCGTCATTTCCCAGCCCGATCTCTGTCGTACTCTAACTTCATTCCCCAGCTCTATCATCATCGCCCTCTAACTTCATTCCCCAGCCCAATCTCCATCGCCCTCTAACTTCATTCTCCAGCCCTATATACATAGCTCGCTTACTTCATTCTCCATCCTTATCTCCATCGCCCTCTAACTTAATTCTCCGGCCCAATCTCCATCACCCTCTATCGTCACTCTCTCGCCCTATCTCCATCGCCCTCTAACTTCAATCCCCAGCGCTATCACCATCGCCCTCTAATTTCATTATCCATCTCTACCTCCATCGCCCTCTCACTTCATTCCCCTATCACTATCGCACTCTAACATTTATCTCTAACCCAATTTCCATCGCCCTCTAACTTCATTCTCCAGCCAAATCTCCATCACCCTCTAGCTTCATTCCCCTGCCCGATCACCATGGCCCTCTAACTTCATTCCCTAGCCCGATCTCCATCGCCCTCTAACTTTATTTTCCAGCACAATCTCCATCACCCTCTAACTTCATTCTCCAGCCCGAATTCCATCACTCTCCATCTTCATTCCCCAGCCCTATCTCCAGAGCCCTCTAACTTCATTCCCCAGCCCAGTCTCCTTCGCTCTCTAACTTCATTCCCCAGCCCTATCACCATTGCCCTCAAATTTCATTCCCCAGTCCAGTCTCCATCACTGTCTAACTTCATTTCCCACCCCTATCACCATCACTCTCTAACTTCATTTCCCAGCCCTATCACCATCGTTCCCTAACTTCACTCTCCAGCCCAATCTCCATCACCCTCTAACTTCATTCTCCAGCCGGAACTCCATCACTCTCCAATTTCATTCCCTAGCCGTATCTCCTTCGCCCTAAAACTTCATTCCCAAACCCAATCTCCATCGCCCTCTAACTTCATTCCCCAGCGCGATCACCATTGTCCTCTAATTTCATTGCCCAGCCCTATCAGCATCGCCCTCTAACATCATTCACCAGCCCAATCTCCATCGCCCTCAAACTTCATGCTCCAGCCCTATCACCATTGCCCTCAAACTTCATTCCCCAGCCCAGTCTCCAACACTCTCTAACTTCATTTCTCAGCTCTATCACCATCGCTCTCTAACTTCACTCTCCAGCCCAATCTCCATCGCTCTCTAGCTTCATTGTCCAGCCCTATCACCAACGCCCTATACTTTCATTCTCCAGCCCTATCACCATCACCCTCAAACGTCATTCCACAACCCGATCTCAATCACCCTCTCACTACATTCCTCAGCCCAAAATCCATTGCTCTCTAACTTCATTCTCCAGCACTACCTCCATCGCTCTCTAACTTTATTCCCCAGCCCAGTCTCCTTCGCTCTCTAACTTCATTCCCAGCCCTCTCACCATCACCCTCTCGCTTCATTCCCCAGCCCTCTTACAATCGCCCTCTAACTTCATTCTCCAGTCCTATCCCCATTGCCCTCTATCTTCATTCCCCAGTGCTATCACCATCGCGCTCTAATTTTATTCCCCAGCCCATTCTCCTTCGCCCTCTAACTTCATTCTCCAGCCCAATCTCCATCGTGCTCTAACTTCATTCTCCAGCACTATCTCCATTGCCCTCTAACTTCATTCCCCAGTCCGATCACCATCGCTCTCTAACTTCATTCTCCAGCCCTATCACCATCGCCTGCTAACTTCACTCCCCAGCCCAATCTCCATTGCCACCTAATTTCATTTTCCAGCCCAATCTCCATTGCTCTCTTACTTCATTCTCCAGCCCAATCTACATCGCCCTCTATCTTCACTCTCTAGCCCAATCTCCATCGCCCTCTTACTTCATTCCCCAGCCCAATCACCATCTCCCACTAACGTCATTCTCCAGCCCAATCTCCATACTCTCTTACTTCATTCTCCAGACCAATCTCCATCACCCTCTAATTTGATTCGCCAGCCCAAACTCCATCCCCCTCTAAATTCATGGTCCAGCTCTATAACCATCGCCCCCTAAGTTCGTTCGCCTTAACTATCTCCATCGCTCTTTAACTTCAGTCTCCAGCACTATCTCCATCGCCCTCTAATTTCACTGTCCTGCACTTTCTGCATCGTCATCCAACTTCATTCTCCAGCCCTATCACCATTACCTCTAACGTCATTCTCCGGCCCAATCTACTGTGTACTCTTCCTTCATTCCCCAGCCCTATCTCCATTGCCCTCTAACTCTATTCCCCAGCCCGATCTCCATCGCCCTCTAAATTCATTCTCCAGCACGACCTGCATCGCCCTCTAACATCATTCCCCAGCCCGATCTCCATCACCCTCGAACTTCATTCCCCAGCGCTATCACCATCGCCCTCAAACTTCATGCTCCAGCCCTATCACCATTGCCTTCAAACTTTATTCCCCACCCCAGTCTCCATCGCTCTCTAACTTCATTTCCCACCTCTATCACCATCGCTCTCTAACTTCATTCTCCAGCCCAAACTCCATCGTCCTCTAACATCATTCCCTAGCCCTCTCACCATCGCTCTCTAACTTCATTCCCCAGCCCTATCTCCATCACCCTCTTACTCCTTTCTCCAGTCCTACCTCGATTGCCCTCTCACTACATTCCTCAGCCCAATCTCCATCGCTCTCTAACTTCATTGTCAAGCCCATACTCCATCGCCCTCTATCTTCATTCCCCAGCCGTCTCACAATTTCTAACTAACCTCATTCTCTAGTCCTATCCCCATCACCCTCTAACTTCATTCCCCAACCCAATCACCATCGCCCTCTAAGTCCATTCTCCAGCCCAATCTCCATTGTCCCCTAACTTCATTCACCAGCACTATCTCCATTGCCTCTCTAATTTCATTCCCCAGCCCTATCTCCATCGCACTCTAACTTCATTACCCAACCCTATCACCATTGCCCTCTAACTTCATTCCCCAGCCCGATCTCCATCGCCCTCTCACTTCATTCTCCAGTCCTATCTCCATTGCCCTCTAACTTTATTCCCCAGCTCAATCTCCATTGCCCTCTATGTCCGAACTCCAGTCCAATGTCCATCGCCCTCTAACTTCATTCCCCAGCCCAGTCTCCATCGCCCTCTAACTTCATTCTCCTGCCCTATCTCCATCGCCCTCTAACTTCATTCCCCAGCCCTATCACCATCGCCCTCTAACTTCATTCTCCAGTCCTATCTCCATCGCCCACTAACTTCATTCTCCAGTCCTATCTCCATCGCCCACTAACTTCATTCTCCAGTCCTATCTCCATCGCCCTCAAGCTTCTTTCCCCAGCTCAGTCTCCATCGCCCTCAAACTTCATTCCCCAGCCCAGTCACCATCGCAATCTAACTTCACTCACCAGCCCAATCTCGATCACCCTCTAGCTTCATTCCCCTGCCCTATCACCATCGCCCTCTAACTTCATTCCCCAGCCCAAACTCAATCGCCCTCTAACTTCATTCTCCTGTTGGATCTGCATCACCCTCTAACTTCATCCTCCAGTCCTATCCCCATTGCCCTCTAACTCCATTCCCCAGCCCATTCTCCATCGCCCTCTAACTCTATTCTCCAGCTCAATCTCCATCACCCTCTAACTCCATTCTCCAGTCCTATCTCCATCGCCCTCTCACTACATTTATCAGCACAATCTCCATCGCTCTCTAACTTCATTCTCCAGCCCTCACACAATCGTGCTCTAACTTCATTCCCCAGCCCTCTCACAATCACCCTCTCACTTCATTCTCCAGTCCTATCCCCATTGCCTCTCTAATTTCATTCAACAGCCCTATCTCCATCGCCTTCTAACTTTATTCCCCAGCCCTATCACGATCGCCCTCTAACTTCATTCCCCAGCCCATTCTCCATCGCCCTCTCACTACATTCCTCAGCCTTATCTACGACGCCCTCTAACTTCATTCCCCAGCTGAATCTGCATTGCTCTCTAACTTCATTCCTCAGCCCTATCTCCATCGCCCTCTAACTTCATTCTCCATTCCTATCCCCATTGCCTCTCTAATTTCATTCAACAGCCCTATCCTGATTCCTGATGAAGGGTTTATGCCCGAAACGTCGAAATTCCTGTTCCTTGGATGCTGCCTAACCTGCTGTGCTTTAACCAGCAACACATTTTCAGCTGTGATCTCCAGCATCTGCAGACCTCATTTTTTACCCCAATCTCCATTGCCGTCTAACTTGATTCTCCTGTCCGATCTGCATCACTCTCTAACTTCATTCCGCAGCCCTGTCACCATCGCCCTCTACCTTCATTCTCCAGCCCAATCTCTATCTCCCTGAAACTTCATGCTCTAGCCCTATCACCATTGCCCTCAAACTTCATTCCCCAGCCCAGTTTCCATCGCTCTCTAACTTCATTCCCCAGCCCTATCACCATCGCCCACTAACTCCATTCTCTAGCCCAATGTCCATCGCTCTCTAGCTTCATTCTCCAGTCCTATCTCCATCGCCCTCTCACTACATTACTCAGCCCTATGTACAACGCCCTCTAACTTCATTCTCCAGCCCAATCTTCATCGCTCTCTAACTTCATTTCCCACCCCTATCACAGTGCTCTTTAACTTCACTCTCCAGCTCAATCTCCATCGCCCTCTAGCTTCATTGTCCAGCCGTATCACCAACGCCCTCTAATTTCATTCTCCAGCACTATCACCATCACCCTTTAATTTCATTCTCCAGCCCAATCTCCAACACCACTAACTTCATTCTCCAGCCCAACCTCCATCGCACTCTAACTTCATTCTCCTTTCCGATCTCCATCACCCTCTAACATCATTTTCCAGCACAATCTCCATCACCCTCAAACTTCAAAGTCCAGCCCTTTCCGCATTGCCCTCACATTTCATTCCCCAGCCCAATCTCCATCGCTCTCTAACTTAATTCTCCAGCCCAATCTCCATCACCCTCTAAATTCATTCTCCAGCCCAATTTCCATTGCCCTCAAACTTCATGCTCCAGCCCTTTCAGCATTGCCCACAAATTACATTCCCCAGCCCTATCACCATTGCCCTCGAACATCATTCTCCAACCTAATCTCCATCACCCTCGAACTTCATTCTCCAGCACAATCTCCATCACCCTCTAAATTCATTCTCCAGCTCTATCTCCATCGCCCTCCAACTTCACTCTCCAGCACAATCTCGATCGCCCTCTAACTTCATTCTCCTGACGTTTCTCCATCACCCTCTAACTTCATTCACCAGCCCGAATTGCATCACTCTCTAACGTCATTCCCCAGCTCTATCTCCAACGCCCTATAACTTCATTCCCCAGCCCTATCTCCATCGCCCTCTAACTTCAATCTCCAGCCCTATCTCCATAACCCTCTAACTTCATTCTCCTGCCTCAACTCCATCACTCTCTAACTTCATTCACCAGACCTATCACCATCACCCTCAAACTTCATTCCCCAGCCCGATCTCCATCGCCCTCTAACTTAATTCCCCAGCCCATTCTCCATTGCCCTCTAAATTCAAACTCCAGCCCGATCTCCATCACCTTCTAAATTCATTCTCCAGCCCAATTTCCATTGCCCTCAAACTACATGCTCCAGCCCTTTCCGCATTGCCCTCACATTTCATTCCCCAGCCCAATCTCCATCACTCTCTAACTTCATTCTCCAGCCCAATCACCATCACCCTCTAAATTCAAACTCCAGCACAACTTTCATCACCCTCTAAATTCATTCTCCAGCCCAATCTCCATCGCTCTCTAACTTCATTCTCCAGCCCTATCTCCATCGCCCTCTAACTTAATTCCCCAGCTGTCTCACAATCACTGTCTAACTTCATTCTCCAGCCCTATCTCCATCACTCTCCTACTTAATTCTCCAGCCCTATCTCCATCACCCTCTCACTACATTCCCCAGCCTTATCTCCATCGCCCTCTAACTTCATTCCCCAGCCCAATCTCCATCGCCCACTAACTTCATTCCACAGCCCTATCTTCATCGCCCTCTAACTTAATTCCCCAGCTGTCTCACAATCACTGTCTAACTTCATTCTCCAGCCCTATCACCATCACCCTCTAACTTCATTCTCCAGCCCTATCTCCATAGCTCTCTAACTTCATTCTCCAGTCCTATCTCCAGCGTCCTCTAACTTCATTCCCCAGCCCAGTCACCATCGCTCTCTAACTTCATTCCCCAGCACTATCGCCATCGCCCTGTAACTTCATTCCCCAGCCCTATCACCATCGCACTCACACTTGACTCTCTATCCCAATCTCCATCGCCCTCTAGCTTCATTGTCCAGCCGTATCACCAACGCCCACTAATTTCATTCTCCAACACTATCACCATCACCCTCTAATTTCATTCTCCAGCCCAATCTCCAACACCACTAACTTCATTCTCCAGCCCATTCTCCATCACCCTCTAACTTCATTCCCCTCCCCTATCACCATCGCCCTCTAACTTCATTCCCCAGCCAGATGTCCATCGCCCACTAAGTTTATTCTCCAGCTCAACCCCAATCTCCCTCTAATTTCATTCTCCTTTCTGATCTGCATCACCCTCTAACTTAATTCCCCAGCCCTATCACCATCGCCCTCTAACTCCATTCTCCAGTACAATCTCCATCGCTCTCAAACTTCATTCTCCAGTCCTATCTCCATCATCCTCCTCCTTAATTCTCCAGCCCTATTTCCATCGTCCTCTCACTACATTCCTCAGCCTTATCTCCATCACCGTCTAACTTCTTTCTCCAGCCCAATCTCCGTCGCGCTCTAACTTCATTCTACAGCACTATCTCCATCGCCCTCTAACTTAATTCCCCAGCCCTCTCACAATCGCTCTCTAACTTCATTCTCCAGTCCTATACACATTGCCCTCTAACTTAGATCCACAGCTCTATCACCATCACCCTCTAACTTCATTCTCTAGCCCTATCACCATCACCCTCTAACTTCCTTCTCCAGCCCTATCACCATCACCCTCTAACTTCATTCCCCAGCCCTATCACCATCACCCTCTAACTTCATTCCCCAGCCCTATCACCATCACCCTCTAACTTCATTCCCCAGCCCATTCTCCATTGCCCTCTAACTTCATTCTCCAGCTCAATTTCCATTGCCCTCAAACTTCATGCTCCAGCCCTTCCAGCATTGCCCTCAAATTTCATTCCCCGGCCCTATCACCATTGCCCTCAAACTTCAGTCTCCAGCCCAATCTCCATCGCCCTCTAACTTCATTCCCCAGCACTATCACCATCACCCTCTAACTTCATTCTCCAGCCCTATCACCATCGCCCTCTAAGTTCATTCTCCAGCCCTATCTCCATCGTGCTCTAACTTCGGTCTCCAGCCCAATCTCCATCGCCCTCTAACTTCTTTCTCCAGCCCTATCTCCAGCATCCTCTAACTTCATTCCCCAGCCCAGTCATCATCGCTCTCTAACTTCATTCCCCAGCACTATCGCCATCGCTCTAGAACTTGACTCTCTTTCCCAATCTCCATCGCCCTCTAGCTTCATTGTCCAGACGGATCACCAACGCCCTCTCATTTCATTCTCCAGCACTATAACCATCACCCTCTAATTTCATTCTACAGCCCAATCTCCATCACACTCTAACTTCATTCACCAGCCCGAATTCCATCACTCTCTAACTTCATTCCCCAGCCCTATCTCCATCACTCTCATACTTAATTCTCCAGCCCTATCTCCATCGCCCTCTCACTACATTCCTCAGCTCTATCTACAACGCCCCCGACTTCATTTTCCAGTCCAGTCTCCATCGCTTTCTAACTTCATTCTCCAGCCCAATCTCCATCGCGCTCTAACTTCATTCTCCAGTCCTATCTCCATCGCCCTCGAACTTCAGTCTCCAGCCCAATCTCCATCGCCCTCTAACTTCATTCTCCAGCCCTATCTCCATTACCCTCACATCATTCTCCTGCCTCAACTCCATCACTCTCTAACTTCATTTCCCAGCCCTATCTCCAGCATCCTCTAACTTTATTCCCCAGCCCAGTCATCATCGCTCTCTAACTTCATTCCCCAGCCCTATCACCATCGCTCTCAAACTTGACTCACTATCCCAATCTCCATTGCCCTCTAGCTTCATTGTCCAGCCGTATCACCATCGCCCTCTAACTTCATTCTTCAGCCCTATCACCATCACCTTCTAACTTCATTCTCCAGTCCTATCTCCATCGCGCTCTAACTTCAGTCTCCAGGCAAATCTCCATCGCCCTCTAACTTCATTCTCCAGCCCTATCTCCATCACGCTCGAACTTCATTCTCCTGCCTCAACTCCATCACTCTCTAACTTCATTCCCCAGCACTATCACCATCGCCCTCTAACTTCATTCCCCAGCCCTATCACTATCGCTCTCGAACTTGACTCTCTATCCCAATCTCCATCACTCTCATACTTAATTCTCCAGCCCTATCTCCATCACCCTCTCACTACATTCCTCAGCTCTATCTACAACGCGCCCTGACTTCATTCTCCAGCCCAGTCTCCATCGCTCTCTAACTTCATTCTCCAGCCCTATCACCATCACCCTCTAATTTCATTCTCCAGCCCTATCTCCATCGCGCTCTAACTTCATTCTCCAGTCCTATCTCCATCGCCCTCGAACTTCAGTCTCCAGCCCAATCTCCATCGCCCTCTAACTTCATTCTCCAGTCCTATCTCCATCGCCCTCGAACTTCAGTCTCCAGCCCAATCTCCATCGCCCTCTAACTTCATTCTCCAGCCCTATCTCCATCACCCTCTCACTTCATTCTCCTGCCTCAACTCCATCACTCTCTAACATCATTTCCCAGCCCTATCTCCAGCATCCTCTAACTTCATTCCCCAGCCCAGTCATCATCGCTCTCTAACTTCATTCCCCAGCACTATCGCCATCGCCCTCTAATTTTATTCCCCAGCCCTATTACCATCACCCTCTAACTTCATTCCCCAGCCCTATCACCATCGCTCTCGAACTTGACTCTCTATCCCAATCTCCATCGCCCTCTAGCTTCATTGTTCAGCCGTATCACCAACCCCCTCTCATTTCATTCTCCAGCCCTATCACCATCACCCTCTAATTTCATTCTCCAGCCCAATCTCCAACACCACTAACTTCATTCTCCAGCCCTATCTCCATCACCCTCTCACTTCATTCTCCTGCCTCAACTCCATCACTCTCTAACTTCATTCTCCAGCCCATTCTCCATCGCCCTCTAACTTCATTCTCCTGCCGTTTCTCCATCACACTCTAACTTCATTTACCAGTCCAAATTCCATCACTCTCTAACTTCATTCCCCAGCCCTATCTCCATCACTCTCATACTTAATTCTCCAGTCCTATCTCCATCGCCCTCTCACTACATTCCTCAGCTCTATCTACAATGCCCCCTGACTTCATTCTCCAGCCCAGTCTCCATCGCTCTCTAACTTCATTCTCCAGCCGTATCACCAACGCCCTCTAACTTCAGTCTCCAGCCCAATCTCCATCACGCTCTAACTTCATTCTCCTGCCTCAACTCCATCACTCTCTAACTTCATTCCCCAGCACTATCACCATCGCCCTCTAACTTCATTCCCCAGCCCTATCACTATCGCTCTCGAACTTGACTCTCTATCCCAATCTCCATCGCCCTCTAGCTTCATTGTCCAGCCGTATCACCAACGCCCTCTAATTACATTCTCCAGCACTATCACCATCACCCTTTTATTTCATTTTCCAGCCCATTCTCCAACACCACTAACTTCATTCTCCAGTCCATTCTCCATCACCCTCTAACTTCATTCCCCTCCCCTATCACCATAGCCCTCTAACTTCATTCCCCAGCCCGATGTCCATCGCCCTCTAGTTTATTCTTCAGCCCAACCTCCATCGCCCTCTAACTTCATTCTCCTTTCCGATCTGCATCACCCTCTAACCTAATTCCCCAGCCCTATCACCATCACCCTCTAACTCTATTCTCCAGCACAATCTCCATCGCTCTCTAACTTCATTCTCCAGTCCTATCTCCATAATCCTCCTCCTTAATTCTCCAGCCCTATTTCCATCGCCCTCTCACTACATTCCACAGCCTTATCTCAATCACTCTCAAACTTCATTCACCAGCCCAATCTCCATCACGCTCTAACTTCATTCTACAGCCCTATCTCCATCGCCCTCAAACTTAATTCCCCAGCCCTCGCACAATCGCCCTCTAACTTCATTCTCCAGTCCTATCCACATTGCCCTCTAACTTAAATCCACAGCTCTATCACCATCACCCTCTAACTTTCTTCTCCAGCCCTATCACCATCGCCCCCTAACTTCATTCTCCAGCTCGAACTCCATCACTCTCTAACTTTATTCCCCAGCCGTATCTCCAGCGCCCTCTAACTTCATTCCCCAGCCCAATCTCCATCGCTCTCTAACTTAATTCTCCAGTCCTATCTCCATCACCCTCCTACTTAATTCTCCAGCCCTATCTCCATTGACCTCTCACTACATTCCTCAGCCTTATCTCCATCGTCCTCTAACTTCATTCCCCAGCCCAATCTCCATCGCGCTCTAACTTCATTCTACAGCCCTATCTCCATCGCCCTCTAACTTAATTCCCCAGCCCTCTCACAATTGGCCTCTAAATTCATTCTCCAGTCCTATCCACATTGCCCTCTAACCTAAATCCATTGCCCCATCACCTCACCCTCTAACTCCATTCTCCAGCCCTATCACCATCGCCCTCAAACCTCATTCTCCAGCCCTATCTCCATCACCCTCTAACTTCATTCGCCTGCCTCAACTCCATCACTCTCTAACTTCATTTCCCAACCCTATCACCATCGCCCTCTAACTTCATTTCCCAGCCCTATCACCATCGCTCTCGAACTTGACTCTCTATCCCAATCTCCATCGCCCTCTAGCTTCATTGTCCAGCCGTATTACCAATGCCCTCTCATTTCATTCTCCAGCACTATCACCATCACCCTCTAATTTCATTCCCCAGCCCAATCTCCAACACCACTAACTTCATTCTCCTGCCGTTTCTCCATCACACTCTAACTTCATTCACCAGCCCTATCTCCATCACTCTCATACTTAATTCTCCAGCCCTATCTCCATCACCCTCTCACTACATTCCTCAGCTCTATCTACAACGCACCTTGACTTCATTCTCCAGCCCAATCTCCATCGCTCTCTAACTTCATTCTCCAGCCCTATCACCATCACCCTCTAACTTCATTCTCCAGCCCTATCTCCATCGCGCTCTAACTTCATTCTCCAGTCCTATCTCCATCGCCCTCGAACTTCAGTCTCCAGCCCAATCTCCATCGCCCTCTAACTTCATTCTCCAGCCCTATCTCCATCACCCTCTCACTTCATTCTCCTGCCTCAACTCCATCACTCTCTAACATCATTTCCCAGCCCTATCTCCAGCATCCTCTAACTTCATTCCCCAGCCCAGTCATCATCGCTCTCTAACTTCATTCCCCAGCACTATCGCCATCGCCCTGTAACTTCATTTCCCAGCCCTATCACCATCGCTCTCGAACTTGACTCTCTATCCCAATCTCCATTGCCCTCTAGCTTCATTGTCCAGCCGTATCACCATCGCCCTCTAACTTCATTCTCCAGTCCTATCTCCATCGCGCTCTAACTTCATTCTCCAGTCCTATCTCCATCGCCCTCGAACTTCAGTCTCCAGCCCAATCTCCATCGCCCTCTAACTTCATTCTCCAGCCCTATCTCCATCACCCACTCACTTCATTCTCCTGCCTCAACTCCATCACTCTCTAACATCATTTCCCAGCCCTATCTCCAGCATCCTCTAACTTCATTCCCCAGCCCAGTCATCATCGCTCTCTAACTTCATTCCCCAGCACTATCGCCATCGCCCTGTAACTTCATTTCCCAGCCCTATCACCATCGCTCTCGAACTTGACTCTCTATCCCAATCTCCATTGCCCTCTAGCTTCATTGTCCAGCCGTATCACCAACGCCCTCTAACTTCATTCTCCAGTCCTATCTCCATCGCGCTCTAACTTCATTCTCCAGTCCTATCTCCATCGCCCTCGAACTTCAGTCTCCAGCCCAATCTCCATCGCCCTCTAACTTCATTCTCCAGCCCTATCTCCATCACCCACTCACTTCATTCTCCTGCCTCAACTCCATCACTCTCTAACTTCATTTTCCAGCCCTATCTCCAGCATCCTCTAACTTTATTCCCCAGCCCAGTTATCATCGCTCTCTAACTTCATTCCCCAGCCCTATCACTATCGCTCTCGAACTTGACTCTCTATCCCAATCTCAATTGCCCTCTAGCTTCATTGTCCAGCCGTATCACCAACGCCCTCTAATTTCATTCTCCAGCACTATCACCATCACCCTCTAATTTCATTCTCCAGCCCAATATCCAACACCTCTATTTTCATTCTCCAGCCCATTCTCCATCACCCTCTAACTTCATTCCCCTCCCCTATCACCATCGCCCTCTAACTTCATTCCCCAGCCCGATGTCCATCGCCCTCTAAGTTTATTCTCCAGCCCAACCTCCATCGTCGTCTAACTTCATTCCCCTCCCCTATCACCATCGCCCTCTAACTTCATTCCCCAGCCCGATGTCCATCGCCCTCTAAGTTTATTCTCCAGCCCAACCTCCATCGCCCTCTAACTCTATTCTCCAGCACAATCTCCATCGCTCTCTAATTTCATTCTCCAGTCCTATCTCCATCATCCTCCTCCTTAATTCTCCAACCTTATTTCCATCCCCCTCTCACTACATTCCTCAGCCTTATCTCCGTCGCCCTCTAACTTCTTTCTCCAGCCCAATCTCCATCGCGCTCTAACTTCATTCTACAGCCCTATCTCCATTGCCCTCTAACTTAATTCAGCAGCCCTCTCACAATCGCCCTCTAACTTCATTTTCCAGTCCTATCCACATTGCCCTCTAACTTAAATCACCATCAGCCCTATCACCATCGCCGCTGCAAATGTGTTGCTGGTCAAAGCAACACATTTGCAGCTGTGATCTCCAGCATCTGCAGACCTCATTTTTTACTATCACCATCGCCCTCTAACTTAATTCCCCAGCCGTCTCACAATCACCGACTAACCTCATTCTCCAGTCCTATCCCCATTGCCCTTTACTTCATTACCCAGCCCAATCTCCATCACCCTCTAAATTCAAACTCCAGCCTGATCTCCATCACCCTCTAACATAATTTTCCAGCACAATCTCCATCACCCTCTAAATTCATTCTCCAGCCCAATTTCCATTGCCCTCAAACTTCATGCTCCAGCCCTTTCAGCATTGCCCTCAAATTTCATTCCCCAGCCCTATCACCATTGCCCTCGAACATCATTCTCCAACACAATCTCCATCGCCCTCTAACTTCGTTCTCCAGCCCTCTCCATCACCCTCGAACTTCATTCTCCAGCAAGATCTCCATCACCCTCTAAATTCATTCTCCAGCTCTATCTCCATCGCCCTCTAACTTCACTCTCCTGCTGTTTCTCAATCACCCTCTAACTTCATTCACCAGCCCGAATTCCATCACTCTCTAACTTCATCCCCCAGCCTTATCTCCAACGCCCTATAACTTCATTCCCCAGCGCTATCACCATCGCCCTCTAACTTCATTCCCCAGCCCATTCTCCATCGCCATCTAACATCATTCTCCAGCCCAATCTCCATCACCCTCTAATTTCAATCTCCAGCCCTATCTCCATCACCCTCTAAATTCATTCTCCAGCTCTATTTCCATCGAAATCTAATATCAATCTCCAGCCCTATCACCATTGCCCTCAATTTTCATTCTGCAGCCCAGTCTCCATCTCCCTCTAACTTCATTCTCCAGCCCAATCTCCATCACCCACTAACTTCATTCACCAGCCCGAACTCCATCACTCTCTAACTTCATTCCCCAGTCCTATCACCATCGCCCTCTAACTTCATTCCCCAGTACAATATCCATCGCTAGCTAACTTCATTCTCCAGCCCAATCTCCATCGCCCTCTACCTTCATTCTCCAGCCCATTCTCCATTCCCCACTAACTTCATTCCTCTGCCCTATCACCAGTGCCCTCTAACTTCAATCCCCAGCCCGATCTGCATCACCCTCTAACTTCATTCCCCAGCCCTATCACCATCGTCCTCTAACTCCATTTCTCAGCCCAATTTCCATTGCACTCTAACTTCATTCTCCATCCCTATCTCCATCGCCCTCTAACTTTATTCTCCAGCCCGAACTCCATTGCTCTCAACTTTCATTGTCCAGCCCTATCTCCATCGCCCTCTAACTTGATTTCTCAGCCCTTTCACAATCTCTCTCTAACTTCACTCTTCAGCCCAATTTCCATCACCCTCTAACTTCATTGTCTAGCCCTATCACCAACGCCCTCTCATTTCATTCTCCAGCCCAATCTCCATCGCACTCTAACTTCACTCTCCAGGCAAATTTCCATCGCTGTCTCACTTCATTCCCCAGCCCTATCACCATCGCCCTCTAGCATCATTCTCCAACCCAATCTCCATCGCTCTCTAACTTAATTCTCCAGCCCTATCTCCATCGCCCTCTCACTACATTCCTCAGCCTTATCTCCATCGCCCTCAAACTTCATTCTCCAACCTAATCTCCATCGCCTCTAACTTCATTCTCCAGCCCAATCTCCATCGCTCTCTAACTTCATTCTCCAGTCCTATCACCATCACCCTCCTACTTAATTCTCCAGCCCAATCTCCATCACTCTCTAATTTCATTCCCAAGCCCTATCTCCAGCACCCTAAAACTTCATTCCCCAGCCCAGTTCCCATCGCTCTCTAACTTCATTTCCCAGCCCTAGGACCATCGCCTTCTAACTTAATTCCCCAGTCCTATCATCATCGCACTCTAACTTCATTCCCCAGCCCAATCTCCATCGCCCTCTAACTTTATTCTCCAGCCCTATCTCCATCGCCCTCTAACTTCATTCCCCAGCACTATTACCATCGCCCTCTAATTTCATTGTCCAGGCCTTGCAGCATCGCCCTCTAACCTCATTCTCCAGCCCAATCCGCATCGCCCTCAAACTTCCTGCTCCAACCTGATCACCATTGCCCTCTAATTTCATTCTCCAGCCCTATCTCCATCGCTGTCTAACTTAATTCTCTAGCCCAATCTCCATCACCCTCTAGCTTCATTCCCCTGCCCAATCTCCGTCGCTCTCTAACTTCATTCTCCAGGCTTATCTCCATCATCCTCTAACTTCATTCTCCAACCCGAACTCCATCACTCCCTAACTTCATCCCCCAGCCCAATCTCCATCGCTAGCTAACTTTGTTTTCCAGCCTAGTCTCCATCTCCCTCCAGCTTCATTCTCCAACCCAATATCATCGCTTGCTAACTTCATTTCCCAGCCCTATTACCATCGCTCTCTAACTTCTTTCCCAAGCCCGATCTCCATCACCCTCTAACTTCATTCTCCAGTCCTATCTCCATCGCCCTCCTACTTAATTCTCCAGCCCTATCTCCATCGCCCTCTCACTACATTCCTCAGCCTTATCTCCATCGCCCTCTAACTTTGTTCTCCAGCCCAGTCTCCATCTCCCTCCAGCTTCAGACAGAGGGTAGTAGTTGATGGATTATGTTCATCTTGGAGCGCAGTTACTAGCGGTGTACCACAAGGATCTGTTTTGGGACCATTGCTTTTTGTTATCTTTATAAATGATCTCGAGGAAGGACTTGAAAGCTGGGTAAGCAAGTTTGCGGATGACACGAAAGTCGGTGGAGTTGTGGATAGTGAGGAAGGAAGTGGTAGGTTACAGCGGGATATAGATAAGTTGCAGAGCTGGGCGGAAATGTGGCAAATGGAATTCAATGTAGCTAAGTGCGAAGTCGTTCACTTTGGTAGGAATAACAAGATGATGGATTACTGGGCTAATGGTAGGCTACTTGGTAGTGTGGATGAACAGAGGGATCTTGGTGTCTATGTACACAGATCTCTGAAAGTTGCCACCCAGGTAAATAGTGCTGTGAGGAAGGCATATGGTGTACTGGGCTTCATTGGCAGAGGAATTGAGTTCCGGAGTCCTGAGGTCATGTTGCAGTTGTATAAGACTCTGGTGAGGCCTCATCTGGAGTATTGTGTGCAGTTTTGGTCGCCATACTATAGGAAGGATGTGGAAGCTTTAGAACGAGTGCAGAGGAGGTTTACCAGGATGTTGCCTGGAATGGTAGGAAAATCTTATGAGGAAAGGCTGAGGCACTTGGGGCTGTTCTCATTGGAGAAGAGAAGGTTTAGGGGAGATCTGATAGAAGTGTATAAGATGATTAGGGGTTTAGATAGGGTAGATACTAAGAACCTTTTACCACTAATGGAGTCAGGTGTTACTAGGGGACATAGCTTTAAATTAAGGGGTGGTAGGTATAGGACAGATGTTAGGGGTAGATTCTTCACACAGCGGGTTGTGAGTTCATGGAATGCCCTGCCCGTATCAGTGGTGAACTCTCCTTCTTTATGTTCATTTAAGCGGGCATTGGATAGGCATTTGGAAGTTATTGGGCTAGTATAGGTTAGGTAGGACTCGGTCGGCGCAACATCGAGGGCCGAAGGGCCTGTACTGCGCTGTATCCTTCTATGTTCTATGTTCTATGTTCATTCCCCAACCCAATCTCCATCGCTTGCTAACTTAATTTCCCAGCCCTATTATCATCGCTCTCTAACTTTACTCTCCAGCCCTATTATCATCGCCCTCTAACTTCATTCTCCAGCCCATTCTCCATCACCCACTAACTTCATTCCCCTGCCCTATCACCATCGCCCTCTAACTTCTTTCCCTAGCCCGATCTCCATCACCCTCTAACTTCATTCTCCAGTCCTATCTCCATACTCTTGTACTTAATTCTCCAGCCCTACCTCCATTGCCCTCTCACTACATTCCTCAGCCTTACCTCCATCCTCCTTTAACTTTGTTCTCCAGCCCAGTCTCCATCTCCCTCCAGCTTCATTCCCCAACCCAATCTCCATCACTTGCTAACTTCATTTCCCAGCCCTATTACCACCGCTCTCAAACTTTACTCTCCAGCCCAATCTCCATCACCCTCTAACATCATTTCGGAGCACCATCACCATCGCTTTCTAACTGCACTCTCCAGCCCAATCTCCATCGCCCTCTAGCTTCATTGTCCAGCCCTATCACCAACGCCCTCTAATTTCATTCTCCAGCCCAATCGCCATTGCTCTCTAACTTCATTCTCTAGCCCAATCTCCATCACCCTCTAGCTTTATTCTCCTGCTCAATCTCCGTCACTGTCTAACTTCATTCTCCAGCCCAATCTCCATCATCCTCTAACTTCATTCTCCAACCCAGTCTCCATCGTTCTCTAACTTCATTCCCCAGCACTACGTCCATCGCCCTCGAACTTCACTCTCCAGACCAATCTCCACCGCTCTCTAACTTCATTCTCCAGCCCTATCACCATTGCCCTCAAATTTCATTCTGCAGCCCAGTCTCCATCTCCCTCTAACTTCATTCTCCAGCCCAATCTCCATCACCCTCTAACTTCAATCTCCAGCCCGAACTCCATCGCTCTCAACTTTCATTGTCCAGCCCTATCTCCATTGCCCTCTAACTTCGTTTCTCAGCCCTTTCACAATCTCTCTCTAACTTCATTCTCCAGCACAATTTCCATCGCCCTCTAGCTTCATTGTCCAGCCCTATCACCAACGCCCTCTCATTTCATTCTCCAGCCCAATCTCCATCGCACTATAAGTTCACTCTCCAGCCCAATTTCCATCGCTGTCTCACGTCATTTCCCAGTCCTATCACCATCGCCCTCTAGCATCATTCTCCAATCCAATCTCCATCGCTCTCTAACTTAATTCTCCAGCCCTATCTCCATCGCCCTCTCACTACATTCCTCAGCCTTATCTCTATCGCCCTCAAACTTCATTCTCCAACCTAATCTCCATCGCCTCTAACTTCATTCTCCAGCCCATTCTCCATCACCCACTAACGTCATTCCCCTGTCCTATCACCATCGCCCTCTGACTTCATTCCCCAGCCGCATCTCCATCGCCCTCTAACTTCATTCCCCAGCACTATCACCACCGCCCTCTAATTTCATTGTCCAGACCTAGCAGCATCGCCCTCTAACCTCATTCTCCAGCCCAATCCGCATCGCCCTCAAACTTCCTGCTCCAACCTGATCACCATTGCCCTCTAATTTCATTCTCCAGCCCAATCTCCATCGCTCTCTAACTTCATTCTCTAGCCCAATCTCCATCACCCTCTAGCTTCATTCCGCTGCCCAATCTCCGTCACTCTCTAACTTCATTCTCCAGGCTTATCTCCATCGCCTCTAACTTCAGTCTCCAACCCGAATTCCATCACTCCCTAACATCATTCCCCAGCCCTTCCTCCAGCGCTGTCTAACTTCATTCCTCAGCCCAATCTCCATCGCTAGCTAACTTTGTTCTCCAGCCTAGTCTCCATCTCCCTCCAGCTTCATTCCCCAACCCAATCTCCATCGCTTGCTAACTTCATTTCCCAGCCCTATTACCATCGCTCTCTAACTTCACTCTCCAGCCCAATCTCCATCGCCCTCTAACTTTATTCTCCAGCCCTATCGCCATCACCCTCTAACTTCAGTCTCCAGCCCAAACACCATCGCTCTCAAATTTCATTCTCCAGTCCTATCTCCATCGCCCTCTAACTTCATTCCCCAGCATTATCACCATCGCCCTCTTATTTCATGGTCCAGACCTAGCAGCATCGCCCTCTAACCTCATTCTCCAGCCCAATCCGCATTGCCCTCAAACCTGATCACCATTGCTCTCAAATTTCATTCCTCAGCCCAGTCTCCATCGCTCTCTAACTTCATTTCCCAACCCCATCACCATCGCTCTCTAACTTCACTCTCCACCCCAATCTCCATCGCCCTCTAGCTTCATTGTCCAGCCCTATCACCAACGCCCTCTAATTTCATTCTCCAGCCCAATCTCCATCACACTCTAACTTCATTCTACAGTCCAATTTCCATCGCTCTCTCGATTCATTCCATAGCCCTATCACCATTGCCCTCCACAATCATTCTCCAACCCAATCTCCATCGCTCTCTAACTTTATTCTCCAGCCCAATCTCCATCACCCTCTAGCTTCATTCCCCTGCCCAATCTCCGTCGCTCTCCAACTTCATTCTCCAGTCCTATCTACATCACACTCTAACTTCATTCTCCAGCCCTATCTCCATCATCCTCTAACTTCATTCTCCAGCCCTAGCTCCATCACCCTTTAACTTCATTCTCCAGCCCTATCACCATTGTTCCCTAACTTAATTCCCCAGTCCTATCATCATCGCACTCTAACTTCATTCCCCAGCCCAATCTCCATCGCTAGCTAACTTCATTCTCCAGCCCAATCTCCATCGCAAGCTAACATCATTCTTCAGCCCATTCTCCATCACGCACTAACTTCATTCTCCAGTCCTATCTCTATCACCCTCCTACTTAATTCTCCAGCCATATCTCCATCGCCCTCTCACTACATTCCTCAGCCTTGTCTCCATCGCCCTCTAACTTTGTTCTCCAGCCCAGCCTCCATCTCCCTCTGGCTTCATTCCCCAACCCAATCTCCATCGCTTGCTAACTTCATTTCCCATCCCAATCTCCATCGCCTTCTAACTTTATTCTCCAGCCCTATCTCCATCACCCTCTAACTTCAGTCTCCAGCCCGAACTCCATCGCTCTCAACTTTCATTGTGCAGCCCTATCTCCATCGCCCTCTGACATCATTTCGGAGCACCATCACCATCGCTCTCTAACTGCACTCTCCAGCCCAATCTCCATCGCCCTCTAGCTTTATTGTCCAGCCCTATCACCAACGCCCTCTAATTTCATTCTCCAGCCCAATCTCCGTCGCTGTCTAACTTCATTCTCCAGTCCTATCTCCATCATCCTCTAACTTCATTCTCCAACCCGAACTCCATCACTCTCTAACTTCATTCCCCAGCCCTATCTCCAGGGCCCTCTAACTTCATTCCCCAGTCCATTCTCCATCGTTCTCTAACTTCATTTCCCAGCGCTATGTCCATCGCCCTCTAACTTCACTCTCCAGCCCAATCTCCATCGCTCTCTAACTTCATTCTCCAGCCCTATCACCATTGCCCTCAAATTTCATTCTGCAGCCCAGTCTCCATCACCCTCTAACTTCATTCCCCAGCGCTATAACCATCGCCCTCAAATTTCATTTTACAGCCCTTTCAGCAACACCCTCAAATTTCATTCACCAACCCAGTCTAACTTCATTTCCCAGCCCAATCTCCATCGCCCTCTAACTTAATTCTCCAGCCCACTCTCCATCACCCTCTAACTTCAATCTCCAGCCCGATCTCCATTGCCCTCTAATTTCATTCTCCAGCCCAATCTCCATCGCTCTCTAACTTCATTCTCTAGCCCAATCTCCATCACCCTCTAGCTTCATTCCGCTGCCCAATCTCCGTCACTCTCTAACTTCATTCTCCAGGCTTATCTCCATCGCCTTCTAACTTCAGTCTCCAACCCGAATTCCATCACTCCCTAACTTCATTCCCCAGCCCTTTCTCCAGCGCTGTCTAACTTCATTCCCCAGCCCAATCTCCATCGCTAGCTAACTTTGTTCTCCAGCCTAGTCTCCATCTCCCTCCAGCTTCATTCCCCAACCCAATCTCCATCGCTTGCTAACTTCATTTCCCAGCCCTATTACCATCGCTCTCTAACTTCACTCTCCAGCCCAATCTCCATCGCCCTCTAACTTTATTCTCCAGCCCTATTGCCATCACCCTCTAACTTCAGTCTCCAGCCCAAACACCATCGCTCTCAAATTTCATTCTCCAGCCCTATCTCCATCGCCCTCTAAATTCATTCCCAGGCACTATCACCATCGCCCTCTTATTTCATGGTCCAGACCTAGCAGCATCGCCCTCTAACCTCATTCTCCAGCCCAATCCGCATTGCCCTCAAACCTGATCACCATTGCCCTCAAATTTCATTCCTCAGCCCAGTCTCCATCGCTCTCTAACTTCATTTCCCAACCCCATCACCATTGCTCTCTAACTTCACTCTCCACCCCAATCTCCATCGCCCTCTAGCTTCATTGTCCAGCCCTATCACCAACGCCCTCTAATTTCATTCTCCAGCCCAATCTCCATCACACTCTAACTTCATTCTGCACTCCAATTTCCAACGCTCTCTCGATTCATTCCATAGCCCTATCACCATTGCCCTCCACAATCATTCTCCAACCCAATCTCCATCGCTCTCTAACTTTATTGTCCAGCCCAATCTCCATCACCCTCTAGCTTCATTCCCCTGCCCAATCTACATCACACTCTAACTTCATTCTCCAGCCCTATCTCCATCATCCTCTAACTTCATTCTCCAGCCTGAACTCCATCGCCTCTAACTTCATTCTGCAGCCCGATCTCCATCGCCTCTAATTTCATTCTCCAGCCCTTTCTCCATAACCCACTAACTTCATTCTACAGCCCAATCACCATTGCCCTCTGAGCTCATTCCCAAGCCCGATCTCCATTGCCCTCTAACTTCATTCTCCAGTCCGAACTTCATCACCCACTAACTTCATTCCCCAGCCCTATCTCCAACGCCCTAAAAATTCAGTCCGCAGCCCAATCTCCATCTCCTACTAACGTCATTTCCCAGCCCAATCTCCATCACCCTCTAAATTCATTCCCCAGCCCGAACTCCATCGCCCTCTAACTTCATTCCCCAGCCCAATCTCCATCGCTGTCTCACTTAATTCCCCAGCCCTAACATCATCGCCCTCTAACCTCATTCTCCAGCCCAATCTCCATCACCCACTAACTTCATTCCCCAGCCCTATCTCCATCACCCTCGAACTTCATTTTCCTGTCCGATCTGCATCACCCTCTAACTTCATTCCCCAGCCCTATCACCATCGCACTCTGACTCCATTCTCCAGCTCAATCTCCATCGCTCTCTAACTTTATTCTCCAGTCCTATCTCCATACTCTCCTACTTAATTGTCCAGCCCTATCTCCATCGCCCTCTCACTACATTCCTCAGCCTTACCTCCAATGCACTCTAACTTTATTCTCCAGCCCAATCTCCATCACTCTCTAATTTCATTCCCCAGCCCTATCTCCAGCGCCTAAAACTTCATTCCCTAGCCCAGTTTCCATCGCTCTCTAACTTCATTTCCCAGCCATAGCACCATCGCCTTCTAACTTAATTCCCCAGTCCTATCATCATCGCACTCTAACTTCATTCCCCAGCCCAATCTCCATCGCTAGCTAACTTCATTCTCCAGCCCATTCTCCATCACCCACTAACGTCATTCCCCTATCCTATCACCATCGCCCTCTGACTTCATTCCCCAGCCGCATCTCCATCGCCCTCTAACTTCATTCTCCTGCCTGATCTGCATCACGCTGTAACTTCATTCCCCAGCCCTAACACCATCGCCCTCTAACTCCATTCTCCAGCCCTATCTCCATCGCCCTCTCACTACATTCCTCAGCCTTACCTCCAATGCCCTCTAACTTTATTCTCCAGCCCTATCTCCATCACTCTCTAATTTCATTCCCCAGCCCTATCTCCAGCGCCCTAAAACTTCATTCCCCAGCCCAGTTCCCATCGCTCTCCAACTTCATTTCCCAGCCCTATCACCATCGCCCTCTAACCTAATTCCCCAGTCCTATCATCATCGCACTCTAACTTCATTCCCCAGCCCATTCTCCATCGCCCACTAACTTCATTCCTCTGCCCTATCACCATCGCCTTCTAACTTCATTCCCTAGCCTGATCTCCATCACCCTCTAACTTCATTCTCCAGTCCTATCTCCATCACCCTCCTACTTAATTCTCCAGCCTTATCTCCATCGCCCTCTAACTTTATTCTCCAGCCCAGTCTCCATCTCCCTCCAGCTTCATTCCCCAACCCAATCTCCATCGTTTGCTAACTTCATTTCCCAGCCCTATTACCATCACTCTCTAACTTCACTCTCCAGCCCAATCTCCATCGCCCTCTAACTTTATTCTCCAGCCCTATCATCATCACCCTCTAACTTCAGTATCCAGCCCAAACACCATCGCTCTCAAATTTCATTCTCCAGCCCTATCTCCATCGCCCTCTAACTTCATTCCCCAGCACTATCACCATCGCCCTCTTATTTCATGGTCCAGACCTAGCAGCATCGCCGTCTAACCTCATTCTCCAGCCCAATCCGCATCGCCCTCAAACCTCTTGCTCCAACCTGATCACCGTTGCCCTCAAATTTCATTCCTCAGCCCAGTCTCCATCGTTCTCTAACTTCATTTCCCAACCCCATCACCATTGCTCTCTAACTTCACTCTCCACCCCAATCTCCATCGCCCTCTAGCTTCATTGTCCAGCCCTATCACCAACGCCCTCTAATTTCATTCTCCAGCCCAATCTCCATTGCTCTCTAACTTCACTCTCCACCCCAATCTCCATCGCCCTCTAGCTTTATTCCCCTGCCCAATCTCCGTCACTGTCTCACTTCATTCTCCAGTCCTATCTCCATCATCCTCTAACTTCATTCTCCAACCCAGTCTCCATCGTTCTCTAACTTCATTCCCCAGCACTACGTCCATCACCCTCGAACTTCACTCTCCAGCCCAATCTCCATTGCTCACTAACTTCATTCCCCAGCCCTATCAACATTGCCCTCAAATTTCATTCTGCAGCCCAGTCTCCATCTCCCTCTAACTTCATTCTCCAGCCCAATCTCCATCACCCTCTAACTTCATTCCCCAGCACTATAACCATCGCCCTCTAGCATCATTCTCCAACCCAATCTCCATCGCTCTCTAACTTAATTCTCCAGCCATATCTCCATCGCCCTCTCACTACATTCCTCAGCCTTATCTCCATCGCCCTAAAACTTCATTCCCCAGCCCAGTTTCCATCGCTCTCTAACTTCATTTCCCAGCCATAGCACCATCGCCTTCTAACTTAATTCCCCAGTCCTATCATCATCGCACTCTAACTTCATTCTCCAGCCCATTCTCCATCACCCTCTAACTTCATTCTCCAGTCCTATCTCCATCACCCTCCTACTTAATTCTCCAGCCCTATCTCCATCGCTCTCTCACGCCATTCCTCAGCCTTATCTCCATTGCCCTCTAACTTTATTCTCCAGCCCAGTCTCCATCTCCCTCCAGCTTCATTCCCCAACCCAATCTCCATTGTTTACTAACTTTATTTCCAAGCCCTATTACCACCGCTCTCTAACTTTATTCTCCAGCCCTATCTCCATCGCCCTCTAACTTCATTCCCCAGCACTATCACCACCGCCCTCTAATTTCATTGTCCAGGCCTAGCAGCATCGCCCTTTAACCTCATTCTCCAGCCCAATCCGCATCGCCCTCAAACTTCCTGCTCCAACCTGATCACCATTGCCCTCTAATTTCATTCTCCAGCCTTATCTCCATCGCTGTCTGACTTCATTCTCTAGCCCAATCTCCATCACCCTCTAGCTTCATTCCCCTGCCCAATCTCCGTCATCCTCTAACTTCATTCTCCAACCCGAACTCCATCACTCCCTAACTTCATCCCCCAGCCCAATCTCCATCGCTAGCTAACTTTGCTCTCCAGCCTAGTCTCCATCTCCCTCCAGCTTCATTCTCCAACCAAATCTCCATCGCTTGCTAACTTCATTTCCCAGCCCTATTACCATCCCTCTCTAACTTCTTTCTCTGGCCCGATTTCCATCACCCTCTAACTTCATTCTCCAGTCCTATCTCCATACCCTCCTACTTACTTCTCCAGCCTTATCTCCATCGCCCTCTAACTTTGTTCTCCAGCCCAGTCTCCATCTCCCTCCAGCTTCATTCCCCAACCCAATCTCCATCGCTTGCTAACTTAATTTCCCAGCCCTATTATCATCGCTCTCTAACTTTACTCTCCAGCCTAGTCTCCATCGCCCTCTAACTTAATTCTCCAGCCCATTCGCCATCACCCACTAACTTCATTCCCCTGCCCTATCACCATCGCCCTCTAACTTCTTTCCCTAGCCCGATCTCCATCACCCTCTAACTTCATTCTCCAGTCCTATCTCCATACTCTCCTACTTAATTCTCCAGCCCTATCTCCATCGCCCTCTCACTACGTTCCTCAGCCTTATCTCCATCGCCCTCTAACTTTGTTCTCCAGCCCAGTCTCCATCTCCCTCCAGCTTCATTCCCCAACCCAATCTCCATCGCTTGCTAACTTCATTTCCCAGCCCTATTACCACCGCTCTCTAACTTCACTCTCCAGCCCAATCCGCATCGCCCTCTAACTTTATTCTGCAGCACTATCTCCATCACCCTCTAACTTCAGTCTCCAGCCCGAACTCCATCGCTCTCAACTTTCATTGTCCAGCCCTATCTCCATCGCCCTCTAACATCATTTCGGAACACCATCACCATCGCTTTCTAACTGCACTCTCCAGCTTCATTGTCCAGCCCTATCACCAACGCCCTCTAATTTCATTCTCCAGCCCAATCTCCATTGCTCTCTAACTTCATTCTCTAGCCCAATCTCCATCACCCTCTAGCTTTATTCCCCTGCCCAATCTCCGTCGCTGTCTAACTTCATTCTCCAGTCCTATCTCCATGATCCTCTAACTTCATTCTCCAACCCGAACTCCATCACTCTCTAGCTTCATTCCCCAGCCCAGTCTCCATCGTTCTCTAACTTCATTTCCCAGCGCAATGTCCATCGCCCTCTAACTTCACTCTCCAGCCCTATCACCATTGCCCTCAAATTTCATTCTGCAGCCCAATCTCCATCAACCTCTAACTTCATTCCCCAGCGCTATAACCATCGCCCTCTAATTTCATTTTCCAGCCCTTTCAGCAACGCCCTCAAATTTCATTCACCAACCCAGTCTAACTTCATTTCACAGCCCAATCTCCATCGCCCTCTAACTTCATTCTCCAGCCCGAACTCCATCCCTCTCTCATTTCATTCCCCAGCCCAATCTCCATCGCCCCATAACTTCATTTCCCAAACCTATCACCATCGCTCTCTAACTTCACTCTCCAGCCCAATCTCCATCGCCCTCTAGCTTCATTGTCCAGCCCTATCACCAACGCCCTCTCATTTCATTCTCCAGCCCTATCACCATTGCCATCTAATTTCATTCTCCAACCCAATCTCCATCGCTCGCTAATTTCATTCTCCAGCCCTATCTCCATCGCCCTCAAACTTCATGCTCCAGCCCTATCACCATTGCCCTCAAATTTCATTCCCCAGCCCAATCTCCATCGCCTCTAACTTCATTCCCCAGCCCAATCTCCATCACTCACTAACTTCCGTCCCCTGCCATATCACCATTGCCCTAAAACTTCATTCCCCAGCGTTATCACCATCGCCCTCTAACTTCATTCCCCAGCCCAATCTCCATCGCTCGCTAACTTCATTCCCCAGCCCTATCTCCATCGCCCTCTAACTTCATTCTCCACACAATCTCCATCACCCTCTAATTTCATTGTCCAGCCCTATAGCAGCATCGCCCTCTAACTCCATGCTCCATCCCGATCAACTTTGCCCTCAAATTTTATTCCACAGCCTAGTCTCCATCGCTCTCTAACTTCACTCTCCAGCCCAACCTCCATCACCCTCTAGCTTCATTGTCCAGCCCTATCACCAACGCCTTCTAATTTCATTCTCCAGCCCAATCTCCATCACACTCTAACTTCATTCTGCAGTCCAATTTCCATCGCTCTCTCGATTCATTCCATAGCCCTATCACCATTGCCCTCCACAATCATTCTCCAACCCAATCTTCATCGCTCTCTAACTTTATTGTCCAGCCCAATCTCCATCACCCTCTAGCTTCATTCCCCTGCCCAATCTCCATCGCTCTCTAACTTCTTTCTGCAGTCCAATTTCCATTGCTGTCTCACTTCATTCCCCAGCCCTATCACCATTACCCTCTAGCATCATTCACCAACCTATTCTCCATCGCTCTCTAACTTCATTCTCCAACCCAGTCTCCATCACTCTCTAATTTCATTCCCCAGCCCAATCTCCAGCGCCCTCAAGCTTCATGCTCCAGCCCATTCTCCATCACCCACTAACTTTATTCCCCAGCCCTAACACCATCACCCTCTGATTTCATTCCCCAGCCCAATCTCCGTCGTTCACTAGCTTCATTCTCCAGCCGTATCTCCATCACCCTCTAACTTCGTTCCCCAGCCCGAACTCCATCACTCTCTAATTTCATTCCCCATTCCAATCTCCAGCGCCATCTAACTTCATTCCCCAGCGCTATCACCATCGCCCTCTAATTTCATTTTCCAGCCCAATCTCCATCGCCCACAAACTTCATGCTCCAGCCCTATCACCATTGCGCTCAAATTTCATTCCCCAGCCCAGTCTTCATCGCTGTATAACTTCATTTCCCACCCCTATCACCATCGCTCTCGGGCTTCACTCTCCAGCCCAATCTCCATCGCCCTCTAACTTCATTCTCCAGCCGTATCTCCATCACCCTCTAACTTCGTTCCCCAGCCCGAACTCCATCACTCTCTAATTTCATTCCCCATTCCAATCTCCAGCGCCGTCTAACTTCATTCCCCAGCGCTATCACCATCGCCCTCTAATTTCATTTTCCAGTCCTATCTCCATCGCCCTCTAACTTCATGCTCCAGCCCTATCAGCATTGCCCTCAAATTTCATTCTCCAGCCCAATCCCCATCGCCATCTAGCTTCATTGTCCAGCCCTATCACCAACACCATCTAATTTCATTCTCCAGCCGTATCACCATCGCCCTCCAATTTCATTCTCCAACCCAATCTCCATCACTGTCTATCTTCATTCTCCAGCCCAATCTCCATCACCCTCTAGCTTCATTCCCCTGCTCAATCACCATAGCCTTCTAACTTAATTTCCCAGCCCTCTCACAACCGCCCTCTAACTTGTTTCTCCAGTCTTATCCCCACTGCCCTCTCACTTCAATCCCCAGCCTTATCTCCATCACCCTCTTACTTCATTCTCCAGCCCAATCTCCATCGATCTCTTACTTCATTCTCCAGCCCAATCTCTATCGCCCTCTAACATCACTCATCCCCCCAATCTCCCTTGCCTTCTGACTTCATTCCGCAGCCCAATCTCCATCTCCTACTAACGTCATTTCCCAGCCCAATCTCCATCACCCTCTAAATTCATTCCCCAGCCCGAACTCCATCACTCTTTAATTTCATTCCCTAGCCCTATCACCATCGCCCTCTATCTTCACTCTCCAGCCCAATCTCCATCGCCCTCTAACGTCATTCCCCAGCGCTATCACCATCGCCCTCTAACTTCATTCCCCAGCACTATCACCATCGCCCTCTAATTTCATTTCCAGCCCTTTCAGCATCGCACTCAAACTGCATTCTCCAGCCCGATCTCCATCGCCTCTAACTTCATTCTCCAGCCCTTTCTCCATAACCCACTAACTTCATTCTACAGCCCAATCACCATCGCCCTTTGAGCTCATTCCCAAGCCCGATCTCCATTGCCCTCTAACTTCATTCTCCAGTCTGAACTTCATCACCCACTAACTTCATTCCCCAGCCCTATCTCCAACAACCTAAAACTTCATTCCGCAGCCCAATCTCCATCTCCTACTAACGTCATTTCCCAGCCCAATCTCCATCACCCTCTAAATTCATTTCCCAGCCCGAACTCCATCACTCTTTAATTTCATTCCCCAGCCCTATCACCATCGCCCTCTATCTTCACTCTCCAGTCCAATCTCCATCGCCCTCTAACTTCATTCCCCAGCGCTATCACCATCGCCCTCTAATTTCATTTTCCAGCCCTTTCAGCATCGCACTCAAACTGCATTCCCCAGCCCAATCTCCATCGCCCTCAAACTTCATGCTCCAGCCCTATCACCATTGCGCTCAAATTTCATTCCCCTGACCAGTCTCCATCGCCCACAAACTTCATTCCCTAGCCCTATCACCATCGCTCTCAGGCTTCACTCTCCAGCCCAATCTCCTTCGGCCTCTAACTTCATTCTCCAACCGTATCTCCATCACCCTCTAACTTCGTTCCCCAGCTCGAACTCCATCACTCTCTAATTTCATTCCCCATCCCAATCTCCAGCGCCGTCTAACTTAATTCCCCAGCGCTATCACCATCGCCCCCTAATTTCATTTTCCAGTCCTATCTCCATCGCCCTCTAACTTCATTCTCCAGCCCTATCACCATCGCCCTCCAATTTCATTCTCCAACCCAATCTCCATCACCCTCTAGCTTCATTCCCCTGCTCGATCACCATAGCCTTCTAACTTAATTTCCCAGCCCTCTCACAATCGCCCTCTAACTTGTTTCTTCAGTCTTATCCCCACTGCCCTCTCACTTCAATCCCCAGCCTTATCTCCATCACCCTCTTACTTCATTCTCCAGCCCAATCTCTATCGCCCTCTAACTTCACTCTTCCCCCCAATCTCCCTTGCCTTTTGACTTCATTCCCCAGCCCGAACTCCATCACTCTTTAATTTCATTCCCTAGCCCTATCACCATCGCCCTCTATCTTCACTCTCCAGCCCAATCTCCATCGCCCTCTAACATCATTCTCCAACCGTATCTCCATTACCCTCTAAATTCATTCTCCAGCCCGAACTCCATCACTCTTTAATTTCATTCCCCAGCCCTATCTCCAGTGCCCTCTAACTTCATTCCCCAGCGCTATCGCCATCACCCTCTAATTTCATTTTCCAGCCCTTTCAGCATCGCACTCAAACTGCATTCTCCAGCCCAATCTCCATCGCCCTCTAACTTCATTCTCCAGCCCTTTCTCCATAACCCACTAACTTCATTCTACAGCCCAATCACCATTGCCCTCTGAGCTCATTCCCAAGCCCGATCTCCATTGCCCTCTAACTTCATTCTCCAGTCCGAACTTCATCACCCACTAACTTCATTCCCCAGCCCTATCTCCAACGCCCTAAAACGTCAGTCCGCAGCCCAATCTCCATCTCCTACTAACGTCATTTCCCAGCCCAATCTCCATCACCCTCTAACTTCATTCCCCAGCCCAATCTCCATCGCTGTCTCACTTAATTCCCCAGCCCTAACACCATCGCCCTCTAACCTCATTCTCCAGCCCAATCTCCATCACCCACTAACTTCATTCAACTGCCCTATCACCATCGCCCTAAAACTTCATTCCCTAGCCCAGTTTCCATCGCTCTCTAACTTCATTTCCCAGCCATAGCACCATCGCCTTCTAAATTAATTCCCCAGTCCTATCATCATCGCACTCTAACTTCATTCCCCAGCCCAATCTCCAACACCCACTAACTTCATTCAACTGCCCTATCACCATCGCCCTCCAACTTCATTCCCCAGCCCTATCTCCATCGCTCTCTAACTTCATTCTCCAGTCCTATCTCCATCACCCTCCTACTTAATTCTCCAGCCCTATCTCCATCGCCCTCTCACTACATTCTTCAGCCTTACCTCCATCGCCCTCGAACTTTGCTCTCCAGCCCAGTCTCCATCTCCCTCCAGCTTCATTCCCCAACCCAATCTCCATCGTTTGCTAACTTCATTTATCAGCGCTATTACCATCGCTCTCTAACTTCACTCTCCAGCCCAATCTCCATCGCCCTCTAGCTTCATTGTCCAGCCCTATCACCAACGCCCTCTAATTTCATTCTCCAGCCCAATCTCCATCGCACTCTAAGTTCTTTCTGCAGTCCAATTTCCATTGCTGTCTCACTTCATTCCCCAGCCCTATCACCATTGCCTTCTAGTATCATTCTCCAACCTATTCTCCATCGCTCTCTAACTTCATTCTCCAACCCAGTCTCCATCGCTCTCTAATTTCATTCCCCAGTCCTATCACCATCGCCCTCAAACTTCATGCTCCAGCCCTGTCTCCATCACCCACTAACTTCAGTCTCCAGCCCAAACTCCATCGCTCTCAACTTTCATTGTCCAGCCTTATCTCCATCGCCCTCTAACATCATTTCGGAGCACCTTCACCATCGCTCTCTAACTGCACTCTCCAGCCCAATCACCATCGCCCTCTAGCTTTATTGTCCAGCCCTATCACCAACGCCCTCTAATTTCATTCTCCAGCCCAATCTCCTTTGCTCTCTAACTTCATTCTCCAGCGCTATAACCATCGCCCTCTAACTTCATTCCCCAGCGCAATGTCCATCGCCCTCGAACTTCACTCTCCAGCCCAATCTCCACCGCTCTCTAACTTCATTCTCCAGCCCTATCACCATTGCCCTCAAATTTCATTCTGCAGCCCAGTCTCCATCTCCCTCTAACTTCATTCCCCAGCGCTATCTCCATCTCCCTCTAACTTCATTCTCCAGCCCAATCTCCATCACCCTCTAACTTCAGTCCCCAGCCCTATCTCCATCATCCTCTAATTTAATTCTCCAGTCCTAGCTCCATCACCCTCTAACTTCATTCTCCAACCCGAACTCCATCACTCTCTAACTTCATTCCCCAGCCCCATCTCCATCTCCCTCTAACTTTTTTCCCCTGCGCAATCACTCTCGCCCTCTAACGTCATTCTCCAGCCCTATCTCCATCAGCCTCTAACTTCATTCTCCTGCCCGGACCCCATCACTCTCTAACTTCATTGCCCAGCCCGATTTCCAGCGCCCTCCAACTTCATTCCCTAGCCCAGTCACCATCGCTGTCTAACTTCATTTCCCAGCCCTATCACCATCGCTCTCTTACTTCACTCTCCAGCCCAATCTCCATCGCCCTCTAACTTCATTCTCCAACCCTATCTCCATCACCCTCTAACTTAATTCTCCAACCCGAACTCCATCACTCTCTAATTTAATTCCCCAGCACTATCACCATCGCACTCTAGCTTCATTGTCCAGCCCAATCTCCATCGCCCTCAAACTTCATGCTCCAGCCCTATCGCCATTGCCCTCAAATTTCATTCCCCAGCCCAGTCTCCATCGCTGTATAACTTCATTTCCCAGACCTATCATCATCGCCCTCGAGCTTCACTCTCCAGCCCAGTCTCCATCGCCCTCTAACTTCATTCTTCAGCCCAATCACCTTCGCCCTCTAATTTCATTCTCCAACCCAATCTCCTTCGACCTCTAACTTCGTTCTCCAGCCCGAACTCCATCACTCTCTAATTTCATTCCCCAGCCCTATCTCCAGCGCCCTAAAACTTCATTCCCCATCCCAATCTCCATCGCCTTCTAACTTCATTCCCCAGCGCTATCACCATCGCCCTCTAATTTCATTTTCCAGTCCTTTCAGCATCGCCCTCTAACTTCATGCTCCAGCCCTATCAGCATTGCCCTCAAATTTCATTCCCCAGCCCAGTCTCCATCGCTCTCTAACTTCATTTCCCAGCCCTATCACCATCGCCCTCTAGCTTCATTGTCTAGCCCTATCACCAATGCCCTCTAATTTCATTCTCCAGCCGTATCTCCATCGCCCTCCAACTTCATTCCCCAGCCTTATCTATATCGCCCTCTAACTTTATTTCCCAGCCCTATCTCCATCGCCCTCTAACTTTATTCTCCAGCCCTATCTCCATCGCTCTCTTACTTCATTCTCCAGCCCAACCTCCAAGGCCCTCTAATTCACTCTACCCCCCAATCTCCATCGCCCTCTAACTTCATTCCGCAGCCCAATCTCCATCTCCTACTAATGTCATTTCCCAGCCTAATCTCCATCACCCTCTAACTTCATTCCCCAGCCTGCTCTCCTTCGCCCTCTAACTTCATTCCCCAGCCCGACCTCCATCACCCTGAAATTTTCATTCTCCAGCCCAATCTCCATTGCCCTCTAATTTCATTCTCCAGCCCAACCTCCATTGCTCTCGAAATTCATTCCCCAGCCTTATCACCCTCGCCTTCTAACTTCCTTCTCCAGTCCTATCACCATCGCCCTCTCACTTCATTCTCCAGACCTATCTCCATCACCTTCTAAATTCAATCTCCAGCCCAATCTCCAACACCCTCTCTAACTTCATTTTCCAGCCCTATCTCCATCGCCCTCTAACTTTATTAATTTCTAATTTCTTTGATGTTGAAATCCCCATGGAATGCACCTCCACCGCTGTCCCAGGCATCACATTCCAAATCCGAACAATACTTTCCTCATCTCACTCCTCGCTGTTCTGCTGACAATTTTGAAATTGTGATCCCTCGTTACTGACATACCAACAAGTGGCAACAGAGTAACCTTGTTTACCCTGTCAAAATTCTTCATGATTTTGAACACTTCATTTGAGGTCACCTCTTAGTCTTCTCTGTTGCAAATAGGATAAGCCCAATTTCCATGTATCTGAAGTCCCTCATTCCTGATATCATTTTAGTGAGCCTCCTTTGAACACTCGCCAGGTCTTTTACATCCTTCTTTAAATAAAATGCCCAGGACTGAACACAATCCTCCAGCTGTGGTCTGACTATGATTTGTAGAGGTGTAGCATTGTTTCCTTGCTTTTATACACAATGCTTCTATTTAAAAACCCCAGGTACCTATAAGCCTTCTTAATAGCTGTTTAAATTTGGAGAAAGTGAAGATTGCAGATGCTAGAGATCAGAGTCGTGAGTGTGGTGCTGTGCTTTTCCAGCACCACATTCTCAAGTTGTTCCAATTTGACACCTTCAGAGGATTATATATACGAACTCCAAGTTCCTCTGCTCCCATCGACCTGTATTGGCTCTCTGTGTTTCTTCTATCAAAATGCATTACCTCACATTTCTCTGAATTGAAATGCATCTCTTGGCCAACTTGTCAATGCCTTCTGAAGTCAATCAGCACCATCCTCTTAGAGATTTTGCCATCAACAGCCATCTCCAAATACTTTGAATAAATCAGAAAGCAAGGGTCCCAACCCAGACACCTGGTGAAGACCACTTTCAACTCGTTTCCAATCATCTCATCTACATCTATCCTTTGGTTTCCTCTCTTTTAGCCAACTTCTAATCCATACTGCCAAAGACCCATCAACCCCAAATATTTCTCATTTGCTAACCAACCTGCCACGTGGCACCATCTCAAATGCTTTCTATAAATCCAAACATACAACATCCACAGCTCTGCCCTCATTCACTGTCTGTCGCCTCATCAAAGAAGTTAATTGAATCTGTTCGGCATTACCTACTCTTGACAAAGCCATGGTGGAAGTGAGGACTGCAGATGCTGGAGATCAGTCTAGATTAGAGTGGTGCTGGAAAAGCACAGCAGGTCAGGCAGCATCCAAGGAACAAGAAAATCAACGTTTCTGGCAAAAGTCCTTCATCAGGAATGAGGCCTCATTCCTGATGAAGGGCTTTTGCCTGAATCTTTGATTTTCCTGTTCCTTGGATGCTGCCTGACCTGCTGTGTTTTTCCAGCACCACTCTAATCTTGACAAAGCCATGTTGACTGTCAGAAATTAACTTATTTTTCTCTCAAGTGTATTTTTACTTTATTCTGTATTATGGCCTCAATGAGTTTTCCCACTGTTGACGTCAAGCTGGCAGTCTGTAGTTTCCTGGGTTATTCTTCGCCTCTTTCTGAAACAGCAGTGTTCATATTTGCAATTCTCCAGGACTGATCCTGTGTTCAGAGAAGCCTGGAACATTTCTGTTAACAGCTCCATGAATTGATCCCTTACCTCTCTCAGCAATCTAGGATGCATTCCATCCAGACCTGGTCACGTCTATACCTGGAATGTGCCAGCCTTTTTAATACCTCTCCTTACCTATCACAATCCTGCTTAGTGTCTCAACACCCACATTTTCAACTAGGCCCTTGTTACTATTATCGAATTTGGTAAATATAGAAGCGAAGTACTCATTTAGAACAAAGAACAAAGAACTAAGAAAATTTACAGCCCAAGAACAGGCCCTTCGGCCCTCCAAGCCTGAGCTGATCCAAATGTACTGTCTAAACCTGTCGGTCAATTCCTAAGCATCTGTATCCCTCTGCTTCCCACCTACTCATGCATCTGTCTAGATGCATCTTAAATGAATCTACCATGCCTGCTTTTACCACCTCTGCTGGCAACGTGTTCCAAACGCCCAACATCCTCTGTGTGAAGTACTACCTCTGCCATATCCTTTCCTTCAGGGAGCAGCTTATTCTGTTTGTTCCTTATGACCCCACTCTATCCTTCACTAATCTTTTACTATTAATATGCCTGAAGAGCATTTTACAATTTGCTTTAGCACAGCCTGCCATCGTTTTCTAATGCCTCCTCATAACTTTCCTTATTCCAGCCTTAGCCTCTGTCCTGCATTTGAGATATCTTCCTGATTGCTATTGTTATCATTATTCTGGTATACATTATATGCCTCCTTTTACTTTCTTATTTTCTCAACAATATCTTTAGTTATCCAGTGTACTCTAGCTTTGGAAACCCTGTACCTTGATGTTTCCTATTCATTTCTCTTTTGAAATTCTCCCATGTTTCATCCATTGGTTTATCTACCAATGAGTGTTGCCAATCAACCTGCTCTAGTTCAACTTTTAGACCTCTAAACCCTGCCCTTCCCTAAATGCTCCCCCACTCTTACATTCCCCACTTGGCCGAATTCATTTCCGAGGACCAGATCCAGCACAGTTCCCTCCCTGGTAGGACTGGAAACCTGCTGTCCCAGAACATTCTCCAGCACACATTGCAGGAATTTCTCTCCTCCATGTCCGACACTCTACCTTTGTCCCAGCCTGCCCTCAGATAATTAAAATCACCAACAATTACTTCCCAACTAGTCCTGCAGGTTTCCATAATCTGCCGACAAATGCTCTCTTCTGTTTCCTCCCCACTATTTGGAGGTCTATAATAAATGCCCATCAGGGTCACTGCTCCCTTCCTGTTTCTCACCCCCAACTGCATCGCATTCAAGGGCAAGGCAGTGGCTTTGGTGCCGGCCCCAGCAGTTGCAGGATGGTGGGTCCAGTCCAGAAATCTGTGCTTTGGTGGACTCAGTGGCAGATTCAGTGACAGCATCCCATAGCCACTCCATAAACCCCAGAAGCTGTGGAAGAAACAAAGATGAGCTTGATCTTAACTTTGCCTCAATTATTTATTTTGATAATTTCTGTCATTAAAGTTGACACCACATCATGGTAGCTTAGAAACAATTGACTGTATCAGAAATACAAGTAACAATAAATTGCTATTCTATTCTATTCTATAATACTAGCTTTGACCAAGACTGCTACACACCACCTCCCTTTTTTATCCATCCTGTTACTACTAAAAGCCTTATAACCCAGGATGTTTCTTCACCACTTCCTGATGAAGAGCTTTTGCCTGAAACGTCAATTTTACTGCTCCTTGGATGCTGCCTGAACTGCTGTGCTCTTCCAGCACCACTGATCCAGAATCTGGTTCCCAGCATCTGCAGTCATTGTTTTTACCCTGTTAAATATCCATCCCTTTACTAGCTTGAGCCACATTTCTGTCAGTGCGACTATGTCACATCCTCTGGAGCAATTTCTGCTTCCAGTTCCCCAGTTTTGTTCACTATACCCCATATACCTACACACAGACAATTAAACCGTGCCCTTATCTCTTTCTTGAGACCATCTGTTCATTCACTGTCAACACTCAAGCCTTCCCTATCTTCTTTCTATTTCCCTTTCTGGAACTTTCAACACTAGGTCCATCTATCAACCTACACGTTTAAATCCATCTCCACAACATTATTTATTCTCTGAGTCAATAAATTAGTTTCATTTCTGCTCAGGTGAAGTCCATCTCTTCTGAGCAACGTCTTCCTTTCCCAAAAGTGATTCCAATGTCCCAAAAACTTAAATCCCTCCCTTCTACAGCATCTCTCAAGCCACACATTTACCTCCCTGATCTGTCATTGTCTAAATGGTGAAGCTTGTGATACAGGGAATATTGCTGCGATATTGCTGCCTCAGTGGTCCAGCGTTTCAACCTACTCCTTAACTCCAAAAAACAGATCCTCTAAGTCCTCTGAGATGTCCCTCCCTCTGTTGTTGGTTCCCACAAGAACCACAAGTACTGGTTGTTCACCCCACCTTTCCTGGAATTTATCTAGTTGGTCCATTATACATTTTGGAAAGGCAAATCAGGGCACTTAATGGTAAGGTCCTGGGGAGTGTTGCTGAACAAAGAGACCTTGGAGTGCAGGTTCATAGTTCCTTGAAAGTGGAGACACAGATCGACAGGATAGTGAAGAAGGTGAAAAACTCACTGATGTTACCTCACATGGTGACGAAACATCTGAGAACAAACCTACCAGCTCAACAAGCAAACCAAGAACCTGAGTGAGAAAGGTGTTTGGTATGCTTGCCTTTGTTCGTCACTGTATCGAGTATAGGAGTTGGGAGGTCATGTGTGGTTGTACTGGATATTGGTTAGGCCACTTTTGGAATACTGTGTCCCCGCTATAGAAAAGATGTTGCAAAACTTGAAAGGGTTCAGAAATGATTTACAAGGATGTTACCACAATTGGATGGTTTGAGCTAAAGGGAGGGCCTGAATAGGCTGGGGCTGTTTTCCCTGGAATGTCAGAGGCTGAGGGGTGACCACATAGAGTCAATCATGAGGAGCATGGATAAGGTGAATAGCCAGGTTCTCTTTCCCAGCATGGTGGAGTCCATAATGAAATGGCATAGGTTCAAGGTGAGAAGAGAAAGATTTAAAAGGGACCTAAGGGGCAACTTTTTCATACAGAGGGTGGTGCGTGTATGGAATGAGCTGCCAGAGGAAGTGGTGGAAGCCTGTACAATTACAGCATTTAAAAGGCATCTGGATGGATACATGAATAGGAAGGGTTCAGAGAGATATGGGCCAAGTGCTGGCAAATGAGACTAGATTAATTTAGATCGTCTGGTCAGCATGGATGGATTGGACCGAAGGGTCTGTTTCCAGGCTCTATATCTCTGTGATTCTTTGTCCTGAACCCTTCCACCCAAGAGACAACAGACCATAAGGGACTTGGCTGCAAACCAGTCTGATTGTCTATCCTTTAAACTAAATGTGAAATGAAAAGAGAAAATGATGGAAATAATCATCTGACCAGGCAGCAGCTATGGATAGAGAAAAGGGCCCAGGTTTTAGCCCCGAGCCATTCTCCTGGAAGTACAATGTCAGGACTAACTGTCTATTTTTTTTTCCTTTTTTTTAATTTTATTAAACAATTACAAAACAGTTTACATAACAGTTTACAAAAAAACAGTTCACATTTACAGAGAGACAGCAATTTTACAAGGGAGAGGAGCAGCAGAACCAGGCCCCAAACCCTACCTTTCAACCAGTTTACAGGGAAATGAGGACAAACCACAAATCCCAGTTTCAAGCATGACAAGACAGCAACAACGACATTTGTGCATAAGACAATCCAATAACATAAAACAAAGTACATACAATACAGACCCAGCAAGCCCCCGTCTTTCCCACCTTCTGGCCACTCTAAGGCAGCCCGCCCCTACCCACCTTCCGGCTCTCAGTCCACCTCGTGCCCCTTCCAGTTCTCGGTCCGCCCTGATCACCACTAGGACAGCCCGCCCTGGTACCCGCCCCGGTACCCGCCCGGGGTGACAGCGGTCACATCAGTCTACCCACCTTCCGGCTTCATAACCACCCTCAGCACCTTTTGACCACCTCGAGGACAGCCCACCCCAGTAAGGACGGACTGTCTATAAGTGCCCAATAACTAGTGAAGGTCATTAACAGCCACTTCAAGCCTATTAAGCCTATTTTCAGAGGTCAGCTGGAGTGTTCTGTCAGCCTCCAGGCTCACAAGACAGCAGGCCCCAGGTCAACTGCCTGTCGGTGGCCTTTTAAGGTAGTCTGGGTGGAACAGGGCACCAGACAGGCTGGAAGGCCGTCCCTGCTACCTACTGATAGCAAGAGGTATAGCCCAGGATTCCTGCCCCCACCCCCCTCCTTAACTGACATATACTCTCTCACACACACACTCACACTCACATACACACACTCACACTCACATACACACACTCATACTCACTCTCTCACACAGACACATACACTCTCACACTCACATGAACACACTCACACTCATACACACAAACACACTCACACTCACTCACTCTCTCACATACTCACACACACACACACACTCACTCACTCCCTCACACAGCCGCACACTCTCACACTCACATACACACACTCACACACACAAACACACTCACACTCACTCACTCTCTCACACACACTCTCACACTCACACACACTCACTCTCTCACACAGACACAAACTCTCATACTCACACTCTGTCTCTCTCACACAGACACACACTTTCTCACACAGGCACTCATTCACACACACTCTCTCACACAGACACACACTCTCACATAGACACTCACACTCACACACAAACACACTCACACTCACTCACTCTCTCACACTCACACACATGCATACACACAGACACACACATGTACACCACATATAAACACACAGAGACACCACACACACACAGACACAGACACTCTCTCTGTCTGTCTCTCTCACACACAGACACACATGTACACCACATATGCACACACACATTCTCTCTCTCTCCCTCTCTCTCACACTCACACACACTCTGTCTGTCTCTCTCTCTCCCTCTCTCTCACACACACACACACACACACACACACACACACACACACACACACACACACACACACACACACACACATCCCTATTATCAGGGTGGTTCATCTGCTGAATCCTTTTTTTATTTAAAAGATTAAAAAGCTGGAGAAAGGCACCTCAAGACAGATGCCCCTCAGCACCACCCCCACCCCCACCATCTGAACTGCAGGTTACTGCTGCTTTCATGCACTGTAGACCAATTCTTTCTGCACAATCTCCTACTGGCCCTCCAACTTTGAGGTCCCACTCATCTTTAACTGACTTCTCTGTCAATTCAGTTTTTATATTATTGCCATCAAGGAACCCTAGCAAGACTGAAATCACTGGATGACAGAAGGCAAACTCTCAGCTAGTTGGATACCTGGCATGTAGGAAGATGGTTGTGGTTGTTGGAGTCATCTCAGCTCCAGGACATCTCTGCAGGAATCCCTCAGGGTAGTGTCAAACCATCTTCAGCTGCTTCATAATGATCTCCCTCCATCATAAAGTCAGAAGTGGAGATGGTCACTGATGATTCACAATGTTCAGCATTATTTGCAACTTCTCAGGTACTGAAGCAGTCCATGTTCAAATGCACAAGGCCTGGACAATATCAAAGCTTGGGCTGACAAGTGACAAGTAACATTCACATCAAACAAATGCCAGGCAATGACCATCTCCAATATGAGACAATCTGACCAGTGTTACTGTCACTGAATATCCTGCTATCAACATCTTTGGGGTAACAATTAACCAGTAATCCAACTGGACTCACTACATAAACACAGAGGCTAAGAATACTGCAGGGAGCAACTCATCTTCTGACTCCCTAAAGCCTGTCCACAAGTCAGGAGTGTGGGGGAATCCTTCCCATTTGCCTGAATGGATGCAGCTCCAACAACACTCAAGAAGCTTGACAATATCCAGGACAAAGCACCCTGCTTGAGTGGCACCAGATCCACAACATCCACTCCCTCCACCACTCATACTTAGTAACATCAATGTGTACTATCAAAAGATGTACTTCACCAAAGAACCTCAGACAGCACCTTCTAAACCCACAATCACTTCTATCTAGAAGGACAAGTGTAGCAGTTACATGGGAATACCACAACCCACATGTTCCCCTCCAAGCCACTCACTATACTGACTGGGAAGTATTTTGCTGTTCCTTCACTTTCACTGGGTCAAAATCCTGCCATTCCCTCCTTAATGGCATTGTGGGTCAAGTTGCAGCACATGGGCTGCAGCAGTTCAAGAAGACAGCTCACCCCCACTTTCTCAAGGACAATAAGGGATGGACAATAAATGCTGGCCCACCCAGCTATGGTCACGTCCCATAAATGAATTTTTAAAAAGAACAAAAAGGAAGAGAGGATAAAGTGAATGGTGGTGCAAGGCAGGTGGAGCTGTAAATGTAAAATTGACATCAATAGTTAGTGTCTGAAATCAAACCTCATACATCAGAGTGGGGACAGCAGCAGGAGGAGGAGAGCTAATGAGTGCAAGGGTTATGATACAAAATTGTTGAACTCAGTGTGAGTCCAGAGACTGAGGACAGAGAGATGAGAATGGAAATGGAGTGGAGAGCTACAATGTCAAGGAATTGATAGCTCAGGGAGACACTTGCAGACTGAATGGGGAGACCTACACATCAATCATCCAACTTGCAATTGGTCTTCCCATTACAGACGAGACCACATTGTAATCAGTGAATACAGCATGCTAAAGGCAAGAAGCACAGCATTCTCTGCTTTGGTTTTTAAAGCACTTTACACAGTGCATTACATTTTGGATCACAGGAACAGGTGTGTAGAGCAATTGAACCAATAGCCATCACCCAACAGAAGGGGCTGAGGCAGATGACCAGTTCATTCATTTATTATTTCTGGCTGAACAGGGAATAGTTCTGCTTGATAATCTGCCACAGGATCTTAAATGCCCACAGGCAATATTGAACATTAAACCAAAATGACGGCATAGCTGACAACACATCATGCCCTTAGCCCTACACTGGAGTGCCAGTTTGGATGAGGTCTCCCTGTGAGGACAGCTGTTTCCAGATACGTTGAAATGTAAAATAAAGAGGAATCACTGGCACTCTCCTGATTGTGGTGGGGATGGCTGCGTTCACGAGGTACATGTCCCATTTTTACTGATAGCACTTTACACAGCACGATCTTCAGAAACATACATACAAAAACATTTGAATGGGTTAAAATGGTGCACTTGCAAAACTGAGTCCTGAAGTGTGAACATGAAACAAAAAGATATGAGCAATATTGAGCATGTCAAGGAGCAGCTTTGGAGACAGGGAAGGGGGAGAGAGAAAGAGTGAGAGTGAGAGAAAGAGATCGAGAGAGAGAGAGAGAGAAAGAGAAACACAGGGCAGAATCTTACAAGAATCTGAGCAGCGTGGGCCATGGGGAGATTTGAGGCACAATCAGATGAGATGTCTTGATCCACTTGTTGCATCTTTGATACATTTGCCAGGTGGTCAGTCTCACTGGGCACCAAAGGAGGAGTTTTGTTTTTTTTAAATACATCCATATGCAGCTTCCAATCTTATCAGTTGTGGCAAACCAGCTAGATGGTTAGAATTCTCAAACGTTGAAGTCAGTGCAGGTCAATTCAGCTGACAATTTCAGCTCACCACTGGCTGCAAAGAATCTCCATGTTGGTCACCACGCAACAGCGTCCCAGGGCATGACCCCTGGGCACCAGCCAATCATACCCCTTCACCCATAGACATTGGCATCTAACACTTGTCAACCCACGCCAGGGCTACTCTGAGGTGCAGGGCCTTCGAGAATTGAGCATTGAAATGTCGCTGCAAGGACACGGGGCACAGATTAGACCAGCCTGTTTCTCAGAGCAGCTCACTTCCTGTCTCAGTGCTCGTTCATTTAACACCAGCCTGCATGTTCAGAGTAGTCATACCTTGTCACACCGTGCCAGGTTTTTCGAATATGTACATGGGATGTGGGCATTGCTGCCAGCATCTATTGTCCAAAACTAATTGCCCAGAGGGTATTTAAGAGTCAACCATGTTGCTGTGGGTCTGGAGTCACATTTAGGCCAGACAAGGTAAGGATGACAGTTTCCTTCCTAAAGGATATTAGTAAATAGAGTGGGTTTTTCCAACAATCAACAATGGATTCGTGGTCTTAATTAGACATAAACTCCAGATTTTTAATTGAATTGAAATTCCATCATTCACCATGGCGGGATTCAAACCCGGGTCCCTAGGACATTACCTGAGCTTCTGGATTAATAGTTTAGAGATAGTATGACTGGGCCTTCCCAAGTAGTGAATCAATGAGCAGAAAGGCTATCAGTTCAGGGATATGGACGTGCACTTTTGCATAGACACACGGACAAGTGGTACATGTCAATCTATCCAAATCTATTTCATTGGACAGTGAATTGTACTGGCATTATTCGAGCCTCAATCAGCATGTGCCAGTTAACTACACAGCAAACACACTGCACGGGTATTCATCCAAATGGAACGTAGATGAGGGCCAGTTCACCATCCATTTGGGGAGAGTGAGGAGATGAGCACTGCCTGTTATGAGGTCCCACTGCCATTCAGTCACAGGCACAGTTTCCACGTGGTCCAGGGGCTTGGCCATGACCGGCCATTGATTTGGAACAGGCACAGTCAGATGGTGTGCTTGACCACAGAGCAGCGAGTGGTCAGTCCTAGACAGCCAAAAGTAACAGGCAGGGAGCTTCACACACAGGGCTCAGGGCTGTGCTTCCTCATATCTAGGGCTTGCTTGTCAAAGTTGCTCAGAGGTCCGACCAAATAGAGTCCTCCAGATCATCATAGTGCAAGGGTAGGGACAACGCTTCTGAGCTAGGAGGCCCAGGTTCCATTCCTATCTGCTTCAGAGGTATGTCATAACATCACTGAAAGCTTGATTAGAATATGTTCTCATAAGAGGCCAACATTGGCCACAGGCTATCCATTACGTGTGCAATTTACAGAGGTGCTGTTGAAGACAGACACCATCACTTCATCATCTGTCCTGTTATGGACCAGGCCAGATCCCCTCAAAATATTTTAAGAAGGTCACCTGCACTCTAACTTTTTCTTATTTTAGGGGCAGATATGAAGTGGATATTCCAGGTGGATGGAGCTGGTCAAGCGCCTCAGCTTGAAGCAAAACAGAATTTATTCAAACACATTACAGCTGTGTTGAGTGAGGATATTCCCGGAAATACATCCAGGGAAGTTATTTGGGTGGAACTGAGAAATAAGAAAGGGATGATCACATTATTGGGATTGTATTATAGACCTCCTAATAGTGAGAGGGAAATTGAGAAACAAACTTGTAAGGAGATCTCAGCTATCTGCAAGAATGATAGGGTAGTTATGGTAGGGATTTTAACTTTCCAAACATCAACTGGGACTGCCATAGTGTTAAAGGTTTAGATGGAGAGGAATTTGTTAAGTGTGCACAAGACAATTTTCTGATTCAGTATATGGATGTACCTACTAGAGAAGGTGCAAAATTTGACCTACTCTTGGGAAATAAGGCAGGGCAGGTGACTGAGGTGTCAGTGGGGGAGCACTTTGGGGCCAGTGACCATAATTCTATTTGATTTAAAATAGTGATGGAAAAGGATAGACCAGATCTAATAGTCGAAGTCCTAAATTGGAGAAAGGCCAATTTTCACGGTGTTAGGCAAGAATTTTCAAAAGCTGATTGGAGGCAGATGTTTGCAGGTAAAGGGACGGCTGGAAAATAGGAAGCCTTCAGAAATGAGATTACAAGAATCCAGAGAAAGTATATTCCTGTCAGGGTGAAAGGAAAGGCTGGTAGGTATAGGGAATGCTGGATTAGATTAGATTAGACTTACAGGAATTAGATTAGATTAGATTAGACTTACAGTGTGGAAACAGGCCCTTCGGCCCAACAAGTCCACACCGACCCGCCGAAGCACAACCCACCCATACCCCTACATTTACCCCTTACCTAACACTACGGGCAATTTAGCATGGCCAATTCACCTGACCCGCACATCTTTGGACAGTGGGAGGAAACCGGAGCACCCGGAGGAAACCCACGCAGACACGGGGAGAACGTGCAAAGTCCACACAGTCAGTCGCCTGAGTCGGGAATTGAACCCGGGTCTCAGGTGCTGTGAGGCAGCAGTGCTAACCACTGTGCCACCGTGCCGCCCACAAATGACTAAAGAAATTGATGGTTTGGTTAAGAAAAAGAAGGAAACGTGTCAGGTATAGACAGGAGAGATCGAGTGAATCCTTAGAAGAGTACAAAGGCAGTAAGAGTATACTTAAGAGGGAAATCAGGAGGGCAAAACAGGGACATGAGATAGCATTGGCAAATAGAATTAAGGAGAATCCAAAGGGTTTTTACAAATATATTAAGGACAAAAGGATAACTAGAGAGAGAATAGGGCCCCTCAAAGATCAGCAAGGTGGCCTTTGTGTGGAGCCACAGAAAATGGGGGAGATACTAAATGAATATTTTGCATCAGTATTCACTGTGGAAAAGGATATGGAAGATATAGACTGTAGGGAAATAGATGGTGACATCTTGCAAAATGTCCAGATTACAGAGGAGGAAGTGCTGGATGTCTTGAAACGGTTAAAAGTGGATAAATCCCCAGGACCTGATCAGGTGTACCCGAGAACTCTGTGGGAAGCTACAGAAGTGATTGCTGGGCCTCTTGCTGAGATATTTGTATCATCGATAGTCACAGATGAGGTGCCGGAAGACTGGAGGTTGGCAAACGTGTAGCCACTATTTAAGAAGAGCGGTAAAGACAAGCCAGGGTACTATAGACTGGTGAGCCTGATCTCGGTGGTGGGCAAGTTGTTGGAGGGAATCCTGAGGGACAGGATGTACATGTATTTGAAAAGGCAAGGACTGATTCGGGATAGTCAACATGGCTTTGTGCGTGGGAAATCATGTCTCACAAACTTGATTGAGTTTTTTGGAGAAGTAACAAAGAAGATTGATGAGAGCAGAGCAGTAGATGTGATCTATATGGACTTCAGTCAGGCGTTCAACAAGGTTCCCCATGGGACACTGATTAGCAAGGTTAGATCTCATGGAATACAGGGAGAACTAACCATTTGGATACAGAACTGGCTCAAAGGTAGAAGAAAGGTGGTGGTGGAGGGTTGTTTTTCAGACTGGAGGCCTGTGACCAGTGGAGTGCCTCAAGGATTGGTGCTGGATCCTCTACTTTTTGCCATTTACATAAATGATTTGGATGCGAGCATAAGAGGTACAGTTAGTAAGTTTGCAGATGACACCAAAATTGGAGGTGTAGTGGATAGCGAAGAGAGTAACCTCAGATTACAACAGCATCTGGACCAGATGGGCCAATGGGCTGAGAAGTGGCAGATGGAGTTTAATTCAGATAAATGCGAGGTGCTGCATTTTGGGAAAGCAAATCTTACCAGGACTTATACACTTAATAGTAAGGTCCTAGGGAGTATTGCTGAACAAAGAGACCTTGGAGTGCAGGTTCATAGCTCCTTGAAAGTGGAATCGCAGGTAGATAGGATAGTGAAAAAGGTGTTTGGTATGCTTTCCTTTATTGGTCAGAGTATTGAGTATAGGAGTTGGGAGGTTATGTTGCAGCTGCGCAGGAGATTGGTTAGGCCACTGTTGGAATATTGCATGCAATTCTGGTCTCCTTCCTATTGGAAAGATGTTGTGAAACTTGAAAGGGTTCAGAAAAGATTTACAAGGATGTTGCCAGGGTTGGAGGATCTGAGCTACAGAGAAAGCCAGAACAGGCTGGGGCTGTTTTCCCTGGAGCGTAAAAGCTGAGGGGTAACCTTATAGAGGCTTACAAAAGTATGAGGGGCATGGATACGGTAAATAAGCAAAGTCTTTTCCCCAGGGCCGGTGAGTCCAGAACTAGAGGGCATAGATTTAGGGTGAGAAAGGAACGATATAAAAGAGACCTAAGGGGCAACTTTTTTCATGCAGAAGGTGGTACGTGTATGGAATGAGCTGCCAGAGGATGTGGTGGAGGCTGGTACAATTGCAACATTTAAGAGGCATTTGGATGGGTATATGAATAGGAAAGGTTTGGATGGATATGGGCCAGGTTGTGGCAGGTGGGACTAGATTGGGTTGGGATATCTGGTCGGCATGGACAGGTTGGACTGAAGGGTCTGTTTCCATGCTGTACATCTCTATGACTCTATGAGTCTATGACAAACAAAAGAAAGCAGAATTTAGAATAACTTAACTATTGGAAAACTTAACTGACCCAATCCAGTTAAGTATTACTAATTAACTGTTCCAATACAGTAATATGTAATAAACACCCCTCGGCAAAAAGGTAAATTCGAACATAGATTCTTACAGGCAGAATGGCGCAGCATCAAGAGAGAGATTTCAGAAGAATATCAGTGGAATTCTTTCCAGAAGCTTGCAACTCCCCTGGACTGGCATATCTTGTGACTGCTACAGCTATAAACAAACTAGGATAAACCTGAACTGGGAGAATGGGCCATTCCCATTCCAATAATTAAACAGGACTCTTCAGTACCTCTGCCTTTCCGACCACTCTTCAAAACAACCAAGGATAAGATAACCATTTTAAAGTGACAGCAATGTCATCTGTCCTGTATGTATAAGGATGGTGTGTGCTGAATGTAATGAAACATTGACCAGTTACGTGGCTCTAGGATGGGAAGGGGGCTCTGAGCACAGCACCTATTCCATCTTTGCTGAAACGTACTGCTCCCTCAGCCCGTGCTGCACCTTCCCCAAGTTACTGCAGATGTAGAGGCTGGAGCTGATGGAATAATGGAGATGTGGCCCTGGTTATTGGAGAGGTCCATGTCTCACCACGTGGAGGAACATGTGTAGGATATATCACCTCAGGCTGCAGGAGAGGGGGCTGGGAAGGTGACAGCCACTTGGAATATTTACGTGATTGGCTCCTTTCATGGGGGAGTTGGAGACCTGTGTGGGATCTCTCAGTCAGACACCCACAGTGTATCAGGATAGTACCCAATCTGTATAAGATCTCACTGGTGTTCACTGTCCGATGGCTAGGTCACTGGGATTGGCAATGTAGCTAGCATCCACATGTGCAGGGTGTCATCAACAGCACACACTGATGCTGCAGGAAATGATCACTACCACTGCCTGGAGGTGTGTGTCCATTACCATGGCAGCTGCTGCATCTCTGACTTCCTGGAGCACTTGTACGTACCTGGTTCATTTCAGCATCTTGGTGGGTTATGAGACTAGTTACTGGGGTCAAGGGATACCCACTGTAATCATAGCTGATGACACCATTATTGCAAGCCCCTGACTGATACAGAGTGCAGGTACAATGCTGCTCATGCTTTGCCCAGGGCCGTCAATGGGGCTGGGGAAGACCCAGTTCTGGTGCTGGGACCAGGCTTGGCAGGGCACATTCAGCATAAACTGGACAGAATGTGCTGCCTCATCCTGGCATGCTGTGCTCTGCACAATGGGAGCAGGGAACAGTACGGCATGATAGATCCTGAGGAGCAGGGGCAATGGGAGAGATGCCCAAGAAAGCGGGCATTCTCCTTGTCCATGACTGAGCTCAGCTCCATCAGGCACTACAAGGCAGCCAGGGTCTGAGTGACACCCACCTCCAGTCGATGGGAGCTGTGTACAGCTGGCCACAATGGAAGGTAAAACAGTCATTGGTCACAATGCCGGCTCTTGGTTTGCATTGTGCAGCCTCTATTGGTTTTATTTATGTTCACCTTTGCTGTCTGTAAATTAAACTTTGGGTTTTGAAATATCTGATCTGTTGCCCGTACATGATATCCCCCAAGTGGAGAATGCCAAGATGTGGGCCCTCAGTGGGCACTGGGGCATAGTAGAGATGAATTAGAGGGGGTGGTTAGACAGAATGGAGCTACAAATAGGTGAACTGCCTACTACAAACTGTAAACTATGGTCCTCATGGTTAAACAGTAACAAGGGTGAGAGAGTCAGATTGGATGTGTGAGAAAGTGTCAACCATGCCAACAATGATGGCTTTGTGGCTGCTGTGCCATTACTCTGCCAGGGAAGGATAATGCCAGAGTGCCAACACTTGTCTGCAGGCCCAGCAGCCTTTCAAAGATGGCGTGAGCACAAGGGTGCTAATCTTTCAGTGGATATTCACTAAGTGGTGAGATGTTCTGGGAATGGCAGATGGCAAGCTGTGTCTAAAATTGGATGTGAGTAATGCCATTGGGGCAGGGTAGGGAGTTAATGAGATGAGTTTGGGAAGATATAGTAAGGGCGTCTATTAGGATTTAAAATGAGAATCCTTCCAAAAAACCCAAAGCAACTCTAGCTTGCATTTAGGCAAAAGAAAAATAGGATTGAACCCCCAGAGTTAACACTTCAAGTTGTTAATCAAGAATTACCATCAAGTGAGAGAATATAATGATGTTGTGGTTCTGTTCGCCGAGCTGGAAGTTTTTGCTGCAAACGTTTCGTTCCCTGGCTAGGGAACATCATCAGTGCTATTGGAGCCTCCTGTGAAGCGCTGCTTTGATGTTTCTTCCGGTATTTATAGTGGTTTGTTCTTGCCGCTTCCGGGTGTCAGTTTCAGCTGTAGTAGTTTGTATGTGGGGTCCAGGTCGATGTGTCTGTTGATGGATGTTCTTGCCGTTTCCGGGTGTCAGTTTCAGCTGTAGTGGTTTGTATATGGGGTCCAGGTCTATGTGTCTGTTAATGGAGTTTGTGGATGAATGCCATGCCTCTAGGAATTCCCTGGCTGTTCTCTGTCTGGCTTGTCCTATGATGGTAGTGTTTTCCCAGTCAAATTCATGTTCCTGGTTGTCTGAGTGTATGGCTACTAGGGATAGCTGGTCGTGTCGTTTTGTGGCCAGCTGATGTTCATGGATGCGGATTGTTAGCTGTCTTCCTGTTTGTCCTATATAGTGTTTTGTGCAGTCCTTGCATGGTATTTTGTAAACTACGTTAGTTTGGCTCGTGCTGGCTATTGGGTCCTTTGTTCTAGTGAGTTGTTGTCTGAGTGTGGAAGTTGGCTTGTGTGCTGTTATGAGTCCTAAGGGTCGCAGTAGTCTGGCTGTCAGTTCTGAGACGCTCCTGACGTATGGTAGAGTGGCTAGTCCTTTTGGTTGTGGCATGTCCTCGTTCCGTGGTCTATCTCTTAGGCATCTGGTGATAAAGTTGCGTGGGTATCCGTTTTTGGCGAATACCTTGTATAGGTGTTCCTCTTCCTCTTTTCGCAGTTTTGGTGTACTGCAGTGTGTTGTGGCTCTTTTGAATAGTGTCCTGATGCAGCTTCGTTTGTGTGTGTTGGGGTGGTTACTTTCATAGTTTAGGACTTGGTCTGTGTGTGTTGATTTCCTGTGTACCCTTGTGGTGAATTCTCCGTTTGGGTGTTATTCCTGATGAAGGGCTTATGCTCGAAACGTCGAATTCTCTATTCCTGAGATGCTGCCTGGCCTGCTGTGCTTTGACCAGCAACACATTTGCAGCTCTCTACTAACACGTCTAGGAATGGGAGTTGGCTATCCTTTTCCTCTTCTCTCGTGAATCGTATTCCTGTGAGTGTGGCGTTGATGATTCGGTGTGTTTTTTCTATTTCTGTGTTTTTGATGATTACAAAGCTGTCATCGCTTTGTCAGCGATGTGTCAAAGGTGTCAAAGCAGCGCTTCACAGGAGGCTCCAATAGCACTGATGATGTTCCCTAGCCAGGGAACGAAACGTTTGCAGCAAAAACTTCCAGCTCGGCGAACAGAACCACAACAACGGACACCCGAGCTACAAATCTTCAACCAGACTTTAGAATATAATGAAGGAATAATATATGCAAATAATTTGCACAAGTTGCACTACTCTGGAATCACAGGTTGGAGACGTATGTTTGATTTAGTGCCTTGAGACAATGGAATGTATTTATAGAGTACAAGTCACAGTATTCAGGAATGATATTAAACTAGAATCAAACAGTATACAGTAGACTGAATAACAGGAATGATTGAAGCAACGTGCACTCTGCGTAGTATGCTGAGTACACTTTACAATGATTTTTTCTTCCATGTACTTAGTAGTTCTCTTTGACAGGATATTGCTAGATTAGGAGCAGATTTGAAAAGCATAATTTCTGTGTATCAGAATTCAATATTAATTGGAGACAGATGCTCTAGTCGAGGTAGCAGAAACCTGACACACATCACGAAGGTACACAGCAGCTGGTTTTAATGCGGCCACAAAGGAACACAAATTCTCAAAAGCAGTAATTTTAGTCTAATAGGAGGTGAGAAAAAATGGCTGTTTTTGTTGAGAAAATGGTTACTCTTCTCAACGTGGATTCGTAAATATTATGGAAACAAGATAAAGCAGCACAATGGCTCCGTGATTAACACTGCTGCCTCACATGCCAAGTTCGATTCCAGCCTCAGGCAACTGTCTTGTGTGGAGTTTGCACATTCTCCCCGTGCCCGTGTGGCTTTCCTCCGGGTGCTCCAGTTTCATCCCATAACCCAATGATGTGCCATGCTAAATTACCCATAGTGCTAGGTGCATTAGTCAGAGGGAAATGGGTCTTCGGAGGGTCGGCGTGCATTGGTTGGGCTGAAGGGCTGTTTCCACACTGTAAGGAATTTAAACAACTTTGTTAAAGTCATTACTAATCCACTGGTTCACAGTTTTGTGTCTACAGGGTCTTTGTTATTCTGTAAGTACTTAACTCTTCAATTGACTTGGTGTTTCAGTTTACTGAAGGCTGGAGTGGGGGAGGGGGAGATGAAAATTTATCCCTGTAAAAGTGGCACAAGGAAAAAACACTCTGGAAAGATGTTCTGATTGGAAGGATAAAGGGTTAAAAGAGCATGTTATGAATCATGAAATGTTGCAGATGCTAGAAATCTGAAATAATAACTGGACAAACTCAGCAGATCTGTCAGCAGCTGCAAATGTGTTGCTGGTCAAAGCACAGCAGGTCAGGCAGCATCTCAGGAATAGAGAATTCGACGTTTCGAGCATAAGACAGAAACAGTGTTAACATTTTCAATTAATTATGACTTTTCATAGAATCCCTACAGTGTGAAAGCAGGCCATTCAGCCTATCAAGTCCACACTGACCCATTGACGAGCATCCCACTCAAATCCACGGGCCCTGCCCTGTAACCCTGCATTTCCCACGGCCAGTCCACCTAGCCTGCCCACTTTGAGAAATTTAGCATAACCAATCCACCTAGCCGATAGTGACCAGGACTCTGGAGGAAACCAGAGCACCCAGAGGAAAACCACACAGACACGGAGAGAATATGCAAACTCCACACAGACAGTCACCTGAGGGTGGAATGAGCCCGGGTCCCTGGTACTGGTGCTAACCTCTGAGCCACCACGCTGCCACTTCTTCAGAAGGAGACAAAAAAAAACTGCAGGAGCTGGAATCCAGGCAGGGGCTGGAAGAGCACAGCAAGCCAGACAGCATCAGGAGGTGGACAGGTCCAAAGTTTTGGGTGTTACCTTTCTTCAGGACTGGGGGGTGGGTGTAAGGGGAGCTGCAGATAAAGGGGGTTGGGGGTGGGGGGAAGATTTATGGGTGGGGAGAGGAGGGTGTTGATGAGGTAGGGATAAGTGAACACAAGTAGTGGGTACAACCTGGTTGGTTGATAGGAGGAATGGTTCCAGTTGGTCTCTGGAAGGAAAGGTCGGAAGGTGGAATGGAAGGAAGGGGGAGGGGCTGAGTAGGGAGTTGGGAAATGGGTGGGAAGGTTATTTGAAATTGGAGAACTCAATGTTGAGTCCTCCGGGCTGTAGGCTCCCCAAGAGGAAGATGAGGTGTTCTTCCTCCAATTTGCAGTCTGATTTGTTGTTCCCTTCCTCAGAAGGCAATGTTGGTCTCAGAAGCTGAAGCTATAAAAATTTGGGGAATGGTCTTGGGGGAAAGTGCTAAAACTAATTAACCGTGAGAGGGAGGAGGTATTAACAGTTTGGCGGACATAAAAGTAGTTAAATCTCTCAGCTCAAATGATATGTATACAAAGCTGCTGAGTGTGACAAGGAGGGAGATTGCAAAGAATCTGGCATTCATTTTCAAATCCTCTTCTGCTTCTCAAGAGAGATAACAGAGGACTGGAGCACATCTGACACGGTACCTTTATTCAAGAAGGATTGCACGGATGTGTTGAAAAGCATGGCACTGGGAAAAGCACAGCAGTTCAGGCAGCGTCTGAGGAGCAGGAGTTGACATTTCGAACATAAGCCCTTCAGGCCAGGAATCTACAGACCAACTCAGAAACTGCTGAAAAAAAGTCTGAGGGACAAAGTTAATCTCCACTTGGAGAAGCAACCATTAATCAAGGAAAGTCACCATGAGCATGTTACATCGATGTAAGATTAGCTTTGTAGCAGGAATCATTGGGTGATAATTGAAAATTATTTGTGTGGCAGGAAGTCCATGTCCAATCACATATCACATGGTTCAGTGCTGGGTCCTTTACTGTTTGTAATGAGCATTAATGAATGGTGGAGATATCATTTGCAAGTTTGCAAATGACCATAAGAATTGAGGGTGTGGTAAATGATGAAGAGAAAGTCTTAGATTGCAGGACAAGTTAGAAGGGCTTGCCAGACTGGCAAATGTGTGAGCTGATGCATTTTTAGACGGTTAAAAAGGCAAGGGTGAACGATCAGGCCCTAGGAAGTGAATGACCTAGTGCATGGCTGAGTTTTAAATATGGAGGGGTGGCACAAATCCTGGAAGGTTCTGGCAGTAATAAAAAAGTTCTGCAGTAGTGCAAGCACCACACCATGGGCTGTAATGCATAAAAGATGAAGTGAACAGGAAAGAATTCCTTGAGGGTAACTTAGGAGAGCTGACAGACAGAAACCTGATCAAAAACACCTTGAAACTGACACTTAGCCAATTTCTGGTAAACTTTACTTCTCTTTTCACAGACACCTGTTGAGTACTTACAGTGTTTTTTTGTTTTTACTATATATCTCCAACAACCATAGTGTTTTACTTCTGCGTTCATTATGTATTCTCAACCTTTTCACAAACAGGTTTCTCTGTACATGCAAGAGAGTTCCATCAGTTTGCAGAACTGAATTATCTCTTTTTCCTGAACCTTCATTATTTTCCTAATGTTAATTTTCAGCTTTTGTCCTCCAGGCACTGACTCACAGAGCAGTGGATTTTTTTTTTCCCGTTTGCAATAGACCTTGCAATAATAAATGAGCTCGTCAATTATTGCAGAAGGCACATGTTTTTTGATCATTGGCTGACCAATTGCCAGAGAATAGTTCTCACCGTCAGAGTGTGTTTGGACTGCAGATGCAAGAAGGCAGGTTGAAAATCCTTCCTTCAATCCCAATTTAATCATTGACTTACTAACTAACTGATGGCAGCGCAGGCAGTGGAATGTTCCTCCTGCAGGATGTTTGAGGTAGGGGTGACCACCGATGCTCCTGTCGACTTCACCTGCAGGAAATGCAGCCAGCTCCAGCTCCTCACAGACCGCGTTAGGGAACTGGAACTGGAGTTGGATGAACTGAGGATTATTCGAGGGGCTGAGAGGGTGATAGATAGAAGCTACAGGGACATAGTTACGCCAGAGAACAGAGGTAGCTGGGTAACAGTTAGAGGTGGGAAGGGGAGGAAGCAGGCAGTGCAGGGATCCCCTGTAGTCGTTCCCCTCAACAATAAGTATACCACTTTGGATACTGTTAGGAGGGACAGCCTAGCAGGGGTAAGCTGCAGTGACCGGGTCTCTGGCACGAGTTCCGGCTCTGAGGCCCAGAAGGGAAAGGGGGAGAGGAGAAGAGCGCTCGTTATAGGAGACTCTATAGTTAGAGGGACAGACAGGCGGTTCTGTGGACATGGGTGAGACTCTCGGATGGCTTGTTGCCTCCCGGGTGCCAGGGTCCAAGACATCTCGGACCGTGTCTTCAGAATCCTTAAGGGGGAGGTTGTGCAGCCAGAAGTCATATTGCACATTGGCACCAATGACATAGGTAGGAAGAGGGGTGGGGAGGTCATTCAGGAGCTCAGGGAGTTAGGCAGGAAGCTAAAAGCTAGCACAGACAGAGTCGTCATCTCTGGGTTGTTGCCGGTGCCACGTGACAGTGAGGCAAGGAATAGGGAGAGAGTGCAGTTGAACACGTGGCTGCAAGGATGGTGTAGGAGGGAGGGCTTCAGGTATTTGGACAATTGGACTGCATTCTGGGGAAGGTGGGACCTATACAAACAGGACGGGTTGTACCTGAACCATAAGAGCACCAGTATCCTGGGGGGTAGGTTTGCTAGCACTCTTCGGGGGGGGGGGTTTAAACTAATTTAGCAGGGGGATGGGATCCGGACTTGTCGTCCAGCAAGTAGGTTAGCTGTTTTTCAGGATGTCCAAGAATGTAGGGAGGCTGTGGAGAAGGTAGCACTGACAGGGAATACTTGTGGACAAGAGATGGGTTCAAGTGTGTATACTTCAACGCAAGGAGTATCAGAAATAAGGTGGGTGAACTTAAGGCGTGAATCGGTACTTGGGACTACGATGTTGTGGCCATCACGGAAACGTGGATAGAAGAGGGACAGGAATGCTTATTGGAGGTTACTGGTTACAGATGTTTCAGTAAGATTGGGGGGGGGGTGGTAAAAAAGGAGAGGGTATAGCGTTGCTAATTAGAAATGGTATAATGGCTGCAGAAAGGCAGTTCGAGGGGGATCTGCCTTTGGAGGTAGTATGGGCTGAAGTCAAAAATAGGAAAGGAGCAGTCTTCTTGTTAGGAGTTTACTATAGGCCCCCCAATAGCAGCAGAGATGTGGAGAAACAGTTTGGGAAACAGATTTTGGAAAGGTACAGAAGCCACAGGGTAGTAGTCATGGGCGATTTCAACTTCCCAAATATTGATTGGAAGCTCTTTAGATCAAGTAGATTGGACGGGGCGGTGTTTGTGTAGTGTGTCCAGGAAGCTTTTCTAACTCATTATGTAGATTGTCCGACCAGAGGGGATGGGGGGGCGAGCATATTGAATTTGGTACTTGGTAACGAACAGGGATAAGTGATAGGCTTGTTAGTGGGTGAGCATTTTGGTGATGGTGATCACAATTCTGTGACTTTCACCTTGGTTATGGAGAGAGAGAGATAGGTGCGTGCAATGGGGTAGGTTTTACAACTGGGGGAAGGATAAATACGATGCTGCAAGACAGGATCTGAGGAGCATAAATTGGGAGCGTAGGCTGTCAAGGAAGGATGTCATTGAAATGTGGAACTTTTTCAAGGAACAGATACGACGTGTCCTTGATATGTATGTACCTGTCAGGCAGGAAAGAGATGGTCATGTGAGGGAACCTTGGTTGACGAGGGAGGCTGAATGTCTAGTAAAGAGGAAGAAGGAGGCTTACATAAGTTTGAGGAAACAAGGTTCAGAGCATTGGAGGGATACAGGATAGCCAGGACGGAGCTGAAGAAAGGAATTAGGAGAGCTAAGACAGGGCATGAAAAATCTTTGGCGGGTAGGATCAAGGATAACCCCAAGGCCTTTTATGCGTATGTGAGAAACATGAGAATGACGAGAACGAGGGTAGGTCTGATCAAGGACAGTAGTGGGAGACTGTGTATTGAGTCGGAAGAGATAGGAGAGATCTTGAATGAGTACTTTTCCTCAATATTTACAAATGAGAGGGACCGTATTGTTGAAGAGGAGAGTATGAAACCGACTAGTAAGCTAGAGGAGATACCTGTTAGGAAGGAAGATGTGTTGGGCATTTTAAAAACTTGAGGATAGACAAGTCCCCCGGGCCTGATGGGATATATCCTAGGATTATGTGGGAAGCAAGAGAGGAAATTGCAGAACCGTTGGCAATGATCTTTTCGTCTTCACTGTCAATGGGGGTGGTGCCAGGGGACTGGAGAGTGTCGAATGTTGTGTCCCTGTTCAAAAACGGGAATAGGGATAACCCCAGGAATTACAGGCCAGTTAGTCTTACTTTGGTGGTAGGCAAAGTAATGGAAAGGGTACTGAGGGATAGGATTTATGAGTATCTGGAAAGGCACTTCTTGATTAGGGACAGCCAGCACGGATTTGCGAGGAGTATATTTTGCCTTACAAGTCTTATTGAATTCTTTGAGGAGGTGACCAAGCATGTGGATGAGGGTAGAGCAGTGGATGTAATGTACATGGATTTTAGTAAGGCATTTGATAAGGTTCCCCATGGTAGGCTTATGCGGAAAGTCAGGAGGCATGGGATAGTGGGAAATTTGGTCAGTTGGATAGAGAACTGGCTTACCAGTTGAAGTCAGAGAGTGGTGGGAGATGGTAAATATTCAGCCTGCAGTCCAGTTACAAGTGGAGTTCTGCAGGGATCAGTTCTGGGTCCTCTGCTGTTGGCAATTTTTATGAATGAATTGGAAGAGGGAGTCAAAGGGTGGGTCAGTAAATTTGCAGACGATACAAAGATTGGTGGAGTTGTGGATAGTGAGGAGGGCTGTTGTCGGCTGCAAAGGGGCTTACATATGATGCAGAGCTGGGCTGAGGAGTGGCAGATGGAGTTCAACCTTGTCAAGTGTGAGGTTGTCCATTTTGGAAGGACAAATAAGAATGCGGAATACAGGGTAAAAGGTAGGGTCCTTAGTAAGGTGGAGGAGCAGAGGGATCTTGGGGTCTATGTTCATAGCTCTTTGAAAGTTGCCACTCAGGTGGATAGAGCTTGTAAGAAGGCCGATGGTGTATTAGCGTTCATTAGCAGCGGGATTGAATTCAAAGGTCGTGAGGTGATGTTGCAGCTGTATAGAACCTTGGTACGGCCACATTTGGAGCACTGTGTGCAGTTCTGGTTGCCTCATTTTAGGAAAGATGTGGAAGCTTTGGAGATGGTGCAGAAGAGATTTACCAGGATGTTGCCTGGAATGGAGAATAGGTCGTACGAAGATAGGTTGAGAGTGCTAGGCCTTTTCTCATTGGAACGGCGAAGGCTGAGGGGTGACTTCTTAGAGGTTTGTAAGGGGAATAGATAGAGTAGACGATGGCCTGCACGGTGTTGAGCTTCCTCGGTGTTGAGCTTCCTCACTGTTGTCTTTAGGTTAGATTAGATTCTGTACAGTGTGGAAACAGGTCCTTTGGCCCAACAAGTACACACTGCCCCTCCTAAGAGAAACCCACCCAAATCCATTCCCCTACCTTATATTTACCCCTGACTAATGCAACTAACACACTGTGGGCAATTTAGCAAGGCCAATTCACCTGACCTACACATCTTTGGACTGTGGGAGGAAACCGGAGCACCTGAAGGAAACCCACGCAGACACGGGGAGAATGTGTAAACTCCACACAGATAGGCAGGAACCAGACCCATGTCCCTGGTGCTGTGAGGCAACAGTCCTAACCACTGAGCCACCGTGCCACCCCTTGGCTGTGCTCATCCAGACAAGTGAAGAGAGTAGGAGAAAGTGAGGACTGCAGATGCTGAAGATCAGAGCTGAAAATGTGTTGCTGGAAAAGCGCAGCAGGTCAGGCAGCATCCAAGAAACAGGAGAATCTACGTTTCGGGCATAAGCCCTTCTTCAGGAATTCCTGAAGAAGGGCTTATACCCGAAGTGAAGAGAGTATTCCATCGCCCTCCTGGGTTGTGCCTTGTAACTGAGGACAATTTGAGGTGCTGGGGAGTGAGTTAATAAACATAAACACATAGAAAATAGGAGCAGAAGTGAACTAGTCAGCCCTTCAAGCCCACTCGACATCAGTTATGATCATGACTGATCATGCAAATATAGAAATCGTTGTATCTGTACAGAGAAATCAGAGTTAACATTTCAGGTCTGTTCGGAGGAAGGGTCAGATGCTGCCAGACCTGCTGAACTTCGCGATCAATTTCTGTTTTTGTTAATGATTTCCAGCACCCGCAGCTCTTTTGGTTTTCCAAGATAAAAATCACACAGCAGTTAAAAACTTTCAGAGCAGCTACCTGATGAAGGTGCAGCATTCCAAACGCTAGTACTTCCAAATAAACCTGTTGGACTTTAATCTGGTGTTGTGTGATTTTTAACTTTGCCCACACCAGTTCAACTTGGCTTTTGGTTTTCATTCAATTCAATAGTTTGTTCCTGCTTTTCCCTCATATCTTTTGCTATAAGCAACACTGTCTGGAAATCATACAATGTTTCAACCTCAACTGTTTTCTATGGTAGTGAATTCCACAGGCTCACCACTCTCTAGGTGAAGAAATTTCTCATCTCTGTCCTGAATAGATTATCCTGTCTCCTTCCGTGGTTCTGGATTGGGAACAATCTTCCTGCATCTAGATTAGAGTGGTGCTGGAAAAGCGCAGCAGGTCAGACAGCATTCAAGGAGCAGGAAAGTTGATGTTTTGGACAAAAGCACTTCACCAGGAACCATCGATTTTCCTGCTCCTCGGATGCTGCCTGACCTGCTGTGCTTTTCCAGCACCACTCTAATCTTGACTCTGATCTGCAGTGGGTTAAAATGATCTTAGCCTGCTGGACACACTTTCCTCATTCCTGATGAAGGGCTTATGCCCGAAATGTCAAATTTCTTGTTCCTTGGATGCTGCCTGACCTGCTGCACTTTTCCAGCAACACATTTTCAGCTCTGATCTGCAGTTCTCACTTTCACCTAACAAGCTTTGTGCATCTACTCTGCCTAGTCCTGTTAGAATTTTGTAAATTTCTTTCCATAGAATGACTATGTTCTGATCTGCTCTTGCTGCCATTTTATTTAAATGGTTGCTCCAGTATAATTTCTGGTCAATTATAATCCCAAAGGAATGGATATTGGAGAATTCCGTGATGAGAATGCCATTAAATGTCAATCAGAAATTATTAAATTACCTCTTGTTTGAGATGATCATAATCGGGCACTATTGTGGCACAAATGGTATTTGCTACTGGTTCAGGTCAAGCCTGGATATAGTCCAGATTGTGTTCCATTTGAACACGGACTGCTTCAGTATCGGAGGAGTCAGGAATGGTACTGAACATTGTGCAATCCTCAGCGGACACCCCCACTTCTGACTTTATCTTGGACAGAAGGTCTTTGGTGAGGCAACTGAAAATGGTTGGGCCAATGCCGTTATCTTGAGGAACTCCTGCAGTGATGTCCTAGAGCTGAGATGACAGATCTCCAATCACAAACATCTTCTTATGTCAAAACATGTGGCCCTGGAAAAGCACAGCCGGTCAGGCAGCATCCGAGGAGCAGGAGGGTCGATATTTTGAGCATAAGCCCTTCATCTAAAATGTTGAACAATTTATGCTCGAAACGTCAAGTCTCCTGCTCCTTGACTCTGATCTCCAGCCTCTGCGGTCCTCACTTCCTCTATCTTCTTATGTGTCAGGTATGACTAAAACCAGCAGGAAACTTGTCCCTGATTCCCAATGAATGTAGTCCTGCTCAGGCTCCTTGATGTCCCATGTGATTGAATGCAGCCTTGATGTCAAGGGCAGTCACTCTCACCTTTGGGGTTTAACTCTTTTGTCCAGGTTTGCAAATTCTTCAGTCTTTCTTTTGCACTAATTTGCTGGGCTCCCCCATTATGAAAAATGGGGTTATTTATTGGAGATCCCTCTTCCAGTTGGTTGTTTAATTGTCCACAATCATTCATGACTAAATGTGGCAGGACTGATCAGTTCATTATGGGATTGTCTAACTCTGTCTATCGCCTGCTGCCTCTGTTGTTTGACCTGCATGTAGTCCTATGTTGTAGCTTCACCAGGTTGGCACCGCATTGGTAGCTATGTCTGATGCACTTAGCATCCTCTCACACAATTCTTATTGAAATAGGGCTGAACCCCAGATGGTAATGGGAGAGTGAGGAAATCTGCCAGGCCATGAAGTGACTCTGAATACTAATGTGCTACTTGTGATAGCCCATAGCACCTCATGGACTCTTGGAGAATTCTGGAAGTTTGGCAACTGGAGGTCATCCTACTGCTGATGACACTAAACATGGCAGCCTCTTTTGTGAAGCAGAAAAGTTCATAAACATGGCTCCCTTATACAGATGGTCAGAACGTTCAAAATGGCACACAGAACCTGCACTTGTTTGCTTCTCACAAGTTCCTCTTCCTCATTAAAAGTATGCAACATATTTGGAAACCTTAACGGAATGTTCAAACCACACATAGAACAGAATACAGAACTGTACAGCACAGGAACATGCCCTGCAGCCCATAATGTTGTGCTGGGCATGACACCAAATTAACCCCTTCTGCCTTCCCTTGGTCCATACCTTCCATTCCTTCCAAATTCATGCACTTACCTTAAAGTCCCTTAAACTTCCCTAACGTATTTGCCTCCAACATCACACCATTGTGTTCCAGATTCCTATCTTTCTCTGTGTAAAATAACTTGCCTCTCATATCTCCTTTGAACTTTCCTCTTCTCACCTTACATGCATGTCCCTAGTTTTAAACATTTCAACTCTGGGAACAAGATTCTGACCGTCAAGCCTATCTATGCATCTCATGATTTTACAGACTTCTATCAAGTCTCCCTCAGCCTCCACCACTCTAGAGAAAGCAACCCGACCTTTTCTAGTCTCTCATACCCTCTAATCCAGATAAACTTCTTCTGCACCCTCCCTCAAGCCTCCACATCTTCCCTGTGATGTGGTGAATGGAATTTAACGCAGTGTTCTAAGTGTGGCCTAACCAAAGTCTTATAAAGCTGCAACATGGCATCCTGACTTGTATTCAGTTCCCTGACCAATAAAGGTAAACATGCCATGCTATTCTATCTACTTGAATGGTTCCAATTTCAGGGAGCTATGGACTTGAACCCCAAGATCCCTCTGTACATCAATGGTGTTCAGGGTCTTGCTTTTCCTCAATATTTGATCTTTCAAAGTGTAGCACTGCACACTTGCCCAGATTAAACTCCATCTTCCATTTCTCCACTCGTATCAACAACGATCTATATCCCACTGTAACCTTTCACAATCTTCTACACAACCCACAACTCCACCAATCTTTTTATTGTTTGCAAGCTTACGAACCCACCCATCTACATTTTCATCCAAGTTATTTATATATATCACAAATAGCAGAGATGCCAGTACGGCTTCCTGTGGAACATTACCAATCATGGGCTGCCAGCCCCTGAAAAATAACTTTCCATCACTGCCCTCTGCCTTGTTTGGGCAAGACAATTCTGAATCCATGCAGCCAAGTCACCATGAATCACATGTATCTTAATCTTCTGGATGAGTCTACCATGAGGGATCTTGTCAAAAGCCTTATTAAAATCCATGTAAACAACGTCCACTGCTCTAACCTCACTGATTTCCTTTGTCATCCCCTCAAAATATTCAATCAAATTAATAAGACATGACCTTGCCCTGTACAAAGCCATGCTGACTATCCCTAATTAGGCCATGCTTTTCCAAATGCAGGTAAATCCTACGAACCTTCTCCAATAGCTTCCCAGCCATCAATGTGAGAGTCACCAGTCTATAGTTTCCTGATTATTTCTACTTCCCTTCTTGAACAGAAGAATAACATTAGCTATTTGCTAATCATTCGGAACCTCTCCAGTGGCTGACAAGAATACAAAGATAAGCAAAACAGAAATTACTGGAAAAGCTCAGCAGGTCTGGCAGCATCTCAGAAGAGAAATCAGAGTTAATGTTTCAGGTCCGGTGACCCTTCCCCAGTCACCGGGACCTGAAACTTTAACTCTGATTTCCCTCCACAGATACAGCTGGACCTGCTGAGCTTTTCCAGCAATTTTTGTTTTTCTTTCTAATTTACAGCATCCACAGTTCTTTTGGTTTTTATTTGAGGATACAAAAATCTTCATCAAGGCCCCATCAATCTCCTCTCTTGCCTCTCTCAATAAACTGGTTGGATATCATAGGGCCCTGGGGACTTATCCACCTAGATGCTCTTCAAGAGATCCAACATCACTTGTTTTTTGACCTCATAACGCCCTTGCATATTAGCGTGTACCACACAAGTCTCACTATCCTCCATATCCTTCCCTTAGAGGAATGCGAAGTATTCATTCAGGATCTCACCCATATCCTCTGCCTCCAAGCACAACTTCCCTCATTTATCCTTGAGTGATCCTGCCTTCTCCCTAGTTATCCTCTTGTTTTTAATGTATTTATAGAATTCCTTGGGATTCTTTTTAACCCTACTTACCAAGATCATGTCATGGCCCCTTCTTGCACTCACAATTCCCTGCTTGCATTCTTTCCTGCTTTCTTTATATTCCTCACAGGCTCTGTCCAATTTTAGCTTCCAAAATCATTAAGTTTCATTTTTCCTTTTGACTAAATGCACAACCTTCCTTTAGATTAGATTAGATTCCTTGTTATCCATGCATCCCTTGCCTTGCCATCCTTGTCTTTCCTCCTTCCTGAAACTTGCCAGTCCTGATCAGGAGGTCTTTAAACAATTCCCACATGCCAAATGTGGACTTACTGATAACAGCTCCTCCCAATTAACACTCTCTAGCTCCTGCCTAATACTAACATAACTTTCCCTCCCCGACTTTAGTACCTTCCTGCAAGGTCCTGATTTATCCTCACTCATAGCTATCTTAAAACATAAGGAGTTGCGATCACTGCTTCCGAATGCTCTCCCACTGTAAGGTCAGTCACCTGGCCAGGCTCATTTGCCAATACAAGGTCCAGTCTGGCCCCTCCTTTAGTTGGGCTATCCCTATACTGTTTCAAAAAATCCTCTTGGATGCACGTAACTAGTTCTTCCCCGTCAAACCCTCCTGCTTTATGGGGGTCCCCAAGAGTCATACTCACTAAACTGAATTGAGGTTTCAATGTAGTTTTGAACAGTGGAAACATATATCAGAAAATTACTTCAAATAAAGTGATACAAATGCCAAGGTTTCTTATTTCAATTTCCTTGCTGCATGCCTCTTCTAACAGTCATTAAGCTTATCTTTTAATTATAGGTTAATATCTCCATTAAAATGACAGAAGGCAAAATCTATGAGCATTAAAGCATTTGTATAATCATGTTGCACTCAGCTGTGAAATTTTATTCAATGGAGACACGTGGCATCAAAATGTTCAATGTTTCTTTTGGTGGAGTTGCCTCCTTTGTTTAGGGAGCAGGTCAGGCAGCATCCAAGGAGCAGGAGAATCGTCGTTTCGGGCACGAGCCCTTCTTCAGAAATGAAGAAACATCGATTCTCCTGCTCCTTGGATGCTACCTGACCTGCAGCGCTTTTCCAGCAACACATTTTCAGCTCTGACCTCCAGCATCTGCGGTCCTCACTTTCTTTTGTTTGGGGACCCAAGTTTACATAAAAATGTCCCTTTTGCAACCAGCTTTATCCCAATGTAATATAAAATGACTTTCTGTTCATAGTCCAGTTCCTTCTATACTCCTGTGCATACAGCCAGCTCAGTACTTGCACTTTCTGATACCAGAAAGGAAGATATGCAATGCCTGACTAAATAGGACTGATCTACATATTGATCATAGCACTGCAGCAAGGATCAAAGGTGTATGAAATATTAGTGAGCAGCAGCACAGAGAACACTGCTCAATGCTACTTCAGTCCTGTCTTTTCAGGGAAAGACAGGCTTTAGTATGTACTTATTAAGTGTGGAAGTTATATTTTCCAGAGCTATAATGACCTTCATTGTTTAAACAAAAATCAGCATTTGAATGAAGGAAATTAGTTTCTTAAGAGAACGGCTCTCTCATCTCACCACAAGTCACTTGTTTGCTAACAAGACAAGCGTTTTACAATGCTCAAGAGATCTCTTGATCTTGATGATAATGACAAAATGAGCATCCAGCCATTTCGCTGTATGATAAAACCACAATCAGCATATCGTGCCAATGAATAAACCCTTTGATAAACTCATCAATCAATTTCACTCCGTTGCTCTTTTTTTATTGACCCTGCAATTCCGCCCCCCCCTCCCAAGTATTTATTCAATGATTCATTGTTGACTGTTAGTATTTGAGTATGTGTGACAGGACCTCCCAGCATCAGGTGGGCAATGGTGATGGAGGGACACTGAACAAAGAAGCTGAGCAGTTCACTGGGACATCCACCAGCAGGTGGCAGTACCAAGGGAGGGGTGAGTAGCTGGAACTACTGAAGGAAATCTTGCTGGATAAAAGCAGGAAATTTCAGGGACAGGACGGTGATGAAAAGGGGCAAGAGCTCAGATGGTAGTTTCCATTATAACTTACATGTTTCATTCCATGTACATGTTATAAATAGTTTCTAATTTATTCCTCCTTTCCCATCTCATTTGTAATGACCTTATGCCAGCGGAATGAAGAATCCCTGCTTCAGGATCCTTGGGCCTTGCGTGTGCTCAAGTCTCATGTTGCATTTCTAGCACAGTCAGCAGGATTCCACAGCCTAGGCATTAAGACATGATGGACCAGGTTGAAAGGAACAGAAACTGAAATTACTGGAAAAATTCAGCAAGTCTGGCAAAACTGTTCTGAAGGAGGGTCACTGACCCAAGGTATGAACTCTCTCCACTGATGCTGCCAAGCCTGTTGCACTTTTCCAGCAATTTCTGCTTTTCTTCCTGATTTACAGCATCTGCAGTTCTTTGGATTTTTTTTCTTTTGTTTAAGGTTGAAGGACAAGCTGGCCAAGATTGGGCAGATGGTGGACGAGTTCAAACCAGCAATGAGGGTGGTCTATGTTCTCCAGGATCATGGGAGACTCAGATCTCGACAGAGGGAATCCAAGGTGGAAATGGATAGGTTTCTTTTCCCTAATGAGTTGCAATGTTGTGGAGAACAGGTAGGTAATGGGATTGAAGCTGAGATGAGATCAGCCATGATCGTATTGACTGATGGAACTGGGTTAAGGAGCTGGGTTTCCTACTGCTGTTGTGGTTATTATGTTCTTATGAAACAGATCTTAAGGCTGAACCCGGGCAAACGCTCCCCCTTTACATTCCTAGATGCTCCAGAAGAGGGAAGCCTGAATCCTGGATAGATCTAGTTTACCAATAAACAGGAAACTAGACAAACACCAAGAGTGCTAGAGAAACACAGCAGATCGAGTAGCATCAGTGAAGGGAGAAAGAGTTAACGTTTCAACTCCAGTATGACCCTTGTTCAGAATCTTTAGAAATCCCCACCACCAAACACCAACTTTCTACTGGACTTCCCACACCAATTATAGTAACTCCCAGCAATCCCTGCCTCTCCACTGGACTTCCCACACCACTCACAGTGACCGCCACCAATCCCCAAGCATTCACACTTGACTTCCCAAACTCCCACCCTGGCCATTTTGAGATCCAACTCCCAAATATCATCCCTGACATCTTATTCCCTGGAAAACTGAGGTAAACTCCACCAAGTAGCTACATGGGAATAACACCACTCTCAGGATCTCCTCTAAGTCACTCGCTAACCACAACTGAATCACTATTGCTTCAGTTGGCTCAAATACCTGCGCTCCCTCTCTGATAATACTGTGGGTGTACCTACACCAAACAGACTGAAGGCAGCTTATCATCTCCTTCTCAAGGGCTACTAGGATGTAGTAATGAATGCTGGCATAGACTAGGAAGGAATGAATAAACCTTTCACCCTTACCCCAACACCCAAGCCACTCACTCCTCTCACTCACTTACTTGTCCTGATACAACTCTTCCCCCGGTTGCCATGATGCCTATCACCTTCTTACCCAGCTGCCCAGTTGACAGCCATCCTCTTGTTCTATCTTGCATCCTGCTGTCACCCATGGACCATATGCATTGTCTTCTCTCTTTAGCTTTTAAAACTGGCTTTAGGATGTGGGAACATGGGAAACAGGAGCTGGAGAATGTCATTTAGCCCTTCAAGCCTGCTCCACCATGAAGTGCTTTTATGACCGATGGTCCAACTCGGTACCCTGTTCCTGCATTCTCCCCACTCCCTTTGACCCCTTTAACCTAAAGAACTATATCCAATTCCTCCTTGAAAGCACTCAATATGACCTAGGCTCGTTGTGTGGCAGAGAATTCCCAAGGCTCACCACTGTCTGGGTGAAGATGTTGCTCCTCATTTCAAAGCTAAGTGGCCGACCCCGTATCCTTAGTCTGTGACCCCAAGAGCATCCCCCCTGCATTTACCCTGTCTAATCCTGTTCGAGTTTTACGGGTTTCTACGACACCCTTTCATCAGTGAATATAATCCTAACTATTGCAGTCCCTCTTCATACTACAGTCCCCCAACCCAGAAAGTAGTTTGGAACTCTAGGCTGTGCTTACTTACTGGAATAGAACAGCAATTGTTCTCTTAAAAACAGGGGACTGATGGCTTTGGTGAAGATTCCACTTGTTTGTATGTTTTTTTACACTGTGTCTGGTGGAATGAATTATCAGTCATCATAGAATATAGAACAGAGATCATAGAACACAGAACCAAGATCATAGAACATAGAACATGGACCAGACAACACAAAACACAAATCAGAGAACACAGATCATAAAACATGGAACACAGAATGTAGGACACGGATCATAGAACATAGGACACAGAACATAGAACACAGATCACAGAACAGTACAGGCCCTTCGGTCCTCGATGTTGTGCCAGACTCACCTACATACCCTTCATTGTACTATCTTGCATATGCCCATCCAAGACTCGCTGAAATGTCCCTCATGTCTCTGACCCCATTATCACCAGTGGCAGTGCATTTCACTCACCCACCACTCTCTGTGTAAAGAACCTACCAAAACCTTCCTGCAATCACTTTAAAATTATGTCCCCTCGTGACAGACATTGCCACCAGGGGAAAAAGTCTCTCTGTCTCCACTCTATCTATGTCTCTCGACATCTCGTACACCTCTAACAAGTCACCTCTCATCCTTCCTCGCTCCAGTGAGAAAAGCCCGAGCTCCCTCAACCTTTCTCCATAAGACATGTCTGCCAGTCCTGGCAGCATCCGGCCTGAAAAATCCAAGGAGAGCAAGACTGCGCCTCTTTGTCCGACCTGGGCAAGAAATGGATATTCCAATCAAGATCAGAAGGTTTTGGTCTAAATCTAGGACCTAATTAAAATATTTTTCTTTGTTGGAACTGATTAACAAAATTGTAAAAGGAGCCAACACCTTTGAGTGGTCATCCTGAGATGTTTGTGACATTGAGTGTTCTTCCCAATTCTTTTCCCTGATGAGTTCCAAGCTACTATCAAAACTCAATAAAGCTGTCTGCACCTCCCATTCACTTTTTTGATGACGCAGCATTGGCCTTTGATGTAAAGTTGTCACTGGCCATTCGGGTGTTTCCTTTCTTGCTGGTGGTGGGAAGTGAATAAAGATTTGTACACCTGTTTTCTTTCACTGTGTCTCACACCTATACACATACATCATGAGTGCCGGGGAAAATATAAGCACTACCACTGTTTGAGGCTGTAGTGTGGGGAATAGACAAGAAAGAAAAAATATATAGACAGGGGATTTAGAAGAAAAAGAAGAAAAAAAAATAAAGCCATCTGCATGCAAAAGAATAATTAAAGTTACTTCACAATAAAACTGAGCAGCTTTCAATGTTTGCTTGTAAATAAATACAATTTAGGGAGAAAACTTGTAAGGCTGACTCGCTCTGCTACTGCAGCTGTCACAAGTCTTATTTAACTACAAATGCCTAGAATTGTTTGAGAAATGGTTATCAACTCCTTAAAGCTCTATTGGGTGAAAAGTGCAATGGCAATTCACCCTTCTTTGATCTGCAAGTGGAGTCAACTCAGAATGATCTATCCTTCAATGTGCCTTTTTTCCAAAATGGCTAACCTTGACTTGACCTTTGTTGACCAGCAACCCAAGCCAGCTGCTCATTCAAGGACTTACTGATGCCACAGTTCAAGGACTTAATGTCAGGATCCACTCAGAAGAAGAGCTTTTTTTTAAGCTTGATTCAGACTTTCTCTGCTATCAGAACCAAAGTTCGATCTAGATGGACATGGAATTCCAACTCAACCATACTCACAGTTATGGTCAACTTCCAGCTCAAGTTTCTATAGATTATACAACATAGTAAAGTACAACACAGAACAGGCCCTTCGGCCCACGATGTTGTGCCGAGGATTATTCCTTATCTAAAATAAAATAACCTAACCTTTGTCTGGAGCCACAGAAAATGGAGGAGATACTAAATGAGTATTTTCCATCAGTGTTTACTGTGGAAAAGGATATGGAAGATATAGACTGGAGGGAAATAGATGGTGGCATCTTGCAAAATGTCCAGATTACAGAGGAGGAACTGCTGGATGTCTTGAAATGGTTAAGAGTGGATAAATCCCCAGGACCTGATCAGGTGGACCCGAGAACTCTGTGGGAAGCTAGAGAAGTGATTGGTGGGCTTCTTAATGAGATATTTGTATCATCGATAGTCACAGGTGAGTTGCCGGAAGACTGGAGGTTGACAAACATGGTGCCACTGTTTAAGAAGGGCGGTAAAGACAAGCCAAGGAACTATAGACCTGTGAGCCTGACCTCAGTGGTGGGCAAGTTGTTGGAGGGAATCCTGAGGGACACGATGTAGATGTATTTGGAAAGGCAAACACTGATTAGGGATCGTCAACATGGCTTTGTGAGTGGGAAATCATGTCTCACAAACTTGATTGAGTTTTTTGAAGAAGTAACAAAGAGGATTGATGAGGGCAGAGCAGTAAATGTGATCCATATGGATTTCGGTAAGGCGTTCGACAAGGTTCCCCATGGGAGACTGATTAGCAAGGTTGGATCTCATGGAATACAGGGAGAATTAGCCATTTGGATACAGAACTGGCTCAAAGGTAGAAGACAGAGGGTGGGTGGTGGAGGGTTGTTTTTCAGACTGGAGGCCTGTGACCAGTGGAGTGCCACAAGGATCGGTGCTGGATCCTCTACTTTTTGTCATTTATATAAATGATTTGGATGCGAGCATAAGAGGTACAGTTAGTAAGTTTGCAGATGACACCAAAATTGGAGGTGTAGTGGACAGCGAAGAAGGTTATCTCAGATTACAACAGGATCTGGACCAAATGGGCCAATGGGCTGAGAAGTGGTAGATGGAGTTTAATTCAGATAAATGCGAGATGTTGCATTTTGGGAAAGCAAATCTTATCATAACTTATACACTTAATACTAAGGTCCTAGGGAGTATTGCTGAACAAAGAGACCTTGGAGTGCAGGTTCATAGCTCCTTGAAAGTGGAGTCACAGGTAGATGGGATAGTGAAGAAGGCGTTTGGTATGCTTTCCTTTATTGGTCACAGTATTAAATACAGGAGTTGGGAGGTCATGTTGCAGCTGTACAGCTATTGGTTAGGCCAATACTGTTGGAACTTTGTGTGCAATTCTGGTCTCCTTCCTATCGGAAAGATGTTGTGAAACTTGAAATGGTTCAGAAAAAATTTACAAGGATGTTGCTAGGGTTGGAGGATTTGAGCTATAGGGAGAGGCTGAACAGGCTGGGGCTGTTTTCCCTGGAGCATCAGAGGCTGAGGGGTGACCTTATAGAGGTTTACAAAATTATGAGGGGCATGGATAGGATAAACAGGCAAAGTCTTTTCCCTGGGGTTGGGGAGTCCAGAACTAGAGGGCATAGGTTTAGGGTGAGAGGTGAAAGATATAAAAGAGACCTAAGGGGCAACTTTTTCACACAGAGGGTGGTACGTGTATGGAATGAGCTGGCAGAGGAAGTGGTGGAGGCTAGTACAATTGCACATTTAAGAGGCATCTGGATGGGTATAGGAATAGGAAGGGTTTGGAGGGATATGGGCCGGGTGCTGGCAGGTGGGACTAGATTGGGTTGGGATATCTGGTCGGCGTGGATGGGTTGGACTGAAAGGTCTGTTTCACATTTTTCTGTGATCCTGCGATGGAGTGAGTCATCCACTGTTAGAGACACCAAAGCAACATCGTCCCCTCTACCACATTACTCCCTAAGCAGTGACATCAACAAATCATTCAATGTGTTTATTATTTCACCACACTTACTGTCTTTATGCAAAGTTTTGATGGCCTCATCACAAAAGGAGATGAAAGGCACTGGAGAAGGTGCAAAAGGACCCTTAACAGATTGATAACAGAACCTTCAGAAAGACTGATCAAGCTAAAACTCTTTATTGCAAGGAAGCTAACATCAAGTGGGTGACCTGGTCGATGGGTTTTAAATTATTCAGGGTTTTGAGGGCAAAGATGTGGAGAGAAAGATTCCATTTGCAGTGGTTCCTATGCCTATAAGGTAGTCACTAATCATTCCTTTGAACATATTGGAGAAAATTTTTTACCTGTGAGTAGTTATGATGTGGGAATTCTTGCAGCAAGGTATAGTTGAGGCAACTAATACAGATTCAGTGAAGGGGAAGCATAGCAAGTACATGAGGAAGGATTAGAAAACTATGCTGAGCGGTACAGATAGAGTAATTGTCTTTTCCCTAGGATGGGGGATTTCAAGACTGGGGCCATATTTTGAAGGTGAGAGGAGAGCGGTTTAAAAAAGAAATGAGGGGCAAATATTTTACGCAAAGGCTCGTTCATGTGTGGAATGAACTTCCAGAGAAAGTGATGGATGTGGGTACAATGACAATGTTTAAAAGTTATTTGGATCGGTACAAGAATAGGAAGGGTTTGGAGGGATATGGGCCAACAGCAGGTGATTGGGCGAGTTCAGTTTAGGATTATGTTCAGCATGGACTGGTTGGACCGAAGGGTCTGTTTCCATGGTGTATAGCTCTATGACTTTTCTGGGGCAGAGTCTGCAATAGAAATTAATTTGGCCATATTTCTGTGCTTTGACTTGTATGTAAATTCACCAGAGATCATTGCCAGGGTGAATTATCATTGATGTATTTAAGATACAGTCACCCTTGATAACTTAAGAAATTCCTCCCCTAAAGAAGGGGTTTTGTGAGAGTTATCATATTCCCACAACATGTGAACATTTGTTTATAATACCAAGAGTTAAATTAAAATATGTGAGGAATTCTAGAAACTAGTTCAGTTCTAAAACCTTTGAGTAAGCAGAAAAGAATGTTATTAAATGTTTGCACTGAAGGGTAATGTTATTGAGTGAGTGACTAAACACATCCTGACTGACCCTTTTGCATTGGATTGCAATAGAGTTGTTCTGGCAATTATTCCATTAGTTGGTAAAAAGGCATAACTCCATTCAGTGAAACACTGAACAAGCTATGCTAACTTAATTTTCTAAGTTTATGGTCTTAGTCATATTGAGGCAAAATGATTACTATGCTGGTTATTGGTTATTTTGGAAGAATATTGATATTAATTATAAATTATCAATAATTTCTGTCAATTTAAATGTAATTCATTCTCAGATTGCAAATGATGCAGTGAAGGTCATATTCATTGTCCATCTCTAGTTTCTGTGATAATCTAGTGGTGAATCTTTCCCTTGAATTACTGCAGCTTTTTGTGGTGATTGTTGTCCCACTATAGTGTAAAGTTCCAACAAAGGGTTTTGAATCTGCTGAGATCAGTGGACTGACTCCAGGTGGCTGGTCACAGCCAATGTGCTGCAGGGGAAGAGAGTTCCCTTGGTGGTCTCCTCAGTGTGGCTCTCTCTCTCACTCCTCGCCGCACTGTTCAAAACATTTTGTATTTTGTTCACCTTCCCACCAGTCCTCCGCTCCTCCTTCGCACCTATCGACAAATGGACGCTCCGAAGCCTGAGGTAAGTTTTTTAAACTGTTACACTCACCTTCGCAGCAGTCCTAGGCTTACTAGAAAGGAGCTCAGAAATGGATTGAGGAGAGCCAGGAGGGGGCACAAAAAAGGATTAGAAGGGATTATTAGGGAGTACCCAAAGGCATTTTACTCACATGTGAGGAATAAGAGAATGATCAGGGAGAAGGTAGGGCCGATCAGGGACAGTGTAGGGAACTTGTGCATGGAGTCTGAGCAGATAGGGGAAGCCCTAACTGAGTTTTTTGCTTCAGTCTTCACTAAGGAAAGGGACCTTGTGGTGAATGAGAACTTTGAGGAGCTGGGCTACAAGCCTGACCAGATCAAGATTGATGAAGCTGATGTGCTGGAAATTTTGGCAAACATTAAGATTGATAAGCCCCCATGGCCAGACCAGATTTATTCGAGGTTGCTCCGGGAAGCAAGAAAGGAGTTTGATAAGCCATTGACGAAGATCTTTGCTTCCTCGCTCTCCACGGAACTCGTACCAGAGGATTGAAAGGAGGCAAATTTTGTTCCTCTTTTCAAGAAGGGCAATATGGAAATCCCTGGCAATTACAGACCAGTCAGTCTTACATTTATGGTCAGCAAGGTTTTGGAAAGAATTATGAGGGTTGGGATTTATGACAGTTTGGAAAAGCATAGTTTGATTAAAGGCAGTCAGCATGGCTTTGTGAGGGGCAGGTCATGCCTCACAAATCTTATTGTGTTCTTTGAGAAGTTGTCAAGACAGGTTGACGAAGGTCGAGCAGTGGATGTGGTGTATATGGACTTCAGCAAGGCATTTGATAGGGTTTCCCATGATAGGTTCATTCATAAAGTCAGGAGGTATGGGATACAGGGAGATTTGGCTATCTGGATTCAGAATCGATTGGCTGACAGAAGGCAGAGAGTGGTTGTAGATGGAAAGCATGCTACCTGGAGGTCAGTGTTGAGTGGGGTCCTGTAGGGCTCTGTTCTTGGGCCTCTGCTCTTTGTAGTTTTTATAAATGACTTAGCTGAGGAGGTGGTTGGATGGGTTAGTAAATTTGTCAATGACACAAAGGTTGGAGGTGCAGTTGTTAGTATCGAGGGCTATTACAGGCAGCGCGACATAGACAGGATGCAGAGCTGGGCTGAGAAATGGCAGATGGAGTTCAACCTGGATAAATGCAAAGTGAAGCATTTTAGAAGGTCGAACTCGAATGCTGAATATAGGATTAAAGACAGGATTCTTGGCAGTGTGGAGGAACAGAGGGATCTTGATGTTCAAGTACAGAGATCCCTCAAAGTTGCCACCCAAGTGGATAGGGTTGTTAAGAAAGCATATGGTGTTTTGGCTTTCATTAACAGGGGGATCGAGTTTAAGAGCTGCGAAGTTTTGCTACAGCTCTACAAGTCCCTGGTGAGACCACACTTGGAATATTGTGTACAGTTCTGGTCGTCCTACTATAGGAAAGATACAGAGGCTTTGGACCGGATGCAAAGAAGGTTTACCAGGATGCCGCCTGGACTGGAGGGTTTGCCTTATGAAGAAAGGTTGAAAAAGCTTGGACTTTTCTCTCTGGAGAGAAGGAGGCAGAGAGGAGACCTGATCGAGGTGTACAAAGCAATGAGAGGAATTGAGCTGAAAATGTGTTGCTGGAAAAGCGCAGCAGGTCAGGCAGCATCCAAGGAGCAGGAGAATCGACGTTTCGGGCATAAGCCCTTCTTCTGAAGAAGGGCTCATGCCCGAAACGTCGATTCTCCTGCTCCTTGAATGCTGCCTGACCTGCTGCACTTTTCCAGCAACACATTTTCAGCTCTGATCTCCAGCATCTGCAGTCCTCACTTTCTCCTAATGAGAGAAATAGATAGAGTCAATAGCCAGAGACTTTTCCCCAGGGCAGGATTGACTGGTACGAGAAGCCATGGTTTGAAGATTTTAGGGGAAACGCATAAAGGAGATGCCAGAGGTGGGTTCTTTACGCAGAGAGTTGTGAATGCATGGAATGTGTTGCCAGCGGTGGTAGTGGAAGCGAAGTCATTGGGAACATTTAAGTGACTGCTGGACATGCACATGGATAGCCATGAGTTAAGGAGTGCGTAAGTTAAGTTGTTTTCTTTTGTTTTAACATTAATCCTCAGCACAACATCGTGGGCTGAAGGGCCTGTTCTATGCTGTAATTTCTATGTTCTATGTTCTAAGCCTGCCATCCTCTAAAGCTGTGCTAGATCCTTGCTTCCTCCACCTGACATAAGCTGCCTTCTTCCTTTTGATGAGAAGCTCCTCTGTTCTCGTTATCCAAGGTTCCTTAATCTTACCCCTTCTTCCGTGTCTCAGAGGAACAAATTTGTGCATCACTTGCAACAACGGCTCCTTAAATAGTCTCCATATGTCTACTGTGCCCTTTCTGTGGAACAATTGCTCCCAGTCTGTACTTCCCAACTCCTGTCTGATAGCGTCATAATTTCCTTTTCCCCAGTTAAGTATCTTCCCTCGGTAACTGTTCCTTTCCCTCTCTAAGGCTATGGTAAATGTGAGGCAGTTGTGGTCACTGTCACCAAAGTGTTCTCCCACCACGAGATCTGACAACTGGCCTGGCTCATTGCCGAGCAACAAATCCAAAAGGGCCTCTCCCCTCGTCGGCCTGTCTACATACTGAGTAAGGAAACCATCCTGAACACAACTGACAAAAAAACGGTTTTCAGTGTTGGAGTCTCCCGGTATGGGAGTCTTTTGGTGTGGCCATCTCCCAGTGTGGCTGACTCTCAGTGTGAGAGTTTCCCGGTGTGACTGTCTCTCAGTGTGGCAGTCTCAGTGTGGAGTTCGCTCAGTGTGGCAGTCTCACAGTGTGGCAGTCTCACAGTGTGGCAGTCTCACAGTGTGGCAGTCTCACAGAGTGGCAGTTTCTCAGTGCAACTGTCTCTCAGTGTGACTGTCTCTCAGTGTGACTCTCTCTCAGTGTGACTCTCTCTCAGTGTGGCGGTGTCTCAGTGTGACTGTCTCTCAGTGTGACTCTCTCAGTTTGACTCTCTGTCAGTGTGACTGTATCTCAGTGTCGCTGTCTCTCAGAGTGGCGGTCTCTCAGTGTGGCAGTCTCAGTGTGGAGTTCACTCAGTGTGGCAGTCTCACAGAGTGACAGTCTCTGTGTGGCAGTCTCACAGAGTGGCAGTCTCTCAGTGTGGCGGTCTCTCAGAGTGGCTGTCTCTCAGTGTGGCGGTCTCTCAGTGTGGCTCTCTCTCAGTGTGGCAGTCTCTCTCAGTGTGGCAGTCTCTCTCAGTGTGGCGGTCTCTCCGTGTGGCGGTCTCTCAGTGTGGTGGTCTCTCAGTGTGGCTTTCTCTCAGTGGTACAGTCTTTCACTGTGGCTCTCTCTCTCAGTGTGGCTCTCTCTCAGTGTGGTGCTCTCTCTCAATGTGGCAGTCTCAGTGTGGTGGTCTCTCAACGTGGCGGTCTCTCAGTGTGGCTCTCTCTCAGAGTGGTGATCTCCCTGTGTGCCGGTTCCCTAGTCTATTGGTCACTCAGTCTGGCTCTATCTCAGTGTGGCTCTCTCTCAGTGTGGCGGTCTCTCAGTGTGGCGGTCTCTCAGTGTGCAGGTCTCTCAGTGTGCAGGCCTCTCAATGTGGCAATTGCCTGATATGCTGCTCTCCTTGTATGACAGTCACTTGGTGTGGCGGTCTTGCTGTGTGGTGATCTGCCATTGTGGTCATCTCCCATTGTGGCATTCTCCCCATGTGGCAGTCTTTGAGTGTGACGATCTCCCCGTGTGGTGGTCTCCCAGCTTGTCAATCTCCTGGCGTGGTGGTCTCGCAATGTGGTGATCTCTCGGTGTTGCAGCCTCTCAGTGTGGTATTCTCCTGGGGAGGCAATCTCCCACTGTGGTGATCACCCGTTGTTCTTTTCTCCTGGTGTGGCAGTCTCCTGGTGTTATAGTCACCTGGTGTGGCAATCTCCCAGTATGGCAATCTCCCAGTGTGGCAGTCTCATCCCCATATGTAGGTCATCTTCAGCATTTATCAGAATACTTCCAGGTATTCCAGCAGCTTGGTGTGGCAGTTTCATCCTAGAATGGCATTCTCGCCCCGGAATGACAGTCTCGTGCTTCGGATGTAGGTTTGCTCACTGCGCTGAAAGGTTCATTTCCAGACATTTCATTACCTTACTTGGTAACATCTTCAGTGGACGTCATGCGAAGCAATGTTGAAACATCCTGCTTTCTATTTATATGTTTTGGTTTCCTTGGGTTGGTGATATCATTTCCTTTGGGGATGTTATTTCCTGTGGTGAAGTCGTTTCCTGTTTTTTTGTTTCCTCGGGGGGTGGTAGGTGGACTCTAACTTGATGTGTTTGTTGATAGAGTTCTGGTTCGAATGCCATGCTTCTAGGAATTCTCATGCATTTCTTTGTTTGGCTTGTCCTAGGATGGATGTATTGTCCCAGTCTCATGCTTGAATGACGCCTCACATCAGCTGTGTCTTCTAGATATTCCATCGTTCCTTAATGGGCTTCCCCTGAGCCCAGGAGCTGTTAACTGAACTTTGTCTTAAATTTTCTTTTTTTATTAGTATGAATGAGTATGAATTCTGTCATTACTATAGGCATTGAGGTGTGGTTACTTATAAAACCTCTCACTTTGTCCTTTGATGAGAAGGGCACAGCTTGTCACTGGCCACCCTGGTGTTTCCTTTCTTCCTGGTGGTGGGAAATGAATAATGACAGAACACACCAGATGGCCTCCTTCTTTCGAGATCGCAATTTCCCTTCCCACGTGGTTAATGATGCCCTCCAACGCATCTCGTCCACATCCCGCACCTCTGCCCACAGACCCCACCCCTCCAACCGTAACAAGAACGCCCCTGGTGCTCACCTTCCACCCTACAAACCTTCACATAAACCAAATCATCCACCGACATTTCTGCCACCTCCAAAAAGACCCCACCACCAGGGATATATTTCCCTCCCCACCCCTTTCTGCCTTCCGCAAAGACCGTTCCCTCCGTGACTACCTGGTCAGGTCCGCGCCCCCCTACAACCTACCCTCCCATCCTGGCACACTCCCTTGCCACCGCAGGAACTGCAAAACCTGTGCCCACACCTCCTCCCTCACCTCCATCCAAGGCCCTAAAGGAGCCTTCCACATCCATCAAAGTTTTGCCTGCACATCCACTAATATCATTTATTGTATCCGTTGCTCCCGATGCGGTCTCCTCTACATTGGGGAGACTGGACGCCTCCTAGCAGAGCGCTTTAGGGAACATCTCCGGGACACCCGCACCAATCAACCATTCCGCCCCGTGGCCCAATATTTCAACTCCCCCTCCCACTCTGCCGAGGACATGGAGGTCCTGGGCCTCCTTCACCGCCGCTCCCTCACCACCGGACGCCAGGAGGAAGAATGCCTCATCTTCCGCCTTGGAACACTTCAACCCCAGGGCATCAATGTGGACTTCAACAGTTTCCTCATTTCCCCTTCCCCCACCTCACTCTAGTTCCAAACTTCCAGCTCAGCACTGTCCCCATGACTTGTCTGGACTTGTCCTACCTGCCTATCTCCTTTTCCACCTATCCACTCCACCCCCTCCTCCCTGACCTATCACCTTCATCCCCTCCCCCACTCACCCATTGTACTCTATGCTACTTTCTCCCCACCACCACCCTCCTCTAGCTTATCTCTCCACGCTTCAGGCTCTCTGCCTTTATTCCTGATGAAGGGCTTTTGCCCGAAACGTCGATTTCATTGCTCCTCGGATGCTGCCTGAACTGCTGTGCTCTTACAGCAACACTGATCCAGAATTTGGTTTCCAGCATCTGCAGTCATTGTTTTTATCTACCTCATGTCTTTCACTGTCTCACACTTGCACACACACACAACACAGGTACTGGGGAAAATATAAGCACTATCGCAGTCAGGCAGTAGTGTGGGGGTAAAGAAATATATTTTTAAAACTCTCACTGAATTTTTTATGTAAAAGTGCACGTGACGATAGATTTCTATTTCCCTGGTGCAGTTTCTAGTCCTTTTGCGATAAAATGATGAGGAGTTGGTTTCTCTGTGACTCGTTGACTCTCAGAAACATTTACCTCATTGTGAAGGAGGAAATAGAAGACATTCAGCCGTAACTAATTTTACAAAAGCATCCCAAGTAATAAGACCGAGAAGAAAAATGACCTTGAACACAAATTTATCCATCCAATGTACCTTGAAGTTTTATTTTAAGTGGGCAAAATTAATGCTGGGCAGTTCAGCGTAGCAGGGCATTGGATATATGCTGTAGTCATCTTCAGCACAACTTTAAAAAATGGTTGATCCATGGAGAATAAATGAGGGTTTTATGCTTGTTCACTTCTAGCCTCTCCACAGTTCACCAAGTCATGAAACTGAAGATGTGCTTTGTTGTGGAAAATAGAAGCCGCAGTCATCTTTAACAAAAACGTTGTGAAAAATGTTGGTCTATTTGTCTCACTCCTCCTCCCCTCCCCAGCTACTACTCCCCAACCCCTGTCACCAGCATAGAAACCTTCCAGTTCTGAAGAAGGTTTCTGGAGTATTGTGTGCAGTTTTGGTCGCCATACTATAGGAAGGATGTGGAAGCTTTAGAACGAGTGCAGAGGAGGTTTACCAGGATGTTGCCTGGAATGGTAGGAAAATCTTATGAGGAAAGGCTGAGGCACTTGGGGCTGTTCTCATTGGAGAAGAGAAGGTTTAGGGGAGATCTGATAGAAGTGTATAAGATGATTAGGGGTTTAGATAGGGTAGATACTAAGAACCTTTTACCACTAATGGAGTCAGGTGTTACTAGGGGACATAGCTTTAAATTAAGGGGTGGTAGGTATAGGACAGATGTTAGGGGTAGATTCTTCACACAGCGGGTTGTGAGTTCATGGAATGCCCTGCCCGTATCAGTGGTGAACTCTCCTTCTTTATGTTCATTTAAGCGGGCATTGGATAGGCATTTGGAAGTTATTGGGCTAGTATAGGTTAGGTAGGACTCGGTCGGCGCAACATCGAGGGCCGAAGGGCCTGTACTGCGCTGTATCCTTCTATGTTCTATGTTCTAAGGGTCACTGGGCTCAAAACATTAACTCTTTTTGTCCCTCCACAAATGCTGCCAGACTTGCTGAAATTCTCCAGCGCCTTTATTAAAATGTGAACAATGAGTGAAACAGGTAGGAAGAGCTTTGCTGGTTAGTAATATTACAAAGTCAAATTTATGAAAATATTAGTTAAATTCACTCTAGTGGAAGATCATCACCCGCAAGAAAATTTTAATTATCTGTTGTCACAGCAAATCAACAACCAGTTCACTATCCATCAGATTTATGAAGGCGAGGTTTTGTTTTATCGCTTACAAATTTAAGTTTATCTCAAATTGAATCTCTAGAATGTTCTGTTTCGCTTGATGTTTTCACATTATGACACATTGGCAAAAGGGATTTAATAATGTAACTCTCCAATATTAGAATGATTGTTGCGATTCATAGTTGCTGACGTGAATATGAAATGATCAACAGCTTTAAGGCCTTTTTCTCTCTAAGCTTCTTCTTGCTGCCAAATGGATTATTGTTTTCAACATCGCCATTGCACAGATTTATGGTTCCTCCAATTGAATCAGTTTGGGACAGAAGTGTTGAGGTAAATCAGGAACTGATGACCGTTGGCTGTTAGAAGATTCCTTCCTTTACATTTCTCAGGTTTTCCCACAACCGCCTCGCTGGGATGTGCTAATTCATTTACTCCCTCTGGGATGTGTCGGTTTCTTTACTCCCTCCAGAACATGTCAGTTCTCTTCCCACTCCAGAACATTCCGGTTTCTCTACTCCGTCCAGAACATTCCGGTTTCTCTACTCCTGCCAGAATATTCTCATTTCTCTACTCCCTCCAGTATGTGCCTCTTCTGACTGGAGCTTGCGATGTTCTGGACCTGAGAACCCACTCACACCTCTGATCCTCACTCCTCACTCCCCCAGCTCCACTCCACTCCCCAATTGCAGCCTCCTGCTAAACCAGTTACCCTAACCCATAGCCAGTCCCATTACCTAGCTCTCCGTCTGTCCAGCTGTTATCTGGAAACAGATATGTTTAAAAGGTTGATCCGATCCTACAGTTAGATTTGGCTGGATCATCAATGAACACATACCTTCCAGCTTCACTAGGGTCAAAGTAACCTCCAGTTCCCACTCGATCTCTAGTGAATAAATGGGGCTCTGGAGCGATGGTAGCATTGAACACAAAATAATTAAGCAATGGAACAAAAAAAGGTAAAGCTTATTTTTGTATAAGCAACTATCAGTTTCAGGAGGACCGAAAGTTCTCAGCAACCAATGAAGTGCTCTTGGAGTAACCACCATTGTGCTGTGTAGGAAATGCAGCAACCGATTTGCACTGAGCAAGCTCCCACAAGCAGTAATGCCATAATGACCTAATCATGAATATTTTGTAATAACTGAGGGACACATATTGGTCAGGATATCCGAATAACTCTCCTTCCCGTTTAAATGGTGCCATCCTATCTATTTGTTTGTGTGTGATTGCAGACACAGCTTGAGTTTAATTCCTCATCCAAAGGCTATACCAATCACAGTTTCTGCCCTGTACAACCATGTCAAAACTTTTGCACTGAATTCCTGGTGGAAGACATGGACTTACAATCTTCTGTCTAGGAGAGAATCAGCTGAGCTGTAAGATTAGCATTGTAGTTTACCGGTAAGAAATATTTGAAAACCTTTAAAGTGTAACAATATGAAGAGCTGGAAAATTCAGTAACCTTTGGACCGTGCTAATGTGAAGGCCGACAAGAATTAACACCCTGAGCTGTAAAGCAACAAGACATAAACATCAGATTGAAAACGCCAGGAAGGTTCAATCATGACTTAAGTTCAGTTGTATGACCAATTCCTTTTATTTGAATTTGTTATCTGTCTATATCATTTTATAAACATAGAATCAGAGAATGTTTGAAGTGCAGAAAGAGTCTATGTGGCCCAGTCAAATCTGTGCTGACTCTCTGCAAGAGAAACTCAGATAGTCCCACAATTCTGCAGTTTGTTGTTGTCCTGTAAATGGTTTCTCTTCAGGTACTTATCGAATTTCATTGTGAAACCCTGATAGCATTTGCCTCCCAATCTCTCATGCAGTGCTTTCCAGATCTGAACCACTGACTGCATAAAAGGATTTCCTCATGACACCGTCACTTCATTTCTCAGCTAGCTTATGTTGATGTTCTCAGGTTCAAGATTATTCCACCACAGAATCACAGAATTGTTATCGTGCAGAATGAGGTCATTCAGCCCATCGTCCCATCTTTTTCCAATACCATTTGTACCATTTCGTACACCATTTGTATCCATGTAATAATTTTGGAATGCCTCAACTGATAAGCTTCCATCACATTTCCAGACAGTGCAATGGATAATCTATAAAATCATAAGGCCATAAGACATAGGAACAGAAATTAGGCCATTCAACCTATCGAGTCTGCGCCATCATTCAATCATGGCTGATAACTTTCTCAACTCAAGTGTCCCACTTGCTCCCCATAATCTTTGATCCCCTTGACAATCAAGAACCTATTTATTTCCATCTTAAATGCACTCAATGAGCTGGCCTTCACAGCCTTCTGTGGCAGTGAATCCCATCAATTCACCATTCTCTGGCTGAAGAAGTTTCTCTTTGTCTCCATTCTAAAAGGTCTTCCTGTTGCTCTAAGTCTGTGTCTTCAAGTCCACATCTCTCCTATCAATAGAAACATCTTCTCAATATCTACTCTGCCCAGGCCATTCAGTATTCTGTAAGTTTCAGTTAGGTCCCCTCACATCCTTCTAAATTCCATCCAGTATAGACACAGAGGCCTCAATTGTTCCTTATATGTTAAGGTGTTCATTCCTCAGACCATTCTCATGAATCTCCTCTGAACATGCTCCAGGGCCAGTACATCCTTCCTGAGATATGGGACCCAAAATTGCATACAATACTCCAAATGTGGTCTGACCAGAGCCTTATACAGTCTCAGAGGTACATCCCTGTTTTTATATTCAACTCCTCTCAAAATAAATGCCATCGTTGCATTTGCCTTCCTAACTACTGACTCAACCTGCAAGTTTACCTTGAGAGAATCCTGGATGAGAACTTCAAAGTCTCTTCACAAAGGAAGGTCATGCCTGACCAATCTTGTAGAATTCTTTGTGGAGGTAATGAGCAAGTTAAACAACGGAGAGCCAGTGGATGTGATATATTTGGATTTCCAGAAGGGCTTTGACAAGGTACTGCAGAGAAGGTTGCTAAGTAAGATAAGAACCCATGGTGTTAGGGGAAAGATATTTGCAATGCACAGAGTTTTGGTTGACTGGCAGAATGCAACAAGTGGAGATAAAGGTTTTTTTTTCGCGATTGTAGCTGGTGAGTAGGACAGTTTGACAGGAGTCAGTTTTGGGACCACAACTATTCATGTTGAACATTAACAATCTGGAAAAGGGAACTGAGGGCATTGTTGCTAAGTTGCAGGTACAACAAAGATAGGTGGAGGGACAGATGGTGTTGAAGAAGTGGAAAGCTGCAGAAGGACTTGGACAGATTGGGAGAGGATCCTACCTGCCAATCTCCCTTCCCACCTATCCACTCCACCCTCCCCTCTGACCTATCACCTTCACCCCCTCCCCCGGTTCACCTATTGTACTCTTTGCTACCTTCTCCCCAGCCCTATGCCACTTCTACCCCAAAAGAGATTCCAATGATCCAAAAATGTGAATCCTTCTCCCATACACCAGCTCCTCAGCCATGCATTCATCTGTTCTACCCTCCTTTTCCTGCCCTCACTAGCTCGTAATCCAGATATTACTACCCTTGAGGAGCTCCATTTTAAATTTCTACCTAACTCTCTGTAATCTCTCTTCAGAATCTCAACCTTTTTTCCCTTCCTGTATTGTTGGTTCCAATGTGGACAATGACCTCCTGCTGGCCCCTCTCCCCCGTGAGAACATTCCGCACCCTCTCTGAGACATCCTTGATCCTGGCACCAGGGAAACAACACACCATTCTGCTTATTCTCTGCTGGCAACAGAAGCGTCTGTCTGTTCCTCGGACTACAGAATCCCCTAACACAATTGATCTCTTGGAAGCCGATGTACCCCTCATTGCATTAGAGCCAGTCTCAATACCAGAAACTTGGATGTTCATGCTATGTTTCCCTGAGAATCCGTCATCTGCTACCTTTTCCAAAACAGCATACTTGTTTGAAATGGGTATATCCACAAAGGGCTTCTGCCCTAGGCGCCAACCTCTCTTAATCTTCCTGGAGTTAACCCATCTATGTGACTGTATCTGAGACTTTCCCCCCTTCCTATAACTGCCATCCATCACATACTGTTGCTGTTGCAAATTCCTCATCGCTTCTATTTGTCTCTCCAACCAATCCACTCGATCTGATAAGATTTGCATCCAACAACATTTATGACAGATATAATCCGCAGTAACCCTTAACCTATCTATAAACTCCCACATCTGACAAGATGTACATCTCACTGCAAAGGCCATTTTTGCTCCTTCACAATCTACAGACCCAGAAAGTAACATCATCTTATTCCTCTACAAAACACTGCACCAGGTTAAATTAATAATTGTGGCTTATATTTTAAGTTTAATCAAGAAACTTATCTCCAAACAACATATAATCAAGAAAGAACCCACTGTACTTACTATTGCAGCCTTTCTCTTGGACAGACTGAAAACAACAATTAACTTATCTGATTCTGTGTTGTGAACTTTGCCAAACAGGTTCCTTCAAGATTAGTTGTGAAATTCACTGTTTGTTAATTTTCCCAGATGTACTCCAATGTCCAGCGACACATGAATTCAAAAACAGCAAAGGCAGTAACTGTGCAGGTTCTCTCTCTGTCTCTCTCTCTCTCTCTCTCTCTCTTGCTCTCTCTCTCATGCACTGTCCTCACAATAGACAACAGACAATAGACAATACGTGCAGGAGTAGGCCATTCAGCCCTTCAAGCCTGCACTGTCATTCAATATGATCATGGCTGATCATTCCTAATCAGTATCCTGTTCCTGCCTTATCTCCATAACCCTTGATTCCACAATCCTTGAGAGCTCTATCCAACTCTTTCTTAAATGAATCCAGAGACTGGGCCCCCACTATCCTCTGGGGCACAGCATTCCACACAGCCACCACTCTCTGGGTGAAGAAGTTTCTCCTCATCTCTGTCTTAAATGGTCTACCCCGTATTTTTAAGCTGTGTCCTCTGGTTCGGCACTCACCCATCAGCGGAAATATGTTTCCTGCTGCCAGAGAGTCCAATCCTTTCATAATCTTATACGTCTCAATCAGATCCCCTCTCAGTCTTCTAAACTCAAGGGTATACAAACCCAGTCGCTTTAGTCTTTCAGTGTAAGGTAATCCTTCCATTCCAGGAATTGACCTCGTGAACCTACGCTGCACTCCCTCAATAGCCAGAACGTCTTTCCTCAAATTTGGCGACCAGAACTGCACACAGTACTCCAGGTGTGGTCTCACCAGGGCCCTGTACAGCTGCAGAAGAACCTATTTGCGTCTATACTCAATTCCTCTTGTTATGAAGGCCAGCATGCTAGTAGCCTTTTTCACTACCTGCTGTACCTGCATGCTTACCTTCATTGACTGGTGTACAAGAACACCCAGATCTCTCTATACTGCCCCTTTACCTAAATTAATTCCATTGAGGTAGTAATCTGCCTTCCTGTTCTTGCCACCAAAGTGGATAACCATACATTCATCCACATTAAACTGCATCTGCCATGCATCTGCCCACTCACCTAACTTGTCCAGGTCACCCTGTAATCTCCTAACATCCTCATCACATTTCACCCTGCCACTCAGCTTTGTATCATCAGCAAATTTGCTAATGTTATTGCTGATACCATCTTCTATATCATTAACATATATTGTAAAAAGCTGCGGTCCCAGCATGGATCCCTGCGGTACCCCACTGGTCACTGCCTGCCATTCCACAATGGAGCCGTTTATCACTACGTTTTGTTTCCTATCAGCCAACCAATTTTCAATCCAATCTAGTACTTTGCCCCCAATACCATGTGCCCTAAGTTTACTCACTAACCTCCTATGTGGAACTTTATCAAAAGCTTTCTGAAAGTCCAGGTACACTACATCTACTGGATCTCCCTTGTCCATCTTCAGAGTTACATCCTCAAAAAACTCCAGAAGATTAGTCAAGCACGATTTCCCCTTCATAAATCCATGCTGACTCTGTCCTATCCTGTTACTACTATCCAGATGTGCCGTAATCTCATCCTTTATAATTGACTCCAGCATCTCTCCCACCACTCCTGCACGTATTGTCTATTGTCTGTTGTCTATTGTGAGGTCAGACTAACTGGTCTATAATTTCCTGCTTTCTCTCTCCCACCTTTCTTAAAAAGTGGTATAACATTAGCCACTTTCCAATCCTCAGGTACCGATCCCGAATCTATCGAATTCTGGAAAATCATCACCAACACATCCACGATTTCCCGAGCCACCTCCTTCAGTACCCTGGGATGTAGACCATCAGGCCCCGGGGACTTATCAGCCTTTAGACCTAACAGTCTCTCCAACACCAAATCCTGGCAAATACAGATTCCCTTAAGTTCAGGTCCTTCAGTCACTGTTACCTCAGGGAGATTGCTTGTGTCTTCCCCAGCGAACACAGATCTGAAGTACCCATTTAATTGTTCTGCCATTTCTTTGTTCTCCGTAATATATTCCCCTGTTTCTGTCTTCAAGGGCCCAATTTTAGTCCTAACCATTTTTTTGCCTTGCACATACTTAAAAAAGCTTTTACTATCCTCCTTTATATTATTGTGTAAAAAATGAGGTCTGCAGATGCTGGAGATCACAGCTGCAAATGTGTTGCTGGTCAAAGCACAGCAGGCCAGGCAGCATCTCAGGAATAGAGAATTCGACGTTTCGAGCAGAAGGGCTTATGCTCGAAACGTCGAATTCTCTATTCCTTTATATTATTGGCCAGTTTACCTTCGTACCTCATTTTTCCTCTGCGTATTTCCTTCTTAGTAATCCTCTGTTGTTCTTTAAAAGCTTCCCAGTCCTCTGTTTTCCCACTTATCTTTGCTATGTTATACTTTTTCTCTTTTAACTTTATATGTTTATTAACTTCCCTAGTCAGCCACGGCCGCCCATGCCTCCTCCTGGGATCTTTCTTCCTTTTAGGAATGAACTGATCCTGCAACTTCTGCATTATACACAGAAATACCCGCCATTGTTCCACCAAGGTCATCCCTGCTAAGGTATTGCCCCATTGAACTTTGGCCAGCTCCTCCCTCATAGCTCCATAGTTCCCCTTATTCAACAGAAGTACTGTCATTTTCGACTGTACCCTCTTCCTCTCAAATTACAGGTTGAAACTTATTGTATTATGGTCGCTACTTCCCAATGGCTCCTTCACCATGTGCTTCCTTTGTCTGTTCTTCTCCCTTTTAATCTGCTGCTGTTTTGACTTTTTTTTCCAAAGTTCCAAAACAATGGAACAGCATATAAAACAGTAATTGCTGCTCCTGGAATTCGAGGAAATCACCTCCGGCACCTAAAATACCTCAAATAAAGGAACAGCTGTTACAGCCAGAAATTTTTCCCGTCCTCCATCTTGGATTACCTCTACGTTAGCATTTATTTCAAGAGGGCGAGAATGCAAAAGCAGAGATGCACTGCTGAGGCATTTGGAACAATATGACCACACTTGGAATATTGTGAGCAGTTTTGGGTCCCATATCTAAGGAAAGAGTTGGATGGGGCCAAGAGGAGATTTACAGGAATGATCCCAGGGATGAAGGGCTTGTCTGATGAGAAGCGTTTGATGACTCTACTTGATGGAGTCGAGAAGGATGAGGGGAAATCTGATTGAAATTTACAGGACCTTGCGAGGCTTGGATAATGTGGTCATGGAAAAGATCTTCCCACTAGTAGGAGAGACCAGGACCTGAAGGCACACTCTCAGAGTGAAGGAATGGCACTTTCGAACTGAGATGAGGAGGAATTTCTTCAGCTCATGGGTGGTGAATCTGTGGAACTCATAAGACCATAAGACATAGGAGTGGAAGTAAGGCCATTCGGCCCATCGAGTCCACTCCGCCATTCAATCATGGCTGATGGGCATTTCAACTCCACTAACCAGCATTCTCCCCATAGCCCTTAATTCCTTGTGACATCAAGAATTTATCAATCTCTACCTTGAAGACATTTAGCGTCCCAGCCTCCACTGCACTCTGCAGCAATGAATTCCACAGGCCCACCACTCTCTGGCTGCAGAAATGTCTCCCCATTTCTGTTCTGAATTTACCCCCTCTAATTCTAAGGCTGTGTCCACGGGTCCTAGTCTCCTCGCTTAATGGAAACAATTTCCTAGTGTCCACCCCTTCCAAGCCATGTATTATCTTGTAAGTTTCTATTAAATCTCCCCTTAATCTTCTAAACTCCAATGAATACAATCCCAGGATCCTCAGCCGTTCCTCGTATGTTAGACCAACCATTCCAGGGATCATCCGTGTGAATCTCCGCTGGACACGCTCCAGTGCCAGTATGTCCTTCCTGAGGTGTGGGGACCAAAGCTGGACACAGTACTCCAAATGGGGCCTAACCAGAGCTTTATAAAGTCTCAGTAGCACAACGGTGCTTTTATATTCCAACCCTCTTGAGATAAATGACAAAAAGATGTGGAGTCCATTGATTGAGTGTGTTTAAGACAGAGAGATAAGTTCTTGATTAGTAGGGAGATCAAAGGGTATAGGGAGGAGGCAAGAGATAGAGTTGGAGAGACATATCAACCATGATCAAATGGGCTGGATGGCCTAATTCTGCTGCTATATCTTTTTATTTTGATTAGATTAGATTCCCTACAGTTTGGAAACAGGCCCTTCTGCCCAACCAGTCCACACCGACCCTCTGAAGAGTAATCCACCCATGATCCATTCTTCTACTAATGCCCCTATCATTATTTAGCATGGCCAATTCACCTGACCTGCACATCTTTGGATTATGGGAGGAAACCGGAGCACCCAGAGGAAACCCACACAGACACGGGGAGAATGTGCAAACTTGACACAGACAGTTGCCCGAGGCTGGACTCGAACACGGGTCCCTGGCGCTGCGAAGCAGCAGTGCTAACCACTGAGCCACCATGCTGCCCCAATGTTACATAACCATTATTATGAATCATTTCTGCACTGTCTCCAATGTATTCTATCTTTCCTATAATGTGACACCCACAGCTACTACAGCTACGCTGTATGACTCTATGACTATGAGGTCTAAGGAGCCTTTTGTAGAAGCTCAACATTGCCTCCTTCCTCCTATAATTGGAACAGTTTCTCCCTCTCCACTCTGTCTAGATCCCTCAGGATCTCAAACTCTTCAGTCAAGTTGCTCCTCAGTCTTGAAACAAAAGAACCACACTGTGAATGTGAAATCTGAAGCCAAACATTAAATGCTGGAAATGCTCAGCAAGTCAATGGAGAGAGAAACAGAGGTCATGTTTTGAGTTTAATATGACCTTTTTGGAGGGGAAGGGAGGCAGATTATATGATGGATTTTATTTCATTCAGCGGGAAAAAGAGGATGGACAAAATAAATTATTGGACAGGGCGGAGTGCAGGAAAGATTAAGTGTGCTGGGATATGGCCTTAATTATGCATCCCCTCACCAAAGCATGTACTGAGGTTTACCAGTTAGAGACAGAGAAATCTGTGACAGACAATGTATGCTCTAAACTATATTGAAACGCAGGTCATCAACCACCATCTTAACAGTTCTTGAGAAAGAAATGCAGTATTATTTGGAGTAGAGAATGCAATTTTTAAATTTGATTATTGTTTCAGGATAATATTGAAATAGCATATTCATCAAATCTTAAAGAAGCATTTATCTTAAATTCTGGATTCAGTAGCAGAAATGCCTCTGACTCATTTAAGGGCGGATCATCATTGTCTTGTTCGAACAGCTGTATCTTCATTGAAAAACACTGAAGCAGTCAAATGAATCTGTAAACCTCAAGTAAGATTCAAATATTGATACAGTTTTTCTAGCTAGCTTCCAAGAATATCTTTTGGAACTCATTGTAAAGCAATTTAATTTCCAAGTCACTAACTTGATTTCCAACGATGCCATGCATTTATAATCTGGAGCACTTACATTGGTCAAATTGTTCGTAATTCTGATGGCTGTGATATCAAGAGTTGTAACTTAGTCACGATTCAGCTGTAGTTTAAGCAGAATCTGTCACAATTCACCAGGCTTTGGGTTATCAGCAGAAAAGCATCTTACGCAGTGTTACCCTGTTGTAAGCTCTCATGACTGTCGGGGTTATGGTTTTCATGCAGTATGTTTTGGAAGATAAGATTAGTGGGATTCAGTATTGCATTCGTGACCAGATTCCATCAGAATTCAACATTGTATCCATGATGGTACTATTTCTTTTGTTCAGTGGGCTTTTATGTTGCTGGCAAATCTATTATGTCACATTCTATCATTGCCTTTGGGAACCCTACACACACACAAAATCCAGCACATTAACCTCATCAACCATCTCTGTTCAACAAAATATTCCATCAAGCTAGTTTATTGTGATTTGCTTTTAACAAATCCCTGTTGTTTTCCACTTTAGACCATGTGATTCGATTGTTGGCTGTGATGGATTTTGCACCACTGCCATTAAACTGATCGATTTTTAGTTGTTAGGCTGATCCTTACAACACCTTTTTTTTTGAACAAGGGTGTACCATCTATGTTCTCCAATCCTCTGACACTACTCCATATTTAAAACATGTTGGAAGATTCTAACCCCACAATTTCCACCCCTGCTATCTTATATCAAAGGATTGAACTTCTTAAAAAAAAAGTGAATGTCTTTAGCTCTTTATTTTCATTAAATGTCAGTGGCGGCCAATTAAAACTTGCAAATCATTCATCAAAGATGTTGCCCTTGAAGTTCTGATTTGAATCATTCCCATCTCAGCAGAATGAGGCAAAGGATAACAGGTTCAGTTAGGCCTCTACTGAGTCATGACCAATGGCAGTCCAGTACATTGTCAATGAGTGGGTTTCCAGAAGATTTAGAAGTCAAAGAACCTTTCCATGTAGGGTCTGAAAGAGACTTCCTCCTTCTTGTTGCCCTGTGAACTTGCCTTTTTGGGTCATTTGCTCTTTAAGGACAGCATGAAAAACCACAATACTTTAGCAATTAAGCCTAATGATGTCTACAGAACCTAACCTAAAAATACAAAAGACTATCCCTCAGGGTTGGCAAATCTCCTCCATGAATACTCCAAAGACCAGGATAGAATCATGGCTATTGACCACTGAATGGTACATTAAAGGATAGGCTCCCTGAGCAATTCTCACTGCCTGCCCATTTAGTTTCTGCCACCTGGATAAAGTTAAAATATTGAACCTTTTTAAAACTCCCAGCCAGAGAAACATAGGCATTAGATATAGTGGTATCATGCTGAGATTTTGTTTCCTGTGGTCAGGAATATTGCCTCAAATGCCACAAGGGGCTTGTCCGTTTTTTTCTAAAAGCTGTTCCTTGGCTCAGGGAGACTCCTTGTTTTTTTTTCATAATAAACCGGGCCAGGCTCCAATTAGTCTGGTTTGAATGTAAAGGATTCATCTTTTTCATGAAAGGCTTTTTTGTTGATATGTAAACAGATGAGACTTCAGGCCAAAGTGGTCATATTTTAGAAGTGACCTGAAAATGAAAGGGGAGTGGTCAGCCCTTTAGATTAGATTTCTTACAGTGTGGAAACAGGCCCTTTGGCCCAACAAGTCCACATCAACCCACAACCCACCCAGACCCATTCCCCTACACCATGGGCAATTTAGCATGGCCAATCCACCTAACCTCCACATTTTTGGATTGTGGGAGGAAACCGGACCACCCAGAGGAAACCCTGGCATTCACAGGGAGAATATACAAACTCCACACAGAGAGCCACCTGAGGTGGGAATTGAACTCGGGTCTCCGTTGCTAACCACTGTGCCATCCAGTTTTAGTTCAGTCTTGAACTGTTGAGAAGTTCAGCATAGAGCTGTGTGGAAACTCTCTCTCTCTCTCTCTCTCTCTCTCTCTCTCTTTCTGCCCTTCAACTTTAACCTGTCAGCATGTTTTTAAAGGGAATTTGCTTATTGGGACTGTTGTGTATATTCGGAACAGCATAACAAAGTCTAGTTAGATAGGCTGAGTTCTGTAGGGGTTCTTTATTCCATTCTTTGTGTTTCATTGCGTAATTTTGTGAATAAAGTTTTGTCTGTTTTAAAATCTAGTAGTCAATTGAGCTATCTTACTCTGGGTAATTCTCACTGTACACTTACAAAAACAAATTGCAAAGTTATAGTCTGGGGCAGTCTGCTTAAGAATGTTTTGAGTGATCTGGCCTAACACAATATTGTGGATATAAATTATATTTGAGTATGAGCATCAATCTGCTGGTAGTATTTTTGCCTCTGAGTCTCCCAGTTCAACTCCCATTTCAGGACTTTGCTGCATAAATTAACTAACACCTGAAAGGGTGAACTGACATCACAGGATCAGATCTAGGTGAAAGTGAGGACTGCAGATGCTGGAGATTAGAGTTGAGAGTGTGGTGCTGCAAAAGCACAGCAAGTCAGGCAGCATCCAAGGAGCAGGAAAATCAACATTTCGGGCAAAAACCCGTTCACTTTCCCAGCCGGATATGGGTTCCTGAAAGGAGCTAACTAATTCACCATGTGTCTCTGAGTTCTGCAAGTGTTCAGCATAGTATGTATAGTGATTCAGTGATTGTACTTAGTGTTAACAGAATGTAGCCAAAGATTGGGAAATCTCTTATAATGGTGGCTGGGGCAAGATATATTATCTCACCAACCCATGCAGCAGCTTTCACCCTTATCTGATGCTGAAATAAAACAGACATGATGCTGAAGATTTTCATCTTTCACTCTTCAGGACAGATGCAAGATACCATATTTCAAAGGGAACAATGATTTATAAAGCATTTATAAAAGGATGCTGATTGGTTGGCTAGTTGACTCTTATTGGTTGAGTTGTTGCCATAGAAAATGAAGCAGGGATCCATAGTCCCCAAGACTGCTGTTTAATTCAAAAAGATATAATGTCTGGCTGTAGACATGACTCCAGGATGTGCTGAAAAGCAGGACCTCCAAGGTAGTTATCTCAGGATTACTCAGTATTAGATTAGATTCCCTACAGTTTGGAAACAGTCCCTTCGGCCCAACAAGTCCACATCGACCCTCCGAAGAGTAACCCACCCAGACCCATTTCTCTCTGACTAATGCACCTAACATTATGGGCAATTTAGCATGGCCAATCCACCTGACCTGCATATCTTTGGAGTGTGGGAGGAAACCGGAGCAAGCCCACGCAGACACGAGGAGAATGTGCAAACTCCACACAGACATTCACTCGAGGCTGAGAATCAAACCCAGATTCTGGCGCTGTGAGGCAGCAGTGCTAACCACTGAGCCACCATGCCACCCCACACAGTATCATGTGCTACTGAGAATAGAAATAAGAAGATTGAGTGATTGAACACGTGACTGGAAAAATGGTGTAGAAGAAAACGTTTTCGATTTCTGGGATATTCGAGAGAGGTTTGGGGCAGATGGGACCTGTACAAGAAGGACAGATTATTACTTAACAGAACAAGGATTAATATCTTCGTGGGGAGATTTGTTGTGCTGTTGGGAGTTTTAAAGAAGTCTGTCAAGGGGATGAGAACCTGAAAGAGAATTCAAGTAGAATAAAAACAATTGATTGCCAATATCTACCATTGTTTTTTTTTTATTGTTTAGAATAAAAATCAAGTTGATTATGAGAAGTAAAAAGTCTTAAAATGAAATTGTAAAGCAACAGAGATAAATCCCACAGTCATGCAGGGTCAATTAACAGAGTAGTATAAAGAGGGTAGGTTAAAACCATTCTATTTGAATGCACACAGTATGCACAACAAGGTAAGTGAATGAATGGCGCTTGCAAAAGTAAAAGGGCATGTTGATTGCTGTTATGAAGATATGGCTGCAGTGTAACCAAAACTGGGTTCTGACTGTTAAAAGATATTTGGAATTTAAGAGGGATGGACATAAAGGAAACATAAGTGGGGTAATGTTAATAATAAAGGATGGGATCAGTGTATTAGCAAAAGAGGATCTCTAGTTGGAAGAACAGACTTCAAAACTGTTTGTCTGGAAATAAGAAACAGGCTGGAGGAAATCATGGTGGCACTTGTTTATCGAGCACCCAACAGTAATGATGGTAGAACAATCAAGACATCTGAGATGCATCTAACAAGAGGAACACAGTCATCAGGGACGACTTCAATTTACATGTAGACTGTGTAAACCCAATCAACACCATACAGACAATACTATTTTGGAATACAAATAAGGAGAAATGGAAGTTCGAACATTGCTGCATTGCAGAGAATATATCAGGTGTTTGTTCTTTTTTTTTACGACCAAAATGTGGAACTATTTAGTGATCATTAGACAAAATCGTGCAACTTTTGTAGAAACTGGATTTGATACTTTTGTGAGACATGCTGGCTCCAGGTGTGGAAAACTCAAAGCATTAATAAATAGGCATTTTACATGACCAAGGCTTCATGAGGATGTAACATAGTCCTATAAAATTTGGTATACATGTCAAATCTCAACATGTGATAAAACAGTTACCTTTCATATCTAAGTCAGTTTGTTTTAAAAACAAATGAATAAAATCTTAGAATGCTAAAATGAAACCAGGACACTAATATTTACTTACAGTTACTGCATGACAACCTTATTTCCAGAAACTATTCCTTTGAGGACAATTGCAGCTAGTATACAGATGGAGAAAAAGTTTGTTTTTACAAGTTATGAACCTCAATAGAAATATAGTCTGTTATGACACAGAGTAAACACCCCCTGCTAATTTAAACCAGTAACACAGAAAAGATTTACCCTGTGCAGTACTCTGCGAAAATTCGAGGCCAAGAATTATCCTAAAAGTCACTATTTAAAGTAAAAATTAACAATCTTTATTTTTCAAAGTCTAACAGAGAATAATTAATTAACAATTACTTACAACTCTTTTCTCTAACCTATCTTTTACCTCTTCCTCTACGATACCAGTCTGCTAAAATCCCCAATTAAGATTTACCAAAAAATTCAAATTTCAAAACCAGCCAGCTATCGACTCTTCTGGTTATATCTTCCTCTGTCTTCCTTTTCACTTCATAGGGATTTCTGTTTCACAGGTCATTGATATATATATAGGTATCTTTAAGAGAGCTACAGTCCGGGCAGTCTGCAGTTGTTGGTGACTTGGCGGTTCTCCTTCATCTCCGATACATAATCTAAGTGTGAGATCTCCGACTTTGGTCCTGTCAATTTTTCTTTAATTAATTTCAAAGGGCCCCTCACTTCATGACCAAATATTAACTCGAAGGGAGTGAACTAAGTACATTCATTTGGGGGATCTCCAATGGCAAACAATACGAATGGGATAACTTTATTGCAATCATTCGGGTAATCCGGACAGTACACTCTCAACATGGTCTTCAAGATCTGATGCCACCTTTCTAAAGCTCCCTGAGATTCAGGATGATGCACACTAGATTTAAAATGCTGTATACCTAAGCTATCCATAACCTCCTTCAACAACCTAGCAGTAGAATTTGACCCTTGGTCCAACTGAATCTTTCTGGGTAGCCCATACTGTGTGAAGAAAGCTACTAACTCCACTACCAACGTCTTTTTGTCTTAATACTCTGTAATGGAATTGCCGTCGCAAATCTGGTAGACACATCAATTATGGTTAACAAGTACTTGTTCCCACATTTAGTTCTCAGGAGGGGACCTAAACAATCAATTATAACCCACATGAAAGGTTCTTCAGATGTGGGAATTGGCAGTAAAGGTGCTGGTTTAATTACCGCCTGTACCTTACCTGCCATTTTGCATATATGACACGTATGGAAAAAGTTAACCACATCCTTGTGCATTCCAGGCAAATAAAAATGTTTTTGTGCCTGAGTCTTTCGTACCCCTAGGTGACCTCGTATAGTTCAGTTGCTACCCATAACACCTCCTCTCTGTATGCTACCAGCAACACAGTGTGGTTCACTTTGGCCCATTTCTCCTCTGTTCTAACCTGCAGAGAGCAGAGACCTAAAATGACCTCCATTTCCATTTGAGGATTCAATCTTCCAGAAAATAACCCTGAGGAATATTCCCTGCCTCCTTTCAGAGTACGCATCCACATATATATCTTTTATCGTCTTGCCTTGCTGTTGCAAGTCCCTTAGCCTTTCAGGACTAAAGACCTCTGACTCTCCCTCTGCCTGTCCATGTTATTCCTGCACCATTGTGTCAAACAGGGTATCCGCTAAGTGAACCTCAACTCCTTCATCTTTCATTTTACTTTTTGCTTTGTGCTGTGACTTATGATAGTAGGGCCTGGTTACTACGTAGTCTGGGAAAATATCAGGATAGTTCTGTCTTAACTCCTCAGTTTCTTGATCTTCCTTGTGCTTCTCCACGACAAGGGGTGTCACTCCCACCTTGGATCCTGCTAAATCATTCCCAAGAACAAACAGAATTTCTGGAACTGACACTCTGTCAATCACTCCCACTGTAATTTCCCCAGTCTTAAGTTTTGCACTCCAACCTGATCTTGCATAGGGGAACATTACATTTCTGTCCATCCATCCCACAAATTACCACACTCTCAGGTAACAGATCAGAAAGAGTGCATATTCACTCATCCCTTACTATCAGTGACCTCTCAAAATTATAACTTTTAATCCTTCTCCCCCTGTTCTTTCTGAGTAAACTTTACCCACAGAGGCAAATTCTTTGTGGAGATCAGGTACTAACTCCATACCCAGCCCCTGTCTAGGCTGTGCACTCTCCTGCAGCTCCTCAGCTTTACACTTTCATTAACACCCTTGTCAGCAAAATCCTGTCAAAGCCAGACAGATCCAGAAGAAGGTGGAGGCCATGCTCGATGAGAAGACAGAGTGAGAGGAGTTCGCTGATCGTTTTAGTCAGGATTCATCGATTCAGCATGGATTATCAGAAGGTCAATGCCATTATAAAATCAGACTCATATCCAATTCCTAGATTGGAGGACTGAATCGAGAAAGTTGGACAAGCTAGTTACATCACCAAGTTGGACTTACTGCATGATTACTGGCAGGTACTTCTATCAGAGACGGCAAAAGAAATTTCTGCATTTGTAACCCCAAATGGGCTATGAACTACAATAGAAATATAGTCAGATCAATGTTCCAGGAATAGATCTTAAAATTTTCTAAAACAGAATAAGTAATTTACGTGTAAAACAATTCAAGTCCATTACCTATCATCAAAAACACAAGGAGCTTTGGAGAGATACAATCAGACTACCAACAGAATGATTAAGATATATTGTCACAACCACACTATTAGGGCAAAAGATTAGAATTTTTCTAACATCTGTGTCATGAATCACTGGCATAATGCACTGGGAATAGGGCACCACAATTCGGAGCCATCACAATGGGAAAATCTGATTAAACTACCAAATTGTCCAACTGTCTAATTCAGATCAAAGGAATATGCCCACCAGGTTTTTCCATTAGCACGAAAATAACTGTTTATTGTGATCAGGCTGTTTCCTACCAATGCCAGAAAAGAAACAGAAAAGGTTTTCACCAGGCTGCTGCCAAGAATGGAGGATTTGAATTCTAAAATTCGGCTGGGTAGGTTGGAATTTTTCTCACTGGAGTGTAGGAGGTTGAGGGGTGACTTTACAGGCATTTTTTAAAATCATGAGGGGTATAGATAAGGTGAATGGCAGATACCTTTTCCCTTGGGTGGGGGATTTCAAGACTAGGGGGCACATCTTTAAGGTGAGAGGAAAAAGATTAAAAAAACACAGAAAGGTGCTTTTTTTTTAAATAGAGGGTGGCTCTTGCATGGAATGAACTTCCAGAGGAGGTCGTCGATGTGGGTGCATTTACAACATTTCAAAGACAGTTAGATAAGTACATGAATATGAAATGTTTGGAGGAACATGGGTCAAGTGCAAACAGGTAGGATTATAGCTGACATGGAGGTTAGACCAAAGGGTTTTTTTCCATGCAATATGACTCTATGACTCTATAAACATGAATTGATCATATATAACTTGATAACTTGATAAATTAAACTTGACCCTATTTTTTTCACAAGTTCCCATGCAAGGACAAATAGGCACAGAATGAGATAAATCACAAATATTACAGCTGGGGAAAGAAATAATAGTGAAACATAGGTCTGGCACCAGTCTGGGTTATAAACACCAAAAAATTGTTTTCTTTTGGTTCCTTTCAATAATTTCTGATTGTTTTGCAGATGTTATATTGTGGTGGTACACAGATCCTCAACACACGCACTCAAACGCGCACACACACACACACACACACACACACACACACACAAGAAAGGGAAGCACATGGCTTTTGTGAGTGGGAGATTTTGCCTCATAGGTTTGTTAGAGTACTTTGATGAAGTGACCCGGAAGGTTGATGCAAGTAGGGCGGTAGACATAGTCTATGTGGATTTCAGTAAGGCCATTGATCAGGTTTCACATGATAGGCTGCTCTGGAAGATTAGATCGCATGGAAGCCAGGGGGAGCTGGCAAATTGGATACACAATTGACTTGTTGGTAGGAAGCAGAGGGTAATAGTGGCAGGATGCTTATTGGACTGGAGGCCTGTGACGAGTGGAGTGCCTCAGGGGTTGGTGCTGGGCCCATTACTGTTTGTTATCTACATTAGTGATTTGGATGAGAACATATAAGGCATGATTACTAATTTTGCAAATGACACTAAAATAGACGGTATTGTGGACAGTGAGGAAGGTTGTCAGAAATTGCAATAGGACCTTGATCAGCTGGGGAAGTGGGCCAAGAAATAGCAAATAGAGTTTATTATAGATAAGTGTGAGGTCTTGCATCTTGAAAAGTCAAATCAAGGTAGGAGTTGCACGGTGAATGGTAGGGCCTTAAGGAGTGTAGTGGGAAAAAGGAACCTTGGAGTTCAGGTGCACAGTCTCTGAAAGTGGAGTCCCAGGTAGACAGGGCAGTGAAGAAGGTTTTTGGCACACTGGCCTTCATCAGTCAGGGCATTGAGGATAGAAGTTGGGAAGTTATGTTGCAGTTGTAAGATGTTTGTGAGGCTGCACTTGCAGTATTGTGTCCAGTTTTGGTCATCTTGCTACAGGAAGGATAAGTGCAGAAGAAATTACAAGGATGTTGCCAGGACTCAACGATCTGAATTATAGGGAGAGGTTGGACAAACTAGGACGTTTTTCTTCAGAGTGCAGGAGACTGAGGGGTTTCTTATAGAAGAGTGTAACATTTTGAAAAGCATGAATAGGATGATTTCAGGGTGTATTCAACCTTTTTCCCAGAGTTGGGGAATCGAGGACCAGAGGGCCTCAGTTTAAGGTCCTTTTCCTTTTCGCATCAGAGAGCGACGGGAGCTGGGCGGAAGTGAAGGCAGAGCGCAAAGCCGGTCGGGAAGGTAAGTGATTGTTATTAGAGTGGGTGTGTTCTAGACTCGAAGTAGGGCCTCCCTCCCTCCCTCCTCCTCTAACCTAAATTAAAAGTCAACAGACTTGCCCCAAAAAGAGGGTCCAAGGAAGCTCCTGTGGATTGAAGAGTGAGGCTTTAGCTCAGGAGTCTTTGACAAGGAGGTTGAGTGAAGTGATTACACCACAGTTGAAGAGGGTGAAGACATGACTGCCAAGCTGGTTCAGTGTGCTACGTGCTTGATGTGGGAGGTCAATGACTCTGGTGTGTTTGGCTCGTATATGCGTGGAAAGTGTGTGCACATTCAGCTACTGACAGAGCATATTGCAGCGCTGATGAAAGAACTCGAAGACCTTAGGCTTATCTGAGAGAACGAGATCTTTCTGGACAAGACCTTCAGCAAGGTTATTACACCAATCGTTCCAGAAGAGAGCAGACGATGAGGAAGGCAGAGAGGAGACAGATGCAAGAGACCCCGGGAGAAGTACCTGTCAGGAACAAGTTGAAGCTTTTGGAAACAGTTGAGACTGATGACACTGCCAGTCCGCGAGGCAGCCAGGTCTGTCAATCAAAAGTTGGAGTGGAGACAGAGCGGAAGAGTCAGACATCGCACAGAGCCGTGGTAATAGGGGACTCCATCGTGAGAGGAACTGACCGGTGTTTTTGTGGCAGCAGACAGGACTTAAGGATGGTGTGTTGCCTTCCTGGTGCCAGGGTTAAAGATATCACAGACAGAGTACAGGATATCCTCAAAGATGAAATGAAGAGCCAGAGGTGATGGTACATGTCGGCACAAATGATGTCGGGAAGAAGAGGAAGAACATACTACAGCGGGACTTCGGAGAACTAGGAAGAAGACTGAAAAAGCAGGATTTCCAGGGTGGTTATCTCTGGTTTGCTTCCAGTTCCTTGGCCTGGAGAGGGCAGGAACAGGGAGATAATGGACTTGAACGTGTGGCTGGGGAACTGGTGCAGGAAGCAAGGATTTAAATTCTTGGTTCACTGGGGTATGTTTTGTGGTAAGCATAAATTCTACAAGAGAGACGGTTTGCACCTGAACAGGTTAGGGACCAGCATTCTGGTAGGCAGGTTTGCTACTGCAACACAGCTACGTTAATCTAAGTAATGGGGGGAGGGGACAAACTGGATGTTAAAGAAGGAAATTGGAGGGAAAGTTAGAACAAGGGAAGTCAAGAAAGACAACTGTATCAATGAGGCAGAAAACTCAGAAAGGGATCATGCTGTAAGGTTGAATGAAATAGGAGTTGATGGCAAGGGTGAGGGCAGTAACAAATTAAAAATACTATACCTGAATGCACGAAGCATTAGAAATAAGATGGATGAGCTTGATACTCTTTTGGAAATTGGCAGATACGATATTGTGGGGATAACTGAGACGTGGCTTCTAGTGGACAGGGCTGGGAAATGAATATTCAAGGCTACACGTGCTAGCGTAAGGACAGACTGACGGGCAGAGAGGGTGGGGTGGCCTTGTTGGTAAGGGAGGATATCCAGTCCCTTGCGCGGGGGGACCTAGAATCAGGGGATGTAGAGTCAGTGTGGATAGAGCTTAGAAATAGTAAGGGTAAAAAGACGCTCTTGGGAGTTATCTACAGGCCCCCAAACAGTAGTCTGGATGTCGGATGTAAGTTAAATCAGGAGCTGAAATTGGCCTGTCGCAAAGATGTTACTACAGTTGGTATGAGGGATTTAAACATGCAGGTAGACAAGGAGAATCAGGATGGTATTGGACCTCAAGAAAGAGACTTTGTGGAATGCCTCAGAGATGGATTCTTAGAACAGCTGGTGCTGGAGCCGACCAGGGAGAAGGCAATTCTGGATCTGGTATTGTGCAACGAATCAGAATTGGTCAGAGACCTCGAAGTGAAGGAGCCATTGGGAAGTAGTGACCATAATACAATAAGCTTCAATCTGCAATTTGAGAGGGAGAAGGTACCATCGGAAGTGACAATATTTCTGTTGAATAAAGGGAACTATGGAGCTATGAGCAAGGAGCTGGCCAAGGTTCAGTGGTGCAATACCTTAGTAGGGATGACAGGGGAGGAGCAGTGGCGGATATTTCTGTGTATAATGCAGAAGATGCAGGATCAGTTCATTCCAAAAAGGAAGAAAGATCCTAGGAGGAGGCATTGGTGGCCGTGGCTGACAAGGGAAGTTAAGAAATATATAAAGTTAAAAGAGAAAAAGAATAACATAGCAAAGATAAGTGGGAAAATGGAGGACTGGGAAGCTTTTAAAGAACAGAGGATTACTAAGAAGGAAATACACGGAGAAAAAATGAGGTACGAAAGTAAACTGGCCAATAATATAAAGGAGGATAGTAAAAGTTTTTTTAGGTATGTGAAAGGCAGAAAAATGGTTAAGACTAAAATTGGGCCCTTGAAGACAGAAACAGGGGACATATTATGGGGAACAAAGAAATGGCAGAAGACTTGAATTGGTACTTCAGATCTGTGCTCACTGGGGAAGACACAAGCAATCTCCCAGAGGTAACAGTGGCTGAAGGACCTGAACTTAAAGGAATCTATATTTGCCAGGATTTGGTGTTTGAGAGACTGTTCGGTCTGAAGGTTGATAAGTCCCCGGGGCCTGATGGTCTACATCCTAGGATACTGAAGGAGGTGGCTCGGGAAATCGTGGATGTGTTGGTGATTATTTTCCAGAGTTTGATAGATTCAGGATCAGTTCCTGCGGATTGGAGGGTGGCTAATGTTGTGCCATTTTTTAAGAAAGGTGGGAGAGAGAAAACAGGAAATTATAGATCAGTTAGTCTGACCTCAGTGATGGGAAAGATGCTAATGTCTATTATAAAGGATGAAATTACGACACATCTGGATAATAGTAACAGGATAGGTCAGAGTCAGCATGGATTTATGAAGGGGAAATCATGCTTGACCAATCTTCTGGAATTTTTTGAGGATGTAACTCTGAAGATGGATGAGGGAGATCCAGTAGATGTAGTGTACCCAGACTTTCAGAAAACTTTTGATAAAGTCCCACATAGGAGGTTAGTGAGCAAACTTAGAGCGCATGGTATTGGGGGCAAAGTACTAACTTGGATTGAAAGTTGGTTGGCTGATAGGAAACAAAGAGTAGTGATAAACGGCTCCATTGCGGAATGGCAGGCAGTGACTAGTGGGGTACCGCAGGGATCAGTGCTGGGACCGCAGCTTTTTACAATATATGTTAATGATATAGAAGATGGTATTAGCAATAACATTAGCAAATTTGCTGATGATACAAAGCTGGGTGGCAGGGTGAAATGTGATGAGGATGTTAGGAGATTACAGGGTGACCTGGACAAATTAGGTGAGTGGGCAGATGCATGGCAGATGGAGTTTAATGTGGATAAATGTATGGTTATCCACTTTGGTGGCAAGAACAGGAAGGCAGATTACTACCTAAATGGAATCAATTTAGGTAAAGGGGCCGCAGCCCTCCGCTTCTTCCTTTCCCGCCGCACCAGCCCTCCGCTTCTTCCTTTCCCGCCGCACCCACGAAGGACTCAAAGCCCTAGGCTTCTTCCTTTCCCGCCGCACCCACGAAGGACTCAAAGCCCTCCGCTTCTTGCTTTCCCGCCGCACCAACCAGTACCCTTCCACTGACACCCTCCTTCGACTGACTGAACTGGTCCTCACCCTGAATAACTTCTCTTTCAATCCTCCCACTTCCTCCAAACTAAAGGAGTTGCCATGGGCACCCGCATGGGCCCCAGCTATGCCTGCTCTTCGTAGGATATGTGGAACAGTCCATCTTCCGCAACTACACTGGCACCACCCCCCACCTTTTCCTCCGCTACATCGATGACTGCATCGGCGCTGCCTCGTGCTCCCACGAGGAGGTTGAACAGTTCATCAACTTTACCAACACCTTCATCCCGACCTCAAATTCACCTGACTGTCTCAGACTCCTCCCTCCCCTTCCTAGACCTTCCATCTCTATCTCGGGCGACCGACTCAACACAGACATCTACTATAAACCGACTGACTCCCACAGCTACCTGGACTACACCTCCTCCCACCCTGCCCCCTGTAAAAACGCCATCCCATATTCCCAATTCCTTCGTCTCCGCCGCATCTGCTCCAGGAGGACCAATTCCAACACCGCACAGCCCAGATGGCCTCCTTCTTCAAGGACCGCAGATTCCCCCCAGACGTGATCGACGATCCCTCCACCGCATCTCCTCCACTTCCCGCTCCTCCGCCCTTGAGCCCCGCTCCTCCAACCGCCACCAAGACAGAACCCCACTGGTTCTCACCTACCACCCCACCAACCTCCGCATACAACGTATCATCCGCCGCCATTTCCGCCACCTCCAAACGGACCCCACCACCAAGGATATATTTCCCTCCCCTCCCCTATCAGCGTTCCGCAAGGACCACTCCCTTCGTGACTCCCTCGTCAGATCCACACCCCCTACCAACCCAACCTCCACCCCCTGCACCTTCCCCTGCAACCGCAGGAAATGTAAAACTTGCGCCCACACCTCCACACTCACTTCCCTCCAAGGCCCCAAGGGATCCTTCCATATCCGCCACAAGTTCACCTGTACTCCACACACATCATCTATTGCATCCGCTGCACCCGATGTGGCCTCCTCTATATTGGTGAGACAGGCCGCTTACTTGCGGAACGCTTCAGAGAACACCTCGGGCCGCCCGAACCAACCAACCCAATCACCCCGTGACTCAACACTTTAACTCTCCCTCCCACTCCACCGAGGACATGCAGGTCCTTGGACTCCTCCACCGGCAGAACACAACTACACGACGGCTGGAGGAGGAGCGCCTCATCTTCCGCCTGGGAACCCTCCAACCACAAGGTATGAATCAGATTTCTCCAGTTTCCTCATTTCCCCTCCCCCCACCTTGTCTCAGTCGGTTCCCTCAACTCAGCACCGCCCTCCTAACCTGCAATCCTCTTCCTGACCTCTCCGCCCCCACCCCACTCAGCCTATCACCCTCACCTTGACCTCCTTCCACTATCCCACCTCCATCGCCCCTCCCCCTAGTCCCTCCTCCCTACCTTTATCTCAGCCGGCTTGGCTCTCTCTCTCTTATTCCTGATGAAGGGCTTATGCTCGAAACGTCGAATTCTCTATTCCTGAGATGATGCCTGGCCTGCTGTGCTTTGACCAGCAACCATTTGCAGCTGTGATCTCCATCATCTGGAGACCTCATTTTTTACTACCTAAATGGAATTAATTTAGGTAAAGGGGCAGTACAAAGAGATCTGGGTGTTCTGTACACCACTCAATGAAGGTAAGCATGCAGGTACAGCAGCTAGTGAAGAAGGCTAATAGCATGCAGGCCTTCAAAACAATAGGGATTGAGTATAGAAGCTAACAATCCGCATCCATGAACATCTGCTAGCCACAAAACGACACGACCAGCTATCTCTAGTAGCCATACACTCTGACAACCAGCAACATGAATTTGACTGGAAAAACATTCTGGCTATTGAGGAAGTGCAGCATCAATTCCTGGAAGCATGGCATTCATCCCCAAACACCATCAACAGACACATTGACCTGGACACCATATACAAACCCTACAGCTGAAACTGACACCCGGAAGCTGCAAGAACAAACCAATATAAATACCGGAAGAAACATCAAAGCAGCGATTCACACGAGGCTCCAACAGCACTGATGATTTCCCTAGCCAGGGAACGAAACGTTTGCAGCAAAAACTTCCAGCTCGGTGAGCAGAACCACAACAATGGGGTAGACCATTTAGGACAGAGACAAGGAGAAACTTCTTCACCCAGAGAGTGGTGGCTGTGCAGAATGCTCTGCCCCAGAGGACAGTGGAGGCCCAGTCTCTGGATTAATTTAAGAAAGAGTTGGATAGAGCTCTCAAGGATAGTGGAATCAAGGGTTATGGAGATAAGGCAGGAACAGGATACTAATTAAGGATGATCAGCCACGATCATATTGAATGGTGGTGCAAGCTCGAAGGGCAGAATGGCCTACTCCTGCACCTATTGTCTATTGTCTGGGAGAAAGAATAAAAGAGGACCTGAGGGGCAACTTTTTTTACACAGAGGGTGGTACACATGTGGAATGAGCTGCCAGTGGAATTGGTTGACGCGGGAGCATTAACAACATTTAAAAGCCATTTGGACAAATACACGGATAGGAAAGGATCAGCAGGATATGGGCCAAATGCAGAGAATTGGGTCCAGCATTGATGGAGATTTTGGTTGGCATGGACCAGTTTGGACCAAAGGCCCTGTCTCTGTGCTGTAGGACTCCATGACATACGTAAAGTCGAAGAGGATGGGAACTGATGATGTCGTTGATGTATGTCAGGAAAGTAGGAAAGAACTTAGGCAAGGAATTAGAGGGGCTAAAAGGGCTCATGAAGAGTCATTAGGAAACAAGATTAAGGAGAATCTCAAGGCTTTTTTCACATATATAAAAAGCAAAGGGGTAGCAAGGGAAAGGATTGGCCCAATCAAAGGCAAGTAGGGAAGCTTTGTAGTTTGTCCCCTATATCCATTCAACGGATGAGACCATCATTGGCTAGGCCAGCAATTATTGCCCATCCCTAATTGCCCAGAGAGCAGTTAAAGTCAATCACTGTGGGTCTGGAGTCATGTGTAGACCAGACCAGGTAAGAAGATACGTGAGCCAGATGGGATTTTCCAACAATCAATTCATGGTCATCATTGGATTCTTAATTCCAGATATTTATTAAATTCAAATTCCACCATCTGCCTTAATGGGATTTGAATCCAGATCCTTAGAGTGTTATCTGGATCTTGAATGATACCACTAGGCCATCACTCCCCCGTGTGGTGCCAGAAGAAGTAGGTGAGGTCCTAAACAAATACTTTGTGTCAGTATTTTCTAAAGAGAAGGAATTGGTGGAGGATGATCTCAGGGAAGGGAGTGTCAAGTTTCTAAGCCAAGTTGCTATTAAAAAAAAAGAGATGTCATGCATCTTAAAAAGTCTTAAGGTAGATAAGTCCATGAATCCTGATAGGATCTATCCCAGAATATTGAGGGAGGGAAGAGAAGAAATTGCATTTTTGCATCCTCTATGGCCACAAGTGAGATCCCAGAGAACTGGAGAATAGCCAAGGTTGTCCCATTGCTTAAGAAGGGTAGCAGGGATAATCCTGGAAATTACAGGCATGTGGGAGGGAAATTATTGGAAAAGATTCTTAGGGACTAGCTGTATATATGTTTAGAAGCAAATGGACTTATTAGTGATAGACAGCATGGTTTTGTCGGAGGAGGTCGTACCTCACTAACTTGATCAAGTTTTTTGAGGAGGTGATGAAGATTATTGATGAGGGAACAGCAGCTGATGTTTTCTATGTGGAATTCAGTAATGCCTTTGACAAGGTCCCTTATGGCAGACTGGTACAAAAGGTGAAGTCACATGGTATCAGGGTGAGCTGGTTAGATGAATATAGAACTGGCTTAGTCATAGGAGACAGAGGGTAGTGGTGGAAGGATGCCTTTCGGAATGGAGGGCTCTGACTAGTGGTGTTCCACAGGGATCAGAGCTGGGATCTTTGCTGCTCAGGATCTACATCAATGAACTGGAGGAAAACGTAGCTAGTCTAATTATTTTTGTACAGATGATACAAAGATTGGTGGCAGAACCTTTTGGAATACTGATTTGCAGATGGATCTGGGTGTGGAGGTTTGTAGATCACTGAATGTGGCAGTGCAGGTAATTAAGGTATTTAAAAAAGGCCTATGGCATGCCAGCCTTCATTGGAAGGGACACTATGTATAAGGATAGACAAGTTATGCTGCAGTGTTATACAAGTTTAGTTCGACCATACTTGGAAGATTGTGTCGAATTCTGGTCACTACACTAGAAGGATGTGGAAGCTTTGGAGAGGGTACAGAAAAAAGTCTACCAGGATGTTGCCTGTTATGGGAGAGTTTAGCTATGAAGAAAGGTTGGACAGATTGGGTTTGTTTTCACAGGAACACAGGAGGTTGAGAGGCAACCATAGAAGTTTATAACTTTGTGAATGGCATGGATAGAGTGGAAAGTATGAAGCCTTTTCCCAGGGTGGGGGGGGGGGGGCAATTACTTGGGGACACAGGTTCAAGGTGTAAAGGGAGAAGTTTAAAAGAGATGTGCGAGGCATGTTTTTCACAAAAAGGATGGTGAATGTCTGGAATGTGCTGTCAGAGGAGGTGGTGGAAGTACACACAGTAGGAGCACTCAAGAAGCACCAGGAGGAATACATGAACAGAAAGGGAACAGAGGGATACGGATCCTGTAATTGATGACAGTTTTAGTCTGGAAGGGGCAAAATGCGCTGGCACAGGCTTGGAGGGCCGAAGGGCTGTTGCTGCGCTGTATTGCTCTTTTTTCACTCTCCCAGCCACCCAGACATGCTCACACTCACTGTACACATAAACACATGCACACTCACATACACACATGCACAAACTCCCACAGCAACCCACACACACTCATACACAAACATACACACTCATACACACCTTCCCAACACTCCCCACACACACATACACTCTCCCAGCCACCCACATACACACACTCACACAGTCACCCATTCACTATCCCACCCCCCACCCACACACACACACACACACACACACACTCCCCACATACACATACACTCTCCCAGGCACCCACATACACACACTCACACACACACACACACTCACACACACACACTCACACACACACATACACTCACTCCCACCCACTCACACACATACACACACTCACACACACACACATTCACTATCCCACCCCACCACCCACACACACACACACACACACACACACACTCACACATCGTCTCACCCACACACACACTCACACATTCAATATCTCACCTACCCACCCACACACACCCACATCCACACACAAACACATTCACACACACAATATCACACACACACACACACACACACACACACACATTCAGTGTCTCACCCACACACTCATACTCACAAATAAACATTCACACCCATGCATATATACATTCTCCCTGCCAGGGACAGGGACACACACACACACACACACACACACACACACACACACACACACAATCTCATTCCCACCCAGTCCTTCTACCCAACACAATCCTTCCCAAGCACCAACATACTCTGTCTTCTGCCCTCCCACAACGCACGAAGACTCACTCTCTTCCAGACAACCATGCACACATGTTCGCTCACATATAATCTCACACTCTCTCAGCCCATCACACCGTCCCTCACTCACTCTCTCATACTGTCACACTGTTTCCCACTCCCACACTCACACTCTATCACACTGTCTCTTACTCACTCATTCAGTCACTCTCTCACTGTCTTACATTGTCTCCAACTCTGTCATACTGTCTCTCTCTCTCTCTCTCTCACTCCCTCCCTTTTTCATTCCCTCACACAGTCTCTCACTCACTCTCCCACTCTCTCACACAATCTCTCATTCCCTCTCTCATTCCCTCACACTGTCTCTCACTCACTCCCTCCCTCAGACTCGCTCTCACACTCTCACTCCCTGACACCGTCTCTCACTTATTCACTTATGGCTCAAGAAGTACTTTGCTCCTTCCTGTGATGGTATTGCAGGTGATGCACAAAGGAGAGAATCTCATCTTCTCCCAACCCCCTGACAGCTCAGATAGGTAAAAACAATGACTGCAGATGCTGGAAACCAGAGTTGTATTCCAGATGAAGGGCTTTTGCCTGAAATGTCGATTTTCCTGCTCCTCGGATGCTGCCTGAACTGCTGTGCTTTTCCAGCACCACTCCAATCTAGACCCTGACAGCTCAGAGGCCTGTCTCATCCCTCAACCAGCAGGCATCTATCCTCCTGTTTGTGCTCTTACCACCTGGTCGGCACTATGACGTACCCAGTCCTACCTCAGCGATAACAGGAATAGATTATTTGGCGATATTATAAAGTAGGCACCAGCATTGAGGCCAACCAAGCTCTCTCCCACCACCCACAACCACCCACCACACCCAAAATTGTTCCTTACATAGAGGGTTAAAATTACAATTTTAACTCAGAATTTGATAAATGTTCTAAATAGAGATACACATCTTCTGGGCTAAGTGGGCGAAAGTGCGTACTGCAGATGCTGGAGATTAGAGTCAAGATTAGAGTAGTGCTGGAAAAGCACAGCAGGTCAGGGCAGCATCCGAGGAGCAGGAGAGGTGGTCTGAGCGAAGTGGTTTGCTCTTACATTTGTAACTGCCTTCAACAACAGGGAGGGAGGAGGGAGAGAGACCCCTATAGGAGTGACTGAGGGAGTCAAGGGAAGGAACTTTTCAATATCTGATATTTTTATTGAAAGGGGAAGGCAATCTACCTTCAACTAAAGGGATTAAAATGGCTGGGCCCAATTGTACAGCAACACGCTCTAAAAATAAAAAAAAATGCAAATCTCTGAAGTGGTTTTAGGGTTTACAAGGTAATCGCTGCAAAAAATTAATCATACAAAATTGAAAATTGTGCTTTTGGCCAGTGCTGCGGTTCCGGTCACTACATTACAGAAAAGTTGTCATCACTCTGGACAGAGTACACAGAAGATTTACCAGTGTTGCCAGGGCTGGAGAATTGTAGCTACGAGGCGAGATTGGAGAGGTTGGGATTGTTTTCCTTGAAGCAGTTTAGATGAGAAACTGGCTTTCTGAAAGAAGGCAGCGTGTGGTGGTTAAAAGAAAATATTCAGCCTGGAGTCCAGTTACTCGTGGTGTGTCACAAGGGACCACTGCTGTTTGTCATTTTTATAAATGACTTAGGTGCAGGCATAGGTGGATGGATTAGTAAATTTGCAGATGGCAGTAAAGTCGGTGGAGTAGTGGACAGTTTGGAAGAATGTTACAGGTTGCAGGGGGATTTGAATAAACTGCAGAATTGGGCTGAGAGGTGGCACATGGAGTTCAATGCAGCTAAATGTGAGGTGATGCACTTTGGGAAGAATAACAGGGAGGCAGAGTACTGGGTCTATGGAAAGATTCTTGGTAGTATGGATGTGCAGAGGGATCTTGGAATCCATATACATAGATACCTGAAAGTTGCCACCCAGGTGGATAGTGCTGTTAAAGAGGCAGATTGTGTGTTAGGTTTCATTGGTAAAGGGATTGAGTTCTGGAGCCGCAATATCACGCTGCAACTATACAAAACGCTGCTGCGGCCACACTTGGACTATTGTGTACAGTTCTGGTCCTCATATTTCAGGAAGGATGTCGAAGCACTAGAAAAGTTGCAGAGGAGATTTACCAGATGTTGCCTGGTCTGGAGGGACGGTCATATGAGGAAAAGCTGAGAGACTTGGGTCTGTTCTCATTGGAAAGAAGAAGGCTAAGGGGGGATTTGATAGAGACACACAAGATGATCAGAGGATTAGCTGGGTAGACAGTGAAAAACTTTTCCCTAGGATGATGATGTCAGTTTGTACGATGGAGCATAACTTAAAATTGAGGGTGATAGATTTAAGACAGATATCAGTGGCAGGTTCTTTACACAGAGAGTGGTAAGGGCATAGAATGCCCTACCTGCTAATGTAGTCAACTCAGCCACATTAGGGAGATTTAACCAATCCTTAGATAAGCACATGGATGATTTGGGGATAGTGTAGGGGGACGAGCTGAGAATAGTTCGCAGGTTGGCGCAACATCGAGGGCCGAAGGGCCTGATCTGCGCGGTATTGTTCTATGTGCTATGTTCTAATGCAGAGGGTGCTGGGTGTTGGGATTTGCTGCTTGAGTTGGTAGTGGAGGCAGAAATTTGAATCTCTTTTAAACAGTACTTGGACCTACACCTGAAGTGCTGTAAATTGCAGGGCTGTGAACTATCTGCAGGAAAATGAGATTAGAAAGGCCATCTGGGAGTGTTTGAGTCAGCATAGAAGAGATGGGCTGAATGCCACCCCCCTTCGCTCCTTCCGTGCTGTATAATTTCTCCAGGTCTCGTGGTTCGGTCTGGGAAACAGTTAGTGAGAATTTGAAATGCAAAGTTTGCTGTCTCCAGACAATAAAGCAAAACAGGCTGCAGTGCTCTCTTTCTTGAAGCAGTGCTGTCAGTAGGTATTTAAAATGCTCGTCTTCATCCAGCTCAAGAACAGTCTGACCCAAGTAATTACTTATTTCAGTCCCCTGTGTGTACAAATGGTGGCTGTTCTGGGCTGGAGCCATGGAGTTATGATACTTCAGCAGGTTATGCAATCAATGTATTTTTTTCCCCTTTGTCGCTGGTGACTCATGTGAAAGGGTCAAAGAAAACCTCCAAATAACACTGCTCACCTCCACGTACAACTAATGACTTGAGGCTGGCTGAGGGGCACTGGCTTTCAGTGAGTGGTGTGAATCACAATGAATCAGGGGACTGGATAAGAACTAAAACAGTTACCACTCCTTGAGTGGCCACCGACTTCACTCAATTCTCCAGAGGGCAGGATTTCAGTGAAGCAAAATGTACATGGGACATGAAACCATCAAAGCCACTTGTTACCTGATTTTGTCAGTCTTGAGAAGTTCCTGTTTCTAATGGGTTTCCAGCTGTATTGTTGGGCACAGTTACGAATTGCTCAGCTTGCCTCTTCCATTATGCCAAGGTGATGGTGTATTTCATCATGTGTGTGGTATCCTGGAAACAATAAGAAGCTGGGAGAAAGTGGGGTGAGGGGATGATAATGGCTGTGATTAGCACTTGCACATTTGGAAGAGTTTGATTATTTTGACATAAAACGACAAAGGGAAATCACAATGAAAAAAGATTGTATTTTGCTGGATTCCAAGACAGTTAATAACAGCAAAGAGTGATTAGGAAGGGAGGGGAGCTATGGCAGCAATTCAGGTAGCCTGATTCACTTACTGACATATGTAGGCACAAGTTACAGCCCACATTTCTGTCCAGTTATCACGCTCAAGGGAAATTAAAGGAGAGAAGTGCATTCCCTATGTGCTGAAATAAAAATCGAGTGTGATTGAAAGGACATATGTCCAGGAACGTGATCAGCAATGGTGGATCAGTGGACACATTCACTGAGAAAGTGGCTTTGCAACATGACTTCCAACCACTTTCATGGCAACTTAAAACAATTCCAGTGAAAAAAGCACAGTTCATTTTTTAAAAAAGGAACAATGGTCTCATTTTCTTGCCAAGATATTAATCAAAATAATGAGAATATTGTTGCTTTATCTCGAGATTGTAAATTAATGAATCGACAGTAAGTAAAGGCACAATGCATCAACTTCAACCTGGATGTTCAGATGACAAAATAGATCATAGGGCTGTGTGGCACAGAAACAGACCATTCAGTCCAACTCACCCATACCGACCAGATATCCTAAATTAAGTGCCAGCATTTGGCCCATTTCCCTCTAAACTCTTCCTATACATGTACCCATCCAGATACCTGTTAGATGTTGTAACTGTACCTGTCTTCTGTGGGATACTGTTGCCCCTTCATTCCCCTTTAAATCCTTCCCCTCTCACCCTAAACCTATGACCTCTAGTTCTGGACTCCCCCACCCCAGGGAAAAGACCTTGTCTATTTACCCAATCCATCCCCTCATGATTTTATATACCTCGATGATTTTATATACCCAAATGGCTAGTTCCTCTTGTATTCCATGAGGTCTTACCCTACTACAGTGCCACTCAGGACTTCAGCCCATGCCATACCACTGACAGACCCTCGCTCTGGGCTACACCAGCCCACGACATACCACTGACACACCCTCACTCTGGGCTACACCAGCCCACGACATACCACTGACACACCCTCACTCTGGGCTACACCAGCCCACGACATACCACTGACAGACCCCCGCTCTGGGCTACACCAGCCCACAACTTACTACTGACAGACCCTCACTCTGGGCTACACCAGCCCACGACATACCACTGACAGACCCTCACTCTGGGCTACACCAGTCCACGACATGCCACTGACAGACCCCCGCTCTGGGCTACACCAGCCCACAACTTACTACTGACAGACCCTCACTCTGAGCTACACCAGCCCACAACTTACTACTGACAGACCCTCACTCTGGGCTACACCAGCCCACGACATACCACTGACAGACCCTCACTCTGGGCTACACCAGCCCACGACATGCCACTGACAGACCCCCGCTCTGGGCTACACCAGCCCACAACTTACTACTGACAGACCCTCACTCTGGGCTACACCAGCTCACGACATACCACTGACACACTCTCACTCTGGGCTACACCAGCTCACGACATACCACTGACACACCCTCACTCTGGGCTACACCAGCCCACAACTTACTACTGACAGACCCTCACTCTGGGCTACACCAGCTCACGACATACCACTGACACACCCTCACTCTGGGCTACACCAGCTCACGACATACCACTGACACACCCTCACTCTCGACTACATCAGGCCACAATATACGACTGACAGACCCCGCTCTGGGCTACACCAGCCCACAATATACGACTGACAGACCCCCGCTTTGGGCTACACCAGCCCACAATATACAACTGACAGACCCCGCTCTGGGCTACACCAGCCCACAACATACCACTGACAGACCCTCACTCTGGGCTACACAAGCCCACACTGCACTTAGAACTAAGTCCCACAGATCGGCCATTGAAACTTCCTTTCCACTAAAGAGCTCTCTTTATTAGGTAAGTTTGGGAAAAAAGAAGGGGAAGAAGGAAAGAGGAAAAAGCGGATGAACATGACAAATCTGGTTTCAGAAATCTGAACACTGCCTACTCCACCATCACCATCTTCACTTGGCATCACTTGAATGGCCTACTCCTGCTTCTGATTTGAATGTCGTTCTGTTAATGTTGATGGTGTCCTATAGAACAGTTTATGAACTTTGATGTACATATAGCTCTTATTAATAACCACAGCCATATAATTTGGCAAACTAATAAATATACCTCAAAGATTGCAAATAATCAGCATTGATTAACTTTGCTTGATGTGAGTACAAATAGCATTGATAGTGAGGGATGAAACATCACATGCACAAATGCCTAACTCTGCATTGTGATCTACCTCAGACCTTTGACCTGAGGCAAAGGACATCTATCCAAAATGCCCCAGTCACTCTCTACAGATGCTGCCAGATCTATTGGGTATTTCCAACATTTTTTGTTTTCATCTCAGTATTCCACTATCTACAGAATCTTACTGTTGTCTCTGACTGGTCCTCCTGTTCAGTGAGAGATATCCAGAACCACTAGGAGAAAGTGAGGACTGCAGATGCTGGAGTTCAGAGTCAAGAATGAGGTGCTGGAAAAGCACAGCAGATCAGGCAGCATCCAAGGAGTAGGAGAATCGACATTTCGGGCATAAGCACTTCATCAGGAATCATTCCTAATGAAGGGCTTATGCCCAAAATGTCGATTCTCCTGAATATCTAGAACCACATTTTGCATTTTGAGACTTTGACATTCTCAAGTGTAGGACAGGAGATCCCATCCTGACAGAGAACCCGTCTGTTCAGACACAGGAATTAGGAGGATTAATGACCAAAACTTAAACCCCAAATTAAAAACTAACATCTTTGCTAGCTTTGGCAGGGAAATAAGTTAATAATACAATCCAACATATGTTTTAACAACACACTATCACAAATACACGTGATGGTAAGCCAGGAGACTTGGGTTTGAGTCTCATCTTTTCCAGAGCTGGATAATAACATCTCCAAACAGATTGATTAGAAGATGTCTGTGAGTGTTAGCAGGTCTTGTGTGATTCAGTAAAAAATGAGGTCTGCAGATGCTGGAGATCACAGCTGCAAATGTGTTGCTGGTCAAAGCACAGCAGGCCAGGCAGCATCTCAGGAATAGAGAATTCCTGAGATTCAGTGGCAATGTCCCTATCTCTGAATGAGAAGGTCCAGGTTCAAGTCCCACCTACTCCATTTGAACAGGTTGATTCCAAAGTATCATAAAGTAGATAGGACATATATTCCAATGAAAACATTATGAGAGTTAGTAAAAGCTTCTGTGGGGTAATGGTCCATCTCTAAACCAGGAGGCTTAGGTTCAAGTCATAGTTGTAGAGGATCCACAGCACAGAAAAGGTCCTTCAGCCCATCAAGTCTGTGCCAGTTGGAAATAACCACCTAGTGTACATCAAAATACTTGGACAATGTTGTGAGGGTATCTGTCTCTGCCACCTGTCCAGGCAGGCAGTTCCTGATTCCTACTACCTACTGAGTGAAAAAGGTTTCACTTATAGCGTGTCTAAACCTCCTGCCCTTTACCCAAAATCTATGCCCCAAGTCATTGTTTCTTCCATCAAAGGGAAAACTTTCTTCCTATCTACCCTGACCTTAGAAATATGCAGGTTCATAGCTCCTTGAAAGTGGAGTTGCAGGTAGATAAGATAGTGAAGAAGGCATTTGGTATGCTTTCCTTTATTGGTCAAAGTATTGAGTACAGGAGTTGAGGGGTCATGTTGCAGCTGTACAGCACATTGGTTTGGCCACTGTTGGAATATTGTATGCGATTCTGGTCTCCTTCCTATCGGAAAGATGTTGCAAAACTTGAAAGGGTTCAGAAAAGACTTACAAGGATGTTGCCAGGGTTGGAGGATTTGAGCTACAGGGAGAGGCTGAATAGGCTGGGGTTGTTTTCCCTGGAGCGTCGGAGGCTGAGGGGTAATCTTATAGAGGTTTATTAAATCATGAGGGGCATGGATAGGATAAATAGACAAAATCTTTTCCTTGAGGTGGGAACTAGAGGGCATAGGTTTAGGGTGAGAGGGGAAAGATATAAAAGTGACCTAAGGGGCACCTTTTTCACATGGAGGGTGGTACGTTATGGAATGAGTTGCCAGAGGAAGTGGTGGAGGCTGGTACAATTACAACATTTAAAAGGCATTTGGATGGGTATTTGAATAGGAAGGGTTTGGAGGGATATGGGCCTGGTGCTGGCAGGTGGGACTAGATTGGGTTGGGATATCTGGTCGGCACAGACAGGTTGGACTGAAGGGTCTGTTTCTGTGTTGTACATCCCTATGACTCCATGACTGTATAGCATGTTACTGCCAAATAGTACACCACTGACAGATCAGCTCAGGGAAAACAAATAGTGAAAGGAACTACAACTTCCAGCAATCAGATCCTTAAAAGAGTTAAGAGTGTAGTGCTGGAAAAGCACAGCAGGTCAGGCAGCATCCGAGGAGCAGGAGAATCAACATTTGAAGGCTTATGCCCAAAAGGTTGATTCTCCTGCTACTCAGATACTGCCTGACCTGCTGTGCTTTTCCAGCAATACACTGTCTACTATGAGCTACAGCATTTGCAGTCCTCACTTTCTCCTAGGTCATTAAAAGAGGAAAGGAGAGAGATTTAGAGCATGGATAGCAGTGCAGGTAGGTAAGACCATTACAAATTCAACTGGAATAATGAAAAATGCTGTGTTCAGCACAGGAAGCCATTTCACATAACATCAGAGCTGGGAACGTATTATGGAAACTGGTGTTGGCTATTCTGATTCCATTTTTTTGCCTTCTGCTCACATTATTTATTTTTCATTTTCCATTTTTAGTATGTGGTAGCAAATGCTATTTGGTTTGCTGTATTCTAAGTCCTGCCCCACAGATTCACCAAACAGCAGACAAAACAGCAATCCATAAGCCCGATTGTCTCTGTCTGCTCCTGCCCCACGGATCTCATCTCATGCTACCTCGACTGCATTCTCTTCCCTTTGGTCCATTAACTCCCCACCTATCCCCACGTTTGTGACACAACTCATGCCATCCACTCTTCCAATATTTTCTATTCCCCGGCCCACCCCAACACCTCATCTTCACCATGGACATACAGGCCCTGTACACCTGTATCCCCCACAAAGACAGCCTAAAATCCCTCTGCTTCTTCTTCTCCCATAAATCCAACCAGTCCCCCTCCACTGACACTCTCACCTGCCTGGCAGAACTGGTCCTCACCCGCAACAACCTTTCCTTCCAATCCCCCAACTTCCTCCAAACCAAAGGGGTAGCCATCGACACCTCCACAGGACCAAATTATGCCTGCTTCTTTGTAGGATTTGTGGAACAGTCCCTGTTTCACAATTACACTGGCACCATTCCTCAGCTCGTCCTCCGCTATACGGATAATTGCATCGGTGCTGCCTCGTGCTCTCATCAACTTCACTAACTCCTTCCACCCTGCCCTCAAACTCACCTCAACCGTTTCTGACACCTTCCTTCCCTTCCTAGACCTCTCCGTCTCCATGTCCGGAAACTTCACACCACTGACATTCACTTCCAAACCACTGACTCCCACAATTACCTCGACCACACCTCATCACACCCACTCTCCTGCAAAAATGCCATCCCATACTCCCAATTCCTCCACCTCCATCACATCTGCTCCCAGGAGGCATTCTATTCCTGGACATCCCAGATAGGCTCCTACTTTTGGGACTGTACTATCCACTCTTCGGTAATTAAGAATGCTCTCAACCACATCTCCTCCATCCTCTGCACTTCTGCCCTCAAACCTCCTTCCACCAACAACAACAGGAATAGAGTCACTTTACTCCTCATGTACCATCCCACCAACCTCTGAATCCTCCGAACACTTTTGCCACTTACAATGAGCCCCCACCACCAAAAAGATATTTCCTTCCCCACCTTGTCCACTTTCTGCAGGGACTCTTCACTCTGTGTCTCCCTCGTTAACTCTACAATCCCCAACAATTTCTCCACCACACCCAGTACCTTTCCCTGGCACTGCATGACGTGCAACACCAGCTCCTACACCTTCCCTTTCATCTCCATCCAAGACCACAAACAATTCACCCAGACCTGACAGAGATTCACCTGCACTTCATTCAACCTGATCTATTGCATGCGTTGCTACCGATGTGATCTCCTGTATGCCGGGAGACCAAACGCAGACTTGAGGACCAGTTTATGGAGCAATTGCACTCTACGCACATTAACCAACCCAACCTTCCAATTGCCATTCATTTTAATTCTCCCTTCTATTCCCCCAGGGATATGTCCATCCTTGCTACCCTGCACTATCAGACTGAGGCGAAATATAAACTGAGGAGCAACCTGATATTTTCCCTGGGGAGCTTACAGTCCAATGACTCCACCAGCTTCAAAATCCCTCCACCCCCACAGCCTTATCACATGCCCAGCCCTCCCTCCCCTCCTTCTCACCTCCCTGACCTTTCCACTCACATATCCACTGAACCCTTCCACTGACCAATCACAATAATCCTGTACCTGCATCCACCTATCACCATCCCACCTACCCTTCCCCCAGCCCCACCTCCCTCTCTCTATCTACCTCTGACCACCGCCCCCCCACCAACCCCCACCCCCCCAAGTCCTGACAAAATGTTTCGCCCTGAAACATTGACTTTCCCGCTCCTGGAATGCTGTCTCACCTGCTGTGATTTTCCAGCTTCACATCTATTGGACAGACTGAGGTTGTTTCCCTTGGAGCAGTGGAGACTGAGGGAGATGAATGAAACTGTGATGGGCTGCAGTCGGGTTAGACAGGGTAGACTGAAAGGAACTTCTCCCCTTGTGGAGGGCTCAATGAGCAGAGTAAGGGGCAGGAGGCTTAGAAGAGACATGAGGAAACCTTTTCTTCACTCAGAGGGTGATGGGAATCTTGAGCTCACTGTCTGTAAGAATGATATGAGTAGAAAATCCTCATAATGTTCATAAGAAGTATTTTGATTTAAAACTTATGATGCCAATGCAAACAAGCTGTTGACCAAGTGTTGGAAAGTGGTATTAGAATAGTTAGGTGATTGTTTCATTGAGCTTAAGAGCTTTTTCTGTAATGTTGACCTCCATGACAATGATTCTAATGATAAAAATCGGCAAGTATTAATGAGTCTTTGAAAGTATTGCTGGTCTAATAATTTCAATATTGATATTTCACTCAGGGCACTTTATGAATATATGGCCAATTTCTACCATTATCTTTGTAGGTGGTAACCTAATTCATTGTTTGATTCACAGTTTAAAGATGCTTTTGGAGGATTACCTAATTTTGATGTAGGGCATAATCATTTGAGATTTTAATGAAAAATTTGGAGTCTTATTTGTTATCACATCTGTACAGTGTGAGCAATTTTCAGTTTGTAGAAATTTGTTTTATTTCATCTTCATCTGACTCCTACCAAGGTTAGATGCTGGGAGTTGGCATGGATGTGTAGGGGAGCATTGAGAGTGGGTAAGTTTGAGGAAGTATTATAGGTGAGGCCCACTAGAGATCGTAAAGTCTTGTAACATACTTGGCACAAAGTCCATTGAAACAAGACAAGCCTCAGCTCTCAGCCATCCTTGTGCGGTGCTCTATTCTGTTTCTATAGGTGGTTGGCCAGATTCTATCCCCAGCCCTAAATCCTTCCCACCCCAAAAATTATGAGTGCATCACTTGGGGTCCTTTCTGCTGATACAAGTGTGGGAAGCTGGCAAATTTCCTGATTTAGCTGTCTCAGTGGCAGAAATCTGGGTCTTTGATTCGAAGCCACACAATTTTTCACCAAAGTTCTGACTTGGCACAAAAGCAAGGCATAGTTTTAGAAGTACGTCTACTTATTGGTTTCAACCCAACTTCATGGCTGTTGGATCTCCGGCTAAACGTTCAACAGCTTCAAACTGTTCTTTTCTAAAAGGGATCTGTGATTCTGCAATAAACAATAACCCACAGCTGTTCACAGGTTACCTTCATTTGAAACATCTTTTGGCATTTACAATACATCTTGGGAAGCTTCAGTCAATTTCTGTATACCTCCAATTTCTGTATTTCATTTCAACCACTGATGCTCTTCAAGGCTTGAATGGCTTTTGCAACTTTCGATGATGAATTTTGCTTCTTACAGAAGGCAATTGTCCTCATGACCCAACCTGACAATGGGGGCTTTCATTTGAGCCAATGTATGGCAAAACAACATCAGACATCCCATCACCCCACCACCAGAAAAGTACTGCCACAAAAATAAACTTTGGCCAAAAAGGAACAAAACGCATTGTTACAAACTCACACAATGCTGCTGTGGATGCTGCCATTGAGCATGACCGGTCAGTTACACATTATTAAACTTGTGGTTCTCAACATGCTCCAATGACTCATATCCATGTGCACCCACAGCTACATCGCAGTTAATAATCTGCCTGGGCACCAACTAATTTTGTCTCAAGTGCACTCGTTACATTGTTCAAAATCTCATTTTACTGAACTCTATGTAGGACTCATCACATCATCAGTACAGTCCATTATTAAATGTGCAGGTCAGCCATTATAAGAACAAAAGTTCTATTTTTCTTTGGTTGTGAAATTGCTATAAGTTATTCAATTTCCCTTCTTTTAGTTAAGCTGTCACAGTTATTTTTCTTTGTCTCACCTAATGGATATAATTCAATGCAAGAGGCTGACGAAAGGTGAATATTGCTTGGCATTGAGATAAAAAGATTGCTTTGTCATTGACTATTTTTCTGAAGATGACGCTAATATCCTTTATGTTTTCACTCCTTAAGGAGATTACCAACAACCAGCTTGCATTAGTATAGGCAAAAGTGAGGACTGCAGATGCTGGACATCAGAGTCTAGATTAGAGTGGTGCTGGAAAAGCACAGCAGGTCAGGCAGCATCCAAGGAGCAGGAAAATTGACATTTTGAGCAAAGGCCCTTAGCCCCCTTAATATAGTAACATGTTACAAATCTCTACACAAAGCATGAATAAACAAGGGATCTCACTGAGCCACCTCAGGAAATATTAGGGCAGATGAACACAACGTACAGATTGTAAGAAGTGTTTTCAAAGGAGGAAAGTAAAAAAGAAAGAGGACAACTTTAGGAAAGAATTCTAAAGCTTCGGACCTCAACCACTGAATGTATGGTCACCGTTGGTTGTGCAATTAACGTTTGGGTTTTTCCATATCCCATCAGGAGGAGCAGGGATACCCAGGAAGGCTGTGCTGCTGGTAGAGTTGGGATTTGGTGACGCTGTGGGGATTTCAGAAGAAGTGTGAGAATGTTGAATTTGAGGCACTGTGTTTATTTCTTTATTAATGGGATGTGGGCATCACTGCCTGGGCAAGCATTTGTTACCCAACTTCCATTGTCATTTAACCGGGCTGGTTAAAGTCTATCCCATGGGTCTGCAGTTGAATGTAGGCCAGACGGAAGCCAGATGTGTCTCCCGAAAGGGTATTAGTGAACCAGATCAGTTTTTAAAACAGTAGTGTTGCATGGTCACCATTAGGGCTAAGGTTTTATTCCAGATTTTTATTGAATTTTAATGTCTCCATCTACCATGGTCAGATACAAATGCAAGTGAATGTAGCCTGATTCCCAGTCCACTGTCTCCTCCCCATGGAGGGGATTAACCATAATATTGGTCAGCGGGAACAAACATGGGTGGCCAGAGCTTGATACAAGTTGGGACACAGGCTGCAGAGCTTTTTGGATGACCTCAGATTTGTGGGGTGTAGAATGGAAGGATTGCCTGGGAATTTATTGGAATAATCCATTGAAAGGTTAGAATGTAATGGATGACAGTTTCAACAACAGATGAGCACAGGCAATTCAAGATGTTGTCAATTGATTTTACTAAAGACACAGAGCTGAATCTTACATCTTATTGGCTAAATACGAGTAATGTTAAGTTTTTTGGAGGCTAGGCCAAACTCACCTCATTAACTACCTACCCACCCCACGGCAGCTCTCACATCCTGATTTCCTTGCCATCTTAGCACCCACCATTCCCAGACAATATGTCATTCAGCAGATTTCAGAGATATCACTGGCATCCCTGGAGACTGCGTGCTTTTTGAAAAGCACATTGTGCACGTACCAACAGCACCGTCAGGCCTGAGCTGCCCTGCATTTGTCAGACAGGGAGAAATTGGAACCCAATTTTGCAGGCAGGTTCCTGGAGGACCCCTGAAAGGGATGGTGCTGACACAGGGCTTCCTGCTTCCCAAGTCTCTGACCAGCCATGTCAGGGATGCTGAAGAACCTCAATGTCCTCCTCCATTCTGCCAGCCTCTTTTCTTGGATCCTTCACACCCAATCTATCTCTGTTCAATGAACCCATCAGCCAACAACACTCTAGCTTAGTCATTTTCACTAACACTCGCAACACCTTTCTCACTGGGTGTCACCCATCCCAACGCTAGGAAATATTAACCCCGTAAGCCCTCTCCAGCCACCACTCCACCTGCACCATCAAGAATAGCTGTGCCACGTACTTTCATCATCCAAAAGAGAAGAAATTAGGAGAAATTTCTTTACCCACAAAATGGTGAGCCTGTGGAATTCATTATCACAGAAAGCAGTCGGCACCAAAACTTTGCATCATACCATAAAAGCATTGCTCTTGGGGTTAATGTGATCAAAGCTTATGGGGGGAAAGCAGGAACAGGTTACAGAGCTGGATGATCAGTGATGATCATATTGAATGAAGGAGCAGTCTCAAAGCATCAAGTGGGTGAAAGTGAGGACTGCAGATGCTGGGGATTAGAGTCAAGAGTGTGGTGCTGGAAAAGCACAGCAGGTCAGGCAGCATCGGAGGAGCAGGGGAATTGATGTTTCAGGCAAAAGCCCTTCATCAGGAAGGGCTTTTGCCCAAAACATCGATTTTCCTGCTCCTCAGATGCTGCCTGACCTGCTGTGCTTTTCCAGCACCACTCTGATCTAAACTCTGGTTTCCAGCATCTGCAGTCCTCACTTTCGCCTACTCTGGTCTCATTGTCAAGGTTCCCCAAACTCCAGCTTGTTTCAAGAATTTGGTAAGATTGGAGGCTAATCACTAATCACTAATGAGGTGAGTTGTATCATTAACAAGATGTTTAACAAGCATTCGTCCATCCATTGGCTTCATGTCACTGTCTGGAGAGAATCTCGCCACACCACTCATGAAAAGGATGGTGTTAGTTGATGCCAATGTTGCTTGCCTATGTCATCCATGTCATGGGAGGTGATGTCTTAATCTAGAGACCTAAGTAATGTTATGGGAACCCAGCAGATGGTGGAATTTGAACTCAATTAAAATTTCTTTAAGGAAGTAAATCTGCCATCCCTACCTAGTCTGGCCTACATGTGATTCCAGACTCACAGCAATGTGATTGACTCTTCCTCTGGGCAATAAATGCTGGTCTAGTCAGTGACACTGAGATCTCAGACACCAATAAGATTCATACCTAGAATTTTTTGTTAATTCCACTCATGATACATGGACATTGCTGACATTTCCTGTCTTGAAAAGGTGATATCAGTTGCTATCTTCAAACGCTGTTGTCCATGTGCTGTAGGAAATCCACAATGTCACTAGAGAAGGAATGCCCAAGATTTGATCCCGTTGACAATATATTTCCAAGTCAGGATGGTGATTTGCTTGGAGTAGAACTTGCAAGCAGGGGAGTTCCCATTTATCTGCTGCCCTTATCCATCTCAGTTAGGTAGAAGCCATGTTTTTGGATGGTGCTGTCTGGTTACTATGCTTCAGAATGCTGACAGTGGGCAAATCTGAGAGAATTATGTCATTGAAGTGAGGATTATTAGAGTCTCTCATTTGATTTGGTCATTGTCAGCTATATGCCTGGCCCAGATTTTACCTTTCACCTAATAGCCATTTTATGGGTCTTGTAACATCTGGCCATGGACTGCTTGAGTATCTGAGGAGTCATGAATGATACTAAACATTGTGCAATCATTGGGGAATATCCCCACTCTGGCCTTATGATGGAGGGAAGGTCATTGCTGAAGCAGCTGAAGATGGTTGGACCAAGGACACTCCCCTGAGGAACCCTGCAGAGGTGACCTGGATCTGAGACAATTATCTTTCAACAACCACAACCCTCTTCCTACTTTGATTTGATTGAATTTATTGTTGTCATGTGTGCCTAAGGGCAATGAAAACTGTTCTCTTGCATACAGTATAGGCACTCTCCTCATTCCTGATGAAGGGCTCTGGCCCAAAACGTCGAATTTCCTGTTCCTTGGATGCTGCCTGATCTGCTGTGCTTTAACCAGCAACACATTTTCAGGCAGATCATAACATACAAGGACATATAGATCAGAGGCACGGAGATAGAGTGAGGCATGCAAGATTACAGCTGCACAGGAGGTGCATTTTAGAGAGGTCTATCCAGTGGTCTAATAACAGCAGGGAATAAGGTGTTCTTCAACCTGTTGGTGCATCTGTTCAAGCTTCTGTATCTTTTGCCTGACAGAAGAAGTTGGAAGAGATTATAACCAGGGTGGGAGGTGTCGTCAATGATTTTGGCTGCCTTTCAGTGGCAACGAGAAGTGCAAATGGAGTCCGTGGATGGGAGTTTGGCCTGATTGATGGTCCGGGCTGTGTTTCTGCAGTTTCTTACCATCTTGGTCAGAGCAGTTGCCATACCAGGCCGTAACATGCTGATATAGAATGTTTTCTGTGGTGTATCTGTAAAAGTGGGTGAGGGTCCTTATGGACATGCTGAATTTCCTGACCCTCTTGAAGAAGAAGAGGCATTGTTGTGCCTCTTGACTGGCACATCCATGTGGGAGGACCAGGACAGATTGTTAGTGATCGTCACACCTACAAACTTGACACTCTCAACCCTCACCACCTCAGCTCCATTGATGCAAATAAAGGCACATTCTCCTCCTTTCCTCCTGAAGTCAATGATCAGTTCTTTAGTTTAGCTGATATTCAGGGAGAAGTTGTTACATGACCAACCATTCTATCTCCTTCCTGTATTCTGTCTCTTCGTTGTTCGATATCCTACAATGGTAGCATTGTCAGCAAACTTGTGGATGGTATTCGATATGACTTCAACCAGTGGAGAGTTTGTACCCTGATTCCCAATGACTGTAGTCTTGCTCAGGCTCCTTAATGTTCCATGTGGTTGAATGCAACCTTGATGTCAAGGGCAGTCACTCTCACCTCTGGGGTTTAACACTTTTGTCCATGTTTGCAAATACTTCAGTCTTTCTTTTGCACTAATTCACTAGGTTCCCCCATTATGAAGAATGGGGTTATTTGTTGGAGATCCCTCTTCCACTTGGTTGCTTAATTATCCACAAGCATTCATGAGTAAACATGACAGAACCAATCTGTTGGTTATGGGATTGTCCAGCTCTGTCTATTGCCTGCTGCCTCTGTCGTTTGACCTGCATGTAGTCCTATGTTGTAGCTACTCCTGGTGCTGCTCTTAACATCCTCTCACACATTTCTTATTGAAATATTGAACCCCCAGATGGTAATAGGAAAGTGCGTGAATCTGCCAGGCCATGAGGTGACTCTGAATACTAATGTGTTGCTGCTGATAGCCCATAGCTCCCCATGGACCTTTGGACAATTCTGGAGATTTTGAAGAGTGTGGCACTGGAAAAGCACAGCCATTCAGGCAGCATTCGAGAAGCAGGAGAGTCAACGCTTCGAGCATAAGCCCTTCATCAGGAATGAAGGTGTGACCCAAGGGGGCTGAAAGAAAAATGGGAGGGGATGGGGTTTGGGGAAGGTAGCTGGAAATGCAATAAGTAGATGAAGTAGGGGGTGAAGATGATAGATCAGAGAGGAGGATAGAGCGATTAGGTGAGAATGAAGATGGACAGGTAGGGCAGTTCAAAAGGGCGGTGCCGAGTTGGAAAGTTGGACCTGCAATAAGGCAGGGGCAGGGGAAATGAGGAAACTGGTGAGATCTACATTGATGCCATGGGGTTGGAGGGTCCTAAGGCGGAGGATAAGGTGTTCTTCCTCCAGGCATCGGGCGACGCTGCTCCTCGGATGCTGTCTGACCGGCTGTGCTTTTCCAGCACCACACTCTTCAACTGTGTTCTCCAGCATCTGCAGTCCTCACTTCTGTCTCCCACAGTCTCCCAATTCTGGAGGTTTACCAACCTAACCTACAGCAGATGGAACTGAAAAATGGCAGCTTCGTTGGTGAAGCAGAAAGTTCCATAAACATGGCTCCCTTATGCAGATGATCAGAATGCTCAAAATGGCACACAGAACCTGCACTTGTTCGCTTCTCACAAGTTCCACTTGCTCATTAAAAGTATGCAACATATTTGGCAACCTTAAAGGAATGTTCAAACCACACTCACTGAAGTGAATTAATGCTTTAGTGTAATTTAAACTGTGGGAAGTACATCAGGAAATTACTTCAAATAGAGTGATACAAATGCCAAGGTTTCTTATTTCAATTACCTTGCTGCATGCCTCTTCTAAGAGTCATTAAGCTTATCTTTTAATTATTGGTTAATATCTCCATTAAAATGACAGAAGGCAAAATCTATGGGCATTAAGCATTAAGCATTTGTACAATCACGTCACAGTCAACTGTAAAATTTTATTCAGTGGAGAAACATGTGGCATTAAAATGTTCAATTTTTCTTTTGGTGGAATAGCCTCCTTTGTTTAGGCTCCAAAATTTCATTAAAATATCACTTTTGCAACTGGCTTCATTCTAATGAAATTTAAAATGACATTCTGTTCATAATTTAATTCCGTCTCTACTCCTGAACATACAACCTGCTGAGTATTTGTACATTCTGATAACAGAAAGGAGCATAAGCTTTGCTAACTAAATAGCGCTGATCTACATATTCATAACACACTGCAGCAAGGGTCAAAGAATCACCAAACATTAATGTCCAGTGGGAAAAAAAAACCAAAGAACTGCAGATGCTGGAAATCAGAAACAAAATTATAGATTGCTGGAAAACCTCAGCAGGTCTGGCAGCACCTGTGGAGAGAAAGCAGAGTTTGCACTTTGGGTTCTTCAGAACTGATGGCAAGGAAAAGGTTGGTAGATATGCTGAAGATGGGTTGGGGTGAGAGGTAAAGAGGAAACAACAGATGGAGATGAAGCACAGAGAGAGAGAAAATCTACTACATGATAAATGATTGGGCACAAAGTCAACCTTGGAGAATCAACAGCTGCTAATGGGGTCCACTGGTGGCTGACAATGAGTTGTTTGCAATAGCAGCCCATGTGGTAACAAGACCTGGTGCGTGGAGGTTATGGTAAGGACGTATTGAGTCCCAAAGGCTGCAGGAACCCATCTCATTTTCCACTCAGAGACCCTAATTGATTCTCCCAAGCTGACCTCTCCCAATTCCATTTTCTACTCAACTGTTTTTATCTCTGTCTGGGCTCCATCCCCATCTATTGTTCATTCCTCCCCTCTCTCCATCATTCCATCTTCAGCATACATGCAAACTTTTTCTTAAATACAATCAGTCCTAAAGAAGGGTCACTGGATCTGAAACATTAACCTCTGCTTTCTACCTCTACAGATGCTGCCAGACCTGCTGAGCTTTTCCAGAAATTTCTGATTTTATTACTGATCAGCAGCACAGATGAACAGTGCTGCTCAGTGCTTTTTCAGTCCAGCCTCTTCGACGAAGACATGCTTTAACATGTATCTATTACATTTGAAAATTGTACTTTAAGGACCATAAAAAGCCTCATTGTTCTAAACTAAAGCTAGCATTCAAATGATAGAAGTTAGTTTTTTGAGAGAACGGTTCTCTAACCTCACTACCAGTCACTTGTTTGCCAACAAGATGAGCATGTAAACATTCAGGAGATCTCTTGATTTTGGTAATAAGGACAAAATGAGGCCACAGTCAGTCAATTGTAGCATGGATGTCAAGGCTAGTTCCCCTCATCCCATGAGTTCAGCTCTTTTGTCCATGTTTGAGCCAAGGCTGCAATGTGTTGGAGCTGAGTGGCCATGGAAGAACTTAATCTGAGCATCGGTGCACAAGTTATTGTTGAACAAGTTGGACTTGATACAGCTGGGCAATTTTCCACTTTGCCAGGTAAATGCCAGTAATGTGACTGTACTGGAACAGCTTGGCTCAAGGTGCAGCTAGCTCTGGAGAACAAGGCTTCAGTACTTTTGCTGAATTGTTATCAGGGCCCATAGTCTTTGTAGTATCCAGTGCCTCCAACCATTTCTTGATGGTACATGAAGCAAATTGTCTGGAGACTGGCAGCTTTGATGGTAAGGACCTGAGGAGGACGCCAAAATAGAACACTCTGTGGAACTTCTGGCTGAATATTATTACAAATCATTCAGCCTTATCTTTTCTACTGATGTTCAGGGCTTCCCCCCTCAGGATGTGGATATTTGTGGAGCCTCCTCCTCAAGTGAGTTGTTTAATTGCCAACTGGTCTGGTTGATAATGGTAATGGTAGAGTGGGGGAATGTGTGGGCCATGAGGTTGCAGATTGTATTGCACTGTCATTCTGCTGTTGCTGATGGATCACATGGAGCCTGTTCCATTTAGCACAGCGATAGTGCCACCCCACACTATGTAGATACGTTCAATGTGAATGCAAGGCTTTGTCTCCACAAAGACTGTACAGTGGCTACTCTTATTGCTACTGCCACAGACAGATGTATCTGAGCAGTTAGGTTGGTGAAGAAGTGTGGCCTCCTCTATATTGGTGAGACAGGCCGCTTACTTGCGGAACGCTTCAGAGAACACCTCAGGGACGCCCGGACCAACCAACCCAACCACCCCGTGGCTCAACACTTTAACTCTCCCTCCCACTCCACCGAGGACATGCAGGTCCTTGGACTCCTCCACCGGCAGAACATAACAACACGACGGCTGGAGGAGGAGCGCCTCATCTTCCTCCTGGGAACCCTCCAACCACAAGGTATGAATTCAGATTTCTCCAGTTTCCTCATTTCCCCTCCCCCCACCTTGTCTCAGTCGGTTCCCTCAACTCAGCACCGCCCTCCTAACCTGCAATCTTCTTCCTGACCTCTCCGCCCCCACCCCACTCCGGCCTATCACCCTCACCTTGACCTCCTTCCACCTATCCCACCTCCATCGCCCCTCCCCCAAGTCCCTCCTCCCTACCTTTTATCTTAGCCTGCTTGGCTACTCTCTCTCATTCCTGATGAAGGGCTTATGCTCGAAACGTCGAATTCTCTATTCCTGAGATGCTGCCTGGCCTGCTGTGCTTTGACCAGCAACACATTTTCAGCTGTGATCTCCAGCATCTGCAGACCTAATTTTTTACTTGGTGAAGAAGAAGTCAAGTATGTGTTTCCCTCTTGTTGGTTCCCTCACCAACTGCTGCAAACCCAGTCTAACAGCTATGTCCTTTAGGAACTGGCCAGCTTGATCAATAGTGTTGCTGCCGAGCCGTTCTTGGTATTGAACATCCAAGTGTCTTTCTAGAGTATGCTCTGTATTCTTGCTTTAAATTAATGTTGAACATGAAAGAGAATGATCATCGGCCAAGGTGGAGTGACCTATAATAACTTGTAGAATAACTCTTTGCCAATGTTTGATCAAACACAATTAGCGTACTTCAAGTCCAGATTTAAAGTCGAAGAGCCCCACGACAACTCTATCTCGACCATAGAGAGTAGGGTAGAGTAGAGCAACTTTCTATTTGTCATTTCTACCAGATACAACTGATACAGTAAAAACAAGACAGCAGTCCTCCAGGACTGAGGGTGCTACGGGACAGCACAAACTACACAATCATACATGGCATAAAATGCATAAAAAGTGCAAGATACACACGTTACAGTGTAATAGAAGAATGATAAATAATAGACATTTTCTAGCAGCAATTCCAAGCCATGCAAAGAATTTCAGATGGGAAAGAGTCTGATCATACTGTGTGAGCCTGATGGCTTGGGGGAAGAAACTGTGCCACTGTGATGCCACCTCTCGTGGGTCTGTCCTGATAGTGGGATACGACATGACCAGGTAAGATGATGTAAGTGCCTGGGACATTGTCTGTCAGACTTGATTCCATGAACATGTCTATCTCATTCTGCTGTGTGGCTAGAATGTAGGTCTGCTCCCCCAGTTTTGGCACAGATCACCAGGTCATAGTAGTAGAAGCAAGACTTTGCAGGGTTGACCAAGATGCTGCAGTTTGCTATTGCCTGGTGATCTGTCTGGTTTCATTCCCGCATTGCTGCAGTAAGATAAGGTTACCTTAGACATTCATTGGCTTCGCATTTCATTTAAGAGTCAACCACGTTCCTGTGGATCTGGAGGCTAGACCATGTAAGGATTGCAGATTTCTTCCCTAAATGGATATTAGTGAAACAGATCAGCTTTCACAGCAATCAACAATGATTTCAGTGATAGGAAAGTTGTGTTGAGAAGTCCATTTCATGATCAAGCATAACACCAATGTTGCAAATGGTCTGGTTCAGTTCAAGATATTTGCGAGAAAAAGGGATAGCATTGGTGGCTAATGAATGGAGTTTCAGATGGGGACCAAAACTTTGGTTTTCCCAAAATTTCATTGGAGGAAATTATTACTCATTGAATATTTCATATGGGAATCTTATCCATGAAAATAAATACGTTCGTGTTTCTGATCATATTCATCATATGAGTCAAATATCCTGAGGGATATAACTAATGATATTCTTGAGCCCTATTTAGAACTTTTCAAAATCATGTATTCATCATCATGTTGTCAATGTTAAGTACAGAGACAAAAACTTAAATATCAAAGTTGTCATTCAACTCCCACTATTTCATACACACTGCGACATGGAAAGGATTTTTCACCTTTATTTTATAAATAAGTCTTAAAAAGTTATGTTGAAAGTGGAGTCAACTCTGCTTTACATGAACACTGCTCAAGAGGTTCTTAGGTAGTATTTCTGAGGGGTGACAGTTCACGAAGATAAGGTTACCTTAGACATTCACTATCTCCATCACTGGTGTATATTAGTAACAAGGTTCTTTGCAGTAACTGAACAAAGCTCCCTCAACAGCACCTTTCAAATCCATAACCACATCCACCTAGAAGGTCAAAGGGAACAGATAAATGGGAAGACCATCTCTTGTATTTCCCTTACAAGCCAAATACCATTCTGACTTGGAAATATGTCACCATTCCTTCAGTATCAATGGAAGCAGAATTACATGCACAGCATCAGGAAGTGGGAAAGTTAGTTTGGTTCTTTGTACCAGGAGACAGTCATAATTCTTAGGAAGTGATCTGTAATTTGGTTAGTGTTCAAGGATAGGAGAATGAAACTGTGAGTGAGACAGCTAAGGAGATCCAAAAGGCAGGACCACAGGAGTCTCAGCCTTTGCAATTGCAGGAGCTAGTACAAAGGAGCAGAGGGTCCTAGAAGGCAATAGTATAGGTAGATTAGGTGATGAAATGAGCATATGGGATACTTGTCTTTATTAGTCAAGGCATTGAATACAAGAGGCAGGGAGGTTATGATGGCACTGTACAAGATATTAGTTAGGCCACAACTGGCATACTGTCTGCAGTTCTGGTTACCACACTATGGGAATGAGAAAAAAAGTGCAGAGGAGATTCGCCTCTGGATGTTGACTGGATTAGAGCAATTCAGCTATGAAGAGAGACTAGATAGGTTGCGGTTGTTTTCAGTTAAGCAGAGATGGTTGAGTCGGGACCTAATTGAAACGTACAATGTAATGAGGGGCAGAGATTGGGTGGATAAGAAGAAACATTTCTGCTTAATACAGGGGTCAAGGTAAACGTTCTAAGGTAAAAGTTATAAGGTAAAAGGCAAGAATTTAGAGGGTATTATTGGAAGTTTTTTTTCCATTTAGAGAATGTATCTAGAACTCACTTCCTGAAGGACGGTGCAGGTATGAACTATTCAACATTTAATAGGTGTTTAGATAAACACTTGAAATGCCATGGAATACAAGGCTTTGGGGTGCGTGCTGGAAGTTGAAGCTAAAATGCATAGGTGCTTGATGACTGACATGGACACAATGAGCCAAGGAGCCTCTTCCCATGCTGTAAAATTCGATGACTCAGTGACTCTAATTATCCAACAAGTTTGAGGTTTCTTCAGCCTATGTGGATGAGGAGAGCTGCAGGGAAGACAGCACCTTTGTATAGAAAACCATTCAAGGGGGAGAAGTAAGAAGGAACATAATGGTTATAGAGGACAGTATAGTGTGGGGGATCGACACTATTCTCTGCATCAGAGTGTGAGTCCAAATGTCAGTTTTGCTTATCTGGTGCCAAAGTTTGGGAATAAGTTCAGGGCTGAAGAGCAACTTGGGGTGGGAGGAAGAGGATCCAGTCATCATAGTCCATAGAGAGACCAATGACATAGGGAGAACAAAAAAGGAAATTTTGAGTAGTCAGAATGAAGACCTAGGTATAGAACATAGAATATTGCAGTGAAGTACAGGGCCTTCAGCCCTCGATGTTGTGCCGACCTGTGGAACCCATCTGAAGCCTATCTATTCCATTTTCTTCCATATGTTTATCCAATGACCACTTAAATGTCCTTAAAGTTGGCAAGTCTACTACTATTGCAGCAGTCCATTCCACGCCCTTACTACATTCTGAGTAAACAAACTACCTCTGACATCTGTCCTATATCTATCACTTCTCAATTTAAAGCTATGTCTCCTCGTGCTAGACACCACGATCCGAAGATAAAGGCTCTCACTGTCAACCCTATCTGATCTTCTGATCATCTTCTATGTCTCAATTAACTCACCTCTCAAACTTCCTCTCTGAAACAAAAACAGCCTCAAGTCCTTCAATCTTTCCTCATAAGACTTTCCCTCCACACCAGGCAACATCCTGGTAAATCTCCTCTGAACCCTTTCCAAAGCTTACACATCCTTCCTACCGTCCTACAATGCGATAACCAGAACTGTACGCAACACTCCAAGTGTGGCCACACCAGAGTTTTGTACAACTGCAGCATGACCTTGTAGCTCTGAAACTCAATCCCTCTACCAATAAATGCTAACACAAAGTATGTCTTCTTAATAACCTTATCAATCTGGGAGGTAACTTTTAGGGATCTGTGTACATGGACACCGAGATCTCTCTGCTCATCTACACTACCAAGAATCTTACCATTAGCCCAGAACTCTTTACTCCTGTTGCTCCTTCCAAAGTGAATCACCTCACACTTTTCCGCATTAAACTCCATTTGCCACCTGTCAGCCCAGCTCTGCAGCGTATCTATGTCCCTCTGTAACCTGCAGCATCTTCAGCATTATCCAGAACTCCACCAACATTAGTGTCATCTGCAAATTTACTAACCCATCCTTCTACGCCCTCATCTAGATCATTTATAAAAATGACAAACAGCAGTGGCCCAAAACAGATCCTTGCAGTACACCACTAGTAATTGAACCCCAGAATGAATGTTTCCCATCAACCACCATCTTCTGTCTTCTTATAGCTAGCCAATTTCTGATTGAAACCATTAAATCACCCTTAATTCTGTGCCTCCGTATTTTGCACAATAGCCTAACATGGGAAGCCTTATCAAACGTTTTACTGAAATCCATATACACCAAATCAACCGCCTTACCCTCATCCACCTGTTTAGTCACCATCTCAAAAAACTCAATAGGTTTGTGAGGCATGACCTACCCTTCACAAACCATGTTGACCATCCCTAATCAATTTATTCCTCTTTAGGTGATTATAAATCCTATGAACCTTTTCCAACATTTTACCCACAACCGAAGTAAGGCTCACTGGTCTAAAATTACCAGGGCTAACTCTACTCCCCTTCATGAAAGGGGACAACATCCTGGAATTCCCTCCCTATCAGAATAAGAAGCAAAAACACAAAAGTCATAATCTCTGCATTATTACAGAGCCAACATGTAAATTTGCAGAGCTCAAATCAAATTCGAGAGATGAATGCCCGACTCAAGATTGGTGGAGTAGAAGTGGGTTCCAATCCATGTGGCACATACCAGTACGGGGAAAAGTGAGCTTTACCCCAATAATATAAACTCCACCTGAACCGTTATGGGACCCGTCTTCTTGTCAACTATGAGAAGTAGAGAGGACTTTAAAGTGAACTGGGGCAAAGAATCAAATTTGGTCAGATGTGGTAAATCAAAGAGTACAGACAAGGACAAAGAAAACAATATGAATGACAACCAGACTGTGACAGAAAGGGATAGTGAGGATGAATCAGAGTCAACTGACTGATAAGGCTACAATTTACAAAGAAAGGAAAATGTGAAATTAAATGTTTTGTACCTGAATGTTATGTAGCATGGGAAGATAATGGATGTGTGATAGTATTGCAAGACTGTTAGTTCAGAAACCCAGAAAATTTGAATTCTGCTTTGTCAGGTGGTGGAATTTGTATTTGATTTCTTTTTAAATCGTTTTTTTTAAATTCCCTCATGGAATGTGGACTTCCCTGGTGCCAGCATTCCTTGTCCAACCCCAGTTGCCCTTGAGAAGGTGGTGTGAGCTGCCTTCTTGAACTTCTGCAGTCCATGTGCTGTAGGTAGATCCATAATGCCATTAAGGAATTCCAGGATTTTGACCCAGTGAGAGTGGCAATATATTTCCAAGTCAGGATAGTGAGTGGCTTGGAGGGGAACCTGAAGATGGTGGAGCTCCCATGTATCTGCTGCCCTGTTTTTCAAGACGCTAGTGGTTATGAGCTTGGAAGGTGCAGTATAAGAATCTTTGGTGAATTTATGAAGTGCATCTTGTAGTTAGTATAATGAAGAAGGCGTTTGGTATGTTTTCCTTTATTGGTAAGAATATTGAGTACAGGAGTTGGGAGGTCATGTTGTAGCTGTACAGGACATTGGTTAGGCCACTTTTGGAATTCTGTATTCAATTCTGGTCCCTGCTATAAGAAGGATGTTGTGAAACTTGAAAGGGTTCAGAAAAGATTTACAAGCATGTTGCCAGGGTTGGAGGATTTCAGCTATAGAGGCTGAATAGAATGGGGCTGTTTTCTCTGGAATGTAGGAGGTTGAGTTTGCCCTCTAATTCCCATTGACTCCAGTTTTGCTGGGTTCTTTGATGCCACTCTCAGTCAATGCAGCTTTGATGTCAAGGGCAGTCACTCTCATCTCACCTCTGGAATTCATCTCTTTTCGTCCATGTTTGAACTAAGGCTGCAGTGACCCTGGCGAAACCCAAACTGGGTGTCACTGAGCTGGTTATTGCTGAGCAGGTGCTGCTTGATGGTACTGTGGACGACACCTTTCATCACTTTACTGGTGAACAGGGGTACACTGATGGGGTGGTGAATGTCTAGGTTGGATTTGTCCTAATTTTTGTGTGCAACACAGACTTCGGCAATTTTCTACATTGTCAGGTAGATGCGAATAGACTGGAATAGCTTGGCGAGGGGGTGCTGCAAGGTCAGTCATTGTAATGTTATTAGGGTCCATAGCCAGTTAACTGTGGGCACTTTACGAGATGTGGTACATCATCATCCCAGTAAAAGTTATTTTGAATTGCCCTTAGTAAGCTTCCATTCTTATTTTGAAAGTTTCCATTGAACAGTAAAATATGTTTACATCACAGTACACCACCAGAAACTGTTAAGTTTGATTAAAATTTTCTCTTAAAAGAATAGAATGACGCTAACCATCTGGTACTACTCCCCTGCTTTTTCAATTGCATTGCGAATTTTTCCCCTTCAAGTATATATCAAATTCATTTTTAAAATTTATTGAATTTGCTTCCAGCTCTCTTTCAGGCAGTGCATGTGAGATCACAAAAACTCACTGCTTTTTTACATGTGACCGCTGGCTCTTCAATCTTCGAGAGTACAATGGTCCCCATAATAGGGGAATAAGAGACAATCTAACCACCACCCTTTGACCAAAGGCATAATAGGAGCTCCTTGTTACCTTTCGGATAGTTCACTATCTTACATCCTGCTTTAAGGGGCTTTTGGAATTGACGTTGGCTGAGTGCAATGTCCCAACCCTCGATATCGAAGAGAAAATAAAATGTAATCATTTCATACAAATTAACAGATCGAAATAAGCAACTTTCTGAATGTGTTCCATCAGTTGCATTCACTAATTTGGCTATTATCTTAGTTAAACCAAGAGTGGGGTAACTTTTAAGGTATTCAAGTGTTGTGAATGCTTATATAAAAATTGGAAAATGAACGTTAGGATACTATCATGTTCCAAAGGATTTATCATGTGATTGTTTGGAATTGCAAAGGCAAAAATGTAAAGGAGATTAAACTAGATTTGCTGTTAAAAAGTAAAAAAAACTGACTTTGCAAGGTAATGGCCAGCGAAGTCTTAGAGGGAGATTTTGGGAAAGTTTTATCATTTTTCTATTCACTCTTGGGATGTGTTGTTGTTAGCTGGCCAGTATTGATCGCCCATCCCTATCTACCCTAGAGAAGGTGGTGAGGAGCTGCCTTCTTGAACCATGTGCTGTAGGTTGGCCCACAATGTGGAATTCCAGGAATTTGACCGAGGCAATGGTGAACGAAAGGCAACATATTTCCAAGTTAGGATGGTGAGTGGAACTTGTAGATAGCAGTGATCCCATGTATCTGCTGCCCTTGTACTCTAGATGGAAGTGGTCATGGGTTTGCTAGATGCTGTCAAGATCTTTGATGAATTTCTGCAGTTCACCTTGTAGATTGTACACACTGCTGCTACTGAGCATTGGTGGTGGAGGAAGTTGATGTTACTGGATGTAGTGCCAATCAAGTGGGCTGCTTTGCCTTGGATGGGATCAAGCTTCTTGAGTGATGCTGCAGATATATCTATCCAGACAAGTGGAGACTATTCCATCACATTCCTAACTTGTGCTTTATAGATGATGGGTAGGCTTTGGGGATTCAGGAACTTAGTTACTCACTGCAGTATTCCTAGCCTCTGACCTGTTCTTGTAGCCACCGTATTGATATGGTACATCCAACTGAGTTTCTGGTCAATGGTAACCCCTAGAATCTTAATAATACAGGACTAATTTGAGATGGCAATGCCTTTGAATGTCAAGGGGTGGTGGTCAAATTGCCTCTTATTGAAGGTAGTCATTGCCTGGCATTTGTGTAATGTGAGTAGTTGAGCAAACTGACTTGATAACTCCAAATATTTCCATGCTAATATTGCCCAGCCTGGAATGAGATAGCTTTTTTTATTTCAGTAGATATTTAGAGGCTGTTGCAGTTGCTGGAGAAGTTTGAAAGGATGCAGTACTATCTCTCTCAGCCTGTAAGCGTCAATGGGATTCAATTTCCTGAAGAAGGGCTTATGCCCGGAACGTCGATTCTCCTGTTCCTTGGATGCTGCCTGACCTACTGCGCTTTTCCAACAACACATTTTCAACAATTATGTAGATGCCACTGTCAGTGGACAATGCATGCTGAGAGTGGATCATGTCTGAGATATTGTTTGATCAAACACAACAGAGGTCATTCGAATGAAGCAGTGAGCTGAATCTGCCAGGTTCCCACTTGGGTTGCCATGGTGAGTTTCTTGGCGTCTAGCTTGTTTACTGGGCTTGGCAAGGTAGAAAGCTGAATATGAATATCTGGTGAGACTCTTATGAAGGCACTTAAGAGAAAGCACCTAATATTATCGCTGGTCTGTTAATCCAGAGAGTCAGGTAATGTTCTGGAGTCCCAGGTTTGAATCCTGCCATGTCAGATAATGGAATTTGAATTCCATAAAAGTCTGGAATTAAGAGTCTAGTGATGATCATGAAGCCATTGCTAATGGTCAGTAAGAGCCCATCTGGTTCACTTATGTCGTTTAGGGAAGAAAACTGCCATCCTTACCTGGTCTGGCCTTTATGTGACTCAACTCACAGAAAGGTGATTGACTCTTAACTGCACTCTGGACAACCAGGGATGGGAAATAAATGCTGGTCTATCCAGTGAGTAAAATAATTAGCAATAATTCCCCTTAATTGGCGACTCACCACTATCAGGTGAGAAACTCACCATTTGTGAAAACCATAAAAAATGAAGTGAAATGCTCCCAAAGTCAGATCGGCCTTGTCTGGCTTCTCACTATAGCCCCCTCACTACTCCGATTCCGACAAATGTCCACTCACAAAATAGATGGAAAGATTTAATTAAAGACATCAGAAAAGGTTTCAAATTCACACTTTATCCCGGCAATATCCTGACACATCCTAAAATTTCAAATGAGGAGTTCCCACTGTCTCCTCACCCAAGTTTCTGGCTCCAACTGACAACATTGCACTTAGTTTTCATTCTCGCAAGTGTCTGCACATTCACAAGATGCTTTTCCCTCGGCTGCTAACTCACCCTGAATCACCTAAAATTGCAAACTGAATTCACTGTCACTTTAACTTCAGTAGAAACACACAAGTTCCCTCACCTCAGCTTTGCTGCACACATCTGCTGACTGCTTCACCAACAGTTTTATTTTAGGTGTATATATTTATTTTAATGCTCTAGTCGACAAGCCCCCATTTCTCCATGGCAAGTGATATAACAGCTCATTTAAAGTGCATGCAAACAAACAAACCTCCTCAGAACCAAGCCCCCATAAATTACTCTTTAAAAACATGTAACTAAAACTATGTGCCATTCCCTCCCTCTCAATGATCAAAATAGAAAACATCCGTTCCACTCAAAACTATAGGATATTCCTAACGACTGGGAATGTGGAATTTTAGCCTGCTGTGATTCTGATCCCAGTTGTGATTAACCCAATACAGAGCAGAGATGTACTACCCAGCTCACAAAAGCAGAAGCTGCTGGAAAAGCTCAGCAGGTCTGGCAGCACCTGAGAAGGGAAATCAGAGCTTACATTTCAGGTCTAGTGAGCCTTTCTCAGAACTGAGGAAGGTCACTGCACCTGAAACGTTAACTCTGATTTCTCTTCACACACGCTGCCAGACCTGCTGAGCTTTTCCAGCAACTTCTGTTTTTGTTTCTGATTTATAGCATCCACAGTCCTTTGGTTTTTTATTACTCAGCTCAGTTGGTTGGATGTCTGTTTTGCAATGCAGTGTTATGCCAACAGCATGGGTTCAGTTCCCACACAAACTGAGATTACTATTGAAGGACTCTCTTTCTCAACTTTTCCCCTGTCTGAGCCGCAGTGACCTTCAGGTTAAACCAGTACTGGTTGTCTTTCTCCAATGAGGGTGCAGCCCTATGATCTGGTAAGGCCATGGCAACTTTACCTTTTATTGTTCAGCAGTCACAAGCAAGGTCTTAGTTGAATAACAATTTCAAGGAGCCAACACAGGCACATTGGGTCAAAGAGACTTTCGCCTGTCCCCTCCTTGCTCAGGTACATTAATCTGAAATATTTACACAGTGAACTATTATTCTAAGCCAATGCTAATTGTTTAATCTGCTTTCATTAGACTATTTAATGGTTTGGTACCACTTTGTGGTGGATAGGCACATTTTAGAGGGCAGTTTAGAGCCAACCATATTACTGAGGCTCTGGAATCATGTGTAGGCTGGACTGGGTAAGGGTGGTGGTTTTATTCCCGAAAGAACATTAGTCACCGAGAATTTTACAATGTAAGTTTTTAATTTCAGTTTAAATTTAATCACCCACCAGAGTGAGAATTGGACCCATGTGTCAAGAACATTAGCCTGGGGTTGTCTATTAATGGAGAGAGTGAGGACTGCAGATGCTGGAGATCAGAGCTGAAAATGTGTGGCTGGAAAAGCGCAGCAGGTCAGGCAGCATCCAAGGAGCAGGAGATTCGATGTTTCGGGCATGAGCCCTTCTTCAGGAGGGCTATTAATGGTCAAGTGATCTTACCATGACATCATCAGCTCCCCTTATTTACGACATTGCCAAAGGTACTCCTTTGACTATAAATTGCTTTGAGACATCAGTTTGGACAAAAATGTATTTAATTTGTTTTAACACTGTTAAAGTTGAAAAATAGAGTTGGAAGTCTTTATAGACTGCATGATTCAGCAACCAGTGGTGCATTTTAATGTGTTACTGAGTTCTGAGAACAAGTTGCAATGGACTCACATGCTTAGGAACTTCCCTTTTTATTGTTCCTTACTAACCTCAAATGTGTTGTCAATTCCTATCGGAGATGAGTCCAAAATGAGTGGGAATGAAACTTGACCAAACTTATTATTTCTGAAAGCTGAATGAAGGATTTGTTACACCTTCTGTCACTCCTTCTTCCAATATTTATACTAGACATAAAACAAGAATTTGCGGGGCAAAGGTTACTCAGGTTTAAGAGAGCCCAGGTGTTTAAGAAATACTGAGGCACAAATCCAATTTCCATGTTGGAACGGGGCACCCAGAGAAATTCTTCCACTTGGAATTTCAAAAGTATGGAATGGTAAGTGGAGAAGGAAAGAAACACGGAGTTGTCATCTCCATAATTAGTTCGAAAAAGAGCAGGTTGATACTTTAGGCTGACACTTGTCAGGAAGAGGCTAGAAATTGTTCCATCTTGCCTGAAATCCTTGATTGCTGAATGGTTAATTTGGAAGCTCCCTGATCTCAATCTAGAAGCTTGCTTGACAAGTGCATTTTCACCTTAGGAAATCAACTGGACCCAGTCCTTTCTCCAGTGGTCCACAGATAATTAATAAGAAGACCAAGAACTGGAATAAAATGATCCAAGGCACTTTACAGCTGTAAAATCAAACATAAATTGGTAATAATGCAGATGAACAGATATTAGGGCAGATTGATACAATCTTGGCTGAAGAGGCTGGTTTAAGGTAAGTCTTAACATAGATGGACAGAAGTAAGTTTAGGGAGAGAGTATTCTTTTGGCCATTAGTCTCCATTGAACTCTTGCAGTCAAATCAGCAAATTGTTCAATGATGTCCCAGCACTAATTCCAAAGGTTCTGTTAACCACGTGAAAAGGAGCATGCAGAGTCTATACCGCCTGCCCCTGTGTATCTCTTTCTGGGAATTATTGAAATTCTGGGCACCAGCCTGTCATGAGGGCAAGCTGCAGGCTTCACCAACATTAAATCCATGGGCCATCCTAGAAGTAAATTAATTGCTGTTTACAACAGTGGTGTATTTAGCACTCACTGATTGTTAAAGGGACAAAATTCATCTTCAAGACAAGCCCATTATCTACTGTAAAAAGAACTGTGAATGCTGGAAATCAGGAACAAACTCAGAAATTGCTGAAAAAATTCAGCAGGTCTGGCAGCAGATGTGGACAGAAAGCAAAGTTAATGTTTGGTGTCCAGTGACCTTTCTTCAGAATTCCTTTTTCTACTGAACCTGGTTTGCTTTCTGGGATTTTGGATCTTCAATTCTCCCATTCAAGCCAAGAGTTATATTTCAAATATAAAAATGAATTGCTATCGCATTGTCTCAACTACAAGTTTATGACTTTAAGATAAATGGGCCCATGTCCCTATTAAAATAGCAGACCAAGAAATGTGCAACTAAAGCACTGATCTACTATTATCATCAAAAGCAAAAGGCTATTAAGATCCATGAATATGTCAAAAAGTTTATTCACTTCCACTGTGAATAAAATTGATTCAGAACTCAATTATTAAAACAGGCTAAAAAAAGATGAAAAAGTGATCTGTACAGCCACATAGAGGGATTCACAGATCAGTCTGGAGTGGATCTGACTAACTGCCTCCATCTAGAGTTTGCAATTTATTGTACATTATTCTTAATGAGTGGTTGTGACATTCTTTGTATTCTCTCAGGGCTGTAATATGGATAATGTGTGCGTTCTTGATTGGGTTAGTGCACAATACTAAAGCAACTTGATTATAAGTTCACACTTATAAACAGTTTCCAAAGTTGCAGAACATGCGCCTCACTGTCAGAAAGAGTTCCTCATCAAACTGCAGAGCGCCTTTAAAATTAACAATTCTGATTGCAATTCCAGACTCGTTTGTTATTTCATTTCCATTCCTCGGCAAAAGTGCAGTCCAAATATTTAAATAAAAGCAATTAGTGCATTCCCAACAAGTGGCCTTCTCCTTATCTCTAAAAACAGCTGGAACGTCTTGAAATAAAAAGTTTTTGTGCAAGACAGCAATTAGTTTTGGCTGCAGAAAGTTCCCAGGGGTAAAGTTTTATTTTTCAACTACATTTTAGGAGCAAAATATTGCGGAGGCTGGAAATCTGAAATATAAACAGAAAATTATGGAAGCACTCAGCAGATGTGACCACATCTGTAGAGGAGAAGTTGAATTAATGTTTCAGGTTGATAACCATTTTTATCTGATTCTGGCAAAGGATCATTGACCTGAAATTTTAACCCTATTTCTCTCTCCACAGATGCTGGCAGACCTACTGAGTTTATCCAGCAGATTATATTTGCATTTCTGCATTTCTGCATTCTGCATAGGTAATTTAACTGGGGACAAATAAAAAAAGCATAACCACAACAATGATTTAGAAACTGTTATCGCTTTGTAAAACTTGAGTGTTTTAGGTTTAAATTCCAACCAGCAATAGTGAGTAAATAATGTATAATCTCACTTCTTGTAAATTCCACTTACAACTTATCTCAGTGACCAACTGCAACTCAACCATCCAATTGATCAGATAGGCTATCTTATTGCAGAGAAAGGCGATGTCACTTAATATATGATAACAAATTTAAAATGTAATTGAAATGCTGACTGTCAGTTTCACACACTGACAGTAAGCCTCTATGTTCCATTCAGAGCCTCTTGTCATGCATCTTGCCTTTGAGCCAGAAGGTCACATTTCAAGTTCCACCTTCCCTACAGTATGGAAACAGGCCCTTCGGCCCAACAAGTCCACACTGACCCTCCAAAGAATAACCCATCCAGACCCATTCCCTTGTCCTATATTCACCACTGACACTATAGCATGGCCAATTCATCTAACCTGCACATCTTTGGACTGTGGGAGGAAACCCATGCAGACATGGGTAGAACGTGCAAACTCCACACAGACAGTTGCCCAAGGCTGGAATCAAACCTGGGACCGTGAGGCAGCAGTGCTAACCACTGAGTCACCATGGTACCCATTTTTTTTTGTTTTTTTTATTTAGCTTAGCTAATGTTTCTTTTTCCCAAAGGTGCCTGTTAAGTTTTGTCTGATGTGATATAGAGTCATAGAGATGTACAGTGTTTAAAGAGGCCCTTCAGTCCAACCTGTCCATGCCGACCAGGTATCCTAAATTAATCTCGTCCCATTTACCAGCATTTGGTCAATATCCCTCTAACTCCTTCCTATTCATGTGTGCATCCAGATGTTTTTTAAATGTTGTCATTGTATCAGCCTCCACCACTTCCTCTGGCAGCTCATTCCATACACGTACCACCCTCTGCATGAAAAAGTTGTCTCTTAGGTCCCTGTTAAATCTTTTCCCTCTGACCTTAAATCTATGCCCTCTAATTTTCAACTCCTCTACGCTGGGCAAAAGACTTTAGCTATTCACCCCATCCATACTCCTCATGATTTTATAAAGGTTCATAAGGTCACTCCTTGGCCTCTGGGAACATAGTCCCAGTCTATTCAGCCTCTTCCAAGAATTCAAACCCTTCAATGCCAGCAACATTCTTGTCAATCTTATCTAAATCCTTTCAAGTTTAGCAACCCCTTTCTTATTAGCAGGGAGACCAGAACTGGACACAAATTCAAAAAGTGGTCTAACCAATGTCCTGAACAGCTGTAACATGACCTCTCAACTTTTATACTCAATATCTCTCAGATAATTCAGAATGCTGTGACTTGTTGCTTCATTGTTTCATCACATCTGTGCCAGTAGTTCAGCCCAGATAAAAGTTCGCGAAAATTCAACTCAGTTCAGAAACTATTTAGGAAGAGTTTCTACACAGTGAGATGAACGATTGTTTATCATCCTTCGCGAACACAAAAAAAATTGTTTTGCTTGATCCAACTTTCTCTGAGATTTGATGGTAATGCTGCAGTTCCTGTCAGCTCAATGGCCAACTTACCACCCATCATGTGTAAATCCAGGCAGCGATTGTCAGCAGCCTTTTCAGTTTTGTCGTACATTCAAGTCTGAGAGGGGGAACTTTCTAAGAGATGCTATTAACATGGGAGGGAGGATGGGCAATTGGTTTTCATTCCCCTCCAAAGCTACAAGTTAGAATTCTGGTAGAACAATGGGAAAGGGATCATTTGAGGTGAGCAATTTGTGAAGAATTGTGTGACCTTTAGCGTGCTTCACTGGAATGGTTTCAAATTAACTTTATTCAAGTTATAAAACACTATCAAACTCAAGAGAAGCTCAATTACATCATTCACAGCTTAAAAAGATGCATTTCCTCAAAGATTTAATCTTTTACTTCCCAGGACACTTTCAAAAAGTGTGTTGTTGGAAAAGCACAGCAGGTCAGGCAACATCTGAGGAGCAGGATGGCCAACGTTTCAAGCACGAGCTCTTAATTAGGAAGAAGAGCTCATGCTCAAGAACGTAAACTCTCCTGCTCCTCGGATGCTGCCTGACCTGCTGCGCTTTTCCAGCACTACACTTTTCGACTCTGATCTCCAGCATCTGCAGTCCACACTTTTTCTTTACCAGGACATTTCACAAGAATAAAAGTGCAACAATTGAACCAATATTTATACAGCATGGCAGGGGAGTGTTGGTTGCCTGGCAAGTGGACACTGACTGGTCGAGATAATGCCATGGAGAATGTGCTCATTCATGGTCATTGAAGTCAACACATAACATCTAATTTGGAAAGTTGAATCTGTTTAGTCAGGACTTTGCCCTATTGGCATTTAATGAGTACATACCCCTCCTTTCACCACTCTTTCACTGCTCATGGGCCTATATACAACACTTTGGGGTTCTGCTTTTGTTTGAATGCCTTTTCTTATTATACCTCTTTGTTTCATTTTATGCTTTTCTCCTCTCTCCTCTGAACCTTTAGTATCCTTTATTCTCAAATGCATTTTCTATTTGACACATGTTATTAGCATATTTTTTTTTCTTTTACATCTTAATTTTTGTCTCCATTTCCATCCAGGAAGCTCTGGATTTTTTTTGTCCTACCTTTCCCTTTTGAGGGAATATACCCTGACTATACCCAAATCATCTCCTCTTTGAAGGTAGCCTACTCATTCAGTTATAGGTTTTCCCACCTGCCTGTTGTTCCAGTCAATTCAACCCAGCTGTATTCTTATTCCATTTAAGGCAGTTCTCTGTCAATTAGATTTCTTACTCTAGATTGACTATAGTCAGTCTCTTTACGATCCTAAATGAGGTGAAACAATGATCACTGACTCCTAAATGCTCCCCAGTGACACTTGATCTATTTTGTCCACCCCATTACCAAGAACCAGTTCCAACAATGCATCCTTCAATGTTGAACACAGGTACTGTTGTAATGATTCTCCCAAGTATAATCTCGGAATGTTTGTCCCTCATTATCCTGGATGCTACCAGTATCTAGTCTATATCTGGGTAATTAAGTCTCTGGATGGAGGTTTGCTCACTGAGCTGAAAAGTTCATTTTCAGACATTTTGTCACCATACTATGCAACATCATCTTTGAGCCTCCAGATGAAGCACTAGTGGTATTGCCCACTTTCTTGTGTTTAGGTTTCCTTGGCGTGATGATGTCATTTGCTCTTCTTTTTCTCAGAGGGTAGTAAATGGGATCCAAGTCAATGTGTTTGTTGATAGAGTTCTGGTTGGAATGTCATGCTTCTAGGAATTCTCATGAATGTCCCTATTTGGCTTGTCCTAGGATGAATGTGTTGTCCCAGTCAAAGTGGTGTCCTTCCTCATCTGTGTGTCTGTAAACACAGGAAACGATGCCACCACAGGAAATGACATCACCAACCCAAGGAAACCTAAACACATAAGTAGAAAGTGGACCATACCACCAGTGCTTCATCTGGAGGCTCACTGATGATGTTACCTAGTATAATGACAAAAAGTCTGAAACAAACTTTCCAGTTCAGCAAGCAACCCTACATTCAGAACCTCAACCTGAGCTACAAATCTTCTCAAAAAGTGCTAATTAAGTCTCCTATTATAACTACTGCATAATATTGACATCTATGTTTAATTTCCCTGCAGATTTGTTCTTCTCCATCCCTCTTACTACTTGGTGATCTACACGGAGCAGTGTAATTCTACCCTTCTTGTTTCACAACTCTAGGCAAATTGATTCTTTCCTTGAATCCTCTGAGACATTCTCTTTCTCCAGCACTGCAAAGATCTCCTTAACCACCAGTACTGTCCCCTTTTCCTCTTTCATTCTATGTTTTCTGATTACCACATACCCAGCAATATTTAGTACCCAGTCCTGTCCTTCCTTGAGACAGGTCTTTGTTATCACCACACATCATATTTCCACATGACAACCTGTTACTGTAAGTCTCCAATCTTATTAACTATACTCCATGCATTCACATATTTACACAGTAAGCCTGATTCAGATTTCATTATTTTCTCTCTGACTCTGACACCACCTATTGATTTTGTACTCTCTACACTAATGGTACCTGCATCTCCAAATATTTTGTGAACATTGACACTCTTCTCGAGTATTCTCTCCTGGTTCTCACACCATTGTAAAATTAGTTCAAAGCCTTCATTAAACTTTTGCATCTTTTAGGAATTACTCAAAATCTGTGTCCGTTCATTCTCAATCCTTTCACAAATGAGATCCTTTTCTCATTATTTGCTCCACTCAGACCACTCATGATTTAATACTTTGATCAAATCTCGTCTCGGCCTTCTATTTTGTTCTTATAATGAACAAGGTGGCATCGGAGTAGGGCTTCTGCATCGGATTTTACCCACTCCAATCGCTTTTCTTTCATTTTTCTTGTCTCTTTTCTTGATAGGTTTTTCTTTCCACACCTTTACTAACTTGCTGCCTCAAGGTTGGATAGCATCAGTGGCAACGAGATCCCACCACGATTGGGCCCAGGGTGCCAACCTTGAGTAGGCCCAGTACGCAAACCTCAGTCTAGCCCAGCATGTACCTTGAGTGAGCCCTTACTTATTTGTCTGGAGCGAGCACAGGATCTGGCATCGGAGGGCGATGTCGGTGAGGTAACCCCAGCAGTGAAAGATGGCGCCTGAGGATCGCCGACTTCCTTGTTGGTTGAATCTTGCACTGGCAGAGGCAAAGCAGAGGTGGAAGGGTATCACAGTAACATCGACGAGCAGCTAGATACACAATTCCATTGATGAGTCTGTCGCAGGTGGCTGTGAGATGGTGGCAGGGAGATGACAGCACAGACATCATTAACGTGATGAGCTGGCCCAGGACTGACGGACTTTCCTTAAACTGTATCTTTCTTTTTTTTCTTATTCTTAAATTACTCAAACTGAATCCTGGCAACAAATGGAAGCCTGAAACTGTATTTTATCATATTACTGTAAAATACATGTGACAATAAAATCATTCATTTATTCTTTTCCATAGAGGATGGTCCCAGCTTTTAAAGCTATCATAATCACTGTAATATCTGAGCTAAGACACATAGTTTTCATAAGGATTTTGTTTTGTGAAGTCCCGGTGAAAAAAAAACAAGATCCAATTGTACTCATCCAGCTCCTAAGATTCACATAAGGGTTATTTTGAGACTTAGTGTGCTTGTTTTGTTTGTAAGGGAGTGAGGCTCAATGCCATCCCCTTTCCATCCAGATTGCAGAGGGACTGCATCACCAGAAAACCACATACACCAAACTGAGCTGCAACAATTCATTTTTATTGCTGTCTTCAAGGTTTCAATTATGTGGAGCTAATCTGACAACTGAGGCCAGCAGATCACATGAAAAAAAAAACAAAAGAAAACTCTTTATGAAACATAAGCAGGAAAAAAAATTCGATTTTGTTACTTTGACAATGATGATGTGGGTAAAATTATGATAAGTACTTGAGATATTTAGATTGTTTCATTCCTTCTTACTTGCTTCACAACTACATATTTGGACAATGATCGACATTACTGTCGCATGGAAAATCTCATTTGATGGGGAGGCAAAACAATCAGAATAAGATTCAGCAGGAGGTCATATGAGCAGTAAGAGCCTGTTAACGACTACATCTAATACTGTACTGGTCTGGGTAACTACTCAACCCCCATACACACCCAGCCCAAATCCACAATATCCATAATACTCATTACACACCCACCCCAAATCAACAATATCCATTACACACCACCCCAAATCCATACATCATTACACACGCACCCCAAATCTACAATATCCACTACATACCCATTACACACCACCCCAAATCCACAAAATCCTATACACCCCCATTACACACCCACCCCAAATCCATAATATCCATAACACACTCATTACACACCACCCCAAATCCATAAATTCTATTACACACCCACCTGAAATCCACAATATCCATTACACACCCACCACAAATCCACAATATCCATTACAACCCCATTACATACCCACCCCAAATCCCCAACATCCATTATACTCACCTGAACTAAATGAATATTTTTGTCAGAATGGATTATGTGGGTCTAGAAATCAGAGAGAAAGTCTGTGATGATCCATCTTGGCCTCCTACAGTGCTCCCCCACATTACAGATACAAGTCTTCAGCCAATTTGATTCACTCCATGCAATATTACAAAATCATGGAAGCACTGGAAAATTCAAAGGCTATGGACCGTGACAATATTTCGGCTACAGTATTGATGACTCAGCTCCAGAAGTAGCTGCTCCCCTAGCTAAACTCTTCCAGTACAGTTACAACAATGTGGAATATTACCCAGGTACATCCTGCACATAAACATCAGGACAACTTCAATGCAACCGATTACCGCCCTATGAGCCAAATCTCGATCATCAGCAAAGTGTCATCAAAGTGCTGTCAAGCAGCACTTGCTCAGCAATAACTGGCTCAGTGACATCCAGTTGGAGCGTCTCAGCTCCTGACCTCATTACAGCCTTGGTTCAAAAGTGGACAAGAGAGGTGACAGCCCTTGACATCAAGGCTGCATTTGATGCACTGTAGCATCAAGGGGGCCTTGCAAAACTGGAATCAACGGGTATCAGGGGTCAAATTTTCTGATAGCTAGCGTCATACACGGCATATAAGGAGATGGTTCGGTTGTTGGAGATCATCATCTTAGCTCCAAGACATCTCTGCAGGAGTTCCTCAGGTGAGTGTCCTAGGTTTAACCATCTTCAGTTGCTTCATCAATGACCTTGTCTCCATCATAAGGTCAGAAGTTGGGACGTTCACCAATGATTGCACAATGTTCAGCACCATTCGCAACTCCTCAGTTACTGAATCAGTCCATATTAAAATGCAACAATACTGGACAATATCCAGGCTTGGGCTGATGGGTGGCAAGTAACATTCATGCCACATAAATCCCAACTAATGACTATTTTCAATAAGAGACAATCTAACCACCATCCCTTGACATTCAATGGTGTTAACATTGGTGAATCCCCCACTATCTGCATCCTTAGGGTTACCATTGCCCATTGTGGACAGCATGGTGGCTCAGTGGTTAACACTGCTGCTTCACAGCGCCAGGGGCCCAGGTTCGATTCCAGCCTCAGGTGACTGTCTGTGTGGAATTTGCACATTCTCCCCATGTCTTTCCGGGGTTTCCTCTGGGTTCTCCGGTTTCCTCCCACAATCCAAGGATGTGCAGGTAAGGTGACTTGGACATGCAAAATTGCACATAGAGTTAGGTGATTAGTTAGAAGGAAATGGGTCTGGGTGGGTCACTCTTCAGAGGATTGGTGTGGACTGGTTGGGCAGAAGGGCCTGTTTCCACACTGTAGGGAATCTGATCTGATCTGATCAGAAACTCAATTGGACTCACCACATAAACACAAAGGTTACAAGAGCAGGTTAGAGACCAGGAATATCGTAGTGTGTAACTCACTTCCTGACACCCCAAAGTCTGTCCACATCTACAAAGCGCAAGTCAGGGACGTGATGGAATACTCCTCACTTTTCTGGCTGAATGCAGTTCCAGCAACACTGGACAAGACTAACACCATCCAGGACAGAGCAGCCCAATTGATTGGCATTACATCTATAAGCATCCACTCCCTATCTTCAGAAATTCACCAAAGATCATTCGTCAGCATCTTCCAAATGCACAACCACTTCCATTTAAAGGGATCAAGACAGCAGATCCATGGAAACATAGCCACCTTCAAGTTCCCCTCAAAGGCGCTCACAATCCTGACTTGGCAATATATTGCTGTTTCTTCACTGTCACTGAGTCAAAAGCTTGGAACTCCCCCGCAAACCAACACCCCCCCCCCGCCCCCAACACTGCTCATGAGCACTACCATCACCCTTGCTTATTAAATGGGGCGGCTTGGTGGTTAGCACTGCTATCTCACAGCACGAGGGACCTGGGTTCGATTCCAAGCTAGGGTGACTGTTTGTGTGGAGCTTATATGTTCTCCTCGTGTTTGCATGGGTTTCCTCCAGGTGCTCCAGATTCTTCCTACAGTCCAAAGATGCGCAGGTTATCTGGATTGTTCATGGTAAAGTGCCCATAGTGTTCAGGGATGTGCAGGCCAGGTAGATTGGGCAAGGGAAATACAGGATTACAGGGATAGGTTAGGGGGCAGGTTTGGGTGGGATGCTTTTCATAGGGTCTCAGTGGACATGATGGGCAGAGTGGCCTGCTTCCCCACTGTAGGGATTCTATTCTGTTAAATGATTGCAGCTGTCCAAGATGCCAGCTCATCACCACCTTTGCAATGATACCTAAGGATGAGCGATAAATATTGACCCATCCAACGGCACACACTTTTCATCAATGAATTACAGAAAATGAGAAAAGCAGAGTCAAGGGTTTTCTAAAATTTCCTTCTTTAATTCTTTGGAAATCTTAGGGTGGAATTTTACAGAGATGAATTGGCCAGAGATTTATTTTTTCTTCTGTTTATGCATCTCATCCACCCCTTGAGAACACACCATCAGAAATGTTTTATAAAGACTGATGCACTCGGAAACATGACCAAATAGGTGCAATGAATTTTAGCTCTGCCTGATGGTCTACTCTCACTCATTTTTATGCAGCTATTTGCTCAATGTTATCTAAATCATCAACATCATTTTCTTTGAAAGAGAATGCAAGAGTTAATACAACTTACAATTAGAATCCTCTTAAATTGTGCATGAAGAGATCCTCTTTATTTTGAATTCATTTCTTACTTTCAAGAATCACTTCAATCAGGGAGGGTCCCTGAGGAATAGAAAATTGTGAATGTGACACCCCTGTTTAAAGAGGAAGTAAGGCAAAATATGGAAAATTACAGACTGATTAGCCTAGCCTTGATCATGGGTAAGATTCTGGAACCCATTGTGAAGGATGAGATTTCTGAATATTTGGACATGTTTGGTAAAATAGGGTAAAAACAGCATGGTTTCATCAAGGAAAGGTCAAGCCTGATAAATCTGCTAGACTTCTTTGAGGAAGTAATGAGCAGGTTAAACCAAGGAGAGCCAATGGATGTTATCTACCTGGACTTCAAGAAGGCCTTTGACAAGGTGCTGCACAGGAGGCGACTGAGATAAGAGCCCATTGTGTTACAGGCAAGGTGCTAGCATGGATAGAAGCTTAGCTATCTGGCAGAAAGCAGAGAGAGGGGATAAAAAGGTCCTTCTCAGGATGGCAGCCAGTGACAAGTGGTGTTCCGCAAGGCTCAGTGTTGAAACCACAAATTTTCACTTTATACATTAACAATCTAGATGAAGGAACTGAGGGTATTCTGGCTAAGTTTGCTGACAATGCAAAGAGGGACAGGTCGCATTGAGGAGGCAGGGAGGCTGCAGCAGGATTTGGACAAGTTAGAAGAGTGGGCAAAAAAGTGACAGATTAAGTACAACATGGGAAAGTATGAGGTCATACACTTTGGTAGGAAGGATAGAAGTATGGGCTACTTTCTAAGTGGGGAGAAAATTCGGATGTCTGAAGTGCAAAGAGACTTGGGAATTCTAGTCCAGAATTCTCTCAAGGTAAACTTGCAGGTTGAGTCAATAGTTAGGATGGCAAATGCAATGATGGCATTTATTTTGAGAGAACTTGAATATAAAAGCAGGGATGTACTTCTGAGGCTCTATAAGGCTCTGGTGAGACCACATTTGGAGTATTATGTGCAGTTTTGGGCCCCATATCTCAGGAGGGATGTACTGGCCCTAGAGCGTGTTCAGAAGAGATTCATAAGAATGGTCCCATGAATGAAAACCTTAATATGAAGAACTTTTGACAACTCTGGGTTTACACTCAATGGAGTTTAGAAGGATGAGGGGAGGTCTATTGAAACAAGTAGAATATGGAATGGCCTGGACAGAGTAGATGTTGGGAAGATGTCTCCATTGGTAGGAGAGGCTAGGGCTCAAGGGCCTTAGAGTAAAGGGAAGACCTTTTAGAATGGAGATTATGAGAAACATCTTTAGCCAGAGAGTGGTGAATCTTTGGAATTCACTGCCAAAGAAGGTTATGAAGGTCAGGTCATTGAGTATATTTAAGACCAAGATAGATAGGTTCTTGACTATCAAGGGAATCAAGAGTTATGGGGAGAAAGCTGGAGAATGGGGTTGAGAAATTTATCAGCCATGATTGAATGCAGAGCATTTTTGATGGGCTGAATGGCCTAATTTCTGCTCCACTGTCCTATGGTCTTCAATCTGTGCACCAAATAATAATTCAAGATCTGTACAATGGATGGAATCAGTCTAACTGATGAGATATGAGGGAAAAATCCTCAATGAAAGCCAACTGAATAACCAAAACGTTTGACTAAGAATCAGTGGGATATTGATTAAATCTCATTGCTGGCAATAATACTGCAGCTCTATCCCATGTCCGAAACACAAACAGCATTTTCAAAATATCTTGTTTCCAGTGTTCTTTATGCCTTGTAGATAATATACCATGTTGTCTGCTGCTTAACTGGAAGGCAAAATGTTAATTAAAGCACTTCATAAAGTGTAATCTATATCTTATAGCTTAAGATGCAGAAAAGGCTATAAATGTTAGAGTTTGCCAATTTCCCTAATTGTTCTGTTAAAATTTGCTACAGACCTCAAATGATGTGTTAATTTGATTTTGCACTATCACTGAGCCCAGACAATATCACTCCTACAATAACCTGCTGTGTTCTGATCTACTCCAGATCTTAATTATGTGGGAGTGTGCCCAATCATGGGAGGATGGCATTTCACAGGAAGCAATGGTGTGGATGGCCATCATTAGCTCTTAACGTCAGGGACTTGAGCAGAGAATTTGGGCTACCAAATCAGCTGTATTCTTGAGAGGTTCTACCAAGGTCTTCTGTGCCTGACTAGGTGGCATAAATATTCCAATGGCACTACTTTGGAAAGATCTCCCTAGTGTCCAGTCCAAATATATCCTACAATTAGCATTGCCAGAAACAAATGATCTGATCAGTATCACATTACTGTTTGTGCGGCCTTGCCTGTGCAACCCCTAGACTAGCTGTGATTCCACACCCTCAGTCATATGGGTGACTCTTACTTGTCTAGCAAACCACTCAGTTCAAGAGCAATTAGGGATTGGGACCGCCGTCACCAGTGACGATCACATCACATGAATTGCTTAGGTGCTGAAGACACTAAATAAATCGAAGCATTTCCTTTTTTGATATATTTGTCCAGGATCCCAACAAAGTTTAATTGGAGAAAACCAAAGGACGATTCCGCATTCTCCAAAGAACTGCATATTTTAGAACACAAAAGGCAAAAAACAGGAGCAGGAGTAGGCCACGAGGCCCACCTAGACAGCTTTGCTATTTAATTCGACCATGACTGATCCTGGATAACACCACTCACACCCATCTTCTATAACCATCAGGAATTCCCACTTTGTCTCCCCCAACTTTTACAGAGTGAAATGACCTAAGTGATCACCATGACTCCCCAGTCATTTGTTACAGTGTGTAAGAGAGGAACTCCCCTTCCTGCATGGGACCCTTCAAAAAGTGAACCAATTTCCCCCGCAAGGACGAACAGAAGAGAGATAAGGCATCATTGGCCTCTAAAGACATTATCAACTGTTCCTTTTCATTGTTAATTGATAGTCTTGGTGAGCCCTCAGTTAACTTGGGGGTCTAATACTTGCTGATGTTTCAGTAAGTGCTAACATGGTTCCACATTCAGGAACAGCATGAGCTGTTAATCTTCTCTCCTGTTATGTCTGGCAGAGCTGGTAAAAGCAGAGGCTCATCATGAAGGGCTGGCAGTTTGCCAGAACAAAGTTCATTGAATACTGGACCCAGTTCCTTTGGAACACACTCTGTCTGCTCACAGGCTCCATTTCCCTCCCCTGGAATGGAAATACCTACCCTTTCCAACGTCTTTCAGTCTTCCAGGTAAAGCAAAAGACCTATTGATAGTTTAATATGTGAAACATGGGATAGGAGAATCGACATACAGGGATAAGTTTTGAGAAAACAGCCCATCTGGGAAACATCAACCAGCACTTTGAGAAATTTCAGTTACTTAGCAATGATTTGTAAAAGGCAGAATAAGATTGACTAAACAAATTAAAATTATTGATGCTGGTTGATGAAGAGAATGTGGTAGATACCGTGTGACGATGCCATTCCTTTAACATGGTTATGTGGTTCTTGGTTTTTTTCAAGACGGGTTGTAAAAGGCAGAGGTTCTGGTTTGTCTGTTGTTTGGGGTCTTTGCTAATGGCTAACAGATATTACCTAAGGCAACAATCAGGGAAAATGGTTTTTGGCTTTTGTTTTAAACATTTGGGTAATGAAAGAAGTATGGCCAGTTCTCCCAGTTCAGAGTTTTTTCCCTGGTTTGGTTTGGTTTTAGCAAGCAGTCTGTTTGAAGTTGCTGCTAAAAGGAAGTTTCTGGGAAAAACTTCCCATTTCAGCAGATATTTCTGGCTGACTCTCCCTCTCTCTAACATCCCTCCTGTAAAACCCATGTTGGAATTTACATTTTTTGCCAAGGGATGTGTTTATGGTGATGTTGCAGGAAATTGGAAATTTGCTAAATTGCAGGGATAGAGTGTCAGTTGGGTTTTCAAACAGTTGTTATTCTAAATTCTGTTTTTTCTTTGTGCTTCATTCAGTGGTGTGTAAATAAATTCTGAATTACTTGAAGCCAATTGGTTTGATCAACTGCATCATTCCTGGGATATCCACCTTATATCTGCCTAAAACAATTACAAACATTAGAGTCTGGGCTACCTTCTTGAAATGTTTTGAGGGGGATACGGATTTTAAGAAAATATTTATGATAAAGGACTGATTAACAAAACTGAGGTTCATGGATTTGGAAAATCTTTGTCCAACTGGATCAAATTTTGAGTTCAAGACAGAGATAGTGGGTGTTGGGAAATTAATATTTTTCAGATGAGAAGATGATAGATTGTGGTGTTCCCCAATGGGTCGTTGCTTTTTGCTATTTATAAATTACTTTGACCTTAGATACAGTGTAGAATTTCAAAATTTGCCAGTGACACCAAACCTGGAGGAATGACAAACAAAATGATACAAAACACCGACAGCTTGACTTAGATAAGTTACCACAATGGACAGACAAATGGCAGATGGAATTTAATAATAAACAGAGAACTGTGAAGTGATGTATTTTGGAAAAAGGAATAGGGTAAAGCAATATAGTGTTAAAAGCACAGTTTTAAAGAGTGTGCAGGAAAAGAGGGATCGAGGGGTTCATTGCATGACCTTTGAATGTTTCTGGATGTTATGAGAAAGTGATTGGAAAAGCATTTGGGATCTTAGACTTCACAAAATATTGATATTGAGTACAAAAGCAGGGAAGTTATACTGAACCTTTATAAACTTCTGGTTAGGTTGTAGGTAGAATATTGAATCAAGTTCTGGTCACCACACTTGAGGAAAAATGTCCAGCTCCTTTGAATGGATGCAGCGGAAATTTACTGGAATGGTTCCAGGGATGAATGATTGTTGCTGTAAGACTGGATTCAAGAAGCTGGGTTGTTTTTCTCATAGCAAAGGAGATTGGAGAGAGATTTGTAGCCATATGGCAGGTTAGATAAAATAGGACAAGGAAATACTCTTCTTAATAGCTTTTTGTACAAGGATGAAGGGATGCAATTTAAGGTGTTAGGTGAATGATGCAGGGGCAATGTAACGAAGGTTTTATTACTCAATGAATGGTAATGACCTAGAACCCTGCTGTTCATGATGGTGAGGGCATCAGAAACAAACTGTGATTGCATAGGGAAATTGGACGGGCTTGAAAAGGATCAGACAAAGAGGTGGAATTGATTGGATTGCTTGATTGTTAATTGGCAAGAACGATCTCTTTCAGCACTGTAAACAATCCTGTGACTCTTGGATTTTGTTTTATTTCAGAAGTAAGTGAGGAGGTCATTAATCTGGAAGTCAATGTCAATGGGTGTTTTGAGAAATGAAGCTACCACACCAGTAATATGCCACAAGAGAGATTCGCTGCACAGCACGAGTTAAATAAGGTCTTCGGCTACAAAAGCATCCTAAAGGGGCATCATCAGATCTGCCCCTGCTCAATCTATTCAAACTTGCAAAATTATGGCAATCATTCACTTTCTTCTCAATCATAAAACATTCAAGCTATAGTTTGGCATTCTGTAATAGCTGAAATCTCGTGATATCACACCTACAATGATTGCTTTTTTGTTTGCTTGATAATTATGAAAGAGCCATTGACACATATCATTTTGGTCAAAGCGCCATCTATTTAGCCAACTTTTCGTCACCCTTCCAAAAAAAGTAATGCCAATGTAGGACACTGAACTATAGTTTGATTGTTACACAACTGAGATCAATTATCATGTTACTACAGGTTGAACGGACTTTAATTTCCTGTCTCCCTCAGGTTTGGTCTCTGAGCAATATTAAGTGATATGTTATACCTGCAAAAACATAAACATGCCAGTAATCTCAGCTTTATTTAGCAATTCAAGTCTGTATGTGTGGGGCAGAGGATTTGGTCAGGGGTTGCAGAGGGCAGAAAAATAGAATACATTCAAAAAGGTCCTTTTAAATGCATCTGAAAATAAGGAAAACAGATTTTGGCAGGCTTACCAGACTTAAATCTATCAAAGAAGATTTTTTTTCCGCAAAAAAAAAATGCATTTTTTGGCTTCAGTCTTGAAAAGTTCAAAACATGTGTACTCAGGCTTCAACACTTAACTTCTTGGCATGCCGAGAATGTTCAGAATTAGTCCCGGCTGTGAATATGTACAGAGTTCTAGATCTGGGAAAATAGTAGCATGAGTCGTTTATATACAGAGTGATGAGGAAGATATATTTATACTTTTTATGCAGCCTGAACCATTTCGGAGTATCTTCCTTTCATTGCTGTACAATGTTCCTAATCAGTATTAAAATTCTCCAGGCACACTTTGGCAAGTTTAACACATCGTTTATTGGCTTTGCTGCAAGCTTGGCTCTTAAATCCTGCATTTAATTTGAAGGAAAGCATCAGTTGACAGCTAGCCGACTCATTAGGATCAGAACAAAACATTTGCATCCTTCCCACTTCTAGTGAGAGCTAGTCCATCCAATATCTGTTAAGTAGTTATTATTGGAAAAAGAAAGGCAAATTGAGAACAATAAGTGCATGGCATTAACTGTCCGCAAAAGAGAAATCAAAAGGGAAGGACAAAACAAAGGAGAGTAAGAGTTGATGTCAAAGGACAGATTTTTAAAATCACCAGATTTAAAACAAATTCACAGAAATGGTTACAGCACAGGAGGCCATTTGACTCATCAAGTGAAAGTTGTCTCACTTAAGAACTACTCAGCAAGTCTCATTCCTTAACCTTTTCTCCATCATTCTGCAAATTATTTACTTTCCTAACAATTACCCAATTTTACTTTGAAAGCCACGGTAGTGGTGGGAGCAAAACTGCTTTGATGTAACAGTAGTCAATCTCAGCTTGCCTCCTGAGAAGTATTTACAAACCACCAAATAGTAGAAGAAATTGGACAAAAGATTATCCAGCAAAGATATGATGTGAGTAGCAGGCGTCACATAATGCCAGCAGGAGATTTGATTTGGTTTGATTTGATGATTGTCACATGAACCGAGATGCAGGGGAAAGTACTGTATTGTATGTTAACCAGATAAATCATAAGTACATGAGAGTAATAAAACAGAATGTGGAATACAGCATTACAGCTACAGAGAAGGTGCAGAGAAAGATCAACTCTAATATATGAGAGTTCCGTTAATAAATCTGATAACGGTGGGGAAGAAGCTATTCTTAAATATGTTGGTGTGTGTTTTTAAATTTTTGTATCTTCTGCCCAATGGAAGAGGATGGAAGAGATCTTTGATTATGTTGGCTGCTTGCCTCAGGCAGTGGGAAGTGTCAACAGAAGGAAGGTTGGTTTTCGTGATGGATTGGGCTGCGTTCACAACTCTCTGTAATCTTTTGCGGTCTTGGGCAGAGTGTTTGTCATACAAAACTGTGATGCATCCGGATTGGGTGTTTTCTATGGTGCACCTATAAAAATTAGTAAGAGTCATTGTGGACTTGCTGAATTTCCTGAGCCTTCTGAGGAAGTAGAGACATGGGCGGCACGGTGGCACAGTGGTTAGCACTGCTGCCTCACAACGCCTGAGACCGGGGTTCAATTCCCGACTCAGGCGACTGACAGTGTGGAGTTTGCACGTTCTCCCCGTGTCTGCATGGGTTTCCTCCGGGTGCTCCGGTTTCCTCCCACAGTCCAAAGATGTGCGGATCAGGTGAATTGGCCATGCTAAATTGCCCGTAGTGTTAGGTAAGGGGTAAATGTAGAGGTATGGGTGGGTTGCGCTTCAGTGGGTCAGTGTGGACTTGTTGGGCCGAAGGGCCTGTTTCCACACTGTAAGTAATCTAATCTAAAATTTGTGTGTGTTCTTGCCTACAGCATCATGGTCTAGGATAGAATGTTGATGCTATTTATTCCTAAGAACTTGAAGCTCTCAGCCAGCTGTACCTCACTGCCATTGATACATGCAGTGTGCTCCACTCCACTTCCTGAATTAATGACCAGCTCCTTCATTTCTGCTGGCATTGAGGCAGAGATTGTTGTCTTTAGACCCTGCCACTACATGTCTCTCTCTTTTCTGTACTCTGTCTTGTCATGTTTAAGATCCCGACCCACTATGCTGACATCATCAGCAAATTTATAAAGGGAGTCAGAGCTGAATTTAACCGCACAATCCTGAGTGCATAAGGAGTGAAGGGCTAAGCATGCAGCCTTCCAGGGCACCAGTGTTAAGGATTATTGTGGAGGACGTGTTGCCACCTATCTTTACTGATGTGGTCTGTGGGTCAGGTAGTCAAGGATCCAGTTGCAGAGGAGGAAACAGAGTCTAGACCTTGGAATTTGGAGAAGTGTTTGGTTGGAATTATGGTGTTGAAAGTGGTGCTAAAGCTAATAAATTGAAATCTGATGTAGATGTCCTTGCTAACCAGATGTTCCAGGGATTAGTGTAGGGTCAGGGAGATGGTGTTTGCTATAGATCTATTGTGAGGGTAGGCGAATTGTAGTGGGTCAACGCAATCTGGGAGGTTGAAATCGATGTCTGCCATTACTAACCTCTCGCAGTACTTCATATTGATGATGTCAGAACTATCTGGCAGTCATTAAGGCATGTTCCCTGATTTTCTTTGGCACCAGGATGATAGTGGTCTTCCTGACACAGATTTCTCGAAATCAACTTTTATTTTGAACCTATTCTTTCACAGGATATAGACGTCACTGGTCAGGGTAGCATTTATTGCCCTCCCTAAGTGTCAACCACATTGTTACGGGTCTAGAGTCACATGTAGGCCAGACCAGGTAAGGATGGCAGTTTCCTTCCCTAAAAATCATTAGTGAATCAGATGGACTTTTCCTGATAATCATTTCATGGTTATTGTTTGATTTCGAATTCCAGATATTTATCAAGTTTAAATTCCATTATTAGCCATGGCAGGTCACCGGGGTCTGTGGATTAACAGTCAAGCAATAATACCACTAGACAGTCACATTCCTGCAATTGGTTGGGAAAGGGAAATTGAGATTTTCCATGTGCACAAAACTAATTTCCCCCTTAGTATGCAAGAAATTCAAGATGTAAAGATGGATCGTGTAACAGTGTCAAAATATAATTTCTCTCCAGACTGCTTTCTGAGACTTTCTCAAGGGAGATGGTTTGAGTTTTTGAGTCATTTTAGATTTTAGGGTTCCCTTTCTCAATTTCACAGGAAGTATTCAAGGTATTTGTTTTTCCTTCATTGCTTGATATTTTCTCTGAAATTTGATTCGAAGTAGAGTTGCCAGTTTTGAGAAAAAATATTAATCCCTGTCTTTGACCCAATGACACAGATATCACAGAACTATACAAAAAAAGCGTGAGTGTAAATCAATAGAAAACGCTTTAACATAAAGAAGCAATCTACTCAAGATTTCCAACTGTAAGACAGCTGAGATCCGTTGACAATATAGAAGCGTGTTTTCTCACTGAGCTGGAGAAATAACTTCCTTTCAACTTAATTCTCACTTACTACATTTCGTTTGACAGAGTTGATCAAAGTACCAAATTGCCGAATAGAATTTAGTGAACTTGAACCACAGAGCAATGCTCCACTATATTTTTCCATCCCACCATACAATTGTGGATTTTCACTTCTCCCAAGATACAAAACTGCATCAGTTGAAGAAAAGACTTGAACACGGTTATAGATAGATCACCCTGAGCCCATAGCGCATGTCTGGGAATCATTCTCTATCATAGGAACAGGTGCCTGTCAGACAGGATTGGAACTCACAGCCACTCCTTCCTGACAGGCAGTGCTCCCAGTAGATGATACCAGTTCATGCCAAAACCAAGACCTGCTCCTCCAGAGCTAATCTCTAGTTCCTCATTGACTGATTCCTACTGAACAGTGCACAAGGTTCACTTACGCTGAGGATACTAGGGCTGGCCTGGAGCCCATGCTGACCTGACAACTGTTGAGATTAAGGTATCTACCCACATCTAAGGAAACATTAAACCAGCCAGAAAAAAAGAGACAAATTCAGAAACAAAATAGAGCCTAAGAAAGGGGACAAGTGATTGGATGAGCTGAAGCAGTAATGTAGGAGGGGCAGAATCTGTGATTGGAGGAGCAATTCCTCACAGATTTTGTCTCCTGTCCTTGCTACTAACCCAATCGAAATTCAAAGGGGTGACATACCTTGTGTTTCCTATGACCATTATTCAGTTCACAGAGACAAAATGCCTGTTCTCCAGGGAAAAGTTTCCCACTGAAGCCATGCACTTTGAACCCTGCGCTGAACCAGAACAGACAAATCAGGAAGTGAAAAAAACTTACCTGGTCTGTCCTACGTGTGACTTCAGATCCATAGCAAATCAGTTGACATTTAACTGTTCTCAGGGCAATTAGGGATAGGTAATAAATGTTGGCCTAGTCAGTGACCACACCCTGAGTATGAATAAAAATAATCACGAAGTGTAAAGCACTCTAAAAACTCATGATGTTAGGGTTTGAGGATGGATTGAGGGAAAACAAAACAAAGTTATGAGCTTAAAAAAGAGAAAAATCATGAGAACTAAAGAAATTAAATTGCAAGAAAGTTTTGAAAAACCAAAACAGAAAACTAGGTGTATGTTTTTAGAAATGTAATCAATAGAGTTCAATAGAAATACGTTCCATAATAAAAGCCAAAAACAAGCAAGTTAATTATAGGGCACTGAGGATTAATAAAGGACTAATGGGAAAATTAAATTGAGTCAAAAGCAAGTACTTAGAAACTGAAAGACAGGAGGATCAAAAGCAATATGAGGAATTTTAGAATCAAGCGTAAAAATTAAGGAAAGCAAAGATAAATTGTGAAATCAAATTGTTATTAAATATATAAATAAGTAATACTGTTCAATGGATACATCATAAAATTTTGTAAATAGATAAATAACAAATTGAAATTAGCAGATGTTAATAAACCAGGAAGAAGAGCACAAAAGGATGAGAAAAATAGCCTCTTAGAGGTTCTTCGAAAAGATGGCAGATGCACTGATTTGCCTCAATTTTTAACCAAGGGAGCAATAAAATTTATGGATGAGCTTGAAAAGAATAAGCAGACCCTCCGATTCAACTAGTCCATTTCGACCATGTTCCCAAAACAAACTGGTCCCACTTTGGCTCATAACCCTCCAAACCTTTCCTATTCATGGACCTGTCCAAATGTCTTTTAAATGTTGTAACTTTAACTGTACCCATCACTTCCTCTGGCAGTTCATTTCACACACAAACCACTCACTGTGTAAAAAAGTTTGCCCCTCATGTTCCTTTTAAATATTTCTCCTCTCACCTTAAAAATATGCCCTCTAGTTTTAAACTCCCTCACCTTGGGGAAAAGAGTCTTGTTATTCACCTTATATATGCCCCTCATGATTTTATAAACTTCTATAAGTCATCTCAACCTCCTATACTCCAGTGAAAAACATCCTAGCCTACCCACTCTGCCTTTATAACTCAAACCCTCCAATCCAAGCAACATCCTGGTAAATCTTTTCAGAACCATCCCCAAATTTTTAATATCCTTCCTGAAGCAGGGCCTCCAGAACTGCATACGGTACTCCAAAAGAGGCCTCAACACCATACCAACTCCAAAATGTAAAGATCTGAATCATGAATGCAAGCATGTCAACCATCTCCTTAACCAAAAATAAGAGATAGGCCATTTAGGACAGAAATGAGGAGAAACTTCTTCACCAGAGAGTGACAGTGTGGAATGCCCCTGAAGGCAGTGGAGGCCCAGTCTCTGGATTCGTTTAAGAAAGAGTTGGACAGAGCTCTCAAGGATAGTGGAATCAAGGGTTATGGAGATAAGGCAGGAACAGGATATTGATTAAGGATGATCAGCTATGATCATATTGAATGGAGGTGCAGGCTTGAAGGGCAGAATAGTCTACTTCTGCACCTATTGTCTATTGTCTACAAATTTCAAAGAATCATGCATCTGAACTGCTAGGTCTCTCTGATCGACAACACTATCTCGGGCCCTACCATTACAATACAATTGGAATAGAGAGAGGACAAAAATTAACAATGTCACAAACCAAATAGGGGATAAAATTCTAAATCAGAGTGGTGTGCACTCTAAAGTACTCATGGAAATTAGAGAGGAGGTAGCTGAGTTTTCAAAAACACAGGTAATAGGAATAGTGCCAGTGTACTTGCATCCAGCAAATGCTTCCCAAGAGTAAAAATAACACGTGGGCTCTAAGGGTGAGTGCATTTAACATCTTGGTTCTGAAAATGACTAGAATCTATCCTAAAGTAGTGATTGAAGATCGTTTAGAGTAATAAAAGTAAATGACACTTCAGATGAATTTTGAAAAGCTAAGGCACGTGGAACTACATTGCTGCCCCTTCACTGATGCTGCATCCAAATCTGGAACTTCCTGCCTAACACCACAACAGGTATCCCTCCACCTCAAAGGCTGCAACAGTTCAAGAAGGTGGGCACCACCATCTTGTTCAGGGCAATTAGGGATGGGCAATAAATGCTGGCCCTGTCTTTGAAAACGATCCCATTTGTTTTTAATGCTTTGATACTTTAGACTTAGAAGCAAGTTACTCAAGATCGACATTTGCAGATGATACCAAACTATGAGACAGAAATAGCTAAACATTGACCAGGAGAGCAAAAGAATACAAGAGGACATTAGAAGGTTCCCAGACCAAGAGGTTACATGGCGAATGAACTTTAACATAGATGTAATTTGGATAAGCAAAACAGAAACATCTCTTCAGTATGAGAAGATAAGATTCTACGTGGGCTGAGTTAATCGAAACAGCACTTCTTTCTCGGGTAGTGACTGGCGTGTCGATCTCTTGGTGATTGAAGGACATTGTTCAGAAACTTTCAGCGGAAAACTAGACAAGAACATGGGAGAAAAACGAGACAGGGAGAAAATTTGATTTGGGGGCAGAAGGAATTCAAGTTGGCTCCTGTGGAATATCATCCCCAGCACCGACTGGTTGGGCCGAATGGTCTACGTCCTCTGTTTGGATTCATTCTGTGTGGAACTTGCGGCCCTTGAACTGAATAAAGTCACGGCCGGAGTAAAACAAAACAAAAGTTTTGCAAACCCCTATCCCTTCCCCGTTGCGGGAGCAGGTGTGCACTATCCTGGAACATCTCGGAAGCGTGTTCCTACTTTTCCCATGATTTGGAGATGCCGATATTGGACTGGGCTGTACAAAATTAAAAATCACACTACACTATAAATTCTGTGTCTTACAATTGTGTCCTCCACACCCACCCGATGAAGGAGCGGCGCTCCGAAAGCTAGTGCTCCCAGTTAAACCTGTTGGACTATAACCTTGGTGTTGTGGGATTTTTAACTCTCTACTTTTCCCAGAAATTGCAGCATTATCTCTCCAAAGCGCACCCGCTTCAGATGAGGTTTCAGTCCCTTCCCAGTTTGTGTTTTAGACTTTCAGAATCGCAGGCAGAGCGAGCCCAGAAGGAGCATCGTGCCGACCACAGGTAGTGGGCATCTCACCCTGGATCACTCTCCCATGATCCCGCCAATCGGAGTTTCCTGTGATAGCAATCTAACTCGCGTTTGAACTAAATCTTCCCCACCCCCGCGCGTCCCAGCTCCTTTCTCAGACCGCACTTGCTGCTTTTAGCAATGATTTTAACTCGGTTCTGCTGAGTTGAGTGTTAGCTATGGGCCGCTGTCCAGTTCAATGTTCAGTCACACAGCCCGACTCTCGGCGTTGCTGGGTCTGCGCTCCAGCTGGGAACACAGCAGCGGCTGCTGGTATTTCTGTGATCCGGGGGGGAAGTTTCAGAAATGTTCGTGCACTCTAACATCGAATTCCTATCCTCCCAGCACATACTTTAATGGTTGTGATATTGAGGAGATTTACCACACTGCGAGGGTGAAGGGAAGGGAGCGTGTGATTTTCTTATTAATAATTTCTTATTAATTAGACCAAGTAGCACTTTGTTTTCCGAGTGACAGGCTGAGCAGCGGGCACCTTTCGGGTGGATCAGTGATTTCCTCACCGAGTGTGGGTGATCTCACGCTGACCTCGGGACTGCTTCCCCTGACTCTCTCGGACTGAAATTGGGGCGGGAATTTGAGATAAATCTGGCTCCTTCTCAACAAATACCTTTAGAATTTTCTGTTCGTTTAAATCGATCTCAATAAAATATCAGGCACGAACTCCTCAGATATAGAGAGGAGGAAAAACGCGGGTATTGTGCTCTCCAGTAATATTCATTGGCGGGAAGAGGACATGGCTGGCTGGGGCAGTGTTTTGTACCTGCCCCTAATTGGCCAGAGGGCAGTTGGGAAGCAACTACGTTGCTGTGGGTCTAGGGTCACATGTGGGGCAGACCTGGTCAGGGTGGCACTTACTTCATGAGCCAGAGGTCGTTTTCCCCCCCGACAGTCAACAGTGGTTTCATGATCTTCATTAGATTCTTCATTCCGAATTTTTTATTGGATTCAAATTTTACCAAATGCTGGGAATCCGAGGGGATTGATCTGAATTGAGTCAATCAATTAATCCCCTCATTTGTTCAGTTGTGAATCTCAATCTTCACAGCCAAACGCTGGTTAGAATAAGATTCCACGTTAGGCTGGGAGACCACCAATTTCTTTTGACATTAATCATTCATAATGTAACCTTGTGCTGCCCGGAGACTGTGGTTTAATTCCGCCGCTTTTTAATTTATTGAACAGAAATCCCACTACACTTATAATGGTCCCTTGTAAATTAGAATGGACGAGTCTCCCCGGGCCCTTTCCCAAGGGAGGAACAGAACCAGTAGTAGGGAGAGAGAGTGAGAGGGGAGGCAGGAAGGTGCAGAGAGATGACAGAAGTCGAACCTGCTCGCTCAGGGAGGAAACTTAGAAAGTGCACTGTGGTGTTGAAAAGGACAGTCAGTCAGAGGCAAGGAGGCCGTTGGCGGAAAGAACAACGTTTGAGAGGGTTGGAAAGTGACAGCGAGCAGGGAGCGAGACAGACACAGAGAGAGGGAGAGAGAGAGACGGGAACTGGGGATTGGGTCTGTGAGACGGAGAGGAGAGCCACGGAAGAGCGGCCGGGAAAGAGACGCAGAGCGAGCAACAGAAACAAGACCAAAAAAACACAGACGGGAATATTGAGGAGTTGAAAGAGATTTGGGCGCAGAGAGGGGATAATACCGCTAGAGAGAGAGAGAGAGGGGGGATAATACCGCTAGAGAGAGAGAGAGAGAGGGGATAATACCGCTAGAGAGAGAGAGAGAGAGGGGATAATACCGCTAGAGAGAGAGAGAGAGGGGGGATAATACCGCTAGAGAGAGAGAGAGAGAGGGGATAATACCGCTAGAGAGAGAGAGAGAGAGGGGATAATACCGCTAGAGAGAGAGAGAGAGGGGGGATAATACCGCTAGAGAGAGAGAGAGAGAGGGGGGATAATACCGCTAGAGAGAGAGAGAGAGGGGGGATAATACCGCTAGAGAGAGAGAGAGAGAGGGGATAATACCGCTAGAGAGAGAGAGAGAGGGGGGATAAAGGAACGAATAAAGCCGGAGCTTCTCAAAACAGGGAATAGATCAAATCAGAGGAGACAGCAGAATATTATCACACATTTTCCTCATCGATAATTTTCCACATTGACTGTTTTCAACATACATATAAAATCTTTAGAAAAGCAAGTTTGTTTAATGTCACATTTTACTGGACCATGTCACAGTGGGAATATTGATTTCACGTTAATGTAAGTTACTGGGAAAAGCCAGTCGTATTAAATGAGAACTGAGGAGACATGTCGGTGAGTTTGACCTCACCTCTCCTAATTAAGATTTGGAGATGCCGGCGTTGGACTGGGGTGTACAAAGTTAAAAATCACACAACACCAGGTTAGAGTCCAACAGGTTTAATTGGAAGCACTAGCTTTCGGAGCGACGCTCCTTCCTCAGGTGATGATTAAACCTCCGTCTTGGTTACATCGAGACGAGCAAAAGCAACTGAGTTCCGACAGTGAACCACTTGCATTGGATTAAAACAAAATCTAATCATGTGGCTGCGTGTCGTGAGCTCAGAGCCCGGTTTAAGCAGTGCCTTTAGAAGCATGACAGTGAGCTGATAGTAATCGCATCACTAAAGTTAACCTTAAAGGATTATTACAACGGAACTGGTAATTACAGCCCCCTCCCCGTTACATTTACCTTCGAGGGATTCAACATCTGGAAGACCATTTTCAATTTGCATTCGTTCAGCGGCAGAGAGAGAAGAGAAACGGGCTTACTATTGACAAGCAGAAATGATTGTTTTAATCGCACTTTTAAAAAGCCAGCGGTGGAAATGTTAGGTGAATAAAAAGACAGCGGTCGAACCCCCTCTCAAAACCAATCATCACGCGGAGATTCCACACAGCAAATTGCTGGAGAGATTTGTGTCCCTTACTTTGCAGGGGGGCAAGTCTTTCCTGAGTTTTCGCCAGTTGCAAAGCAGTAGTTTTCAGCTTCAGAGACAGAAGTGGCTGGAAAAGCTCAGCTGGTCTGCCAGCATCTGTGGGAGAGAAATCAAGAGTTTAAAGTTTTCTTCAGTGGGTTACCGAAGGGGGACTCTGAGTGAAGGGAGGGGTGGGGGTTGAACGGGAGCCAGCTCGTTGCTGCCCTCTGTCAGTGTCCCCTACAGCCGCACACACACACACACACACACAGACACACAGCCCATGACGTTGGGACCATCCCGAGGAGGCGAGGTTTAGTGTGATTGAAAAGTGATCTTCAAGCCTCATCAACCAACTGCTTTGAAGAGATTCCCCTCAGTGGTCAGCGCAGGCGATATTCCGGACCGCTCGTGAAGAGGAAGATTTCTTCATCTGGGCTAGCACTGAGAAAAACAAGCAACAAAAAAAGTTGCAACTAGAAGTCAATGGGAGGAAGAAGATGCATGAGAGAGAGAGAGAGAGAGAGAGAAGGGGGGAATGAAGATCCAGTGAAGAATGAGTGAGAGCATCCCCTGAGCGGGCGTGTGGGGACAAGGGAAGAAGTTGCCCAAACCTTCCCGCTCCCCTCCCTCCCTGTCTCCAATGGAGAGCCCCGCTGCTCCACCATGACTTGGGCAGAGTGGGTGAACCGCAGCGTGGCCGGGAACGGCTCGGGGGCGGCCGGCAACAGGTCGGGCGCCGAGGGCTGGGCGTCCCAGCGGCAGGCGGTGGCGCTGGGGGTGGCGCTGGGCGCCCTGATCGCCTTCGCCATCGCCGGCAACCTCCTGGTGATCCTGTCGGTGGCGTGCAACCGGCACCTGCAGACGGTCACCAACTACTTCGTGGTGAACCTGGCGGTGGCGGACCTGCTGCTGAGCGCCACCATCCTGCCCTTCTCGGCCAGCCTGGAGGTGTTCGGCTACTGGGCCTTCGGGCGGCCCTTCTGCGACGTCTGGGCGGCGGTGGACGTGCTGTGCTGCACCGCGTCCATCATGAGCCTCTGCACCATCTCCATCGACCGGTACATCGGCGTCCGCTACTCCCTGCGCTACCCTGCCATCATGACCGAGCGCAAGGCGCTTTGGATCCTGCTGCTGCTGTGGCTCTCCTCCCTGGTCATCTCGGTGGGACCCCTCCTGGGCTGGAAGGAGCCCGCTCCCGCCGACGACACCGTCTGCAGCATCACCGAGGAACCCGGCTACGCCCTCTTCTCCTCCCTGTTCTCCTTCTACCTGCCCCTGACGGTCATCCTGGCCATGTACTGCCGCATCTACGTGGTGGCCCGCCGGACCACCCGCAGCCTGGAGGCCGGCGTCAAGAGGGAGCGGGGCGGCAACCGCAGCGAGCTGGTGCTGCGGATCCACTGCCGGAGCGCGGCCGGCTCGGCGGAGGAGGCCGGCTCCTCCCTCCGGACCAGGGGCCAAGCCCTGCCGCCGCTGCCGCCGCCGCCGCCGCTGCCCCTCCGCAGCTCCCTCTCCATGCGCCTCCTCAAGTTCTCCCGGGAGAAGAAGGCGGCCAAGACGGTGGGCATCGTGGTGGGAGTGTTCGTCCTCTGCTGGCTCCCCTTTTTCACCATCTTACCGCTCGGTAGGTACAGCCCAGCACAGCGGGAAACTTGTGCGGAGTTTTGGGGACAGGGTGAACTTGGGTCAAACAGGGCTCTTCCACTCCATCTCGGTCAGTGCATGTGTGTGTGTGTCCCACTTGCGCTCCATGTTAAACTTGACCGTCAGGAGAAAAAGTCCAAAATGCAGTGGATCTCAGTAGCTATGGTTCTGCGTTACAACTTTCCCTGAATCTAAAACATTTGAGTTATAGAGAGTTACTGAGTTGTACAAAGTTAAAAATCACACAGCACTAGGTTACACTCCAACAGGTTGAATTGGAAGCAACACAAGCTTTCGGAGCGCCGCTCTTTCATCAGCTAGTGTGCTCTCAATTAAACCCGTTGGACCAGAACCTGGTGTTGAGTGATTTTTAACTTTGTCCACCCCAGTCCAACACCGGCATCTCCAAATCAAAAAGATCCTATAGCACGGAAACAGACCCTTCGGTCCAACCCGTCCAGATATCCCAACCCAATCTAGTCCCACCTGCCAGCCCCTATCCCTCCAAACCCTCCCTATTCATATACCCATCTTCCTATTGAGATCAAATGTCCACAAATTTTTTTATTAACCAGTTGAGAGATTCACTGTGTGACTCACACTCGGGTCCTCTGGTCCAAAGCTGCCGCTGTGCCCCGTCAGTCCTTAGTAATGCAGGAATCACCGGTTAACACCCCCTCCCTCTCCCTCACCAACTCGGAGGGAACGAGTATTCGGGATGTGAAGATATTTGTTTTTAATATCCAGACCAACTCACACTCTAATGGACGCACGCCGTCTTCCCAGACCTCTAAGGTCACACTCTCCATGTGAAAGGCTTCCCAGTTACTCAGAGTTTCAGGCGCGTCGCCGTCTTTCCATCCGAGAGCGGTGTGGCTCACTCAGTTCAGTCACGCTTTATGAGTTTTACTTTCCCACTGCGGGTAAAAAAAAGTTTATTTATGTCCCGTTAGGTTTCAACTCATGATCGCCACAAGTGTCAATGCGGGCAGTAAAGGCGGCTCAGAATTGAAATGCTCCTCAATGTTTTTGTCAAAAAGTGATGTTCCCATCATTGCTCCTGACCCGTTTAGCGGACCCGTCCAAATTCTCACGGCCCAGAAAAAATTCAGACCAGCAGAGCGCAGTGAGAATACAGATTTCCTGATCTGTGGGAATGAAACTCTGGAGCAGAAATTCGGAGCCATTCTTCCGGTCGGAATGTAAGGGTGAGACTTCACACCGAAAGATACTGCTGTGTCTTTTTTTGGTCACTCATTGGATGTGGGCATCGCTGGCAGGGCCAGTATTTAATGCCAATCCCTAGTTGCTCCAGAAGGTGGTGGTGAGTTCCCTTCTTGAACCACTGCAGTTATGTGATCAAGGTTGACCAATAAAGCCATTAGGGACGGTATTCCAGGATTTTGACCCAGCCACAGTGAAGGGACAGCGATATATTTCAAAATCAGGGAGGGAACTTGCTGGCAGTGGTGTTCCCATTTATCTGTTGCTCTTCTCGATGGAAGTGGTCATGGGTTTGGAAAGTGCTGCCTGAGGATCTTTGGTGAATTTCTGCAGTGCACCTTATAGACAGTACACACTGCTGCTACTGAGCATAGGTGGTGGAGGGAATGGATGCTTGTGGATGTGATGCCAATCAAGTAGGTTGCTTTGGCCTGGATGGTGTTGAGCTTCTTGAGTGTTGTTGGAGCTGGACTCATCCAGGCAAATGGGGAGTATTTCATCACATTCCTGACCTTTGCCTTGTCAATAGTGGACAGGCTTTGAGGAGTTACTCGCTGTAGTGTAACTAGCCTCTGACCTGCTTTTGTAGCCAGTGTGTTGGTGGGGTGAGTCCAGTTGAGTTTCTGGTCAATGGTAACCCCAAGAATGTTGATAATAGGGGATTCATTGATGGTAACAACATTGAATGTCAAGTGATTACATTGTCTCTTAATTTATATGGTCATTGTCTGGTATTTATGTGGTGTGAATGTCACTTGCCACTTGTCAGCCCAAACCTAGATATTGTCCAGATCTTGTTGCATTTGAACATTGACAGCTTCAGTGTCTGAGGAGTTGCACATGGTGCTGAAAATTGTGCAATCGTTGGCGAACGTCCCCTGACCTTATGATGGAGGGAAGGTCATTGAAGCAACTCAAGATGTTTGGACCTAGGACACTACCCTGAGGAGCTCCAGCAGAGATATCCTGGAGCTGGGCAAACTGACCTCCAGAACCACAACCATCTTCCTTTGTGCCAAGTCTGACTCCAAGGAGCAGACAGTTTGCCCTTTAATGACCATTGATTACAGTTTTGTTGGGTATGAACCCTTTGCGCATTGAAAGGAACATAAAAATAGAACGAGCTCAATCAGAGTGCCCTTCACAGTTGATTTGTCTGAGAATTCCATTTTCCCACATTTGTACAGTAATCCTTAATACCGCTGCTTCCCTTAATAGGTTCCTATCAAACTCCTCTGTTATTTTAACACAGGCATTTATCCATTTAATTTAAAAAATATTGAAATCGAGTCACGGTAGTAGAGATTTCTGTTTTCCTAATGAACAGTGTATGCCTTTGTATTATATTTGGAAAGGAACATCGGTAAAATTTAAGTCTGCTGCACCTTCAGAGAAATTTAGATAGATTGTATGTTCTTAACTGTCCTGTAACTGATTATGTTGTTGATATCCCTAATTTGCTATTTGGTGTACTTTTGTCTCAGGTGTACAAATAATTGATTGGTATTATAATTACAATATACTGTTTCATTTCCTGAAACTAATTGCATTTATATTATGTCTACAACACAGAAACTAATCAGTCTACGCTTGCATTTAATCTTCAGTGCAGCATGGTACTGTCTCATGAGTTTTTTATCTTCCTTTTAAATGTGACATTATTTACATCAATAATACCATCATCATGTTCCACTTTCTTATCATTCTTTGGTTAAAGAATTTTCTCTTTAATTTATTGTTGGATTCATTACTGAAAACTTGCACTTTCTCACAACTGGAAATATTTTATCTTCAGTGACCCTATCAAACTGTTTTAACATCTTAAAAATGTTGAGGAGTTTGCTTTATAAAATAAAATATCCTTTCAGTTTTGATGTAATTTCAAGAATCTCTTTTGTATCTTCTTTTGATGTCTTTCTAATAACACCCAGATTAGAACTGCAAACCTCTGAATTTCATTAAACTTTGATTCAAGTTCAATATGATTCCCAAGGGCTTTTCAATTCTATCCAGCTACAGATGAATGCTTTTTTTATGATTATATCAACTAGTATAGTTACTTTTAATAGTTTGAGAAGTTCAGTGGTTTTAGTGATGCATAAGATCCGTGCTGATTTTGTCTGATTTTCCATCGCGTGAAGATGGCTCAGTGGTTGGCACTGATGCCTCACAGCACCCGGGTCCCAGGTTTGATTCTAGTCTTGGGCGAACTGTCTGTTTGCACATTCTCCCCATGCGTTTCCTCTGGGTGCTCCGGTTTCGTCCCACCATTCAAAGATGTTGCAGGTCAGGCGAATTGGTTATGCTAAAATGCCCATAGTATTAGGCGCATCAGTCAGAGAGAAATGGGTCTGAGTAGGTTACTCTTCGAAGGGTCGGTGTGGACCTGTTGAGCCGAAGGGCCTGTTTCCACACTGTAGGGAATCTAATCATTTCAGACTACTGATTATCAAAGGAGTAGATGTCCTCCTTATTTTTACAACCAAATAACCAGCCTGACACTTATGTCTATTTCTGGATCAGTGGTGCTGGAAGAGCACAGCAGTTCAGGCAGCATCCAATGAGCAGCGAAACTACTGCGAATCCTCTTGCAAGGATGCCTGTCTTGAAGAAGTTTTCCTCCCCTCTCTACAAGAATCTCAGGGAGTCCCTCTCCCACTGCAACTCCCAGGTCATTTCCTCTGCCCTGAAGCTCTTCAACCATGTCGTGAAACAAACTCGGTACCACAGCCACATTTGCTTCCTCAGTGCCTGCCTCCATAACCAACTCATCCCACACGGACTCCGAACCACCTTTAAACCAGCAGAGTTCGGACCCAAACAGGACAAACAGTACAGACTACAGATTCAAAAACACCAGCAATGGTTCTCCTTCAAGATCTCCGCTCCATGGTTGCAGCAATGCGTCAGCACCTAACCTCTCTACAGTCAGCCCTGCCTCAGCTGAGGGCCACACTCTTTCAGAATTGCAAAGGACTCACTCTGTACTCCATCCTCAGGAGAATTCATACTCTTAACCAACAGTATTTCAATTCCATCTCAAACATCAAAAACTGTAAGTACAACAAACTTTTATCCACCCATCTCCATAACTAGTGCTCCTCAAACATTCCGGAAGATTCCCCTGGCCTCGGAAACACTATTAGCCATGTGGCTGATGCAGCTACCACCCCCACGCTGGTTGATGATGTCACTTTCGCCCCCATCATGGCCACTCCACAGCCACTTCCGCCCCTCACAATTCCTCATGCATCACACGTGACATCACTTCCGCCCCCTCAAATTGTCGCTGATGCCACACGCTCAGTGACTTCCGCCACCCCTACTGCCGTGTCTGCCACCACTTCCGCCCCCACCAACGCCACTCACCTGCATTCTGCTGACACGCCCCCCACAGGCCCCACTGTCACTATCCCCACCCCCCAGAACCCTGAGGGGAACACTACCCCTTCTCATGACTCCACCCCCATTCCCCCCACCATCACACCCACACCAGTTACTGGCTGCAACCCCACTCCCAGCTCCACACCCACACCAGCTCCCAGCCCTGCTGAGTTTTCACCATCCCCCCAGACCTCTTCCTCACTGAGGACGAACGATCAATCCTCAGCAAAGGACTCACCTTCATCCCCCTCCGTCCACGCATCAATGAATTTAATACACGCCGTGATGTCAAACAATTCTTCCGTCACCTCCGCCTCCGAGCTTACTTTCACAATCAGGATTCACGCCCACCTTCCGAGGACCCCTTCGCTCACCTCCAACACACTGCATCCACCTGGACACCCCGCGCTGGCCTATTACTTGCCCTCGACCTCTTCATTTCCAACTGCCGCCGGACATTAACCACCTCAACCTGTCTACCCCCCTCCCCCACTCCAACCTCTCACCCTCACAACGCGTAGCCCTCCAATCTCTCTGCTCCAATCCCAACCTCACCATTAAGCCAGCGGATAAAGGGGGCGCAGTGGTAGTCTGGCGGACTGACCTCTACACCGTTGAAGCCAAACGCCAACTCGAGGACACCTCTTCCTACTGCCCCCTCGACCATGACCCCACCCCCCATCACCAAACCATCATTTCCCAGACCATAGAGAACCTCATCACCTCAGGAGATCTCCAACCCACAGCTTCCAACCTCATAGTCCAGGAACCCCACACTGCCCGGTTCTACCTCCTTCCCAAGATCCACAAGCCTGACCACTCTGGCCGACCTATTGTCTCAGCAAGCTCCTGCCCCACTGAACTCATCTCTACCTACCTCGACACTGTCCTATCCCCCCTAGTCCAGCAACTCCCCACATATGTTCGAGACACCACACACGCCCTCCACCTCCTCCAAGACTTCCATTTCCCCGGCCCCCAACACCTCATCTTCACCATGGATATCCAATCCCTCTACACCTCCATCTGCCATGACCAGGGCCTCCAGATGTCCCCAACAGTACCCTTCCACCGACACTCTCATTCGTTTGGCCGAACTGGTCCTCACCCTTAACAATTTTTCCTTCGAATCCTCCCACTTTTCCAGACCAAAGGGGTAGCCATGGGCACACGTATGGGCCCCAGCTATGCCTGTCTCTTTGTTGGCTACGTAGAATAGATGATCTTCTGTAATTACACCAGCACCACTCCCCACCTCTTCCTCCACTACATTGATGACTGCATTGGCGCCACCTCGTGCTCCCGTGAAGAAGTTGAGCAATTCATCAACTTCACCAACACATTCCACCCTGACCTTAAATTTACGTGGACCATCTCTGACGCCTCCCTCCCCTTCCTGGACCTCTCCATCTCCATTAATGACGACCGACTTGACACTGACATTTTTTACAAACCCACCGACTCCCACAGCTACCTGGATTACACCTCTTCCCAACCTATCTCTTGCAAAAATGCCATCCCATATTCCCAATTCCTCCGCCTCCGCCGTATCTGCTCCCAGGAGGACCAGTTCCACCACAGAACACACCAGATGGCCTCCTTCTTTAGAGACCGCAATTTCCCTTCACACGTGGTTAAAGATGCCCTCCAACACATCTCATCCACATCCCGCACCTCCACCCTCAGACCCCACCCCTCCAACCGTGGCAAGGACAGAACGCCCCTGGTGCTCACCTTCCACCCTACCAACCTTCGCATAAACCAAATCATCTGCCAACATTTCCGCCACCTCCAAAAAGACCCCACCACCAGGGATATATTTCCCTCCCCACCCCTTTCCGCCTTCCACAAAGACCATTCCCTCTGTGACTGCCTGGTCAGGTCCATGACCCCCTACGACCCACTCTCCCATCATGGCACTTTCCCCTGCCACCGCAGGAACTGTAAAACCTGTGCCCACTCCTCCTCCCTCACCTCTATCCAAGGCCCTAAAGGAGCCTTCCGCATCCATCAAAGTTTTACCTGCACATCCACTAATATCATTTATTGTATCCGTTGCTCACGATGCGGTCTCCTCTACATTGGAGAGACTGGACGCCTCCTAGCAGAGTGTTTTAGGGAACATCTCCGAGTCACCCGCACCAATCAACCACACCGCCCCGTGGCCCAACATTTCAACTCCCCCTCCCACTCTGCCGAAGACATGGAGGTCCTGGGCCTCCTTCACTGCCGCTCCCTCACCACCAGACGCCTGGAGGAAGAACTCCTCATCTTCCGCCTCAGAACACTTCAACCACAGGGCATCAATGTGGACTTCAACAGTTTCCTCATTTCCCCTTCCCCCACCTCACCCTAGTTCCAAACTTCCAGCTCAGCACTGTCCCCATGACTTGTCCGGACTTGTCCAACCTGCCTAGCTCCTTTTCCACCTATCCACTCCACCCTCTCCTCCCTGACCTATCACCTTCATCTCCCCCCCCCACTCACCCATTGTACTCTATGCTACTCTCTCCCCACCTCCAACCTCCCCAAGCTTATCTCTCCATGCTTCAGTCTCTCTGCCTTTCTTCCTGATGAAGGGCTTTTGCCCGAAACGTCGATTTCGCTGCTCATTGGATGCTGCCTGAACTGCTGTGCTCTTCCAGCACCACTGATCCAGAATCTGGTTTCCAGCATCTGCAGTCATTGTTTTTACCTATGTCTATTTCTGTATTCATTTCACAATATTACCTTTGCTCTTAGTTTGTTATATCTTTCATGTATTCCTCAAGAGCAATCAGGGATGGGCAATAATGCTGGTCTACCCAGAGACACCCACAGTCTCATGAAGAAATAAATAGAAAATTGGTCACTTTTATCCTTTTTATGTGTAACATTTTGTGTCACTTCAAAGATGGAAGTTGTTCATCCAATTCCCACACTCAAATCATTAATGGCAATTGCAAGCAACAGTAGCCCCAGTACTTTTTGGAACACATTTTGCCCACTTGATCCCTTTTCTCTGTGATTTGATTTATTACCAGCTTGCTATCCATTTTCTCCCCAACTTAGTCTACATTTTGCATTATTGAATACTTCGTGAAAATCCAAATTTGTTACGTGGACCACGTTACTTTTGTCTATACTTTCTGTGTTTTTTTGAAGAATTCAGTAGTTTGGTTAAGAAAACTTCCCCTTTTAAAAGCTATCATGCTTAATCTTTCTTTTATTTCTTGAGTGAAGATTTTAATTGCTTTCGAAACAAACACAATCCGAGTGATGGTTGGATGAACACAAACTTGCTTTTAACTGGGTTACAGGCATATGTTATCCTTTGTCACCAAGTTTTCATTTTCTACATTTCAAAGATGCTATAGTTCAAACAGACTCCACCAACTGTAAAACACTCCAGGATGTCCTGCTCTCTGAAAAGATGTTTTAATTGCAGATTTTTCTTTTCATCAAATTTTTAGTTTAGGGTTCTTTTTTCTGAGTACAATGTGAATCGCTGGTATCATGCAAGACTAACTGGAATGCAATCGAAACCAGCAGGAGAGGATGACATGTAGACTAGTAATAATATTTTTCTCTGTGATCTAAACTTATAATTTGAATACTAAGCTTCAGTCTTATCATTTTTGATGGCATTAATGACTTAAATTTGAATTAAAAACAGATCAACAAATCTCTCATTTGGAAGCAAACAAAAATTACTTGTCATTTGACTAATCTGAATTTGAATCAAATTAACCATGGACTGAAATAATGCACTTTAGAGTTAGTTAATTTTATTAATTCAATTTCAGGCAAGACCTACCTATGTTGCATTTAAGCATTATATTTAAAGTAACATTTGGATATCAAAGGGCTGATACCAAGTGTGTGATCTCAGAGTGTGGAAGTCCCTGTAACAGTCCAAAGTTTGCAATCTTAGGTAAACAGTACACAGTAACAACAGGTGTGTAAAATGGAAAGATCATAAAGAATTCTTCCAAATGCTTTTATGGAAGACAGACCAGAGAAAGAGGCCATTCAGCTCACCATGCCAGTCACAGCTCTTTGAAAGAGTCAGCCAATTAGTCTAACTCCATGAGCTCTTTATAGCCCTTCATTTATTTTTTTCTTTCTAAGGATTCATCCAATTCTCTTTTAAAAATTAAGGTTAAATCTATTAACACCATACAGGCAGTGCATTCCAGAATTAACATAGTCACATAGCACAGACCTTTTGGCCCTCAATGTTGTGCTGACCTTTTATCCTACTCTAAGATCAAACTAACCTACATACCCTTCGTTTTATTATCATTCATGTGCCTACCCAAGAGTTGCTGAAATGACCCTAATGTATCTGATTCTACTACCACTACTGGCAGTGCATTGCATGTACTCACCACTCTGTGTATCAACAATTCACTATGAATCAAAACTCTCTTTCAAAATATAAATTTAAGGAAGTTCAAACTTTCCTATGATCTATAGAAGATACTGGAACTGGCCAATTACAACAAATATAAAGTGATATTGCAAATTTTTTTCAGAACTTTTACATTGGGAACAAACAAAGATTTGATTGAGACACTCCTTAAACTCAACCTCTCTGGTATCATCCTGAATCTAGAAGGCATGATCAAAAGTTCTCAGATGGCATTGGTGGCATGATGAATAGTGATGAGGAAGGTCTTCGACTACAGGATAATATAATTGGGTTGGTCAAGTGGGCTGAATAGTGGTAAATGGAAGTTCATCCTAGAAAGTATGAGGTGATGCCTCTGGAAGACTAACAAGAGGGTACTTGATGCATGGTAGTACAGTTGAAAATGTGTTGCTGGTCAAAGCACAGCAGGCCAGGCAGCATCTCAGGAATAGAGAATTCGACGTTTCGAGCATAAGCCCTTCATCAGTTTCCTGATGAAGGGCTTATGCTCGAAACGTCGAATTCTCTATTCCTGAGATGCTGCCTGGCCTGCTGTGCTTTGACCAGCAACACATTTTCAGCTGTGATCTCCAGCATCTGCAGACCTCACTTTTTACCCGCATGGTAGTACAGTAGTAAGTACATGGGATAAGAGGGACTTAGTGTGCCTGAAGCAGCAGGATGAGTAGACATGGTTGCTAATAAGGCACAGAGAACAATACAGCACAGGAATAGGCCCGTCAGCCCTTCCTGTTCATCTGTTTGTCCACGTGCTTCTTGAATGCTGCTATTGTGTCTGCTTCCACCACTCCTGTGACAGTGCGTTCCAGGCACTCACCACCCTTTGTGGAAAAAAATGGCCTTGCAAACATAAATCTAAACCCCTCTCCCGCACCTTGAACCTGTAACCCCCAGTGATTGATCCCTCCACCCTGGGAAAAAGCCTGATCCTTTCCACTCTATACATGTCATTCACAATCTTATAAACTTCTATCAGGTCACTCCTCAACCTCCTGTGTTCCAGTGAAAACAAACCCAGTCTATTCAACCTTTCTTCATCGCTATAACTGTGACCATAACTGTACGCAATATTCCAAGTATGCCCTAGTTAAAATTCCATAAAGCTGCAGCATAACATGTCTATCCTTGTACTCAATGTTCCTTCCAATGAAATGCCATAGGCCTTTTTTACTACCTCATCTACCTGCACTGTCACCTTCAGTGATCTGTGGATCTGCACACCCAGATCCCTGTGCAAATCAATACTCCGAGGGTTCTGCCATTCTCTGTACAATTTTCACCTGTACTTGACCTTCCAAAATGCATCAACTCACATTTGTCTGGATTAATCTCCATTTGCCATTTTGCCGTCCATGACTCCAACTGATCTATACCCTGCCATATCCTCTGACAATCCTCCTCACTATTCGCAACTCCACCAATCTTTGCATTATCTACAAACTTACTAATGATTTCCTCCAAATCATTTACAAAGACCACAAACAGCAGAGATCCCAGCACTGATTTCTGTGGAACACCACTAGTCATAACCCTCCATTCACACAATTTTCCACAGCTACCCTCAGTGTCCTATGACTAAGCGAGTTCTGTATCCAGCTTTCCAGCTCACCCCTGATACCATGTGACTGCACCTTTTGTACCAGTGACCATGTCAAAGGCTTTACTGAAACACAAGGGATATTTGTTTTTCTTCATTAGAACGTTGGTTACAAGAGCAAGAAGGACACGACATAGCTGTATGTAACATTAATTTGACCACAGCTGAAGTACTATGTGCAGTTTCTGGTCACCACACTTGGAGAGAGTAGAGAAGAGATTCATCAGAATGTTGCGTGGGCTGGAGCAATTCAGCTATCGAGAGAGTAGATAGGCTGGAGTTGTTTTCCCTAGAGTAGGGAAGGCTGAAGGCAGAGTCTGCTTGAGATGTACGAAGTACTGAGGGGCATAGTCAGGGTAATAGGGGGAAACTTGTTCCCTTAGTGGGTGAGTTGATAACAAGGGGACACGGTTTTAAGGTAATGTGCAGGAGCTTTGGCGGGAATTTTTGAGTCATGTCATTTTGGCCAAGAGGTTGGTGGGTATCTGGAATTCGCTGCCTAAAAGGGTGATACAGGTGGGAAATCTTAACAGATTTAAGAACTATTTCGATGAACATTGAAACATCATAGCATATGGCTCGCTAGTTCAAGCCCAGTGTTGGAAATGCGATTGGAATGGATGATGTTTGATGACCAGCAGTGGTCATGGTGGGCTGAATTGACTTTTTCCCTACTGTAAAAACTCTATTAAACTCTGACTCCAACTGCCCTAATCACACCTTTTAATAGCTCAGTGTCAAATTTTGTTTGGTAGTACTTTTGGAAAACATGTTGGGCTGTTTAATGCATCAGTTCCACAATGTAAGCTGTTGTTGTTGATTATCTTGAACTGAGAGAATTATAAACACCACGTTCATTCTAAAGATTCAGCAATCAACAAGCACATTTTTAAAAATGAAAATCCAACTCTAGCAAATTCAAGCCAAGTAATTTGCCACACCATCAAAGCTGTAGACATCAGGATGTAAAAAGCAAGTGTCTTTAGTGTATTATGGGGTTGTACAAGTAAGATTTTTAGCAGATGTTTCAGTTAACAGTCGTAGATAAGGATGAGTTCAAGACTGTCTGTAATTCCAACTTACAACAACTGTTAAACATCAGCAAACACCTTTGAAACTCACAGGGCAGAAACTGCCTTTGATTCATTTCGTTATCAAATCCCACAAATCTGTTTATTACTTTGGTAAAATGATATCTGGAGGGGAACTTCAACTCTCAGATTAACAAGCAAACTGTGCTCGTAGACATAGTGCTGGTTCTTTTCTGAAAACACCCTAAAACTATGTTGAAGTTTTACAAAGTTCCAAGTATTCACACAAGTTTACAAAGAAAAAAAAAGTCACATTTATATAGTGCCTTTCACGATGAAGGGCACCTGAAAGTACAGGCAGTTTAACCGTTCTGAAATGTAGTCATGTTGTCATTCAAAAGCTAGTTTGTGCACAGTAAACTCCAAAACAGAAATGTGATAAAGATTCTGTTTTTATAATGTTGAACGTGAAATAATTAGTGTCCTAGAAACTGGATGAATAGTGCCATGGGATTTTTTTTCATCTATGTAAGAAGACAAAAAGGGTATTAGTTTAAAGTCCCATCTAAAAGACAGCAGCTTTGATAATGCAATATGCTCTCACTACTGTCCAGTCAGTCTGAATCCTGAACCCACAACCCTCTGATGGAGAGGGATGAATCCGACAAACAGCACTGTGGCTGATATCTAAGGCAGAGCATGTGCAAAGTGAAAGGCAGCACTGCCTGGACATCATTGCAAATTAAAGATACAGCAGGAGATCTTCTCGCATGGAGTCATACCATCTTGTAGCACCTTGGTTGGCCATTTGGCCATCACATGCTTTATTAGAGTAATCCACAAACCAATCAGATTGCCCTGCTGTCTGTGTAGCTTCCACTGTTTGAAACCATCATTAACATTTTCAAAAAAAAAGGTTTAAAAGCACTTCAAGCTACAACAAAGTCTAAAACCACTGTAGTGTAAGAGACACTGTACAAGTAAACAGACAAAATGATAAATGACAAACATAATTTCAGTGCCTGTGCTAAGCTTCCTCTGCAAGCCTTTTAGTGAGATGAAATGTGTGTGTGTTCCTAAACTTTACCTGATGTTGGGATTTCCAACACATTTAGTTTATGTTTGATCATATATTACATGTACATGAACAGTTTAGTCATTGGTGATAAAGTAATGGGTTTCGTAATGGTTTGGATGACAGTATCTTGCTCCAGGCTTGCATAAAATGTAGTTAAACAAAAATCTGCCACTGATGACAGAAAAAGCTTTTCAGTTGGGAGAGTGCACCTTAACATTATGTGTCAAAGATTTTTAGGATTTTGATCTCTTGATACCTTGTATGTTCAGTTCTCAATATTGGTCATACGATGGAATAAATGACAAAGTAAAGTCTCACTAGATCCGCAGTGTGGGTGAGTTGGTGGGGAATGGAGACCATCATCCTGCTCATTCTCCCCAGACCACCATTGATTAAGTGACTGTGAGGAAAAGGTGGAGTGAAAAACTGAGGGTCACCTAGTTACCCAATTGAGAAGATGTAGGAAGTGACAGAAAGAGAAATGAAAACTTAAGGAACAAAGGAAAAGAAAGAATTCAAATCGAATGTCTTAGCCTTCAAGACCACCTCTCAAGCCTGTGACCTCAACTATCTAGGAGGATGAGGGCAGCAGATGCATGGGAACACCATAACCTGCAAGTTATACACACCCAAACATTTTAAATGTGTTCCTATAATATGAACAAACAGACAAGCTGATCAGTCAACTGCAATCAGTGGCTTAGTGGGACCATTTCAGAGGACAGTTCAGAGCCAAACATTGCTATGGGTCTGGAGTTACTGTTGATCAGACTAGATAAGGAAGACAGTATGCCTTCCCTGAAAAGCATCAGTAAACCAGTTTTCTTTAACTGTTTTTTAACCGGTGGATTCATGATCATTAATGAAACTAACATTTATCCCAGATTTATTGATCACAAATTGCATGTTTGAAATTCAGGAATTTTTGCAATAGTGTGCTCATCTCGTTCCCATGCTCCTGTGAAAGCCTAGATACTGGACATCTTGGAAAGTTAACGATTAATAATTCGACTTCGTTGCAAGTAAGTATATTGCACAAGATGGAAATGCAAAATCATCAGAAGGGTGGGAATATACAGACATTTCAACTCAACTGACAAGTATGCAGAGGATCTTAGCATTGACACTTAAATTATGTTTATCACAGATCAAGGACCATAATTTTGTCCATTCAGTTCTATAGTGCCTACTCCACTGAATTAGTTTGAGAGCTTGTTATAGATTAGAGTGCTTAACTAAAGGGATTAACTGAGGCAGAGACCTCTATACCTTGTTCTGCAAGTGTTGTTAATAACTTCCAACAGCGAAAGTTACATTTTACATGTTTGTGCATGGAAATAGAGAATGGAAAACAATTAACACAACTTTGCCAGCAATAAATGTTGAACAGGAGAGGAATTCAAGATTAGAATGTCCTAGATCCAGGCTTTCACAGGAGCAGAGGAACGAGATCAGCACACTCTTTCAAGAATGCTTGAATTTCAAACATGAAACCTGTGGTTAATAAATCTGAGAGAAAGTGTTCAAATTATGAAACCATTAAGATTATTGGTAAAATAAAATGTTAAAAACTGGTTTACTGATGCTTCTTTGGGAAGGCAAGCTGTCTTCCTGACCTGGTCTGATCTACAGTGACTCCAGCCCTACAACAATATGCTTGGCTCTGAACTGCCTCCGAAGTGGTCCCACCTGCCGTCTGATTGCGGTTGGCTGACCAGCTTGTCACCCAACCAAATAAACAAATGAAGAATGTTTGGATGTGTGTGACTTGTCATTTATGATGTTTCCATGCATCTACTGCCCTTGTTGCAAGTTTGGGAGTGGTCTTGAAGACTTATGACATTCAATTTGAATTGATGATGCTGGACTTAGAACAAGCAATCCATAATTGAATTTAAACCCCTACTGCCAAACCGGATTTTTTTTTCATTTATTGCCCGTCCCTAATTGCCCTTGGGAAAATAGTGGTGAGCTGCTTTGCTGAACTGCCGCAGTCCATGTGCTGTAGGTAGACTCTCACTGCTATTAGAGAGGGAATTCCAGGATTTTGACCCAATAATACAAAAAGAATAGCAAAATATTTCCAAGTCAGGATGGTGAGTAGCTTGGAGGTAATCTTACAGGTGTTCCCGTTGCTCATGTTCTTCTGGAAGGAAGTGGTTGTGTGTGTTTGGAAGTTGCTGCCTAATTTGATGAAATTCTGCAATGTGTTTATAGGTCGTGCAGTTGAGCATTAGTGTGGAGGGAGTTTGTGGATGTGGTACCGATCAAGTGGGCTGCTTTGTCCTGGATAGAGTAAAATTTCTTGGGTATTATTGGAGCTGCACCCGTCCAGGGAAATAAAGGATGTGCCATCAGACTTGTGTACATCCTTATTATCAGAATGAATATTGAATGAAAATCTTTAAAAGAACATTTAGAAAATTACAGTTGTATTTATATAACAAACTGTGTGAAACATTTTGAAGTTTCTCATTTGTTACTTTTCAAGTTCAGTAAATGTGACCCCTTTCTACAGTAATAAGGCTCAGAGTATTAATTCTTCAGATGATTGCAAGGTCAAAATTTGTGACGTGCCCCACAATGTGAGTGTGTCTTGTTCAATTATTATTGTTTTGTGCAACCATGTAATAAGATAATATAAACAACACGAGCAGCTCAATGGCTGCGTGCCAAAAATTGGCATAGATTGCAGTGCAGTATACTAGTGTTTTCTGTTGTGCTAGCAGTTATTAATGTGCAAAATTGTTTACATTGGGTTTCAGGCATTGACATTGCTACAAAATGGAAATGCCTGAAAAACAGTGTAAGGTGCTGCAACATAGAAGTGTGTTTATGTATTTGTGCTTCCTTGAGGATAGAAAGATTTAAGGGCAATTTGTTTTACTTCTTATTTGGTTTAGCTTTCTCTGTAGGTTCTTTAATATTTCAGAGGGTATAGATTTGGGAGTCCACCTTTTTCTTCTTGGAATTACAGAATTGTAGGATTTGTTATGGCTCCAAAGGAGGCTATTCAATCCATTGCATCTACAGTAACTTGCTCAATGAGTTTTTCTTCTGCTTTCTCTCTGCAAGTCTGCACATTGAGTCATACAGCATGGAAACAGATCCGTCGGTTCAACATGTTCCTGCCGATCGGATTTCCGAAACTGAACTAGTCCCATTTGGCCGCATTTTGCCCAGCTCTTTCCTACTCATAAACCTGTCATAAAATCTTTTCGATGTTGTAATTGTACCCCCCTCTGCTACTTCCTGTGGCAGCTTACTCTATACACTGGGTTAAAATCCCGGCATTCTCTCCTCAACGGCATTGTGGGTCAACCCATAGCAGGTGGACTGCAGCGGTTCAAGAAGGCAGCTCATCACCACCTTCTCAAGGGCAACTAGGAATGAGCAGTAAATGTTGCCCCAGCCAGAGACACCCACATCCCACAATTGAATAAGAGAAAACGTGCACCACCTTCTGTGTGAAAATGTGGCCCCTCAGGTCCTTTTTAAATCTTTCCCCTCTCACCTTAAAGCTCTGTCCTCTAGTTTTGGACTCCCTTAAACCTGTACTTGGAAAAAGACTTTGGCTATTTATCATTTTTATGCACATTGTTCCTTCCAAATAACAATCTAATTGTTTTCTGAATGTCTTCTTTCAACCTCCCATTCAGAACAGGAGGGCTCAGATATAAAGGAATTTGCAAAAGACGCAAAGGTAAAATAAGAAAAAAAAATCAGACAGCGTATGGTTAAGCTCTTAACCACTCTGTTAGTGTGGCTAAAAGTTTAACCACACGCTGTCTGAAATATTTTATCTTATTTTACCTTTGCATCTTTTGCCAATTCCTTTATATCTGAACCCTCTTGTTCTGAATCCTTCCATCATTGGGAATATTTTCTCTTTATTGACAGAGCTGAAAATGTGTTGCTGGAAAAGTGCAGCAGGTCAGGCAGCATCCAAGGAGCAGGGCATTTGATGTTTCGGGCATAAGCCCTTCATCAGGAATGAGGAAAGTAAGATTTTAACCTGCTGCGAATCCTCTTGCAAGGATGCCTTCCTTGAAGAAACTCTCTATTGACAGTGCCTAGTATCTAGAGTCTAGTATCGACAGTGTCTAGACCACCCATGACTTTGTGGGAAATATATTTGTCTGCACCCTTGTATTGAGGTATGTGGCACTAACTCCTTTTAAATATTCCCGTTGTGAGATTTAAAATGAGTTCCTTAATTTTGATTAAAACATTAATTAAATTCAGTCTCTTGTATAAAGAACTGGCAGAACCAAAGACAATTCAACAATGAAATCAAATTGAAACATTATTTAAGTATAGTCTATTACCAAGGGAGTGATTACAAGACCAGAATTCAGACAGGTGGGACTGAAAATTGTAAAAATTGTGTTCTAGAATTTCAGTGCTTAATTGGCCTTACAACAAATTAATGTAAATGTGTCACTGCTACTTACACAGTAATAATTACCCAAATTAAGTGTGAAATGCAACAGGGGAAACAAGTGCAAACTAAGACCGTTGTGCAAATTTCTATAAGATGGGAGGCAGTCTTTCAAACCTGGGAGTATAGTTACTGTAGTAACCATCAACAGTTAAAATTCTCATTGGCTCTCCACTCCCTATATCTACACTCTCCATCAACTCTCAAAGCCCCACCATTCTTCACTTCTCCATTTCTGGCTTTTTCTATATCCCGATATTAATCTCTCTGGCATTGGAAAGCAGACATACTTTCAACTGACTCGACTCTGCGCTTTGGAAATCTCTTGCTGAACTTTCCAGCTCACTCACCTCCTTTATGATGCTAATTTAAAAAAAAAATTCGACTATTTAGGCTTTCAGTCACCTGTCCTCTTTTCCCCCTCTGTGACTCACCGTCAGATTTTCTTTGCCAATGCTTCTGTGAAATGATTTGTGATGTTTCACTCTGTTCATGGTGCTATGTAAGTACAGATTGCTGTTGTTCACCAGTGTAAATCATAGAACAAAAATTTTAAGATCTTCTGAATTGAGGCCAACAATACCTGGGGATTGAACATACAAACAAATAAACATAGAGCTAGACTAGGCCTACAGCCTGCTCAGCCATTTAATAAGATAACTATTATTGTAACCTCAAATTCATATCAACAATGTTTGCAGCTTCACCTTCGATCCCTTCATCTGAAATTTGTCGGCACTTAGCCCATATCCCTCTAAACCTCTTATCCGTATACATGTGATAATTCTGTGAATAATTCTGTGAATATAAATTCCAAACGCTAAAGGAAAATCAGGCAACGTGCTTTAATGACTATCATCCAGTGGCTCTGACATTTTTCATTATGAAATGCTTCAAGAGGTTAGTAATGGCACGCATCAACTCCAGCCTCCCAGATTGCCTTGGTTCTCCTACTGTCACAACAATCACCATCTCCCTGGCCCTACATTCATCTCTGGATACCAAGGAAACCTACATTAGACTCCTGCTTAATGACTTTAGCTTCACCTTTGCCAATTTACTCCCACAATCCAAAGATGTGCAGTTTAGGTGAATTGGCCATGCTAAATTGCCCAATGTTAGATGCATTAGTCAGGGGTGAATGTGGGGTGGGGGAGTGGGTCTGGGTGGGTTGCTTTTCTGAGGGTCGGTGTGAACTTGTTGGGCTGAAGGGCCTGTTTCCATACTGTAGATAATCTAATCTAATCTAATCTGAAACCATAATCTCCAAACTCCAAGTCTTAGGATTCTGCTCCCCCCTCAGGAACCAAATCCTCAATTTCCTGATCCACATACCACAATCAATTAGGATAGACTGCGTACTCAGCCCCTTACCATACTCCTTATACACTCACCACTGTGTGGACAAATTCAGCTCTAACTCCATTTACAAATTTGCTGATGACACCACTGTAGAGGGTTGGATCCCAAACAGCAATGAGATCGAGTACAGGAAAGGGCTAGGCAGCTTATTGGCATGGTGTAAAGACAATAATCTCTACCTCAATGTCTGCAAAATGAAGGAGCTGGTCAACGACTTCAAGAAGCAGCGTGGAGGACACACCCCTGTCTGTAGCAGTGATGCTGAGGTGCAGGTGGTCAAGAGCTTCCAAGTTCCTAGAAGTAAATATCACCAATCTATCCTGGTCCATCCACATTGATGTTGCAGCACACCAACACATCTACTTCATCAGAAAGCTAAGGAAATTGGACATTTCCACAATGATTCTTAACAATTTTTATAGATGCACCATAGAAAGCATCCTATCCAGATACATCACAGCTTAATATGGCAACTGGTCTGCCTAAGACTGCAAAAAATTAGAGAGTTATGAACACAGCCCAGTCCATCACGACAACCAGTCTTGCTTCCATTGGCTCCATCTACACTTCCTGCAACCTCGGGAAAGCAGCCAAAATAGTCGAAGACCCCTCCCACCCCAGTTATACTCTGTTCTACCCTCTTCTGTTGGGCAGATGATACAAAAATTTGAAAACACACCAACAGATTCAAGAACAGCTTCTTCCTCACTGTTATCACACTTGTGAATGGACATCTCATATATTAGAGTTGACCATTCTCTGCACCTTCTCTGTAGCTGTAACACTATATTCTATATTCTGTTCTATTATCCTGATACACTCATGTAGGGTATGATTTGCTTGGTAAGCACACAAAACAATACTTTTCACTGTGTCTTGGTATATGTTAGAATAATAAATCAAATCAAATTTGGGCTTCTCTAGTGGCCAACTTTTATTGGGTGTCTCTAGTTGCCCTTGAGAAGGTGGTGGCAAGTTGCCATCATGAACTGCTGAAGTCTATATGCTATAGTAGACCCACAATTCCATTAGGGAGGGAGTTCTAATGACATGATCTTGAACTGTTTACAAGAAGGAACACTGATATATCTCAAAGTTAGAATGTGTAGTTGTTTGGTGGTTGCATTCCCATATATCTGCTGCCTTTGTCCTTGTAGATGGTGATAGTCATGGGGTTGAAAGGATCCCTGGTGAATTTTTCCAGTGCTACCTGTAGATGATGCACATTGCTACTACTGAGTGCCAATGGTGGAGGGAGTGGATGCACTGGATATGGTGCTACCCAAGTTGCTTTGCCCTGGATGGTGTCAAGTTTCTTGGGTATTGTTGTAGCTGCACTCATCCAGGCAAGTGAAGAGTTGAATTGTGCCTTCTAGCTGGTGGATAAGCTTTGGGGAGTCAGGAGGGGAGTATCTCACTGTAAGATTCCAAATCTATGATCTGCTCTTGTGGCCAAAGTATTTTTAGACAATAAATAGGGAGAAGCTGTTCCCACTCATAAACAGAACAAAGTTGAGAGGTCATATATTTTAAATAATATGCAAAGGAAGATGGGTGATGGGAGAAAACACATTCACACACTTAACGTACGTATGGACAGTGCTGCCTGGAAATATAGAGACAGTTCATTTGAGACATGCAAGCGATCATTGGATGATTATTAGATAGAAATATGGTATCTGGAACAGGTATGGTAAATATGAATATATAACTACAAAGTCAGACATGTTGGGATGTTGCGTAAATGCAAGGTCTCGATTGCATGCTCGAATTAGCCTTGTGAGACAATAGACAATAGGTGCAGGAGTAGGCCATTCAGCCCTTCAAGCCAGCACCACCATTCATTATGATCATGGCTGATCATCCAGAATCAGTATCCTGTTCCTGCCTTATTCCCATAACCCTTGATTCCACTATCTTTAAGAGCTCTATCCATCTCTTTCTTGAAAGTATCCAGAGACTTGGCCTCCACTGCCTTCTGGGGCAGAGCATTCCACACACCCACCACTCTCTGGGTGAAGAAGTTTCTCCTCAACTCTGTTCTAAATGGTCTACCCCTTATTTTTAAACTGTGTCCTCTGGTTCGGCACTCACCCATCAGCAGAAACATGTTTCCTGCCTCCAGAGTGTCCAACCCTTTAATAATCTTATACATCTCAATCAGATCCCCGCTTATCCTTCTAAACACAAGTGTATATAAGCCCAGTCACTCCAATCTTTCAATATATGATAGTCCTGCCATTCTGGAAATTGACGTTGTGAACCTATGCTGCTCTCCCTCAATACCAGAATGTCCTTCCTCAAATCTGGACATCAAAATTGCACACAGTACTCCAGGTGCAGTCTCACCAGGGCCCTGTACAGCTGCAGAAGGACCTTTTTGCTCCTATACTCAATTCCTCTTGTTATGAAGGCCAGCATGCCATTAGATTTCTTCACTGCCTGCTGTACCTGCATGCTTGCTTTCATTGACTGATGTACAAGAACACCTAGATCTGGTTGTACTTCCCCTTTACCTAACTTGACTCTATTTAGATAGTAATCTGCCTTCCTGTTCTTGCCACCAAAGTGGATAATCACACATTTATCCACATTAAACTGCATCTGCCATGCATCCGTCCATTCATCTAGCCTGTTCAAGTAACCCTGTATTCTCATAACATCCTCCTCACATTTTACTCTGCCACCCAGCTTTGTGTCATCAGCAAATTTGCTAATATTACTTTTCATGCCTTCATCTATATCATTAATGCATATTGTAAACAGCTGCAGTACCAGCACTGAACCTTGTGGTACCCCACTGATCACTGCCTGCCATTCCAAAATGGACCCATTTGTCACTACTCTTTGCTTCCTGTCAGACAGCCAATTTGCAGTCCAAGTCAGTACCTTTCCCCAATACCATGTGCCCTAACTTTGCTCATTAATCTCCTATGTGGGACCTGATCAAAAGGTTTCTGAAAGTCCAGGTACACTACATCCACTGGCTCTCCCTTGTCCATCTTCATAGTTATATCCTCAAAACATTCCAGAAGATTAGCCAAGCACAATTTCCCCTTTGTAAATCCATACTGACTCTGACCTATCCTGTTACAGCTATCCAAATGAGTCGTAATTTCATCTTTTATAATTGACTGCAGTATCTTTCCCACTACTGACATCAGACTAATCAGTCTATAATTCCCTGTTTTCTCTCTCCCTTCCTTCTTGAAAGGTGGGACAAAATTAGACACCCTCCAATCTGCAGGAACTGATCCTGAATCGATAGAACATTGGAAAATGATTACCAATCTGTCCACGATTTCTAGAGCCACTCCCTTTAGTACCCTGGAATGCAGACCATCAGGTCCCAGGGACTTATCAGCCTTCACCTCAGGAGATCTCCCACCCTCCGCTTCCAACCTAATACTCCGGGAACCCTGCACTGCCCAGTTCTACCCCCTTCCCAAGATCCACAAGCCTGACCACCCTGGCCGACCCATTGTCTCAGCATGCTCCTGCCCCACTGAACTCATCTCTACCTACCTCAACACTATCCTATCCCACCTAGTCGAAGAACTCCCCACATACGTTCAATACACCACCCACGCCCTCCACCTCCTCCAAGACTTCCATTTCCCCCGCCCCCAACGCCTCATCCTCGCCATGGATATCCAATCCCTCTACATCTCCATCCACCATGACCAGGGCCTCCAAGCCCTCCGTGTTTTCCTCTCCCAACGTCCCCAACAGTACCCTTCCACCGACATTCTCATTCGTTTAGCCGAACTGGCCCTCACCCTTAACAATTTCTCATTCAAATCCTCCCACTTCCTCCAGACCAAAGAGATAGCCATGGGCACACGTATGGGCACCAGCAATTTCCCTTCCCACGTGGTTAAAGATGCCCTCCAACGCATCTTGTCCACATCCTGCACCTCCGCCCTCAGACCACACCCCTCCAACCGTAACAAGGACAGAATGCCCCTGGTGCTCATCTTCCACCCTACCAACCTTCGCATAAACCCAATCGTTTGCCAATATTTCCGTCACCGCCAAACGGACCCCACCACCAGGGATATATTTCCCTCCCCACCCCTTTCCGCCTTCCGCAAAGACCGTTCCCTCCGTGACTACCTGGTCAGGTCCACGCCCCGCCTACAACCCACCCTCCCATCCTGGCACCTTCCCCTGCCACCACAGGAATTGCAAAACCTGGGCCCACACCTCCTCCCTCACCTCTATCCAAGGCCCGAAAGGAGCCTTCCACATCCATCAAGGTTTTACCTGCAAATCCACTAATATCATTTATTGCATCCGTTGCTCCCAATGCGGTCTCCTCTACATTGGGGAGGCTGGACGCCTCCTAGCAGAGCGCTTTAGGGAACATCTCCGGGACACCCGCACCAATCAACCAGACCACCCTGTGGCCCAACACTTCAACTCCCCCTCCCACTCTGCCGAGGATATGGAGGTCCTGGGCCTCCTTCATCGCCGCTCCCTCACCACCAGATGCCTGGAGGAAGAATGCCTCATCTTCCGCCTTGGAACACTTCAACCCAGGGCATCAATGTGGACTTCAACAGTTTCCTCATTTCTCCTTCTCCCACCTCACCCTAGTTCCAAACTTCCAGCTCAGCACTTCCCCATGACTTGTCTGGACTTGTCCTACCTGCCTATCTTCTTTTCCACCTATCCACTCCACCCTCCTCCCTGACCTATCATCTTCAGCCCCTCCTCCACTCGCCTATTGTACTCTGTGCTACTTTCTTACCACCCCCACCCTCCTCTAGCTTATCTCTCCACACTTCAGGCTCTCTGCTTTTATTCCTGATGAAGGGCTTTTGCCCGAAACGTCAATTTTACTGCTTCTCAGATGCCGCCTGAACTGCTGTGCTCTTCCAGCACCACTAATCCAGAATCTGGTTTCCAGCATCTGCAGTCATTGTTTTTACCTTCAGACCTAACAGTCTATCCAACACCATTTCCTGTCTGATATAAATTTCTTCAGGTCATTCATTACCCTAGGTCCTTCAGCCACTATTACATCTGGAAAATTGTTTGTGTCTTCCCCAGTGAAGACAGATCCAAAGTATCTATTCAACTCTTCTGCCATTTCCTTATTCGCCATAATAAATTCACCAATTTCTGTCTTCAAGGGTCCAATTTAAGTCTTAACCATTTTTTTTCCTTTTCACATACCTAAAAAAGCTTTTACTATCCTCCATTATAATTTTGGCCAGTTTGCCTTCGTACCTCATTTTTTCTCCATGTATTGCCTTTTTAGTTATTCTCTGTTGCTCTTTAAAAGTTTCCCAGTCCTCCGGCTTCCCACTCATCTTTGCTATGTTATACTTCATTTCTTTATACAATCCTTAACTTCCCTCATCAGCCATGGCCGCCCCTGCCTCCCCTTAGGATCTTTCTTCCTCTTTGGAATGAACTGATCCTGCACCTTCTGCATTATATCCAGAAATATCTGCCATTGTTGTTTCACAGTCATCCCTGCTAGGGTATTGAACCATTGAACTTTGACCAGCTCCTCCCTCATAGCTCTATAGATCCCTTTGTTCAACTGCAATACTGACACTTCTGATTCTCCCTTCTCCCTCTCAAATTGCAGCTTAAAACTTATCATATTATGGTCAGTACTTCTTAATGGCTCCTTTACTTCGAGGTCCCTGATCAAATCCAGATTGTTGCACAACACCAGATCCAGTCTGCAGCCTGTCAGGTGACAAAAGGTAAAGAAAGATGACCACGGCACAACGTGATGGTCTGCAGCAATCCAGAAGACAATTGGGGCAGAATCTGATTGGTTAAGGGGACATAATGTAGGGTTAAGTGCGAGTGATTATGCTAATATAACAGGGATAGGGCATAGCTTTTAGAGCAACATAAACATTAGAGTACTCTCGCTGTCCGGGGCTTTCAGGGTTGACTTCTGTGATGGCAACGGCTTTTGTTTGCAAGGAAAGGCTTATCATCTTGATGAATTCTCTGCATCTCCTGGTTAATCCTAAAAGGTGCTACTAACCACAACAAAGGCAGGAGATTGGCACTAGTTAATGACACTCTTTTGAAGAGCTAGTGCAAGCTTGATGGGCCGAATGGTGTCATGCACTGTAACATTTCAATGTTTTTATGATATAGCTAGTGTATTGACTGGATAATTAAGTGATAATAATGTCATTGAATGTCATGGGATGATGGTTAGACTGTCTCCTGTTGGAGACAGTCGTTGCCTGGCACTTGTGTACTGCGAATGTTACTTGCCATTTGTCATTCTAAACCTGGAAGTTGTCCAGGTCTTGCTGCATATGGACATGGGGTATTTCAGCACCTGAGCAGTCGCAAGCTGTGCCTTCAGCAGTAACATCCCCACCGCTGCTTGATGATGGATTAAAGATCATTAATGAAGCAACTGAAGATTGTCGGACTTGGAACACTATGCTGAGGAACTCCTGCAGAGATGTCCTCCAGCTGAGATGACTGACCTCTGACAACCACAACCACTTACGTCACATAAGAAAACAAGAACTAGAAGCAGAAGTAGGCAGTTCCGGACTTTGAGTCTACTCCCACACCTAATACAAGCATGGCTGAACTCATCTCTGCCTCAACTCCACTTTCCTACCCACTTCCCATAACTCTTTAGTCCATTTCTAAATAAAATATATCTCTCTCCTCCTCAAATTTATTTAGTGTCCCAGTATTCACAGAAGTTGAGAAGGGCACTGAGAAAACTTCAAGATAATCAGGGCAGATAGTATGATTTGGTGAGTGAATTCCACAGACCCACAACCTTTAGAGAGAAACAATTCCTCCTCATCTGTTTTAAGTCTGCTATCCTACAGCTGAAAACAATGATCTCTCATTATGGGGATTGCCCCATGATGGGAAACACCCACTGTTCGTTTACTTGATCAATGGCTTCTAGCTCTTGTACACCTCAATTGGACTTCCTCTCATCCTTTAAACTCCTTTAAAGTGAATACATGTCTAAACTGCTCAGTCTCTCACTATAAGGTGAGCCGTTGTGCTAGATATGTTTTTGACCAGCAGACTCCTCGAAACCCACAACTTAAGTTTTGCTAGGGCTCCCTGATGCCACCCTTAATAAATACAGTCCTGATGTCAAGGACTCACCTCACCTCTGAAATTCAGCTCTTCTGTCCCTGTTTGAACCAAGGCTGTAATGAGGTCAGGAGCTGAGTGGCCCTGGCGGAACCCAAACTGGGCATCACTGAGTGGGTTATTGTTGACAGGGTGCTGCTTGATAGCACTGTAGATGACCCCTTCCATGACTTTACTGGCAATTGAGAATATACGGACAGGGCAGTAATTGCTGGGTTGAATTAATCCTGTTTTCTGAGTACAGGACATAGCTGGGCAATATTTCTAGTTTTGGATGGATGCCAGATTTGGAGTTGATGCACGGGGTTCGCTGTTGTCTTCAAAGGACCCAAATAGATTGATTAAACATGACTTCCCTTTCACCAAATCATGATGTCTCTGCCCTGATTATCTTGAAGTTTTCTCAATGCCCTTCTCAACTTCTTTAATAATAGCTTATAAAATTTTCCCTCTGATAGATACAGCAAAATCATAATGACATCAACAGTTTGTTCGCAGTCAGTGAGGTACTCTTGCTGATCTGAGAGGAGATTGTGGTGTCACAGTAATGACACTAGATTAGTAATCCAGAGACCTCGGCAAAATATCAGATAGTATTATTCAATTCCCACTGTCACGGCTGCTGGTATTTCAAGTTAATTAATAAGTCGAGAATTGGCTATAGTCGGTTCTGACATAACACGATAGTTCCATTCCCGTTCGACCCCACAATATAAGAAAATTGCATAATAGCATCACTATTTAAACTAATGAAGCTGGAATTGTGTTAGAACCAATACAGCTGAGGAAAGTTCACATTCTATAAGTAATGGTCTAAATTCATCTATCACGTTATAGCCAATTCGCGTTGAAGTAATGCACATTATAGCAGAACTGATCAGACTTTTGACGATGCTAATCATAATTAACATCGTTTTTTTTCTAAAAGCTTAACTGGTTGACAACTTCACTTTAGGAAGGGAAATCTGTCATCCTTATCAAGCTTGCCTTTATGTGACTTCAGACCCAAAGCAATGTTACTGGCTCTTCATTGCCCTCTGAACTGGTTTAGCAAGCCATGCAGTTAAAGGCATTAAGGATGGGCAACAAATACCAGCGTTACCAGTGATGCCCACATCCCATGAAAGAGTTAAATAAAAACTTAATGACAGAGAGCCTGACACTACAGTTATAATCCTGTTCATTGTGTGTATATATATTGGCACAGTCTCATGTTATGCAAGAAGGAAAATTCATTTGGCTTATTGAGCCTTGTTTCTTTTGCAGATTAGGTGAAAGCGTTTACTGTAATGGACCAAATCCAACTTTTTAATCCTTTTAATCTTATAGGGAGGATGAATAATGTTAGAGCACTTCCAAGAAGAGAATCCACAGTGAACTTTCACCCTGACACCAATATTTCAGTGTAACAGTGTAACTAACATTCATCACTCCATGATGGCATAGCCTACACAACAGGATGGTCCTATCATGAGTGTGATGATCTCCTTTTTCTGCACATATATATGTTAGGAGTTCCCTTGAATGGACTTTTTGATTAGCTGTCACGACCTTGGCTAGCTTTAGTAGAAAGCCCACTTGGCCTCCATCTGTTTCGCTTCTCCCAAATTTATGGCAACCATTGCAATTGAAGGTGAGGCACCTCCTCAGAAGGTGAGAAATGAAATATTAAAAATGGCTCTAAATTGTTTCATGGAACGGTGAATCAACTGCAACAGATTTGCATAAAGGTCACCGTTAAGTGAAACTTAATGAGTACGTTGCTGGTCTGAGCATCTCTGGAAGGCCTGGCTACTCAGACACTGAGCTGGCCGGCACCAGGATGCCACCCACTGCCCTCCTCTCAGACACACACACACACGCACACACACACAAACATGGCCTCAAGTAGAACAGCAGTTTCCCCCTGAGCTGGGAGCAGGCAGCTCTTCTGGACTGGCATCACCACTGAGAGTGGTAGTCCCAGCTGTTACCACACAAGGGTCTGGAGATGGGATTGACCTATGGAGTCCCAGATAAAGGTAAGTGTGAGACAGATGGGAAGTGAGGTCAGACAATGATTTTAGTGCTCTCCCCCCTCCCCCCACCCCCACCCCTTTCGCTAGGTTCCTCAAAGAGAGAGTTCCCTAGAATGAGGGAGCCCTTTAGGTGAGCTCTTAGTGGGGCTGGGTCTGTCTGGATGGAGAACCCCACCCGTGTTGCTGGGTTAAGGCCCTTAGCTGACTATTTCAGAGCCTCAGGTTTTCTTTGAGAAGGATGGCTGTTGTTGACCCAGCCAGACCTGAGCTGATTGGGAAAGTGGTGGCATTCCCAACCCACACTCAACTGCCCAATCGAAAGCCCCCTGCATCCTGTAGCTGTGGTGGAGCGGCTGGAGGTGGAGGTGGGGATGGGGGAATATGAAATCCCATTCAGAGTGTGAGTCTGGGCTGCATAGAGTCACAACAGTATTGTTGACCAGACTGGTGGTGATTGGGTGAAGCCCTCCAGACCTGGAGAATGCAATACTGTATCTCCTTATATAAGGATTTTAAAGGGTTAACAGTTAGGAGTTCCTTAAGCACTATCCATTGCAATGATATTGTGTGGATTTGTGGGAAAACAGCTTACAATCTGAGAAATAAGACCTGGCATCCAGGTCCTCCATGCAGTCTCTGGAATAATGTGTCTCTAATCTGTAGCCAGTTGTTAACATTCAATAAACTATTTCTTGTTCAATCCAAGAGCATCTTCTAGTTAGACGAGGAAGTGGTTTTCCTCTCTCATAGTAGGTCCTGTGAAACCATTTCACTACAAGCAGCTGGACACAGTAAACTTACCCAATGCTCACGTGAAGATTTGGTTCAACTACATGTACAACACAAGTGACTGAGGTTGAGTATATGGATATCATGTAACTATCTTCCATTTACTGTGTCTTTGCTTTTATCAGGAGAAGCAGTTTTATTCATGAGTTCATAGAGTTTCATTCCAAATAGTCTCTGTTGATAGTTTGCTGTGGTGTATCTATAAACTTTAAATAAATTGGTGCTTTTCTGTATAATAGATTGCTTGCTGTTAAGTTCTGCTATAACAGCCATGCTCCATCACTACTTACGTTAATTGGCTCTGTGATTGCCACTAACACACTGGGGATTTTACCTCCAGTGGTCTCACTCTGTCCTCTAAAATTCAACTGCAGCGCATTTGCATTCAAATTGCAAAATATGCTATTCCGTGATTGATTGCATAAAGCAAATGGAAATATTGCAATCTCCACAAAAAGACCTGTTGGGGCTTCCCTATAACTCTCTCGGAATGTGAGTCGTGAAGACATTAGGAAGACAAGAAACAATTATAACTTCAGCTTTCACAGTTGGTGCCTAATTGTTAAGTGAATTTTGCTGTGGTCAAAGTGCAGCCGATCATCAAGTGAACGGTGAATTCCAGTCAGACTGATTAGCCTTTGTAATCAAGAGCTGCAAGACTTTTTTTTTGTTTGCAAATGTTAAACATTCAGTTCACAGCATAATTGTGCAGAAATTAATGCAGCAAGGTCAATGGAAACTATCTCGGCACCAAGAGTACAACTGGAACCAATTACTGTGTCCTTAGAAGATTCTGAACAAACCATGGATGTAGTTGGTTTGGAATCGTGCATTGACTGTTGTTGAATTGCCAGTAACTCATCTTTCCCTTAATTTTGTCAGTGTTATAGAACCATATGGTAGAGAAGACTCCCTTCAGCCCAGCAATTCTGCTCCAACCTATCTACACTAATTTCACTTTCCAGCACTTGGCCCATAGCTTTGTATGACAGTTCAAATGCTTACTCAAGTACCTTTTAAATGTTCTGAAGCTTCCCAGCAGTACTACCCTCCCCGGGCAGTGCATTCCAGTTACCCATCACTTTGTGTAAAATAAAGTATCTTCTTCAAATGTCCTCTGAATCTTCTGCCTTCACCTTAAAACTATCCCTCACTCATTTTGACCCTTACATTACAGAGAGTAGCTGTTTACTTTCTACCCTGTCATTGTCCCTCATAAATCTTATATACAGATCATTCTGTTATCACGTGCATTTCATCAATGTGAATTCTCTGTAACATGATTGACTAATTGGGGACGCTGATTCTAAAGGTTCATTTCGAGACGTTTCGTCACCTTACTAGGTAACATCTTCAGTGGGCCTCTGGGCAAAGCACCGCTGATAATTCCTGCTTTCTATTTATATGTTTGGGTTTCTTTAGGTTAGTGATGTCATCTCCTGTGACCAACACAAAGAAACCCACACATATAAATAGAAAGCAGGAATTATCAGCAGCGCTTTGCCCAGAGGCCCATTGAAGATGTTTCCTAATAGGGTGACGAAACATCTGGAAATGGACCTTCCAGCTCAGCGAGCAAACCTACATCCAGAACCTCAACCTGAGCTACAAATCTTCTCAAAACATGCTGATTCTAAAGCATAAACTTTAAAACAGCATTGGCTGTAACGTGATTACAGTGCCAACCATTCAAGCGCTGTTTCTAAATTTTTCTATCACGCAGGATTACACAAGAACGCAACCACACATTATAAAAGAACTGGCTGTACTTCATTTAGTGTCCCTCAGCCTTCCCTGTTCTGAAGAAAACAGCTGAGCTTCTCTTCATAGTTAAAATACTCCAAACCAGGCAGAATTGTCAGAATTCTTCTTAATAGGTTGGTTTATCTTCCTAATTTTGAATTGCAAATACCTTGAGAATTACTTTCTGCCTCAGTCCTAAAAAGTAGTTATCCAGATGTTTGATTTCCCTAAATGTTATCAGTGTACTAATAGGACTGTTGGACTGGGTTCTACTGAATTAGTTTTGTTACAGTGTAATAGAGATATACTCGTGCATCGTCAATTTAAGATCTCAATTAATAATGCAGAGAACATGAAAGCCAAACCCATAATAGCTGTTTAATAATGTACATTTAACTTTAAAAATCTGAAGATAAGAAACTGGCATCAAGTATATGTGAAGCTGTTAGATTGGCATCAAAGGAAAATATTTCAGCAACTTCATGTACCTTCAACAATATAAATTGTCATGAGATGCTTCGCAAAAGAAAGAAAATCAAAGAAAACTGGGAAATCAGACGGTGATTAGAGTTTAGTTTGGGAAGTTATGTTGAAGTTGTACAGGACATTGGTGAGGCCTCTTCTGAAATACTGTGTCCATTTCTGGTCACCCACTTATAGGAAGGATATTATCAAGCAGGAGAAGGTTCAGAAGAGATTTACCAATACGTTCCCTGGTCTGGAAGGCTTGAGATATAAGGAAAGGCTGGATAGACTGGTACTTTCTTCATTGGAGTGTAGGAAGCTGAGAGGCAACCTGATAGAAGTTTGTAAAATAATGAGAGGTATAGACAGAATTAATGGTGGTTGTCTTTTCCCAAGGGTGGGGGATTTCAAGACTGGGGACATGTTTTTAAGGTGAGAGAAAAAAGATTTTAAAAAGATATGAGGGTTAAATTTTTTACACAGAGGGTTGTTCGTGTGTGGAATGAGCTTCCTGACAGAATGGTGGATGTGGGTACAATTACGACATTTGTAAGGGATTTCAATAAGTACATGAATGGGAAAGGGTGAGAATGATTGGGCCAGGAGCAGGCAGTTAGAGATTATGTTTGGCATGGATTGGTTGGACCGAAGGGTCTGTTTTTGTTCCGTATGACTCCACTTTAAGTAGAGTGTGAGAGAGGAAGGGAGATGAAAAGGTTTAAGGAGCTTATTCCAGGACTCGTGTCTTGAAGTCTGAGGCATCAAAGGTCTAACAAATAAATTCAGGAAAGTGCAGAAGGTCAGGTTTGGAGAAATGCTAAATTCTGAGAGACTTGTTGGCAATGTTCACTCCCTTACTGCTCATTTGGAGAGCCAGTGTAGAGACAATAGGGCCAAATGGTAATAGTTCTGTGATTCTAAGAATTACGTCCTGGCAGCAATCTGTATGATAACTAGTGTCTGTGCAGAGAATTTGAAGGTAATGCACTTTGACACCACCAAAATAATTTTATGGGGATGTGGATGGGACAAGTGGGCAATGGACTGATTTGTCCACAAGGATGGGAATTTTAAAACCACGACATTCCTGATAAGGGTCCTAATGCACAGGGAGAGGAAAGAAATCTACAATCCTTGTTCCAACCTCATCTCGACCTAAATCCAGTCACTAACTAATGTGGTCAACATTTAACTGTCCTCTGAGTTGGTTAGTAAGCTTCACCACTTCAAGAGCCACCAGGGATAGGCACTGAGTACTGTTGATCGTGACACCCAGATTTCTTTTTTATAACCATAATACAATAAAAAACTAAATGAGTTCAATAAAGAGTAAACAGTAGGTGCAAACATTGATGATACTGCTTGAGTTGAAACAGGTGACATGATAAATTAGAACAGCAAGAGATTTTCTAACAATTTTTCTGACAAGGTTACAATCTGACATTGTTGAGCCCAACGTTTAGTTTCACCCACTGCTTCTGCAAAACCCTGGTCCATTCCTCAAACACTCCTTCCAAGTGGAACGCATCTTACTGTACCTCCATGCTGTGGTGGCAGGGTGCAGATGGAGTAGTCACTTTGCTGAGTACTTTTGTTCAAATCGCAAGCTTGAACTCAAGCTTCCAATTGCCTGGTAACAACTTAGATAATAGGATGAAAAGTCACATATCCAAGAATGCCAATGTCACAAAGTTAAGCAGCATTGCAGATAGGAACACAATATGGCAATGAGATAGTAATACTTAAAGTGGATGGGCAAAACTGGGCAAATAAATTTCACAATACCCAAATGAAAGGTCGATTATTTTGGACCTATTAACAATAGAACAAAATACTTTCTAAACTGTAAAAGCTAACTATGATGGAGGGTCAAGAACATTAAAATTTTGTGAACATATTCAGAAAATAATTGAAAAGGTAATGAAATGTGGTCTTTACATCTAGACCAATAGAATACAAAGGATTAGAAGTATTTTTTCAGCTTGACACTGCCCTGGTTAGACACACTGGATTATTATGAGCAGTCTCAAGCACCATAACTGCTTTGGAGGAAGGGCTGTGTGGATTTATCGAAAAGTGACCTGAGCGCCCAAGATTAAAGAGCAAGATTTTTCAGAAATTAGTACTGTACTTTTAGGAATTTAGAAGGTTAAAGATCAAAGATTTCCAGATGGGAACAGCTAAACTAGTTAGAAACTATTTTCGATAGTAGGAGATTGTATTACTGGGTGACAGTGTCTCAAATAAAAGCCAAGCCTTTCAGGAGTAAAATTGCTGTGTGGGAGTGAATACCTTGCACCCACTCTCTTCCCCCACACCCCCCACCCCCAACCAAAATGTGAATTTGTACCTTACTACTTACTCTTGGAGTGATGCCACCAAGGTGAGGCTTTCCACCTGAGGGACAGGAAGACCCGCCCATAAGAATTGATGGTTAATCTATTTAGCTGGCAGCTGAGCAGTCCAGGCAATGATAGAAAACAGCCATAGCTGCTGCTGGGATAGAAGGGAATATCAAAAAGTAACGTTGATACCAGCCTTTGAGGTAAGCCTGCAGACTTTGGTCAAGAGGGACTGGGGATTGTAGCAAGGGAGTAGGTGTTGAAGAATTGGGTTTTGGAGACTGGGATGAGGAGTCACATAAGGAAGGGGTGCCACTTTGTGTGTGCCCTCATGAGCATGAAGGACTCTCCTTTCTATTTCTTCATAGGATGTGGACATCACTGACTACTGTCAGCTTTTATTGTCCATCCTTAATTCCTCTGGGTCGATGACCCAGTTTAGCTTTCATGACAATCACTGGTGACTGCATGGTTACCATTTGACTAGTTTTTTAATGCCAGATGTTTATAATTTAATGGGAGAAAGCGAGGACTGCAGATGCTGGAGATCAGAGCTGATAATGTGTTGCTGGAAAAGCGCAGCAGGTCAGGCAGCATCCAAGAAGCAGGAGAATCGACGTTTCGGGCATGAGCCCTTCTTCAGGGCTCAATTTAATACAAATTTCACCATCTGCTGAGATTTGAACTCATATTTCCAGAGCGTCAGCCTGGGTGTTCTGGATTACTAGTCCAGTGACTTTACCATTATGCCACTGACTCCCCAGAAGACATCTCTTTCATTTACGTGTTCTCGCTATGGCAGGTCTGTTTGTTCTCCCCCTTCCCCTGTACACCACATGATAAGCAGCTGAGGTGAATTGAGGTCTTTAAGTGTCCTTTAGTTGGCAATTTGTATGCCTTGATAGATGTCTTCACCCTCCCCCACCATAATATGAGGAAGAGCTTCGAGATGACCTGGAAGGAAGTGGGTTAGCCACTCACTTTAGTGTATCTGCTCTCGACCTTTAAATGCACTGTGGCTGGGGAGTGTCACTGTAAAACCTCTTCCTCCCTCTCCCCCATAAATCACTTCTACCCTGAGAGCATGGGAACACTGAAGGATATTGCAGTTCTCCTCCAGAAATGAAAATTGTTAGCTTTAAATCTGAGCTTGACAGATTTTGTTGATCAAAAATCCAATAATTAACTATTTGTTTAATGTTTCAAAGGAAATTGCCATGTCGGATTCAATCACCTGTCAGCCTTGTTCTCATTGAGTGGTGGAATTATCCAGTGGTTAAATGATCTGCACCTGTTCCTGTGTTTCTATTTCTGTCATTAAGTTCTCTGTTTAATATTACCTCAGTCAAATTTGTTTTGATTTACATAGTAGGGGAATCAAGGGTTTAGGACAAAGTGCAGGAAATTGGATGTAAGGAATGTCAGATCAGCCATGATCCTATTGAATGGTGGAGCAGCACAAGGGGCAAATGGCCTACTCCTGTACTTTTTTCTTATGGTCTTATTTAACATTACAATTGGTGTTATAGTTGAATTGCAAGAGACTTTCTGTCCTTTGGGTGCACATCTGACACGTACACATTCACCTTCTGACATTTCCCCAGTGGATTAGTATGCTACCACTGAAGAGTACTCTGTTTCTTCTCCACTCCCACCCTCGTTCTCCTTGCCCCCTTTCCCGCCCACCTTTCTCACCTTTAAAATCTCTGGTTCGGGTTGCCACCAACTGGGGGCTTCTTCAGCCGGCTGCTCCACCTGTTGTAGATCCATCTCTTTCAGCTGGCTCCACTTTCCCCTCAGTTATATTCCTGCTGTAAGCAGGCAACAAAGTTCTGAGTGATGGTGTCAGGGCTCCCCACTTATTCTTTAAAAAATAAGCCTGAACTATCCCCATCCACTACCACCTTCCTCCAGCTGACTGAGCTCATGTTAAATAGCTTCTCCTTTCAGTCCTCCCATTGTCTTCAGACCAAGCTGTGGCCAGGTGTACTGTCAAGGCTCCCCAGTATGCCCATCTGTGTGGGCGACAGGGAATGTTCCTTATTCACATCCTGCTTGGGCCCTTCCCCACAGCTCTTTCTCCAGTACATCAAAAACATTATTGGTTCTGCTTCCCTCACTCATCAAAAGTTGGAAAAATTTATCAATTTCGTTTCCAATTTCCATCACCTTCACCTGGTCCAAATCTGACTCCTCCCTTCCCCTCCTTCACATCTGTTTCCATTTCTGGGAGTAGGCTGGCCACCAATATCCACTACAAACCCACTGACTACCGCAGTTACCTTAGCTGTACATCTTCACATCCCTCTTCCTGTAAGGACTCCACCTCGTCTTCCCAGTTTCTCCATCTCCATCGCACCTGTTCTGATGGTGCCAGCTCCCACAGCGGGTCCTCAGAGATGTCCACCTTCATCCTCAACCAAGGATTCCATAGTTGACACGGCCCTTAGCCATGTTCAACCCATTTCCAGTACTTCTGTCCTCCCCCCACCTTTCCACAATAAGGGTGAGGTCCCCAATGTCCTCACTGTCATCTCACCTCCACATCCAAACAATCAGAAGCAATTATTTCTGCCACCTCACAGTGAAATACCACCACCAGACACACATGCCCCTCCCTTGTTGGCATTCCACAAGGACTGTTCCATCTGGAATAACTTGGTGTATTCCTCTTCCATTTCCAACACCTTCCCACATCTATGCTGCACCATTCCCATGCAATCGCAAAAGCTGTAACACTTACCCATTTACCTCCTTGCTACCCAAGGTGAAACACCGAATTACTTGCTCTTACTGAGTGTAACGCCTACTGAATTCCTTGCTCACACTCTGCTCTCCTGTACACTGGAGAGATGAAATGCAGACTGCATTGCAGAACACTTACATTTGTCTATAGGAAAGACCCTGAGCTTCTTATGCCTGTTGCTTCAACAACACCATGCTGCTATGCCAACAGTACAGATCCCACAGAATGGAAGAAATACAAAAGCAAACAAAGAGCTACAAAAAGCAGCTTATAAAAGTGGCGAACAAAGGATTATGAAAGGAAACTTGCAAGAGTCATAAAAGACTAAGAAGAAATTTTGTCGTAATATGAAGGGAAAGCGAGTCCATTTGGCCCACTGAAGGCTGAGAGTGAGGACATTGTCAATGTCCATGTGGTAATGGCAGGCATACTGAATGGTTACTTCGTGTCAATATTCACAGCAGCAAAGTAAGATAGCTTGCTGGAAGTCCCAAAGAAATGAACAGAGGCTCAGGGACAGGATCTAAGTAAAATTGCCTCAAGTAAATCATCAACAATGAGGAAATTGGTAGAACTGAAGAGTGGCAAATGCCCAGGGTCTAATAGTTTCCATCTACAAAGCTAAAGGAGGTAGGAGAGCAGATTGCTGATGCCCCTAACCATGATCCTTCAGAGTTCCCTGGAGATGTACCATTGTATTGGAATGTTGCTCATGTCATTCTGCTCCTTAACAATGGTGACAGAAGGAAATCAGAAAATTACAGACCAGTTAGCCTGACATCTGTGGTAGGAAAATTGTTAGACACTATAATCAAGGGGCATAATTTCAGAAATAAGGCCAGATCATTCAGGAGAGAAGTTAGAAAACTTTGCTGCGTGCAGGGGGTAATTTAGATTTGAAACTATCTTCCTCAAATGGCATTCAATGCTAATTCAATGTTAAATTTTTATTAAGCAGTGGTATCAAGGGATGTGGCCCAAGGCAGGCGTATGGAGTTATGCCACAGATCAGCCATGATTTTATTGAAAGGATGGGCAGGCTCGAGGGGCCAAATAGCTTCCTCCTGTTCCTATGTTTCTGCCTTGGGCCTCCCTCAGTGTTCCAGCAAAGTCAATGCAAGCTGGAGGAACAACACCTCATCTTCTGTATAGACCTCAGGACTCAACATTGAGTCTAACAGTTTCAGAGTGTGAGCAGTCCCAGGTCCTGTCCTGCCCTAATAACCAAGCCATTTTCTATTACTATCATCCCTGTTCTCACCTATTCATCTTCTCTTCTTCCCTGGCATAGTATCACAATCCCTTTGTCTGATTCCTCTTGTGTACTGGGTACTGTCTTCATTTACACCTCTAACTCCTTCTCCCACCCTCACAATCAACATAAAGACCACCATTTCCTGACTGCTTTCAGTTCTGACTGGCACTGGACTCTGCTTTTCTCTCCACAGATACTATCCAAGCTATTGAATTTTCTACCACTTTCTGTTTCCATTTCTTACAAAGTCCTGAGATCCCTTTCAGCAGCTCCTTCTAGACACCAAATATTTTATAGTTATACTGATATTGCATTTGTTATATATTTCTAAATTTATTTTGTTTTGTAGATTACTTTATTCATGAATGTTGACATTTAAGAATGTACAGCATTTCAATTTGTATTGTTTAATGCTTTCTTTTCTGATAAAGTGCAGAACAACTGTTTTATTTTATTTTTAGTGGTTTATATTATTCTACAAATTAGAAATTTAGGAATACATAGTATTACACCAAACTGTGCATCAGTTTTTCCAGGCAGGAATTGTACAGAAAAACATTAACTCTCGTTTCAGCAGCAGTTCCAATTGGGAATCTATGATTCAATTAAAGATAACAATGAAAAGAATTGTGGATGCTGTAAATCAGAGACAAAAATAGAAATTGCTGGAAAAGCTCAGCAGATCTGGCAGCATCTGTAGAATCACAGAATCCCTATCGTGTAGAAACAGGCCCTTCGGCCCAACAAATCTACACCAACCCTCCAAAGAGTAACCCACCCAGACCCATTTCCCCCTAACTTATATTTACCCCAGACTAATGCCCCTAAACTATGTATCCCTGAATGCTATGGGCAATTTAGTACAGCCAATTCACTTAACCTGCCCATCTTTGGACTATGGAGTGTAATCAGAGTTAACATTTCGGCTCAAGTGGCCCTTCCTCAGAACTGATGGTAGCTAGGAAAATGTAAGTTTATATGCAGAAGATAAGGTGGGATGGAGGGGATAAGGAGTAAACAATAGAGCCCAAAGAGAGAGAAGAACAGTTAGATAGACAAAGGTTTGCACAACAATCTGGCTGGGAGGGTGAATAGCTGTTATTAGGAACTGTTAGTGGCTAACAATGGATGGTATATTGTAGCAGACTATGTGGTTGTGGGGCTTGGGGTAAGAACATGGGAGAACTCAAGCCCTAAAGTTATTTAACTTGATATTGAGTCTGGAAAGCTGCAGGGTCCCCCGGTGGAAATTGAGGTGTTGTTCTTACAGTTTGCGCTGAGCTGCACTGGAGCACTTCAACAAGCCTGAGGCAGAGATGTTGGCCAGGGAACAGGGTGGTGTGTTAAAGTGGCAGGCAACTGGAAGCTCAGGGTCCTTTTTGCAGGCAGAACACAAGTGTTCTGTGAAACGGTCCCCCAGTCTATGCTTCATTTCTCCGATGTAGATGAGACCATATTGTGAGCAGCGAATGCAAGAGACTAGATTGTAAAAAGTGTAGAACATAGAACATTACAGCGCAGTACAGGCCCTTCAGTCCTCGATGTTGCACCGACCTGTGAAACTAATTTAGAGCCCATCTAGCTGACATTATTCCATTATCATCAATATGTTTATCCAATGACCATTTAAATGCCCTTAAAGCTGGCGAGTCCATTACTGTTGCAGACAGGGCATTCCACACTCTTACTACTCTCTGAGTAAATAGCCTACCTCAGATATCTATCACACCTCCATTTAAAGCTATGACCCCTCATGCTAGCTATCATTATCTGAGGAAAACGTCTTTCCCTGTCCACCCTATCTAACCCTCTGATCATCTAGAATGCCTCCATTAAGTCACCTCTTAACCTTCTTCTCTCCAACGAAAACAGCCTCCAATCCCTCAGACTTTCCTCATAAGACCTTCCCTCCATACCAGGCAACATCCTAGTAAATTTCTTCTGCACCCTTTCCAAAGCTTCCACATCCTTCCTGTAATGGGGCAACCAGAACAAAACTCCAAGTGTGGCCAGCTTCTAAACCCAATCCCAATACCAATAAAAGCTAATACACCATACGCTTTCTTAATAACCCTATCAACTTGGGTAGCAACTTTTAGGGATCTATATACATGGGCACTGAGATCTCTCTGCTCATCTACACTACCAAGAATCTTACCATGAGCCCAATACTCTTTATTCCTGTTGCTCCATCCAAAGTGAATCACCTCACACTTTTTCACATTAAACTCCACTTGCTACCTCTCAGCCCAGCTCTGTGGCTGATCTTTGTCCCTCTGTAACCTGCAACATCCTTCCACACTGTCCACAACTCCACCAACTTTAGTGTCATCCACAAATTTACTAACCCATCCTTCTCTGCCCTCATTCAGGTCATTTATAAAAATGACAAGCAGCAGTGGCCTCAAAACAGATCCTTGCGGTATACCACTAGTAATAAACTCCAGGATGAACATTTCCCATCAACCACCACCCTCTGTCTTCTTTCAGCTAGCCAATTTCTGATCCAAACCACTAAATCAGCCTTCATCCTTGCCTCCATATTTTCTGCAATAGTGTACAGTGGGAAACCTTATCAAACGCTTCACTGAGCACTGCTCAGTGCTGCTCAACCTGGAAGCTGTGGTTGGGTCCTTGGATACTGAGGACCCTACTGAGGAGGGAGGAGGTAAACGGGCAGGTGTTTTATTTTCTGCTGTTGTAGCAGAAGATGCCATGAGACTGTTGGGGAGGTGAGTGTTAGGAGTGAAGGAAGACTGGACCAGGGTGTCCCTGCAGAAGGCTGACAAGGAAGGTAAGGGGAATATTTTTCTAGTGGTGGCATCCTGCTGGAGGTGGCAGAAACGGCAGCTGATGATCTTCTGGATTTGAATACTACTGGGATGATAGATAAGAACAAGGGAGACCCTATCACTGTTGCAGGAAGGAAGAGAGGAGGTGACGGTAGAAGTGCAGGAGATGGGTCAGATCCAGTTGAGCCCCCTGTCGACAATGGTGCTGGGGAATCCTCAGTTGTGGAAGAAAGTAGACATTTCGGAGGCTCCCTTGTCGAAGTTGGCCTCATCAGAACATATGGACAAAGGTGAGGACTGCAGATACTGGAGATTAGAGTCGAGACTGTGGTGCTGGAAAAGTACAGCAGGTCAGGCAGCATCTGAGAAGCAGGAAAGTCGATGTTTCAGGTTTCCTGATGAAGGGTTTTTGCCTGAAACTTTGATTTTCCTGCACCTCGGATGCTGCCTGACCTGCTGTACTTATCCAGCACCACACTCTCAACTCATCGGAACATATGCACGGAGGAACTGGGAGAATGGCATGGAGTCTTTTCAGGAAACAGGGTATAACAATATATAGTCCAGGTAACTGTGGGAGTCAGTGGGTTTGCAGTAGATATTGGTGGTCAGTCTATCCCCAGAAATGGAAACAAAGATGTCGAGAAAGGGAAGGGAGGAGTCAGAGGTGGACCAAGCAAAGATAAGACCGGAGTGGAAATTGGAAGCAAAATTGATAAACCTTTCCAATCCCTTTCCACATCCATCTCCCACTAGGATGGTCTCGGGTCTCTCTGCTTCTTCCTGAACTGTGCCCACCACTGCCAGCCTTTTCTGATTGGCTGAGCTAGTCTTCCCCCTCAACAACTTCTCTTTTAAGCCCTTTCATTTTCTGCAGGTCAGAGGGGTGGCCATGGGTAAGTGTGTGGGCCCCAGTTACGCCTGTCTCTTCATGAGGTACATGAAACATTCCTTGATCCAGTCCTGTTCTGGCCCCTACCCACAACTCTTTCTCCGATATAATCAGTATCATCAGCACTGCCTGTCTCTCTTATCCGGAATTGAAAAAGTTCATGGATTTCACTTCCAATTTCCACTCAGATCTCACTTTCATCTGGTCTAACCTGACTCCACCCTTGCTTGACATCTGTTTCCATTTCTGGGGATAGACTGGCCACTAATATCCACTATAAACCCAGCGACTCCCACAGTCACTTGGACTAAACACCCTCCTACCCAAATCGTTATCCACTCTTTTGTCCAACTGTTCTTCTCTCTCTTTGGAGTCTATCCTCACCTATCATTTAGTCCCTACTCTTTCCCCCTACCTTGTCCTAACTTCTACAAATAAACCAACATTTTCTTTGCTATCATCAGTTCTTGGGAAGGGTCACTCAACCCGAAAAGTTAACTCTGATTTCTCGCCACAGGTGATGCCAGACCTGCTGATCTTTTCCAGCAATTTCTATTTTTATCTTTCAGTTGAAGTGGTTTCATTTAAAGTTGTGATTTTAAGGAATATGTCCAGAACTCTAAGAGAGGGTTTCTGCACATTCTTCCAGTGATGCTTAATGGAAACTCAAGGACAAGCACCTCACATTTCATTCAGGCATTTTACAGACTTCCAAAACTGTCATTAAATGGAAATTAGAATTTATTGTATGTAGAAAACATACATAAATGGGTAAATGTGCATCCTTAATTACTAAAGTTTCATTGAGATTGCAATAATCAAAGCACAATTGCACTGTGTTCTACAGAACAAATCAAGAATTGTGTCTTTCACCGCCTCAAGGTATTTCAATGTGCTTTGTAACCAGTGAGATACTTTTGAATATGAGTATTTTTGTGCTTGATTAGCACAAGAGCATGATTCTGATTATTGATAGATGCTAATATTGATTGAACTCACTGTCTCTGAGCAAGAACAGAAAGTTCTGTGACTGTTCGCATTGACCAGTGTGTTGTCATTTGTTAAAACAGCTGAGTAGCGAAGGACACTTTTCCAATTGACTTTCATCGTGGATGCTACATGTGAAATGGTGATTTCAGCACAGATATTCATTTGTAACTTCTGATTGGGCTGAGACATTGTTTAAGCCAGATGTTCTAAAATCATCAATTTAGGCAATTATTGAGAGCCAACTGGTCTGGAACGGCCAGTCAGACTGCAAATTCTAAATTATCGTGAGTCATCATCCGCTGCTATATTTGGTCACTTAATTGTGGATATTAATTGTTGCAATAAATATCAAACAAGTCTCAAATTAAAAAGCTTTTCAACTGTGACTCAGGCTAATTACCTGAGTGCAGATGTGATTTATGCATAACTTGCAACTTGCCTACAGGAGATTTACTTTTCTGACAGCACATGAGCTAACATGTTCATGTTAAGACTTCTTTGTTGGCTTGAGCTTTTGTCTCTTTCTTCTTCCTATCCTTGGAAATGACATAGGTCAGCACGGTGGCTCTGCGGTTAGCACTGCTGCCTCACCATACCTGCGTTTGAGTTCAGTCTTGAATGACTGTCTGTGTGGAGTTTGCACATTTTCCCATAATCTGCATGGGTTTCCTCTGGGTGCTCCAACTTCCTCCTGGACTCCAAAGATGTGCAGGTTAGATGGAATGGCTCCATATTTCTCAGGAATGTGCAGGCTAGCTATGGATTAGGAATAGGAAGTGCAGGGTTACAGAGGTAGGGTAGAGAAGTGGGTCTGAATGGGATGCGTTTTGGAGATTCAGTGTGGACTTGATGGGCTGAATGGCCTGCTTCCATCTGTAGGGATTCTATGATTCAATGGCTGAGAAAAGGGGTCAGGGATGGTTGTAGCCAGAGATTGGGTGAAAGGGAGGGAAGATGGGTTTAGTCATTAACCCCTCAACTTCATGGTCTGAGGCCGACTTGATAGACCATCTGATTTATTCCTGCCCAATAATTGCCTGTGCTTATAAATGATCAATGTCCTAAATGGAATTTTCAATGGATATGTTAACTAGTGCACAACTGAAGGATTGTAAACAGAAAATAGGAGCAGGAGTAGGCCATTTGACCCACCCTTCAAGCCTGTTCTTCCATTCAATAATGATTATGGCTGATCATCTAACTTGGTATCCTGTTCCCATTTTCTCCCCATACTCTTTGATCCCTTTAGCTCTAAGAACTATATGTAACTGGCAACTGCAGTTGCGTAATTTCATAGTAGCACGGAAAGAGTTTGTACAATCTACTTTACCAAGCATGTGGCTTAGGCACGGAGCTTCTCTCATGGATGGCAGAAATCAGAGCATTTCCAGAACACTCCGCATGATTTTCCGTCCATTTCCCACAAAGTATACATATGTCAAAACAACCTTCACGACTTGAGGCTTATAATAGGGAGCGGTTGCTTACACAGCTTGAAGTGAGGCAAGGTGTGTGAAGAATTACAAAACACGAACTACCCGACAGACTGGTTGCAGCACAGAGGAAGGCCATTCAGACCATTGAGGACTTCATTGCACTCTGCAATGGGAACTTGGCTGTTTACCTTTTCCTATAGCCTTGTAATTATTTTTTCTCTCTGTTCAGATCCTTCTCCAATTCACTTTCAACTGCCAGGATTGACAGTGCCTCCACCACAAATGCAGGAGGTCCATTCACCATTTGCTGCAGAAAGAGGATTTTCCTCATGTGGACCTTTGGATTCTTTTGTCAATCACCTTGCACCAGTATCTTCTGGATCTCAACCCTTGCACTCATGGGAACAATTTCTCTCTATTTGCACTATCTTAACCCCTCATAGTTTTGAACATCTGTCAATTCTCCTCCCAATCTTGCCTAAATAAAACAACAGTAGCTTCTCTAATCAATCCATCTAGATTAAATGCCTCATTCTCAATCCTTTCTGCACTTTCTGTATAACCCAGGTCCTTTCCAAAGTATGATACACCAAATTTTGTTTTCTTCTGTTTAAGGGATGTGGGTGTCAGTAGCATTTATTATCCATCCCTAATTGCTCTAGGGAAAGTGGTGGTGAGCTGTTTTCTTTAACCGTTGCAGTCAATGGGGACTAGGCACATTTTGAGTGCTGTTAGAAAGAGAGTTTCAAGATTTTGACTCAACACTAAGCAACTGAACAGCAATATATTTCCAAAGCAGAATACTGTGGAGTTTGGCAGGGGGAGGGGAGGGGCCTTGCAGGTTATGCTGTTCCCATTTATCTGCTGCCCTCATTCTTCCAGATGGCAATGGTCACAGAATTGCAAGATGCTGTCAAAGGAGTCTTTTATGAGTTACTCTAGTGCATTCTTGTAGATAGTACACACTGCTGCATTAATGATGAAGGAAGTGAATGCTGAAGATGGAGGACAGAGTGCAAAGCAAGCGGACTGTTTTATCCTGGATGGTGTCAAACTCCATGAGTGTGGTTGGAGTTGCACTCATTGAGACAAGGAGGGAGTATGCTGTTAACCCCCCCCCCCCCCAACATGTGGTTTGGAGATGGTGGGCAGGCTTTGAAGAGGCAGGAGGTCAATTACTCACCGCTGTATTCCTCGCCTCAGACCTGCTCTTGAAGACATTATTTATGTGGCCAGTCCAGTTCACTTTCTCATCAATGGTAACCTGCAGAATGTTCATAGTGAGGCATTCAGTGATGGGAACACCACAGTATGTGAAGTGACAATAGTTTTGTTGGACACTGTTACTGCCTGGCACTTGTGTGGCATGAATATTACTTGCCATGCATCAGCCCTAGCCTGAATATTGTCCACGTCTTGCTGTGTATGGATATACACTGCTTCAGTATCTGAGAAGTTGCAAATTGTGCTGAACATTGTGCAGTCATCTTGAACATCCTCACTTCTGACCTTATGTGAAAGTGCCAGTGTTGGACTGATGTGAGCAATGTTAAAAATTACATAACATTGGGTTATAGTCCAACAGGTTTATTTGAATGTACAAGTTTTCAGAGATTTGTCAGGTAGTTAGTAGACCTAATGGTGGACAAAATTGGACAGAATATTCCAGCTCCCACCAAATCAGTACTTTATGAAGGATCATCATAACTTCTTTGTGTGTATAATGTTCCAAGCACCTTCTTCAAAACTTTCACTATCATCCCTGTCTTGTTCAATTATTTCGAGTAAAAAGTGAGGTCTGCAGATGCTGGAGATCAGAGCTGAAAATGTGTTGCTGGTTAAAGCGCTGCAGGTCAGGCAGCATCCAAGGAACAGGAAATTCGACATTTCGGGCAAAAGCCCTTCATCAGGGCTTTTGCCCGAAACGTCGAATTTCCTGTTCCTTGGATGCTGCCTGACCTGCTGTGCTTTAACCAGCAACACATTTTCAGTCTTGTTCAATTATTTGTGCACTTAGATTCCTATGTCTCTGTGTCCGTGCACCCCCATTTAAAAAAGTACCTTTTCTTTAACTTTATACCTCCATCCCTTCAAGATGTTTCACATCATGTTTTTCTGTATCAAATGTCATCTATCATCTGCCAGCACATCCCAGCATCCTGCCTTTGATTTCCTAATGTCTATCTTCCTCATGATTCATGGTATTTCCAAGTTGTGAGTCACATGAAAAGTCCAAAATAATACCCTATCGACACAGATTTAAGTCAGTCAAGATAGACCATGGTCCCAACTACAAACTCTGATGACGACAGTGCTTCTAGTCTGAAAAACAATCACTACTCACTGTTCTCTGTAACTCAACAAACTTGGTTACAGTATAAGAGTCAGGAAGTCTGACTACAACTGTACAAGTTGCTGGTGAGACCACATCTGGAGTACGGTGAGCAGTTTTGGTCCCCTTACTTAAGGAAAGGTGTCATTTCCTTGGAGGCAGTTCCGGGAAGGTTCACTAGATGATCCCTGTAATGGAGAGATTGTTTTATGAGCAAAGGCTCTACTCACTGAAGTTTAGAATAATGAGAGATGAGCTGCAAATGTGTTGCTGGAAAAGCGCAGCAGATCAGGCAGCATCCAAGGAGCAAGAGAATCGACGTTTCGGGCATGAGCCCTTCTTCAGGAATCAGAAGAAGGGCTCATGCCCGAAACGTCGATTCTCCTGTTCCTTGGATGCTGCCTGACCTGCTGCGCTTTTCCAGCAACACATTTTCAGCTCTGATCTCCAGCATCTGCAGTCCTCACTTTCTTCCAATAATGAGAGATGATCTCAGTAAAACACATAGGATTCTTAAGGGGCTTGACAGAGTAAATGCTGAGAGGATGTTTCCCCTCATGGGAGAGTCTAAGAGCAGAGGGCATAGCCTTAGAGTAAAGGGGCATCAATTTAAGGCTGAGATGAGAAATTTCTTCTTTCAATCTTTGGAATTCCTTGCCAAAGAAAGCTGTGGAGGCAGAATCCTTATGTATATTTATGGCTGAGATCGGTTCTTGATCAGTAGAGGAATGAAGGATTACAGGGAAAACACAGGAAAATGGATGTGACGAGTATCGGATCGGCCATAATCCTGTTGAATGGTGTAGCGGGCTTGAGGGGATGAACGGTCTGTTCCTGTTCCTGTTTCTTATGCTGCTACCATCCCTTTATTTCCACATGATTTAGCTTTATTGACAAGTGCATTGTGTTTTACTTTATTATATACTTTTGGGAAGTCCATTGTCACTGTATAATATGCAGTAGTCTTGTCAATCCTGTCTATTGCCTCAAACAAACTGTTAAATTTATTAAACATGCTTTGCCTTGAGAAAATTCATGCTGGAATTCTTTAATTAATTTACACTTGTCTAAGTAACTGTTATTTGATCTTGGATTTTCTTTCTTCTAACCTCTTTCCTGTAATCAAAACTAAACTGATTACATTAATGCTCGGTTTACCCTTGCCCTTTTTTGAACAAGAACGTAACATTGGCAATTCTCCTGTCTGCTTGCACTACCTCTCAGGAGACTTGGAAGATTATTGCCTGTACCTCTGTCATTCCCACACATACATCCCTCTAATGATGGTGGTTTATCAACTTAAGCACCGCCATCCTTTCTAATATTTATCTGTAATTAATTTTTGCTTATCTAATATCTCAACCATCTCCTCTTTCATCTATTCTCTGACATTTTCTTCATCCTTTAAGGCAACTGCATTCATTTAGTTTTTCAACCATGCTTCTTTTGGATTCCATTTTATGTTTGCTGCCAATCTCTTCTAATGTTCCCTCTTTGCTTTATATTTCCTTTTCCACTTCACCCCTGAAGTATGTAGACTTAATCTGCTTCTCACTTGTGTTTGTCATATGGACCATTTTTCTCCTTTATCTTACTCCATCTCTTTTGGTATTGTTGGAGCTCTGGATTAGTGTGCCCTACCTTTTCGCTCACAGAAACATGCCTCAACTATAACTGAATGATCTCCATTGTTTTATTACAGTTTTACCTGCCAAACCTTCAATCCAATTTACTTGGACCAAGTACATTCTTAACTCATGCTAGCTGGTCTTCTGCAGATTAGGTATTTTTATTCTAGTTTACTTCATGCCGGTGTCCACAGCTAATCAAAACCTTATGATGTTTGGAACATTACTTGTTCTTCTGTTGACAGTTGATGCATTTGATTCACCAGGACCAGGCCAAACAATCTTTAAGTAAAAACAGAAAGTGTTGAAAATATTCAGCATCTGTGGATAGAGAAAGACACTTAACATTTTGAGTTGAATGAGACTTCTTCTGACACCAAAAAAAAGTGGTAAGATTTGGGGATGGATTTTTGCTGAATTGCAAAAGTTATTTGACAATTAGAGTCATAGAGATGTACAGCACGGAAACAGACCCTTCAGTCAAATTTGTCCATGCTGACCCGATATCCAAAATAAATGTAGTCCCATTTGCCAGCATTTGGGTCATTTCCCTCTGAACCCTTCCTATTCATATATCCATACAGATGCCATTTAAATGTCGTAATTGTACCAGCCCCCGCCACTTCCTCTGGGAACTCATTCCATACACATACCACCTTCTATATGAAAACGCTTCCCCTCAGGTCCTTTTTAAATCATTCCCGTCTCACCATAAACCTGTGCCCTCTAGTTTTGGAGTTCCCCACCCTTTGGAAAAAATCTTGCCTATTTATTCTAACCATGCCCCTTGTGATTTTATGAACCTATAATTGGTCATCCCTTAGCTTCCGACACTCCAGAGAAATTAGTTCCAGTCTATTCAGCCTCTCCATGTCACACAAACCCTCCACCCTGGAGACATCCTTGTAAATTTTTTCTGAACCCTTTCAAGTTTCACAATGTCCTTCCTATAGCAGGGAGACCAGAATTGCACACAGTGTTCCAAAAGTGCCTAACCAATGTTCTGTGCAGTCTTAACATGACCTCCCAACTCCTGTACTCAATGCACTGTCCGATAAAGGCCAGCATACTAAATGTCATCTTCACGACCTTTGTCCCCTTCAGATGTTCAATAAGCAAAAGATCCACAATAGGTTGAGACCAACAAAAAAAAAGGACATCTGGAAGCATAGAATGAGGAAAAACTACGTCCAATTCTCTTCGAGATTGGTCCATTTACAATCTAGCTCAAGTGTCTGATGTTTGCTGCATAACCAAAGCAAAGGAATTTTCAAGACACATGGGTATTCAGATGTAGCTTTTGTAAGGAATCCCTGTCCCTGTCAAAGGAAGATATGAAAATTTGGAGCTGATTTCATTAAAACAGTTGAGATTGCATTGTTCATGTTATGAAGAGGTAAGGCAGAGTTGATTAAAGCAAGCTGTTTCTGGGTGGCTGATGAGTCTAGAATGAAGGGACATCAATTCAAACTGAAATGTAAAATATTTAAGGAGCTTGTTTCTCCATACGGTGATATGAGGCTGTCAGTGATTGAATCAGGGGCTTCAATCCTCAGGATTCTTCCTGCTCTTGTATCAGATGGTCATCAAACGTGGGACAAAAATGTGGTTTATATGCAAGCACCAAGTGAAATGTCCCTGTTAAACCATTAGATGAATTAACTAATTCGTTACTAGCCTCTGCTTTTGAGCATGTAGTTTGCAGGAGGTAAAGAAGTGGTTAGCTAGCTTCAGAAGAAAGACGAAAGGGAATTATGAATTGCATTTGTGAAGTACTTTTCATGACCACAGTCCATACTAAAGCTCCATACAACCAGTGAAATTGCTTTGAAGTGTGTTCATAGTTGCAGTGCTCACAATTGCTGCAGCTAGCTATACCCTAAATTTGAGATTATTTTCATCAATTCCTTGTTGCATTATGAGATTGCTCATAATTAGGGACATGGGCTTTGAACTACGCCAAATGGGCCTGCAATGGGAATAAAGGAATTTCCTGTACGGCAACAAATCCGTCTGAAATTTTAATCTGTCCACTGAGTGAATCCAGAAAGAATGACAGGAAACCAGGAACAGCAAGTAGGAGTGTAGTGTTAACAAATGCTTTCTCTGATAGCTTGTTGACAGGGCAATTGAGTTTTTGTACATGTATCTGTCACTGCATTCATGTAGCAGGTTCAGATTAGGACAATGTTCTGGTAATTTCACAGAATCTGTCATAAATCTCCTTGACTGTATAAAACCAAACATTTTGCTGTCATTATTTTGGTGAAATCTGTTTTCACTACATTAACTCTCAGGTTTCCTATGGTGCAATTTAATAATAAGATACTGCATTATAATAACTCGAGAGTTCAAATTTAGCTACTATGGTAAGCTACATTGATCCTTTTTAATTTCTGTTGCTTCAAAAAGTAACATATTTAGGTCATTTACAATTTATTTGCTTTTAATCATTTCTCACATTGCTACAGTGACGGACACTTGTTAATTGACTGTAAAGTGCTTCGAGACTTCCTGAGGTTGTAAAAGGTGTGTAAGTGTGTATCTTGTCTTTACATGCAGAATATCAGGTCTTTGTAAATGTTCACTACAAGTCAGAAATGCAGAAAGTTTCAGAAACTCAAAACACTTGCAAGAAGCATTTCATAAAAATGCAGAAACATAGCGACAGAATAAATCATTCATCTCTCAAGCCTATTCCACTGTTCAGTGAAATCAGGGCTGATCTGTGATCTCACTCCATGCACCTATCTTTTACCCCAATCCTTTAATGCTTTTAATTAAGAATGAACAATCTCAGATTTATAATTAACAATTCATCTTGCATCAATCGTTGTTTGTGGAAGGGAGTTACAAAGTTCTATTATCCTTTTGGTTTAGAACTGTTTACTAATTTCACTCCAGAAACATTGCACTGGATTTAACAAATATTTAATTTAATTTAACCCCGCAGCTGGGTTGGAAAGGAGGTAGGAGTCTTCAGTCAAACAAAGAGTCTGACAGCCACATAGCCAGCTGCCTCTACCCCACCCCCCCAATGATACCAGTGGCAGAAGTGGAACTGCGTGTGTTGTACGTCAGAAACATTAGATGATTTTTCCAGTTGAGACTTCATCCTCCAGTCTCAACTTGTGGCGTCAGGCTGGCTGAAAGCCATTGACACTGCTTGTACCAATATAATCTGTTCCAATTAAGGGGTTCAAGGGTTAGGGGGGAAAAGGCAGGTAGGTCAGATTGGGGATTATCAGAAAGACTCGATGGGCCATATAGCCTCGTTCTGTCCCTGTGTCTTATAGTTTAATGCTGGAAAAGAGTAGAGATTCTTCTTTATTGCTCCCACATCAATGGCTTTTACCCACACTGTAGGCTTTGTGACCATGGAACTCACTGGCATCAACTGCGGTTCTTTGCAACTTTTCATTTGCAGGTTGTTCCTAGCTGTCAGGTTTCCTTACGTGGCACGATTCAGCTTCAGTGTCAATGGCTTCCAAACTTTCAGCCAAGTTCTGCTGCTGTAGTCTGAGTGGGATGATATTACCCTGTGTTCTGGTATCAAAGTTCACCTTCAGATTGATGGCTGTGGACTTCATTTCTCGCCTTCTCCCTGATTTGAATTACATTTCTCTGGAAGCTGTTTCTTTATTCTGTACATATTTCTCCTAGTCACTGGGCTTTGGACAAGCTCAGCATGATATTTCCTCTGTGAGCTCATGTGGTCATCCGTAGATCCTACACACCTTTCTGCCTGGTGTGCATTTTTATTCCTGTGTTAATGCATTACTGTTGCCTTTTGTCTGATGTATCTGAAGGTTAGTTATTGGGTCGTCAGCACCTTCATCTATCTTCTTATGGCTTCATGTGTTTTGTCATTGATAAACTGGTAACTGGTCCACAGACCAATCAGCTATGTGTTGCCAGTCAAGGGTCTATTCATCCACACCCTTTGCTTCCAGCTTGATTGCAAACTAAGCTGCCACCACTGCTTGAACAAACAGCTGTGTAAACAATACTTACAGTGATTGTCAGATTACACACTTTTAGAAAATGCTCTCATTCTTCAACAATCTTTTGGATGTCAAAACAATTCTCCTTCATTTCCTTCCACAATCAAGAATACAGAAAAATAAAAGAAAGGTACAGCCTTTACAGTGTTAATTCATTAAATACATTTTAAATTCAATCTAGTCTCCACAGTCATTTTGTATTAAAACTGAAGGGGCAAGCGTTGTTAACTTACAATGAAAATTATTTTAAATGAAGTAGTTTATCTTTTTATTTGTTGACCATGTCACTGATTGGAAGCCTTCCGAGAATTACTGCTCACTGACACTAGATAGCACTTTGAAAAATAAATATCAAAGCCATTTAGAATCAAATGATGAAAGCTACAGAGTGTTGCAGTAAGCCATTTCATTCAGCAGATGGAAGTTTAAAGCTGTCCATCATTAAATTCAATAAACTTGAGTATTCCTGGAAAAAGACGCATTATGTCAAAGCTTTTCATCTTGCATTCATCAGGATAATTCAAAAGTACCAAAGTTAAAGGGAGAATAGCATTAACACTATAGAAGGAGAGATTGCTGATTGGTTGTCAAGTGAATTCTGACTGGGTGAGGTGTTGCCATGGAAAGCGCACCAGATGACTGAGAGTTACCTTCACACTTAGCTAATTTCAGCTCAAATCAACTGAATAGGTGACAAACATTCTCTGGTTTACTTCTCAGGGAAATTTCTTGATCAATCAGAGTCAAAATTTAAACAAAGCTTGGTAGCTTCTCTGGGAGATGTTTCAGGCATAAGCGATTCTCCTGCTCCTCAGATGCTGCCTGAACTGCTATGCTTTTCCAGCACCACACTCTCAACTCCAATCTCCAGCATCACTTTCTGCTAGCTTATCTGGGAGGCCTATGGCCGTACTAGTGTGAAAACAGCCAATCTCGTCTGATCTCAGAAGTTAAGCAGACCCAGGCCTGGTTTGTGCTTGGATGGGAGATCGGCTGGGAATACCAGATGCAGTAGAAAGGAGCAGCACAGTGGCTCAGTGGTTAGCACTGCTGCCTCACAGCGCCAGGGACCTGGGTTCAATTCCCGCCTCGGGCAAATATCTGTGTGGAGTTTGCATGTTCTCCACGTGTCTGCAATGGTTCCCTCAGGGTGCTCCGGTTTCCTCTCACAGTCCAAAGATGTGCAGTTTAGGTGAATTGGCCATGCTAAATTGCCTGTAATGTTAGGTGCATTAGTCAGAGGTAAATGTAGGGGAATGGGTCTGAGTGGGTTGCTCTTCGGAGGGTCGGTGTTGGGCCAAAGGGCCTGTTTCCACATTGTAGGGAATCTAATCATACCATTCTGCCAGTCTAGACAGTGTCGGTTCTCCCATCCAATTAACTCAGCAGATAGGCAGAAACCCCATCCATTCAGAGCTGCCAGCAGCTATCCAGTATGGACAGCATCACCAGGAACAGTGGCCACTGTCAGTACTATAGTGGGGCTTACTGATCACTGATTGATTCACAGATGGAATGAGTATGGATAAGTTAGGGGTTGCACATCAGCCATGGGGTGAAGGGTAGTCAGATGCAAGGAAAAGGAATTAGCTTCCTCGCAGGGGGGTTGAGAGATTGAGTCGGTTAGAATTGTAAACTCACTGGAGTTTAGAAGCATAAGGGGAGAATCTCACAGAAACCTCTAAAATTCTAACCGGCCTAGACAGGTTAGATTCAGGAAGGTTGTCCCCAATGATGGGGGAGTCCAGAAACAGAGGTCATAGTTTAAGGATGGAGATGAGAAATGTCTTTACCGAGAGGGTGGTGACCCTATGGAATTTCACTGCCACAGAAAGGGCCAAACCATTGTGTTTTGAAGGAGGAGATAGATATAGCTCTGTATATAGATGTGGCTAAAAGAATCAAGGGATATGGGGGAAGAGCAAGATTAGGCTCAATGATCAGTCATGGCCCCATTGAATGGCAGAGCAGTTTGAAGGAGCCAAATGGCCTACACTTGCTCATATGTTCTATGATCCTAAGTCCTACCCTTCCTAATGTTGAATCCCTTGTTCGGGCACAGGGACACAGGCTGAGGGACACAGCCAATAGATCACTGGCAAATCCAATGGGTTTGACTGCTGTGTCTCCCTGAATCTATTCCCTCACTTGTCACTAGTTGAACACCAGACTTCAATGCCACACCTCATTGGAGGGAAGTGCAAGAGCAGCAGGAGTTATAACCTCCCCCCCCCCCCCCCAACCTCCAATTATCACCAACCGCATTCACTACTACCCCACCCCAGGGAGCATTAACTTCTACAAATGTTACTATCTACATTTCCACACAATATCTCTGTGTTTAGTTATCCTTTATCTGTTGACAGTTGTTTGGCAGTCATTATTTGAAGCCTTTCACTGAGGATGTAACTTCTATTCACTGAAACAGCAAACAGATGTGCTTCAAATGCACCAGCAGCAGGAGTTGGTGCCAAGTCCTGGCTGCCCCCGTCTACACTGCAAACATGAGCGCACTTTAAAAGTATTCAACTGGCTGTGAAGCCCGTTGGTTGTCTCGATGGTCAAAAATGATGCAACATCACTGCAGGTTCATCAACCAAGATAATTAATTGACATTGATAGATGGCCATTTTTGAGGATGGTTTCTCTTCTGTTCTTAGTGGTAAGACCCATCTCCTTTAAAAGAATTAATAAATCCATCCAAAACTGGAATACGAAGGTAACGTTTTGCCTGCTGGGAGGGCTCAAGCCAACTCTTAGCCTCTTGTTTTCACTGCCTACAGCTTATTATTATGAACCATGGGAATGATTGATTGTTGGCCTAAACTATGATGAATTGTTCTGAGCAGAATTCAAAATACCAATGAAAATTTATAAACAAATAATAATTTTCCACTTGTGTCTCTCTTTTTCACAGCAGGACTTCCTGATGTAAGTTACAACCCATTGATTGTTTTTGAGATGCGGTCATCTCTGATCTTTAGTCAGCTATGGGGTCGACATTGCATGCAGCAAGATCCCTACAAACAGCTTATGAGTAGAGTGGCCAAATAGCCACTCTTCAAACGCAAAGTCGACAATAGAGTTGTTCGATCATTGAATAGTACCAATGTTCAACTGAACAAGAAGATTCGAGCTCATTTTGAAAGTAAAGTGCAGTCCTCCCTCAGAGCTGCAGCACTTCCTCAGCGTTGTGTGACGCATCAGCTTTCGACTGAGTTCACTTCATTCAGAAATGCTCTGCCCAAAGGCAGATCTTTGGCTCGTTGTCTGTTTCAGCTTCACCCCGAGCCACCTTCTGGGCAGTTGTTTCCAGGTGGTTTGTCACTGACTTATCCCTTCAAGATAGGGCAAGGAGACAGTTCCCAAGGAGACAGAACCTCAGCTGGAAATGGAATTGCAGGCATACTGTTGCTCGTTATTCTGAATCACAGGCTAGCCCACTGAGCTAACAGACAATGTATTCAAGTCCATCATTTGAGTAACCTAAAATATTCCCTCAATCTGCTTCACACCACTGCATATATTTTACGAATGCAGACAGGCAGCGTGTATGGCACATTCTGAGAGTGTATTCCAACAACGTCAAGCTCAAAAACCACAGATTAAAGCTGAGAGGAGGGTTGAGGAAGATTTTTATCACAATGATGAGTGTTTAAAAGGCACTGCCTAAAAGAATGGTTAAGTAAGAAATAGTTAAGCAGTATATACATAATCACGTGCATTACCTTAGCCTCCAGGGCTACAGGTGAAGAGCTAGAAAATGGTGTTAAAAAAGTCAAAATGTTTTATCGGCATGGACACGATGGATCATATGGGTTCCTGAGTGCTGTAAATGTCTGTGGGATTGAATTTCTGACAGGATCTGCTGATCTGTGTTCCTCGAATCCCCTTCCTGGGGCGGCATGGTGGTTAGTACTTCAACATCACAGCACCAGGGACCCGGGTTCGATTCCTCAGGTGACTGTGTAGAGTTTGCACGTTCCCCTTGTGTCTACATGGGTTTCCTCCCTAAGATGTGCAGGTTAGGTGAATTGGCCGTGCTAAATTGCCTACTGTGTTCAGGGATGTATAGGCTAGGTGCATCATTCAGGGGAAAATGTACAGCAATAGGATAGGGTAATTGGTCTGCGTGGGTTACTGTTCGGGGGGGGTTGGTGTGGATTTGTTGGGCCAAATGGCCTGTTTCCACACTGTAGAGATTGTATTTTTAAAAACTCTATAACAGTATACTGTTACAATAAAACACTTGCCTGTGTCTATACAGATGTTAGCCACTTGGCTCCTCAAACCTGCCTTTGAATAAGATCTGGGCTGATTACTCCACATTCCTATCACCCAGTTATGTACTGAGCAGGTGAAGCTCTATCCCATGGAAGTACATTTGCTCAATTGTCTGTTATAAGACCAGGTCCAAGGGTGGCGACACTCAAACAGAAGCATCTGGGCATAGATGGGAGATCCAGTGGAAGAGACGTGAATCTTAATTTGGGTATATAATTATATTTGTATTGTTTTGCCCTCTTGCTGCTCATGTTCAGTGAGTGGTTGGAATAGATTGATAGATTTAAGTGGTTCATAAAACTAAGGGCTTTAATACCTGATGAAGGGCTTATGCTCGAAACGTCGAATTCTCTATTCCTGAGATGCTGCCTGGCCTGCTGTGCTTTGACCAGCAACACATTTGCAGCTTTAATACCACTCGGTTTCTGGCATTCCCTTGCATTATATTCAGAGTGTCACAGACATGTGGGAGTCTGCCATTGTGTCCTGCTAACTTAATTAAATTTCACACACACTGAGGTTCATATTCTGGAGAATGGGTGTTCTCCCACAGCAGAACTTGCACCATATTGGATCACCGAAACAATGGCACTCATATCAGAAATTTACTGCATGCATAAGGGAGGCCATTCATCTGTGGAAAGAATGTGAATTCTGTCTCCAACTGAGAAACATTATGGTGAAGGGCCAAAGCCCGTAATGCTGGGAAAACCTGCAAAGAGTAGGAGGGAAGACAAGATAATGAAGAGGTTGGTTTTAGTTGGTGCCAAGCTGAAGTGTTAGGAGGTATTATCATGTCTCAATATCACCGTTCAGTACTGGAACTCAGCCTGTAGTTAGCTGGATAGTTATTGCTTACATCACAATTGTCACAGAGGTCTAAAAATAGTTCATTGTATGAGGCGTTTCACATTACAAGGTGCAGTCTAAATACAAGTATTATACGCATTGGACAATGTAAGGCAATAATTAACTGATCTTACCATCAAACTAACCATTGGTAGCTTTCATAAGCAGGGAGTATCCATTGAGTTCATTTTTCCTTTAATAAAGGAATACATGCCAAATATAACCTAGCTTCTGACGGGCTGGATGTTGTTAATCCCCTCATTCAACAGGCAGGAACAAACGTGGGATTTAAAAACATGTTTCTGTTCTGATTCTGCTTCACTGCCAGTTTAACGTCGAGCAGTTGGGCCATCCATCTAACTTGTATGGTAATGATGAGACTCACAGGAGGCTGGAAGAACACAGCAAGCTAGGCAGCGTCAGGGGGTGGAGATGTCAATGTTTCAGGTGTAACCCTTCAGGACTGGGGGTGGGTGTAAAGAGAGATGTAGATAAAGATGGGCATTGGGGGTGCGTGGCAGAATAGTGAGTTGAGTTAGGGATAGGTAGACGGTATGACCAAGTTGGTCGATGAGAGGAATGAATCCGATTGGTAGCTGGAAGGAAGGGTCAATCAGAGGAATGGAAGGGAGGGTAGGGGCTGGGAAAGGGGTTTGGGGGATGGGAAGGGAGCTTACTTGAAATTGGAGAGCTCAGTGTTCAGTCCTCTGAACTATAGGCTGTCCAGGTGGAAGATGAGGTGTTGTTCCGCCAGTTTGGGATCTGATTCATTGTGGCAATGGAGGAAGCCAAGGATGGTCATGTCGGAGAGGGAGTGAGAAGGGAAATTAAAATGGGTGGTGACTGGGAGGTCAGGTCAGCCCCTGCAGACCCAGCTGCGATGATCAGCAAAACGTGCCCTGAGTTTACATTGGGTATCCCCGATGTAGAGAAGACCTCAACAGGAGCACCGGATACAGAAATCTAGGTTGGAGGAGAGGCAGGTGAACCTCTGTCTCAGCTGGTAGGACTGTTTGGGGCCCTGGATGGAGATGAGACGGGTGGTGTACTGGCATTTGAAGGGGAAGGTGCCAGGGGTCAGTGGGGAGAGTGGCGCAAACCAAGGACTGTTGGAGGGAACAGTCCTTGTGGAAAGCAGAGAGGGGTGGGGAGGGGAAGATGTTGGTGATGGGGACTAGTTGGAGTTGGCAGAAGTGTTTAAGGATGATATGTTGGATGTGGACACTGGTGGGTTGGAAGGTGAGGGCAAGGGGGATGCTGTTTTTTATTGCGTTTGTTTGGGGGTTTTAGAGCAATGGAATGGGGAATAGAGGAGGTGCGGTGAAGGGTGTCTGGATAACAGAGCGGGAGAAAAAGACCGTTGGGATGCTTGGGAGTGGAATGTCTCCTTGCCCGAGCAGATGCAGTGGAGGCAGATGAATTGGAAGAACGGGATGGAGTTTTTGCAGGATACTGAGAGAAGTCTGTGGGTTTATAGTAAACATCGTTCTGGAGATTGTTACTGGAGATGGAATTGGAAAGGTCACGAAAGGGGAGGGATGTGTCCAAGGTGGACCAAGTGAATTTGAGGGCGGGGTGGAAGTTGTGGGTAAAGTTGATGAACTGCAACAGCTCAGCCTGGGTGCAGTTTGCAGCAACAACTCCCATAACTACCTGGACTACATCTCCTCCCACCCAATATCCTGCATTCCATTCTCCCAATTCCTCCGCCTCTGCCGCATCTGCTCAGACGAGGAGACATTCCACTTCTCAGCATCCCAGATGTCCAGCTATTTCCCTGCTCTGTCATCCAGACAGCCCTACACTGCACCTCCACCATTTCTCATTCCACTGCTCTTAAAACTCTGTCTAAATGCAATAAAGACAGTGCCCCCCCCCCGTCCTTAGATATACCCCACCAGCCTCCACAATGTATCATCCTTAAACACTTATGCTAACTTTAATTAGACACCACCAACAAGAATCTCATCCCCTTCCCACCCCTCTTTGCCTTCTGCAAGGACTGTTCCCTTCATGAATCCTTAGTTCACGCCACCCTCCCCACAAACACCCCCCCCCACCCCAAAACCCCAGGTATCTTTCCCCTGAAACCTTAAAAGATGCAAAACCTGCCAGCCCACCACCCCCCTCAGCTCCACCCAGGGCCCCAACAGTCCTTCCAGGTGAGACAGAGGTTCACCTGTCCCTCCTCCAACCTAGTTTACTGTATCCGGTGCTCTCGATGTGGGTCTTCTCTACATCGGGAAGACCAAATATAAAATCAGGGCAGGTTTCTCTAAATGTCTCAGCCGGGCCTGCAGGTGCCAACCTCACCTCCCAGTCAACACCCATTTTAATTTCCCTTTCCACTCTCTCTCTGACATGACCATCCTTGGCTTCCTCCATTGTGGCAATGATTCAGACCACAGATTGGAGGAACAACACCTCATCTTCTCCCTGGGCAACCTGGAGGACTGAACATTGAATTCTCCAATTTCAAATAACTGCCCTTCCCATTCCCCAACTCCCTTTCCAGCCCCTCCCCCTCCCTTCAATTCCTCTAACCGACCCTTTCTTCCAGCTACCAATCGGATTCATTCCTCTCATTGACCAACCAGGTTGCACTCTCTACCTGTGATCACCAATTCCTACCTACCATCCCCAACCCCTCTATCTACAGCTCCCCTTACACCCGAAATATTGACTTAGAAGATAGAACGTTACAGAGCAATACAGGCCCTTCGTCCCATGATGTTGCATTGACCTGTGAAATTAATGTGATGCCCATCTAACCTACACCATTCTATTATTATCCATATGTATGTCCAATGTCCATTTAAATGCCCTTAATGTCGGTGAATTTACTACTGTTGCAGGCAGGCCATTCCATGTCCCTACTATTCTCTGAGTAAAGAAACTACTCCTAATATTGTCCTAAATCTATCACCCCTCAATTTATAGCTATGTCCCTCATGTTAGCCTTCACCATCCGAGGAAAAAGGCACTCACTGCCTTATCTAAACCTGTGATATGTCTCGATTAAATCAGCTCTCAACCTTCTTCTCTCCAACAAAATAGCCTGAGTTCCCTCAGCTTTTCCTTGTAAGACCTTTCCTTTATACCAGACAACATCCCAGGAAATCTCCCCTGAACCCTTTCCAAAACTTCCACATCCTTCCTATAGTGCAGTGACCAGAACTGCACACAATTCTCCATGTGCGGCCTTACCAGTGTCTTGTACAGCTGAAGTATGACGTTGTGGCTGTGAAACTCAATCACCCTACCAATAAACACAATATGCCTTCTTAACAACCCTATCAACCTGGGTGGCAACTTCCAGGGATAATGCACCTGGACATTAAGATCTCTCTGTTCATCTACACTGCCAAGAATTTTACCATCAGCCCAGTAGTCTGCATTCCTGTTACTTCTTCTAAAGTGAACTACCTCACACTTTCATATTAAACTCCATTTGCCACTTCTCAGCCCAGCTCAGCACCTTATCTATGGCCCTCTGTAACCCACAACATCCTTGGCACTATCCACAACTCTGCCTACCTTAGTGTCATCTGAAAATGTCCTAATCCATCCTTCAATGCCCACCTCCAGATCATTTATAAAAATGACAAACAGCAGAGGCCTCAAAACAGATCTTTGTGGCACAGCACTGATAACTGAGCTCCAGGATGAACATTTCCCATCAACCACCACCCTCTATCTTCTTTCAGCTTGCCAATTTCTGATCCAAACCGCTAAATCACCCTCAATCCCGAAAACTCCATATTTTATGCAATAGCCTACCATGTGGAACCTTATCAAACACCTTACTGAAGTCCATATACACCACATCAACTGCTTTACCTTCATCCACCTGTTTTGTCACCTTCTCGAAGAACTCAATACGGTTAGTGAGGCATGAACTACACTTCACTAAACAGTGTTGACTATCTCTAATCAAATTATTCCTTTCCAGATGATTATAAATCCTATCTCTTTTCCAACACCTTACCGACAACTGAAGTAAGGCTCACTGGTGTATAATTACCAAGGTTGTCCTGACTCCCATTCCTAAACAAGGGAACAACATTTGCTATCCTCCAATCTTCAGGCACTACTTCTGTTGACTTCTCCATCTCCTGATGCTGCCTGGCTTGCTGTGCTCTTCCAGCCCCCTGCCTGTCTACCTTGGATTCCAGCATCTGCAGTTTTTTTTTGTCTCTCTGAAGAGATTCAGACTCACCTCCAAAGCTGTTTCAGAAGCCCATTGGTGTGTGAGCTCTTTGCTCTTTCCAGTCAGTGGAACCTGCCACAAGCCAAGTGCAGACTTTAACTGGAAGGATTGGGACTTTGTTTCTCTACACAGAATGAGTCATCTCCCCACCCCACCCCTCCACCAAGCACATTGCCAAACCTTTTTCATCTGCAATTCACCTGAGTGGCAGCAGACACCCCTCTGAGCAGCTAGATCTGTACATGTCAGTAACTAGGCAGGTTACTGTGTACAGCAGCACAAGTCAATCTTTATTCCGAGCCCTTTACCAGCACAGCATGGGAGAGGTCTTTGAAAACAGGCTACTCTCTCTCAACCAAGCATTTTTATACATTCCATGTTACAATAGTTACATGTAACACCGATATCATGATTAGCCACTCCCCCAAACTACACATCCAATCCTGTAAACATACCATCAATGCTGGGGTTAAAAAATACACCAGGTTATTGTCCAACAGGTTTAATTGGAAGCATCTCCAAATCATCAATGATGGGCATCTCTACAGACAGCCCTTGGTCTTTCCATGATCTCATGATGTTTACCAGACATCTTTTTCACCTATTTCTACCAATTGTTATAGAACTTGTAATTTCATTTAATTTCATTAAAATTATATTGTCATAAATAATGTTTTAATTATTTGGCAAAGCTGACAAATTGGGAAGCAGCTTCTCTCTCACTCTTTCTCTTTCTCTCCCTCCCCTCTGTCTTGCGGCTACAGTTTAGCACCTCTGATATTTGCATGCTGGAAGTTGGTTTTAAACAGAAGTTTCATTCCTGGATGAACCTTACTGTCTCTATTTTGAATACCTTTCATAATATTTTTAGTTGATAAGACAGCATATATTCAAATTCCATTGATAAGGGAATTCAATCACTTTCATTAAAATAAACTTTTTTGGATTCTCAAGATACAACAGGACATGACCTCACCCTCATCCTTCTCTTATAACTGGTGAGAGAATGACAGAAATTATCTTAGAATGATCTCTATCCTTCTCCCCTTGAACTTTGGATGCAAGGATCTGCTCAAATTATCTGCACTTCCACTAGCTGTTTGCTGAGCTATAAAGCTGCAATTACTTATTTTCTTGAAATTACAGTGACCATGTTTTACAACCTCCAACACCACCTCCATGTCAACTGTCTCATGGTGCTGTCTTAGATGTTATCTGTTTACACTTTTTGTTGCTTCTGTTCTGGTTTGCAGAGCAGGCATTTTCTTTACTGCCTACAGCTATCCATTAAAGGAATTCAGTTACATCCCTTAATGTTAGTTTGTAGGTTGCATTTTAATTTACAGTTACTTAAAAAGTTTGGAATGCTGTGGGATCAGACTATTCCTTCCACATTTTACTAGATAACAAACTTGGGACTGTGGTTAGTGCCCAGGTGTCTCTTTTCTAGGTTTTTCAAGGATGCTGCTTTTCAAAATGTTTGGAGTTGTCTTTCTACAGAAATCTCATTAAATTTCCCTGTCTTTTCTCACCGGGACCCTACTATAAATCTCACAGGTCCTTTCATCATCTTATCAGGTAACTCTGGCGAGAGATCATAAGTCTAGCTGTGAAAGTCTGGGATATGTAGTTGCTAAATTTCCTTTCGGCCATCTTATGTAAGCTAAAAAGTGCTCAGCAGCCATTTTATGTCAACATTAGTCATGGGCACCTGAAACATTCTGAACTCTGATGGGCACCTGTTGGTTGGATGCTAATGTGACTCGAGTTAAAACTTTCAGCTCAGGCTTGGAGGGGCCGAAGGGCCTGTACCTGGGCTGTAAATTTTCGTTGTTCTCTTTGTGGATGTCGTATAGAATCCCTACAGAATGGCAGCAAGCTAACCAGTCCATACCAACCCCCCGAAGAGTATCTCACCCAGACCCAACCCCTACACCTGCAATTCCCTCATCTAACTGGTCAACTTACCATGGCTAATCCGCCTAACCTACACATTTTTGGACTGTGGGAGGAAACCGGAGCACCCTGAGGAAACCCAGTCAGACCCAGAGAGAATGTGGAATCTCCACACAGACACTTGCCTGAGGGTAGAATGGAACTAGGTCCCTGGCACTGTGAGGCAGCAGTGCTCACCACCATGCCACTGCCACATGTATGCTGTCACCTACTCCCTCCCTTACCACTAACTCCCACTGGGCATTTCAGATTTCTGCCTGATTGAGCTGTCATTTAATTCTAGCTTCCTCCTTCAGTGCAACTTTCTGACACTTAGTTTCTCTCTCAAAAATAACCTTGGGCAGTCACTTTAATTGCAGTCACATACATTGAGGAGGAGGTAATTAACTAAATGAGAAATGTTTGGAGTTGTGGCTGAGAGCACTGCGTAACGGCAAGCTTTTTTTCTCTGTTCCTATTTAAATGAATGTGACTTCAATTAATGTCACATCTGAATAAATTGGATAAATAACACCCTAGAAATTGAATTCAGATTTGATACTCAATCATTCAAATGAGCTTATTACATATCTTTTACAGTGAGCTTGCAGTAGACCCTGTAACTGCACCGGTGTAGATGCAAGGAAGGTATTTTTGACTTGATAGAAAGTTCAAACTAGATAGAGTCAAAGAGCCCTACAGCACAGAAACAGATCCTTCAGTCCAACCAGTCGATGTCGATCACAATCCCAAACTAAACTAGTCCCACCTGCCTGCTCCTGGCCCATATCCCTCCAAACTTTTCTTTTTCATGTATTTATCCAAAAGCCTTTTCAAATGTTGTAACTGTACCCACATTCACTACTTCCTCTGGAAGTTCATTCTACATTGGAACCACTCGCTATGTAAATAAGTTGTTCCTCTTTTTTAAATCTTTCTCCTCTTCCCTTAAAAATATGCCCGCTAGTCTTGAAATCCCCCATCCTAGGGAAAAGATACCTGCCATTCACCTCATCTACACTTTTCATTATTTTATAAACCTCCATGAGGTTGCCCCTCAACCTCCTACACTTCAGTGAAAAGAAAGCTGGGTGAAGTTCAATAGTAGGGTACCCAGTGCTGGGTTTGACCAGATGGGGCCAATTGGCCTATTCCCACTCTGCAAACAAAATAAAAAGAGAGTAGTTAATCGGTTTTTGTTTTTGACTATGTTTCAGGTGCTTTCTTTCCGTCTATCAAGCCCTCTGACGTGGTCTTCAAGGTGATCTTCTGGCTGGGTTACTTCAACAGCTGCATCAATCCCATTATATACCCATGCTCGAGCAAGGAGTTCAAACGAGCCTTCATCAGGCTGCTGAAGTGCCAGTGCCGGAGGAGACGGCGGCCACCCTGGCGAATGTATGGTCACCGTGACTGGAGGGCATCTACCTACAGTTCGGAGCGCAGCTCCGAGGCTGATGTGCTGAGCAGGTCCATCGGGAGCTGCAGGACATTGTCGCTGAACAGTTCCTTTGCGCTGAGCCAAAGGCACCGAGGGAGCAGCAGCAGCGAGGGCATCAGCGGAAACAGCGGCACCAGTCGGACACTCAGCCTTCACGGCTGGAAACTCTTCCCATCCTTCTCCAAATCACCCTTCCAACTCCGAGAGAAAATGAACAACCTCTCCAACAAAATCCGAATGGGACAGCACAGGCCCTGCACATCAGCTGCCAGTAAGGTAGACAATGTCCCAGTGGAGTCCATCTCCATCGGGGTATGCCAGGAGTTCAAAGAGCACACAGCTTATCAAATATACGAAGTCACTGACTGTTACGGACTGAAAGAGACGGATATTTAAGGTGGGAGCCAGGAAGGAATGAGATATATGTTCTGTAACTGTGCTTTTCATGGATTGGTGTTGTGTTTACATTGCCAACTTTAGCGAGAGTGACGAAGATTGTTTTCAAATATGGGGCTGACAATTTCCTGGGGCTTGGTCTCTGATGGCTCCCCCATGTTGTTCAAGAGTCTAACCCGATCACCCACCCACCTCCTTCCAGGGACCCTCTGCATTCAGTCACAGTAACGTTGCCAGAAGAGCAACAACACCCCAGGTAGACAATGCAAACTTCTGCTGAACTTAGGGAGCTGCTCAAGAGCATTCCTGAGAAATATCCTGGCAACAGTGTCCAACATGTGAGTGTGGGGCAGGAGAAGCATTCCAGTTCATTTATTTATTGATGTCCTCACTCTCATTCCACTTCTGCTCAGTCATTCGAGTTTTATCTCAGTGTTAGGGGTTCAAACCTCCTCAGTCAATTGCTAAGATTGCGTTTTTTTTAATTAATTCTTGGGATTTATTGCTTTTCCCTAATTGCCCTCGGAAACGTGGACGAGTCATGTATAATTTGCAATTGGACCCAGGTCACATCATAAACATTTTCACTAGAGACATCACAAAGCTGACTAGAACGGGATGATAGAAATGTGGGAGCCTCGGGTTATAGAGGAGAGATGGGAATTAAGGCGTATTGGATAGATTTGAAAGCTGTGCTGTTAATGCTTACTGTGAATAAACCTTCCCAGTTCCCAGTCTGCTGATATCCTTCCTCTTTTTGATCACAAAATTGACTAAAAATAAGGCATGTGTTCCCACAGCATTCTATGGGATGGTTAATATAGAAGGTATAGAATTCTAGGAAGGTTGTAGAATTCCAAATCTTACATGTTTTAAGGGAAAGCCAGATATTGCTTTGGAAATAACTATATAATTATTCAAAATAAAAATTCTTTTGGAATTTTAATTGTTGCATCCTGTGGGACATTACTTGCCCCAATGTCTTTTATATTGATATCATGCTGAATTCCCACTCATGTTGGCCAATTGCACCCTACTGAAAACAGGAACCTCATACAAATTGTCACAAGTTCAAAAGATATAGAGATGTGCAGACCATTGAAAGTGCAACAAGTGCCAATAGTTGCCAGCAGAGTCTCCCCTCCGCCCCCCCAATCACATCGCTCCACCTGATGGAAAGGGCACAGCTCTGGCCACATTGATGGCCTTTATCATTGTGGGCCTTCTCAGTCTTAAAGATTTCAGTTAACTTCCTTGACTGCCTCCACTTTGAGGCACCATCATGCTTACCAATCTACATCAGCAGTGCTCACTTCATCTAGTGAGGCTGAGTCCGTTTCAGGTCTCTGGGTGGTCGGATTTCTCTTGTGTGCTTGAGATCCACCAGCCATTGGACCAGAAGAGTGGGGTAGACCTGCTAATTTGGAATGTGGTCTCCAGTCACTCAGTACCAGCAGGTGGACTGTGGAAGTGAGTGAGTCAAGACATTGAAATTGTCCAGAGATCTGAAAATGTTAAAGTTGGGGAGCTTCCACCCATTGTAAGCAATCTAAATGGAAGTGTGAAATCACAAGGAGGAGCACAGTGGTTAGCACTGCTACCTCACAGCGATTGGGACCTGGGTTCGATTCCACCCTCAGGCGACTGTCTGTGTGGAGTTTGCACCTTCACCATGTGTCTGCGTGGATTTCCTCCCACAATCACAAGGATGTGCAGGTTAGGTGAATTTGCCATGCTAAGTTGCCCATAGTGTTCAGGGATGTATAGGCTAGGTGCATTAGTCAGGGGTAAATATTGGGTAGGGGAATGGGTCTGGGTGGGTTCTCTTTGGTGGGTCAGTATGGACGTGTTGGGCCAAATGGCCTGTTTCCATGCTGGAGGGAATCTAATTTGATGGATTAAGTGAATGGTCAAAAATGGTGAATGGATTTTAAGCAGTTGCTCGCCAGTGTAGAACTTGACTGTTGCTGAAAAGAGAGACATGTCGCTGAAAGGTTTTGTTTTGCATTCATCAGAACAAATGCAAAAAAATCAGATTTCAGTAATCTATGCTATTGGAGAAAAGAGTGCAGTTGGTTCTTGGTTAGCTGAGATGTTGCCATCATCCATAGAGATCCAAACAAAAGGGATATGACCAAGCTGCACCTTTTTTTGAAATTACCAGGAGGTTAGAGAACCGCTATTTCCCCCTTATTTTCTCAATGACTATGCCTCAGAGAGCAGTGTACCACAATGATAACTGTAGGCTAATTTCTGAGGGGGATTATAAAATCACTCATTGGCACCTCTCGAATTTAGAGTGCAAATTTGATTAAGATAGGATGGATATAAGAAAAATTACTTGGAGTTTAGGACTAGAGAGAATAGTCTAAAAATGAGAACCAGTCTTTTTAGGAGTGAAATTAAGAAACAGTTCTACACACAATAGCAGGGAGAAGACTGCAACCTATTTTTTCAATCAATCATGATTTTAGATTTAAGGTTTATGTATTTTTGTTGACCAGAGATATTAAAGTACATTTGGCTATGATGGGAGATGTAGACCAAGTGGGATAGTTTAGATTGGGAAACTTAAATATCACACAACACCAGGTTATAGTCCAACAGGTTTAATTGGGAGCACTAGCTTTCGGAGCGACGCTCCTATATCAGGTGGTTGTGGAGAGCACAATTGTAAGGCACAGAATTTATAGCAAAAGTTTACAGTGGAAACCTGGTTGGCATAGTTGAATTGGACCGAAGGGTGTTTTTCCATGCTGTATGACTCTTATCAGCCATGATCTGCTTGAACACTGTTGCAGACCAGTGGGTTGAGTGCCCTGGTCCCATTCCTTTCATCTTATGTAGCTTCACCATGTGAACGTCAGTATTTAATAATGACACTTCACCACTGCCCTCTCGGGAGGAATGCGGGATGGACAATAATGCTGGCTTTGTCAGCAAGCCCACATCTAAAGAATGAACAAAGGTCAGATAAGTGAATGATGGAAAGAGTAATTAAGGAATATTGCAAAAATTGTGAAGATATGACTAGGACAATGAGTTTGCATGGAGGTTCAGTGGTAGTGTAGAGTGGGTAAGTAGAATGTCCAGTCTCTGCAAGATAACTTTTATGTATGAGCTTTAATAAAAACAGTTTGGGATCAATGGAAATGAACAGAAGGAAGTAAATTCAAATGAGAAGTAATTTTCAAAATCAGTACTGATTGGGGTGCATTCTCAGAGAAATGAGATACCTATCCCCTGACTTTCTAAGTGTCTTGCAGTCAGAAAATAACCTCTTGCAATATAGGTGATTAATATACAGAGTTTTCTGCAGTTATTGACAAGTTTTGGATCACATTTACTCAGCCACTCTTCATTCTCAGTTGCCTTGATGCTGCACCATGCAAGATGAACCATGAAAATGTTGACAGATCAGATAAAAATGTTGCTTTGATGTTTTAACCACCCATTTCATTTTTATTTAACCCAACTCATTAACAGGTTGATAATGGATTAAAATATATTGGCCACTGGTATTGACAGAGGCAGCAAGAGTCCATGCAAACATCATGACACCAAACTTGCAGAATACTGAGAGACCTGGATAATGTGGATGTGGAGAAGATGTTTTCCACTAGTCACAAGATTCTATGATCCAAGGCACAGCCTCAGAGGGAAGGGACGACCCTTTAGAATTGAGATGAGGTGGAATTTCTTTAACCAGAAGGTGGTTAATCTGTGGAACTCATTGCCACAGAAAGGGCTGTGGAGGTCAAGTCATTTGAGTGTATTTAAGGCAAAGATAGATTTTTGATTAGTAAGGGGATCAAAGGTTACAGGGAAAAGGCTACAGGAAAAGGAAAAGGTTACAGGGATTAGTTCAGTTCAGAATGGGGTTGAGAGACCTAACAGCCATGTACAAAAGGAGGATTGAACTCAATAAGCCAAATGGCCTAATTATTTTCCTGTGTTTTATGAACACTTATGAATTTATTCATTTACACGGGAGAGTTTATAGTTTTCAGTAAAGAAAAAATGCTTTGTTTCATGTAGAAAAGAACTTCAATCCTTCTTTCTCTTGCATTAATTAGGTATTTTTCACTGTTTTCCACTTTTCTTCGAAAAACAGCAGCAATTTGACCATGTGCACACAAGTGAGCAGTGAGGTTATCCAGCAGTAAAGGATATTGCATGGCTTTTTGCTTCTGATAGTCATACTTGTGTACTTCACTCACTGGACCGCTATCAGGCATGGGAACACAGCCTGCTTACTTACCTCCTTGCATAGTCCAAGAATCGCATTCTGCTGCTTAGTCTGAAATCAGCCAGGAATGGAAGCATGGCATTTTATGCGCTGCGACTCCTAACGTAGCACTGCTTCTTCTCTTACTGTGTATGGGCTGCAGTTGATGAATGTGCAGGCCAAGCAGTTTTATTTTGGATAAGTTCCTGTTGAGGGCTATCTGCCAATCTGAAACTGAACATGAATAGAGAATGACAATTACAGGCCTTATAAATCTAAGCACGCACAGGTCCACCAGTCCTGTGCACATGTTGGGTCTGTGTAGGGAATTTATCATTGAAGTGAATTCCAGGGTTATATATAACCTTGAGTTTGTTGAGATTTGTTTATGATATTTCCCAATCTGTTCTATAATCATAAACAGTGTAAGTACGCAACAGGGAATAAATCAGTGTTTACAAGTCTACAACTCAAAGATCTGCAGTTAATCTCTGCACCCCACTATATTTAGCAGATAGTCACAACAGAAATACTTCAGTGATGTTCCTATACGGCAACAAAAAATGAAGAAATGCAAGGAAGTCTGAAACATTAAAGAGGTTTTACATTTTGGTAGAACAAACAGAAGTAGGACTTGTATGGCCAATGGTAGGACCTTAGGTAGTGTTGTAGAACAGAGGGACCCGGGGTAATGGTGCATTATTCTTTGAAGCCTGCATCACAATAGACAGTGTGGTTCAGAAGTTGTTTAGCACATTTGCCTTCATTGCTCAATCCTTTGAGTATAGAAGTAGGGAAGTTATATTGACATTGGTGAGGCCTCTTCTGGAATACACCCAGTTATAGAAAGGAGATTATTAATTGGGAGAGGGTTCAAAAGAGATTGACCAGAATGTTGGTGGGTATGGAGGTTCGAGTTATTTAAAAAAGCTGGGTAATCTGGGACCTCTTTCACTGGAGCGTAGGAGGTTGAGAGATGACCTGACAGAAGTTTATAAAACTATGAGGGGTATAGATAGGGTTAATGGTAGTTGTCTTTTCCCTAAGATGGGGGATTTTAAGACTAGTGGGCATATTTTTACGGTGAGGGGAGAAAGTTTTAAAAAGGACAAGAGGCAACGTTTTCACATAGAGAGCGGTTCGTGTATGGAACAACCTTCCAGAGGAAGTGATGGATGTGGGCACAGTTACAATGTTTAAAAGACATTTGTATAAGTACATGAACAGGAAAGGTTTAGAGGGATATGAGCTCCCAGGGGCAGGCAGGTGGGACTAATTCAGTTTGAGATTCTGTTCGCCATGGACTGGTTGGACTGAAGGGTCTGTTTCCATGCCATATGACTTTATGACTATGACTCTCAGTTTTAGTGTAAAAGGTGAGGTCTGCAGATGCTGGAGATCAGAGCTGAAAATGTGTTGCTGGTTAAAGCGCAGCAGGTCAGGCAGCATCCAAGGAACAGGAAATTCGATGTTTCCTGATGAAGGGCTTGTGCCCGAAACGTCGAATTTCCTGTTCCTTGGATGCTGCCTGACCTGCTGCGCTTTAACCAGCAACACATTTTCGACTCTCAGTTTTAGCCCATTATTCACCCAGTGCTATGTCAGCATCTGATCACCTAAGTCCATCTCCACAGCTGACCCAGTTGTGCACATTGACTAGGGAATTAGCCTAAGGAATGGGAAAAAAAATTGTTTCTGTTGGGGTGTGGTGGTGTTATCCCCTGGCAAAGCATTTATTTTACACCTTTTGTTTAAAGTTATTGATGTGATGTGGGTTTTGCCAGTATTTATTGCCCATCCCTGATTCCCTTGAGAACATGGTAGTAAGATGCTTTCTTGAACCACCACAGTGAGTGCACAGGAGTCAGTTACTCGCTGCAGGATTCCTGGCCTCTGACCTGTGGTTGTAGCCACAGAATTTATATGACTAGTTCAGCTCAGTTTCTGACCAATGGTAACCCTCAGAATGTTGAAACTGAGACATTCAGGAATCAGTGTCATGATACTTATGTGGCGTGTATATTTTTCTCTAGTTATCAATCCAGACCTGGATGTTATCCAGATCCTGCTCCGTGGGAACACCAGCTGCTTTGGTGGCTGAAGTGTCAGGAGTTCTGCTGCATGTGTATGGCGATTATCCCACTTCTGGCCTTATGATGGAGAGAAAGAGCATCTGAGCATGGGTGGAGTTGTACCTGTAGGGGTTTCCAGCTGAAACTATTGTATCAGTCAATGGAAACACTAATGCTGCACTTGTTTACTCTTTCACAGGCTGTGCGTTCCTCTGACCAAGCCAACATTTATTTTACTTACCCCTAATTGCCCTGATCTCCAGAACCACTGCAGCCTCAGCTCGGTGCATCCAAAACAGAGTTAGGAAGGGAGTTCAAGGATTAATGTCCTCTGATCATCAGTCATGCACACGAGAGAGGCAGAGTTATGTGGTAACAAAGAACTGGCCTCTCTTCTCAAAGCACGTTGTGGAAATTTCTCCTGACTACCTACAAAAATCACACAGGTAGAGGAGAGTTTCATATGATGCACTTTTAACAGAATAAAGTCCACCCACCACTATCACCTCACACCTCCATCATTTAATGTGATAAAAACCAGACTGCATTGGGACAAACTCCTAGTTTGCATTAAGCAAGACTGTGGGCATGTTTGAATTAAATCATTCCACTTTTGAACTTCCTTTCATCTTCGTTAAAGTAATGCAACACAGAGTAAACACTGAACTGCAAACGCATCAGAAGATGATGTGTGACAAGTTCAGACCTAGCTTTTTGAGAGCATGGGAAATAGGAGCAGGAATAGACCCAATGGCTTGTTGAGTCAAGATTACACTGGTGCTGGAAAAGCACAGCAGGTCAGGCAGCATCAGGAAACCCATCCTGATGAAGGGCTTTTGCCCGAAACGTCGATTTTCCTGCTGTTCGGATGCTGCCTGACCCGCTGTGCTTTTCCAGCACCAGTGTAATCTTGACTCTAATCACCAGCATCTGCAGTACTCACTTCTGCCCAGTGGCTTCTTGAGCCTGCACAGCTATTCTATATGATTATGGGTTTCAACTCCATTCTCCCGCCCTCTCTCCATGTCCCTCAATCATCTGAGAGACCAAAATATGCCTATCCCAGCTTCAAATATATTCAACAATGAAGTCTCCACTCAATTCTAGGGTAGAAAATCCCAAAGATTCACAACCTTTTGAATCAAGGCCTACTCTCAGGTTATAGGTTGCTTGACCTGAAACAATATGCTAGATTCGCCAACTAGGGGCAGCAATATGTCAGTATCCCTTTCAAACCCCTTCCTAATCTTAAATGTTACAATAAGGTGACCTATTATTCTTTTAAACTTACAAAAGAGATCCGGCTTGCCCCGCCTCTCATCCTAGGACACAATCCACTCATCCCAGACACTAATCTGGTGAATCTTCACTGCGCTGCCTTCGAAGCAACTGTAGCCTTCCTTAAATATAAAAACCAAACTTGCACACGATATTTCAGATGTGGTCTCACCAAGGCTCCATACAATTGTAACAAGACATGTTCATTCTTGTACCCTAATCCCCTTCCAATAGAGGCCTACATGTCATTTGCCTTACTAATTACTTGGTTTTCTTGCATGCAAAGTTCATCTGTTCCTGAGTACAACAAATCTCTCTAAATGTTAACATTTAAAAGTTTCATACTTTTTAAAAAACATTGGTCTTTTCTATTCTTGCATCCAAAATGAATCTCTTCACATTTCCATATGTATACTCAGTTTGCCACCTTGTTGCCCACTTACTTATTCTGTGTATGTCTTATCTATAAGAAAAAAACAACTGTGGGTTGGGTGGGGTGGGGTGGGGTGGGGTGGGGTGGTGGCACAGCAGTTAGCACTGCTGCCTCACAGTGCCAGAGACCTGGGTTCAGTTCCCACCTCCCAACTGACTGTGTGGAGTTTGCATGTTCTCCCCGTGTCTGTGTGGGTTTCCTCCAGGTGCTCCGGTTTCCTCCCACAGTCCAAAGATGTGCGGGTCAGGTGAATTGGCCATGCTAAATTGCCCGTAGTGTTAGGTAACGGGTAAATGTAGGGGTATGGGTGGGTTGTACTTCGGCGGATCGGTGTGGACTTGTTGGGCCGAAGGGCCTGTTTCCACACTGGAAGTAATCTAATCTAATCTTTCCCCTTTATAGCCCTTATACCGAATTTATAAAAATATCCCAAAATCAGATCTAAAGGGGGACCTCATCTCTCTATAGGGATACCCTGCTTATCCAAAGAAATTGGAAGTTTTAATCTGCCCTTACCAGGTTTGCTCAGCACACTTTGGCTTATCAAAATGCCTCTTTTATCGGAGGGAGCTGATGACTGACACGGTCACCTGCCTCCATGAACCAAGCCTACAGAATGGTAACACTCCAGTCCCTGGGAAATGTGTTACTTTCACCACAACAGACAGCTTTTCCATCCTGGTGAAAGGAGAGCTCTAAGTGTATTGCTCAGGCTTCCTGCAAAGCAAATATTTTCAAGTTTGAAATTGTTGTTATCAAAGTTCATGTGAAATTCAAATGCTCTTGAACGCTATTTCCCAAAGATATATTTTTGCTATCACATTATAAATTAACCCTGTCCCATACTTAAAAAATGTTTTTTTTGTTTTATTTCAGATATTCTGCATTTATTTTAGCTTTATCCCTTGTTGGTTCAATGAAATGTTTCTCCAGGAACTGGTGACAAAAGCATTTTACAAACTAATCTGTCACACCCCAATTACCAATTTGACTGTTCCAGTTTAGATGAAGATTAAAGTCCCTCACAGCTTTTACATTGTCCTTTTTAAAAACTCCAATAATTTCTGATGCAATACTCTTGTCCAGAAGTATAATGACTTTTAGGGGGAAGATAACTCATTGAAGTGCCTTCTGATCCTTTCGATCCACCTACTCTTTTTCCATTTCCTGATTATCTGAGCTACGGTCCTTACTCTCTGATGCATTGTTACTGTTAGTCTCCATGTCCCTTTCCTGTCCCACTCAGTTTGTCTTTATAGAGTCATGCAGCCCAGCAACAGATGCTTCGGTCCAACCGGTCCATCAGCAATGCTTCCAAACTAAACTGGTCCCACCTGCCTGCGCTATTTTAAAAATTCATTCACGGGATGAGGGGTTTTTTGGCAAGGCAACATTTATTGCCCATCCCTAATCACCCAAAGGGCAGTTAAGAGTCAACCTCTCGCTGTGGGTCTGGAGTCACATGTAGGCCAGACCAGGTAAGGACAGCAGATTTTTTCCCTAAAGGCCATCAGTTGGCCCATATCCATCCAAACATTTCTTATTCATGTACTTATCAAAATGTCTTAAACATTGTGACTAACTGCATTCCCAACCTTCTCTGGAAGTTTATTCCATACCCAAACCACTCTGTGTAAAAATGTTGTCCCTCCATGTCGTTTTTAAAATCTTTCTCCTCTCACCTTTAAAATATGCCCCTTAGTCTTGAAACTCTCTACCCTAGAAAAGAGACCTGCCATTCACCTTATCTATACCCCTCATGATTTTAACTAAGGTCACCCTCAACCTTGCCACCTCTTTTTATTTCTGGATTTCTGAAAACCCCTTTACCCAATACTTATTTCCCCCTTGCTTATTTTAAACACATTTTTCCGCTATTCTAACTATACGTGCTGCTGCATATCTGAAATAATTAAGTCAGTCATCTTTCCCAATATTATTGCCTTGTCCTTTCTCTTTCTCCTTTTCAAAAGCAACCCCTCCCCCCACTACATCCCAATCTGAGTGCAGTTGAGAACGACAATCCCAACATTCAGTTCCATCTTTCTCCTGTACTGCACCAGTGCCCTCTGAATCAAAATATATTTCTCCCACACCAAGCTTGGAGAAATGCATTCAAATCTGATTCATCTTACACTGCTATTTTGCTTGCAGTTCAACTAGCCTTTGAAGTATTTGAATACTCACCAGTTACTGGAAGTTGGAAGAAATATCTAAAAAAGCAGCAGCACATTTCTCCTCTGTATTAAATTGCCACAGCCACCAGACTCCTACATTAGCACAAATTATTTATTGCACTCGGGATTCCCGCTGTGTGGTCACAAAATTTGTCTATGTTCATAGAGGACTGAAAAGTTTATCGAGAGCTGGTGAGTTGCAGGCAGGTAAACCATCTTCCTGCTGCTGTAATATACACCTATTCGGGTAACACTCCCAGTTGCTTGACAGATAAGCGCGCTACCTTCAGGCAGTTTTGTTAAAGTCAGCTTTTTAAACTAGTCTGCAGCTTTAAACTAAACAGATAACCATTGCTTTCAGGCAGTTTCATCAAAGTTAGCTTCTTAACTCGTCTGCAGCTTTAAAATTCTAAATCAGAATCTGTTAACCTAAATTATAGAATTTTGAAACAAACATCAGAGAGATTTCCGCCTGCACCAAATTGCCAGTTAGCATTTGTTTGTCATCACATTGAGGCCTCATTCTATCCACGTGCGCTCTCATACAGGTTAAAGGTGGACATTGAGAAACATGTTGAAGCTACGGGATGCATTGACAGCATTAAAAATAGGCTTGTTGCAATATGCTACACAAGTTGGACATTGCTTTGTTATGGTTCAAATGTATTTTGAATATTGAGTGTTTGCATTTTTAAGGCTACTATAGGTGTGAGGTTGAGCATTCAGTGGGTGGGGGTGGGGGTGGGGGTGGGGGTGGGGGTGGGGGTGGGGGTGGGGGGGGTGGTCAATCCTTCTCACTAGTTCTATACTGTCAGTAAAACCCGAAGTGAAGTTTCACAACAGATTATCCTGATGTTTACAAACAGGTATTTTCGGGCCTGAGACATCATTTGAAAAAAAAAATAAGCCCACATATATTTATAAATTATCCAGTTTCTATGTGTGTCTGGTCTCTGCACTGTAAGTGCTGGCAGGGGAAAATGTAATAAAATCTACTCTGGTCACTATGTGTAGCATCAACGTAAATGTTTTTGTGAAGATTTCCTCTGTTTAGTCTTTCTGCACAAAGAAAACCTTTATGATTCCATTGGAATTTCTGAGGAAATAATTACAAAGCCACTTACGTTGTCATTTGGCATAGTCACTCCTGTGTTGGTAAATTATTGAATATGTACAATCTCCTTAAGTTATATTGTTATTCCAAGTTTATTATTTTTGTAAGTCTACCAAACTCCATATTTGATGTTAAATTATATTTTTAAACTGTATTAAAGAAACAGAGTTTAATCTGCATGATTTTCTCCTTTTGAATTGAAAAGGTGTTGTATGATGTTCCACAAACACACCAATAAAAGGGAATGAGTTGCTCAATAAGACCCTCGACTGAAGAGAGTGATGTAGCAAATCTGTGACTCACCTCTTAATTTGGAGGAAGGAGACTGAGAGACTTAAGAAAGATATTCTGTGATTGCGATGAAAGTTATTCCTGTCTCACACAGTGACTAGCAGTTTCCTCCATTTCACTCATCCAATATTTTCCATTAAATGGCATGCTAGATAAGTCATAGTCCTGCCAGCAAATAGCAGGAGCTGGAAAATGTCTGGGCTGACAAGTGGCAAGTACCATTCATGCCACACAAGTGCCTAGGAGTAAGCTACCCAGTGATAAATAACCTAGAAACTATCTAAAAATGAACATCACCAGGTTGTAGTCCAACAGGTTTAATTGGAAGCACACTGGCTTTCGGAGTGCCACTTCTTCATCAGGGAGCGGCGCTCCAAAAGCTCGTATTTCCTATAACTTGGTGTTGTGTGATTTTTAACTTTGTGCACCCCAGCCCAACACCAGCATCTCCAAATCATGACTAGTAACTAGCAATCACCTCTTCACATTCAATGGCATTATCATTGCTATCTTTCCGAATGTCAATATCAATGGAGTTACCATTTAACAGAAACTGAACTGGATCTGCCACAGAAATAGTGTGTTTGTAAGTGCAGGTGAGAGGCCAGGAATCCTCTGGTGATAGACTCATTCCTGAGTTCCCCAAGCTTATTCACCATCTACAAAGCACAAGTCAGAAGTCTGATGAAATATTCCCACTTGCCTGGTCATGTGCAATTCCAACAATATGCTAGAAACCAGGAAAAAGCAACCTGCTAGATGGGTATCACAAACTCACAAACTCCCTCCACTACCAATGTACAGTAGCAGCATTATCTGCAAGACGCACTGCAAAAATTCACCAAAGTCCTTATACAGCACCTACATACCCATGACCACTTCCATCTAGAAGGATAAGGGCAGCAAATACATAGGAGCACCATCACCTGCAAGTTCCCCTTCAAGCCACTCACCATCCTGACGTGGAAATGTTCCATTGTTCCTTCAGTGTCACTGGGTCAAAGTCCTGGAGTTCCCTTCCTAAAGCTTTGTGACTGCACTTAAGCCAAATGTCTGTAGTAATTTAAGAAGACAGCTCACCACCATCTTGCCAAGAGTGAACTAGGAACGGACAATAAATTCTGGCCCAGCCAGCGAAGCCCTCATCCCATGAATGAATGAAAACAACTTTACATTCTGAGAGTACCTGATTCTTTGTACTCTGCTACTTTAGCTACCGGTGAGGTCCCAGAAGATAGGAGGGTAGTGAATGTTGTGCCCTTATCTAAGAAGGGCTGCAAGGAAAAACGTGGGAACTATAGACCAGTAAGCTTAACATCTTTAGTTGGTAAGTTACTTGAGAAGATTCTGAGGGTAAAGATATACATGCGTTTGGAAAGACCGGATTTGATTAGGAATATTCAGCATGGCTTTGTGCGTGGTAGATCATGCCTCACAAATCTATTAGGGTTATTTAGTGAAGTGACCAGGAATGCTGACGAAGGCAAGGTGGTGGACATAGTCTATTTGGATTTCAGTATGGCCTTTGATAAGATTCCATTTGGCAGGCTGATCTGGAAAATTAGTTCTCACAGAATCCAGGGAAGCTGGCAAATTGGATACACAATTGGCTTGATGGTTAGAAGCAAAGTGTAATAGTAGAAGGATGTTTGTCAGACTAGAGCCCTGTGACTAGTGGTGTACCTCAGAGATCAGTGCTGGGCCCATTACTGTTTGTTATCAATGTCAATTATTTGGATGAGAATTTACAAGACATGATTAGTAAATTTGCAGATGACACTAAAATAGGTGGTATCGTGGACACTGAGGAAGGTTATCAGAAATTGCAGCAGGACCATGATCAGCTGGGGAAGTGGACAGAGAAATGGCAAGTGGAGTTTAATATAGATAAATGTGAGGTCTTGCATTTTGCAAAGTTAAATCAAGGTAGGAGTTTCATAGTGAATGGTAGGGCCTTAAAAACTGTAGTTGAATAGAGGGATCTTGGAGTTTATTTGCATGATCCTCTGAAAGTGGAGTCACAGGTAGACACGGCAGTGAAGAAGGCTTTTGGCACAATGGCCTTCATCCATCAGTGCATTCAGTATAGAAGTTGGGAAGTTATGTTCAGTTGTACAGGATGTTTGTGAAGCCCCACTTGCAGTATTGTGTTCAGCTTTGGTCATCTTGCTGTAGGAAGGATGTTATTAAATTGAAAAGAGTGCAGAAGAAATTTACAAGGATGTTGTCAGGATGCAACGGTCTGAGTTATAGGTAGATGTTGCACAAGCTAGGACATTTTTCTTTAGAGTATAGAACGCGGAGGGGGGAATCTTATAGAAGTGTATCAGGTTATGAGTTGCATGGATAAGGTGAATGCACTCAGTCGTTTTCTTCAGGTTGCGGAATCAAGGACTAGAAGGGCATCAGTTTAAGGTTAGAGGGGAAAGAATAAAATGGGAACCTGAGGGGCAACATCTTTACACAGAGGTTGGTAAACATATAAGATGAGCTTACAGTGGAAGCATTTGAGGCAGGTACATGAGCAACATTTAAAGGCATTTGGACAAATACATGGAAAGGAAAGGTTTAGAAGGATGTGGACAAAGTGCAGGGAAATGGGGTTAGCATAGATGGACATTTTGGTCAGTGTGGAACAGTTTGGGCCAAAGGGCCTGTCTCTGTGCTGTAGGACTCTTTGACTCCCTGTGCTCCTTAGCCTGGCTACACCTCAGTCCAATCCATAACCCTGCTCTTCAGCTTGCAATGCTTAGCCATTACATAAATTCAACCCAACTTTAATAATCCATGCTTACCAGTACAATACTAAATAATTAACAAATACTGGGCTGGATGAAGTATGGTCTATTTCTGTGAGCACAGTACCATCAGAAGAAGATGGGGAAAGAAACAAAACCAAGATGAGGTAGGTATTTTCAGGGAAGTATAAAAGGAAACCTTCCTGAATAAGGATGAAGAAAAATACAGATGTACCTTCACGCGCTGGGTGGAAAGAAAAGGCACATAAGAACAGCTTTAATTTATATAATATCTTTTAATAAAGTATCATATTGCAAGATGATACACCAGAACATAATCCGACAGAAAATGACTCCAATTTAAGAAACAGTACAATAGGTGACTAAAAGCTTATTTGAAGAGTTGTGTCTTAGGGAGTGTCTCAATTGAGAAGATTGGCAGAGATTTCTGACTGTGTTGCTGGAAAAGCGCAGCAGGTCAGGCAGCATCCAAGGAGCAGGAGAATCGACGTTTCGGGCATGAGCCCTTCTTCAGGAATCCTGAAGAAGGGCTCAGGCCCGAAACATCGATTCTCCTGCTCCTTGGATGCTGCCTGACCTGCTGCACTTTTCCAGCAACACATTTTCAGCTCTGATCTCCAGCATCTGCAGTCCTCACTTTCTCCTAGAGGGATTTCTGGGTAAATTCTGGAGCTTAATGTATCGGTGACTGAAGACATGGCCATCAATAATGGGCTGAGGACAGTACAAATTACATAAGAAACCACAGCTGGAGGAACCAAATGTACAACAAGAGTTATGGATCTGGAAGAGGATATAGAGGCAAGGATAAGTGAAGGCCAGAGGAAGTTGAATTTTGAAGTTAAGGCATGGTTGAAGTAGGAGATCATTCGAGTGCATGGATGTTGATTGACTGTGATTTCAACAAGCGAGAATACAATCAGTTAAAATCCCTTATAGAGAAGTGGCAGGACTTGTGGCTCTGCTCGCACCTTCAATGATGGTGCTGGCTGGAGACTTCCAGGAATATTTTATAATGCAGTGTGTCCTCCAGGTGAGCAGCACTGTAGGAAATGCAAATTAAAAACACTGAGAAGTTGATGCCATTTCTAACCTAAAATCTAACTCCAGAACAAACATTGAAGAGGAGATCCATATGCACCCACATAGTCACACAGACAAACCCAAAGACACGGGAACATACACTCAGATATACATGTCGGGTTAGAGACCTGTATGTGAACATATGCAAAAACAGGCAGATGTACTTGAACCCATACGTTTGCAAAATCTTGCAGGTATTTAGAGACACTATTACATAAATTATAGGCTATCCTCTGATAATGTTGGCAATTTAAGGACGGACTACTAGGGGCAAGTGATCCTTTGCCTAGTTTTGGTCTGTTTGCAAGAGCCAGTCAATCCCAGGTGCTCAGTTGCCATAGAAATGAGCATGTATCTGCAAGCTTATTACAGGTATAGATATTGTGTACAAATACACTCTAACTCACATGCAAACACAATCTCTGCCAAATCCATAGTGCACAATAAAACTTAGCTACTCCCAGGTATCTCAATCGTGTTGGGCAAGCTAATGGGGCTAACGGTAGACAAGTCACCTGGCTCTGATGGAATACATTCCAAGGTACTAAAAGAGATGGCGGGGAAATAGCAAAAGTGCTTGTGGTAATTTACCAAAATTTGCTGGACTGTGGGGTAATTCCAGCAGGTTGGAAAACAGAAAATGTGATGCCACTGTCTAAAAAGGAGGTAGACAAAAGGAGAGTAACTAAACCCATTAGCTTAATCTCTGGGGAAAATACTTGAATCTATAATGAAGGAAGGAATAGTAAGACACCTGGAAAGAAATTTTCCCATTGGGCAGATAGAGCATGGATTTGTGAAAGTTAAGTAAAAAGTGAGGTCTGCAGATGCTGGAGATCAGAGCTGAAAATGTGTTGCTGGTTAAAGCACAGCAGGTCAGGCAGCATTCAAGGAACAGGAAATTTGACGTTTCAGGCCAGAGCCCTTCATCATTCCTGATGAAGGGCTCTGGCCCGAAACGTTGAATTTCCTGTTCCTTGGATGCTGCCTGACCTGCTGTGCTTTAACCAGCAACACATTTTCAGTTTATGAAAGTTAAGTCATGTTTAACTAATTTACTGGAATTCTTTGAGGACATTATGAACAGGGTGGACAACATAGAACCTGTGGATTTTCAGAAGCCATTTGACAAAGTACCACACAAAAGGCTGCTGCATAAGAGAAAAGTGCACAGCATTATGGGTAATGTATTAGCATATGGGTCTGTTCTCATCGGAAAGAAGAAGGTTAAGAGGGGATTTGATTGAGACATACAAGATGATCAGAGAGTAGATAGTGAAATGCTTTTGCCTAGGATGATAATGTCAGCTTGTATGAGGGGGGATAACTACAAATTGAGGGGTGATAGATTTTAGACAGATGTCAGAGGCAGATTCTTTACTCAGAGAATGGTAAGGGCGTGGAATGTTCTACCTGCCAATGTAGTTACATTAGGGAGATTTAAACAATCCTCGGATAAGTACATGGATGATGATGGGATAGTGTAGGGGGAACGAGCTGAGAATAGTTCACAGGTTGGTGCAACATTGAGGGTCGAAGGGCCTGTTCTGCACTGTATTATTCTATGTTCTATGTTCTATAGATAGAAGATTGGTTAACTAACCAAAAACAAACAGTGGTGATAAATGGGTGTTCTTCTGGTTGGCGATCAGTGGCTACTGGTGGACCTCAGGGATCAGTGTTGAGAATGCAATTACTTGCAATTTACACAATGTTTGCAGATGACACTAAAATGAGTAGCAGAGCAAAGTGTGCAGGGGACACTGAAAGTCTACAGAGGAATATGGACAGGTTATGTGAATGGGCAAGGGTCTGGCAGTTGGAGTACAATATTGATAAATATCAGGTCATCCATTGTAGTAGGAATAACAACAAAATGGACTGTTATTTTAATGGTGAAAAATTACTGCTTACTACTGTACAGAAGGACCTGGATGGCCTTGTGCATGAATCACAAAAAGTTGGTTTACAGGTGCAGCAGGTAATTAAGAATGCAAATAGAATATTGTCCTTCACTGCTAGAGGTACAGAGTATTATGCTGCAGTTGTTTAGAGTGCTGGTGAGGCCATACCTGGAGTATTATGTACACTTTTGATCTCCTAACTTGAGGAAAGATGTATTGGCACTGGAGGGGGTGCAGAGGAGGTTCACTGGGCTGATTCCAGAGTTGAGAGGGTTGCCTTATGAGGAGAGATTGAGTAGACTGGGATTATATTCATTGGAATTTAGAAGAATAAGGGGGATCTTATAAAAACACATAATATTACAAATGGAATAGATAAGATAGAAGTAGGGAGGTTGTTTCTACTGGCGGGTGAAACTAGAACTACAGGGCATAGCCTCAAAATAAGGGGGAGCAGATTTAGGACTGAGTTGAGGAGGAAATTCTTCACCCAAACTGTTGTGAAAATACAGAAGTTGAGGCTACTCCTTTGAATGTTTTTAAGGCAAAGATAGATTTTTGAACAGTAAAAGAATGAAAGATTATGGTGATTGGGCAGGTAAGTGGAGCTGAGGCCATGAAAAGACCAGCCATGATCCTATTGAATGGGGGCAGAGGCTTGATAAACCAGATGGCCTACTCCTGCTCCCAATCCTTGTGTTATGTTCTGAAAGATGAAGAATTAAAACCAGTCTAGTTTTGTGCTTTAAATCTTTGCATTTTCTAAAATCATGAGGAAAGCTGGTCTGAAAAAATTGAAAAAAAGTCAGAAGGCAGAATATGAAGATCACAAGCACTTTGACTTCTGGTCAATCATCTTTTTTATTCTGAAATACTTTCGATGTTTGATAAGAAGCCTTCAAATGTCTGATCTTGCAATCACAAATGGAAACACGATGGTGGTACATCAGTGACTCTGTCATATAGTTTATGGAGGCAATGCAGAGATTTATTTTATTTGAAGAAAAGTTATATTGAACTTGAAACATTGTCTCTGTTTCTGTCTCCATAGATACTGCTGAATTTTTCCAACATTTTCCATTTTTATTTCTACTTTGCATCATTCCTGGGGCCTCCACTATAAACTCTCTTGCCAATGGTTGGTGTTTGGGTTAATTTTCATCTGCTGTGATAATTATCTTGTTCACTGCTGTTTTGTCTGTGCATGCCCAATTTCTCTAGCCCCAGAGCCATTGCTGTTAGACATATCTTATGCTAAAAGTTTCAACTGTGTCACACAGCAGGCTCAGTCCTCAGTTGTTTTTGGTATCTTCAAATTGATTGTTACTTGAAAGTCATCAAGTCTCCTCGATCAAATCCAGCAGTTTCCTCTTGGCACATAGCCATAGGAGGACAGTCATTTACAGCGAGATGACCTTTCCCACACAGCCTGGGCAACAATCCTCAAGTCATTGGATTCACCGGAAATTTACATTTTTATGTCCATTTTGGTGGGATTTGGCTTATAAAATCAGTCACCACAAAATACTAATGAATTTATCCTTGATTTATACCTCCTGCCATGTGGGATATGAAAAGTCAAATCAGATATAATTCATACAATTACAACATGAAATTTGTATTTTTTTCCTTGGGACAATCTGGGATTATCAGTTAGACTCAGTGTTAGCATTTCCTCTTTTGTTAGAAGGTCCAAGGGTTCGAACCTTACTATAAATCTTGAAGGCTTTATCTCGGCTACCACTCCAATGCAGTGCAGGAGGGAGTGCTTCATCTTCAGAGGTGTCAGACATTGAACGGAAACCCCCACCCTTTGCCTCTTCTGTAGTTCAGATAACATTGGTGATCTTACATAGGGGAGTGTGACAGGCCAAAGATCCTCCTTGCAACTAACACTGTGAAAACAAATAAAGACTAATTGACCATTAATATAATTCACATGAGCACTTTTACTGCTTGTGGCAACTAACTCAAACAACTTATTGTTCGTGAAATACACTAGGGTATTCCTCAAAAGAGGTGTTAGATTGACGCTGCCTTTTATAAACAAGATAGATATACTCAGTAACCAGTTTGGTTCTTCCATCCCCTGACATGAATTCTTTGATCAAATGTACGATTGAACTCAATCTTTATACCCAGTGTGTTGGCCTTACAGGATACCAATGTAACAAATTTGTGGAAACAAATTTGCACATACATGCACATGCTCGTATTGACCAGGAGCACTGTCGTTCCTGACAGAAGAGAATGACTTTTTACAAATATAAATAAAAAGTTGAATGACCCAAGATAAACAGAGCCAACTAGGACTTTTTCTAAACTGTCCAGGTCTCTGTTCGGCCCTGAGACTGTGAGGTGGCCTTGTTAAGCTGAATGCCCTGAGTTCATTGTTTGACTGACAATACCCAAGTGAAGAGATTCTCTGTGAATCAAGGTGCTTTGTTGGTCATCAATCTGTAATGTTGACTCTGCGTCTCTCTATATATAGACTGACACTCCTACTGAGTATTTTTAGCATTTTCTACTTTAATGTCAGATTTTTGCATCCGTAGTATTCTACTTGGATTTGTGTAACATTGGACACTTTCCTGTGACCTTCCCCAAGGAGGACCAGGAATGTAGCAATAGTCATCCACATGTTCCCTATTCATTTGTGGTAAAGCGAGATATCATTGCCTTGGGAGACTGTGGTCAAAGTGAGGGGACAGAGTGATATGCACTAGTCATGATTAAAGCTGTCACCACTGCCAATGTTCATCTTAGCAACACAATGTGGAGAAAAGCTGATGTACATAGAAGTTAAAAATCATACAACACCAGGTTATAGTCCAACAGGTTTATTTAGAAACTTCCAAATAAGCCTGTTGGACTATAACATGATGTGTGATTTTTAACTTTGTACACCCCAGACCGACACTGGCACCTCCAAATCTTACATAGAAGTATAGTTCTTGTAATGGTGGCCACAGAACTTTTAAATCCTGCTGAGGTACTTTTTTTTAAATTACCTGCTTATTTCTGATTATATGCTGCTCTTTAAATGTTCCTGTAGGTTCCTTGCTGTTTTGTCCTGTTGTAGAAGCTGAACCCACTTACGCGTGTTTATTGGGTTTTCACCCTTCAGACTTCCTGTTGCTTCAATCCCGAAATAATGTTTTTGATTTGAACTGATTGGAGTACAATTGAAGAAGACGTTGAAGTGACAGAAGCAGAATTACAAAATTAAATAATGAAGCAGCACTAATCAACAATATTTATAAGTTGCATTCTGTAATCATCAATTCAGTCAAATACGGAATCAAGAATCAAACATGAAAGCCATTTTATGAGGCTGAAGACTGTGTACTGACCAAGATTTAACTTTTCAGATAGGATGTTATTTTATTTTCAGTGCTGATGTGCACAAGTTCCTGAATCGTTGTTTATATGGTGCCACGGTGGCTCAGTGGTTAGCATTACTGCCTCACAGCACCAGGAACCCAGATTCAATTCCTGCCTCGGGCAGCTGTTTGTGTGGAGTTTGCACATTCTCCCCATGTCTGTGTGAGTTTCTTCCCCCAGTCACAAAGATGTACAGGTTAGGTGAATTGACCATGCTAAATTGCCTGTAGTGTTAGGTGGATTAGTCAGGGGCAAATATAGGGGGGTGAGTTTCTCATCGGAGAGTCGGTGTGGACTTGTTGGGCCAAAGGGCCTGTTTCCACACTGTAGGTAATCTAATCATATACCATCCTGTATCTGTGCACAAACCTGCAGCATAGGTGGGCACATTCCTGCACTTTTAATCATATTAAAGTGCTCATGCATAGACCATAGACCTAAAACACTATCAATCCTCAACAAAATGACAATGGTTGATGGCAATGAAGGGATGTTTTCCAGGATTTGGAAGTATATCACATTCCATTGTAGAGTCATACTGAATGGAAAAACAGACCCTTTTTCCAACTAGTCTGTGCTGACCAAATTCCCACGTTAAACTAGTCCCACCTGCCTGCACTTGGCCCATATCCCCCCAAACCTTTGCTATTCATGAACTTCTCCAAATATCTTTTAAAAGTTGTAAGTATACCCCCATCTTCTGGCAGTTCATCACACCACTCTGTAAAAAAGTTGTCCCTCATGTCTTCTTCAAATCTTTTTCCTCTCACCTTAAAAATTTACCCCCAGTCTTGAAATTCCCCACCCTAGGGAAAAGACACCTTATCTATATCCCTCATGACTTTGTAAATCTCCATAAAGTCAACCCTCAACTTTCATCGCTCCAGGGAAAAGAGTCCCAGCATATCCAGCCTCTCCTTATAACTCAAATTTCCACTCCCGACAACATCTTGATAAATCTTTTCTGAATCCTCTCCAGCTTAATAATATCCTTCCTACAACAGGGCAACCAGCAGTTGTGGGCGGCACGGTGGCACAGTGGTTAGCACTGCTGCCTCACAGCACCAGAGACCTGGGTTCAATTCCCACCTCAGGCGACTGACTGTATGGAGTTTTCACATTCTCCCTGTGTCTGTGTGGGGTTCCTCCCAAAGTCCAAAGAGGTGTGGCTCAGGTGAATTGGCCATGCTAAATTGCCCGTAGTGTTAGGTGTAGGGGAATAGGTCTGGGTGGGTTGCGGGTCGGTGTGGGCTTGTTGGGCCAAAGGGCCTGTTTCCACACTGTAAGTAATCTAATCTAACTGGATACAGTACTCCAGAAGAGACCTTGTTGTCACGAGGTAAAAATCCTGGACCTCACCACCCTTTTACCTACACTACATGGACTGTTTAAGAAAAGTAACTCACCACCATCGTCACAAGAGGGATGGGTAATAAATGCTGACCTAACCAGCAATTCTGATATCCCAGTTCTGAAGAAGGATCACTGGACTCAAAATGTTAAGTCTGCTTCCTCTCCACAGATGATACCAAACCTACTAAGTTTTTCCAACTATTGCTGCTTTTGTTTCAGATTTCCATCATTTGCAGTTCTTCATTTTATTTTAATATTTGGTGATCAGTATTATCTCCTATGCAGACAACCTAGGCATAAACGGGATACGTTTCACCAATGTACCTTTCCGGGATGTCAACTTGTCAACTCTAGGTGGGCACATTCCTGGACTTTTAATCAAATGGCCTTCCTCTCCCATCCCACCCAGTCAATGAACTTAAGTTGTTCCCCTATTTTTGATACCTTTATTACTGAATAAAGCTTATGAAGAAAAGGTAGAAGAACCATATTTTTCATGTTCCACCCATCCCCCTCCCACATGAAATTCCTCCTGTATTGCTCACACAAAAGCAGACAGAATTGTTCCAATGCAAAGGGAGGCCATTCGTCCAATCATCACAGTGCTGGGTTTCATCTCTCCTAGTACCATTGTCCCACCTTCTCCCTGCATCCTGTATATAACCATCTAACTCTCTTTGAGAAACTTTGATTGCAGTTGCATCCACCACATTCTCAGACAGGGGATTCCAGATCCCAACCACCTGCTACATTAAAAGGTTTGCCCTCATATCACTTCCACTGCTTTTATGAATTACTTTATATCTGAACCCCCTCGTTCTTGATCCTGTCGGGATATTAGATTAGATTACTTACAGTGTGGAAATAGGCCCTTCGGCCCAACAAGTCCACACCGACCTGCCACCCACCCATCCCCTACATTTTATCCCTTACCTAACACTACAGGCAATTTAGCGTGGCCAATTTACCTGACCCGCACATCTTTGTGACTGTGGGAGGAAACCGGAGCACCCGGAGGAAACCCACGCAGACACGGGGAGAACGTGCAAACTCCACACAGTCAGTCGCCTGAGTCGGGAATTGAACCCGGGTCTCAGGCGCTGTGAGGCAGCAGTGCTAACCACTGTGCCACCGTGCCGCCCAATTCCCCTCAGCCATCTGGAATTAATTTCAAAATATCTTCTCCTTATCTACTTTGTTCAGATTGCTCCTATTTTGAATATTTCAAACAGATTTCCCCTCAGCCATCTGGAATTAATTTCAAAATTTGTGTTGATCCCAGATGAATCCTTGGGATGGTGATTGGATACCATTGATATAGACACCATTGCTGGAGCACATACTGGGATTTATTCTAATCTAAAAGCAAAGTAGGATCACAGAATGGAAGTAAGCCCTTCGGCCCACACTGACCATTCAAAGAATAACCTACCCCCTCTGACCTTGCATTTCCATGGCTAACCCACACATTCCTGAACATTACAGGACAATTTAGCATGGCCAATCCACCTAACCTGTACACCTTTGGATTGTAGGAGGAAACCCATGCAGACCTGGGGAGAGCCGTGTAAACTTCACATAGACAGTCAGCCAAGGGTGGAGCCAAACCTGGGTCCCTGGCGCTGTGTGGCAGCAGTGCTAATCATTGAGCCATTGTGCTGCTCTGGTTCTGAAAATCTATAATAATGACCGACACCTGATTCTTTTTTATGGCATATGTAGAACACTTCCATTCCAGGCTGCCTTAGAATCCCTTCCTCAGTTCTTTTCCCTGAACATTAATGGTTGTACCGGTGTAGTGTCCTGCTCTCACTCTGAGTTGGAAAACTTCAGCAACTCTGCTTCCAATTTTCCCTTTTGACCAGTTTCATCTGGTTCACTATTCTCCCTCCCCTTCCTTGGCTTCTTTGCCCACATTTCTGGGGCTGAAGTGTCCACAAATATTCACTGCCAACCCCACAAACTCCCCTCAATAATCAAATGCAGCAAGCATTGTTTGAAGCAGCACCCTCTGTAAACAAGCACCACGTTTATACCTCAAATACCACAAACATGCTCTGTCCAATTATTGTAGTTTTATATTGATTTACCTCAATATAAAGATGATTGTCCTTCAATCAATGAACACATAAAACATCAACAGTTGATTCAACATTGAGTCAATTTCTCCTCAAATTCCGTAATGACTGTGTAGTCATTTGAGGATGTGATGAGAAGGGTCTCTGTCAGTATGTTTTATTTAAGGTAAAGTTGCATTATTATTTCAGTGATTTGTGCTGTAAATGAAGTATACCAGTGATGTATATACCCCCTGCATTATGTTTCCATTACCGAGCATGGGTGTTTTTACAATGATTATGTCGACCCCTTGATTAGCTAGAATATTTGATCAACTAGTGAACTCCTAGTCCCATAACTACCAGTTAATTGTAAGTTTGCTGTAAGAACGCTAGATGCTAGAAATCTGAACCGAAAACTGAAATTGCTGGAGAAACTCAGCAAATCTGGCAATCTGTGAAGAGAAAAGAGAGTCAACGTTTCGGATCCAGGGACCCTTCTTCCAGCAATTTCTCCAGCAATTACTGCAGATTATTTCTGCCATAAATGCTGTTGGATGCAAATCTTATCAGATCGAATGGATCGGTTGGAGAGACAGATAGAAGTGATGAGGAATTTGCAACAGCAACAGTATGTGATGGATGGAAGTTATAGGAAGGGGGGAAAGTCTCAGATACAGTCACATAGTTGGGTAAACTCCAGGAAAGGTAAGAAAGATCAGCACCTAGGGCAGGAGTCTTTTGTGCACATATCCATTTCAAACAGGTATGCTGTTTTGGAAAATGTAGGGGGTGATGGATTCTCAGGGGAATGTAGCACGAACAGCCAAGTTTCTGCGATTGAGACTGGCTCTAATGCAACATGGGGTCCATCAGCTTCCAAGAGATCAATTGTGTTAGGGGATTCTGTAGTCCGAGGTACAGACAAACATTTCTGTGGCCAGCAGAGAAAAAGCAGAATGATGTGTTGTTTCCCTGGTGCCAGGATCAAGGATGTCTCAGAGAGGGTGCAGAATGTTCTCACGGGGGAAAGGGGCCAGCAGGAGGTCATTGTCCACATTGGAACCAACAACATTGGAAGGGAAAAGGTTGAGATTCTGAAGGGAGATTACAGAGAGTTAGGCAGAAATTTAAAAAGGAGGTCCTCAAGGATAGTAATATTTGGATTACTACCAGTGCTACAAGCTAGTGAGGGCAGGAATAGGAGGATAGAGCAGATGAATGCATGGCTGAGGAGCTAGTGTATGGGAGAAGGATTCACATTTTTGAATCATTGGAATCTCTTGTGGGGTAGAAGTGGCCTGTTGCGGTTCTATTTGCCGAGCAGGGAATTTGTGTTGCAGACATTTTGTCCCCTGTCTAGGTGACGTCCTCAGTGCTTGGGAGCCTCCTGTGAAGCGCTTCTGTGATCTTTCCTCAGGCATTTATAGTGATTTATCTCTGCCGCGTCCGGTTGTCAGTTCCAGCTGTCCGCTGCAGTGGCCAGTATATTGGGTCCAGGTCGATGTGCTTATTGATTGAATCTGTGGATGAGTGCCATGCCTCTAGGAATTCCCTGGCTGTTCTCTGTTTGGTTTGTCCTATAGTAGTAGTTTTGTCCCAGTCAAACTCATGTTGCTTGTCATGTGCGTGTGTGGCTACTAAGGATAGCTGTACTAAGTGACCTGTAAAGAAGGACGGATTGCACCTAAATTGGAAGGGGACTAATATACTGGCAGGGAAATTTGCTCGAGCTGCTCGTGAGGAATTAAACTAGTAAGGTGGGGGGGTTGGACCCAGACAGATAGTGAGGAAAGAGATCAATCTGAGACTGGTACAGTTGAGAACAGAAATGAGTCAAACAGTCAGGGCAGGCAGACACAAGGAAGGACGAATAAATTAAACTGTATTTATTTCAATGCAAGGGGCCTAACAGGGAAGACAGATGACCTCAGGGCATGGTTAGGAACATGGGTCTGGGATATCATAGCAATTACAGAAACATGGCTCAGGGATGGACAGGACTGGCAGCTTAATCTTCCAGGATTCAAATGCTACAGGAAGGATAGAAAGGGAGGCAAGGGGGAGGGGGAGTGGCATTTTTGATAAGGGATAGAGCATTAAAGCTGTGCTGAGGGAGGATATTCCCGGAAATACATCCAGGGAAGTTATTTGGGTGGAACTGAGAAATAAGAAAGGGATGATCACCTTATTGGGATTGCATTAATAGTCAAAGGGAAATTGAGAAACAAACTTGTAAGGAGATCTCAGTTATCTGTAAGAATAATAGGGTAGTTATGGTAGGGGATTTTAACTTTCCAAACATAGACCTGGACTGCCATAGTGTTAAAGGTTTAGATGGAGAAGAATTTCTGAGTGCAGACAAGACAATTTTCTGATTCATTATGTGGATGTACCTACTAGAGAAGGTGCAAAACCTGACTTACACTTGGGAAATAAGGCAAGGCAAGTGACTGAGGTGTCATTGGGGAGCACTTTGGGGCCAGTGACCATAATTCTATTTGTTTTAAAATCATGATGGAAAAGGATAGTCCAGATCTAAAAGTTGAAGTTCTAAATTGGAGAAAGGCCAATTTTGACGGTATTAGGCAAGAACTTTCGAAAGCTGATTGGAGGTCGTTGTTCGCAGGTATAGGGACGGCTGGAAAATGGGAAGCCTTCAGAAATGAAATAATAAGAAACCAGAACAAGTATATTCCTGTCAGGGTGAAAGGAAAGGCTGGTAGGTATAGGGAATGCTGAATGACTAAAGAAATTAAGGGTTTGGTTAAGAAAAAGAAGGAAGCATATGTCAGGTATAGACAGGGATAGGTTGAGTGAATCCTGAGAAGAGTATAAAGGAAGTAGGAGTATACGTAAGAGGGAAATCAGGAGGGCAAAAAGGGGACATGAGATAGCTTTGGCAAATAGAATTAAGGACAAAAGGGTAACTAGGGAGAGAATAGGGCCCCTCAAAGATCAGCAAGGCGGCCTTTGTGTGGAGCCACAGAAAATAGGGGAAATACTAAATGTATTTACTGTGGAAAAGGATATGGAAAATATAGACTGTAGGGAAATAGATGGCGACATCTTACAAAATGTCCAGAATACAGAGGTGGAAGTGCTGATGTTTGATACAGGTAAAAGTGGATAAATCCCCAGGACCTGATCAGGTGTACCCGAGAACTCTGTGGGAAGCTAGAGAAGTGTTTGCTGGGCCTCTTGCTCAGATATTTGTATCATCGATAGTCACAGGTGAGGTGCTGGAAAACTGGAGGTTGGCAAACATGGTGCCACTGTTTAAGATGGGCAGAAAAGACAAGCCAGGGAACTATCGACCGGTGAGCCTGACCTCGGTGGTGGGCAAGTTGTTGGAGGGAATCCTTCAGGACAAGATGTACATGTATTTGGAAAGGCAAGGACTGATTCGGGATAATCAACATGGCTTTGTGCGTGGTACATCATGTCTCACAAGCTTGATTGAGTTTTTTGAAGAAGTAACAAAGAGGATTGATGAGGGCAAAGTGGTAAATGTGATCTATATGGACTTCAGCAAGGTGTGCGACAAGGTTCCCCATGGGAGATTGATTAGCAAGGTTAGATCTCATGGAATACAGGGAGAACTAGCCATTTGGATACAGAACTGACTCAAAGGTAGAAGACCGAGGGTAGTGGTGGAGGATTGTTTTTCAGATTGGAGGCCTGTGACCACTGGAGTGCCACAAAGATCGATGCTGGGTCCTCTACTTTTTGTCATTTACATAAATGATTTGGATGCGAGCATAAGACGTACAGTTAGTAAGTTTGCAGATGACACCAAAATTGGAGGTGTAGTGGCCAGCAAAGAGGGTTACCTCAGATGACAACAGGATTTGGACCAGATGGGCCAATGGGCTGAGAAGTGGCAGATGGAGTTTAATTCAGATAAATGAGAGGTGCTGCATTTTGGGAAAGCAAATCTTAGCAGGACTTATACACTTAATGGTAAGGTCCTAGGGGTGTTGCAGAACAAAGACACCTTGGAGTGCAGATTCATAGCTCCTTGAAAGTGGAGTTGCAGGTAGATAGGATAGTGAAGAAGGAGTTTGGTATGCTTTCCTTTATTGATCAGAGTATTGAGTACAGGAGTTGGGAGGTCATGTTGTGGCTGTACAGGACATTGGTGAGGCCACTGTTGGAATATTGCGTGCAATTCTGGTTTCCTTCCTATCGTAATGATGTTGTGAAACTTGAAAGGGTTCAGAAAAGATTTACAAGGATGTTGCCAGGGTTGACGGGTTTGACCTATAGGGAGGGGCTGAACAGGCTGGGGCTGTTTTCCCTGGAGCATCGGAGGCTGAGGGGTGACCAGAGGAAGTGGTGGAGGATGGTACAATTGCAACATTTAAGAGGCATTTGGATGGGTATGTGAATAGGAAGGGTTTGGAGGGATATGGGCAGGGTGCTGGCAGGTGGAACTAGATTGGGTTGGGATATCTGGTTGGCATGGACGGGTTGGACCGAAGGGTCTGTTTCTGTTCTGTACATCTCTATGACTCTATGACTGTAATTTCTGTTTTTGTTTAAAACTAGATATGCTAGACAAACCAATTTTCAGCAATTAAACAGCTTCTCTTGTCTTTGCTTTTACTTCCCCTGATGTTTTCCCTCTGCTTCCCATTTGGCTCCCACTGTTTTTATAGTCTGTTCTCGCATGGGGTCTTTCCTTGAAGTGATTGACATCTTTGTTTGTCATAACCTCCCTGATGACACGTGTGGCTCATGTAGTACAGCTGAAAACGATGGGGAGTTTTATAAAGGAAAACAATGGCAAATAATAATCTGCACGTACATTTAACATGAGCGGAAATAACTAAGAAAGAAGTCAGGAAGGTTGCAAACGTAGGGCTGGATGATATACACAGCGGGGATGGCTACACACTGAGGTAAAATGAAAGAAATTCCAATGTTCCTTACACTAACAAACAACTATGCCAGGAGTCCCAACCTCCCCACGCACTTCACTGACCTGCAGTGTGACAGCACACGAAGGCAGTGTACTGTCTGAGTCTGCTCCAATCACTGGAGATTATTTGGTCCCTGGAGATTATTGTGTCTTCGTTTGGGCAATAGTGTAAAGGAGCAACAGGATTTGCAGTTCAAAAAAAAACACAATGCAACATTCCCAAAGTAGTTGTGTTTAATTCACTCATGGAATGAGGGCATTGTTGGCCAGCATTTATTTCCGATCCCTAATTGACCAGGGGGCAGTTAAGAGTCAACCACATTGATATGGGTCTGAGGTCAAATGTAGGCCAGGCCAGGTACAGTTAGCAGATTTCTTCCCTAAAGGACATAGAACATAGAACATAGAAAGGTACAGCACAGAACAGGCCCTTTGGCTCATGATGTTATGCCGAGGTTTAATTCTAATGTAAAATATAATAACTTAATCTAGACACCCCTCAACTCACTGCTATCCATGTGCATGTCCAGCAGTCGCTTCAATGTGCTCAATGACTCTGCACGTACACTTTACACAAGTGAGCAAAATGGGTTTTTCCGACAATCGACAATCAATGCTAAATTCCAGACTTTTTAAAAATTGAATTCAAAATCCACCATCTATCACAGTGAGATTCAAACCCCAGTCCCCAGAAGATTACCGGGGCCTCTGGATTAACAGGCTAGTAATAATGCCATTAGGCCATCGCCTCTCCTTGTCCCAGTCTCACAATGTGTTGGCTCTGTTGGACAGAAAGTCATTGAGATGTACTGTATGGAAACAGATCCTTCGGTCCAACTCATCCATACAGACCAGATATCCTAAATTAATCTAGCCCCATTTTCCAGCACTTGGCCAATATCCCTCTAAACCCTTCCTTTTCATACACCCATCCAGATGCCTTTTAAATGTTGTAATTGTACCAGCTTCCATCACTTCAGTTTGCAGCTCATTCCATACACATACCACTCTCTATGTGAAAAAGTTGCCCCTTAGGTCCCTTTTACGTCTTTCCCCTTTCAACCTAAGCCTGTGTCTACTCAGTCTGGACTTCCCCACCCCAGGGAAAAGACCTTGTCTATTTACCCCAGGCATGCCCTTCATGATTTTATGAACCTCTATAAGGTCACCCCACAGACTCTGACCCTCCAGCATACGGGCATCAAGATTAAGAAATGCCACTTTCTTCCCCTCTTGCAACCTCCAGTACCCCTACACATCCCCCCTGTATCCTGACACATCCCCCCCAGTATCTGCACTCATCACCCCAATATCCCCACACATCTCTCCAGTATCCCCACATGACCCCCCCAGTATCCCCATGCATCCCCCCCCCAGAATCCCACACATCCCCCAATATCCCCACACATCCTCCAAGTTCCCACACATCCCCCCCAGAATCCCCACATATCCCCCCAGTAACCCCACACATCTCCCAGCACCCCCACACATCCCCCCAGCATCCCCACACATCACCCCATTTCCCTACACATATCCCCACACATCCCCACAGTATCAGCCCACAATTAATGAAAACAATGAAAAATCAGAAAGGAGCGCAACCACCAGCCTGAGCATCGCACGAAAGCCCCGATTCCAATCCTTCGACAATCCACAAACATTGGGTCCCATGTCCTAATTCTGACACAAATACATTCGAGAGACCTATCCTTCTCTGTGCCTCAGTATTAGATTTTCGGAGCATATCGAAGCAACCCCCTTACCAGGATGGGGGGAGTCCAAAAATAGAGGGCGTAGGTTTAAGGTGAGAGGGGAAAGATTTAAAGGGGACCCGTGGGGCAGTTTTTTCACACAGATTGTGGTGCGTGATTGGATTGAGTTGCCAGAGGAAGTGGAGGCTGGCACAATTACAACATTTAAAAGGCATCTGGATTGGTTTATGAATAGGGAGGGTTTGGAGGGATACGGACCAATTCTGACAAATGGGGCTAGATTAATTTAGGATATCTGGTTGGTATGGACGAGTTGGGCGAAGGTTCTGTTTCTGTGCTGTACATCTCTATGTCTGTCTATATTTGTGCTCCTCAGCCTCTCAACTACTGCTAACCTCTCCCATTTGTGTCCAGGGTATGATATCCCGAATAATTATTTAGTACAAACTATACTGGCATTACCTCTCACTGGGGAGAAAGTGAGATCTGCAGATGCTGGAGATCAGAGCTGAAAATGCGTTGCTGGAAAAGCGCAGCAGGTCAGGCAGCATCCAAGGGACAGGAGATTTGACGTTTCGGGCATAAGCCCTTCTTCAGGAATTACCTCTCACCCCCTCTTACGCAGCCCTTCTCTTTTCTTTCTCTCCTTCATTGCTTCCTCAAGCTATCACTCTTTTCCCCCTGTCTCTCGATCGTAGTCGCTCTTCAAAGACGTCCTCAGTCCTTTCACATAATCATATCCCCTTTCACGGAAATACTTTAGTAACTAAATTAAGACACAGTCAGGATTTTGGCTTTTCTTTGCTGGCCATTGACCCTTGCTAATGCAAAGATTTATTTATTACCAAGAATAACCTCCGGAAGTCTTAAGGCACCTTCTAACTCTTCCTTTGAACGATGCCAAGTGACCTTTTATCTCCATGCTGAAGCAACAGACGAGATTTCAGTTAGAGGGCATTGACAACACAGATCTTGAGGTTATTGCAGCCTGGGTCAGGGTTGTCTCCATGTCGTGTATACAGTAAAATATTCTAACTCGTAAAGCGTAGCCGATTTATAAATGACTGCCTCCCCCTGCTGGATTATCCTGGTGGTGTCTTGAACTTGTGAAATTATCTTTTTCCCCTTTACTCACTACAGGAAAATGGGTGTCACTGGCTGGGCAGTCATTTATTCCCTATCCTTTGTTGCCCTTGAGAAGGTGGTAGTGAACTGTCTTCTTTAACTGCTGCAGTCCACGTGCTGTAGATCCACAATACCATTAGGGAGGAAATTCCAGGAATTTGACCTAACAACAGTGAAGGAACAGAGGTATACTTCAAAGTCAGGATGGTTGAGTGGCTTGAAGGGGAACTTGAAGGTGGTGTTCCCATGTATCTGCTGCCCTTGTCTTTCTAGATGGAAGTGGTCATGGATCTGGAAGGTGCTGTCTAAGAATCTTTGGTGATTTTCTGCAGTGGATCTGATAAATAGTACAGGTCATTCTGCTTTTATGAACATTGTGTTAATATGAATTGACTGTAACACGATTGATGAATTGCGGACACTGTTTCTAAAGCGTGAGCGTTTAAAATATGTGTTGGCTGTAACGCGATTACATCGTCCACACTTAGTGCTGTTTCTGAAGCGTGATTTTTCTATAATGTGGGGTTGCACATGAACAGCCATCACGTTATAGAAGAACTGCCTGTACACACTGCTGCTACTGAGGTCAGTGATGGAGCTAGCAGATGTTTGTGTATATAGTGCCAATTGAGCGGGGTGCTTTATCCTAGATGGTTGTCAAGCTTTTCAAGTGTTGTTGGAGCAGCACTCATCCAGGTAAGTGGGGAATATTCCATCACACTCCTGATTTGTGCCTTGCTTTGGGGACAGGCTTTGAGGCCTTACTCGTTGCAGTATTCCTAGCCTCTGACCTGCTCTTGTGACCTTATGATGTGAGCAGCTATTGGCCTCAGCTGGTCATAAACTCAGGTAAAAACAATGACTGCAGATGCTGGAAAGCAGATTCTGGATTAGTGATGCTGGAAGAGCACAGCAGTTCAGGCAGCATCCAAAGTGCAGCGAAATCGACGTTTCGGGCAAAAGCCCTTCATCAGGAATAAACTCAACATACAAAAAAAACACTGCAACTGCAGTCAGTACCAGTGACAAAAACCGCCTCTGCTTTTACCATTTCACAGTCAAAGAGATTTGACGTTTTATTTCAATATTTGTAACTCAGATGAACTTATATTTCTAAAGCATCTCCAATACAGCCAACGAGGTGTAGTTATTGTTGTAATGTACAGAACACAGGTGCTAATCTGAACACTGCAAACTGTGTGAAATGATCTGATCATTTGTCTTTGTAAAATTTATCAGTAAATATTGCTCACGATACTGCCAATAACTTCCTTACTTCTCAAAGGAAGCAGCCTTGGGAATTTTATGTCCCATGAATACCTACGGAATTGTTAAGGCCCCAGTTTAACACCTTATCCAAATGCCCAGTATTGTAGCACTTCCTCCATGCTGCATTGATGTGTCATCCCCAAGTTTCTCATGTAGGACTTGAAACCAGAAAATTCGATCTGAGAATTGTGAGTGTTGCTAACTGAAATGAATTTTCCAACCAAGGTTTAAACAGTGAGATGGGAATTTTGCTACTGAGCGGTGAGGGATCTATTTTCATCCATTAACCTGTAATCTCACCATCTTAATACCTGCCCTCCCTCATGGCAGAGAGAAGCTAGACGGCAACAATTGCCAACGTGAAAGTCAGAGTGGGTACCTGCCAATGCCTCAGGGTATCCACCTTGGCCAACATTCTCCAAGACATCAGGGCACATTTCATGAACCTTCAACACCTCCCTATCCATGGAGGTTGGCATCAAACTCACAGCAGCCTCACCTGTCACCATGGCACATTTCCAACTCACTTAGAAAATAGTTCTACAATGCTGCACTTTGAAGCGCACAAACACCTGGCATTACAACACTGCTGCCGGACTGCTTTGTGTGCAGGGGCAGGCACCTAGCTCAGACATCAGAGCAGGCTGCATCTCTGGGCTCTTCCCTTACTCCATAAGCACTCACCCACATTGTCTCTCCTTGGGCGGCACGGTGGCTTATGGGTGACACGGTGGCACAGTGGTTAGCACTGCTGCCTCACAGCGCCAGGGACCCAGGTTCAATTCCTGCCTTGGGCAACTGTCTGTGAGGAGTTTGCACATTCTCCCTGTGTCTGCGTGAGCACCCTCCGGGTGCTCCGGTTTCCTCCCACAGTCCAAAGATGTGCAAGTTAGCTGAATTGGCCATGCTAAATTGTCCATAATGTTAGTTGTAGGGGAATGGGTCTGGGTGGGTTGCTCTTTGGTGTGGACTTGTTGGACCAAAGGGCCTGTTTCCACACTGTAGGGAATCAAATCTAATCTAATCAATGTACATCCCATTTCTGCTGAGCCTTGCCTCTTTACGCATTGATACCTCACTCAGAACTTACCAGCTGTTATGATCCCAGCTGATGTTATTAACGAACAAGTTAGATCCCAATCTAAAATTTGGCTTGAAAGATCATGTGTTATTTTGGTTTTAATGAGGTATTCTTTCAGTGAAAAACAAGCATGTAATAAAACAGTTTATTATACAAATGAAATGAAGGTAAAATGGCATAAACCAAACTATTTACATGTAACATAAATTTAAATATTTAAAAACATATGGTAAAATACATCACATTGATCTCGAAAACACTCACCAGACAGAACTTCACCCTTTCCCCTCTACAGGCCTTAATTCATCTGTGCCTTTAATTTGCTACCATGAGAACCTAATAGTCTCTTCTTTGAGTCATCATAACACAGAGCCTAGACTTTCTCAGCTTCACATGACCTCTTCAGGGTTTTAACCAAAAACCTGTGATCTGAAACTTTTAAACTGATCTCCTTGCATTGAGGTAAACCTATTCTTAATCATTCTAAAATGACCTGTCTTTATCAGGAGAAAGTGTTTTGAAACATCTAACTTTAGCCACGACTTCTGCAAATTGCCCAACTGAAACCCAGAAGTCTTTTCAAGCTATGGTTGTTTCCACAAATCTCCTCCACCCCCAAATATCAAAACCTTCTATCTGAAAGTCCGAGGTACTACACTGTCTACTTTGTTCATTGTAACCTGTCCCAGTGTAAACAAATCCCTGGCTCTTTTTTGCTTTTCCCTCTCTCATGTCATGTTTTAAAAGAAATCACTCTGGCTCAGAAACACTTACAAGTTCAAAATTAAACCCCTTTGGACGCACCGAAAAACCATATTCCACTAATTCAAAAGTCTGAAAACAACTGATATTAAAGTTTGTAGAATCAACACCTTACATCACATGATACCAGGTTAGAATTCAACCGGTGTATTTGAAATCACAAGCTTTCGGAGTGCTGCTCCTTCCTCACGTGATGAACCTGTTGGACTATAACCTGGTGTCATGTGACTTCTGACTTCGTCCACTCCAGTCCAATATTGGCACCTCCACATATGGCTTATGTCACAAGACTCAATACACTACTGTCTTGTCTTGCCTTTCAACACAGACATATAATCAGACAGCAGTGATCAGTCAATGAGATGAACACATTGCTGTACGTAATGATCTATGTCAATGTCACATCTCCAGCATGTGCCCGCAGCTTATACAGTAAACACACTGCATGTGCTTCTGCCAAATGACCATGCTCAAAATTCTTCTCAGGGAAGAACTCCTTGGTCAAGTGAGGGAGAACAGTCATAGACAGGGACTGCTGCCACAGTCAGTCAAGATAGACAAGCAGGAGGCTGGGAGAACACAGCAAGCCAGACAGCATCAGGAGATAAAGAAGTCAACATTTCAGGTGTAACCCTTCTTCAGGACTGGGGGTGGGTGTAGAGAGAGCTGCAGATAAAGTGTGTGAAGGGGCAGGGTGACAAGTTGAGGATAGGTGAAGATAGGTAGAAGGTATGATCTGGTTGGTCAAAGGGAGGAAACGGTCAGTCAAGAGCAACATTTCAGGGACAGACACCTGCTTGAGGCAGTCAAGATCATGTGTCCTGGGGAGTGGGCCACAGTCAATCTTGTGGCTCCAGTGTAACCAGCCCAGGGATTAGCAGTGAGTCAGTTGGGAGCAGTCCCAGCATCTGTCAGGGGTCAGGTCCTACCGAATCGGTCAGGAGTGTAGGCCACAGTCAGTCTTAGGAAATCAGTTCCATGAAAGTGGAAGAGGGATTATCAGGGGTCATTGCTGTGGTTGGGAGGTCGGGGCAGTTAGTTTGTGAGGATTAGAAGCAGCATGCTGGGATACAGAGAGGACAATATAGTGAAGGGCAGACACTCAATATATGAAGGTGGGAGGCAGCAGTATATTGGAGGATCTGACATGATGGTCACCATCACTCTGATTTCAACAGGGTTGGTGCAGCATGATGCTTGACATAGCTAAGCTATAGGGCCAGAGCTTGGTGGGGGGTAACACTGGGAGATAAAGGTGTAAATGGAAGAGTTGGGTGAGAACGGGTGGAAGATAGAACTAATAGGGTTGAGCGGAAATGCAAGGAAGAAAGAAACATGAAGAGTTGTGGGGTCAGCTCAATTGACAGGCTGAGCCTGAGGCTCACTCTGCAAACCGTGACCTCTACCTGCCTTCCACCCTCATCTGATGGGAAATGGCTGCCACCAAACCAGAGTGGGTGCAGTGTGTGCACGCAGGCTCTGTAAAAGAGAAATCATCACAGGTCGAGGTCAGGGCTGTGGTCCACAATTCACAAAGATGATCTGAGATTGCAAAGAGCATGCAGTTGAGTTCCTGTCACCGTGAGCTGTAAATATTGGCCAACGTGTACTGCTGCCTGTCTTGGGAGCCCTGGGGACTGGGGACAAGGTTTTGGTAATCCTACCACATTTGTAATTCCCTGTTGTATTTACTGTTCCTTCTTAATTTCTCAATTTCTCTTAGAGTGCATGGCATTGGGGGCAAAGCACTACCTTGGATTGAAAGTTGTTTGGCTGATAGGAAACAAAGAGTAGTGATAAATGGCTCCATTTCGGAATGGCAGGCAGTGACCAGTGGGGTACCGCAGGGATCAGTACTGGGACTGCAGCTTTTTACAACATATATTAATGATATAGAAGATGGTATTAGTAACAACATTAGCAAATTTGCTGATGATACAAAGCTGGGTGGCAGGGTGAAATGTGATGAGGATGTTAGGAGATTACAGGGTGACCTGGACAGCTTAGTTGAGTGGTCAGATGCATGGCAGATGCAGTTTAATGTGGATAAATGTATGGTTGTCCACTTTGATGGCAAGAACAGGAAGGCAGATTACTACCTAAATGGAATCAGTTTAGGTAAAGGGGCAGTACAAAGAGATCTGGGTGTTCTTGTACACCAGTCAATGAAGGTAAGCATGCAGGTACAGCAGGTAGTGAAGAAGGCTAATAGCATGCTGGCCTTCATAACAAGAGGGATTGAGTATAGAAGCAAATAGGTTCTTCTGCAGCTGTACAGGGCCCTGGTGATACTACACCTGGAGTACTGTGTGCAGTTCTGATCTCCAAATTTGAGGAAAGACATTCTGGCTATTGAGAGAGTGCAGCGTAGGTTCACAAGGTCAATTCCTGGAATGACGGGATTACCTTACACTGAAAGATTGGACCGACTGGGCTTGTATACCCTTGAGTTTAAAAGACTGAGAGGGAATCTGATTGAGACATATAAGATTATTAAAGGATTGGACACTCTGGTGGCAGGAAACATGTTTCCACTGATGGGTGAGTGCCGAACCAGAGGACACAGCTTAAAAATACGGGGTAAACCATTTAGGACAGAAATGAGGAGAAACTTCTTCACCCAGAGAGTGGTGGCTGTGTGGAATGCTCTGCCCCAGAGGGCAGTGGAGGCTCAGTCTCTGGATTTATTTAAGAAAGAGTTGGATAGAGCTCTCAAAGATAGTGGAATCAAGGGTTATGGAGATAAGGCAGGAAGCGGATACTGATTAAGGATGATCAGCCATGATGATATTGAATGGTGGTGCAGGCTCAAAGGGCAGAATGGCCTCCGCCTGCACCTATTGTCTATTGTCTATTGTCTACCCCTTTGCACCTTGGTCACAGTGAGGTTGGTCTCTGCTGTGGTTGGATCCATGGTTCCAAAGAAACACAACAAAACCTTATGGAAGTGAGCAGTCAGCATTCCCTCACTCATAAATGGTGTTTCCACACTGTGGGAAATGGAGAACTCTGACAGGGAGGGCTAATGAAAAGCACTTCATGGACTTTTGACATCATGGCCCTTACTCTGATGTTTGCAGCACCAATGGTGCTGTGTAAATTACCCGTAGTGTTAGGTGCGTTAGTCAGGGGTAAATGTAGGGTAGGGGAATGAGTCTGGATGGGTTACTCTTCGGAGGGTTGGTGTGGATTTGTTGGGCTGAAGGGCCTGATTCTACACAGTAGGGAAACTAATATTTGCAAAGCAGCTAGTTGAATCTCTTTAGGAACTATAACCGTGTTTCTTGCTCAGTTATTACAGAGAAAATTTAAGATTCAACCTCATCAATGTAAGCTGGAAAGCCTCAAATAAAGGAGTCATGATTTGGAGACGCCGGTGTTGGACTGGGGTTAAAAATCACACAACACCAGGTTATAGTCCAACAGGTTTCATTGGAAGCACACTAGCTTTCGGAGCGACGCTCCTTCATCAGGTGATAGTGGAGGGCTCGATCGTAACACAGAATTTATAGCAAAAATTTGTAGTGTGATGTAACTGAAATTATACATTGAAAAATTGATTGTCTGTTAAGCCTTTCATCTGTTAGAATACAGTGATAGTTTCACTTCTTTCATGTGTAAATCACAAAACCCTTCTTTTTAAAGTTGCATTCTCAGGTTAGCTGTTAACAATGGTGATAGCTAGACAATATGTTGAAGGTGTTAGCCCCCTGTGTTCTCTGTCTATGACCTGAAGTTTAGATTGATTCTAATCCAAAAAGTAAGATAACAGAGTTTTACATAACTTCATGCAGTTTTTGAGCTCAGAGTTCTACATGAATGTATGCAGATTTTGAGCAAAGTGCAATGTAACTCTGAAAGTACAAATTCACCCCACAAAATATATGTGTGCATGTGGGTCTGTGTGTGTGTGTGTGTGTGTGTGTGTGTATGTGCATGCCTGTCTAGGGTGGGGGTTGTGAGTGTGAGAAAGTGTGTGTGTGTGTGTAGTGAGTGCAGACTGTCTGTGAGGGGGTGCATGTGTGAGTGTGGGAGTGTGTGTGTCTATAAGGGTGTGTGTGAGTGTCTGTGTGTACCTGTGTCCATGTGTATGTGAGAGTGTGCGTGTGTGTGTAGTGCAATGGTGATCACCTGTAATGTGACTTGAACCCAAGGTCCCGGTTGAGGCCCGCCCTATGGGTACCGACCTTAGCTATCAGCCTCTGCTCAGCCACTTTCCTCTGCTGCCTGTCCAGAAGTCCACATTGAAGGATGGTCACCCGAAGGTCCAAGGCTGAATGTCCTGGACCACTGAAGTGTTCCCCAACTGGGAGGGAACCCTCCTGTCTGTTGATTGTTGTGCGGTGCCCAATGATCCATTGTCGTAGCCTTTTCTCGGTTTCCCCAATGTACCATGCCTCCGGTGTCCCATGTACACTGAGTAAAAGGGCAGTAGCACATTCTCTGGGCATTTACAGTAATCTAGTAGTTTGAATGCCAGCTTTCAGGTTTCTTTAATTAGCTAATTAATTTACATCCTCCAGTTACCGTGGTGTGTTTTTGAACTCACATCTTGAGGATAATAAAGAGATGAAGAACAAATGCTGACCTTGTCAGTGATGTTCACATCCAGTGAAAGGATAAAAAGAAATCTCCAGGCGATGAGCCCAGGTCTCTGTCTTATTAGTGCAATGTCACCTCATCCATGTGAATATTTAAACATATAATAGTGAATGTACAATAGGGGTTCTAACAAATTCCTCAAGTGACCTGGGTTCCAGGTGGCATTTATTATTATTCATACATAGCATGTAGTTATCACTGGCTGGATAAGGGTTAGGATTAGGTCTAGGACTGAGGTTAGGGTTAGGGCGAGGGTTAGAGCTAGGGCTATGGTTCAAGTTAATGTTAGGAATAGAGCTAGAGCTAGAGTTAGGGTTATGGCTCGGGTTAAGGCTCGGCCAAGGTTAAGAGTCAGGGTTAGGTTTAGGGCTAGGGCTAAGATTAAGGGTTAGGGTTAGGGTTAGGGTTAGGCTAGGGTTAGGGTGAGAGTTAAGGTTAGGGTTAGTGTTCGGGCTAAAATTAGGGTTATGCTTAGGGCTAGGGCTCGGGTTCGGGTTGGGCTAGGTCTCGGGCTAGGTTTGGGGCTCATATTAAGGTTCAGGTTGCATTTAGGGTTACGGTTAGAGTTAGGATTAGGATTAGGGCTTGGGTTAAAGTTAGGGTTATGGCTCAGGTAGGGGATAGGGTTAGATTTAGGGTTAGGGTTAGGATGAAAGAGCAGTGCTCCAAAAGCTTGTGATTTCAAACAAACCTGTTGGATGGGAATCCCGTGTCGTGTGACTTCTGACTTTATTGCATAAATGCAAGACCAAAACCACCAATCAGAGAAATTCATCCCGTTCTCTTCTACTTTGTTTACCTCCTGCTCTCAAACCCACCTAAAATTAAAATTAGCTCCAAGAAGCTCTCCTACATCCCATCTTCAGGAAGGTCAATCCATGGAACAGAAACGCAAGTGACGTTGCAGGGGCATATGGCAGAATATCATATGGACTCTCTAAATCATTGACAATTGTCACTGTACATTCAAGCTGGTACAGGGCACAAATCCTCACAATGTCCAGTGCCCGGCCATGCAGTGCACCATCTCCTGTGCAGCAAGATGCTCACTGTTGGACAAGTCAATGTTTTGCAGAGATTGGGGATCACAGACCTTCCAGCTGATGATGTTGGGGCATGCTCATCACAAGGATCGGTTTATAACTCGGTATTCTGAATGGGCTGATGGAAGAAGTGCTGTAGCCAAGCCAGACCAACGCCTCCCAACTCACTCTGTCTGTCTTATAACCGAGGAAAGGAGACAGTGAGCATTGTAGATGATGGAGATTAGGGTCAAGAGTGTAGGGCTGGAAAAGCACAGCAGGTCAGGTAGCATCCGAGGAGCAGGAGAATCGATGTTTCGGGCATAAGCTCTTCATCAGGAACCAAGGAATGGGCAATGAAATTTGCCATGAAGAAGGGCAATCAGGAGGAAAGAAATGTGCCAATAATGATGGCCCACATTTTAGCTGCCTTTCTTTCCAGTTTAATGGATTGTTTGTGTGCATAGGTTGTTACCAAGCCTGAAGCATACCCCTGGACTTGGATATGGACAGCATCAATCTGAATTGCCTACTTCCTAGCTGCTACCAGTATGACCACTAGGGGGCAGGTAAAAGGATATGAGAGAGACCCAGGTAACATAGGTCTGCTTCACCATGAGTCCACAACTTCTATTGGTCAGCAAGTCAGGATCAACATCTAATCTGTGCAACATTATCGGGATAGCAGATTTTGCAGCAGCCACTGTCCAGCAAGCAAGGAGTAGAACAGCCACCTCACTAGGCAACGTCTTAAAACGATATATCAGAGGGTGACACATGGCATAGTAACGGTCAAGAGCAATGCAACTCAGGTGAAGGCAGTGCCAAATAGCAGATCCAGGCTTGAATAGATTTGACAGAAGGTGGGTCCAAAGTGCTAGCATCCTTCAGTAGACCTGCTCATGCTGTAGGGCATCACCATGATCCTGACAAAGAACTCAGCTATGGATAGTGACAGCACCAAAGCATTGGTCGCAGAGTGGAGCTGCTTGAAGTAGGTAACAGCCAGAGGCATGAGGAGATCACCAGCCAAGGTGGCTGCCATGGTGACCATTATAAAGAGATAAAGGCCAGTCCTGACTGGAGGTGTTCCAGTGCTTGATAAGCATCGGTTAGCTATTCTGCAGCCTGATGAGCTGGTGACATTGAATGAACCCAAGGTATTCTGCTTGTTCAGAGAAACTTCAACCTGGAGAAAAGTGGAGGCATAATTAGAAAAGACATCTGGGCCACATTTACTGTCAAAAACAATCTGTTGTTTCTGTGAATTCTGTCCACTCTGGCTTAGCTGACCCTGTGACACTCATCTGAGATGCATTCTACATTTTTTACTTGCTTCCTCCCAAGAGTTGGGTGAGACTGGAATTTATTCGCCATCCCTAGTTACCCAATGGAGGTGGACGCGGCATTCATTTCTGAAAAATGAACAGCTTGTTTTACCCAGGTCATTTCAGATTCAATCACTCCGCTGCAGGACTGAAGTGACATGTAACACATACTGGGAATAAAGGCAGGTTTCCATCCCCTAAAGGTGTAGAGGAAGATCATCTCTAATATGAGAGGTCCCATCATAAACCTGAAAATAGCCGGGACGAACCTGTTCTTAAATCTGCTGGTGCGTGTTTTCAAAGCTTTGTATCTTCTACCCAATGGAAGAGGGTGGAAGAGAGTTTAACCTCGATGGGGCGGTGGGGGGGGGGGGAGTCTTTGATTATTTTGGCTGCTTTCCCAAGGCAGCAGGAATTGTCACCAGAGTTAATGGATGGAAGGCTGGTTTTCATGGTGGACTGGGCTGTGTTCATCACTCTCTGGAATTTCTTGTGGTGTTGGGTACAGCAGTTTCCAGAACAAGCTGTGGTGCATCTGAATGGGATGCTTTCTATGGTACATCAATAAAAATTGATAAGAATCATTGTGGACATGCTGAATTTCGTTAGCCTCCTGAGGAAGTAGAGGCGTTAGTGCTCAGCAATTATGTTCTGGGCAAAAAGATCCATGGGTAACTTCTCAACCCAGTACTAATAAAACTCTTAATAGCTGTTGAAGGGCCAAAACTCTCCAATAACCCTTTTAACAGCCTTCCCAGCAGACAAAGAAAGTAGTGTCAAAAACAGAAGTTGCTGGAAAAGCTCAGCAGGTCTGGCAGCATCTGTGCAGAGAAATCAGAGTTAATGTTTCTGGTCCGGTGACCCCTTCCTCTTCACAGATGCTGCCAGACTTGCTAAGCTTTCCCAGCAACTTCCGTTTTCGCTTCTGATTTACAGCATCCGCAGTTCATTCGGTTTTCATTTGGTAAAGAAAGCAGCTCCTGTCCCAACAGGGAAACCAGTGCAGCCCGCCTCCTTGTAATTGAATGGCATCCATTTGTCTCAATCTGGTGGCAATTGGGAAAGCCAGCTTGGGGACCAGGAGGTTGTTGCTGAATCTTCAGCATCGTGACCCCCAAACCGTGACTCCTGAAAGTCTTCCACTCCCCTCCTTGTTGGTTCAGCCCTTTATGGCTTCATTACCGTGGGCTCCAGTGATATCCCAAAAGCTCCCAGAATCCAATGTGTGAGCAGCTTGGAGGGAGGGCGGGGCTACTTCATTGAGAAGGCTCCTAATTGGATATGATCTTCACTGGTCCGCACTAAAAACATTCAATTATTCTTCAAATTATTTAAACTTCTCACTGGTGAGGGCTGCTGGTTAATCCCCTCTGACACGGCCCACTCTCCTACTTCATGCACAAATCCCAGCTTCAGATTCAACACACCATTTCATCAACTCAAACTTACCTTTAACATAACAAAACCTAACTGCTATACTTCCTTCTTTTCCCTGATTTTGGAACAATGGATTTATTTGCCCTGCTCGTTCCATCATAAGTTCACTACTTTAGGAATTCAAAATAAATGTAACCTTGTGAAAAGCTTCAAATGTTGCCTCAGGAATTTTTCTTTTGTTTCAAAAATATACTTTATTCATTGAAATATCTTGATGTACATGCAGTCAATAAAGCAGTTTGGTTCAGTACAGGAACATATAAAGAAACAAACTCTATCCAACAAAGAAGCCAAAGGCATTTCTTATCTGTATAAGACTATGTTTACATCCATTTGAGACACCAGGAGAGTCTGGTAACTGAACGGACCCCATTTAACTTCAGCAGAAAGACCTCAGACAGTGGTCTTTCCCCACTGCTGCCCCAAGCTTTAGTACATCCCTCAGCACGTAGTCCTGAACCTTGGAATGTACCAGTCTGCAACACTCAGTCGAGGTCAACTCAAAACTCTGAAGTTTCAGGCAGACTGAAGGCCACCTTTCACCAGGTCAATGGTCCTCCAGGCACAGTTAATGTTTCTCTCAGTGTGCATCCGGAGAACAGTCCGTAGAGCACAGACCCCTTCGTCACAGAGCTGCTGCGGGTGAACCTCTACAAAATCCATTGCATTTCTCTTCAGACTTCTTTTGCGAAGGCACATTCTAGCAAGAGATGTGTTACAGTCTCTAGCCCCCCCCCACAACCACTTCAAGGGCAGCACAGCCTCAAATGAAGGATCTCACAGACTGTGGTCTTCTCACCATCAACCAGCAATGAATTGGTGCTTGTTGGAAAGTTCTGGTGAATATGACCTCCTAAATGCCAGTCATTTTAATCATGACAGAGAGTGCTCATTTCCATGGAGATTTCAATGAGTTTAAGACAACTAGCAATGAGAATGCTTTGAACCTTGATGATTCATTGACTTTAGGCCAAGAAAATAGTTTGCGGCTTGACTTTCAATATTTGCTCTCTCTCCCTGATCAATGACGATGTGGTTTCTGGAGTGCAGCCAGAATGCAAATGTTTAAGCCAACAGTCTAATTTGCATTTTGATTATTTTTACAATGACACTGTGTTTTGAGAATGCTAAAACTCACTTTTAGCAAGGTCAATCCCTTCATCCATTTCCTCAGAGCACAAGGGCAGCAAGTGAAGAGAAAGATCTATAACTGAACTGCTTTACGGACTATATATGTGCATAAAGATGTATGAATAAAGTAAATTATTGAAATTTTTAAAAATGCGTCATTTCCAGACAAAGAACATGTCCCGCATGTTCTCATTCAGGTCCACCGATGTCATGTTGGTGTTCTTCTCTGACCACTGCCTCCTGCTGGCTGACTGCCACTTACAGGATGACCAGCCAGCAGGGCAGGGAACGTGAAGCTAAATGGGAAACTGTTGATCCCAGAACATAATGAGGAGCTCAATAGGGATTACCCAGATTGGAGAACTGGGAAGCCCCTCTTTGAGTCTTCAGCAGGCTGGTGGGAGACAGTCAAGGGGAACACTAAGAGGTTCTTTATCCTCAGAGATGTTCAGAAGGTGTGTGTGTGTGTGTGTGTGTGTGTGTGTGTGTGTGTGTGTGTGTGTGTGTGTGTGTGTGTGTGTGTGTGTGTGTGTGTGAAGAGAGAGAGAGACAGGGAAAACTGTCCAAACTCCAGAAAACCACGCAGAGCTGTCTTCTGCTGCAGACAATGGGGATCAATGTCACGGAGGATCTCCAAGAGCCAGCAAGCCTCGTTCTTTGCCTAAGAATCCTCCAAGATAATCTTCTGGCCCAGGATCCACATGCTAGAGTAGGATGGGAGGTCCTTGTGTCTCTTCTTCCAGAAGGTATACACGGAGAGCTCTGTGCCCAGCAGCCTGAAGGAAGAAGATGGCTCAGCAACGTCATCTCAACCTCACATCCTAAGGATCTGCAAATTCTTTCATTCCAGATTCTATGACAGGAATCCCACAGATAGCATGGCCTTACAGTCGCTCCTGTCCTCTATCGTGGTGGTCTTAATGACAGCTGGGAGATGCTGAAAGTCGACGTTTCAAGTATAACCCTTCTTCAGGACTGGATGGGGTGCTACAGATAGTGCCTGGGAGAGAAGCAAATTGGTGAGGTAGTGATAGGTGAATACAGATAGTGGGTACAACCTGGTTGGTCGATAGGAGGAATGAATCCAGTTGGTAGCTGGAAGGAAGGGTCGGTAGGTGGAATGGAAGGGAGGAGGTGGGGCTGGAAAGGGAGCCAGAGGATTGCTGGGAAGGTTATTTGAAATTCTAGAATGCAATGTTAATTCCTCTGGGCTGTAGGCTGCCCAGGAAGATGAGCTGTTCTTCCTCCAATTTGTGGTCTGATTCACTGCAGCAATGGAGGAAGCTGGGGATGGACATGTCTGAGGGGGAGTGGGAGGGGGATTTGAAAGGGCAGTGACCGGGAGGTCAGGCTGGCTGTGTCAGGCCCGTCAAAGATGCTCAGTGAAATGGTCACCTAGTCTATATTGGAGTAAAAAATGAGGTCTGCAGATGCTGGAGATCACAGCTGCAAATGTGTTGCTGGTCAAAGCACAGCAGGCCAGGCAGCATCTCAGGAATAGAGACTTCGACGTTTCGAGCATAAGCCCTTCATCAGGAAAGATGAAGTCTATATTGGATCTCACCAATGTAGTGAAGACCACATTGGCAGCACCAGATGCAGTAGACTAGTTTGGAGGAGATGCAGGTGAACCTCTGTCTCACCTGAAAGGACTTTTTGGGACTTTGAGTGGAGGTGAGGGATAGGGTGGATGGCAGGTGTTGCATCTTTCTTGCTTACAGGGCAAGGTACTGTGGGGTTTGGAAGGATGGGGAGAATGGCATGAACCAGGGAGAGGCAAAGGGAACAGTCCTTGCTGAAGGCAGAGAGGGGTAGGGAGGGGAAGATGCTTTGGTTGGTGGGGTCTAATTGGAGTTGGTGGAAGTGTTTAAGGATGATGCATTGGACGTGGAGGCTGTCTTTATTGCATTTGGAAGGGGTGTGAGTTTAGACAAGTAAAGCTGGGAATGGAGGAGGTGTGGTCGAAGACTGTCTAGATGACAGAAGGGGGGAAAAGACCATTGTTTGAAATAGGAGGACATGTGGGATGTTTGGGAGTGGAACATCTCCTCGTCAGAGCAGATGCAATGGAGACGGAGGAATTAGGAAAATGGGAGGGATTTCTTGCGGGAAATTGGGTGGGAGGAGGTGTAGTCACTGTAGTCCAGTAGTTATGGGAGTCACTGGGTTTATAATAAACGTCATCCTTAAACTGTCACCGAACTTGGAAATGGAGAGGTCAAGAAAGGGAAGGGAGGTGTCCGAGATGGACCAAGTGAATTTAAAGGCAGGGTAGAAGTTGTGTGTGAAGTTGATGAACTGCACCAGTTCAGCCTGGGTGCAGGACGCTGCAACGATGCAGTCATTGATGTTATGGCAGAAGAGTTGGGGAATAGTACCGGTGTACATACTGAATAAACTCTGTTCAATGTTGCTGACAAAGAGGCACATGTAGCTAAGGCCCATGCAAATGGTGAGCTCATGGATTTGGAGGAACTGGGAAGAATTGAAGGAAACGTTATTGAGGGTGAGGACTAATTCAGCAAGACAGTTATCACTGGATGAGCTGAGCAATGCCTTCGGGTCCCTAGAAAGGAATAATCTTCCTGGAAGCGACACTTACTGGCCAAGGTGCATTCAGCTCTGTGGGACTCGATTGGCCAGGACTTGCTGGAGGTGTGTGTTAGCTATCAGTTAGCATGTATGAATCCATGAGGAAAGGTATGAGCACCCTCATCTACAAGCAGAAGGGGGAGAGGGAGGAAATTAGAAACTGGTCACTGCTGAGTGAATTTACAAAATCCTGTCTAAGGTCATTGCCAACCGGGTCAGATCTGTCCTGGGATCAGTGACCCACCTAGACCAAACCTGTGCTCTACCAGGCAGGATGATCTCTGAGAGTTTTGTGTTCCTCAGGGATATGATCACCTACATGCAAGACAGGAGGGTGTGGACGCCTGTCTCATCTGTTTGGACCAGGAGGTCTTCAACAAGATATCGCACACATTCATCTGGAATAAGCTCTCCAAAATAGGCTGGCGGGGGCAGGAATTTGCAATTGGATCCGACTGCTCTATACCAACACCGTTAACGTAGTCTCAATCAATGGGTGGGAATCAGAAAGCTTCCTGGTCAGATCCAGAGTCAGGCAGGGCTGCCCCCTCTCTCCTGCCTTGTTTGTGTGTTGTGTAAAGTCCTTTGCTGAGTCGATCAGGAAGGATACAAACCTGACAGCTGCCTCTCCACAGCAAGTAAAGACCTGGTCATCAGGTGTGAGACACTCTCTCTGTTGTGCTGAATGCAGGTTTGACCCACTCCCTGAACCAGTGCCATTGCAGTTAACCGAGCCATGTTTCAGTTTATCTGGAGGCCTGAGGTAGACCATGTCTGCGGGGACACCATGTATGGATATCTGGATAAGGGGGCAGGGGTGGGTGAACAATGTACTCAACGCTGCCCTCATCCTGATAGCCACCTTTGTGTGGCTGCATAAAGCTGTGCATAGTGCCGCTCTGTAGTGAGGTGCTACCTGTCCCCAGGGTTGCAAAGGATGGGACTGGTCTAATTACTGTGGTACGCTCCCAATAGTTAGACCGTTCCTCATCACTTGTCCTTCGTAGAGTAATTTGCCAAGAAAAGCAACTTTGACAACAAGTTCATCAGGAAGTGGTCAGCACACAGCATCCATAGCTTCCTGCAGGAAATGGAATCTGTCGGGTGGATCCTGTCAGGTTGCTCCTTGAACAGACTGTCAAAGCCATTTGGCAGAATGCCTCATCACCAGAACTTTCCAACAAGCACCAAGACATTGCTTGGCTGGTGGTGAGAAGGATCTCATTATCTTGGAGATCCTTCATGCCTCTTGGTGGCACCACCACACGCAGCCCTCAAAGCAGCTGCAGGGGGTGTAGAGACTGTCACACATCTCCTTCTGGAATGTCCTTTTGCAAAGGAAACCTGGAGAGAGGTGCAGTGGTTTTTGACAAGGTTCATCCTGAGCAGCTCTGTAACGCAGGTCTCTTTGTTCAATGCTCTGTTCACCAAGACAAACATCGGCTGCACCTGGATGACCGTCAACTCAGTGAAAGATGCCGTTTGGTCTGCCCAAAGCTTCCAGAGCAAGGAGTTGACTCTGACCAAGTGTTGCAGACTGGCACATTCCAAGGTCCAGGACGATGTGCTGAGGGATGCACTAAAGCTTGAGGAGCTGCCACCAAGGCGCTATGGAGAAAGACCACTGTCTAAGGTCTTTCTGCTGAGGTAGAATGGGGGTCCATTCAGTTATCAGACCCTCCTGGTACCTCAAATACATGAATTGCACAGTACGTAAATATAATCTTGTATAAGTAAGAAATACCATGGGTCTGTTTGTTCTCCATGTGTAAAGACTGTACAGAATCAAACTGCTGTAGTGACGATGCATATGTATAAAGCTTTTTATAAATAAAATTTATTTTTAAAAGGAAAGTCATTTCTAGACAAAAGGCCGAAACACCTCAAACACAATCAGTGATTGTCAATAAATCGTGATGTGATATCCACAGCTTCAAAGTGAATTTTGAAACATATAAAATTTTAACCATTTAAAACTTTTCATTTTGAGAAAATACTCTGAGCTTACAACCCCTTTAATTCAAAAGTTAACATAGAAAATGTTGGAGAAACTAAGGCAGCCTGCCGACATCTGTGGAGAGGGAAAGTTATGATAAGGAGTCATACCAGATCCGAAGCATTAACTCGGTTTCTCTCTCCACATGTGCTGCTAGACCCACTAGGTTTCTCCAGCTAGATCAGAATTCCAGCATCTGCAGCATTTTGTTTCTATTTAGGCCCTTTCATTCCCTTCTCTTCTCCTTCCTCCCAACTTTCCAACTCTTCCAGTGTGCCCATGGGTAACAGGCGATGTTGGAGAGGGACTGAACTGTAGTTGGCCCCCTTTTTATTTCCCACTTCTTGCCCTACCTCCCCTATCCATTTCTCTCCTTGATTTTTCAATTTAAAATAACTGGCACAGTGAAAAGTAGCACATGGGAAAATGTTACATAACAGGAGTTAGCTGGCATTTCTCAAAGAAACCACATTTCAGCCTATATCCTCCTGGTTCTGCAGTACTGGAGTTTGGGCCCACAGTAACTGCTGTAATGTCATACATTCTCCAGCAGAGAGCAGCTCTCACCCTAATGATGCATAAAAATCACAGAAATTCAAACTGATTATCAAAACTGAAAAAATACAACATGCATTTGTCATAACGTAGGGCTTTGAAATTTATAGAAATTTATAATTCAGAGACTGATTGTTACGCTTAAAAAATGTTGAAATGCCCTTTCATTGATGGTCTTTATAAAGCTACGACATTGTTTCATCACAGCAACAATGCATCATAGTGTCAACGTATTCTATACATGAGTGCATTAGAAAATAGGGACGATTAGTACGTTATTTTTATTCTTTTACAGTTTGAGGGTGTTTCTGTTGAGGCTACATACCCTAGATTGCCCATGAGAAGGTGGGAGTGAGCTGCCTTCTTGAACCGCTACAGCTCATCTGTTGACCCACAATGCCCCTGGGGAGGGGATTCTAGGTTTTTGACCTAGTGACAGTGAAGGAATGGCGATATATTTCCATGTCAGGATGGTGAGTGGCTTGGAGAGGAACCCGCAGTTGACAGTTTTCTCGTGTGTCTGCTGCCAAATCAATGTAAATCACATCAAATGCGTTAACCTCTCCATTTTTCCTGGACAGCACTGTAAACAAAATTCAATCAAATATGAAAAAAAATCAATTCAAACTCAGGTTCTTATAAGAGAGAGATTGCAGGGAGACAGAGTCAGCCAGAAAACCTCTGCTCAATCAGGGAACCTCCACCCCCAGCAGCTTTCTTTGACCAGAACCTTCAAACAGGCAGCTTGCTAAAACCAAACCAGAAAAAACTGGGAAAACTGGCCACTCCCCTTTCATTGTACAAGTGCTTTTCAAAATAAACTTAAAAGCCTTTCCAAGTAAATATTTCCAGACATATAGGAACCTCTGTCTTTTACGATCCCTCTTGAAAAAAAAAACCAAGGACAACATAAGCTTATTAAAGAGGCAGCATCATCATATTAGGGCGGCACGGTGGCACAGTGGTTAGCACTGCTGCCTCACAGCGCCAGAGACCCGGATTCAATTCCTGACTCAGGCGACTGACTGTGTGGAGTTTGCACGTTCTCCCCGTGTCTGCGTGGGTTTCCTCCGGGTGCTCCGGTTTCCTCCCACAGTCCAAAGATGTACACGTTAGGTGAATTGGCCATGCTAAATTGCCCGTAGTGTTAGGTAGGGGTAAATGTAGGGGTATGGGAGGGTTGCGCTTCGGTGGGTCGGTGTGGACTTGTTGGGCCGAAGGGCCTGTTTCCACACTGTAAGTCTAATCTAATCTAATCACAGACCTTTCTTTGGATCTGAAAGGGGCTGAAAAATTATTGCTTTTCTACCTTCGGCAGAAACAGAGAAGGAATGAGTGGAACCGATTGTGAGAGTGCCAAGGATAAAGGACAATGGAGGGCTTGTGGTGGTAAAGGAGTAACAGAGATGTCAGATAGGTGTAAATGATAAGTGTGGGAGGAGAAAGTGGAGCCATTTTGCTGAGAGCAACATCGATAAGATACAAACAAAACATGTCCTGTGTTGGGGGAGGGTGAGCTGAAAATGTGTTGCTGGTTAAAGCGCAGCAGATCGAATTCCCTGTTCCTTGGATGCTGCCTGATCTGCTGTGCTTTAACCAGCAACACATTTTCAGCTCTGATCTGCAGCATCTGCAGACCTCACTTTTTCCTTGGGGGAGGGTGAGTAAGAAAAAAGGAGCGCAGAGGTTATTCAACTCAATAGTGAGTCCAGGAGGCTGTAAGGTGCCTCGGTGAAAAAAATGAGAATAGATGAAAAAGTTGTTCTTCCAATTTGCATTGAGTTTCATTGGAACACTGTAGTAGGCCCAGGATGGAAATATTATCATGGGAGTGAGATAGTTTATTGAAATGGCAAGCAATAGGAAGGTTGGGCTCATTATTTCAGACAGATCAAAAATATTCCACTAGGCAGCTACCTAGTCTGCATTTTTTTTTCACCAAAAGAAATCTGAAAGAGACCAGAAAACAGCACTGAAGGCTTTGTTGGTGTGTCAGTGAAAGAGCTGCGGGTATTGGCCTGAGTCTGATGAGAACAAGAACTGTACCACATATCCCACAAAGAGACAGACAGAACTGAGACCCTGTGATACCCAGAGCCAAACCTTTGACTTGTGATGAGTTAAAAGAGACAATCTTCAGAAGTGAGAATGAGCTCGGCCAGGTGAAGGGAGTAGATAGTGGACGGGACTGTTCAGGTCTCTTTTCAAGACAGAAATGGAGAGCTTTCAAAGAATTGTGATGGTAGGTGGATTGCACATCAGTGTGGTAAAGGAGGCAGCTAAGGCAAGAAAATGGGACATTGTGGAATCAATGTAAAGCATCAGAAGAATGACGAATTTAAATGGGAAGAGGCTGAACAAGTGGTGAAAATAAAATCAAGAGGAAGAAAGCATAAGGGTCATAGATGGGGTAAATAGACAAGGTCATTTTCCTGGGGTGGGGGAGTGCAGAACTAGAGGGCATAGGTTTAGGGTGAGGGGGGGAAAGATATAAAAGAGACCTAAGGGGCAACTTTTTCACATAGAGGGTGGTGTGCAAATGGAATGAGTTGCCGGAGGAAGTTGTGGAGGCTGGTACAATTGCAGCATTTAAATGGTAGTTGGATGGGTATATCAATAGAAAGGGTTTAGAGAGATATGGGCCAAGTACTGGCAAATGGGACTAGGTTAATTTACGATATCTGGTTGGCACGGACAAGTTGGACCGGAGGGTCTGTTTGCGTGTTGTACAGCTCTATGATTCTGTGACTCTAAATAAGTTCAATGGATCAGGACAAGGCTGACAGCCCCACCTGTGGATTTTGGGAATGCAGTAGAAGTGAGCAGTGCAGGTAAAGATCTCAACCCCCGGGAGGGGTCTCTCAGTTCTGCGATCAGTCAAATAAACACTTCAGCAAGATTTCACACTTTAACTAGTAACAGCCGGGCACAGGTTTGTCCAACAACACAGAGATTAAAAGCTTCTGTGTTCCTTGGAGAAACTGTGCAGTTCACTTGGAACAAAGGCAATTTTTATATGTTTCTTAATTGTAGAGTAAATACAATAAAGTGTAATAAAATGACACAATGGACAGCAGATTAACCCAATGATATTTCCTGGGAAACAAAATTATTTTCCACACATTATCTCTTCGCACCTGCATTTCAAGTAGAGCTAGAATGGTTAGTAATGTCCTATCTAATTTAATTAATTCCATACTGTGAAGGGTCCATTGTTTTGCTTTATCTTTGATTCAGTTAGCTCAGCAAAGCAGGAATGCAGCCTTTAGCAGGGTAAGAAGCCATTTTAAACATAGTGTTAATTTGCAGCCTGAAGCCATTTTATTATGTTACTTTATGTTACTTGCATTGAGAAGCCATTTTGAGGTTAGTAAAAGCATGCATTAAATGGTTGCTCCTGACAACAGCCTATATCCAGATCTTAGATCCTCACAGGTTGGAGTTCTATGAGGTAGGAAGCTGTGGAGGTGAGATGACTAGAGGGGTGTTCAGTGATAGTTCACAATCAGTTCAGAGCATAGGTCAGGGGAAGATGGAAAGGTGTATTTGAGAGGCTGTTGTCAACTTCTGCCAGGTAGAGGTTGATATGCTGCAGGGCACCAACATCCCCCTATATCAGCAGGTTTAATAAAGTCAGGGTTGGATCTCAGAGAATGGGAGCGCAAAACGTTTGTAGGAGACATTTTCAAATGAGGTGATGAAATAGACATTAAGGCCACTGTTGTCACTGTGGCATTTCTTGATGAAAAAAACAAGTGCAGTTGAAGGCCAAGTGTAAGATCCAGGTGGACGGACAATATTGGAGATGAGTGAAATGGTCTGTGTCATCAGGTAAGGACTCCAGTTTAAAGAACTGGGCAGAGGGAAAGGTGATGGGAGAAGAGATAAACGATGTGTGCCTAAAATTCATGGAGGTGGTGGCAGAAAGGGATTGCTGAACATAGATTATACCATATCATGGAGGGGAGAGCCTGGGGGTGTTAAAAATACACGGCAAGGTGGAATTAGAAGCAAGGATTGAATTGGAAGGAAAGGGAAAGGAAGAAGAGAATGCATTGGAAACTGAGGTTTTAGAGCTTTCCAACACTCACAGGATTTTGCTTTTATTTGAAAGAAGTATGTCATCCTGATCTGTCTGGCCTACATGTGATTAAATTTTATTTATTCATGGGATGTGGACATTGCTGACTAGGTCAGAGTTTACTGTCTATCCCTTAACGTTAGGAATCAAACCACATTGACCTGGGTCTGGAGTCACATGGAGGTCAGATTAGGTAAGGATGATAGATTTCCTTCCCTAAAGACACTAATGAATCAGACGGGTACTTCCAGCCAGTGATAGTGGTTACATTGCTATTAGGCTCACTATTAATTCCAGATTTCTTTTTTATTGAATTCAGATTTCACCATCTGCCAGAGTAGGATTCAAACACAGATCCCCAGTGCATTTGTGTAAGGACCTGGATTATTTCCTTAATGACATCACCACTACAGCACTGCCTCCCTCAAAATTCCAGATTCCAGACCCAAAGTAACGTGATTGCCTCTTGACTTCCAGTCAGTTGCAAAAAACAGCAACAACAAAGTCTCAAAAGGAATGGCACTGAATAAACCAATGCACATTGACCAAGGCATCAGAAGTGAAAACTGCCCACCCAGTTTCATCATCCCTGCAAAGTCATCCTTAGTAACCTGTGGGGTTTGTGCTAAAATTGTGAGAGCTGTCCCACAGATTTGTCAAGGAGCAATCTAACATTGTCATTATCATAAAGTCAGACCTCACAACCAATACTCCAGACACCATCATCACCATCCACAGTTATGTCTTGTCTCACCGGCTGGACAGACCCACCAGAGATAACCACAGTCTACAGTCAGGAAAGAGTTACCCTGGAAATCAGCAACACTGGCACTGGCCGTTATGGAGTCTTATATATCAAGACAAACATGGGAAAGGAAACCTCCTCCATCAACCAACTGGTGATTCCTCCATGTTGAATACCAATTGGAAGAGGCACTGAAGGTTGCAAGGAGACAGATTGCACTCCAAGTGGGAGATTTCATTGGCTGTCACCAAAAGAGACTTGGTATCAGGTCCTAAGGAATACTGCTGTCCAACTAGGTCAGCACCAGCTGCTGAGGAAAACAAATAATAGATTTTCACAATAGACTCATGCTTGACAATCTACCTGTCGTAGATGCAACAGCCTGTAACAGCACTGGTATGAGTGACCACTGCATAGTCCTTGTGGAGTTAAAGTCCTGTTGTCACATTGAAGAAATAGGTTATTCTGCTATAATGTGCAGTTGTTAATGTGAATTCGCTGTAACACGATTAACAAATTGGGGACACTGTTTCTAAAGCATGAACTTTTTAAATGTGTTGGTTATAATGTGATTACATCGTCAACACTTTAAGAATGATTTCTAACATACGATTTTTCTATAAAGTGGGGTTGCCCAAGAATTCATCAATCGCTTTCAAGAAGAACTACCTGTATTCTCCATCATGACATGCTACATAAACACTCTGCTAAACGGGAAAGATTTTGAATAGACCTTGCAACTTAAAACTTGGCATCTATAAGACCATCAGTCCTAAGATACAGGAGCAGAATTAACCCATACAGCCCATTAAGTCTGCTCCACCATATATTTCTCAATCCTATTCTGCTGCCTTCTCACCTTCGGCTCTTGATTAGTGAAGAGCTCAAGGGCTATCTATCTCAGCTTTAAATATGCTCAATGACTTGCCCTCTGTGGCAATGTGTTCCACAGCTTCACCATCATCTGACTGAAGCAATTCCTCATCTCGGTTCTGAAGGGTCATCCCTTCACTCTGAGGCTGTGCCATAGGTTGTAGTCTCTCTTACTATGGAAACAGCTTCTCCATGTCCATTCTATCCAGGACCCCCAAATCCTTTCAAACTCTGCTGAGTACAGACCTAGAGTCCTCAATCACACCTCATATGGCAAACCCTTCAACTCTGGAATCATTCTTGTAAACCTCCTCTGGACTGATTCCAACAACAGCACGTCCTTCCTTAAATATGGGACCCAAAACTGCTCACGATATTCTAGATGTAGCCTGACCAGAATTATATACTATACAGCCTGAGCAGTAAATCCTTGCTCTTAGTGAATGCTAGCAATTGGTGAAGCCTCCTCTGGAATACTACGTGCAGTTCTAGTCACTGTAAAGGAAGGATATTATTAAACTGCAGTGGTTTCAGAGAAGATTTGCCGGGAATAGAGGGTCTGAGTTATAAAAATAGTTTGTAAAGGCTGGAACTTTTTCACTGGAGCATAAGAGGTTGAGGGCTGACCTTATTACAAATTGTTAAAATTATGAAGGACATAGATAAGGTGAATAGTAAAGGTCTCTTCCCTAAGGTAGAGGTGTATAAAACAAGGGGACTTATTTTTAAGGTGAGAGGAGAAAGGTTTAAAAAGGACATGAAGGGAAACGTTTTTACACAGAGAGTGGTTTGTGTGGAGAATGAACTGCTAAAGGAAGTGGTGGGTGCAGGTACAGTTACAGTGTTTAAAAGACATTTGGACAGATACACGCCTAGGAATGGTTTGAAGGGATGTGGGCCAACTGCAGGCAGGTGGAACATGGTTGGCATGGACTAGTTGGACCGAAGGGCTTGTTTTTGTGTTGTATGACTATGACTTGATTGGCTCCCACGGATTCATCTATGTTTATGCGTTTTAAGACCTCCAGCGACTTCTTAAATGTTCATGTTGATCTTGACCAGGCACAGTGGCTCAGTGGGTTAGCACTGCTGCCTCACAGCACCAGGGTCCCAGGTTCGCTTCCAGCCTCGGGCAACTGCCAATGTGGAGTTTGCACATTCTCCCTGTATCTGTGTGGGTTTCCTCCAGGTGCTCTGGTTTCCCCCACAGTCCAAGGATGTGCAGATCAGGTGAATTGGCCATGCTAAATTGCCCATAGTGTTAGGTGCATTAGTCAGAGGGAAATGGGTCTGGGTGGGTTACTCTTTGAAAGGTCTGTGTGGATTTGTTGGGCCAAATGGCCTGTTATACTTACACAAAAAGTACCTCAACAAGCACACAATCTATCACTCAGGCTCCCCCTAGGCCTGCATGCACATATATCCCTTTCCTACTATTGCGCATATGCATGTAACCACAAACTGGGTACAGCTGAATCAATGTCTTGGCAGTCACAATGAAAAAGTGCTTGGGTGTAACTCAGTCTCATAGCTGTCTGAGAGCTGCTTCCTGCTAACACTGCATCCACATTTCAGTGATGAGTACCAGGAACCGAGATCCTACAGTGAGACAAACGCATTCTCATCAGCAATGGGAAAGGTTTCGTTTCCTCCTGGAGGCCTTTAGGGTTTCAGACAGAGCGATGCTGTGGTTTGCTGGGAACGCCCATCTGATATGCAAATCTATAAAAGCGCTTTTCTCTCAGCCTTGAGCCTCACCAATGGAAAGGTGAGAAATAGGAATAACATCCCAGTCCTCCAGCTCTGGTCTCAGCTTCAAATCCGGTTCCAATCCAAGGTGTGGATATAAAGGGTAGTTCTGTGTATTCATGAAGGTTAACACAGGAAGAAAAGAAAACTTGTATTTTTAAGCCACAGTTTGGAACATTCAAGGCATCTTAAATTCCCCCATAAACCCTTTCTATTCATATATCAATCCAGGTGTCTTTTAAATGCTGTAATTGTACCAGCCTCCACCACTTCCTCAGGCAGCTCATTCCATACATGCACTACCCTCTGCATGAAAATGTTCTGCCTTAGATCACTTTTAAATTTTTCCCCTTTCATCTTAAAACTATGCCCTCTAGTTCTGGTTTCTATGACTCTATTTACAGCCAATGATATATGCTTTGGAAGCTTTCTGTGTCCACATTTGCAGCCACGTGATAATGACCAGAGAATCTTAATTAATTGATGCTGTTTGAGGGATAAGTATTGGCCAAGATACAGAGAGAAGTTCCGTGCTTTTTTGTGCAATGGGATATTTTTTCATTTCCAGCCAAGAGTGTGCACAGAAACCCTCAGTTCATTATCTCATCCGACAGATGACACTTTTGACAGTGCAGCAATCCCTCAGTACTCTGTATTTTATGGTGCTCCACTATCTGCAGTGTGACTGGTCTCTCATTCAGATGTCCTCCTTTCACCTTCAGGCCAGGATTAATTGTCTATAATTAGACACTAATTAGGAGGCGAAAGTGAGGACTGCAGATGCTGGAGATCAGAGTCAAGATTAGAGTGGTGCTGGAAAAGTACAGCAGGTCAGGCAGCATCCGAGGAGCAAGAAGATCGATGTTTCGGGCAAAAGCCCTTCATCAGGAACTAATTAGGATCTAACCACAAGAATGGCTGATGTGGGAGCTTCGTTCACACGATACATTAATGATCTGGACAAAGGAACTGAGGACATTGTTGCTAAGTTTGCAGATGACACAAAATTAGGTGGAGGGACAGGTAATGTTGAGGAAGTGGGAAGGTTGCAGCAGGATATGGACAGGCTAGGAGAATGGTTAAAGTTGTGAAAGATGGAATATAATATGGGAAAGTGCAAGTTTTGCACTTTGGTAGGACAAGTGGAGGTGCAGATTATTTTCTAAATGGGGAATGGCTTCAGAAATCTGGAGCATAAGGGATTTAGGAGTCCTAGCTCAGGATTATCTTAAGGTTTATATACAGGTTCATTTGGCCTTTAGGAAGACAAATACAAAGTTAGCATTAATTTCAAGAAGATTAGAATTCAAGAACAAAGGTATACTGCTGAGGCCGTATAAGGCTCTGATCAGAGTGTATTTGGAATATTGTGAGCAGTTTTGGGCCCTGTACCTAAGATTAGATTAGATTCCCTACACTTTAAAAACAGGCCCTTTGGCCCAACAAGTCCACACCAACCCTCCAAAGAGTAACCCACCCAGACCCATTCCCCTACTCTATATTTTAGTCTGACTAATGCACCTAACACCATGGGCAATTTAGCATGGCTAATTCACCTGACCTGCATATCTTTGGATTGTGGGAGGAAACGCACACAGACAGGGGGAGAACGTGCAAACTCCATGCAGACAGTCAACCAAGGGGGGAATTGAACTCGGGTCCCTGATGCTGTGAGGCAGTAGTGTTAACCACTGAGCCACCGTGCTGCCTTAGAAACAAGGGTTCATCTAAGGAAAGATGGGCTAATCTTGGAGGAGGTCCAGAGGAGGTTTACAAGAATAATCCTAGGGATAAAAGGCTTGTCATCTGAGGAGCTCTTGAGGAATCTAGTTCTAAATGTGATGGAGTTTAGAAGGATGAGGAGGAGATCTGATTGAAATTTACAAAATACTGAGAGACCTGGATTGAGTGCATGTGTAGAGTCTAGAACTCCTTCAGGAGCTAGTGAGAGAGGATATGTCGCACGCAGAAATTATAAGTAAAAGATCAAATGGTCATACAATGGATGCAAATGTATTGAACAAACCTAGTTGGTTAACTATGGTTAAAACACAGGCAAACACTAACAAGGCCTCATGCCTAGAACGCATTGTCTGAACCAGGAAGTCAGCTCTTTTATATTGGTAAAACCTTAAGTTACCTTGGGGCAGTGAGTAGTAAGAAGTTCTGGGATTTACATATTAATGAATCGAAACCAGTATCTCCATTCTAACTGATTAAAGACTTAACAGCAATCTAGAATTTGTTCAATACATTCCCATCGGTTGTATGATACTTTGATCTTTACTTATAAATTCGGTGTCCGACATATCCTCTCTCACTATCACCTGAAGAAGGAATGAGGCTCCAAAAGCTTATATTTTCAAATAAACCTGTTGGACTATAACCCAGTGTCGTGTGATTTTTGACCTTGCCCATCCCAGTCTAATACCAGCGCCTTCACATCCTGTGCAGTTCAGAAAGAGATAAACAGGTTCTTGGTTAATAAGGGAGCGAGGAGCCCAGGGAGAAGGCAGGAGAATGGAGTTGAAAAACATATCAGCCAATGATAGAACAGTCAGGTTGGGCTGAATGGCCTAATTCAGCTCCTTTATCTTATGTCCTTATGATCTAATTAATTAATGTTCCCCTGGTTTAATGCACACTGAAACAGACAAGATTAAACTTTACTTGATCCTGAATTAACTGAGCACTGAAAATTGAAAATTATATCCATTCTCCTAAATGGTCTCACCTTATCTTTATTAGCCCAGATGTTGTAATTCTTTCTGCATTAAATCAAAATTGAAAGGTAGTTACTTCTTAAAGAAAACACATTTATATCTCTCATAATGTATTTACTCCTCTTGTCACATTGTTTTTAGGTATGTTTTAAAAAGAGCTCACAGCAAATAGTTTTGGAAACATAAGTCAGTGTAAAGAAAATCAATGTGTGGAATTGTTTTATAAGAATACTGAAAATATTGGCAGGTTTAATTGAAACATTCAAGAGGACATTAGAGGATTATCTAAATTGAAACAATGTTTGGGGTTATGGGAAACAGTCAGGAAATTGACATCAAGTTGAAATGCCAAAAAAGCCAGTGCAGAAACAATGGGCTGACTGGACTCCTATCCCATAACAGTTCTGTGAGCATGTGGCATCAAGGTTTGAGTTAGTCGTGATCACGCAGAAGCAGGTCACACACAGGGTGTAACCCTGTACTTCTGGAATATTCCACTAGGGGTGACCTGCACCAGATGAAGCAGAGAGACCAAATATGAAGCCCTATTCCAGCATAAGCAACTGAGTGAACAAAGAAAGGAAATCCTTGATTTGTGTAAATATCAAAATGGAGGGGAGCAGCTTTCCTGGATGAACAGACACAGAGAGAGACTCGAAGAGGCTGAAGTTGACAAGACTTTAGAGGGAAAATTTGAGAAAGGGCCAGGTTAGAAGTCAATCATCTCAGCTCCAGGATATCTCTACAGAGCTCCTCAGGGTAGTGTCCTTGGCTCAATATCCTTGCTTCCCTTCCCTTCATTATAAAGTTAGAAGTGTGGATATTCATTGATAATTGTGCAACATTCCATGGCTCTCATGACTTGGATTGATAAGTGACAAGTAATATTCATGTAAAAATAGATAAGTCCCCTGGGCCAGATGGGATTTATTCTAGGATGCTCTGGGAAGCCAGTAAGGAGATTGCCGAGCCTTTGATTTTGATCTTTGTGTCGTCATTGTCTACAGGAATTGTGCCAAAAGACTGGAGGATAGCAAATATGTTCCTTTGTTTAAGAAGGGGAATAGAGACAGCCCTGGAAATTATAGACCTGTGAGCCCTACTTTGGTTGTGGGTGAAGTATTGGAAAGGTATATAAGAGATAGGATTTATAATCATCTAGAGAGGAACAAGTTGATTGGGGTAGTCAACACAGTTGGTGAAGGGTAGGTCATGCCTCACAAACCTTATTGAGCTCTTTGAGAAGGTGACAGAGAGGTGGATGAGGATAAAGCGGTTGATGTGGTATATATGGATTTCAGTGAGGTGTTTGATAAGGTTCCCCATGGGAGGCTACTGCACAAAATATATAGGCTTGGGATTGAGGGTGATTTAACAGTTGGATCAAAAATTGGCTAGCTGAAAGAAGACAGAAGGAGTGAATGATGGGAAATATTCATTCTGCAATTCAGTTACTAGTGGGGTACCGCAAGAATCTGTTTTGGGTCCACTGTTGTTCGTCATTTTTATCAATGATCTGGATGAGGGCATAGAAGGATGGGTTAGTAAATTTACAGATAACACTAAGGTCAATGGAGTTGTGGATAGTGCTAAAGAATGTTGCAGGTTACAGAGGGACATAGATACGCTGCAGAGCTGGGTTGAGAGATGGCAAATGGGGTTTAATGAGGAAAAGTGTGAGGTGTTTCACTTTGGAAGGAGCAACAGGAATAAAGATTACTGGGCTAATGTTAAGATTCTTGGTAGTGTAGATGAGCAGAGAGATCTCAATGACCCGGTACATTTGAAAGTTGCCACCCAGGTTGATAGGGTAGTTAAGAAGGCATACTTTGTGTTAGCTTTTGTTGGTAGAGGGATTGAGTTTGGAACCATGAAGTCATGCTGCAGCTGTATAAAACTATTATGCGGCCACACTTGGACTATTGTGTACAGTCCTGGTCACCGCATTGTAAGAAGGATGTGGAAGCTTTGGAAACGGTTCAGAGGAGATTTACTAGGATGTTGCCTGATATGGAGGGTAAGTTTTACGAGGAAAGGCAGGGGGACTTGAGGCTGCTTTCGTTAGAGAGACGGTGGTTGAGAGGTGACTTAATTGAGACATATAAGATAATCAGAGGGTTAGATAGGGTGGACAGGGAGAGCTTTTTTCCTCAGGTAGTGATGGCTAGCATGAGGGGACATAGCTTTAAATTGAGGGCTGATAGATGTAGGATAGATGTCAGAGGTAGTTTCTTTACTCAAAGAGTAGTCGGGGCATAGAACACCCTGCCTGCAACAGTAGTAGACTCACCAACTTTAAGGGCATTTAAATGGTCATTGGATAGCATTTGGGTGAGAATGGAATAGTTTTGGTTAGATGAGCTTCAGATTGGTATGACAGGGCGGGGCAACATTGAGGGCTGAAGGGCCTGTACTGCGCTGTAATGTTCTATGTTCTATGCTCCCTGCTATGAATTGGTCATCTCTAACAAAAGACAACATTGCTCCTCGAAATTTAAAGATTTTTCCATCAATAAAATTTCCATTAAATACCATGGCTTCAAGAGCAAGTCAGAAGCAAGCAATTCTGCAGTGAATAATTTATCTCCTTACTCACGAAAGTCTACCCTCCATAAAAGATACAAGCCAGGAATGTGATGGAATACTCCTCACTTGTCTGGATGGTTGCTGCTTTAACACTCAAAAGATTTGAAACCATCCAGAAAAACATATCCAACTTGATTTGCATCCCATTCACCACTGTCAACATTCACTCCCGCTACCACCAACATTCAATGACAGCATTGTGTACTTTCTACATGATGCATTACAAAATGAACAAAAATGAATACTCACCAAAAATGAAGCTAACTAGGTGGTGTTCTGAAACAGAAATCCAAGCTAAATCTCCCTGACTCAGGAACACAGACTGTCTCTCCAGCATTATAGTATTCTGACCAAAAGGTCTGATCTTTAATGAGATTCAACTTTTTTAAAAGTAATCCTCTCTGTAATGTTTAATCGCATAAAACCCATTTGACCACCACGATATGATGTATTTACTGGTTAAGACAAAACTATTGTTGCAGGAAAATCATAAGTAACTATAATCTCTTTGTTGTCATGATTGTGAAGAGAGAGAGAAACAGCAGTAGCTGTGAAAAAGGCAATTTCAACACATCAAAGACACTTCATTCAGTGGCTCTTCAGGAAAACTGGAACAAGGAAGTGCTCAAGGAAAAATGGGAAAAGCCAGTCACACTTGGAAAATACAGATGTCTTAGTGCAAAAGGCCTGGAAGGGGCAAGTGAAAGCTCCAGGTGGTGAAGTTAGAGATTCCCCGAGGGAAAAATAACTACTAAAAAAAAAGGAAGACAAGGGAATGTGAAAGAATGTCCTTGCCTCTCACAACAAACATTGCCACCATCGGACAATCCTTTCATCCTGGGAACAAGACGGGAACCCTTGTTACACTCCGATGATAGCTTTCCTGAAATAAGGAGACCAAAGCTGCACTCAGAACTCCAGAGGGAGCCTAACCAAGCTCCTATACACATGAAGCAAGGCTTCACTCTTCCTCTTCTCAAATATAATAAATACTAACATGATGCTAGCCTTCCTAAGAGCTTGCTGCACTGGCATGTTAACCTTTAGTGACTTGTTGATATTGATGCCTAGGTCCATTTTGACACTGGTCAACTTCTCATCACTTTAGAAATACTCTACACAACTGATCCTCCTACAACGTGGGTAATCTCACATGTTTCTACATTATATTCCATCTGCCATGTTCTAGCCCACTCACTACTCCTACCCAGATTCTCCTGAAACAGCTCACATCTCCCTTATAGCCCTCATTGCTGCTTAGCTTTGTGTCAATGCTGAGCTTATGCAGGTCCCCACTGCCCCAGAATGTCTCAGGAATATGATAATCTGCGTCCTATACCAGTTCTTCAGCCCCTACTTCAATTGATCAATTCTCATAAGACCAAAAGACCATAAGACATACAAATGGAAGCAAGGCCATTCAGCCCATCAAGTCCACTCTACCATTTAATCATGGCTGATGGGTATTTCAATTCCACTTAACCGTACTCTCCCTGTAGCCCTTAATTCCTTGCGAGATCTTATGCTTATTAGCAGAGAGGGCTGGGAGAAATCCTGAGTTTACTGTTCATTAATTTCTTTCCTAATTCCCTGAAATCTGCCTTCAGGACCTCATCCCTCTTCCTACCTCTTCAAGGTGGCAGCACCGGCAAAGTAGGCAGTGTTCGGGCTTGTCAGAACCCGTCAGTTGCAGGCCAACATTTTTCTCTATGTATTTTTCATGGTCTTTTCATTATCTTCCTTCATCTTGAGGCTGAAAGGGCATGGATGGGCCAATGGCTGCCACATTGGTGGCAAGAATCAGGACTCCTGATGGCAGTGGTGGTGCCCTGACTTCTGGTGGTGGTAGCCCAGAGTCTGGTCTTTTGGCAATGGTATGCCTGGAGCCTGCACTCCTGGTGGTGATAGGCCCAGAGCCTGGACCTGGCCGTGGTAGGAGATGGTAGGTCTGGAGCCTGTACTCCTGGACTCTTGGGGGTTGTAGACCAGATCCTGTACTCCTGGTGGTGGTAGGCCCAGAGCCTGGACTTTTGGCGGTATTGGCAGGGCAGTGACAGCTGCAGAACTAGGGCCTCCTGGAGCATCAGTGTCTTTGTTGCTGTACCCAGGAGCAGGACTCCTTGAGGACCAGAAAACCTTACAGAAGCTCTGGAACCGGTCTTGAACAGAAGATGAACTCTTATGTCTTCTTATTCTTTTTGCAACTCAACGTAGTGCTGGATTGTGGCGAAAAAACATTTTTTGCTGTATCTTAAAGATAATGCGACAATAAGATCATTCATTCCTACCAGTGTTGTTGGTGTCACTGTGGACCATGATCCCCCTCACCCAGTGCTCTCACTGATGGTGACTGCCTGTATCAGAGGCCTCCCCTCACCCCCTGCTCTCAGTGACAGTGACCGCCTGTATCAGAGACCTCACCTTACCCACTCCTCTGGCAAGGTGTTCACTGAAGCAGGGATCGACCCTTATAATTGGCCACTTCAGTGGTCAGTTTGTGCTGCCTGGTAACCTCCCACTGTTAGCAATGTGTCACTGGGGCAGGGTGACACTAGGCACACTACCCAGCACCTCGCCACAGCTTTCTGCTGCCTTTACCTATCCCCGCCCACTGCTAATGGGGCTGCAAAGTTCTGCCCACTATTTCCTTTATGAGAGGGATGGGCAGTCTCTATCAATTTGAGCCAGGCCTTTTTGGGTTTAAAACAAGGAAACTCTTCCACTCAAAGGCTGGTGGGTGTTCGACATGCTCCTCTGCAAACGTCACGTTGCTCTCATTAATTTTAAAGCTGTCTTTGGTGGTCTGTGATGGTCAGTTAGTTTAGCTGGTTTGTAATGCAGACTGATAGCATCAGTGTGTGTTCAGTTCCTGCACTGCCTGAGGTTACTCTCCTTTTCAACCTCCCCCCTTCACCTGAGGCATGGTGACCCTCAGGTTAAACCATCGCCCGCCAGCACTCTCGAACGAACGAAAGAGCAGCCCTCTGATTTATAATCACCCAGAAGGATTAAGGCAATAAGGAAAAGGTGGATGTGTACAGTTAGATTGCAACGGATCAGCCAGGATCTCAATGAGTGACAGAATAGTCTCAAGAGGCTAAATGACTTCTTCCCTCCCCCACTGTTTGATATTCTGCACTTCAGTCCCATGACTTTCAGCCACTTTATTGAATCGTTCAAACCTTGAGTGTTCCAGCTTCACTAACTTTCTGATCTCATCTCAGGTAGCAATTGGTGAGCATAAACATAGGAACATAAGAGCTAGGAGCAGGAGTAGGCCAACTGGACCCTTCGAACTGCTCCGCCTTTCAATAAGATCATGGCTGATCTTTTCACGGCCTCAGCCCCACTTACCCGCCCTCTCACCGTATCCCTTAGTTACTTTACTGTGAGGGGAATGAACCAATAAAACTCAGTCCCTCAGAGCTCGAGTTGGGTATTCATGTGGGGAAGGCAGGAAGGCTAAATTGGTCAGAGTATAAGCCCATAATTGGAATTCAGGGATGAAACCAAATTTCAGTTTGAGGTGGGGGGTGCGAAACAGAATTTTCTACTCATTACAGGCTCTGTATGGCTTTCCTTCTCATATGCTTCAGGGCTTCTGAATAATAGATCAGATTGAGGCAACCCAACACACGTTCAATAGCATCTGTGGCATTGGACTAGGTTGTGTGCAATAATTGACATCAATGCTTTGCTGCAAGACAATTTTCAGAGAGTGATTAATAGGACCATAGATTAATAGCAAGAACCACAGCATTTCATTATCTTCAATCACCATTAAATCACTGTTAAACGCACTCTGTCCTTCCATATGAGCACGGAAGTGGCCCAGTCAGATCAGATAAACTATCTGATGTGGATTTGGTATCTAAATCGTAGAAATATGTTTGGAACCTGAAATAAAAACAGAAAACATTGGAAATTCATTGCAGGTCATAAACAAGTTAAAGGCAAAATGTGCATCTAATTAATGTTAAACAAACTTTGTCTCTACCCTTTCAGGTGGAAATTAAAAAAAAGATTGTTTTACTTCAAAGCAGAGCAGTGCATTTATTGTAGCTGTTCTGGCTCATTTTATAAATATATAAATCTATCCTTCAACCAACATCATTAAAATTAACAGATTATCTGACCATTATCAGGGGCCTGTTTTTTTGAAGATATCTGTCCACAAATTGACAGTCACATTATTCTTAAAACTCCAATTCTCGATACACCTGCCCCACATCATTCCTTTATATTCTAGTCACTAAGTATAGAGCAACATTCCATTCGTCTCTCTTTTACATATCATTATCAACCATTTGTTCATGACATTGTTTACACCATTTAATAAAATGCTTGATCTGTTTATTTCAGTGCAGAAGCGAATTTACTCACATTTGCTTACATTGAAATCCATTTCCTAGTTATGTCCATGAAATTAAGCTGATCACATCTGTTTTAATCCTTATTTGCCTACAGCTATATAAGGTACAATGTCATTTATTTTTGAGACTTTGGCAAATTTGTGGCTCTGGATTTCATCACCGAGATGATGAATGAGTATGGAGTCCTCAGTACATGATGTCACCACAAGGTGGTGCTGATGGAGTGCAAACCTTTGTTAAAACAGCCAACCCTAAACAGGAACACCCACTCTCACAGATGTGAATTTGCAAGTCTCCTCAGATCAAAATCATTCTCAAATAGAATCTCCTTCATTTACTGAATATTCTTGCTTTATTGGGTCTCAATGTTCAGACATGGTGTTCCAGAAAACTAGCTTTCAAGGTACTGACCCCTCGTCTGATGTGAGGGAAGAGTGACCTTTCTCTTCAAATACTAGAAATGGTCGAGCTGTGTACTTATTTGTTCCTGCTAAATGTTTGTAATTTTCAAGGAAAAGAATGTTCACAATGTAGGAGCAGGAGTAGGCTAATCAGTCCCTCACTGTCATCTACAAACCTCATGTCACTTCATATCCTGATCTCACACAAATCAATTGACCTCAGAATTAAATCTTTCCATTCACTCTGTATCTGCAGCTTTTTATGGAACAGGTCTTCAGTTGACTACCACCCACTGTATGAAAATAACTAGTAACATTCCGGCCCACAAAAATACCAGGCAATGAACATCTCAGATAAGAGTTCATCTAACCACCATCTCGTGACATTCATTGGCGTTACTATAACTGAATCCGCCTGCTATCAACATCCTGGGCATTACCATTGACCAGAAACTGACTCTTCATATGAACACAATGGCTACAAAAGCAGATCGGAGGCTAGGAATACTGCAGTGAGTAGCCCACCTCTTGATCCTCCAAAGCATATCCACTGCCTACAAGGAGAACGTAAGGATGGCAGATCAGAGTCGAGAGTGTGGTGCTGGAAGAACACAGCTGGTCAGGCAGCATCTGAGAAGCAGGAGAACCGATGTTTCAGGCATAAGCCCTTCATCAGGAAAATGAAGGGCTTATGCCCTAAACGTTGATTCTCCTGCTCCTTGGATATTGCCTGACCTGCTATGCTTTTCCAGCAACACACTCTCGATGCTACCTACATGGCACATGTCAGGAGTGTGATGGAATACTCCCCACTTGCCTGGAAGATTGCAGTTCCAACAACACTCAAGAAGCTTAACACCATTCAGCCTGCTTGATTGGCATCACATCCACAAGCATTGACTCCCTCCATCACCAATGCTCAGTAGGAGCCGTGTACAAGATGCACTGCAGAAATTCACCAAAGATCCTCAGACAGCACCTTCCAAACCCACACCATTTCCGTCTAGAAGGACAAGGACAACAGATACTAGGGAACACCACCACCTGCAAGTTCCCCTCCAAGCCACTCACCACCCTGACTTGAAAATATATCCTTCAGTGTCACTCGGTCAAAATCCTGGAATTCCATCCCTAATGGCATTGTGGGTCAACCCACATCACATGGTCTGCAACAGTTCAAGAAGGCAGCTCACCACCACCTTCTCAAGGGCAGCTAGGGACAGGCAATAAATGACAGCTCAGCCAATGGCACCCATATCTCACAAGTGGTTAAGAAAAAAGTGCTTCCTGAATTTACCTCCACATGTCACAGTCTCAATTTTTGAGAGTATCCTCATTTCATTGACCCAGCAGAGGAAATAGTTTAAATGCAAATGGCCTATCAAAACCTTTTAAGAATTTGAACAGTATGGTCAGGTCACTCTTGCATCTTATATTCAATGAGTTAGGTCATTCCAGTGACTCTGCAGTATTCAACCGTGCATTCCTCAGCTTCCTGAGGTGCAATGGCCAAGACTGAACACAGCAGCCTGGAGGAGGACTCACCAAACCTCTGTGCAACTATATCAGCTTCTTTCCTTTTGTACTCCGGAGAAATGAAACCTTTTTCTGAGTCAGTGGCATGTGGGGAACAGCACATCAGAGAGTACAGCTGTCCCCATCCTGTCCCTACAAAGCAAACTTAGCTGTAACTGCATAACCACATCCTATTCTGCACATTTGGTATCTTCCAGACCCTAACCCAGGCTGACCCTACAGTCTTCGAGGAGAAAGTGAGAACTGCAGATGCTGGAGATCAGAGCTGAAAATGTGTTGCTGGAAAAGCGCAGCAAGTCAGGCAGCATCCAAGGAGCAGGAGAATCGACGTTTCGGGCATAATCCTGAAAGAAGGGCTTATGCCCGAAACGTCGATTCTCCTGCTCCTTGGATGCTGCCTGACCTGCTACGCTTTTCCAGCAACACATTTTCAGCTCTGACCCTACAGTCTCTCTGGATGAAGTTAACCCAATTGCATATCAGAGATTAGAGAATTACTGTAAATTGCTAATTGAATTGATACTAAACTCAGGAATTTCACAACCAGCAGGAGTGAGACTCAGCATTGATCTGAAATACAGCTCGATAACTCTATGAAATTCTAGGAATGCAGGAGCAGGGGTCGATTATTCAGCCTCTCCTTATTGATTAGTTTTGAACCCAGATCTAAAGGGAGACGCTGCATCACTCAATTATTAATCTGACACTAGCATTCTTGAGGCAAATCAAATCACATTGATAAAAACCGGGATTCATCACCACTCTGCTGCTTCTCCAAGTACTGAATGTAAATTGCAGAGATGGAAGATCTATGGAAATCAAATTTGTTTCCAGAAAGATTATTTGTTCCTCAAACAAAGTTGAGGAGGAAGTGGATAGCACAGAATTATAGCATTTTCAGAAGTTCAAAACTGGGAAATTGTGTTCTAATCTGCCCACCAACGCCACAATGAAATGACTCCCTCAAGAACTCAGCTCTTCCTTACGAGAACGATACCAATACACAGTTTAACCTCACAGGAGCAATGCTTCAGGTACAATCTGAAAAGAGTCTGGGTAATCCAAGATGGAGATGGGGAAAAATTGTGGCTGTAAGAACCGCTCCCTTTTGAGGTATTTTAGGCGTTGGAGGTGATTTCCTTGAATTCCAGGAGCAGCAATTACTGTTTTCTAAGCTGTTGAATTGTTTTGGAACTTTAGGGATAAAAGATCAAAACAAAAGGAGGAAGACAGACAAAAGGTAACGACCACATGGTCAGTGAAAGAAAGAGAGAAAGAAACCTACACTGCTAACTGACACAGCAGTGAATCTGCACAGTTACTACCTTTGCTGTTTGAGTTCAAGTATCTCTGGATATCAGAGTTTGTCTGGAAAAATTAACAAACAGCAAAATTCACAGCTGACCTTGGAGGAAGCTGTGTAGGAGAGCTCACAGCACAAGAACAGATAAGTGCATAGTTCTTACGTGTAACCTTGCTGTAAGTCTACAGTAGTGAGTAGAGTGGGTACTTTCTTGATTATATGTTTTATTGAGATCTGTCTCTTCATTAAATTTTAAAAATATAAACCATAAGTACGAAATTAGCCTGGGGCACTGTTTTTTAGAGATAAAAAAGGATGCTGTTTTCTAGGTCTGTCGATTGTGAAGGAGCAAAGATGACCTTTAGTAGAGTGATATGCTCTTCCTGTAGGATGTGGGAGTTTAGGGAGAGTTTCCATGTCACTGATGATTATGTCTGCAAGAAGTGTGTTTGGTTGTGAATCCTATCGGATCGGTTGGAGCGATGGTCAGAGGCAATGAGGAATGTACAAGAGCAAGGGGGTGTAATGGAAGGCAGTTATAGGAAGGGAAAAAACCCACAGATACAGTCACATAGATGGGTTAACTACAGGAAAGGTAAGAGAGGTAGGCAGGTAGTGCAGGAATCTTATGTGGCTATCCCCATTTCAAACAAGTATACTGTTTTGAAAAATATAGAGGGTGATGGATTCTCAGGGGAATGTAGCACAAACAGCCAAGTTTCTGGTATCCAAACTGGCTCAAATGTAATGAGGGGTACATTAGGGTCCAAGTGATCAATTGTGTTAGGGAGACTCTTCAGTCAGAGGCACAGACAGATGTTCCTGCAACCAGCAGCTAAAAACCAGAATGGTGTGTTGTTTCCCTGGTGCCAGTATCAAGGTTGATCAGAGAGGGTGCAGAATGTTCTCAAAGGGGAGAGGGACCATTAGGAGGTCATTGTACACATTGGAACTAGGTAGGGAAATGGATGAGATTCTAAAGGGAGAATATAGAAATTTAGACAGGAATTTAAAAAGGAGGTCCTCGAGAGTAGTAATATCTGGACGACTCTCGGTTCTATGAGCTAGTGAGGGCAGGAATAGGAGGATAGAGCAAATGAATGTGTGGCTGAGGATTTGGTACAGGGGAGAAGGGTTCATATTTTTGGATCATTGGAATCTTTTCTGGGGTAGAAGTGACCTGTAAAAGAAGGACGGATTGCACCTAAATTGGAAGGGCACTAATATACAGGCAGGGAAATTTGCTCGAGCTGCTCAGGAGGATTTAAACTAGCAAGGTCGGGGGTGTGGGACCCAGGGAGATAGTGAGGACAGAGATCTATCTAAGACTCGTACAGTTGAGAAAAGGAATGGGTCAAACAGTCAGAGCAGGCAAGAACAAAGCAGAGAACAAGGTAGGGCTGATAAATTAAACTGCAAATACTTCAATGCAAGGGGCCTAACAGGGAAGGCAGATGAACTCAGGGCATGATTAGGAACGTGGCACTGGGATATCCTAGCAATTACAGAGACATGCCTCAGGGATGGACAGGACTGGCAGCTTAATGTTCCAGGATACAAACGCTGGAAGGATAGAAAGGGAGGCAAGAGAGGAGGGGGAGTGGAGTTTCTGATATGGGATATGTTGTACTTAGGGAGGATATTCCAGGAATCTATCCAGGGAAGTTACTTGGGTGGAACTGAGAAATAAGAAAGGGATGATCACCTTATTGGAATTCTCTAATAGTCAGCAGGAAATTGAGAAACAAATTTGGAAGGAGATTTCAGTTAGCTATAAGAATAATTAGGTGGTCATGGTAGGGGAGTTTAACTTTCCAAACATAGGTTGGGACTGCCATAGTGTTAAGGGTTTAGATGGAGAGGAATTTGTTAAGTGTGTATAAGAAAATTTTCTGATTCAGTATGTGGATGTACCTACTAGAGAAGGTGCAAAACTTGACCTACTCTTGGGAAATAAAGCAGGGCAGGTGACTGAGGTGTGAGTCGGGGAGCACTTTTGGGCCAGTGACCATAATTCTATTAGTTTTTAAATAGTGATGGAAAAGGATAGACCAGATCTAAAAGTTGAAGTTCTAAATTGGAGGAAGGCTAATTTTGCGTGTATCCAGCAAGATCTTACAAAAGCTAATTGGGGGCAGATGTTCGCAGGTAAAAGGATGGCTGAAAAATGGGAAGCCTTCAGAAATGAGCTAACGAGAGTCTAGAGACAGTATATTCCTGTTAGGATGAAAGGTAAGGATGCTAATTGTAGAGAAAGCTGGATGACTAAAGAAATTGAGGGTTTGGTTAAGAAAAAGAAGGAAGCATATGTCAGGTATAAATAGGATAGATTGAATGAATCCCCAGAAGAGTATAAAGGAAGGAAGATTATAAACATAGGGCCCCTCAAAGATCAGCAAGGCAGCCTTTGTGTGGAGCTGCAGAAGATGGAGGAGATATTAAACAAGAATTTTGCATCAGTGTTTACTGTGGAGAAGGACATGGAAGATATAGAATGTGGGACATAAATGGTGACATCTTGAAAAATATCCATAATACAGAGAAGGAAGTGTTGGATGTCATGAAACATGTAAAAGTGGATAAATCCCCAGGACCTGATCAGGTGTTCCCACGAACTCTGTGGGAAGCTAGGGAAGTGATTGCTGGGCCTCTTGCTGAGATATTTGTATCATCGGTAGTCACAGGTGAGGTGCCAGAAGACTGGAGGTTGGCAAACATGGTTCCACTGTTTAAGAAAGAGGGGAAGGAAAAGCCAGGGAATTATAGACCACTGAGCCTGATAGCACTGGTGGCAAATTGTTGGAGGGAATCCTGAGGGACATAACGTACATGTATTTGGAAAGGCAAGGACTGATTAGGGATAGTCAACATGGTTTTGTGTGTGGGAAATCATGTCTCATGAACTTGAGTAACAAAATGGATTGATAAGGCCAAAGTGGCAGACATGCTTTATGTGGGCTTCAGTAAGGAGTTTGACAAGGTTCCTCATGGGAGACTGGTTAGCAAGGTTAGATCTCACGTTATACAGGGAGAACTAGCCATTTGGTTACAGAACTGGCTCAAAGGTAGAAGACAGAGGGTGGTGGTGGAGGGTTGTTTTTCAGACTGGATGCCTGTGACCAGTGGAGTGCCACAAGGATCGGTGCTTTGTGTCATTTATGTAAATAATTTGGATGTGAGCATAGGAGGTATAGTTAGTAAGTTTGCAGATGACATCAAAATTGGAGGTGTAGTGGACAGTGAAGATGGTTACCTCAGATTACATCAGGATCTTGATCAACTGGGCCACTGGGCTGAGGAGTGGCAGATGGACTTTGATTTAGATAAATACGAGGTAATGCATTTTGGGAAAGCAATAGAGACTTTGGAGTGCTGGTTCATAGCTCCTTGAAAGTGGAGTCACTAAGATAGTGAAGAAGTCGCTTGGAATGCTTTCCTTTATTGGTCAGAGTATTGAATATAGGCGTTGGGAGGTCATGTTGCGGCTGTACAGGACATTGGTTAGGCCACTTTTGGAATATTATATGCGATTCTGATTGCCTTCCTATCAGAAGGATGTTGTAAAAGTTGAAAGGGTTCAGAAAGGATTTACAAGGGTTTTGCCATGTTTGGAGGATTTGAGCTACAGGGAGAGGTTGAATAGGCTGAGGCTGTTTTCCATGGAGTATTGGAGGCTGAGGGGCGACCTTATAGAAGTTTATAAAATCATGAGGGGCATAGATAACATACACAGATGAGGTCTTTTCCCTGGAGTGGGGGAGTCCAAAACTAGAGACTAAGTTTAGGTGAGGTGGGAATGATTTAAAAGGGACCGAAGGGCAACGTTTTCACGCACAGGATGGTGCGTGTATGGAATGAGCTGCCAGAGGAAGTGATGGAGGGTGGTATAATTACAGCATTTAAAAGGCATCTGCACGGGAATATGAATAGGAAGGTTTTAGAGGGATATGGGCCGGGTGCTGGCAAATGGGACTAGATTGGGTTGGGATACTTTAGCAGCATTTTTCAAGTTGGACCAATGGGTCCATTTCCGTGCTGTACATCTCTATGACTCTATGATAGGGTCTGAACAGGATTGGCTACGGCAAAGTTTCTGGCCAAATTGGACAAGAAGCCTCATCTTCACATCATGAAATGTTGCTCCATCTTTTCACAAATGGTATGTTAGATTCTCACTAGGCAGTAGTGAGTTGTCAATTTTGGGAGATTATTGGTTGTTAAGTGCCTTGTTGTCAGCCTAACTCATTAAATTAATATTCAGCTTCCTATCTTTCCAAACTTGTCAAACAAGAGAATTCTCAATGTGGATGTCAGCACAGGCAAATTCAGCTCACTGCCTGTTCCAAATGGCCTCCATGTTGGACATGGTCCATGGGTACACCATGCCCACAGATATCTCTGATCCTCTTGTTTCTGCACCTCAGGCTGCACCAGCATCTATCATTGTATTGGTGCTGCAAGGGCGTTGGGCACTCAGGGACACACACCCAGCTCCAGGACTAGACCAGGCTATATCTCTAGGCTCTTCACTCACTCTGAACCTGCCATGCCTTTTTGGGTTTTGCCCTCTTGGCCAGAGATTCCAGGCTGTTGCCCTGTTGCTGTGCCATTTAGCTCAGACAGGAAGCTTGTCTTAGTTGTCAGCAATCCTCAGTCACGTCACGAGAGGTAGCCGTCACTCAGAGGCGTCCCAACACCCAATGCCAGTGCATGGCTTGGACACGGTCAGTCAGTTACTCGAGGTAGGCAGAGTTCGGATCCTCTCCTCATAACAGGTGAAAAGCCAAATATCACATGGCCCACTACCCATCTCATGTTGTGCAGCCCTCCTGGGGCTCTCCTCCTCCTAGAATGAGAGAGAGTCTGGTATGGAAGGAGATGAAAGTGGGTGGCACAGCTACTCCTGTTGGTGCTGGGTGGGGAGGTGTCCCCACCAAGAGGGAGGCAGGATGGCATCAGGGCATGAAAAAAATGAGAGCAAGCGAGGGAAGATGTTGCAGGCAATAGTGAGACTGGTAGAGCATGAGCTTTGGTGGGAGACAGTAACAGAGATAGAGAGAGTGTGAAGTCTTAGAAAGAAGATAGTGGCACTTGTCCCAAAGAAGTGGAGGAGGTCATTGACCTTCATCCCAGAGTGCTGTGCATCCCTCCAGCTGGCTGAGGCTATTATGGAGCAAACGTAGAGCATGGGCTGGCATTGTGGTTTCCACTGATGATCCTGAAGGAAGATCTGCACCACTCCATCCAGCAGGTCCTCTAAATCACTCCACCCAGCAAGGCACTGGTTTACCCTTGTCTGTCATGTCCAAGGGAAACATTAGGAACTGTGCAGGGCAGTTCTAGATTGTCAGTGCTTGTCCATGTGCACAATAAGCTTAAAGATGGCATAGGCACTAGAGATGCCCATCAATTCCAGGATAAGGTCTTTCCTGATGAAGGGCTTTTGCCCAAAATGTCGATTTCGCTTCTCCTTGGATGCTGCCAGAACTGCTGTGTGCTTCCAGCACCACTGATCTAGAATCAATTCCAGGATGCCTGTTGAGTGGTGAGTTGTTCTTTGAACAGCATGCCCTAAGATGGAGCCAGAATCAGGCATGCGGAACACCATAGGAGTATAGTAGATCATTGATGAGACATGTCTGATAAGGCACAGTGAGAAAACCCACAAGGACTCATGGTGAAAAACCCACCTAAAAGTTTGACACAACTTGGACTTAGCCAAAAAAGGTATGATTCAGTCCCCTCATGTTTTCTTGTTCCAATGCTTTCTGAAACTGACAAATGCCTGCACTTACCTCACCTTCCACCACTACATCACCTTTCCCATCAACTTAAAAACTCACTTTTGCTCACCAGCAAGTTTAGGCTGTGTGTTTGGAAATTGGAGCAGAACCTGCCCCAGGTTTGCAACAGGAGCTGTCTCAAAACTGAGCTACGTTACCCAAAACTGGAGAAATAAGAAGTCTTGCAATTATGAAATGCTCTTGGATCTCAGCTTAATTTTCATGTGCTATCGAAAGTTCAACAGACACCCTCACATCTCATGGTCCGTGCAGAAGTTCAGCATTACAGAAGCCAGCTTTAGTCACATTGATCTGCAACAAAGCAAATTTGTAGAAGACAGAATCATGATGCTGTTTTGGTGGTTTGAACAAAAGCAGAAGTTGCTGAAAGGCTCAGCAGGTCTAGCAGCACCTGGTTAATGTTTAAGATCTGGTGACCCTTCCTCAGAACTGATGGTAGCTAGAAAAATATTGGTTTATATGCAGAAGATAAAGTGGGAGGAGACCATAAGACCATAAAAAATAGGAGTGGATGTAAGGCCATTCGGCCCATCGACTCCATTCTCCCTTTCAATCATGGCTGATGGGCATTTCAATGCCACTTACCCGCACTCTCCCCGTAAGGAGAGAGGGTGAGGAGTAATTGATAGAGCCCAAACAGAGAGAAGAACAGTTAGACAGACAAAGGAGTGGATAATGATCTGGCTGGGATGGTGAATAGCTGTTCATGGAGACTGTTAGTGGCTAACAATAGGTGGTGTGTATTGACAGACTATGTAATGACAAGGCCTGGTGTGTGGGGTAGAGGCTAGGATATGGGGCAGTTCGGGCCCTAAAATGATTGAACTCAACATTGAGTCCGGAAGGCTGCAGGGTTCCCAAATGGAAAATTAGGTGTTGTTCTTCCAGCTGGTGCTGAGCTTCCATGGAGCACTACAGCAAGCCTGGGACAGAAATTTTGGCCAGGGAATAGGGTAGTGTGTTGACATGACAGGCAACTGGAAGCTCAGGGTCTTTTTTGTGGTCAGAACATAGATGTTCTGCGAAGCAGTCACTTAGAATATGCTTTGTTTCTCCAGTGTAGAGGAGACCACATTCTGAGCAGCGAATAATGAGGCATCATTTCATCAGGTTTAACAGATTTCCTAACAAATTTCCTATTAGCCAGGAGCTGAATTGACCCCTTTTATGTTAAAACATTTGCCTGTAAGAGCTGGACAGAGTCAGGGCAGCTCCTTCACTACAGGCATCTTAACAATTCAAGAGGGTCACTGTCAATGTTTCATGGAAGGGCTAACCATTTTTGCTTCATAAAAGGACACCCACCATGAGAACAGTGAACTCATGAAGGGAGTTTGAGGTGGAAAATAAGGGGCAGTAGTATTACACTCTATTCTCTGTTCTCGGCTCACTCCTGGTGCTACAGAAGGACTAATTTTACTCTTTGCGACAATTAAAAAATAGAGTTCAGTTTCTGAAATATGCTGTAGAAATTTAAGACTTATGAAGCCAAGAAGTTCCAATGGCTGTGGGTCTCATCAAGTCTCTAGATCTCTTCCCTTTCTATGCTGCTGAAGCATAAGATGTGGTGATGTTCAGCTCTGTTGCAGCTTTGTCTGCTTTTCTAACTCGACACTGTCTGAAATTTTGCTGACAACTCTCTGCCTCTCCTCCCACAATGTGCAGCCCGCCATTTCCTGCTCACTGTTCTGAAACCTCATCAGCTCACACTATCAAAGTCAATAGTTTCATATCTGCACCCCAGAAATCTGGGACCTAGACATTTTAATGCACATATAGCTGCCAGCAAGATTTTAACCAAAACAATTCACCAGTGCACATTGACTCCTAACCATGATGGCAGGAAACTTAGTCCTGACCTGCTGACAGACATTTCAGTCTAACCTTTACTCCCTGACAAAATTCCATGTTTGAAAATCACACTCTCTGCTATCTCTCCAGATTCTTTGTTATCTACTAAAGCCTTCATCCCTCAGCAGGGATTTCCATAATGTCTCAGGGCAATATTTTCTTTTACTTCTCTTGATATTTTAATTTCATGGTCCCTTTTGATCTTCTGAGCAAAAGAGATGAATTTAATGAAACATATAATATCTTTAATGGGGTTTGATCGAGTATTTGTGGAAAGGGTGTGGCCCTTGATGGGAGAATCCAGGACCAGAGAGTATAATCTCAGAGTAAGACTTTGCTTAGTGATGGCAACAATAAAGAGAAATTTCTTTTTCCAGAGGGTAATAAATCTGTGTAATTCTTTACTCCAGAGCACTGTCAAAGCTGGGTCAGTAAGTACACTTAAGCCTGAGACAGACAGATGTTTAGTCAGGGAGGAAAGTGAAGTTGAAGATTATCAGATCAACTTTAATAACATTGAATGGCAAAGCAGACAGCACTAGAATCCCGACAGAATGGAAGCAGACCATTCAGTTCACCCCTAACCTCCAAAGAGTACCCCACCCAGATCCACCCCATCCTTGTAATCCTGAATTTCCCATGGCAAATCCATCCAACCTACACATCCCTGGATACAACAGGTAATTTAGCATGGCCAATCGATTTAACCTGCACATCTTTGGCCTACAGGAGGAAACCCATACAGACGCAGGAGGATGTGCAAACTGCACAGAGAAAGCCACTGGAGGGCAGAATCAAACCCAGGTGAGGCAGCAGTGCTAACCACTAAGCCACCATGCTTCCCTGGCTGCTAGTTCTGCCTCTATGTCTTGTGGTCTTATAGTCTGCTTGCTATTTTTTTTGGTCTTCCTTTGTTGGCTTTTAAAACTTTCCAAAAATAAAAACAAAATTCCTCTGGTTTACCACTAATGTTTGCCACATTGTATGCTTTCTCTTTCAATTTGACTTAATGTCCTTGGCTAACTATGATTAGGTTATCCTTTTCCTAGAGTCCTTCTTAGATCATAGAGTTATAGAGATATACAGCATGGACACAGACCCTTCAGTCCAACTCATCTATACCAATCAGCTATCCTAACCTAATCTAGTCCCATTTGCCAGCACACAGCCCATTTCCCTCTAAACCCTTTCTATTCATATACCCATCCAGATGCCTTTGAAATGCTGTAATTGTATCAGCCTCCACTACTTCCTCTGGGAGCTCATTCTATACGCACACCGCACTCTGTGCGAAAAAGTTGCCCCTTAAGTCCCTTTTATATCTTTCCCTTCTGACCCTAAACCTATGCCCTCTAGTTCTGGATTCCCCCACCCCAGGGAGAAGATCTTGCCTCTTTACCCTGTCCATGCCCCTCATGATTTTATAAACTTCTATAAGGTCCACCTCCAACGCATCCAGAAAAAACAGCCCCAGCCTATTCACCTCTCCCGATAGTTCAAATCCTCCAAAGCTGGCAACATCCTAGGTGGCACGGTGGCTCCGTGGTTAGCACTGGGTTCAATTCCTGCCTTGGGCAACTGTCTGTGTGGAGTTTGCACATTCTTCCCTGTGTCTGTGTGGATTTCTTCCTGGTGCTCTGGTTTCCTCCCACAATCCAAAGATGCTCAGGTCAGGTGAATTGGCTATGCTAAATTGCCCATAGTGTTAGGTGTATAAGTCAGGGGTAAATGTAGGGGAATGGTTCTGGGTGGGTTGCTCTTTGGAGGGTCAACGAGCCTGTTTCCACTCTGAATGGAATCTAATCCTTGTAAATCTTTTCTGAACCCTTTCAAGTTTCACAACATCCATCTGATAGGAAGGAGACCAGAACCGCACACAATATTCCAAAAGTGGCCTAACCAATATCCTGTACAGCTGCAACATGACTTCCCAACTCCTTTTTAATGTTTTGACCAATAAAGGAAAGCATGCCAAGCACCTTCTTCACTATCCTATCTACTTGCGACTCTACTTTCAAGGAGCTATGAACCTGCACTCCAAGTTCTCTTTGTCACTTGGATTTGCTGTGAACCGTAAACTGTTTCCTTAAACATCTGCCATTGTTTTCTGCTATCTTTTCTGCTAAACTCCTTTCCTAATTCACTCCAGCCAGCTCAGTCCTCATCTCTAAATAATTACCCGTATTCTTCTCAATGAATTCTACTTTTCTGTGAATAGAAGTGACAGAACTACTAAATTATACAAACAACAAGTGAAAACAGGCATCAATAATCCATGCTTACTATCAACATACCTGTAATCACTGAGTGTACTGAGTTAATTATTGTCTTACCTTCTGTATACAGAGAATAATTACACTGTCTCCCCTGTTAATTACAGTGATAAGCTGACATGAATGTTCACTTAATGACTTGTCCAATATCTACAACTTCAGGAACAATGAAATATTTCCCATTATATAAACGAATGCTTGCATTTTGCATCAATGATACTTTTGAGAGACATTACAGAAGGCGTTTACCTAATCATTGGGAAATATTATATCCCACTTATTGTAATTGTCAACACTTAGCTCAATATCTTCTCTTTGCCTTTCAGCTCAACAAGTTAATCTCAGAAGGTTATTTCAAGGTGAAGAACAAAGCCTTATTTTACATTAATTTGTGTATACGGCCTGCTTGTCCAACACCCATTACTGGTTGAGGAGACATTTACTCTCAGTTAACTATTGAGAAGGACTTTGCTCAGTCACTGCTGCATATTCTGCTCCCAAGCTGTCTGCTCTCTCTGGCTGACCCAGACTGTTCACAATGCTGGTCCTAAATAGGACTCAGAGCTAAAGATCTCATTACATAGATCTCATTAGATCTCATCACCAAGTCCACCTGCTTCCCCCAATGTTCCATCAGCCATCACCATACCATCTCAGGACATCCGCTGCTCAAAGATTCAAAGGGTCAGTTGCAGGACAGGTACAAAATTGACTAAGCAACAGGAAACAGGATATAATGGTGAATGGCAGTCTCTGTGGAGAGACCAGCAGAGTTAATGGTTCAAGTCCACTTTGAGTCTTCTTCAGAACTTGAAGCGTAGACTGATTCTGAGCCTGAATTTCCATGAGTAACATACCGGATCACTTCTGGATTGGCGGTGCTGGAAGAGCACAGCAGTTCAGGCAGCATCCAATGAGCAGCGAAATCGACGTTTCGGGCAAAAGCCCTTCTTTTGTCCAAAACGTCGATTTCGCTGCTCGTTGGATGCTGCCTGAACTGCTGTGCTCTTCCAGCACCACTGATCCAGAATCTGGTTTCCAGCATCTGCAGTCATTGTTTCTACCATACTGGATCACTTGTTCTAGCATGATCGCCTCCTTAAAGCCAAGAAAATCAGACAAGTTTCCATCCCTGATTCCCGTAGTGATACAATTTCTTAAAGATTAAGTCATCCCTTACGGCTTCACATCCACAGCATTTTGTCAAATGCCTTGGCTAACTCCTCAATGTTTAGCAACAAATTCTTCCATACCTTGCCTTACAAAGTTATCATTTCCAGAGATCCAATAGCTGACAGATTTATTTGTTAGCATGCCGTCCTCAGCCTGGAACTGCTACTTCCAACGTTGTCACTTCTGGCTTCATTGAACACCCTCAACATTTTCAAATTGCTCTGGTAATTGATGATATCTCAACTCGAGCTGCTGTCCCGCTCGATGACTGAATCACCCTGTGATATTTTTACTTCATTGACTTGAAGACTTCTGATTCATTGTGTTTGCTCTTTGAAATAATCCTGATGAGCTGGCCTTGGCTCTGAACTTTTCAAGATTCGGTTCTGTCCTACGGAGTCACCTGGCTGTTCCTTCCTGTTCCTTGTGGACTGTGACCTGACTTCAATTCAATAATTTCCTGAGCTGCCAATATATTTTATCTTCTGTTTTTTTGCAGACACTGCTCTGAGCATTCCTCAGTTTAAAATAAAAGTATTAGCTGTCTACACGAACACTCTTAAAGGCTGATCCTTTGCCATAAGGTTTAACACCCTTCCTGGTCTCTTCCTCATCACTCTCACTCTCTTCAGGAGATCAGCATTGTCTATTTCCACTGATTGTTCACAGTTTTCTAGTGTCTAAGTATGTCTTTTTCTTAAGCTCCTTTCCTGCTATATTCTGTAATATCCTGTTCTGCTGATGCCAGCATCTTGGGCAGGTGATGTATAATGATATAGTTGCTGGGTTAGTAATTGACAGATCCAGAGAATGTTCTGGGCCATTGGTTTGAATCCCACCATTTCAGGTAGTAGAATTTAAATTCAATTAATATCTGGAATTAAAAGTTTAACTGGAAGGCGATGACCTCATGGTTTTATCACTAGACTGTTAATCATAGAGTCATATAATGTGAAGCCCTGGGTAATGTTCTGGGGACCTCGTTTTGGATCCTGCCAGGTAGTGGAATTTGTATTCAATAATTATCTTGAATTAAGAGTCTAACGAAAAACCCATCTGGTTCACTAATGCCCTTTGAGGAAGGAATTGTTGTCTTTACCTGGTCTGGCCTACATGTGACTCCAGAGCAATGTGCTTAGACTCTGAACTGTCCTCTGGACAAATAGGGATGGGCCAAGCCAGAGATGTCTACATCCTGTAAATTAATTAATGGAAACTACAATCAATTATGTCATTGTCATAGCAGAACAGGGCTGAGTGGTCTACTTTTTCTCCTTGCTCATACAGTCTATAAGTCTTGTTAATGTTCTCCACTGTGAGGAGAGATTCCATATAGTGGCAGAATTGCATTTTTTACCTGTTATCTATCTCTTGAGGAATGGGATTGAGAAGAAAGACATGTCTGGGACTATGCTTGAGCTGCCATGTTCCTGTTGCACTAGGACTGAACACAGACTCAAATGAAGACCAATGGGAGAGTTGAACATTGTTTCCCTCGCATTGCTTTTTTGTGGAGTGACATTGCTTTCACTTTAGATTTGGGATTTTTAAGCCACACGTGTCCTCATTGATCATCTTCAATACACCACAGCATTATTCCTTCCCTCACCTTCAGACAAACGGAGCACTCAGCTGTGCCAAAATGCTAATGCCATCAGCTCAAAATACATTAATCAATTGATCAATGGATTTGGGCAGTCTGTAAACATCAAGGCCAACTGGAGAAGGGTAATCCCACCCAACTTGCTTTTCCACTTGCACGTTCTTTTGCTTCTGTGTATTCTGGTGAGTTATCTGAAGAGGGTGAATGTTTGCCAAGAGTTAAAGGTGCTATGAAACCTTTAATGTCCACCTTAAATTGGCAGGTGGGACTTTATCACTTTATCTGCACACATTGAACAATGCTTCACTTCCTCAGAACAGCCTGCTCAGGGCCCAAATTGAAGTTTGAAAATATGGGCCTTTTTGACTCAGAGGGAGCAGAGCCATGTTGGCATAAAACATGGGGTTGCCACTCCTAGTAACAAAAACATTTTCCACCCAGATGGCTGAAAGGGTGTATTTCCGGCTAACTTTAGAACGTTAATTAACTGTAATCAATTTGGACGCCCTGTGGTTCAGCAGTTCTGTATCAAATTCTCTTTAATCTAAAGCCAATCACTTTTTTAGAAAGAACAAAAAAGTTTAACCATTAAATTGCAGTAGCTGTTGTTCCAACTATTTGCTCCGAATTGAAGCACAAAGAAAACAAATCTACAGCAGAGGAATTGAATCCAAAGTGCGTGGATTAGCAGGGGCAGTAAGCAAAATGGTCTAAGAATCCCTAGCGTGTGGAAACAGGCCCTTCACCCCAACAGGTTCACACCAACCCTCTGAAGAGTAACCCACCCATACCCTATATTTACCCCTAACTAATGCACCTAACCTCCACATCCCTGAACACTATGGACAATTGAGCATGGCCAACTCACTTCACCTGCACATCTTTGGATTATGGGAGGAAACCCACACAGACACAGGAAGAATGTGCAAACTGCACACAGGCAGCTCCCCAAGGCTGGAATTGAACCCAGGGTCCCGAGCACTATAAGATAGCAATGCTGACCACTGAGCCACCATGCCAACAATCAAGTTCTGAAGAAGAGTTGCTGGACCTGAAACATTAATATTGATTTCTCTGCACAGATGCTGCCAGAGCTGCTGAGATTTTCCAGCAATTTCTGTTTATGTTTCAGATTTCCAGCATCTGTAGTTCTTTTGAAATTTTTGACTGGGGTCTAAGTCAAGTCTTACAAAACACCTTGAAACTGTGAAAATACTGTACATCAGTTCCAATATGCTGCTCGTTCCACAGACTCTCCCGACAGTGCAAATCCTCCAATCTTGCCAACATCCTTGTAAATGTCTTCTGAACCCTTTCAAATTTCACAATATCCTTCCAAAAGGAAGGAGACCAAAACTGCACTCAACATTATAAAAGTGGCCTAACCAATGTCCTGGAGAGCTACAGCATGACCTCCCAACTCCTATACTCAGTGCTCTGAACAATAATGGAAAGCATACCAACCACCTTCTTCACTATCCTATCTACCTGTGACTCTACTGTCAAGGAACTATGAACCTGCACTCCAAGGTCTCTTTGTTCAGCAACACTCCCTAGGACCTTACCGTTAACTGCATAAGGTAAAATTCTTGATGAAGGGCTTTTGCCCGAAACGTCGATTTCACTGCACGTTGGATGCTGCCTGAACTGCTGTGCTCTTCCAGCACCACTAATCCAGAATCCGTTAACTGCATAAGTCCTGCTAAGATTTGCTTTTCTAAAATGCAGCACTTTGTATTTATCTAAATTAAACTCCATCTGCCACTCCTCAGCCCATTGGTCCATCTGATCAAGATCCTGTTGTTCTGAGGTAACCTTCTTTGCTGTTCACTACACCTCCAGTTTAGTTGTCATCTGAAAACTTACTAACTATGTTCACATCCCAAATCATTTATATAAATGACAAAAAGTAGTGAACCCAGCACCGATCCTTATGACACTCCCCCTGGTCACAGGCCTCCAGTCTGAAAAACAACCCTCCACCACCACCCTCTGTCTTCTACCTTTGAGCCAGTTCTGTGTCCAGTTGGCTAGTTCTCCCTGTTTTCCATGAGATCTAACCCTGATAACCAATGTCTCATGGGGAATCTTGTTGAATGCTTTATTGAAGTCCAAATAAATCACGTCCACCACTCTGCTCTCATTAATCCTCTTTGTTACTTCTTCAAAAAACTCAGTCAAATTCGAGGGACATGGTTTCCCACGCACGAAGCCATGTTGACTCTCCTTGCATTTCCAAATGCATGTACACCCTGTCCCTCAGAATTCTCTCCAACAACTTGACTACCACCAATTTCAGGCTCACAAGCCTATAGACCCTGGCTTTTCCTTACCACCCTTCTTAAACAGTGGCACCATGTTAGCCAACCTACAGTCTTGCTCAACTGTCACTATTGATGATACAAATATCTCAGCAAGAGACCCAGCAATCACTTCTCTAGCTTCCCACAGAGTTCTAGGGTACACCTGATCAGGTCCTGGGGATTTATCCACCTTTATGCCTTTCAAGACATCCAGCACTTCCTCTTCTATAATATGGGCATTTTGCAAGACGTCACCATCTATTTTCCTACATTCTATATCTTCCATGTCCTTTTCCACAGTAAACACTGATGCAAAATATTCATTTATTATCTCTCCCATCTCCTGCAGCTCCATACGTAGGCTGCATAGAACAATATTACAAAGTATAGATAAGCCAGTTTGCAGAAATCTACCAACATTTATCATAGGTAAGGGAAAAACCAATACAGACCACAAATCACCAGAAAAGAAACAGGATAACTGTCTCTACAATGTACAGAGTGAACCTCGATACCTCGGAACAACACAAATCAAACTGAAGTGCAGATTTAAACCCTTTGATCTGCTATTGTTTTTCTATCGCTATCTACTTTAATCCTATTTCCAAATCTTCTGTCCATATTTCTTTCAAAACGTTTTTTCCTAAAAATATAACTTGTGAGGGTTGCTGGAGGGGAAACTATTGGAGGCAATTCTAATGGACACTGGGCAGCACAACGGCTCAACACTTAGCACTACTGCGTCACAGTGCCAGAGACCTGAGTTCAATCCCACTCTCGGATGACTGTGTGTAGAGTGTACACGATTTGCTCTGATTTCCTCTGGGTGCTCCGGTTTCCTTCCACAGTCCAAAGGTATATGAGTTAGATGGATTGGCCATGCTAGATTGCCCTGTGGTATTCAGGGATGTGCAAGTTAGGTGGATTAATGATGGAGAATGCAGGATTATGGGGATAGGTTGGGAACTGTCCGGAGGGTTGGTGCAGACTCAATGGGCTGGATGGCCTCTTTCTGCACTGTAGTGATTCTATGATGGAATTAATCTGTATTTGGAGAGGCAGGGATTAGTTAGGAATAGTCAGTTTGGTTTTGTTAAGGGAAAGTCATGTCTGACTGAATATTTCAAAGACGTGACAAGGTGTGTAGATGAGACACTTGATATTAACTACCTGGACATTAACAAGATGTTAGATGAGATTCCACATGAGAGACTGATAACAAAGAATAGGGCCCATGGGAGCCAAGGCAATTTGGTCAATTGTATTCTACAATTGGAGTGGCAGGAAGTCAGAATTCCTCCTGTTAGTTTCCCCATCACCACCAGTTATGTTTTTACTTGTTACCTGTTTACCTAGTGAGACCCTACTTGGAGTACTGTGGGCACAGCTGGGCACCAAACCTCCTGGTTATGTTGATATGTTGACCTTGAAAGGAGTACAATGTGTGTTTACAGGAAGGATACCTGAATATCAGGGGTTAAATTACAAGGAGAGGTGATACAAACAAGGCCTGGTTTCTCGAGAATTTAGAGAGTTATGGGGTGATCTGATTTAAGATTAGATTAGATTAGATTACTTACAGTGTGGAAACAGGCCCTTCGGCTCAACAAGTCCACACCGACCCGCCGAAGTGAAACCCACCCATACCCCTACCCTTACCTAACACTATGGGCAATTTAGCATGGCCAATTCACCTGACCTGCACATCTTTGGACTGTGGGAGGAAACCGGAGCACCCGAAGGAAACCCACGCAGACACGGGGAGAACGTGCAAACTCCACACAGTCAGTTGCCTGAGGCGGGAATTGAACCCAGGTCTCTGGTGCTGTGAGGCAGCAGTGCTAACCACTGTGCCACCGTGCCGCCAAAGTTTAGACATTAACAGGAAAGGACAGGGAAGATAAAGATAAATTATTTCCATCAGGTGGTAATTCTAGAACGAGGGGGCATAGTCTCTAAATTAGGGCTAGATTGTTTAGAAGAGATGTTAGGAAGCACTCTTACACACAAAGGATGGTACAGGTTTGGAAGGCACATGCAGTTAATGCTAGTTGAGTTGTTCGTTTTAAATCTGAAACAGATGATTTTCTGTTAAGCAAAGGTATGAAGAGATATGGGCCAAAGGCAGTTATATGAAGTTAGGCCACCGATCAGCCATTATCTCATTAGATAGTGGAACAGGTTCAAGGGGCTGAATGGTCTACTCCTGTTCCTATGCAACATTGATCAAATGTTAAATCAGACAGTATGCTTTTACAATCACTCCTTTCAGGGAAAGAATTGAATCCTAATTTCACATCCTGACGATCCTCTGTGTGAAAAGATTATTCCTAATTTCTCACATCATTGCTTAAATAATCTCCAAACTATTTCACCTTTTTAGCAATTTGTCAACCAACGGAAATTATCTTTTGTCGTTAGAAATGATACCGAAGGTTGAAAGTCGGAGTAAATTCCATCAGAGTTCATCAATGGGAAAATATTCCCAGAAACAGTTACAAATCCTTTGTGAATGACATGGCAATGTGGATCACAGTGCTAATAAAGATGCCAAATGAGCTATGAAAAGATTGCAATGCTGATCAGAAAGTAATTCAATAAAAAGACAATTCTTCAAAAGCATCAAGCTGAGTAAAAATTAAAAAGAATACCCAAAAGTTCAGAGACCACATATTTGGACTATGTGTCAAATTGTAGGGAACAATCAAATACAGCAGGGGAGCTGGCATTTAAAAATAGCACTGCACATGTTGAAACAGGAAGCAGACAAGAAATCAAAAATTCACAATTTTGCTAATGAAGATAAAGTATTAGTGTTACTTCTAGTGATAAGTGAACCTTTAAAAGCAAGGTTTAATGGACCTTATCAAATCGAAAGGAGATTGAATGAGATGAATTATTTGATAATGACTCCAGATAGAAAGATAAGTGTGTCATGTGAATATGCTCAAAAGGTATCTTGATAGGGAACAAAAGCAAAAAAAAAATTTATTACTGGTTACAACACAGAGTGAAGAGTCAAGGTCAGAGGATTCTGAATTGGGCATTCCTCAAATTAAATTGGACAATGAGCAAGTTCACAAAAATTAGGATAAATTGTTGAGTTACCTTCCAGAGGAAAATCAAAATAACTTGAAAGAATATATGTTATTGCACTGGAAAATATGTGGAAATAAGGTGGGAAGTACTAATTTAATTAGTATGATATAGATATAGGAAATGCTGTTCCAATTGACCAACATCCTTATAGACTTAACCATCGAAAGTTGGCACAGGTTCAAAAGACATTGAACGCATGCTCCAAGACAACATAATTGAAGTGAGTTGCAGCTCACCCATTATAGTGGTGCCAAAGCCAGATGCTATCCAATGATTGTGTATGGACTACTGCAAAGTCAATGCAGTTACAAAGTCTGATTCATATCTGATTTTTCATTTGTATTAAGAAGGTGAGACAAGCAATTTATATTTCTAAGTTGGACTTGCTCAGAGGATACTGGCAGGTAATTTTGTCAGAAACAGTTAAGACTTTTTCGGCTTTCATGACCCCCAATGGACTGTACCAATTTAAAGTAATGTTATTTGATATGAAAAATGCATCAGCCATATTTCAAAGACTAACCAATAAAGTCATTTCTGGATTACCCAATTGAGTGGTGCACATCGAATGACCTGGTGATTTTTAGTCACACATAGAAGGAACATTTGCACATTTATCAAAATGATTTGATTGACTTTGGAAGGCAGACTTGGTGATAAGCCTGGCTGAAAGTGAATTCACAAAAGCGCAAGTCACATTCCTGAGCCATGTTATTGGGTATGGACAGACTGGCCCCATGAAATGTGAAAACAAAGATTATTGGGGAATTTCCCTAACCATCGACAGAGCAGTGCTACGACTCCTGGGATTGAGTAGGTCTTATGGGAAATTCAGACCAGATTTTAGCAATGTAGGCGCTCCCCTGACTGACTGATTGAAGAATTGCAGGAAACTTCAGTGGATGGCAGACTGTCAGAAGGCATTTGATAGTCTGAAAGCTATTTTAACCATTGCCTCAGTATTAGCCAAACTAATTATGCAAAGCCATTCAAGGTGGTTATCGATGCGAGTGATGTGGGTGTCAGTGCTGTACGCAAACAAGAAGATGATGGTAAGATAGTGAGACCCATCGGGAACTTTTCCAGAAAGTTGAATATTCATCAACAGAAATATTCCACAATTGAGAAGATGCCCTTGAACTTGATGTGGGCTACAACATTTCAACATTTAATTGCCAGTAATACATCTGAGACAATTGTATGTACTGATCATAACCCTTTAAAGTTCTTGGAGAAATTTAAGGACAAAAATTCCAGACTGTTCAGACAGAGCTTATTGTTGCAGCCAGTCAGTTTGAAAATTATACACATGGCAAAACGGGAAAATGTAATTGCCAACATATTCTTGGATGAAGAATAACAGAGGTATTTGGTGGCAGGAGTAAACGGAATGAAATAGAACATACTAGTGAAGGTTTGCATGCTTATGGTCAATATAATGTATATGTAAAGGCAGAGGTGCAAAAGTTGCCAAGCGCCAGCCTATGTCAACACAGTAAGAGGCCTTTACTTTTTTTTCAAAGCAGTTGCAACAATGGACATGGAGTGGCCAGTTCTCCCAGCTCAGGTTTTTTTTAGCTGTAGCAGTGAGAGGCTGGTTGTGCCCCAGAAGGTTGGAGCTTCAGTAAATGATTCCTAACTGTGACTTTCTCTTGAAGTTAAATGGCATGCAAGATTCTGTGTCTGACTTTTGCCAAGAGGTGTATTTATGTTACTATATTGGAACAGTTAGCTAGTAATTGGTACTGTATATATTATTCAGTTAAATTTTCAAATAGTTAAGTTATTCTAAATTCCTCAACTTTGTTTGCATTTTAATTATACAGTTTAAATAAATTGTATTTTGCTTAATGTTGATTGTTTGACGAGCTGCATCACATCTGGACTATCCACTTCACATTTACCTTTAAAATTAAGAATGTTCTTAAAATATTTTGAGGGGGTCTGGTATGGTCCATAACACAATATATAGAAAGTGGCAGCACTACCTCACCATTTTGGCTGAATCCTGATCTTTCAATACATCCCTACATTCAATATGCCTCATTCACTCATATTGATTGATTTTCACTTGGGAACATTTGTGTTCCTTCAATTTTCATTAACCAAAATGTAATTGTTTATCATTTACTTCAAACAGAACTTAATTACTGCTGGTAAACAGAGACATACTGTTGAGGCATTTCATCTTACAACCATCAGGACAAAATCACAAGAGTACCAAATCTTAATTGGAACACTGCATGAGGGAAGAATGTTGATTGACTGACAAGTGGACTTTGATTGGTCAAAGTGTTGCTATTGGAAATGCACAGTGGAGATGTTGCACCTGAATCTTTGGTTTAAATCAGAAAAAGCAAAACAAACGAATGGTCGAGCGGGGGATTGCATTAGGGAATAATTAAAGTGGCAGTCCCTTCTGGGGCTTTCTTTTGTCCAGATTGTCCACCTTGCATTTCACCAACATCTGTTTATTCCCAATTATATTCAAATCCCCACTGCCTCTCTAAGCGAATCCCGGGTATCTTTAAATCCTCTGGTAGGTATGGATGGAATTTGCTCAGCTGAAACACAATAGAAAGGAACTACAGTGATCATAGAGCGTAGCCAAATTATAAAAGTATGAAAGCATGTCACTGCGCTAGAAGAATATCAATCCTTCTGTCTTCTTGGCAATGAGATGAGACACATTGTTTATGAGGACCTTGTTGTTACACTTCATTGCCACACTTCATTACTAATGATGATAGGCAATCACTTTAATGGCTGGTAGATCAACCACTGTTGTTTTTGATGGGTTTTTTTTGTACCTTATAGTTTAGGTTAGAAGAAGCATCAGATTCTCCTGTGTATTTGACAAGACCATATTTCTTTTCAGGCCTGACCCCTGTGTGAACTCCTCTCACTTCTGTCAGCAACCTCCAAGCACTCAGTAATTTTTGTCGCTTTCTTTAAGGTCAAACCAAACCTAAACTTCCACTGAGCTATTTTTGAACTAAGGCCACAAGCCCCTACAAAATAAGCAGGTTAAAAGCTGGGCTGAAATGCCACAGACAGCAACTTGGCATCAGTATTGGCTTAGGAGAAAGTGAGGACTGCAGATGCTGGAGAGCAGAGCTGAAAATGTGTTGCTGGAAAAGCGCAGCAGGTCAGGCAGCATCCAAGGAGCAAGAGAATCGACGTTTCAGGCATGAGCCCTTCTTCAGGAATGATTCCTGAAGAAGGGCTCATGCCCGAAACGTCGATTCTCCTGCTCCTTGGATACTGCCTGACCTGCTGCGCTTTTCCAGCAACACATTTTCAGCTCTGATCTCCAGCATCTGCAGTCCTCACTTTCTCCTAGAAGATTTTAACCTACTGTGAATCCTCTTGCAAGGATGCCTTCCTTGAAGAAGCTCTCTTCCTCCCACTACAAGGATTTCAGTGAGTCCCTCTCTCACTGCACACCCCAGGTCATCTCCTCTGCCCAGAAGCTCTTCAGCCACGTCCTCAAACAGACTCGCTCCCACAGCCACATCTCCTTCCTCAGCACCTGCCTACGGAACCGACTGACCCCGCACGGACTCCGGACAACATTCAGACCAACAAAAGTTGGACCCACCCAGGACAACCAGTACCTACAACAAATCCGAAGCCTCCAGCAACAGACTTCCCTCCGGATCCTCCGCTCCACACTTGCAGCCATATGCCACTACCTACATTCCCTGCAATTAGCCCTACCCCAGCTCAGGACAACACTCTCACAGACTTCTAAAGGACCTCTACTCTTCTTCATCCACTGAAGAATCCATACACTAAACAAACAGTTCTTCCTAGCCATATTGGAAATTAAAGACACTAAGTACCAAAAACTTTCATGTACTTACCCCCACACTCTGGGTTCCTCAACTGTTCCAGAATCTTCCATCGGCCTCCGAAATCACTCTGGTGCCATTAACCACACGGCCGCTGCAGCGCCCGGGGCAGCAACCACCGCCGCGAACCATGACGTCACTTCCGCCTCCACCGACCTTGCAGTCTCCGTGATCGCCGCCCGGACAACCGCCTCCACAATCACCAGGAAGACCATCACCGACAGATTCGCGGCCTCCGCAGGGTGCACGGTTATCGAGAACAACACCGTTTCTGCCGTCGCCACAGCCACTTCTGCTCCCAGTGACATCACTCACCTGCACAACGACCACACCGCATGCATCTCCGCCCCCACGCCGATCTTTGTCACCACGCCTAGCCCCACCCCCACGCCAATCTCCGTCACCACGCCTAACCCCGCCCCCACGCCAATCTCTGTCACCACGCCTAACCCTGCCCCCACGCCAAACCCCACCCCTGCCCCAATCTCCGCCCCCGCTCCGATTCCTGCCCCCACGCCTAACCCCGCCCCCACTCCCAGCTCCAGCCCCACAGCAGATCCTAGCTCCCAGCCCTGCCATATTTTCACCATCCCTCCAGAACTACCCCTCTCTGAGGATGAAAGATCAGTCCTAGGCAGAGGCCTCACCTTCATTCCCCTACGGTCTCGGATTAAAGAGTTCAACACGCAGTGAGACATTGACATCGAACAATTCTTCTGCTGCCTTCGTCTCCGTGCCTACTTCTTCAACCAGGATTCTCACCCACCCTCTGATGATCCCTTCTCCCGCCTCCAACACATCCCATCCACCTGGACACCCTCGATCTTACCTGACCTCGATCTCTTCATTGCCAACAGCTGCCATGACATTAACCGCCTCAACCTCTCCACCCCTCTCACCCACTCCAACCTCTCACCCTCGGAACGTGCAGCCCTCCGCTCCCTCCATTCCAACCACAACCTCACTATCAAACCTGCAGACAAGGGAGGCGCGGTAGTAGTTTGGCGCACCGACCTTTACACCGCTGAGGCTAAAAGACAGCTCATGGACACCCCCTCCTACTGCCCCCTTGACCATAACCCCACCTCCCACCACCAAACCATTATCTCCCAGACCACCCATAGCCTCATCACCTCAGGGGATCTCCTATCCACTGCCTCCAACCTCATAGTCCCACAACCCCGCACCGCCCATTTCTACCTCCTGCCCAAAATCCACAAAGCTGACTGCCCCGGCCGACCCATTGTCTCAGCCTGCTCCTGCTCCACCGAACTCATCAGTATTGGCTTAACAAATGCACTAATGGAATAAATGAAACCTCTGACATAATCCATAATATAATTCAAGGTGTATCACAGAAACTCTTTATCTATCTATATAAGCCTCCTGAATTTTATGAAGATCTGAAATAAACTACTATCTGCATATAGTATACATTTTCCTGGCTGACCCACTGTATGTTATCAATATATTGACTGACAAATTGTCCATCATTAGGTGTTCTGAGAAGGGATCCAACTGAATATTGCAGGGCCATATTGGATGCCAGGTAAGAGTCCATTTGCATAGGACTAGAGTCCCATAGAGACCCAGGCAGATAAGATAAATAACGCTATAGAGGCCTGTCTCCATCACCAAGTCACCCTATATTTACACATGAACAGTCCTTGACTATAGCACTGCCTTGTACAGGGCCGGGTACCAGAGTAGCAGTATCTCTAACACTTTTATATCTGTCAGCCAAGGCTCCCTGATTGGCCTACATTAACAGACCCAATCAGGGAACATATAGTCTCTAAGGTCCAGTCTGGCTGACCTTATTATAACTATTACAATAACAGCATCAAATTTTTATCCCAGAGAATATTAAAGTGAATTACTCGAGTTTTTAAAATAATTTCAACAACTTCAAGCAATATTTTGTGTTTCCAAATGCTGTTTAAAAAAACTGAATTTACATCACAATAGAATTGAACTCACATTCTAAGCAGATCACAAATCCAGGCTATTGGATTACTAGTCCAATGGTTTACCTATTGCGCAACAGCCTTTAGCCTTACGGACTAGGGATTAAAGGCCATGGAAGAACTATCACCCCCTACAGTGATCCCTTGCCCATTGTCAAGGGATGGGGCCTATTTTTCATGCTGCAAAGCCAAGGGGAACGTGAAGTGCTCTACATTTGTTTGTAGAGTTTAATTGGTCTGTGTTTGATTGTGGGAGTCTGTTTACTACTGATACACGCTATGTTTTGATTAGTCATGTCTAGGTGTGGAAAAGGCCAGTAGCCAGAGCTGAAAAGTAGAGTAGATGTGCTAAAACACTATGAATAAAACTTACTGCATGTAGAAATTAGTGCCTACACTGCATGGATCTATAAACCCATAAGAAACAAGAACAGCCTTCATTGTTCAAAGCTATGAGTAAATGAGTTGGGATGTCATGTTGAGGTTGTACAGGATATTGGCGAGGCCTGTTCTGGAGCACTGTGTGCAGTTCTAGATGCCCTGCTCTAGGAAGGATATTATTCAATTGGAGAGGGTTCAGAAAAGAGTTACCAGGATGTTACTGGAAATGAAGGGTTTGAGTTATAAATATAGGCTGGATAGACTGGAACTTTTGTCACTGGAGTATAGGAGGTGGAGGTGTGATCTTATAGGGGTTTATAAAATCATGAGCAGCATAGATAAGATGATTGGCAAGGTTCTTTTTCCCTTGGGTAGGGGAGTTCAAATTAGAGGGCATATTTTTAAGGTGAGAGGAGAAAGTTTTAAAAAGGAAATGAAGGACAACTGGTCCGTGTGTGGAATGAGCTTTCAGGGAAGTGGTGGATGCAGTTATCACATTCAAAAGTCTTTTGGATGAGAACATGAATAGGAAAGATTTGGAGGGATATGGACCTTCCCTCTTGACCTGTCCTACCTGTCCATCTTCCTTCCCACTTATCTGCTCTGCCCTCCAATCTGAGCTATCACCATCACCTCCCGCCTTCATCCACCTATCACATTTCTAGCTACCTTCCCCCCAGCCCCATCCACCTTCCCCATTTATCTCTCAGCCCCCTTGGGGACCCCACATTCCTGATGAAGAGCTTATGCTCAAAACATCAACTCTCCTGCTCCTGAGATGCTGCCTGACCGGCTGTGCTTTTCCAGCATCACACATTTTGACTTGGAGAGAATTGGGCCAAATGCAGACAGGTTTAGTTTTTGATTATGATTGGGCTGAATGGTCTGTTTCCGCGTCTCTGGGAGTAGGGTGTTCAGCCCTTTGAGCCTGCTCCACCATTGGATAGCATCATGGCTAGTTGGAGTTTATGGATCTACAAATAGTTTGTTGTTAAGTGTAAAGATAGTGGATCGAGTGACCTCTTCCTGTGCCATAAACATCTCTACATTCTCTAAGCAGTCTGAATATCTGGAGAGAAGGAATGTATAAGGTTGTAGGATGAAGACATGAGGGTGGGATTCAATATGTGAATTGCTCCTTAGGAAGGCCAGCAGAAAGACAGGGGGTTGAACAGCTTTCTTCTGTGCTATGATTCTATGAAATATACACTGTACATATTTTTTCTACTTTCCAGAAGGTCGATATTCGAGACAGGCAGGAGGTTGGCCACCCCATTCAGGTGGCTTGTGCTGCTGTCAGAAACAAATGGGGTCCTAATTAAAGTGTGACAACAATATCTTGCATTTAGGTGGCACCTTTAAATTAGTAAAACATTAAGACTTTTCGCAGGAGTGCTATCAGATATCAGTATGCACCAAGCTTTATAAAGACGATTTACCAAAGGGGATAAAAGCAAATTACTGTGGATGCTGGAATCTGAAACCAAAAGAGAAAATGCTGGAAACTCTCAGCAGGTCTGTAAGGAGGGAAAAGAGCTGACGTTTTGAGTCTAACTGACCCTTTATCAAAGCTTTAACAAAGGGTCAGTTAGACTCAAAACGTCAGCTCTTTTCCCTCCTTACAGATGCTGCCAGACCTGCTGAGATTTTCCAGCATTTTCTCTTTTGGTTACCAAAGGGGAGTTCAAAATGTTGAAGCAACATGTTGAAGAAACAGAGAGAGGTAGAGATATGGATAGGATTAAGGAGGGACTTGTAGACCTGTAGGTTCAGGCAGCAGAAGGTATGGCCATCAATAAACAGGGAAAAATTACGCAATCTGGACACCAGAGAACAGAGCTTTTCGCTGTGTTTTTACCACCACATCCTGAAGCAAAGGGCCATACAATTTGAGAAGGGGCAATTTCCTGGCATCAGGAGAGAGTCTTCTGCTATTGAAATGGAAAATTCTGCAGTAATAACACCATTGCAGCAGCACAATAACTCACACAACAGCTCCATTGCAGCAATAGCACCACGGCATCTCAATATCGAGTTCAATAATTTTAGGGCCTGAACTCCCCCATGTTCTAGCCCCCTACCACACACACCAGACCTTGTTATCACATAGTCTGCCATTACACACTGCCTATTGTTAGCCACTAACAGTCTCCATTAACAACCATTCACCTTCACAGATAGATCATTATCCACACCTTTGTCCAAATATTCTTATCTCTCTTGGGGCACTTTCCCTACCTGTTGTTTATTGTTTACCCCCTCCCCCACCCTATCTTCTGCACATAAAGCAACATTTTACTAGCTACCATCAGTTCTGAGGAAGGGTCACCGAACCAAAAATGTGAACTTTCTCTTCACAACTGCTGCCAGACCTGCTGAGATTTTCCAGCGACTTCAGTTTTTGTTTGTGTGCATGTGTGTGGAACTGTTGTTGAGTTAGTTATGGCTTGAATTAATATTTATTTTGAATGCATTCCCTAAAATGGGAACAAAGTAGTAGAAAAAGGCAAGGGAGAATCAGAGATATACCAGATAATGGTGAGAGAAAGGAAGTTAGATATAACATTGGTGAGGTTTTCCGGTTCACATTGAGGGTAGGACATGGCACTGACATAAGTATTAATGTACGACAAATCTTTGGGAGTATTCCACTCCATGTACCATGAGTCACACCTCGTAATTATTGCTTCCAGCCAATTACTTACACACAACCATTATTATAATATTATAATTCTATTAAAACACTTTCTAGAGGTTTGGACATGTAATATTGTGGTAATTTCTAATGCACACTTAACTACAGTTATGACAACGGACGAATGGACCCCGCACAGCAATCATCAGACAGGAGTGTTTCCTCCAAGTCAGAGAACAGTTCAGCGGTCTGGGACATTCGACCCCGGACCTTCACTCTCTCTCATATGCTCACACATACACTCCCACCCTCACACATACACTCTCACATTCACACATACACTCCCACTCTCACACATACACTCCCACCCTCACACATACATTCCCACCCTCTCACATACACTCCCACCCTCACACATGCACTCTCACATTCACACACGCAGCCTCTCACAGACATATACGCCTTTACACTCACACATACACATACACACACTCTTTCATTGACACTCATACACCACCCCACGCGCGCGCGCATACACACACACTGCACACACAAACACGCGCATGCAAGTTTGTGGGGTGAATTTGTACTTGTAGAATTACATTTTATTTTGCTCAAAAACTGCATGAATCCATGTAAGATTCTGCAAATCCCTTTGTTAGATTAGAATCAGTCTGAAAATTATGGCACAGACAGCATCGCACTGGGCACCTCACGTCTTCAGTGTCTTATCTGGGCCAATATGACACCTATTGTTAAAGTTCACTTGAGAACGTAACTTTGAGAGAGTTCTGGAATTTACGTATGAAAGAACTGAAACCAATATCCCCATTCTAAAAGATGAGAGACTTAGCAAACAATCCAGGTCTTTTTTTCATATATAATTTCAGTTACATCACACTGTAAACTTTTGCTATAAATTCTGTGTCCTATGATCTTATACTCCACAATCACCTGATGAAGGAGCTGTGCTCCATAATCTAGTGTTTCCAAATAAACCTGTTGGACTATAACCTGGTGTTGTGGGATTTTTAACTTTACCCACTCCAGTCCAACACCGGCACCTCCAAATCACACTTAAAATAGTCTAAGAGTTTGGTGTGGCCTGGTCAGCCCTTTCCGATATTGACTCACCTGTCATCTGGGCTATTTAAGCACCATGTTGGCTTGCTTCCATCTCTCTGTATTCATGAACTTCCTCACAATGATGAAATGTTGCTTTTGAGTAATGTCAGCTTGCTATCTTTCCTGTACAAATCATAATGAAATCACTAAACATCAGAGCAGAGCCTCCGAGATTAATCCAATTTTACGAGTGACTTCTCAAGTGAATGATTTAGGAATTAACCACTGAGCATGTTAAGTATTTTTCATATATTCTGATCCTCAATCTAAACTGTATGAATGAGTTGACTCAATTATTCATTATAACCTACACAGCGGCTAAAAAATTAGGAAACTATTTTCCTGTCCATAATGTCATTACTGTTGAGCTTAGTACTCTGTTGAATAGACTTATTATTTTTAAGCTCCAGCACAATGTCTTTAATCTCTCTCAGTTTTGGCAGGAAAACCATTTGCAATCTAACACCCACTTGGCCTTATGACTGTAACTATAAAACTCCATCCGTTGTTCAATGCTTCCTTCCTCTTCCAGTTTCCAGGTTTTTCAAATCCCATGTTTGGTATTATTTGATGACATCCTCTTCCTTTGTGTGCCCATTTACACTTCGCAATCAGGATGATGCCCAACATTATAAACTTTGACCCCCCTTACTCTGATATCACATTTAAAAACAACACCCACTCCCACACCCCAGAAATAATTGGCAGCCCCACTCAAAGCGATCACAAGGCAGCAGAAATGCAGAATGGAAAGGTCACTGTATTGCTTCAGTGGGTGGGAAGGCAGGCGATTGAAGGTAGAATGGAAAAGTTTTGCCTATATTTGTACTTGACCTGGAATTACCTTGTGCTGACACTGAAAAATCTCAATTTAGACCCTAGCTGTCTGGTGGGAATGGTGTGGGCAGAGGATTAAAAGGAAGTTTGTCCAATCTCCATCATGTCTCAGATGCTTCATTTTTGTCCTCATGTTAACCCCATAGTTTAGTGACATGACAAAGGCTGCTCACCATGAGAACTGGAGTCCTTGATGAGAATTTGGTAAAGTCACAGCTGGGGTACTGTGCAGTTCTGATCACGGCACTATGAAAGGTCAGATAAAGTCACCAATCGGGCTGTTTTCTCATCAGAGAGACACAACTTGTTGTGGTTTAGCCTGAATGTCGGGCAAGAGGCAAAGTTGAGAAGCTGGGGCCTTCGTGGTAAGGTCAGCCAATGCCCGCATCAAATCCATCCTGCCAATCCAACCAGCAAACTGAGCTAACTGAGCCCCAGGTAGGATGGGAATGCACTGGAGGAGGTGCCGAGGAGAGTCACCAGGATGTTGCCTGGGATGGAGCATTTCAGAGAAGCTGGATAAGCTCAGGTTGTTTTCTTTAGAGCAGGGAAGGTTGAGGGTGATGGAGCTGGATTGAAATGAAGGAGAGTATGAGGGGAATTGACACAGTGGATAGAACAGCTGTTCCTGTTGAAGGGTCAGCAACAAGGATAATCATTTTATGGTGAAAGGCAGGAGGTTTAGAGGAGATTTGTGGGAATATGTTGACAATCCAGAATACACTGCCTGGGAGGGTAGAGTTGAGACAAGAAACCTCACAACCCTGAAAATGTACTTAAATGAGCACTTGAAGTGTCATAATGTTCAAGTCTATGTGCTGACTGCAGGAAAATGATTTTGTAAATGCAGGGTCAATAGGCCAAAAGGCCTTTCTGCACTGTATGATTCTATGATCTATCAATGGAAATGCCTGATAAAATATTAATAACCTCAATGGGATTTTAACTGGAAACTGAGGTTGCAGTGCCCTGTACCAAGGCAATCAGTGAAAGTGATACAGGAGGCTGAATGCAGGACAAGGAAATGCCCCAAATCATAGAATCATAGGTACATGATATTGAGCCCAGACGGTAACCTGACACCAGAGCAGGATGAATCTGCAAACTATGCCCTATTGAATTTGTATGTATTTAGTTTATCCATTGACCCACCTAGAGTGCTGGTTAGATTACTGCAAGCAGTGTCTTTATAGGTGTAGAATGGCTGATTGAGAATGTTACATAGCATGTCCTTAGAAAATAGTTCAGCAGGAATCTACATTAAGGGATGAAAGGAAAAGAAAGAAAAAAATTGACAGCCACCAAAAATTTTAAACCTTTGTGCATCACTGATTTCACTTCATCTAAAGTCCCTTTGTAGCCATTATACCTGAGGGAGGATGTCAATAGCTTAGACAGACATACAGAGGAATACCTGCAATATTACCAGGTATTTCAATTACATCCTGAGAATAGGAGGACAGAGCAAATGAATGCATGGCTGCGGAGCTGGTATATGGGAGAAGGATTCACATTTTTGGACCATTGGAATCTCTTTTGGGGTAGAAGTGACCTGTACAAGAAGGACGGATTGCACCTAAATTGGAAGAGCACTAATATACTGGCAGGGAAATTTGCTAGAACTGCTTGGGTGGATTTAAACTAGTAAGTGGGGGGTGGGACCCAGGGAGATAGTGAGGAAAGAGATCGATCTGAGATGGGTACAGCTGAGAACAGAAGCAAGTCAAACAGTCAGGGACAAGGTAGGACTAATAAATTAAACTGCATTTATTTCAATGCAAAGGGCCTAACAGGGAAGGCAGATGAACTCAGGGCATGGTTAGGAACATGGGACTGGGATATCATAGCAGTTACAGAAACATGGCTCAGGGATGGGCAGGACTGGCAGCTTAATGTTCCAGGATACAAATGCTACAGGAAGGATAGAAAGGGAGGCAAGAGAGGAGGGGGAGTGGCATTTTTGATAAAGGATAGCATTACAGCTGTGCTGAGGGAGGATATTCCCGGAAATACGGCCAGAGAAGTTATTTAGTCAGAACTGAGAAATAAGAAAGGGATGATCACCTTTTTGGGATTGCATTATAGACCCTCCAATAGTCAGAGGGAAATTGAGCAACAAACTTGTAAGGAGATCTCAGCTATCTGTAAGAATAATAGGGTAGTTATAATAGGGGATTTTAACTTCCCAAACATCGACTGGGACTGCCATAGTGTTAAAGGTTTAGATGGAGAGGATTTTCTTTAGTGTGTACAAGAAAGTTTTCTGATTCAGTATATGGATGTACCTACTAGAGAAGGTGCAAAACTTGACCTACTCTTGGGAAATATGGCAGGGCAGGTGACTGAGGTGTCAGTGGGGGAGCACTTTGGGGCCAGCGACAATAATTCTATTAGTTTTTAAATAGTGATGGAAAAGGATAGACCAGATCTAAAAGTTGAAGTTCTAATTTGGAGAAAGGCCAATTTTGACAGTATTAGGCAAGAACTTTCAAAAGCTGATTCGAGGCAGATGTTCGCAGGTAAAGGAATGGCTGGAAAATGGGAAGACTTCAGAAATGAGATAACAAGAATCCAGAGAAAGTATATTCCTGTCAGGGTGAAAGCAAAGGCTGGTAGGTATAGGGAATGCTGAACGACTAAAGAAATTGAGGGTTTGGTTAAGAAAAAGAATGAAGCATCTGTCAGGTATAGACAGGATAGATGGAGTGAATTCTTAGAAGAGTATAGAGGAAGTAGGAGTATACTTAAGAGGGAAATCAGGAGGGCAAAAAAGGGGACATGAGATAGCTTTGGCAAGTAGAATTAAGGAGAATCCAAAGGGATTTTTAAAAAATATTATCGACAAAAGGGTAACTAGGGAGAGAAAAGGACCCCTCAAAGATCAGCAAGGTGGCCTTTGTGTGGAGCCACAGAAAATGGGAGAGATACTAAATTAATACTTTGCATCAGTATTTAGTGTGGAAAAGATATAGACTGTAGGGAAATAGATGGTGGCATCTTGCAAAATGTCCAGCTTACAGAGGAGAAAGTGCTGGATGTCTTGAAACGGTTAAAAGTGGATAAATCCCCAGGACCTGATAAGGTGTACCCAAGAACTTTGTGGGAAGCTAGAGAAATAATTTCTGGGCCTCTTGCTGAGATATTTATCTCATTGATAGTCCCAGGTGAGGTGCTGGAAGACTGGACGTTGGCAAACATGGTGCCACTGTTTAAGAAGGGCAGTCAAGACAAGCCAGGAAACTATAGACCAGTGAGCCTGACCTCGGTGGTGGGCAAGTATTTGGAGGGAATCCTGAGGGACATTATGCACATGTATTTGGAAAGGCAAGGACTGATTAGGGATGGTCAACATGGCTTTGTGCGTGGGAAATAATGTCTCACAAACTTGATTGAGTTTTTGAAGAATTAACAAAGAGGATTGATGAGGGCAGAGTAGTAGATGTAATCTATATGGGCTTGAGTAAGGCATTCGACAAGTTTCCCCATGGGAGACTGATTAGCAAGGTTAGATCTCATGGAATACAGGGAGAACTAACCATTTGGATACAGAACTGGCTCAAAGGTAGAAGACAGAGAGTGGAGGGTTGTTTTTCAGACTGGAGGCCTATGACCAGTGGGGGACATGGATCCTGTAAGTGAAGACAGTTATAGTACAGAAGGGCAAAATATGCTCACGTAGATTTGATGGGATGAAGGGCCTGTCCCTGTGCTGTGTTTTTCTTTCTTCATCGTTTTAAAACCTGCACAAATTCAGTGAGGCAGCTGCTGCGGGTCCACATACTGGGCTGCACAGCCACCTTGCAGTCCCCTGTTGCATGCTATCAGACTCCTCCTGAGATTCAGAGAAGGTCATTCGTTCTGTGGCAGAACCGGACCTATTTGAGCTGTCCCTCCCTTGGCAGCTGATGTACTGCCTGTGTCTGGAGCGAAGTGTGTCTGTGCCTCCTTGGTCATTTGAGTTGGCCTCTTCCAGGCACTCAGTACTAACACCATCACTCTGCACCATTAACCTTGCCTGGAGGGAACTCACCAGGCGACACCTCCCTCAGCCCCAATCTAAACTGTATGTGTAACAAGCATCTTGCCCAAGACAATGAGACATAACAATTTATTTAAAATTACGTTAAGCTTCATCAACTAGCTCCTCTCACATCTCCAACATTTACAGCGTCCTCTGCCTCTGGTGTGCCTGCATCTGTGTCAGGTGTCACGTGCCATGTCAACGTGTGCCACCTCCTGCTATTTTCATTAATTATCTGCACCAACACGTGATTGCATTTGGATAGCTGCAGGAGACCCTGCCACATCACTGAGACCCTTCTGAACTGGCCTCAGGTGCAAATAAATTCTGCTTGTGACTACAGGCAGATAAAGTAGGTGTCAGCTACCCTGCTGCCTGCAGTGTTCAGCCCAAAGTCTATGATTAAAGAATTAGTTCACTCTATGTTTACCAGATTTAATCATATACAATAACCTGGATAGACTGGATTGCAACTGGAGACATATTTTACCCACAGATAAACAAATAGCTGGCTTGTTTACTAAAAACTGTAAGAAACAAAGTCCCAATGTCGGCGAAACAGTGGGAAAACCATATGCAAAACGCAGTTGGCAAAACTTATCACTTATCGGAAGAAAGGAGGTGAAGGGTCACAGCTCACGGTATGAGACATGGCCAAGGTTGAAGAGAACAGGAGAGAAGACAAAATAAATCAAGAGGCAGAGTTCAGGTTGCAAGAGTTGAAAAGCTCAGTGGATTGTAAGGCTGTGTGAATAAGTATTACAATTTGAATCCTGGAAAGAATGTGTTAGACATAATGTGGTGCAGTGAGCATGGAGTGTGCTGCCTGAAAGGTGGGTGGAAGCAGACTCAGTTAAACTCTTGAAAGGGAGATTGATAAGGACTTGAAAAGGAGAAATCTGCAGAGCTGCGGGCAAAGAGTGGTGGTAGTGGGGCTGGTGGGTATTGATCTTTCACAAGAACCAACACAGGGATGATGGCTTGATTGGCATCATAGTATGTTGAATGAGTCTATGGATATGTAATTGCACATGAGTGGAAATTCACAACCATGTAAAACAACATTTACTTTTGTTATATAATCCACCAGCTATTCAGTTCTTCTGACGTCAACTGTACGGTGTTTCACAATCCTGTCCTTAGGAACCTGGTTTTAATCACAAGGAGAATGGCTGTAAGAATTGGTGGAGTCTTTTTTTGAAACATAAGCGGGCAAAGCAAAATAGGTTTAAATGAGCAATAAGGGTTGCAGATGCAATAAATTAGAAATAGTAAGTATTGCAGGAGAAGGAGTAGCACTGAAGTTGTGACAACAAACCACATCAGGAAACATTTTTACTTCGGGATTAGAAAATTCTACAGAATGGTACAAGTTGCATTTATAAGCCACTACCCGGAACACATGAAATGGAATAGATACACAAACATTCATTATTTTTATTGTGTGACACTGGTGAATGTGACAGTCCTACTGTTCCTCAATGAAACAAATGGTCACTTATGACTGAGGTGAAGCCAGGCTTTATGAAAATTCCTTGTGAATTTACGAGCTTGAAGCCACCAAATGCACTTTTAAGACGACTGAAGTCACATTATCATGACATGGTATGGAGGTGAAAGATGGCTAAATGGTCACATTCCCGATATATTTCAAAGCTACTGAAATTGAGACAACCCGACAGCAAAGCCTCACAGGAACAGCAGAAAGCCTGTTCTGTTGCCATTGAATGAGATGACGTGCTCTAACTCCATATACCTGCCTTTGACCCAGATCCTTTTATACCCTTGCTTAACAAAAATGTATCTATCTCAGGTTTGAAATTAATAATTGATCCAATGTCAACTGCCATTTGTGGAGGAGAGTTCTGAACAGAGAGTCATAGAGTCATAGAGATGTACAGCATGGAAACAGACCCTTCGGTCCAACCCGTCCATGCTGACCAGATATCCCAACCCAATGTAGTCCCACCTGCCAGCACCCAGCCCATATCCCTCCAAACCCTTCCTATTCATGTACCCATCCAAATGCCTCTTAAATGTTGCAATTGTACCAGCCTCCATCACTTCCTCTGGCAGCTCATTCCATACACGTACCACCCTCTGCATGAAAAAGGTTGCCCCTTAGGTCTCTTTTATATCTTTCGTTTCTCACCCTAGACCTATGCCCTCTAGTTCTGGACTCCCCGACACAGGGAAAAGACTTTGCCTATTCACCCTATCCATACCCCTCATAATTTTGTAAACCTCTATAAGGTCACACATCAGCCTCTGACGCTCCAGGGAAAACAGTCCCAGCCTGTTCAGTTTCTCCCTATAGCTTAAATCCTCCAATCCTGGCAACATCCTTGTAGATCTTTTCTGAACCCTTTCAAGTTTCACAACATCTTTCTGATAGGAAGGAGACCAGAATTGCATGCAATATTCCAACAGTGGCCTAACTAACATCCTGTACAGCCGCAACATGACCTACCGACTCCTGTACTCAATACTCTGACCAATAAAGGAAAACATGCCAAACGCCTTCTTCACTATCCTATCTGCCTGCGACTCCACTTTCAGGGAGCAATGAACCTGCACTCCAAGGTCTCTTTGTTCAGCAACACTCCCGAGGACCTTACCATTAAGTGTATAAGTCCTGCTAACATTTGCTTTCCCAAAATGCAGCACCTCACATTTATCTGAATTAAACTCCATCTGCCACTTCTCAGCCTATTGGCCCATCTGGTCCAGATCCTGTTGTAATCTGAGATAACCCTCTTCGCTGTCCACTACACCTCCAATTTTGGTGTCATCTGCAAACTTACTAACTGTACCTCTTATGCTCACATCCAAATCATGTAAATGACAAAAAGTAGAGGACCCAGCACCGATCCTGTGGCACTCCACTGGTCACAGGCCTCCAATCTGAAAAACAACCCTCCACCACCACCCTCTGTCTTCTATCTTTGAGCCAGTTCTGTCTCCAAATGGCTAGTTCTCCCTGTATTCCATGAGATCTAATCAGTCTCCCATGGGGAACCTTATCGAATGCCTTACTGAAGCCCATATAGATCCATCTACTATTCTGCCCTCATCAATCCTCTTCGTTACTTCTTCAAAAACTCAATCAAGTTTGTGAGACATGATTTCCCACACACAAAGCCATGTTGACCATCCCTAATCAGTCCTTGCCTTTCCAAATACATGTACATCCTGTCCCTCAGGATTCCCTCCAAACACTTGCCCACCACCGAGGTCAGGCTCATCAGTTTATAGTTTCCTGGCTTGTCTTTACTGCCCTTCTTAAACAGTGGCACCATGTTTCCCAACCTCCAGTCTTCTGGCACCTCACCTGGGACTATCGATGAGATAAATATCTCAGCAAGAGGCCCAGCAATTATTTCTCTAGCTTCCCACAAAGTTCTTGGGTACACCTGATCAGGTCCTGGGGATTTATCCACTTTTAACCGTTTCAAGACATCCAGCACTTCCTCCTCTATAATCTGGACATTTTGCAAGATGTCACCATCTATTTCCCTACAGTCAATATCTTCCATATCTTTTTCCACAGTAAATACTGATGCAAAATACTCATTTAGTATCTCCCCCATTTTCTGTGGCTCCACACAAAGGCTGCCTTGCTGATCTTTGAGGTGAGAAAGTGAGGGCTGCAGATGCTGGAGATCCTCAAGAAGGGCTCATGCCCGAAACGTCGATTCTCCTGCTTCTTGGATGCTGCCTGACCTGCTGCGCTTTTCCAGCAACACATTTTCAGCTCTGATCTTTGAGGGGCCCTATCCTCTCCCTAGTTCCCTTTTGTCCTTAATGTATTTGTAAAAACCCTCTGGATTCTCCTTAACTCTATTTTCCAATGCTACATCATGTCCCCATTTTGCCCTCCTGATTTCCTCTTACATCTACCCCATTTCTTTTATACTCCTCTAAGGATTCACTCGATCTATTCTGTCTATACCTGACATATGCTTCCTCCGTTTTCTTAACCAAACCCTCAATTTCTTTAGTCATTCAGCATTCCCTATTCCTACCAGCCTTTCCTTTCACCCTAGCAGGAATATACTTTCTCTGGATTCTCGTTATCTCATTTCTGAAGACTTCCCATTTTCCAGCCGTCCCTTTACCTGCAAACATCTGCCCCAATCAGCTTTCAAAAGTTCTTGCCTAATTCCTTCAAAATTGGCCTTTCTCCAATTTAGAACTTCAACTTTTAGATCTGGTCTATCATTTTCCATCACTATTTCAAAACTGATAGAATTATGGTCACTGGCCCCAAAGTACTCCCCCACTGACACCTCAGTCACCTGCCCTGCCTTATTTCCCAAGAGTAGGTCAAGTTTTGCATCTTCTCTAGTAGGCACATCCATATCCTGAATCAGAAAATTGTCTTAACAAATTCCTCTCTGTCTAAACCTTTAACATTATGCAGTCCCAATCGATGTTTGGAAAGTTAAAATACCCTGACCATAACTGCCCTATTATTCTTGCAGATAGCTGAGATCTCCTTACAAGTTTGTTTTTCAATTTCCCTCTGACTATTGGGGGTCTATAATGCAATTCCAATAAGGTGATCATCCCTTTCTTATTTCTCAGTTCCGACTAAATAGCTTCCCGGGTGTATTACCAGGAATATCCTCTCTCAGCACAGCTGTAATGCTATCCCAAATCAAAATGCCACTCCCCCTCCTCTCTTGCCTCCCTTTCTATCCTTCCTGTAGCATTTGTATCCTGGAACATTAAGCTGCCAGTCCTGCCCATCCTTGAGCCATGTTTCTGTAATTGCTCTGATATCCCAGCCCCATATTCCTAACCATGCCCTGAGTTCATCTGCCTTCCCTGTTAGGCCCCTTGCATTGAAATAAATGCAGTTTAATTTATTAGTCCTACCTTGTCCATGACTGTTTGACTTGCTTCTGTTCTCAGCTGTACCTGACTCAGATCGATCTCTTTCCTCACTATCTCCCTGGGTCCCAGCCCCCACCTTACTAGGTTAAATCCACCCAAGCAGTTCTAGCAAATTTCCCTGCCAGTATATTAGTCCCCTTCCAATTTAGGTGCAATCCGTCCTTCTTGTACAGGTCACGTCTACCCCAAAAGAGATTCCAATGATCCAAAAATGTGAATCCTTCTCCCATACACCAGCTCCTCAGCCATGCATTCATTTGCTCTGTCCTCCTATTCCTGCCCTCACTAGCTCGTAGCACTGGGGTTAATCCAGATATTACTACCCTTGAGGACCTCCTTTTTAAATTTCTGCCTAACTCTCTGTAATCTCCCTTCAGAGTCCCAACCTTTTCCCTTCCTATATTATTGGTTCCAATGTGGACAATAATCTCTTGCTGGCCCCTCTCCCCTGTGAGAATATTCTGCACCATTTCTGAGACATCCTTGATCCTGGCACCAGGGAAGCAACACACAATTCTGATTTTTCTCTGCTGGCCACAGAAACGTCTGTCTGTACCTCAGACTACAGAATCCAGAATCCGCTATCAATTGATCTCTTGGAACCCAACGTACCCCTCGTTGCATTAGAGCCAGTCTTAATAACAGAAACTTGGCTAATCGTGCTACATTCCCCTGAGAATCCATCACCCCCTACATTTTCCAAAACAGCATACCTGTTTGAAATGGGTATATCCACAAAAGACTCCTACACTAGCTGCCTACTTCCCTTACCCTTCCTGGAGTTAACCCATCTATGTGACTGTGTCTGAGACTTTCCCCCCTTCCTATAACTGCATCCATCACATACTGTTGCTGTTGCAAATTCCTCATCACTTCTAACTGTCTCTCCAAACGATCCATTTGATCTGATAAGAATCGCATCTAACAGCATTTATGGCAGATATAATCTGCAGTAACCCTCAAACTCTCTTTAAATGCCCCCATCTGACAAGAAGTTACATATCACTGTACTAAAAGCCATTTTTGCTCCTTCACAATCTACAGACCCAGAAAATAACACCATCTTATTCCTCTACAAACACTGCCACAGGTTAAATTAAGTAATGGCATATATTTTAAGTTTAATCAACAAACATTTCTCCAAAAATATATAATCAAGAAAGAACCCACTCTACTTACTACTGCAGCCTTTCTCTTGGACACACTTAAACAACACTTAACTTCTCTGATTCTGTGCTGTGAACTTCGCCCAACAGTTCCTCCAAGATTAGTTGTGAATTTCACTGTTTGTTCATTTTCCCAGACGCACTCCGATGTCCAGCGATACATGAATTCCAACAACAAAGGCAGTAACAGTGAAGGTTCTCTCTCCTGCACTGTCCTCACCATGTGTCTCCTTTGTCTGTTCTTCTCCCTTTTAAAACTGCTGTTATTTTGACTTTTGTTTGCAAAGTTCCAAAACAATGCAACAGCATATAAAACAGTTATTGCTGCTTCTGGAATTCGAGGAAATCACCTCCAGCACCTAAAATACCTCAAAAAAAAGGAGCAGCTCTTACAGCTAGAAATTTTTCCCATCCTCCATCTTGGATTATCCAGAATAATCATATAGTTGTGCAGCACATAAACAGACCCTTCAGTCCAATTTGTCCATGCTGACCAGATATCCTCAATTAAGCTAGCACGTGGCCAATAACTCTCTAAATTCTTCCTATTCACATATCCATTCAGATGCCTTTTTAAATGCTGAAATTGTACAAGTGTCCACCACTGGCAGCTCATTGCATAAATACACCACCCTCTGCTTGAAAAGGTTGACCCTTAGGTCCCTTTTATATCTTTCCCTCTCACCCTAAACCCATGCCCTCTACTTTTAGACTCCACCGCCCCCAGGGAAAAGCTATGCCCCCCATGATTTTATAAACCTCTACAAAGGCATACGTCAGCCTCTGACGCTCCAGGGAAAACAGCCCCAGTCTATTCAACTCTCCCTATCGCTCAAAATCTCCAACCCTCGCAACATCCTTGTAAATCTTTTCTGAACTTTGTCAAGTTTCACAATTGGACACAATATTCCAAAAGTGACCTAACCAATGTCCTGTACAGCCACAACATGACCTCCCAATTCCCATACTCATTGCTCTGACTAATAAACGAAAGCATGCTAAATGCCTTCTTCACTATCCAACTACCTAAGATTCCATTATTAAGGAACTATGAATCTGTACTCCAAGGTCTCTTTGTTCAGAAACACTCCCCAGTGTATAAGTTATAAGTCCTGCCATGCTTTGCCTTTCCACCTCTCATTTCTCTAAATTCCAAAACAAGGATCATAGTCTAAATTTTAGGATCAGACTGTTCAGGAGAGATATTAGAAAGCACTTCTACTCACAAAGGGTATTGAAGGCGGTGGTGGAGGGTTGCTTTTCAGACTGGAGGCCTGTGACCAGTGGTATGCCATCAGGTAATGGATCAGTTAAATTTCAGCTACCACTCCTCAACCCATTGGCCCATCTGATCAAGATCCCGCTGTACTCTGAGGTAACCTTCTTCGCTGTTCACTCCCCTTCCAATTTTGGTGTCATCTGCAATCATACCTCCTACATTCACATCCAAAGCATTTCTATAAATGACAAAGAGCAGTGGATCCAGTACTGATCCATTACCTGATGGCATTCCACTGGTCACAGGCCTCCAGTCTGAAAAGCAACCCTCCACCACCGCCTTCCACACCCTTTGTGAGTAGAAGTGTTTTCTAATACTCTCCTGAACACTCTGATCCTAATATTTAGACTATGATCCTTGTTTTAGAATCCGCAACTTAGTGGAAATAGATTATCTTAATCTAACCTGCCTTTTCCTGTTATTGTCTTGAAGACTTTGCTCAGGCCTAATTTGTCTCATCTCTCTTCTAAGCTTAACCCCTGATGTTCATGTATCATCTTTGCAAACTTATATTACACTCCCTCTTTGGCTGATATATCCCTCCTAAGGTGTTGTGCCTGGATAACCATAGAACACAGAACAGTACAACATAGGAACTGGCCCTTCAGCCCACCATGATTCCATTCTCAACTAATCCCATCTGCCGACACATGGTCTGTATCCCTCTATTCTCTGTCTAATCATGTGTCTGTCCAAAGGTATCTTAAACATTGCTATTACATTGCCCCCTAGAATTAGAATTTGATTTTGTCATAAATACAACATGCTCCAAGCTCCAACCATCCTCTACATCTCCTTTAAACATCCCCCTCTCACCTTAAATCTATGTCCCTGCACTGTGGGAAAAGTTTCTGACTATCCACTCTATCCATACCTCTCATAATTTGATATACTTCTATCAGGCCACCCTTCCATCACCAATGCTCCAAATCAGCCTCCAAAGCAAAAAGCAATTCAAGTTAGTCCACCCTTACCTTCTAGCTAATGCACTCTAATCCAGGCATTATCCTGGTGGTACTTTGTTTCTTTGTTTTACACCCTCTCCAAAGCTTCCACATCCTTTCTATACAGTGACCAGCACAATGCTCCAAATGGGGGCTAACAAAGCTTTATGCAGCTGCAACATGACTTGCCAACTTTTAAACTCAATGCACTGAGCAATGAAGGCAAGATCTGTTCACAGCCCCCTGAATGGGGTATAACCAGGGATTTGACCAACTGCAACAGAATATCTGAGTTCTTATACTTCAGTCCTCTCGATACAAAGGCCAGCCTTCCATTTCTTAAAATTTTCTAAGTGACCTTTGTATCCAGAAGTGCTTTGACACAGAGCTGATTTTTTTTTTTCTCCCATCACCAAACCACCCATGTTTTTTTTTCTCCTCCGGTGTATTCCAATTGAACAATGTACATGCAGAGCCTCTTAGGGGGAATGCAAACCATCAAAGGTCAGGAAGAGCTAGGGAGAGATGGAGGGGACTAAACCCAGAAGGAATTAAAAGGGGAGAAAAAGCATTGATTTGATTTGATTTATTGTTATCACATGTACCTAAGTGTAGTGAAAAGTTTTGTTTTGCAAGCAGTAGTCAGATCATAACAAACAAGGACAGATGGATGATGTTTAGACAGAGCGAGGTATGCAAGGTTATGGCTGCACAGGAAGCGCACAAAGGTAAGGTCAGCACTTGACTGAAATTATAGATGTCCAATCACCAGTCTAATATTAGCAGGTAAGGAGCTGTTCTTGTACCCCCATGTGGTGCCCAACTCTCTCTGTAAGGACTTCTGGACAGCTAGAATTCATTCGTCTTCTTGAATATTTTCTGCATGTGCTCGCTGCATTTTAAAGATCTGTGTACCTGAACCAACAACTGTCCTGAAGGAGTAGGAATGGAGCCTGCCTCCTGTTTCATTAGCAAAACATTCAAGCAATCGCTTGGGTTCTCAACTGGGTGGACTCACATCATTAGGCATAACCACTTGGATCATGGGTTATGAAAGAGAGTTGTCTAAACCTAATTTAATCCTATCAACCATGCACACAGAGTGCACTGTGCCACAACCACATTTGGAGTTCCTGGTCAGCTAGATCGGGATGGGCTAAGACACTTTTGCTACTCATTTGTATCCAAAGCACCACTTTTCTCTACAGACCAGCAGAAGCAAGTAAAACACTGAGGGAGCACAATTCCTCTTTATGTACGTTCCTCTCTCTCTCTCTCTCCATCCAATCTGCAAATTTTGAACTCTATCCTTTTGATTTTTGACAATCAAAGTGCCACACAGGCAGGAGCAAGTAAGTTACACTCAACTTGTAGAACTCATGAGTTAGGCCTCTGCTGGAGTATTATGTATCGTTCTGGAGCCTCACTTTAGGCAGTATTGGGGAAAATGCAGCAGAGGTTTACCAAAATTGTTCCAGGGACGTGAAACCTCAGTTATGAGGATAAATTGAAGAAACTGGAAACATTTTTTTCCTGGAGAAGAGAATGCTAAGAAGGGATTCAGTGCAAGTTTTCATAATCATGAGTGGTCTGGATAGAACAGACAGAAACTGTACCTGTTCCTGCGAACGTCAGGGACAGGTATAAGGGACTTGTCTAAAGATGGTGTGAACGATACCCTTATGGCCGAGTGAGTAGTTAAGAGTTTCGAACACACTGCCAAGGAGTGTGATGGAGGCAAGTTAAACTGAGGCATTCAAGAGGAGAATAGATGATTATTTAAACAGAAAAAAAAAGATGAGGAGAAGGGGACCATCTTAAACGTTGAAATGGGTATTTTCAGTACCAAATCTAAAAGCACTCCCTCATATGAAACATAAAGGGCTCCCAAACTGTGACTCCAAGAAATGGCTACAGATGATAAGAATCTCCAGGATAAAAGCTGTCAGATATGGATGTCAAGAGATATGAAACAAATAGAAGTAAGTAACTTTGAGGCACACATCAGCCACAATCTAACACAAGTGAGGCGTTGATTATTTCCTTTAATCTTTAGTTGTCCCGGTAACATCAACTGAAATTTTTCAAAGTTTTATAAGATGGGGAGGGCAGTTGAATCTGAGAACCAAAGCCAGGAGTGACAACAGAAGCTAAATAAAAACAATGGATGAATCCATGACAGATAAAGATGAATGTGACAAAATGTGATAAACTACGGGTAGGATGAAACACGTGGCAAAAGTATTGCAGGAATAAACATAGAAGATAGAACGTTACAGTGCAGAACAGGCCCTTCGGCCCTCAATGTTGTGCCAATCTGTGAAAATAATCTGATCATCTAACCTACACTGTTCCATTATTATCCATGTGTATGTCCAATGCCCATTTATATGCCCAAAACATCGGCAAGTCTACTACTGTTGCAGGCAGGCTGTTCCACGCCCCTATTACTCTCTGAGTGAAGAAACTAGCCCTAATGTCTGTCCTAAATCTATCACCCCTCAATTTAAAGCTATGTCCCATCATGTTAGCCTTCTCCATCTGTCCACCCTATCTAACCCACTGATTATCTTATGCATCAAATAAAGTTGAATATAATAAAATGTGGTAAACTGTGATAAATGTGTATGGTGAAAGAAAAGTACAGGATAAAGTTAAAAGTTGAGCAATAGTCAAAAGAATGGATTATGAGTCAGAGGTAGTTATGATTATCAGTGTGAAATCTGGTCATACAGCAGGTTATGTAATATAACCATTTCTACTCACTGAACCAGGCAAACCATTGCCTGGCATTGAGGCAGAGAGGAGTCATGTGACTAGTCCATCATGTCAGACATTGAGTCATTCAGAATGATAGGAGATTACTGGACTTTGCAGCCTTTACAGGAAATGACTCTGCATTGACCTTGTCAAGGAATGCAAAGCAGCACGACAACTTGGGCACAGAATTAAGTCAATCAACGCCATTCCCTTTCTACTATTCTGTTAGGTCTGTGCCTCTCCTCCAATGCCTTTCCATGTGACATCCTTAGCAAATAAAAATCTATCAATTACAGTCTTAATACTTTCAACTGCCCCAGCATCTTCACCCTTCTAAGAGAAAGAGTTGCATATACTGCCCTAGTTTGTAGTGAAATGTTTTCTGATTTCACTCCAAAAAAGCACAGCCCTAAAATGTTCTATGCTACTGAATAACTATTTAGAAAATGTGTTTCTCTTTTATTTCAGATATCTTCACAGAGTACTTCACTTCTGATCTTTTACCACTCATTTAAACTCTCTCTCCCTTTTTATATAGGCTTCACAACTTACTTTTCTATTTACCTTTGTGCTACCATACACTCTGTTGCATCATTCAAGTCATTTGGTTAAATTGTGAAAGATTGAGGCTGCCGCACTGATCCCTGTGGAAATGCCACTTGGTACATCTTGCCAACTCAAAAAGGTCCATTTTTGACTGTTCTTCATTTTCTGTGAGCTAGCCAGAATTGTATCCATGCTGATAGGTACCTTGTACTCCATGAGCTTTATTTTCTGCCATAACTTTTGATGTGGCACCTTATCAAGTATCTTCTGGAAACCTAAGGATAAATATCCATTCCCTTTGTCCACAGTTTATGTCACTTCTTCAAAGAATTTAAATAAAGTAGTTAAAGATCATTTTCCTTTCACAAAGCTATGGTGATTCTGTCTGATTACCTTGAACTTTTCTAAGTATCTATCTATAATGCCTTTAATAGTAGCTCCTAACATTTTCCTTATGACTGATCTTAAGCCAAAATGTCTTGTTTTTTGCTTTTCAGGCTTTCTGTCTCCCTCAGTTTTTGAACAAATGAGCTACCTTCACTATCTTCCAAGCCATTGGAACCTTCTGCAAATCTAGGGAATCTTAGAAAATTTAAATCAATGTATTAACTATGTCCCTTGGCATTTCTTTTAAGATCATAGAATGAAGTTAATCAAATCCTGGGGACTTGTCAACCACAGAATCAACAATCAGCTCAGTATCACTTCCCTGGTGAGAAAAAAATGTCTTTAGTTCCTCCCTCAATTTCCTGATTTACAGCTATTTCTGGACTGCTACTTGTATTCTCCGCAGTGAAAACTGATGCAGAATACTTGTTCAATTCATCTGTAATCGCTTTGTTTTTCATTATTAGATCCCATTCTCATTAATAATTTATTGTTATTTCCCCACACTCACTTTACAAAGGACCAATGTTCTTTTTATTAATATCTATCCATTTCCAATATCTATTAAATCTCGTACTATCTGGTTTTATATTTCAAGCTTACCTTCCTCCTGTACTCAAACATTCCTGCCTTCAAAACCTTTTACTCATTTGTTTTGCTGCTTTTGTACTCCATCCAATCTTCTGCTGACCATCCATCTTTATGTATCATGTGGTTTTTCTTAAAGTTTATACTGTGTTTAACTTGCCTTTATTATTTCTCATCTCAACTCAAACTGCTTCTACTTCCTAGTATCCTAAACTTAGGACATCCCTTTCTATTGTAGTTACACCTATTAATTAACAGAGCTGCACCTCCACCTCTTCCTAGCCCCTTTGTTATACATCTTATACCCCAGTATAGTACATGCCATCCTGCAATTATGTCTCTGTAACGGCTATCAGATTTTTTTTTATTTATTTCTGTTTGTGATGTCAGCTCATCTGCTTTGTTCTCAATGCTGTGAACATTCGGATTCAGAACCAACTTCACTCAAAGAAAAATACATAAGTTACCTTTGCTTTATCACATTATAGTTTATGAGGCCTTTCACTGCACAAACTTGGTTGCCTATATTATACCAGAAGTTACAATTCAAAACTAATTTATTGGTTTTAAAATAATTTGGGACATTCTGAGGTGATGCATAAGTGCAAACATTTCAGATTAGATTAGATTATGTACAATGTGGAAACAGGCCCTTCGGCCCAACAAGTCAACACAGACCCTCCGAAGAGTAACACACCCAGACCCCTTTTCCTCTGATTAATGCACATAACACTATGGATAATTTAGCATGGCCAATTCACCTAACCTGCACATCTTTGGACTGTGGGAGGAAACCCACACAAACACAGGGAGAATGCGCAAACTCCACACAGACAGTTGCCCAAGGCTGGAATTGAACCTGGGAACCTGGCACTGATCCAATGTGCCACTCATGATGTGAGCGCTTAATTACTCTTAATCCTTTTTCAGCCCCTGGTCTCTCGCGAGAAGAACTTCTCTTTCACAAATCTAAAATGGATAGTCTCACCCAATCTTGCAGGGAAGTCTGCTAGTTACAGTTTAATTCATCATCGATTGTCTCTGAAGTGTGTCCATATTGAATTGTAATACTGCATTAAGGCTGGAGGACCCCTGCCTAGACATGTATGTATCAATGGTTAAGGAGAAAAGGCAGGAGAATGGGTTTGAGGATTATCAGAGCAACCATGCTCACACTGAATGCTGGAGTAGGCTCAATGGGCCGAATGACCTACTTCTGCTGCTTTGTTTAATGGTTTTATGGTTTTAAGGCATCGTAACCAGTAGTATGATGAGTAACACTTATTCGGTTGATGGGGCATGGAATCTGCTTGGCATTCCCACAGAATCTGGCTTGGACTTCTTCTGTGAGGACCAGGATTCTCTCCTCAACTGGCATTTAGGACATGGATGTTGGAACCTTTCCACTCATATGGGCTTTCCCTGCTCTATCATTGGCTGTATGCATTTTGAATGAGTGAACAGAGGGACTGGGTGAGGTGAAAGTGGGCAGCACGGCTGTTAGCACAGGTGCAGGTGAGAGAGAGTTGTTGAACTGTCCCAAGTGAATAGCCAGCTCAGAGACCAGGCAGGATTAGTGATAAAGGAGGTTGGAGGGAAACGAAAGTGAGTGAGAGAAGATGCTACAGGCAATAGCGAGAGTGTGACACCGTGTATAAATTCCTGTATATGATTCACGAAAATCTCATCACATATCAATTAGCAAGTCTACCTAGGAGGGAGAAAATACTGATCCCAACATTATCTGAAATGCATCAACAGGAATTGGGAAGCTAGAATATGACATGACAGCAGAAAAAGGTCAACGAGTTCCAGGGTTATGGAGGTAGCGGGTCATAGAGCTTTTACATGGCAAGGGGACCTTCACTCCATCATGTCCATGTTGTTAATTAAATGTCCATCTATTCTCATCCCATTTCCCAGCACTTAGTCTATAGTCTTGCCTGTTACGGTTTATCAAGCCTCAGCTAAGTAGTTCTGAAATGTCTTAAGGATCCCCTCATCCACCATTCTTTTGCGCAGCAAATTCCAGACACCCATCACACTCTGGGTGAAAACATTTTACCTCAAATCCCTTCTAAACCTCCTGCTCCTTACCTTAAAACTGTGCTCCCAGTTATTGATCTCTCGCTAAGATATTCAAATAACCTCTACCTGAACTCCAACAATTCTCTGCTTCAATCTTATCCTGATTCCAACAAGGAAAGACAAATGATGTCAGGGTTGTTTTTGCACACTAGTCTGAAGGTTATCGACCAGGCAGAGAGATGGGACTTCCCTACACTTTTGTCTCAATGGCAACCATCTAAGTGGCAGCTCTCAGAGTGCCATCCTGTTAAGGAAGGCAGCTTCCCTCCAACAATGCCAGCCCAATCAGAGAGATGGCAGCTTAACAGTATCAGCAGGGGTGGTGGTCACTGCTGAAACAGGCATATAAGATAATTAGAGGGTTGGGTAGGGTGGACAGTGAGAGCTTTTTAAATAGTCTTTAGATAAACATATGGATGAAAATGGAATAGTGTAGGATAAACAGGCTTCAGGTTGGTTTCACAGGTCGATAAAACATCGAAGGCCAAAGGGCCTATACTGCCCTGTAATATTCTATGTTCTAAGCAGGCAGATAAGATATGGAATTACAGCAGATAAGAAATTTATTTTTTAATACTTAAAGGGCTGAATGTTAGAATGAAAACCAGTCTGAAGATATGTGTGGGCTTGTGGTACCTGCTTCTCCACTCGTGAGCCCCTGATTGCTTTGTAAAGTCTCCTAGTGCCAAAGTGCAAATGTCTCAGGATTGGTCACCCAGACCAATTCTCTTGAGCTATGCTTTCAAACACAGCTGATAGAATTTAAACTCCGTTAATAAATCTGAACCATAAATCTACTGCAGCGACTATAACAAGTACTTTTATCTATAAACTGCTCCCTTGATGGGACAGTTTGATCTGATATTGGCAAAATGCCAATGGCGCTGTTAAATATCACATAACTGGCAACTCTCCACAAGGAGCTGGATAATCTGTCTGGTTCCAGGCCTACTGTCAGTAAGGTGTGGGAAGAGAGCGTCTACCATTGATGTGGGTCTGCAGTCAGATGTAGGCCAGAGCAGGCAAGGATAGTAGTTTCCTTCCCTAAAGGGCATTAGTGAACCAGATGGGTTTCCCCCTGGTAATCGGCAATGGATTCCTGGTCATTGTTAGACTCTTAATACCAGATTTTTATTGAATTCAAATTCCACTAGCCACCAAGTCAGGATTTTAAAGCATGTATTGGTTACTACGCAGTTCCGGCCACATTCGTTCAAATGGTGCTGCTACAATGTGATTTTCTTGTAACCCGGGATTGCATGAGAATGGGCTACCACGCTATAGCAGAACTGACTGTGCTGCGTCCCTCCCGTCCAGCTGAGGGATGGTTAAACTCTCCTCAATGAGTGTGTCATGTCAAAAATAGGTTTATGAGTAAGCCACCAGAGATCAAATCCCTGGCATCAGTTAAGATGCAGCTTTGTTAGGAAGAATGGTAGACCAAGCTGAGTGGCCTTCCCTATCGATCTTTGATTTTCATCTAAAAGTTCACATGCATAAAAAGATGATTGGTGCAGAGCCCTTGTGGCACTGTATTAGAGTCGCTGCTCTGGGCTGGAAGGTCCAGGTTCAGGTCCAACCTGCTCTGCAAGTTTACCGTAGATGTATTTGAGTCAGAATACTAGAGAGGTTCTTGTGGCACACCTGGAACCAGGCAGCCCTAAGTTTAAATCCCATTTGCTCCAGGCATGTAAGGTAACAATGCTGCACATTGTCGATTCAGGGAACAGCATCTAAAAAAGAAGCTGGAGCCAATACATCTGATGCCTTTCACCTAGGCTGCTACCTGCTTGGCCCCAAAAAGAACTGGTGCTTCTAAAATTCAAATCCCTCAAGATTTGCGTGCCAGTTTACAAAAACATGCATTAAACATAAAAGGTGCAGGACGTTAACAATTAGGGCACTGTAACCCTCACTTACATGAAATGACAGTAATCACTTCATGCATCATTCAAATCTGTACGTGCCAGGCAGTAATTAGGAAATCAGCATATATTTATACAGTACTGCTACTTTTTTTAGCACTGAACATCAAGTACTCATGAACTCTGGTTGAAATGGTTCTTGGCACAAGTTAAAACCTTGCTGCAGAAATTATAGTTATTAACAAAATGCTCAATGCATTCATATCTCCTCTCTGCATTATTTTAATGACAATCTTCCGGCTCCTCTGTCTAGGACCCATCATCACCTGATGTGATAATTGGAATTAAAGTGCTGTGCACAGCAGGGGGCAATTGTTGGGTTCAATATTACTCATTATTAGCGATTGCAATTGGCATAAATGATCACTGTCAGACAAACCTTTTACACCAAATACATTTTGGGGAAGCACAACTGTTTGGTGTGAGGATGGAAAACAGCAGTAAACAGTGCCAATTATGGTGGGGGAGGGATTACAAATTATTGCATGTATAATTCTTTAGGCAGGTCATAAACAACACCACACTTCTGAATTTCATGACAGCGAGCAAGCCACCAACAAAACAAGCAGGCCAACACATTATCCCCTAACTTTCTAGCAACAGGACATTGCCATCATTATGTCTCTTGTATCTGAACCCCTGTCAAAAGGGTCCTGGGTGGAGACAGAGGTCAGGAGGGTCAGAGATGACCTTGCTACTGTTTAGACTGAAAAGAAAAAAAATGCTGGTGATCACAGCGGGTCCGGTAGCATCCATGGAGAGAAAGCAATCTACTTTTCTTTGGTTCTGTCTGGCAGTCTATGTCTCCCATTACCACAAGAATTCTTGACAGATGGTTCAAACCAAATGAGGGTGCCTACAGCACATCCATGCCAGTGTGTCAGGATCCATCAATTCTTAATGGCAAAGACTGGTTTGCCAAAGTGGTCAGAAAACTTCAAGATGAATTGCAAGATTCTAAAGACAAAGTATTGTGGAATATTATGTATGACCGGGTGCTTATGACATTAAGGTCATCCAGAGTCATCCCAGCCATCTCAACTGGCAGGGCAAGGCAGGACTTGTACACTTAATAGTAAGGGCCTAAGGAGTCACTGAAAAAAAAGACCTTGAGATGCAGGTTCATAGTTCAGTTAAAGTGGAGTCACAAGTAGACAGGATAGTGAAGAAGGCTTTTGGTATACTTGCCTTTATTGGTCAGTGCATTGAATATAGGAAACAACAACTGCTGGAGATGACAGTGAGTCAGACAGCATGCAAGGAGAGAGAGCAAGCTAACGTTTCATGTTGAGATGATTTCATCAGAGCTGAAGTAAAGTGTGGATGGGACAGTGTTTACACTATCGTTTGGGGGGAGGGAGGGGGAGGGCGTAGTGGGTGTAAGGGCTAGTGAAGTAAAGATGTTGATAGTTCAGTTTAAGTGATCAGAATGTGAGAATGGCAGAACAATGGTGGCTTTTGCCAGCGTGGATAGGACAGACAGTCCACTGAATGGGGGAAGGGCACAGAGGACATAATAACAGAATGAACCAAGCTAAAAGAAAGGGAAGGAAGAGGAGTTGGTTCACAATGTGAAGGTATTGAACTCAACATTACATCCAGAAAGCTGTAAAGTGTCTAGTCTGAAGATGAGACATCGGTCCTCCAGTTTTACACTGCGGCATGACAATGATGGACATGTCAACAGGTGAGCAGGACAGTGTGTTAAAATGACTGGCTACGGGAAAGTTGGGGTGCTGCTTGTGCATAGATCGGAGGTGTTCCGCAAAGTGATCACTCAATCTGCATTTGGTCTCTCCAATGCAGAGTAGGCCACATTGGGTGCGGTGAATACAATACACAAGATTGGAGGAGGTACAAGTGAAATGCTGCTTCACCTGGAAAGACTGTTTAGGCCCTTGGATTGTGAGTGGGGAGGGGGTGAAGGGGAAGGTGTTGCACCTTCTGCGGTTACATAGGACAGTGTCATGGAGAGGGGGGGAATCTGTTGGTGGTTGTGGAATGGACGACGGTATTCTGGAGGGAACGATCCCTGTGAAATGTAGATCGGAGGGGTGAGGGGAAGATGTGTTTAGTGGTGGTGTTCTGTTACAATTGTTTGAAATGGCGGAGAATGATCCTTTGAATGTGAAGGCAGGTGGATGAAAAGCGAGGACAAGGGGAACTGGATCACACTGTTGTGAGTGATGGGAAGGGGCAAGGCCCTGTCAACCACAGTGGATGGGAAACCACAGTCATGGAAGAAGCAAGCCATGTCAACAGTGCTGTTTTGGAAGGTGGCATTATCTGAATAGATGCGACATAGGCATTGCAGGAGGTGGAATGCGACGAGCTGTAGTCAAGGTAGCTGCGGGAGTCTTGGCTTTGCAGTGGATGGCAGTGGACAGTTTATTCTCTGAAACGGAGACAGAGAAGTCTGGGAAAGTAAGGGAAGTGTCAGAAATGGACAAAGTGAAAGATATAGAGGGGTGGACATGGGGCGCAAAATGGACAAAGGTTTCTGATCACTTTATCTGAACTATCAACATCTATTCTCCATCAGCACTCTACACCCATTGCCACCACATTAACACCACACACCCCCTCCAACCCATCAACAACAGGATAAATTCTGTCCCCTCCACACTTCACTTCAGCTCCGATGAAGAGTCATCTAGACTCAAAATGTTCGCTTACTCTCTCTCCACGATGTTGTGTGACTGCTGTGATCTTCAGCATTTGTTATTTTCAGTACAGCTTCCAGCAGTAATTTGCTTCTACATTGAGTATAGGAGTTGGGAGGTTATGTTGCAGCTGCATAGGACATTAGTTAGGATACTTTTGGAATACTGCTTTCAGTTCTGGTCTCCTTCCTATAGGAAGGACATTATGATGTTGAAAGGTTCAGAACAGATTTTTAATGATCTTGCCAAGGTTGGAGGTTTTGAGCTATAGTGAGAGGCTGAATAGGCTGGGGCTGTTTTCCCTGGAGTGTTGGAGGCTGAGGGGTGACCTTATGGGAGTTTATAAAATCATGAGGGGCGTGAATAGTGTGAATAGCCAAGGTCCTTTTCTCAGGGGTGGTGGAGTCCAGAACTAGAGATCATAGGTTTAAGATGAGAGGGGAAAAATTTAAAAAGGGCCTAAGGGGCAACTTTTTCACACAGAGGGAAGTGCATGTATGGAATGAGTTGCCAAAGGAAATGGTGGAGGTTGGTACAATTACAACATCTGGATGGGTATATGAATAGGAAGAGTTTAGAAGAAAGTGGGCCAAATGCTGGCAAATGGGATGAGATTAATTTAGGATATCTGGTCAGGATGGACAAGTTGGACCAAAGGGTCTGTTTCTGTGTTGTACAGCTCTCTGATTCTATGACTCTATGTCTCACTATTGGACTTAGGTAGACCTGGCTAAGAGAGTGAGGGTAATGGATCGCAGGTCTCCCTCGGTATAATCTATGTCACACTCATGTCATGGCATCACCCACCAATTCAGCTTTCAAATCCTTTGGCAATGTGGAAGCAAAAAAAGCAACACAAGCGGATACATTGGGAGTTGCAGGAACATTCCAGAAACAGTTAGCTCAGTCCATAGGTCACTTTTCACTTGACTGAGGCAGCAGCTTCACCTTGAAGGCATGAGGAAAGGTGTAGAAGAGATAACCTTAATATTACCTCCCATTCTTTTTTGGATTAGATGACTTACAGTGTGGAAACAGGCCCTTCGGCCCAACAAGTCCACACCGACCCTCCGAAGATCAAACCAACCAGACCCATTCCCCTACATTTACCCCTTCACCTAACACAATGGGCAATTTAGCATGGCCAATTCACCTAACCTGCACATCTTTGGACTGTGTGAGGAAACCTGAGCACCCGGAGGAAACCCACGCAGACACGGGGAGAATGTGCAAACTCCACACAGATAGTTGCCCGAGAAGGGACTTGAACCTGGGTCTCTGGTGCTGTGAGGCAGCAGTGCTAACCACTGTGCCACCGTGCCGCACATACATTTAGCTTGGTCAGTTTATTTTTTATTCATTACTGCCATGTGGGTGGCACTGTCTAGGTCACAGTCTGTTGCTCAGAGGGCAGTGAAAACTCCACCACATTGCTGTAGGTCAGGAGTCACACGCAGGCCAAACCAGGTAAGGATTCCTTCCCTGAAGGATGTTAATTAACCCCAAGGTTTTTTATGGCGATCGACACAGTCAATTTTTTGTTGAATTCAAATTTTACCATTTGCAATGGTTGGATTACAAACTCATGTCCTGGGGTTCTGGACTATTAGTCTAGTGACAATAGCACTATGTCAACACCTCCCCAGTTTACTGTCAGGATTCCCATGACTATAGTTGAACAAGTGTAAAAGAGGCAAATGTATGGACACTATGGATGCATGAAATGTAGGAACACTCATGGGTTATGCCAGCTCCAACTGAACCAAGAGATTAACAGAGATTTTCCAGATACAACATCCCAGTTACAGCAATAATGTATCACTGATAAAGGGCAAATGTCAGATCTGTGTACACCGTCTGGACTGAACACAGCTGTGAAGGGCTTCATGAACATAGGAGGAAAGCCCCCAAAAACTTCTTCATAGAGAATGTCATGCTATTATTGTCAGTTCCTGTACACCCACCATTTCCCAAGAGCTGAAAAGTACTTTTATAAAGAATTGAAACTTTGATACCTATGGTGCTGAGATCAGGCAATCTCACCGTGGTAGAGGATTTCAATTTCAGAACGACAATAGACCGTTGCAGTTTATAAAGAGGAAGTGTTGGCATCAGCAATAGCAATAATCGTCTGCTGAAGACATGTGCAAAATATGATCCTTTCATTACAACCACTACATTCTGTCAAGAAACAAGGAATCCTGCTTGCTCGCTCACTCTTGAGGCCAATCTTTTTGCAGTGGGGGAGGAAGGTACATTTCACATGTTCCTGTGCAGGCTGGGGAGAAACAACACAACAGTAACAACAAACTCATCAAAAAAAAAGCAATTTTTATAAATTATTGGAACTCTGTGATTGAGCTGGAACTTTGTTTACTAATAAAATAGACATCCATCGTATGAAATGTTCTAGGAATTCATTTGGGATGCACAGATCACAGGTTGGGCAGTCCTACTTTAAAGCATCTAATTGAATAGATTATTGTCAAAAAGAAGAACATGTAGGATCTCAGTAGGACGAAGCTGTGCATTATATATGGATTGTCATTGTGAAGGACAGGTCTGAGAGTTACCAGGCTGACACAGGATAAGTACAGAAGTAAATATTTGGGAGCTAATGATCATTTTGGCTGGGGAAAGTTAATGTCTTACTGGAGGACCTGATGAAGAGGCAGCACCTTGAAAGCTAGTGCTTCCAAATAAACCTGTTGGACTATAACCTGGTATTAGGTGATTTTTAATATCTTGCAGAACAATGACTTTGATATCCAAATTGTGAGATTTTTTAGTTATCCCAAAAATAAAAAGGGGGTGTTTCATTCCATAGCTTAAAGCAAAAAGTTGCCAACAAAGATAATGTTTTCAGCTTTCTGATACAAACAGGAGAGGTAGTAGTGGTAATGTCTCTGGACTAGGCCTGTAGAGTGCCAGACTAAATGCTTCAAATCCCACCACAGCAGCAGAGGGAATTGAAATTGAACAACAAGTGACATAGCTAACGCAGACTGTTTAAAAAACCCATCTGATTTATTAATGCCCTTCAGTGAATTAAACCTACTGGTCTACAAGTGACTCCAGATGCACAGCAATATGACTGACTCTGAAGGAGTGGCACTGTGGCCCAGTAGTTAGCACTGCTACCTCACAGTGCCAGGGACTTGGGTTTGATTCTACCCTCAGGTGACAGTCTGTGTGGAATTTGCAAGTACTCTCTGGGTCTGCATGTCCAAAGATGTGCAGGTTAGTTGGATTGAGCTCGTTGGACCAAATGGACTGCTTCTATGAAGGAGCCTCGCATTAAGTCTTAGGGCAATTAGGGATGGGAAACAAATACTGGCCTAGCCAGTGACACCACACCTGTGAATGAATAAACAAAATATCATAAACATGAATTTGGTTGTATTACATTTCCTGCTGCTAACTGAAAGTTTGGCATGGTGGCACAGTGGTCAGCACTGCTGCCTCATAGCGCCAGAGACCTGGGTTCAATTCCTGCCTCAAGCGACTCTCTGTGTCTGTGTGGGTTTCTTCCGAATGCTCTGGTTTCCTCCCACAGTCCAAAAATGTCCAGGTTAGGTGAATTGGCTATGCTAAATTGTCTGATGTGTTAGGTGTAGGGGAATGGGTCTTGGTGGGTTGCACTTCGGCGGGTCGGTGTGGACTTGTTGGGCCAAAGGGCCCGTTTCCACACCGTAAGTACTCTAATCATTTCTTTGGAAAAGTTAGTTGTCTCCGTAACGATCATTGCATGCTGAGAATGATCCCGGTATGGAAAGGTACTGTGTAATCTACCAAGGCTGAGCATATCTGTGTACATATACATACGAATGGCTATCAGTACTGTATACACTTTTATGCTTCCTTGGGTATCATCAGCTAAGTTTAAGGTGGGTATCTTATGTTTCCCATTCTTGGAGGCTGCTCCAGCTCCATCCAGCAGTTTGGAATGTGGAAGGATGACAGCATCATGGAGCTCCTTGGGAATCTGCTGCATGGCAGAGTGAACTGATCTGTAGTTTCCTTGTTGCACACCAGCTACGTGCTAAAGACATTGAATCAGTCGCATGTTATTAAAACATTTGCTGGTAAGGAATCCTCTTAGATCTAGGGGTGTTGGTTTGAAAGAGAGAACACTCTATGCCTGTGGGAGCCAGCCAGATTTGCAAATCTGAATGATTGTTCATGTGGAGTGCTGTCACCACAGGCATAGGATCATCTCCATGGGCAAGTTTCAGTCCAAGTCCCACTATTCTCTTCACATTATTGGGTCAAAATCCTGGACTTGCCCATCTTCGAGTACCACGGGATTCACCACCACATGGGCTACAAGGTGATTCAACACCATCTTTGCAAGGACAATTAATGATTGACAGTAAATGACAGAGTTGATAAATGGGAACTATATCCCATGGAATAATCTTCTAAAAACTCATTGTTGCCGAGTAATCCATCAATCATCTGGGATGTGTGCAGATCCTTTTCTAATTTGTAACTCCATCCATGTTGTCTTAGCTGTTTGCTTGCCTTTTGTTCTATGTTATTGGAATAATTTCATCATTTCACATTAAGGTTGTCATCTTTATCCAATCTGCCCTATACCACCTACACTACATTGATTCTTCAAGGGAGTCAGCATATCACTTGGTTGTAACCACACAGAATCCCTACCATGTGAAAGCAGGCCATTCAGCCCATCAAGTCCACACAAATGCTCGAAAGACCTACCCTATCTTTGCATTTCCCTAATCCACATTTTTGTAACGTGGGAGGAAACCATAGCACCCAGCAGAAACCCATGCAGGCACTGGGAAAATATGCAAACTCCACACAGAGAGACTGGAGCTGAAAATGTGTTGCTGGAAAGGTGCAGCAGGTCAGGCAGCATCCAAGGAGCAGGAGAATTGACGTTTCGGGCATGAGCCCTTCTTCAGGAAAGAAGACTCACGGTTACCTAGTAATCCATCAATCATGGGTTGTGTGCAGATCCCTGAAGAAGAGCTCATGCCCGAAACGTCGATTCTCCTGCTCCTTGGATGCTGCCTGACCTGCTGCACCTTTCCAGCAACACATTTTCAGCTCTGATCTCCAGCATCTGCCGTCCTGACTTTCTCCTAGAAGGTTTTTAGAGAGAGATTGGAATTAAACTCAGGTCCCTGGCACTCTGAGGCAGCAGTGCTAACCACTGAGTCACCATGTCACACCATTAGATGAACAATACTAAATGTTCGCCTTGTCAGCAACAGCCACAACCTGAAAATGAATGAAGAAAGAAATGTGTGGGATTAGAGTTGTTCATTACTAATGGCACTCGGGAGTTGTCTTCCCAGAATGCGGAATGCTAATTTACAAGACTGTTGTATGGGAACAGTACTATGAACAAGAATGCAACAACAGAAAAAGCTGTATATAGTCTTATTTGATAGACTTCATTTTGGTCTGCCATTTCTAAAGTACCCTCTCTCTTTCAGCCTTGGTATAATTTTGAGAAATGTTCGAGTAAAAAGTGAGGTCTGCAGATGCTGGAGATCAGAGCTGAAAATGTGTTACTGGTTAAAGTGCAGCAGGTCAGGCAGCATCCAAGGAACAGGAAATTCGACGTTTCAGGCAAAAGCCCTTCATCAGGAAATAATTTTGAGAAAGTAAAACCAAAGAAGTGTAGATATTGGAAATCAGAAACAAAACAAAAATTGCTAGAGAAACTCAGCATGTCTGGCAGCATCAGTGCAGAGAAAGCAGAGTTTTAATGTTTCAGGTCCAGTGACCTTTTCTCTTCAGTGATTTCCCTGCTTTTGCTTCTAGATTTGAGCCTTGGATCTTCACTACCACAGTCTTTTCCCCATTACCAGAATGTCCCAAATATGTCAGACAGACTCTCAGGTGGATCAGTGAATAAAGAAGTGAATTGATTGTACCCCAGGAAATCTGAACACTTTTGAACAGTAACAGACATAAATCACACAAATGAATTAGCCGATATACTGTCTATTTAGATTACTTTGTTGTGGTCCAGTCGTCATGTCTCTATCTTTGGACGAGAAGACCCAAGTTGAAGTCCCACCAGCTCCAGAAATGTGTCACGTCTGAACAAGTTTATTAAAATTATCTATTTTGCCTTGTTTTCTAACCTCGAAGGAAAAGGACAACCGATATATAGGAAGACCATCTTATGTAAGCGCCTTTCCAAGTCACACATCATCCTGAGTTGGAAGTATGTCACTGTTCCTTCTCTGTAGCTGTATTAAAATGCTAGAACCCCCTTCCTTACCCCAATCACTGCAATAGTTCCAAAAAGCATCTCCCCAGGCACCCACCTTCTCCAGGGTTGACACTGACATTATGGTATTGTCACTGTCATTCAGAGATGCAGGCTAGTGCTTTGGGAACATGGGTTGACATGGTAAAATTTGAATTCAATTGATAAACCTGGAACCCCCTAATCTAATTACGACCTATTGTCAATTGTTGTGACAACCCATCAGTGTCCTTTACAGAAGGAAAATCCACTAACCTCAAAGTCTGGCCTCATCGTCATTGCAGACCCACAGTAGTGTGGTTAACTCTGAGCCGTCCTCTGAAATTGCTGAGCTAATCACACAGTTCTCAGGTACTAAATGCTGACCCATTCAGCAATGCCTACACCACCCCCCCCCCCCCCCCCCCCGCCAACAAATAAAACAACCCTGCCACCTGAGAACAAGAATCTAGATTCAGCAATGTCAATGCATCAAACCAGGCATTGTTGTTCTTTGCAATCTTCACAATCAAAAGAACTTTAAATAAAAAGACAAATTATAAACCGGAACTGTGGTAATTCAGTTTTATTTATTGAATTATTGGACCCCATTCTATTTGGACTTGTGTGCAATATTTGACATTTCTTAAAAGTTACAATTCCATTTGCCACTGGCCTGCCCAATTCCAGGACTGATCGACATCTTTAAGCAATCTTTAAGCACATTTGTTTACCATATTCTCTCCATATAAAAGAAAAATATAATTGCAACATAAACACATGGCAACAAAACCGTAGTAATTCGGCAAAGTATGACATTGTCAAATTAAAAGTAGACCAGCAGGTCACGGTAACACTGGATTGTGGTCAGTCATTGAACTAACTTAAAATACAAGTTTTAAGGTATTGATCGTGCCACCGTCTATTTCTTTCCACATTACATCAATGTTTATTTCAACAGTTAGAATGATAGAGGGACTGCCAGCCATATGCAAGATGTATATACATAACCATATTTACCATGTGCTTATGTCTGTGAAAAACAGCCAATGATTTCATGAGTTGGGGCAATCTGCAGGAAGAAAAATGCAAAATGCAAGAGAACACATGTAATTGTGCCTCTGCCCTGATATTCATTGATAGACTACACAGCTTCCCACAGCCTCGTCCAACACAATGCAAGGGGTGGAACTGAGCTCTCCAAGGCACAAAACATGGTGACAGTGATTTGGCAGCTGGCTCCAGGCTAAATACAATGGAGAAGTAAATTAACACGTTGAAATACACTGCCAGCCCAGTTTGTGCTGTTGATATGCATCAATTAATCGCCCTCTTCCCCTATATTTATATTTAAAGGTTACAGAATAGTAGTGGTTCATGGAGACAAAGAATTGGCATTTGTAGATTCTCTTTCATGACTTCAGGACATCCCAGCACACCTTATAGATATTGCATTGTTTTTTCGTGGTATCATTGACTAATCTGTAACGTTATCTTGATTTCCTATTCCTTTATAGTTCTACCTAATAAAAATCTTAATCAATTTCAAATCAATTTTCAATTGGCTTAAACTCAACAGCTCTTTAAAGGACTCAGTTCTAGATCTTCATGACTTTAATGTGAAGAAGGCCTTCCTGGCAGGCCTTGAGAAGTCTAGCTCTGCTTTAAGATTTTGTCCTTGGTTCTGGACTCCACAATCAGAGGACACCACTTTTTTTTATCCAGTCCATTAATCACATGAAAGAACTCCATTAGATCAGCCCTTAAACTTTTATACTGGAAGGAATACAAGTCTAGGCTGCAATACTCTCTCCAAACTTGTACTTTTACAGTGAAGTGTAACACCTCAACCCCACTAAGACTTGCTAAGTGAGGTACTCTGAGTTTTAATGCTATACCTTTAACAGTGTCTAGTTTTATATAACTGTCATGTGGAGAAAGTGAGGACTGCAGATGCTGAAGATCAGAGCTGAAAATGTGTTGCTGAGAAAGCGCAGCAGGTCAGGCAGCATCCAGGGAACAGGAGATTCGACGTTTCAGGCATAAGCCCTTCTTCAGGAATTCCTGTTGAATCTCCTGTTCCCTGGATGCTGCCTGACCTGCTGCGCTTTTTCAGCAACACATTTTCAGCCATAACTGTCATGTAACATTCACTTCCTTAGGGTAAAGCCAAATATTCTTTTATTTTTTCAAGTTCAGTTTTGTCGTTGTCCATTAGCTTTTAGTGGTTTTGTACACATAACTTTAAATCTGTTCTCCACCACAGAAGGTAGCTTCTCACAAGACAGCACAACGAGTTATCTTCCTTAAGTACCAGCTGAAAGATCTTCACTTCCTAGATTAAAATGTACCACCCCAGTTTTAGCCATTCATTTAATCTATTACTGTCATTTTGCAACTTTCTGCTCCCATGTATGTTATTTACTGGACCTCCTAACTTGGTATCACCGACAAACTTGCATATACTGCTGTCTACTCTTCCATCCAAGTCATTTAAAAATATATTAAATGGCCCCAGTATATATCCATGAGAGATACATGCAACAATCTGCCAATTTGAATATGTCTATAATTCCCTGGTTTCCTGTTTCTCGATGACATGCCATAGGACTTTTCATAGCTGTTTGCAACTCATCTTATCCAAAAGATGAAACCTTCAAAATTGCTTCGCACTGCGCAGGAGTAACATAGTTTAGGCTGTTTGTTAGCTTCTAAAACTGTGTTTGTTAGCTTGAACTCAACCTTCCGAACCAGAAGCAAGCACACTATCCTTGAACCACTGATAAAAGGTGGGGCTTTATTTTGTGGCTGTTGTATCTAGTAGCAAGAGACAGCGAAACTCACATCAGCAGTTTGCAGAACACCTTCAGGTAGCTTCAACCTGGAGCCTTTTTCACAGATTCAGCTCCACAGGTAAGTTTGCTGACAGTCCCTGCTGCTCTATTACACCCATCATTTTATTATACAGTGAACAACACAAGAAGGCACTTATGATACAAAAAATCAAAATGAGGTTAGAAGTACATTAATTTAAAAATTGAAACAGTACTGGGGTGTAAACATTTGCATGGTCAAAGCTTTACCAGATTGTGTACATACATAAATCCATTTTAAAATGATTCAAACCTTATTAACCCCTTATTAAACAAGGATTATAATATTGCATTTTAAGAAATAGTACATTGAACACATTTTTCGTCCAGTCCATACAAGGTCTTGATGGTAAGTGGTTTGTTAGTTATCAAACCTTGTGCCCTTGCCTTGGTAGAGGTCTTGATACATTTCTATGAGACGTGCAGCCTCTCGCTCCCCAGAAAGCAAAGCACCGTGTGTAGTTGAGTAGTACTTTCTGTGAGTGGCCTCCCCAGCAAATAAAACCTGCATTGGCTAATAGAAGCAAAAACTCATTACAAATCATAGGTTAAAATTCCAATCACTTCTCATTTGTTAAACTCAAAATTGTTTCACTATTTCACAAGTCCGGAGAAGTCAATATGTAAGTCACAAAGTACATTCCATTTTCAATTGCAATTTGGAATAGAAACAGCACAAACATTATGCTAAAACCGTGCAGAACACTAGGCAGGGCTCAGCTGTAGTACTGCACACAATTCTGGTCTGGCGCACTACAGGAAGAATCTGCTGGCGCTGTCCAGGTAACAGAGGTGCTGCCAGGACTGAAGGGCTTTAGTCATGAGGAAGCATTGCTTTAACTGGCACCGGTATCCTTCAGCAGAAAGGAAAGCAAGGGGGAGATTGAATTGAAGAATGAGAGGGGCCAAGATGGGGTTGATGGATAGGATCTATTTTAATTCATGGAGTGGTTAATAATAAGGGAGCAGAGATTTTAAATTTTCAGTGGACGGATCAGAGGGGGAGTCAGAAACTCAGGGCTGGATTTTCACAGAGCTAGACTAAATTCAGAGACCTTTAAAAATGGGAGGCTGGTCCTGACTGCAGAAGTCCACCTCCATTTCCAACAGATCCAATGTTCTGCAGGGAAAGGAAGGGGTGGGGCGTGAATGTCTTGAATGAGAAACCCAAACATAGTGAGGGCATTTTAAAATAGTGTTGAGTCAAAGAGACCTCATTTTCACCCATTTTAAGTCTCTCAGACTGTAGCGTCATCAACACTTACTCAACAATGACCTTCTCACTGACACTCAGTTTGGAATCCACCGAAGTTGCCAAACTCCTGACTTCAACACTGCCTTACTCCTATGAAATTATGGAAAGGGCGAAGGGTTATCCAGTCAGCAAACTTTGCACTGTTGAGCTGGAAGAATGGGCTGTCAAGGGAGCTGAAGTGACACATACTGTTCATGATGCAAAAGTTATGAAAAATGTTGTGGGCACTCAAAAGCAGCAGGAGCCTGAACAAAAGTCTGAAAATGATGATTTTGGTGAAAAGAAGACAACTCGAGAGGATGCTGCTTTATCTTTATATGTGTTGATTAAACTTACTAAAGGCAGATTCATCAGTCAGCACAACACATTTCACAAGTGCACATTCTGCACTCAACTGACATACAAAAGACAGTAAGCAAATCCAGGGCTTGTACTAGGATCCGATCGCCAACAAATTTTACATCATCAGGTAAAGTGGTAAAAGATTATTCCCATTATTTCCTCTTGAATACCCCGTAGCCTGCATTATTCTATACTTTAATTCACGCTTTAATGTACTGTTGCATATTAGAGTTATAAAAGTCACCTCCTGGCTACCTGCATTTTTAAAAAATTAATTCTTTGAAAGTTCAGGCTCCAAGTATGATGCTGGATTCCACAGGTAAATGTAACTCTGTAAATAGGTACTTGTTCTCTATTGATCAGCATCACCCATTCCCATGCTGAATAAGAAAGATTTTAACTATACAATGCTATTACTGTGGACACATCTGTTCTTAGGTTGTGAGGTACATTCTTAAGTATGAGGATAAATGGATAGAAAAGGACCAGAGACAACAGATTAGATGAGAATAAATTAATAGCTTTTGTTGTATTGAGAAACTTGAATGCAGTATTAGATTATTAATGCCAAAAAGATCAATAATAGTTGAGGTAAGGCAAGCAAGAGAATTTTGAGCAATGGCAGTCATAGGATTTCAAAACTGTCCACTACAGGAGGAAGGCTGAGGAAAGTAGGGATGATGTGTCAGGAAAGGATACAGTGGGAAAGGAGACAGCCTTTATTTCAGCTCAGTGAGGTGGATGGTTTTGAAGGTTCACAGAAGCAAATTCCACATTAACTTTCAAAAGACCACTCGATATAAACTTGGAATTTAAATGAAAATGCAGAGCTGTGGGGTAGTGAGACTAATTGGATAGATTTCAAAGAACTGGCAAAGACATGATGTCCAAATGGCCTTCTTCAGTGTTCTGTGAGAAATACTTTCAGAGAAAGATTGGCAGTCAAACACAGCAATAAATTTAGCTCTCAGGTGCCCATGTCAAATGACTTTGCAGATTGTATCGGAAGAATTTATTTATTCACCAATATTAATGAATGTAGAGTGCCATGATACCATGTCTGAGTCATTATTTTCCAAGATGGCCAGTATTTCCCAGCTTTCTGTTCAGCAGACTAACAGCAGAAATGTAAGGTTGCCCCACCATCTATTCAGCATCTCATTACCTATTCCATTCTTTTCCCTGACAACCTTTGACCCAGTTGCTATCTGGTCTGAGCTTTGTCCTTTTTTTTAAGTCTCTCCTGGGGTTTGGCTGTCACTGACTGAGTAACATCTGATACACTTGAACTGAGTGGCTTGGCAACCATTTCAGAGCACGTTTAATGGTCAGCCCGATTGGTGTGAGCCCAGAGTCACATGTCAGCGAGACCAGAAAACAAGTAGATTTCCTTTCTTAAAAGACTTCATTGAGCCAGAAGAGGTTTTTACAATAATCAAAGACACCATTATTGAGAGCCACTTACACTTGCATTTATTAATATCAATAAAATGAATAGCCACTTCCTAGAGTTTCTATGAGTCAATCTGTTCCAATCTGCAGCAGTGTGTAAACTCTAATTGGATGGAATTTCTTGTTTCCCTAGTTTGGAGCTCCTATTGACTATAACTCTGGCACATCAATATTAGACCAACCCACTGTACCCTGTGAATTCTCATGTGCTACTTACAGCCACTTTTGTGCTTTTTGGATAAGGCAGGGGCTTTGCGAGTTTCTCCACATCTGCTCCAGTCGACCCGACACGGGTGTAGGAGTAAGACCCGTGGATGTAAGGGTTACTGCCCCAACCAGACCGCAGGATCCTCCGGGGTTTCGGAATGTGTGGGTTGCCTGTGGACACAATTGTGACAGAGTTCAGCACATTTCCCAGGATTCTCTAGGGTGAGGGTCAAGTAACACTCCACTTTGAAATTATGTTGGTAACATGTCGCCAACTGCCTCAGGTCATGGAAGAGTTATGTAAGTATCATGAATAAAGTTTATAACCCATTGGAGCCAAAAAGATGTCAATTGACTCAAGTCATCAACCTTCTGCCAGTTTGGTGCATGTCATAGATAAGTGATTGAACAGCACTTTTGAGATTTTCTTTGCCAGAATCTGTATTAGCTGTGGTATTCTTGAGCTGTTAAAGCATCAACAACAGATATATGTCTAGCAGTGCATGGCGAATTTAGTTACAAAAAGGAACTTGATGTCAAATAAGCAGTTAAATGTAAACATTCAACAAAAGTTCATTCGAAAAGGCACTCAATGTATCTTTACAAGTCATTTACGAAATTTCATTGATATGAAGCCATTGTCAGTGCAGTTTCAACTGGGAATGACCCACTGTTCAGAGAATGTCCAATGTTACCACACGTGTATCCAACTTCTCGGAATGTTATAGATTTAACATAACGGATCCAGGGTTTCCGTATGGATTCCACCCAGAATCTAGGCAGAAACAGACTGCAGAATTCTAAGCTGAAGCCAGTTACGCTTTAGTCTGCCTTACATATTGAGGCTTATACACTAATAAATTTGAGTGAACTTTACCACCTTGGCAAAAATTTGTGTCCAATTCATTCTTGCCATATTTTACCAATTGACTCCAAGCCAAAGACCGCTTCAGGAGGAATCTTGGCTCTTAGTCAATATAATAATGAAATGAACCAGGTGGCTACCCAGTCCAAAGGAGAGCTGTTACATTACAATTGCTGATATTGACATTCAGGGTGTAACTTGGGAAAGAGGGAAATTCCCACTGGCCACGATTAAAAGTGAAACTGCAAGTGTGTTCATGTATGAGCTCATAAGCTACATTACTAACAGTAAACCATTGAACCTTACCCCATGATGGTCCGGAGGTACTAGGGGGGTGGTCACGCAAGTGTCAAGTTAAGGTAACCAACCTGTCAAGAATGTAGGGAATAAGATCACGTCATTATGTTCTTGTTCTGCTGTTCAACAAGCCCTGCACCAGCAGCGATACTGCTTACAACCATGCTCCGATATCATCAGTCATTTCAGCCAGCTCATTTAGGTGATTAGACTACAGTCCAACAGTGTCAATGCTCTTCATTGTCATAGCTACCTCACTGGTGAGAGGCTGCAATGGCCTCTAATGGCCATGCTGGTGAGGTGCTGCAAGTGCCCCTGCTGCTTTTGCCTTTGTACTATACCTCACCCCCCTGAGCTGACTACATCTCCCCTGACTCTGGTGGTGACTTGGTTGATAAATGAACAGGCAAGATCCAGTGCTGAGGTCCTGAGTGTTAACCTGTGCTGGGCTGGGCCAGTTCCAAATAGCCAAGAGGCACTGCAAAGATGGAAACAAAATAGCAATAGAAATCAAAGTAATGGCAATTCTGTACTGGCCTTGCGAAACACACACCATGTTCGGTCAGCTCCAGTGGCCAAGGAAGATCCGGGGATTGGCCTCCTGCAACAACAGCCATCAGCTCCATTCTACTCTGGCTGTCTTCCCCTGTAAGCTGTGGAGCAGTGAGCAAAGGGCATCTGTTACAAGGTAGCTATGAATACCTGCATGCTAGCAGGCAGCAATGGTCAAGTGGGCTTGCTTACTTGTGCTAGTGTGCAAGACAGGTAGTGAAAGATGAGCCCTTGAAGAAATGAAGCCTTGCCCTTGTAAGGACGCAGAATTGTGAGACATAGATGATACTTCAGAGGTGTAGCCTCTAGTCATTTGCAAAGGGCAGAGGAGCATTTCAAGTCAGATGCCTACCTTGTTCCAACACTGCAACCAGGCGAGCATCACAGTGTTGGTCCATCACCAGCTGATTCATTAGCACATCCATTTCACGTTGGCAGGCAAACACCACTCTTTTACTACCCACGTTGTCAGCTCAATGCTAGGATCCTCAAAGCATGGTACCCTGCTTCCTCTAGGAGGTCGAGCAACCACAACATGCCAGGCTGAGCAATGGCTTCAAACAGCACAGGTGATGATTCAAGGGGAGCACAGGATGGCAAAGTCAATGTGCAGCAAACAGTGAAACGCAAAGCAGCTCTACCTTGGGAGAAAGGTCAAGCAAACAGGCAGTAGTCGCTCAGAGAGACCGACAGTTGATGCAAGAGGCATCCAGAAGTGCAACTCCAAACCGCTGCTCTCCAAAGGCAAACAGCCATGTGACCCTCGAAAGCCATTTATTGCCTTCTCATGCCCTTTTAAGATGTCAGCTTTGGATTAGGACAAGGTCTAATTATCATCGCCTCAGAAGGTCATGGAATTGAGTTCAACTTGGCCACTTGGCACATAATCCAGGATGGCACACTCAATTTCAGGTGGGAGATTAACCCAGGTCTTGTTTGCCAATTGCTGAAAAGATCAAAAAGATTTCGTGCCACAACTTCAGAAAGCATCAGCAACATTTTCCCCTGGTGTCCCTCAGTTACCGGGTTATCTGGCCATTAACTGATTGCTGGTGGTGGACAGATCGGTGTGCACAAAGTGGCCAGGGCATTTTGCATATACCTACAGTCAACACACTTCTAACGTACTTAATTGGCTGTGAAGTCTTTTGGGATATACTGAGATTGGGAAAAATTAGACAGATACAAATTGATCCTTCTCTGATATGCCTTTTTGCGAGTGCATGTGCCCGCGTGTGTGTCTGAAGCTATGTGTTGAGGGGGTTGGTTGGCTGGATGGCTGGTTTGCGATGCAAGGTAACCTCAGTGTGGTTTCAATTCCTGCACCAGCTGAGGTTACCTTGACGATGCCACCTTCTCAACCTCTCCCCTCACCTGAGGAGTGATGATCCTCAGGTAAACTACCATTCAACATCTCTCTCTCTTTAATGACAGAGCAGCCTTATGGTCCTGTTGGACTATGGCAGATGGGGAGGAGGGGCACATGTTGTGTTTATGTTGTGTCCCACACAAATCCAATGCATGGAAATGAGCTTCGAGAGGAGAGTGAGGTCTCAAAGCTTGATGTTTGAGAATACTGTAAGTGGAGGATACTCCATTTAAATTACACTTATAGAATGACCTGACAGCTATTCAGTTCACTGCCCCATGGTGACAAGTCATGGCCTGGTCCTATCCTAGTTGATTGTGGTTGATCTTGGTCCAATGATGGTTGGACATAAGTTGGAAATTTTCTTTTCCCCGAGTTGTTTGAGGTGTCAAAGGGACGCCAGACATGGTACAGCAGCGAGAGTAGAATTACTGCCAGACGCACGTGTGCAAACTTCTCATGGTCAGCTCAACAGTTACCCTCAACAAGATCCCAGAGCAGCAACGTGCTTAGCAACAGTCGCAGCGTGACTTTGAATGGCTTGAGCAGGGGAAGTGCGGATCACTGTCCATATTTGTAAAGAGTAACTACAACAGAACACAACAGCCGACACCGAGAAACAAAAAGCAAATTCAAAAACGTATCAGTGGAAATAGTCTTGCAGCACAGCCAAAAAAAAGTAGGATGAAAGTGGATCGAGAACAGAATACACAAAGTGTACAACACCTCCACAGAATCCACAATACTATACCGAAATTTATCAAGCCACAGTTCTCCCATCACAACTCTGAACTTTTAATCCAATGAAGAACTTGTCACAGTATCACGTGACAAGGATAATTCCTGCCAGATTTTATTTAGTCCCAAGGAATTTTACTGAAGGGCGCTCAATTACAAAACAAAGTTTCCTGCTTAATTATACCATATTCTAACCATAACGATAACTTTCTTCAGAATAGGTTTTACCAATGCTTTGTTTCAGGAGGGATAGTATGGAATATTACAATGCTCAAACAGCCAAATGCTGGAGACATGAAGGATGTCAAGTGATGTACAAAAAATGTTAACCTGCCCTTTCCCATTGAAAGCACAATGTGCATTACTAGAGTTTCACATTCCAAGGGGGCCCCTGTCTTCTCTGTTTTAGTAACAGATCTGTTTTATTACAGCCCCAACTTGTGGAGATGCCTTGGGATCAACCTCGAGCGACATTCAAGGCACAATTACAGGATGTTTGTCGCAGGCCGGCAGGTCAGACAAATGTGAGCTCAACTCTTATTTTGAAAAGCAAAAGGAGGCCAGGATCAGCTCAAAGTCCCACCAACCTCTCTGAAGAAACTGGAGATGAAAAGCTACATTTACACTGCAAAGAGACCAAGATGCTTACTTTGCCCACGAACGCAGTAAAAAGGGTTACCCCAATAACAAACACGTGGAAGAGGCTCAAAACCTATTACGCCAACTGCGCTTTGGGTCTTCTCCGTTAACTCGCCGCCTGTTCTTCCGCATCCTATTGGCTCCGCAAAGCACCTTTAAATGATATGAATGGTGTTTTTTTTTAATGAAAGGCAAGCACGTCATTATTGAAGAACCCATTCAGAACTCCCTTTCGGCCAAGAAAGTATATGGTGAGAGATCAAACAAATTTCCGATGCTGAAGTTTCCGTCCACAGGGACAACGCTTGGCTCCGTGCCCTTCTAGGGGGCCTGGTCCGATGAGGAAGCCATTTGTCAAGCTCAATGTTCATCAATGCAAACTAAATCTTCCAAAGGTGGCCCACATACTCAGGAAACTAGGAACAGGAGTAGGTCACTTGAGCCTGTTCTGTCTGAACTCAGAGAGTTAATTTACAACAGAGTGGCGACTTTGCCTAATTTCACCTCAGAGTCGGCCATGCTGCACACAGATTTGGGGGGGAAGAAAAAGAAAATTCCTCCATCAACAATAGAATGAAGTAAAGCAACTCGGACAGAGTGGAGGTTCTACACGAAGGATCCTAAGCAACGTCCCGGGATTGCGGACGCTCTGTGAATGGGTTGAGAAAGAACAGTAATAACCTGTAAATTTCCGCAGTAATTCCGTGCAGGTTTCCGCCACCATTTCATCGTCGTATCTCTCCATGATGAGGGCTTCTTCTCCACAGATCCAGCCGCTCAGCACGTGCCCGTACCGCTCGGGGGGGTACAGCACATCAAAACTGCAGATCTTCTTGTACCACAGCTCCTCTGGATAAGCGAGGCTCTCGTTTTCCGCATCATCCTCCCAAATAAACTGGATGCTGTTGCACTCGGGACTCCAGAACGGCTCCTCGAATTCCAGGAAGATCTTGTCCGTGGTGCTAATGCCCAGCATCTGGATGGCCGAGATCTTCTCTTCAGGGAGGCGGGGGTGGAACATGGTTTCATGGTACTTTTTCAGCACTCCCAGGGACATGGTCACGATGACATGATCAGCTGGGATCAGCTCACAATCTTCACACTCCACGTAGACCTGATAGCCCTCCTCCTCCTGGCTGTCCAGGTTGTGACTCGGGAACGAGGTGCTGATCAGCTGGATTTCCTTGCTGACCGAGTGGTTCCAGTGAATGTACTTGACTGGCTTGTTCAGCTGGATCACTGATTTGGGGATCTCCCGCGCCAGGATCTCCACTATGTTAATGAAGCCGCTCGGAATGACGTGGTGGGCTCCAGGGATTTCTGTCCACTCACCAAACTCACTAAGGGATACTTCATCCATGCTGTGGCAACTGCTCTCACAGCTTTCAACCTGCCAATGGAAACGAGACACAAGTGAAATCAAGGGAAAGGGAAAAGTCCAGCCCGTACTCCCTCAAACCCAAGCACAGTCATCTTACTGCGATTTCAAGCCCACATTAGAGTGGAAGATCATCATCCTGCTCACTCCTGACTTGTAAACCATGCAAAATCTACCTTGCCATGGTCAAGGGAGACAGGGTGCTGAAGAAGGCACAGTTGCCTTTATTGGTCAGTGCATGGAGCATCAAGTTGCAGCTGTACAGGACATTGGTTAGGCCAAACGATTAACAAGGATGTTGCCAGGACTGAAGGGTTTAAATTACAGGGAGAGGCTGAATAAGCTGGGCTATTTTCTCTGGAGTGTCAGAGGCTGAGGGGTGACCTTATAGAAATCATGAGGGACATGGATAGGATAAATAGACATGGTCTTTTCTCCAAGGTAGGGGACTTCAAAACTAGAGGACATAGGTTTAAGGTGAGAGGGGAAAGATTTAAAGGGACCAAACGGACAACTTTTGCAAACAGATGGTAGTGAGTGTATGGAATGCACTGCCAGAGGAAGTGTTGGAGGCTGGTACAATTACAACATTTAAAAGGCATCTGGATGGATATATGAATAGGAAAGGTTTAGAGGGATATGAGCCAAACATCAGCAAATGGGAATAGATTAATTTAGGATATCTGGTGGATGCAGACGAATTGAACTGAAGGGTCTGCTCTGTGCTGTATGTCTCCATGACTCTAGACTTCTCCCCATTCAATGTCAGATCTGTTCTGCATCAAAATACTTTAACCCCAAAACACAACCCCCAAGTATTCAGCTTGACTGCCTTCCTCCATCTTTCATCACCTACCCTGACTCACCTCCCCACCTCCCTTCTGCATCCCCATGGTTTTCACCTTCCCCAATATGCTAATGGAATCCAACTGACTTTTTCATCATCTCTGCCCAAACCTCTCCCCATAACACATCAATCCCACTTCCCAGGTCAGCTTTCGAGCAGGGAATTATTTTAGCCTTTGGAAGACAATTTTCTCCACATTGTCATTATTTCAAGCTGTTTTTAATTTTCAGTCATTCTTGAAATGTGGCCATCACTGTCTAAGCCAGCAGTTACTGCCCATCCCTAATTGCCCAGAGGGCAGTTAGGAGTCAACCATATCGCTGTGGGTCTGGATTCAGCCAGACCAGGTAAGGATGTCAGATCTCTTTCCCTAATTGGCATTAGTGAACCAGATGGGCTTTTCCAACAATAGCAATGGTTTTTGATCTTCTTGCGATGACCCACATTGGCAGGTTGATGGCAAAGGGATGACAGAGTAAATGCAAGCAGATAGTGTCCCATGGTTGAAATGGCAGAGGAAGGATATAGAGATATTATATGCAAGAGGTTTAGAACGGAGAGCAGGAGATTTATTTCTGTAACACTGAGCACTGTGTGACCATGATATGCATTATCATAGTTAGCAATTGAAGCAGAGACCATGTTAACCTTGAAAATTAGATTACAGCAGTGTTTAAAGGGGAGTCAAATAAAGAGCTTTGGTAAGAGGTAAGTACACAAGATAAGGCCTGTAGGCAATCAAGGGTAACAGGGAAAAGGCACCAAGGTGGGTATGAGGAATGTCACATTGGCCACGAGGCTATTGAGTGGTGGAGAAGGCTTGAGGGGCCTGTTTCTGTAGGTGTAGAAACAGCCTACACCTCTTCCTGCTTCTAATGGGATATCCTGGTGAGGCCAAATGGCCTGTTTATGAAGGGAACAGGAAGAGATCTGCCATTCACCTCCTCCCTCTTGATATAAAAGCTTCAGTGAACAGCTGCTAGCATGGACAGGAGACAGCTGGAGAATTTCACAAAGTCCTGGGATTAATTTATCTTAAGGCATTCCATCGAAATATAACGTGATACGGTATGCTGTGTAACATATTCCCTGGAGGACAGGTAAGGGAGATTGTATAAGTGCAGTTAGTTACACAAATCTTCAGCTTGTAAAGATAATAAGAAAATCTTAGAAATGTATTTTGGTTCTCAATGTTTACTAAAATGGTCTAATTGCTTTCAAAGTATATTTTGTCTTCAACCTGCCTTGATGTTTAAAAAAAATTTAATGCCACACGCAGGCAAAAGTTAATTTATTTTCGCAGTTAGACTTCAAATGCAGCCAAGGCAATTTTCCCACAAGAGCATTTGCGCCATCCTATTTGTTCAGTTGAAAGATCAGCTATCCTTGATATAAAGTGGATGAGCTCATTTCCATGCCACGATCATCCCTCATCCCTGAAGTTTATTAGATTCAGTTTGGGAAGTCAGTATTGCTACTCGAGAGCAGGGAAGGTTAAAGGGAGACTTGACAGAAGTGCCCACACACCATGGGGAGCTTGATAAAGTTAACTGGGGGAAAAAGAAGACTGTTTTCACTAGCAGAAGGGCCAACAACTTGAGAACAGAACTTTAAAGTAACTGGAATAAAAAAGCCAGGGGACAGAGCAAGAGAATTGTGTGGGTAAGTCTGCATTGCCATAAAACGTGATGGAAGCAGTTGCAAGTGTGACCTTTGAAAGGTGATTGGACCTCTCCCTCTCCCTCTCTCCCTCCCTCCCTCTCCCCCTCCCTCTCTCCCCCTCCCTCTCCCCCTCTCCCCCTCCCCCTCTCCCCAGAAGGGAAATTTGCCAGGGCTATGGAGGAAAAAAAATGGAATATGACTCCTCCGAACGTCAGAAGTCACACAACACCAGGTTATCATCCAACAGGTTTATTTGAAATTACAGGCTTTGAGTGCTGCTCCTTTGTCAGGTGAAGTGTTCCACCTGATGAATGAGTGGTGCTCCAAAAACTTGTGATTTCAAATAAACCTGTTGGACTACAACCTGATGTTGTGCGACTTCTGACTTTGTCCACCCCAGTCCAACACCAGCACCTCCACATCATGGTTTCCTTCAAATGTCCCAGCTCAGGCGTGATGGACTAAATGGCCTCATTGCATGTTTTGTGCTCTACTATGTGCTTCCAAAAACAACCCCTACCTTCAAGAATTGCTGAAGCATCGCCAGCTTCAGCTCCTTGGTGATACCTGTGTCCTCGGTATCAGCTTTGAGGCGCTTACGCACCCCACTCCTCGTGAAAACACCAACGCTGTTTTGGCTTTCTTCACCAACTGGCCTTCCCCGTTGGAAGAATTCCTGAGTCAGGTTGTAGACCTACCAAACGATATTAGTCAAGGTCAAAAACCTATATCAACAGTAACCTGGTGAAGGAAAATAGCATCTTGCATAAGTGTAATAAAAATGAGAAAGGGCCAACATTGGGTTGGGCAGCATCTTTGGAGAGAAACAGAGTTAAACATCTCAGGCCAATGATTTTTCACTAGAACACAAGGAAGAGTACAATGGAAGAGTTTTGGAGCCAAAGGGGGAAGGGGTAGGAAGAACAAAGTGAAAAAATCTGCAATTGGGCGATTCCCTAACAAAATATTTTATAATGGCCCAGCCCAAGAGATTGGTAATGGGTATAGTAAAGAAACAAAGGTGATGTACAGATGAAGTGCAGTCAATAATAAAGCAGCCTTTTGAAGACAACAGGAAGAGATAAAGGTTAAAAAAAAAAGCCAACTGATGTAGAACAAAAAACACAAATGGCATATGATGGAGGATGTGATGGCGTCCCTTGAGTTTGCATTGAAGATTCATTGGAACAATGTAGCAGGCCATGGACAGAAAGAAGGAGCATGCTATATAATTAAAACAATAGGCTCTAGGAAGCTTGGGGAGCTGCCTCAATTCTGAACAGAAATGCTGCATAAAGCAATCGTCCAAAATGGAGTTGACTATAACATGAACAGATATCAAATACAAGATACCAACTTGAAAGATGGACATGTACAATACAAGTTCATGATATTATTTAATTGGCATTTCTACATTGTGTGTGTTAAGGAATGAAGGAAATAGTTTTCATTTCATTTTTGAGTTCTGCAAGTAGCGCAGAGTGTTTTGAACCTTTGTTATTTGCATTTAGATTAGGTCTTTAAAGCCCTTGAGGACTGCATTAGTAACAGGAGTAGAAGAGAGAGAAAAGCAGAAGACAATGGGGCATCCAGTAATGCAGGAAACTAAGAACAGGAACAAGTTCAGTTAGAAAGGTAGCACTCAGGTATCTTTCAGAGAGAAGTAGGTCATTCAGAAAGAGACAGGGTCTTTAGCAGCAATGCAACTTCAGCAGTCTTCAAAACTTCAGAGCTGGGGAAAAAGTCCCGAGTCGCTGAAGAGAAAACAAGAGACAGAAAACTGTTACAAGCTGACTCCATGAAAAGTTAATTTGCTTACTCTGAAAGTGTTTAGAAGTTACAAGTTGTCATTTAATTATGCAGAACTTCAGCATTGCTGGAAAAGACACATTTTATTGAAGCTTTTTATCCTATTGTGCTGATGAGTGCAAGCTTAAAAACTTTGACAAAATGTTTTTTTTTCCTCAAAGTCAGTGTGAAGAAAGCTCCAGCAACCAATTACTGTCATTCCAACTCAACGAGGAACTGCAGGCAGGATGACCCATCATTGAGATGTGAGCGTCTGTAAGATTGTTGTTGAGGATAAAAGGGTTGAATCTTTATTTTGATATTTCTGATATTGAAAGTAAGATCAATTCAATTCATTCTTGCAAAGTGGAACATAGTTCATGTACTTCTTTTAAGTGATAAACTCTGATGTTCTTTTGTTAAAAAATACACTGCCAGGCTCTTGCAAAGGTGTTCAGTAACTGGCCAACATAAAATATAGTCTATTAAACCAGTTCACACTGGGATCTGACTTGTCCAGAATGACCATCAACTGAGAACATACACATTTCAATTGTGGAAGTAGTGTAGATGGTGAGATTGGAGAAGTTAAGAGACAGGTGTTACTTTTCCTGAGTTTGCCAGAAAGTGCGATTGAGAAGGCAGGGCGGGGCTGAACTGGTCGATCACACAGAATCAGCTGACTACAGCCGCAGCAATATATATGGATCTTCTTACTCACCATTGTCTTGTTCTCAACAGATTGGTCAACATTGTAAAGTAATAACTGTACTCATTCCGAGATGCCATAGGCCAATTGCATAGTGACAGACTGTTCTTACATGTCCTCAAGGACATTAGTGGGCCAATATAATCTCAAGTATGATATGATCCACATTTCAACATTTTTCAACATTGACGGCTCCAATCAAGTTGCAAGGCGATTCTGCTTTTCAAAATGCAAATCGGAAGAGGCAATTGGAAGGACGGGCCTCTCAGGAAGTCCCTGGCATGCGGTAAAAGACACCGAGCATTCCCATCCTACCAGACTGCACTCCTCCTGATGCTCCAGTAGGGCTTTGGCAACTTTAACCCCTCTACTGAGAGTGTTCTGGAATGCAGAATCACCCCTTCTAAAGCATAGCAACAAAATTGATTGGAAATGTTCAGCCTTCAAATGATAAACCCCATAGCTTGAAATCCAGAAGAAATGCATAGAGTTGTGCACAGGATATTTATGAAAGATATAGTCCCACCTCGTTGTATACATCGCTGAATTCCTCAACGACATCCTTAGGTATTCTCTGCCCACTGCTGGTGCAGTAGTGTGCCACTCCATTCCGAGAGTAGAGACTGATGCGGCCAATGCTTCGCTCCCGATCTGTAGTTTCTTCAAGGAGACCATGGTCTTCTGCTAGCTGATAAATCGGGTTCCCATGAGCACCGTGAATCCAAGTTGCCCCAAGGTCAAATGTAGCACAGCCTGAGCAAAGAATATTGTATATATACAGATATCATTTTATTTTTTATAAAATGAAACATGTGGCAACAGAAGCAGAGGAAAATCTGTTATAAGCAGTAAGCATTTAGTATCAGGAATGCATTGCCGGAGAGTGAGATGGAGGCAGGGTCAATCGAGGCTTTCAATAGGGCATCAGACCACTACCTAGAAGAGAACATTGTGCAGAATTCTGGGGAAAAGGCAGAATGTTGGCACCAGGTAAAGGGCTCTTTCAGAGAGCTTTTGCAGACATGATGGGCCAAATGGCCTACTTGGGGTCTGCAATGCTTGTAAAGTTTGTACTGTGGTCACATACAAAATACAAATTAAAATAAAAATAAAAGAACTGCAGATGCTGGAAAGCTGAAACAAAAATCAGCATCGCTGGAGAAACTCATGAGGTCCGGCAGGATCTGTGGAGAGAAAGCAGAATTAACATTTGGGTCAGGGACCATTCTTCAGAACAGAACTGCTTTCTCTCCACAACTGCTGCCAGTCCTGCTAAGTTGATGCCGTAATTTCTGTTTTTGTATAAAATAAACAAGCATTCTTGTTGGAGAACAGAAGAAAAATCAGTCTCCCTTAGTGAGTAATTTGAAAAGGATGTTATGTGGAAACGTAACATTTTTCTATTCATTTGTAAGATGTGAGCACCATTGACGATGTCAATATTTGTTGTCTATCCCTACCCACCCGGGGAAAGTGGTGGTGAGTCCTGAACTATTGCTATTCAGCCATGATCTCACTGAACAGAATTACCAATCCTTGTGGTCTTCTAGTCTATGCATATGGAAGAGGACACAGCACTAATGTAAAACACTGCGACTGCCAAATGATCATTCTGTGTGAGGCCCAACAGGAACATCCCACATATTTATCATTCTGTGAGGATTCATCATACAAAGAGAATTGCTCTCCTGATTCAAGCAAAACTGTTGGTATTTTTTTTCAACAATATATGCTGTTGCATTGTCTTGGATTGTCTTAGAACTTTGGAGAAAAAAAAAGGACAAAACATCAGCACTTTTAAAAGACAGAGGAACAGACAAAGGCAGCGCATGGTCAGGTCAGCGCAAGATAGAGAGAGAGAGAGAGAGAGAAACCCACACAGTGAACTGACACCACAGTGAACCTGCACAGTTACTGCCTTTGCTGTTTGAATTCATGTATCGCTGGACATTGGAGTACATCTGGGAAAATGAACAAACAGTGAAATTCACAACTAATCTAGGAGGAACCTGATTGGGAGAGGTCACAGCACAGAAACGGGGATAAGTGAAGATTTTTAAGTGTGGCCCTACAGTAAGTCTGCAGTAGTGAGTAGAGTGGATTCTTTGTTGATTATATGTTTTATTGAGATATGTCCCTGAATTAAACTTAAAAATATCAGCCATAAGTATTAAGTTAGCCTGGAGCAGCATTTTATAGAGGAATAAGACAGTGCTATATTCTGGGTCTGTAGATTGAAAGAAGCGAAAATGGCCTTTAGTAGAGTGATATGCTCTTCTTGTTGGGTATGGGAGCTTAGGGAGAGTCTATGTGTTACTGAGGATTATATCTGCAATAACTACCATTGGTTGTGAATCCTATCAGATCAAATGGATCGGTTGGAGAGACAATTAGAGGCAATGGGGAATTTACAAGAGCAAGGAGATGTGATGGAAGGTAATTATAGGAAGGGGGAAAAGTTGCAATACAGGAAAGCTAACAGAGGTAGGCAGTCAGTGCAAGAGCCTTCTGTGGCTATCTCCATTTCAAAAAAGAAAACGTGGGGGGGCAGAGGGTGATGGATTCTCAGGGGAATGTCGCAACAGCCAAGTTTCTGGTATTGAGACTGGCTCTAGTGCAATGAGGAGTACGTCAGGTTCCAAGAGATCAATTGTGTTCGGGGACTCTCGTGTCCGAGGCACAGACAGACATTTCAGTGGCCAGCAGCGAAAAATCAGAATAGTCTGTTGCCTCCCTGGTGCCAAGATCAAGGATGTCTCAGGGATGGTGCAGAATGTTCTCAACGGTGAGAGGGACCAGCAGGAGGTCATTGTACACATTGGAACAAATGGCACAGCAAGGGAAAAGATGAGAAAGTTAGGCAGGAATTTAAAAAGGAAGTCTCTTTGGGGAGAGAGAGGAGCTGACGTTTCGAGTCTAGCTGACCCTTTGTCAAAGCTGTGTGCAAGTACGGTGGCACAGTGGTTAGCACTGCTGCCTCACAGCGCCAGAGACCCGGGTTCAATTCCTGACTCAGGCGACTGACTGTGTGGAGTTTGCACGTTCTCCCCGTGTCTGCGTGGGTTTCCTCCGGGTGCTCCGGTTTCCTCCCACAGTCCAAAGATGTGCAGGTCAGGTGAATTGGCCAGGATAAATTGCCCCTAGTGTTAGGCAAGGGGTAAATGTAGGGGTATGGGTGGGTTGCGCTTCAGCGGGTCGGTGTGGACTTGTTGGGCCGAAGGGCCTGTTTCCACACTGTAAGTAATCTAATCTAAAAAAAAAGTCCTCAAGAGTAGTAATATCTGGAGTTCTCACAGTGCTGCAAGGTAGTGAGGGGAGGCAAACGAGGATAGAGGAGATAAATGAGTGGCTGAGGAGCTGGTGCAGGGGAGAAGGGTTCATATTTTTGGATCATTGGAATCTCTTCTGGGATAGAAGTGACCTGTATAAGAAGGACGGATTGGAAGGGTTCTAATATTCTGGCAGGGAGATTTGCTAGAGATGCTCGGGAGGATTTAGCTATTAAGGTTGGGCGGCGGGGGGGGGGGCGATCTCAGGGAGATGGTGAGGAAAGAGATCAATCTGAGACTGGTACAATTGAGAAAAGAAGCGGGTCAGGCAGTCAGGGCAGGTCAGGCAGCATCCAAGGAGCAGGAGAATCCTGTCAGGGTGAAAGGAAAGGCTGGTAGTTATAGGGAATGCTGGATGACTAAAGAAATTGGAGGGTTTGTTTAAAAAAAGAAGGAAGCATATGTAAGGTATAGACAGGATAGATCGAGTGAATCCTTAGAAGAGTATGCTTGAGTGAAAAATCAGGAGGGCAAAAAGGGGACTTGAGATAGCTTTGGCAAATAGATTTAAGGAGAATCCAAAGGGTATTTACAAATACATTAAGGTCAAAAGGGTAACTAGGAAGAGAATAGGGCCCCTCAAAGATCAGCAAGGCAATCTTTGTGTGGAGCCACAGAAAATGGAGGAGATACTAAACGAGTATTTTGCATCAGTATTTACTGTGGAAAAGGATACGGAAGATATAGACTGTGGGGAAATAGATGGTGACAAGTTGCAAAATGTCCAGATTGTAGAGGAGGGAGTGCTGGATGTCTTGAAATGGATAAAGATGGATAAATCCCCAGGACCTGATCAGGTGTACCCGAGAACTCTGTGGGAAGCTGGAGAAGTGATTGCTGGGCCTCTTGCTGAGATATTTGTATCATCGATAGTCACAGGTGAGGTTCCAGAAGATTGGATAGGATGTACATGTATTTGGAAAGGCAAGGACTGATTAAAGATGGCCAACATGGCTTTGTGCGTGAGAAATCATGTCTCACAAACTTGACTAAGTTTTTTGAAGAAGTAACAAAGCAAATTGATGAGGGTAGAGCAGTAAATGTGATCCATAGGGACTTCAGCAAGATGTTCGACAAGGTTCCCCATGGAAGACTGACTAGCAAGGTTAGATCTCATGGAATACAGGGAGAATTAGCCATTTGGATACAGAACTGGCTCAAAGATAGAAGACAGAGGGTGGTGGTGGAGGGTTGGAGATTGGAGACCTGTGACCAGTGGAGTGCCACAAGGATCGGTGCTGGGTCCTCTACTTTTTGTCATTTACATAAATGATTTGGATGCGAGCATAATAGGTACAGTTATTAAGTTTGCAGATGACACCAAAATTGGAGGTGTAGTGGACAGCAAAGAGGGTTACCTCAGATTACAACAGGATCTGGACCAGATGGGCCAATGGGCTGAGAAGTGGCAGATGGAGTTTAATTCAGATAAATGTGAGGTGCTGCATTTTGGGAAAGCAAATCTTAGCAGGACTTATACACTTAATGGTAAGGTCCTAGGGAGTGTTGCTGAACAAAGAGACCTTGGAGTGCAGGTTCATAGCTCCTTGAAAGTTGTGTCGCAGGTAGATAGGATACTGAAGAAGGTGTTTGGTATGTCTTCTTTTATTGGTCAGAGTATTGAGTACAGGAGTCGGGAGGTCATGTTGCAGCTGTACAGGACATTGGTTAGGCCACATAAAAGAGACCTAAGGGGCACAGTGGGTGATACGTGTATGGAATGAGCTGCCAGAGGAAGTGGTGGAGGCTGGTACAATTGCAACATTTAAGTGGCATTTGGATGGATATATGAATAGGAAGAGTTTGGAAGGATATGGGCCGTGTGCTGGCAGGTGGGACTAGATTGGGTTGGGATATCTGGTCATCATGGACCGAAGGGTCTGTTTCCATGCTGTATGTCTCTATGACTCTAAATTAAGGGTTTGGTTAAGAAAAAGAAGGAAGCATATGTCAGGGATAGACTGAATAAATCCTGAGGAGAGTAGAAAGGCATTAGGAGTATACTTAGGAGGGAAATCAGGAGGGCAATAAGGGGAAATGAGATAGCTTTGCCAAACAGGATTAAGAAGAATCCAAAGGTTTTTACAAATAAATTAAGGACAAAAGGTTAACTAGGGAGAGAATATCAAGATGGCCTTTGTCTCGAGCCGAAGAAGATGAGGGAGATACTAAATGAGTATTTTGCATCAGTATTTAATGTAGAAAAGCATATGGAAGATAGAGAATGTAGGGAAATAGATGGCAACATCTTGGAAAATGTCCAGATTACAGAGGACAAAGTGCTGGATGTCCTAAAATAGGACAAGTGGATAAATCCCCAAGACCTGATCAGATGTACCCGAGAACTCTGTGGGAAGCTAGAGAAGTGATTGCTGGGCCTCTTGCTGAGAAATTTGTATTATCGATAGTCACAGGTGAGATGCCCGAGACTGAAGGTTGGCTATCGTGGTGCCACTGTATAAGAAGGATGGTAAGGACAGGTCGTGGAATTATAGACCAGTGAGCCCGACGTTGGTGGTGGGCAAGTTGTTGGAGGGAATCCTGAGGAACAGGGTGTCCATGTATTTGGAAAGGCAAGGACTGATTTGGAACAGTCAACATGCCTTTGTGCATGGGAAATCATGTCTCACAAACTTGATTGAGTTTTTGAATAAGTAAAAAAGGATTGATGAGGGCAGAGTGGAGGACATGATCTATATGGACCTCCATCAGATGTTTGAAAAGGTTCCCCATGGGAGACTGATTAGCAAGGTTAGATCTCATGGTATACAGGGAGAACTCGCCATTTGGATATAGAACTGGCTCAAAGGTAGAAGACAGAGGGTGGTGGTGGAGGGTTGTTTTTCAGACTGGAGGCCTGTGACCAGTGGATTGCCACAAGGATCGGTGCTGGGCCCTCTACTTTTTGTCATTTACTAAATGATTTGGATATGAACATAAGAGGTACAGTTAGTAAGCTTGCAGATGACAAAATTGGAGGCGTTGCGGACAGTGATGAAGCTTATCTCAGATTACAACTGGATCTTGATCAGATGGGTCAATGGGCTGAGAAGTGGCAGATGGAGTTTAGTTTATATAAATGCGAGGTGCTGCACTTTGGGAGAGCAAATCTTAGCAGGACTTATACATTTAATAGTAAGTTTCTACGGAGCATTGCTGAACAAAGAGACCTTGGAGTGCGGATTCATGGCTCCTTGAAAGCAGAGTCAAAATTGGTAGATAGGATAGTGAAGAAGGCGTTTGGTATGCTTTCCTTTATTGGTCAGAGTATTGAGTACAGGAGTTGGGAGGTCATGTACTTACTGTACAGGACATTGGCAAGGCCACTGTTGGAACATTGTGTGCAATTCTGGTCTCCTTCCTATCGGAAAAATGTTCTAAAACTTGAAAGGGTTCAGAAAACGAGTAACAAGGATATTGCCAGGGTTGGAGAATTTGAGCTACAGGAAGAGGCTGAACAGGCTGGGGCTGTTTTCCCTGGAGTATCAGAGGCTGAGAGGTGACTTTATAGAGGTTTACAAAATCATGAGGGTCATGGATAGCATAAATAGACAAAGTATTTTCCCTGGGGTGGGGGAGTCCAGAACTAGAGGGCATAGGTTTAGGGTGAGAGGGGAAAGATATAAAAGAGACCTAAGGGGCAACTTTTTCATGTAGAGGTGGTATGTGTATGGAATGAGCTGCCAGAGGAAGTGGTGGAAGCTGGTACAATTTAAAAGCCATTTGGATGCGTATCTGAATAGGAAGGGTTTGGAGGAATATGGGCCGGGTGCTGGCAGGTGGGACTAGATTGGGTTGGGATATCTCGTTCGCATGGACGGGTTTGACCGAAGGGTCTGTTTCCATGCTGTACATCTCTATGGCTCTATGACTCTATTAATCTTGCGCAATTGTTGCAATGATGGTAAGATTGATATTTTGGGAGAATGAGACTGATCGGCAGTAAGGAATTCTTCAACCAAATGTAAGTTGTTAATTTGTTTGGAACGGTTGTTAACTCTGACTTTTAAAGCGAGCTTTCAAACAGCTTCAGCTTCATTAAGTCTAGCTGTGGGTAACTCTCGCACCAGTGAATCAGCAGGTTTGGGTTCAAGCTTCACACTAAAGACAACAGTATATCATTCACACTAATATTTCAGTGCAGTACTGAGGGGATCCTGGTCTGTTGGAGTCATAGAGATGTACATTATGGAAACAGACATCTCAGTCCAACTTTTCTATGCCAAGCAGATATCCTAAATTAATCTAGTCTCATTTGCCAGCACTTGGCCCATATCCCAATTAACCCTTCCTATTCATCTACCCGTCCAAATCCCTTTCAAATGTTGCAATTGTACCAGCCTCCACCACCTCCTCTGGCATCTCATTCCACACACGTAACACCCTCTGTATGAAAACATTGCCTCTTAGGTCTCTTTAAAAATCTTTCCCCTCTCACCTTAAAACTAAGCTTCCTTGTTTTGGACTCGCCTACCCTGAGAAAAAGACTTTGTCTATTCACCCTATCCAAGCCTCTCACGGTTTTATAAACCCTTATAACGTCTTCCCTCAGCTTCTGACACTCCAGGGAAAATAGCCCCAGCCTATTCAGCCTCTCCCTATAACTCAAACCCTCCAACCCCGGCAATATCCTTGTCAATCTCTTCTGAACCCTTTCACATTTCACAACATCTTTTTTTTTTTAAAAACAGGGAGACCAGAATTGCATGCAGTATTCCAAAAGTGACTTAACCAATGTCCTGAACAACCACAACACTACTTCGCAACTCCTATAAGCAATGCACTGATCATGAAGGCAAGCATGCCAAACCTCTTCTTCATTACCCTCTCTACCTATTTAGGAGCTATGAACCTGCACTCCAAAGTCTCCTTGTTCAGCAACACTCCCTTGGACCTTACCACTAAGTCCTGCCCTGATTTGCCTTTCTGAAATGCAGCACTTATCTAAATTAAACTGGGCAGACTTTCAGATGTGATGTTAAACCAAGGCCTTTCGTGTTTTCATGACCTTTTTATCATTTTGCCAGAGACAAAGCAAGGGTCCATCCTCAGTGTCCTGGCTGAAGACAATTTTAAAAACATATTATTATTTCATTGCTGTTTGTGGCAGCATACGGTACATAAATTGGCTGCTGTGTTTTCTACATGACAACATGTCAATACAGTTTTACTGGTACCATGAAAGGTGCGAAAGAAATGAAAGATATTCATTCAAAGATCCTTTCCATTCTGGTTTAATACTAGATTAAAAGCAACGCATGATCTCAGGACAGGTACTGTACCATTGCACACACACCATACTTTGGCTGAGAAAATACAGCTACACGTGATATTATTAGGCAGGGCAGTAGAGTTTACAATATTCGTTGTGGACAGTTTTCTAGTTTCTCCTTCTCTTCCACCGGCTTTTAAAATAAACAGAAAAATTCAAGAATATAAGAATGAGGAGCAAGAGGAGGCCATTCAGCCCCTCGATCCTGCCCCACCATTTAACACTATCTTGGCTAATCTTCTGTCTCAACTCCTCTTTCCCAATTGCTCCCCAAATCCTTCAATTTTCTGAGATCCAAATACCTCTTAGCTCTAGTTTTAAACGCATGAAATGATAAAGCATCCATGAACCTCAGGGACAGAAAATTCCAAAGGTTCACAATTCTTTGAACGATTCGATTTCTCCTCATCTCAACCCTAAAGGTTCACCTGATGATCTTCTACGGCTGTGTTCCTCACCCCCCCCCCCCCCCCCCCCCACCACCCCCGTCAATGTTCAAGCTCGACAGTCAGATGAAATAACCTGTCATTGTTTACCCTGTCAAGCCCCTTCAGAATCTTGCATGGTTACAGCTTGTTCTCCCAAATTCCAGAAAGTATGGAGCCAACCTCCCACTTTAAAACAACCTTCTCCTCCCAGCTACCAAACCCAATAAACCTTTACTGCACACCTCATTCCTTGCATACAGAGACCAAAAATGTGCCCAATACGTCTTTCAATTTTAGCCACTTTTCTTTATTGCAAGAGGATTGGGGTACAGGAATAAAGGGGACAAAATTTTTTTTCCTTCCTATAACTTCAAGCTAACATTTTGTGTTCCTTCTATAAGTGCACTGAAATCCCTCTGAATATCAAGAACAAAGAACATTACAGCACAGGAACAGGCCGTTTGGCCCTCAAAGCCTGCGCTGATCCACATCTTCTATCTAAACCTGCCATCTGGTTTCTAAGAATTTGTATCCCTTCAGTCTCTGCCATTTATGCCTGGTGATGGGTGAGTGCCGAACCAGAGGACACAGTTTAAAAGTACGGGTTAGACCATTTAGAACAGAGATGAGGACACACTTCACCCAGAGAGTGGTGGCTGTGTGGAATGCTCTGCCCCAGAGGGCAGTGGAGGCCCAGTCTCTGGATTAATTTAAGAAAGAGTTGGATAGAGTTCTCAAGGATAGTGGAATCAAGGGTTATGGAGATAAGGCAGGAACAGGATACTGATTAATGATGATCAGCCATGATCATATTGAATGGTGGTGCAGACTCGAAGGGCAGAATGGCCTACTCCGACACCTAATTGTCTACGAGAGGTCTTACGAGGAAAGGCTGAGGGACTTGAGGCTGTTATCGTTGGAGAGAAAAAGGTTGGGAGGTGACTTAATAGAGACATATAAGATAATCAGAGGGTTAGATAGGGTGGACAGGGAGAGCCTTTTTCCAAGAATGGTGACGGCGAGCACGAGGGGCATAGCTTTAAATTGAGGGGTGATAGATATAGGACAGATGTCAGAGATAGTTTCTTTACTCAGAGTGGTAAGGATATGGAATGCTTTGCCTGTAAAGGTAGTAGATTTGCCAACTTTAAGGACATTTAAGTCGTCATTGGACAAGCATATGGACGTACATGGAATTGTTTAGGTTAGATGGGCTTCAGATTGGAATGACACGTCGGCGCAACATCGAGGGCCGAAGGGCCTGTACTGCGCTGTAATGTTCTATGTTCTATACATCTGTCTAGATACATCTCAAACAGCGCTATCATTCCCGCCCTGACCTCCTCTGCTGGCAATGCCCCAGGCATCCACCACCTTCTGTGTGAAGAACTTTCCAAGTATATTTCCCCTAAACTTTCCCCCTCTCACTTTGAACTCATGATCCCTAGTAACTGAGTCCTCCACTCTGGGAAAAAGTTTCCTGCTTTCCACCCTATCTATACCATTCACGATTTTGCAGACCTCGATCAGGTCCCTCCCTTAATCCCTCCTTTTCAATGAAAATAATCATAATCTATTCAACCTCTCCTCATAGCTCGCACCCTCCACACCAGGCAACATCCTGATGTACCTCCTCTGCACTCTGTCCAAAACATCCACACCCTTTTGGTAATGTGGCGACCAGAACTGTATGCATTATTCCAAATGTGGCCAAACCAAACTCTTATACAATTGTAATATGACCTGCCAACTCTTGTACTCAATATCACATCCAATGAAGGAAAGCATGCCGTATGCCTTCTTGACCACTTTACTGACCCGTGTTGCCACCTTCACCAAAGATACAGAAGCCTAAACACACACACACCAGTCAGTTTCAGAACAGTTCCTTACTGTTGTTAGAATACTTAATGGACTCCCAAACTCATAACATTCACCTATACAAGTGTTTTTGTTTTTGCTGCTGTTTACCTATTATTTACTATCTATGTTACTTAACTCTGCAATCTACCTGTATTGCTCGCAAGACAAAGCTTTTCACAGTGCCTCATTACACGTGACAATAAATTAAATTTAATTCAATTCAATATACCTGAACACCCAGATCTTTCTGTACAACAATTTTCCCCAGGACTCTCCCATTTACTATATACTTCGCTCTGGAATTGCATTTTCCAAAATGCATCACCTCGTATTTGTCTGGATTGAACTCCATCTGCCATTTCTCTGCCCAACTCTCCAATCTATCTATATTTGGCTATATTCTCTGACAGTCCCCTTCACTATCTACTACTCCACCAATCTCACTGTCATCTGCAAACTTGCTAATGAGGGAATCTACACCTTCCTCCAGCTCATTTATGTACATCACAAACAAGAGTGGTCCCAGCACGGATCCCTGTAGAACACCACTGGTCACAGGTCTCCATTTTGAGAAGCTCCCTTCCACAAATACTCTCTGTCCCCTGTTGCCCAACCAGTTGTCTATCCATCTAACTATTTCACCTTCTTAATCAGCCTATCATGGGGAACCTTATCAAATGCCTTACTAAAGTCCATGTATATTACATCTATATCCCTTCCTTCATCAATCAACTTTATCACCTCGTCAAAGAATTCTATTAGGTTTGTAAGACACAAACTTCCCTGCACAAAACCATGCTGCCTGTCACTGATAAGCCCATTTTCTTCCAAATGGGTATATATCCTATCCCTTAGTATCTTCTCCAGTAGCTTCCCGACCACTGATGTCAGGCTCACAGGTCTGTAATTACCTGGATTATTCTGCTATCCTTTTAATCAAGGGGACAACATTAGCAATTCTCCAGTCCTCTGGGACCGTTCCCGTTTTCAAGGATGCTGTAAAGATACCTGTTAAAGCCCCAGCTATTTCCTCTCTCGCTTCCCTCAGTAACCTAGGATAGATCCCATCCAGAACTTGGGACTTTGCCACCTTAATGTCTTTAAGAATACTCAACACTTCCTCCCTTCTTATGCCAACTTGACCTAGAGTAATCAAAGATCTGTCCCTAACCTCAACATCTGCCATGTTTCTCTGCTAGGTGAATACCGATACAAAGTACTCATTAAGAATCTCACCCATTTTCTCTGATTCCATGCATATCTTTCCTCCTTTGTCCTTGAATGGGCCAACCCTTTCTCTAGTTACCCTCTTGCTCCTGATATATGAATAAAAAGCTTTGGGGTTTTCATTAACCCTGCTTGCTAAGGATATCTCATGACCTCTTTTAGCCCTCTTAATTCAAGATTTGCAATTTCCTGGTCATTTTTTTAAAAAAAAGACTTTGCTGTCTATTATTACCAGCAAAGTGAATATCCTCACACTTCCCTGCTTTATACTTTATTGGTCACTTTTCCGCCCACTCGCTTAAATGTTCACAATCCCTTTGAAACCTCTGCATCCTCCTAACAGTTTACACTCAGTGTAGACTTCTTGATCTCTTCACCTAAGTCATCAATAAAGATTGTAAATAAATGAGGCCACAGCACTGATCCTTACAGTACTCCATGAGGCATGGCCTTATGTCCTTCACTTCCAGTCTGCTGACCAATCACAGATAATAATTCATTGCCACTCTTAGATTGGCCTTCAATACACCTATTTACATAACACTATAGAAAATACATGGTTGAGTCTAACATGTGTTGACAATGACCAAGTATCCATTATGTCCAGAAGCTTCTTCTTTACATTGTAAGGCTGGAATCTCAATCTTTCCTTTAAAATTGTGGACATTCAGCCCATTGAGTCCACACTGACCCTCTGAAGAGTATCCCACCCAGACCCACCCTGAAACCCTGCATTTTCCATGGCTAATCCACCTAGCCGACACATCCCTGGGCACTTCAGGCAATTTAGCAAAGCCAATCAGCCTAACCTACACATCTTTGGAGTGTGAGAGGAAACCAGAGCACCCCAGAGGAGACATATGCAGATATGGGAAGAATGTCTGTGTGGAGTTTGCACAGTTGCACAAGGGTAGTGCAACTGTGCAAACTCCACCTGCTTTAAGGTGATTGAGTTATTGTAGTTAAAGATGTCAGAGAGGAAGTGATTTATAAGGGGAGTCTGCATTGAGATGATAAATTTGGAATTCCAGTTAAACTGGTGAGATGCTTCGAAGTAATGTTTGTCAGCATCAGGAGTGCACTAAGTGGGTGTAGAGTCAACTGAGATCTGACTCAAATTTCACAACAGAAAAGTCAGCCATATGGCCCAACTCAGCTATGCTGGTGTTTATGCTTCACACAAGTAGACAGGCAGGGACAGGCAGGGTGGGAATGTTGTGCCAGGGAGCCTCATTCTCAGCATCTCCACCCACTCAACCTTACCTGGAACTATCAGCAGAGCCTTGGACTCCATTTTCTCCTTCCTATACTCAGTTTCCTGTATTCTCCTTCCTGTATTTAACCATATTTCATTTACTGCTACCACATGGAGAAGTGCAGTTGTAATATTTCATTTTTAAACCACTCTCTGGGTAAAACGGTTTCTCCTGAATTCCATTTTATTTTATCACTATGTTATATTTGTGATTCCTGTATTTAGGAGAAAATAAAATGGGCATCTGGATGGGTATATGCATAGGAAGAATTTAAGAGGGTGATATGGGCCACGTCATAGAGTCATAGAGATGTATAGCACGGAAACAGGCCCTTCGGTCCAACCCATCCATGCCAACCAGATATCCCAACCCAATCTAGTCCCACCTACCACCACACGGCCCATATCCCTCCAAACCCTTCCTATTCATATACCCATCCAAATGCCTCTTAAATGTTGCAATTGTACCAGCTTCCATCACTTCCTCTGGTAACTTATTCTATACACTTACTACCCTCTGCGTGAAACAGTTGCCCCTTTGGTCTCTTTTATATCTTTCCCCTCTCACCCTAAACCTATGCCCTCTAGTTCTGGACTCCCCCACCCCAGGGAACAGACTTTGTCTATATCTTATCCATGCCCCTCATGATTTTATAAACTTCTATAAGGTCATCCCTCAGCCTCCAATGCTCCAGGGAAAACAGCCCAGCCTATTCAACCTCTCCCTATAGCTCAAATCTGCTAACCCTGGCTACATCCTTGTAAATCTTTTGTGAACCCTTTTAAGTTTCAGAACATGTTTCCGATAGGAAGGAGACCAGAATTGCAATATTCCAAAGTGGCCTAACCAATGTCCTGTACAGCCGCAACATGACCTCCCAACTCCTGGACTCAATACTCTGACCAATAAAGGAAAGTATACCAAATGCCTTCTCAGCCCATTGGCCCATCTGATCAAGATTTCGTGCTGGCAAATGGGACTAGGTTAGGTTATGGTATCTGATCAGCATGGATGAGTTAGACCGAAGGGTCTGTTTCCGTGCTGTACATCTCTATGACTCTAAGTAACAGTTTCAAGGGATCAAAAAATGATAATTTCACAAGTCGCTTTCTTTTCATGGAAAGCTCACAGGAACTGTGGGAAATAGAATCCCTACAGTCTGAAAACAGGCCATTTGGCCCAACAAGTCCACATCAACCATCCAAAGAGTAACCCATCCTGACCTGTTCCCCAAACTAATGCATCTAATCCACATATCCCTGAACATAATGGATAATTTAGCGTGGTGAATTCACCTAACCTGCACACCTTTAGACTGTGGGAGGAAACCAGCACACCCGAAGGAAACCCATACAGACATGGGGAGAATGCACAAACTCCACACAAACAGTTGCCTGATGCTGCAATCAAACTCGGGTCCCTGGCACTGTGAGGCAGCAGTGCTAACCACTAAGCCACCCCTCAGAGAATTCAATTTTCCATGTTGCTGTTCGACCTCAGCACCATTCGTTCCAGGAATACCACTGGTGCTGTGGGGCTCTACAGTTAAGACAATGGAAAAATGGCAATGAATGGGCCTGGCATTGACTGTCTCAAAGCACTAGCGACCCGGATTTAATTCCAGCCTTGGGTGATTGTCTGTGTGGAATTTGTACATTCTCGCTGTGTCTGCGTGGGTTTCCTCAGGGTGCTCCCATAGTCCAAAGATGTGTAGGTTAGGTGGATTGCCCATAGTGTGTAGGTTAGAAGGATTAGCCACGGGAAATGCAGGATTACAGGGATGGCATGAATCTGGGCGAAATGCTCTAGGGAGAGTCGGTGTGGACCTTTTGAGCCAAATGCCCTGATTCTAAATTCACCAAACATCCTTAGATAGCATCTTCCAAACCCATAACCACTTCCATCAAGGAGGGGCAAAGGCAGCAGATACATGGGAACACTACCTCCTTCAATTTCTCCTCCAAGCTACTCCCCATCTTGACTTGGAAATATATCGCTGTTCTTTCACTGTCACTGGGTCAAATTCCTGGAACTCCCTCTCTAAGGGCATTGTGGGTCAACCTACAGCAGGTGGACTGCAGCTGTTTAAGAAGGCAGCTCACCACCAACTTCTCATGGGCAACTAGGGACAGGCAATAAATAGGCAGCGACACCCATGTCTCATGAGTGAATTAGTGAACAAATAAAAAAAAAATTTCATGCTACAAGCAAATAAAACAATGAAACAGACTGGATTGTCTGAACAGCCTCCTCCAATTATAGTTTTCATAAAATGGCCACCATATTCCTCCACATATCAATAGTGACCATAGTGTTATAAAGCATTTTATTTTACACATTCTTTATAGATGGTCACCATTGGCATTTCTTGCTCATCCCTGCTAGTTTGAGATGCAGAAGTTGAGTTTTGCACATCAGCTTGGGCAGAAATGCACTTACAAATCTCGTGGGTGCACAGGAGAGTATCACTATGAGTACCATCGTGCAAGCACTTGACCAACTTCAACAACATAGCTTCCCATCCTCAACCATATCCCACCACCAGTTCTCAGAGAGTGGTACCCCAACAAACTCAGAGTGACTAGTTGTTGATGAATCTTCAGAACCTCCCAAGATTCTACTTTAAATTTAGAAACCTGTAAGTCGTAGATCAGTCAGCAGTGAAAGCTTTCAAAACCTCAGAAGACTGACCTAAACAAGAACGGAGGAGGATGGGGGGCATCAATAGGGTTGAAGAATCAGAATCCCATCATTCAACCTCCCACCTCAGTCTCATGGGTCATCACAAAATTCATTGAAATTCATGTGGATATTGTTACAGCCAGGCTATCCAAATCATGGAGCATCTTTCCCCTAAATCACACAAAGTCCCATGTGCTCATTGACTAACATTGGCTTCCACTCAGGATCCTTGCGTTCAAAGTCCTCCATAGTCTTAGTCCTCCTCACTCTGTCATTTTGTCTAGCCTCACAACCCTCGGAGATCTCTCTGATCATTCAGTTCTGGTATCTTGCGCATTCTAGCTGCCCGGGTTCCAAATTCTGGATCTGAAATATACTCCCTAAACCTCTACACCTGTCTATTTCACCTCACTCTTTTGATATGCTCCTTACAATTGATGTTTTTGACTGTTTTAATGTCTGCCAGTGCAGTCTTGTGTCAGACTTTGCTGATAATACCCCTGTGATGATTAGATTAGATTCCCTACAGCGTGGAAACAGGCCCTCCGAAGAATGACCCACCCAAACCCATTCCTTAGTCCCTACTAATGCATCTATCACTATGGACAACTTAGCATGGCCAATGGGACTGTGGGAGGAAATGGGAGCACCCGGAGAGAATGTGCACAGTCACCCAAGGCTAGAATTGAACCTGGGACCCTGGTGCTGTGAGGCAGCAGTGCTAACCACTGAGCCACCGTGCCGCCCGATGAGTCTTGGGATGTTTCACTGTGTTAACTCAATGATGGTGTTGCGAAACACTGCACTGTGAAGGAGGTAGTGTTCCCATGGACTACGGGGAGAATGCTGGTAAGTGGAGTTGAAATGCCCATCAGCCATGATTGAATGGCGGAGTGGACTCGATGGGCCGAATGGCCTTACTTCCCTTCCTATGTCTTATGGTCTTATGGTCTACAGTAGAATCCTTCCATTCACCCCATAACACGAAAAATTTCAAACAGTAGGAGAGAAGGCTTACCGAGTTTAACACTTTGCACTCTGCCTCCAATTCGCTCAGATGCTTCTAGAATGACAATATCTGTGAATCCATTCGCTAGGAGTTTTTTTGTAGCAGAGAGGCCAGCAAGCCCAGCGCCGATAACTACTATTCGAGGTTGTCGCTTTCTCTGGGAGCCACTACTGAGAGGATCATCTGCACTGTCTGAAGATATTTCACAACTTTGCATACCGCCCAAGCTCTTCTTCTATGGAAACTGGGAAAGAAAATAGTAAAAATATTGGACAACATCATTCATAGTCAAGCAGCAACCTTAAAAATAAAAGTAAGTTTTGAGCAGGAGCAGCAGGATAGCCCTTTGAGCCTACCCTGCATTCAATAAGAACATGGTGGCTCATCTTCTCCCTGAATTCTCCCCTCATCTCCACATCCCTCAATTCACCTAATGCTCAAAGACCTGTCAACTTTAGTTTTAAATATATGCAATGGCTAAGTATCCAAAGCCTTCTCAGGTAGAGAATTCCAAAGATACACAACTTTCAGCATGAAGGAACCTCCAGCCGGTAAAACATGTTACAGAGGCAATGGATACACTCAATGACTGGGATTCCCAGACCACACTTAGTTATGTCAGGTAAAACAGAAGCACATACAGGCAAACTGGTGACAATGCTGGCTCGGCAATGCAATGGTGGAATAGGTTACATCGTCCTCCGGGGGCCTGTCATAACTTGGTTGCGAATTCCAGAAAAGGCAAAAATGTCTGTTTCTCCAACTCCCCAATGTTTCTGAGTGAGGATTCTGGATTAGTGGTGCTGGAAGAGCACAGCAGTTCAGGCAGCATCCAAGGAGCAGCGAAATCGACGTTTCGGGCAAAAGCCCTTCAGGATCCAACTGGAGATGCATGAGAATTCTCATCAAATTCCAGCCCAGCCTTTGTATGACTTTGGTCTGCCTGAAAGCTGGGTGTGCTGCTCCACCTCTGCCCCCAGTATGGGGTGACTCCAATAGACACTCAGAGTGCTCGCAATGGATCAGCATCTTCAGAATGCACTGCAGCAAGTCACCAAGGCTTCTTCCAAACACTGAGCACAGCAAACATACAGGAACACCATCATCTTCAAGTTCCCCTAAAAGTCTCATGCATCATTCCTTCTCCAACTCATATCATTACTCCTTCATAATGGCCAGTGCTGAAGAACGGTTATGCGCGAAATGTCAACTCTCCTGTTCCTCAGATCCTGCCTGATGTGCTGTGCCTTTTCCAGTGCCACGCTTTATCTACCCCTTCATCATGGCCACCTACCTAATAGTATCATGAAATTAACAAATATCTTAGCACAGAATATGGTTTACATTTCTTTTACTTCCGGTTTCTCTTCAGTCCCTGGATGCAGTAAGAGAGATCACAAGGTCATATATTTGGGCAATTGCTTTACCCAAAACACTACATAGGTAGTGTCTCCCACCCATCCTCCCCCTCAAACCAAAAAAATGTCTGTGCATCAGTTGGTAAGGTGGTAAGTGTTTGTTTTCATGTTTTGTTTCCCGGCTGTTTATTTGGGAATTTAGGATAGTGGGAATGGAGGTTAGAACAGGCGAATGTTCCTCCTGCAGTACGTGGGAGGTAAGGGTCACCTCTAGTGTCTCTGCTGACTTCATTTGAGGGAAGTACACCCAACTCCAGCTCCTCAAGAACTGTGTTAGGGAACTGGAGCTGGATGAACTTCAGATTATTCAGGAGGCGGAGGGGGTTATTGAGAGGAGTTACAAGAAGGTAGTTACTCCACAGCCACATGAGGACGGTAGATGGGTTACCGTCAGAGCTAGGAAAGGGAACTGGCAAGCAGTGCAGGGATCTCCTATGGTGGTTTCCCTCAACAATAACTATATCGTTTTGGATACTGTTGGTGGGGAGGGACTTACCAGGAGTAAGCAATGGGGCACACGTTTCTGGCACAGAGTCTGTCCCTGTTGCTCAGAGAGGAAGGGGGAAGAGAAGCAGAGCTTTAGTCAGTGGGGACTCCATAGTTAGGGGAACATATCAGAGGTTCTGTGGGAACAAGAGAGACTCACGATTGGTGTGTTGCCTCCCAGATGCCTGGGTTCGTGCTGTCTCTGATTAGTGTTTTCCAAATCCTTGAGGGGGAGGGGGAAGGGGCGCAGCCGCAAGTTGTGGTCCACTTAGGCATCAACAACATAAATAGGAAGAAAGGCGGGGATCTAAGGCAGAAATTCAGGAAGCTGGGTTGGAAGCTTAGAGTTAGAACAAACAGAGTTGTTATCACTGGTTGTTGCCCGTGCCATGTGCCAGTGAAACAAGGAACCGCGAGAGAGCAGAGCTGAAATCGTGGCTGCAAGGATGGCGCAGGAGGAAGGGTTTTGGATTCTTGAATAATTGGAGCCCTTTCTGGGGAAGATGGGAACTTTACAACAGGATCATCTACACCTGAACCAGAGGGGTACCAATATCCTGGGAGTGAAATTTGCTAATGCTCTTTGGGGGGGTTTAGACTAATGCAGCAGAAGGATGGGAACCTGAATTGTAGTCCCAGTGTACAGGAGGTTGAAGGTAGTGACATCAGGAATAGGTTTACAAGGTCGCGAGAGAATGTTGGTTTGAAACGTGTGCACTTCAATGCTAGGAGCATCAGGAATAAGGTGGGTGAACTTGCAGCATGGGTTGGTACCTTGGATTTCAATGTTTTGGCCGTTTCAGAGACATGGCTAGAGGAGGGGCAGGAATGGTTGTTGCAGATTCCAGGATTTCTGCAAAACAGAGAAGATGGTAAAAGAGGTGGGGATGTGGCATTGTTACTCAAGGGTAGTATTACAGCAGCTAAGATAACATTTGAGGACCCATCCACTGAGGTTAGTTTGGGCAGAGGTTAGAAACAGGAAAGGAAAGGTCACCCTGTTGGGATTTTTCTATCGGCTTCTGAATTGTTCCAGGATGTAGAGGAAAGGTTAGCAAAGACAATTCTCAATAGGAGAAAGAGTAACAGGGTAGTTGTTATGGGAGACTTTAACTTCGACGCATGACCCCGCCCCCACGTCGAGCAACGTCACCACGTCTAACTCCGCCCCTACTTCGATCTCTGTCCCCGCCCCTAACCCCGCCCCCAGCTCCAGCTCCAGCTCCAGTCCCACACCAGGTCCTAGCTCTCAGCCTTGCCGGATTTTCACCATCCCTCCAGATCTCCCCCTCTCTGAGGATGAAAGATCAGTCCTCAGCAGGGGCCTCACCTTCGTTCCCCTACGCCCTCGGATTAATGAGTTCAACACGCGGCGAGATATTGAACAATTCTTCCGCCGCCTTCGCCTCCGTGCCTACTTTCACAACCAAGACTCCCGCCCACCCTCTGACGACCCCTTCTCCCGCCTCCAACACACCCCATCCACCTGGACACCCCGTGCAGGCCTCCTACCCGCCCTCGACCTCTTTATAGCCAACTGCCGCCGTGACATCAACCGACTCAACCTGTCCACCCCTCTCACCCACTCCAACCTCTCACCCTCAGAACGTGCAGCCCTCCACTCCCTCCGCTCCAATCCCAACCTCACCATCAAACCCGCAGACAAGGGAGGCGCGGTGGTAGTTTGGCGCACTGACCTGTACACCGCTGAAGCCAAACGCCAGCTCGCGGACGCCTCCTCTTATCGCCCCCTTGACCACGACCCCACCTCCCACCACCAAACCATCATCTCCCAGACCATCCAGGACCTCATCACCTCAGGGGATCTCCCATCCACCGCCTCCAACCTCATAGTCCCACAACCCCGCACCGCCCGTTTCTACCTCCTGCCCAAAATCCACAAACCTGCCTGCCCCGGCCGACCCATTGTCTCAGCCTGCTCCTGCCCCACCGAACTCATCTCCCAATACCTCGACACGGTCCTGTCCCCTTTAGTCCAAGAACTCCCCACCTACGTTCGGGACACCACCCACGCCCTCCACCTCCTCCAGGATTTTCGCTTCCCCGGTCCCCAACGCCTTATTTTCACTATGGACATCCAGTCCCTGTACACCTCCATCCCCCATCACGAAGGACTCAAAGCCCTCCGCTTCTTCCTTTCCCGCCGCACCAACCAGTACCCTTCCACTGACACCCTCCTTCGACTGACTGAACTGGTCCTCACCCTGAATAACTTCTCTTTTCAATCCTCCCACTTCCTCCAAACTAAAGGAGTTGCCATGGGCACCCGCATGGGCCCCAGCTATGCCTGCCTCTTCGTAGGATATGTGGAACAGTCCATCTTCCGCAACTACACTGGCACCACCCCCCACCTTTTCCTCCGCTACATCGATGACTGTATCGGCGCTGCCTCGTGCTCCCACGAGGAGGTTGAACAGTTCATCAACTTTACTAACACCTTCCATCCCGACCTGAAATTCACCTGGACTGTCTCAGACTCCTCCCTCCCCTTCCTAGACCTTTCCATTTCTATCTCGGGCGACCGACTCAACACAGACATCTATTATAAACCGACTGACTCCCACAGCTACCTGGACTACACCTCCTCCCACCCTGAACCCTGTAAAAACGCCATCCCATATTCCCAATTCCTTCGTCTCCGCCGCATCTGCTCCCAGGAGGACCAATTCCAACACCGCACAGCCCAGATGGCCTCCTTCTTCAAGGACCGCAGATTCCCCCCAGACGTGATCGACGATGCCCTCCACCGCATCTCCTCCACTTCCCGCTCCTCCGCCCTTGAGCCCCGCTCCTCCAACCGCCACCAAGACAGAACCCCACTGGTTCTCACCTACCACCCCACCAACCTGCGCATACAACGTATTATCCGCCGCCATTTCCGCCACCTCCAAACGGACCCCACCACCAAGGATATATTTCCCTCCCCTCCCCTATCAGCGTTCCGCAAGGACCACTCCCTTCGTGACTCCCTTGTCAGATCCACACCCCCCACCAACCCAACCTCCACCCCCGGCACCTTCCCCTGCAACCGCAGGAAATGTAAAACTTGCGCCCACACCTCCACACTCACTTCCCTCCAAGGCCCCAAGGGATCCTTCCATATCCGCCACAAGTTCACCTGTACCTCCACACACATCATCTATTGCATCCGCTGCACCCGATGTGGCCTCCTCTATATTGGTGAGACAGGCCGCTTACTTGCGGAACGCTTCAGAGAACACCTCTGGGCCGCCCGAACCAACCAACCCAATCACCCCGTGGCTCAACACTTTAACTCCCCCTCCCACTCCACCGAGGACATGCAGGTCCTTGGACTCCTCCACCGGCAGAACACAACTACACGACGGCTGGAGGAGGAGCGCCTCATCTTCCGCCTGGGAACCCTCCAACCACAAGGTATGAATTCAGATTTCTCCAGCTTCCTCATTTCCCCTCCCCCCACCTTGTCTCAGTCGGTTCCCTCAACTCAGCACCGCCCTCCTAACCTGCAATCCTCTTCCTGACCTCTCCGCCCCCACCCCACTCCGGCCTATCACCCTCACCTTGACCTCCTTCCACCTATCCCACCTCCATCGCCCCTCCCCCTAGTCCCTCCTCCCTACCTTTTATCTCAGCCTGCTTGGCTCTCTCTCTCTTATTCCTGATGAAGGGCTTATGCTCGAAACGTCGAATTCTCTATTCCTGAGATGCTGCCTAACCTGCTGTGCTTTGACCAGCAACACATTTGCAGCTGTGATCTCCAGCATCTGCAGACCTCATTTTTTACTCGGAGACTTTAACTTCCCCAACATTGACTGGGAATACTATAGTTCAAGTAGTTTAGATGGGTCAGTTTTTGTTCAAAGTGTGCAGGATGGTTTTCTGACACAGAATGTAGAAAGGCCAACAAGGGGCGATGCCATATTGGATTTGGCAATGGGGAATTAACTTGGCCACATGTTTGATTTGGAGGTAGGTGAGCACTTTGGTGATAGTGACTATAATTCAATTCTTTTTAAGATTATCTACAATGTGGAAACAGGCCCTTCGACCCAACAAGTCCACACCAACCCACCGAAGCCCAACCCACCCAGACCCATTCCCCTACATTTACCCCTAACACTACGGGCAATTTAGCCTGGCCAATTCACCTAACCTGCACATTTTTGGACTGTGGGAGGAAACCGGAGCACCCGGAGGAAACCCACACAGAGAATGTGCAAATTCCACACAGTCAGTCGCTTGAGGCGGGAATTGAACCTGGGTCTCTGGCGCTGTAAGGCAGCAGTGCTAACCACTCTGTTTACAATAGCAACGGGCAGGGATAGGTACATATCACATGGAAAGAGGTATAACTGGAGGAAAGGCAATTATGATGTGATTAGGCAAGATTCAGGATACACAGCATGGGGAAGGAAACTGTTGGGGATGGACACACTTGAAATGTGGAGTTATTCAAGGACCAGCTAGGGAGGTAGTTGTCGAGAGAGGGAGCCATGATTTACTAAAGAAGTTGAAGCTCTTGTCAAGAGGAAGAGGACGGCCTATGTGAGCATGAGGCATGAAGCCTCATTTAGGGGCCCTGAGAGTTATAAGTTAGCCAGAAAAGATCTGAAGAGAGGGCTAAGAAGAGCCAGAAGGGGACATGAGAAGTTGTTGGTGGATAGGATCAAGGAAAATCCTAAGATCTTCCATATGGACATCAGGAGTAAAAGAATGACTAGAGTAAGATTAGGGCCAATCAAGGATAATAGTGTAAAGTTGTATTTGGAACCTGAGGACATAGGGAAAGCGCTTAATGAATACTTTTTGTCAGTATTCACATTGGAAAAGGGCAATGTTAGTGAGAATACAGAGATACAGGCTAGTGGATTAGGTGGTATTGAGGTTGACAAAGAGGAGGTTTTAGCAATTTTGGAAAATCTGAAAATCGATAAGAGCCCTAGGCCGGATGGGATTTATCGTCAGCTTCTCTGGGAAGTCAGTGAGGAGATTGCAAAGTCTTCATTGTCAACAGGAGTAGTGCCAGAAGACTGGAGGATAGCAAATGTTGTTCCCTTGTTTAAGAAGGGGAGTCAGGACAACCCTGGTCATTATAGGCCAGTGAGCCTTATTTCAGTTGTGGGTAGCTGTTGGAAAAGATTAGAAGAGATTGGATTTATAATTACCTGGAAAGGAATAATTTGATTAAGGATAGTCAATATGGTTTTGTGAAGGGTAGGTCGTGCTTCATGAACCTTATTGAGTTCTTCAAGAAGGTGACAAAACAGGTGGATGAAGGTAAAGTGGTTGATGTGGTCTATGTGGATTTCAGTAAATGGGGTCCCACATGGTAGGCTATTGCACAAAATACAGAGTTTCGAGATTGAAGATGATTTAGCAGTTTGGATCAGAAATTGGTGTGCTGATAAAAGACAGAGGGTGGTAATTGATGGGAAATGTTCATCCTGGAGCTCAGTTACCAGTGGTGTGCTGCAAGGATCTGTTTTGGGGCCTCTGCTGTTTGTCATTTTTATAAATGATCTGGAGGTGGGCATTGAAGCAAGGGTTAGCAAGTTTACAGATGACACTAAGGTAGGCAGAGTTGTGGATGGTGCCGAAGGAAGTTGTGGTTTACTGAGGGACATAGATAAGACGAACAGCTGAGTTGAGAAGTGGCAAATGGAGTTTAATGTGGAAAAGTGTGAGGTTGTTCACTTCAGAAGAAGTAACAGGAATGCAGAGTACTGGGTTAAAGGTAAAGTTCTTGGCAGTGTAGATAAAGCGGGAGATCTTAATGCATAAACCCCTGAAAGTTGCTACCCAGGTTGATATGGTTGTTAAGAAGGCATATGGTGCGTTGGTGTTTATTGGTAGAAGAATTGAGTTTCGGAGCTATGAGGTCAAGTTTCATCTGTACAAGATACTGGTAAGGCCGCAACTGAAGCAATGCAGTTCTGGTCACCGCATTATAGGAAGGATGTGGAAGCTTTGGAAAGAGTTCAGAGGAGGTTTACTACGATGTTGCCTGGTATGGAAGGGAGGTCTTATAAGGAAAAGCTGAGTAAACTGGGGCTGTTTTCACTGGAGAGAAGAATGTTGAGAGGTGACTTAATTGAGACATATAAGATAACCAGGAAGTTAGATAGGGTGGACAGTGAGAGCCTTTTTCCTTGGATGGTGAAAACTAACATGAGGGGGCATAGCTTTAAATTGAGGGGTGATAGATTTAGGACAGATAGCAGGGTAATTTCTTCACTCAGAGAGTAGTTAGGGCATGGAACGGCCTGCCTGCCTGAGTAGTCTCACCGACGTTAAGGGCATTTAAATGGGCATTCGACAAACATATGGATAATAATGGAACAGTGTTGGTTAGATGGGCATCAGATTAATTTCACAGGTCAGCACAACATCGAGGGCCGAAGGGCCTGTACTGCGCTGTAACATTCTGTGTTCTAGAAGATAGGTGCATGTACCAAACGAGCTGCCAAAGGAAGTGGTGGAGGCTGGTATAATTACAACATTCAAAAGGCATCTGGATGGGTATATGAATGGAAGGGTTTAGAGGGGTATGAGTCAAATGCTGGCAAATGGGACTAGATTTATTTAAGATACCTGGTCAGCATGGACTAGTTGAATTGGAGGGTCTATTTCCATGTTGTAGGTCTCTATGGCTCTGTGACTCTATGGCTCATTGTATCTTTGCTGGCACTTTGGAATACTTACTCATCCTTTTTCCCCACTCCTATGTCATAGCGATGCAAGGATTGGTCCAGTTTCTTTTCTGAAGGTTGCTATATGACCTGCTTTCAGCCAGTGCATTCCACATCATAACAACTTGCAAAACAATATTTCCTTGGGCTCTTTTGCAAATAATCTTAAATTTCTGCTTTTTGTTTCAGATCACTAAAGTTCTTTGTTTTATTGGTGCTGTACAGACTGGAATTGTACACTGAAACCCAGTGAATCATAGGTGCAGCAGACTCTATGGGGAATTGTCCAGAAATTGAAGATCGTAAACAGGCAATTCCCTTGCATCTACAAGAAAGTGAGGACTGCAGATGCTGGAGATCAGGGCTGAAAAATGTGTTGTTGGAAAAGTGCAGTAGGTCAGGCAGCATCCAAGGAACAGGAGAATCGACCCGTTTCGGGCATAAGCCTTCCTGAAGAAGGGCTTATGCCCGAAATGTTGATTCTCCTGCTCCTTGGATGCTGCCTGACCTGCTGCACTTTTCCAGCAACACATTTTTCAATTCCCCTGCATCTTAAAGTCTCCACAAGAAAAGCCCTTAACATCAGAGAAATCAAGAGTGTACCACTTCCGTTAAGTTGATAGTTACCTAGGAAAAGGTTTGACTATTGTTTGGTGAGTTGTTATGGTGCAGCTAACTGTAAAGGCAGTGAAAGCAGGTTCAAAAGCAATCTTCAGAAAGGGGATTGGAAATTGCCTCCGAACTGCCTGGAAATGACCAGCTTTGCTGTAAATGAATGCAAACATTTTCAATTTTCTGTGGCATTAGGTTTCATTACAAACTATTTTAGAGCAACAAACAAAAGGTCAAAAGAGATGTGCTGCAAAAGAACAGGCCCTTTGATCCTCCAAGCCTGTGCTGATCATCACACCCTAACTCAACTGAAAAGCAAACCTTCTGCCCTAATCCAGTCCATATCCCCCTAATCCCTCCCTGTTCATGTCACCATCCAAAAACCTCTTAAAAGTCACCAATGTGCCAGCTTTCACCACCTCTTCTGGCAGTGCATTCCAATCCCCAAATCAGTTAATGTCCACATTAAAATAATAATTCTCATTTATATATCAAAAACATTTGTGCTTAACATCTAATCCAGTGACTCGTAAAAAAACTGTTCTTCCTTTTTTATTTCCTTGAAAACCTTCTTCTTTGTTTTTGTTTACACTTCAGTCCCACGCTCCTGATCTTTGGGCACTCTGCGCAGAGCGGGGAGGGTAGATCAGAGGACCTCCTCGTGGGTCTGCTTCTGGCTCTGGTCAAACTGGCCATAAATAGATCCAGGGGGTCATTATGGCTGATTGCCTGCCCCTCTTCAGCAGGCATGTCAGTGCCCGGGTGTCCTTGGAGAAGGAGCACATGGTGTCCACCAACACCTTTGAGATTTTCAGGGAAAGGTGGGTACCCGCAGGGAGTGGAGTGTATTATTTCCCCCCCCCCCACACAATTCTATTTTCATTTGATGCCTGCCCTCCCGTTCACTGTTTGATCTCACAGCATTTCCCTCTGAGAAGGACACTGCTTGTCACTGGCCACCCTGGTGTTACCTTTCTTCCTAGTGATGGAAGTTGAATAAAGCTTTGTACACCTGTTGTCTTTCACTGTGTCTCACACCTGCACACACATACACATCATGGGTGCTGGGGAAAATATATGCATATGGGCGATATAGTGGGGATAAAGACATTTTTTAAAACAGAAAAAAAACTGTTTTACTGCAAGTTTTCCTGAGTGTTCATTAAAATTGCAAAACTATGAAATGGTGGAAACCACAGAAGATTTCAGGTGCTCGTCTGACAGAGGTTCCAATGATTCACCAACACACGGGTGAAAGGAAGACAGCTCAATGAGACATACTGCTCCAGGGAAAAGACATTTCTCTTACAAGGGATTGGAGAACGAGGAACTGCGTCCCTTGGAGAGCGGAAGGACAAGAGATTTGGCAGAAGTTTTCAAAATCATGAAGGGTCTGGAACAGAGTGGATAGGGAGAAACTGTTCCCATTTGTAAACAGATGGAAAAGTAGAGAGCACCATATTAAAACAGTTTGCAAAAGAAGCAAGTGTGAGATGAGAAAATGCTGTGGTGGAAGAGTGGTGGGAGCATTCAAGGATAATTATTTAAGCAGAAAGAAAGGACAGGGGTCCAGGGAAACGGCTGGAAATTGGCACTGAGCCAAAATGCTCAGGGAGCTAGTGAGGACAAGTTGGGCCGAATGGCCTCATTCTGCATTTGAACAATTCTACGGTTCTGTTCTCCAGAAAACACAAATAAGAATGCACAAAGATGATAGTTAGAGTTCCACCTAAAAGTCGTTTCTTCTGTATTTGGACGGTTGCCCTTTTGCAACCCCACATTATCGCAAAACTGTGTGGTGCTGGAGAAACGCAGCAGCTCAGGCAGCGTCCGAGGAGCAGGAGAATGCACATCAGGGTTTATGCCTGAAACGTCGAACCTCCTGCTCCTCGGATGCTGCCTGACCTGCTGTGCTTTTCCAGCACCACATTCACTGACTCTGACTCTCCGGCATCTGCGGTCCTCACTTTCCCCGGCCCCACATTATATAGAAAAACCGCGCTTTAGAAACAGCGCTGAAAGCGCTGGCGACGTAATCGCGTTACAGCCAACATGAAGTCCGCGCTGTGGAAACCGAGTCCTGATTAGTTACCTGCCTTGCAGCGCGTTATAAAAGAACGCCGGTACCTAGAAAGCTGGTGGGCGAGGAGACTGTGAGCAGGTCTGTTGGGGTTAGCAAGCGGCCAGCCAGTGGGTTCGGCAGTCTGAAGGGATGAGGTTTTAAACGGGGGAGACCCGCCTCCCTGCAGGGTTTGGAGATGCTGCAAATGTGGGAGCGAGCACATGACCCACGGGCAGCTCTGAAGACAGCACCTTGCCGCCGCTGCACACTGGTTTGCTTTATGTCCCTCCTCTCAGGGGGCGGGGAAACCCCAAGCATAAGCTCCACACACTCCTCCGAAAATCTTTGCATGATGCAAAGTAAATATTTCACAAAAGGATTCCCCCTTCTCCACCAGTGAGGTGTTGGGGCGACATTCCCCACCAGTTCTGTGCCTATCTGTTCATCATGCAAATACTTAAGTACTTTCACTGCAGTTCTAAAGTTCTCCTCAGAGTGACAGGGAGGGATGGGAACTGCGAAGTTTGACCACTTTCATCCGAGTGCACCTCCCGTGTACTGACAGAAGGACGACTTAATGATAAACTAACATCCCCAGGTTTTGAAAATATTCTTCCAGCCGTCACAGTTCCACATGTAAACAGCCTGGTGAAACCTGACCCCAGGAATAGCCTGAGTGCTGTTTGCCTCTGACACTGACTCCACAGCGTTCGCTACATGTTAAATGCGCTAATGAGACTGATGAAAGTGGGGGCTGCTGTGGAACGTGATAGCGTCAGCATGGATCAAACGGGCCGAGTGGGCTAGCTCCCGGGAATAGTCCTGGGCGAACTCTAGCCCAGATGCTGAAAGGAATTCAAAACAAAACGACACCCCTCACAAAACAGGTGGGCAAACCCGAGTCTGGAACATGGAAAGCCATTGCTCACAATAGTTCAGCTGCTTTGAAAAGGAACCAAACCCCTTCCCACTCAAACGCTCCCAGATAGAATTTTTTAATGTAAATAAATTAAGTGTAGCGGGTCTGAGAAACTCAGTGTTCGGGCCAAAAGGAGAAATCTTGTTTGCAAGTAAGTTGTTACCAAACAGGATATCAAATAGACCCAGTGGGGGATAATGGTTTTTCAAAAGTGCTGATATAAAAACTGAGCGAAAAGATACATGGAGCGCCAGGGCATCATCGTCAATTTTTAGCGATAACATTTTTTTGGGGGGAAAAAAACAATCCTTCACTCTCCCCTTCAAATCTGTCTAACAGCAGCGGAGACAGTCTCTGGCAACCGAGCGGTGTGTTGCCACGTACTGACGGTGGACAAAGCAATACTCTATCCGTGTGTGCAACAACAACAACTTGGTTTCTCTGGAGACAAACACAGTCCGTCGCCAAAGAGCACTTCATTAATGATATTAAAAACAGGGGAAAGGATCGCGGTGACAGACAGGTCAGCAACCCAGCCGGGGCATCAAATACCCCAGGGACCTTCCGTTCGTGAATCATCAGTCGTGAAGGGACACTATTCCCCTCCGATTTAAAAAAAAGGAATATTTATACCGACGGCCCTCCATTGCAATGATACGGAGTTTTAACAAAGGGTTTTCTCACGAAAAAAGGATCTACCTTGCCCCGATCTTCCGCCCGCAACACAGAATCACCAGCTGAGCCCCGGCCGTGCGACTCCGCTTGCCCAGCGTTCCGCTCCTCTCCCTCTCCCTCTCCCTCTCTCTCTCTCTCCTCCTCCTCCTCCTCTCTCTCTCCTTGTCTCCGCCTGTTTTGCAGCTGATCCGGAGAAACCCAGAAGAAGCCAGCGAGTCCCTGCTCGGCGCAGGCGCAGCACGCCGCCACTGTGTCAATTTCATGTGTCAATTTCAGCCAGAGTGCGCGCGCACCACGTGCTAACGCCAGGCACAGGCGGTCACCCCCACCCGAACTGCTCCTTCCACCCAATTAGCCACCATTGCCCCTCGCTACACTCAACGTTAACCCAAGCCAGCCCACAATACCCACCCAAACCACTCTCCGCAACACCCAACCAAACCACTCTTCACAATACCCAACCACACCATAACCCTCCTCTCAGCCACAACACCCAACCAACCCACTCTCCACAATACCCAACCAAACTATCCCCTTTCTCACACCTACAAAACCGACATAAAACAACTCTCCATAATACCCAAACAAACCATCCACCACCACACACCCATAACACTGACCCAAACCATCCCCCTCCTCACACCCACAATACCCAGCCAAACCACTCTTCACTATACCCAACCAAACCATCCCCCTCCTCACATCTACAATACCGACGCAAACCACTCTCCACAATATCCAACCAAACCATCACTCTCCTCACATGCACAATACCCACCCAACCTCTCTCCACAACACCCAGACAAACCATCCCCTCCTCACACCCACAATACGACCGAAACCACTCCACAATACCCAAACAAACCATCCCCATCCTCACACCCGAATTACCGACCCAAACAAGTCTCCACAATACCCAACTAAACCATCCCCCTCCTCATACTCATAATACCCAACCAAATCATCCCCCTCCTCACACCCACAATACGGACCCAAACCCCTCCCCTACTCACACTCACAATACCCACCCAAGCCACTCTCCACAATACCCAACCAAACCATCCCAATCCTCACACCCAGAATACCCAACCAAACCATCCCCCTCCTCACACCCAGAATACCCACACAAACCACTCTCCATAATACCCAAACAAACCAGTCCCCTCCTCACACCAACAATACTGAACCAAACCATACTCCATGATAACCAACCAAACCATCTCCTCCTCACAACCGCAATACCCAACCAAACCACTCTCCGCAATACCCAAACAGTCCCCCTCCTCACACCCACAATACCCCACTGAACCACTCTCCATAATACCCAACCAAACCATCCCCCTCTTCACACCCACAATACCCACCAAAACCACTCTCCCCAATACCCAACCAAACCATCCCAATCCTCACACCCACAATACTGACCCAAACCCTTCCCCACAATACCCAACCAAACCATCACCCTCCTTACACCCACAATACTGACCCAAACCAATCTCCACAAAACCCAACCAAACCATCCCCCTCCTCACACCCACAATACCCACCCAAACCATCCCCCTCTTCACACCCACAATACCGAAACAAACCATCCCCCTCCTCACACCCACAATACCCACCAAAACCACTCTCCCCAATACCCAACCAAACCATCCCCCTCCTCACACCCACAATACAAACCCAAACCATTCCCCACAATACCCAACCAAACCAACCCCCTCCTCACACCCAGAATACCCACACAAACCACTCTCCATAATACCCAAACAAACCAGTCCCCTCCTCACACCAACGATACTGAACCAAACCACACTCCATGTTAAACAACCAAACAACCTCATTCCTCACACCCACAATTGCCAAGCAAACCACTCTCCACAATACCCAAACAAACCGTCCCCCTCCTCACACCCACAATAACCCACAAAACCACTCTCCACAATACCCCACCAAACCATCCCCCTCCTCACATCTACAATACCGACATAAACCACTCTCTACAATATCCAATCAAATCATCCCCTTCCTCACATGCACAATACCCACCCATCCTCTCTCCACAATACCCAACCAAACCATCGCCCTCCTCACAACCACAATACCCAATCTAAACCACACACCACAAAACCCAACCAAACCATCCCATTTCTCACACCCACAATACCGACCAAACAAGTATCCGTTATACCCAACCAAACCATCCCCCTCCTCATACTCACAATACCCAACCAAACCATCCACCTCCTCATACACACAATACCCAACCAAATCATCCCCCTCCTCACACCCACAATATCGACCTAAACCCTGCCCCACAATACCCATTCCCCTCTGCACACCCACAATACTGACCCAAAACCTCACCACAATACCCAACCAAACCATCCTCCTCTTCACACCCACAATACCAACTCAAACACTTCCCCACAATACCCAACCAAACCATCCCCCTCCTCACACCCACAATGTCCACTCAAACCACTCTCCACTATACCCAACCAAACCATCCCCCTCCTCAGATATACAATACCCACCTAAACCACTCTTCACGATTCCCAACCAAACCAAACCCTTTCTCACACCCACAATACCTACCCAAAACCCTCCGCACAATACCCAAACAAATCATCTCTGTCCTCACACCACAGTACCGACCCAAACCCTTCCCCACAATACCAACCAAACCATCCTCCTCCTCACACCCACAAAACCCAACCAAACCACTCTCCACAATACCCAACCAAACCATCCCCCTCCTCACACACACAATACTGACCCAAACCACTCTCCACAAAGCCAACCAAACCATCACCCTCCTCACATCCACAATACTGACCCAAACCAATCTCCACAATACCCAACCAAACGATCCCCTTCCTAACACCCACAATATCCAACCAAACCATCCCTCTCCTCACACCCACAATACTGACCCAAACCACTCTCCACAATATCCAACCAAACCATCCCCCTCCTCACACCCACAATACTGACCCAAACCACTCTCCACAATACCCGACCAAACCACCCCCCGCTCACACTGACAAAGTGACCCACACCACTCTCCACAATACCTAAAAAAACCATCCTCCTCCTCACACCAACAATACCCAACCAAAGCATCCCCCTCCTCACACCCACAATATAGACACAAAACCTTCCACACAATACCCAACCAAACCATCCACCTCCTCACACCCACAATACACAACCACACCACTCTCCACTATACCCAACCAAACCATCCCCCTCCTCACACCCACAATACTGACCCAAAACACTCTCCACAATACCCAACCAAACCATCCCCCTCCTCACACACACAACACCGACCCAAACCACTCTCCAGAATACCCAACCAACCATCCCCCACCTCACACCCACAATAACCAACCAAACCCCTCCACACAATACCCAAACAAACTGTCCCCCTCCTCACACCCACAATACTGACCCAAACCTTTCCCACAATACCCAACCAAACCATCCCCCTCCTCACACCCACAATACCAACACAAACCTCTCTCGATGATACCCAACCAAACCATCCCCCTCCTCACACCCACAATTCCCAAACAAACTAATCTCCACAATATCCAACCAAACCATCCCCCTCCTCACACCCAAAATAATGACCAAACCAATCTCCACAATAACCAAAGAAACCGTCGCCCTCCTCACACCTACAATACTAATCCAAACCACTCTCCACTATATCTAAAAAAAACCCCTTCTCACACCAACAAAACTCAACCAAAGCATCCCGCTCTTCACACCCACAATATAGACACAAATCCTCACATCCACAATACCCAACCAAACCACCCTCTTTAGTACCCAACCAAAGCATTCCCCTCCTCACACCCACAATACCCAACCAAAACACTCTCCACAATACCCACCCAAACCATACCCCTCCTCACACACAGTACCCACACAAACCATACCGCTCCTCACACACACAATACCAAACCATCCCCTCCTCACACCCACAATACTTACTCAAACCACTCTCCACAATACCCAACCCGCCATGTTCCACCTCACACCCACAATACCGAACCAAACCCTTCCAAACAATACCCAACCAAACCATCCTCCTCATCACACCCACAATACCCAACCAAACACTTCCCCACAGTACCCAACCAAACCATCCCCCTCCTCACACCCACAATACTGACCCAAACCACTCTCCACAATACCCAACCAAACACTTCCCCACAGTACCCAACCAAACCATCCCCCTCCTCACACCCACAATACTGACCCAAACCACTCTCCACAATACCCGACCAAACCATCCCCCTGCTCACACCGACAAAGTGACCCACACCACTCTCCACAATACCTAAAAAACCATCCTCCTCCTCACACCAACAATACCCATCCAAAGCATCCCCCTCCTCACACCCACAGTACCAACCCAAACCCTTACACACAATACCCAACCAAACCATCCCCTCCTCACACCCACAATACCCAACCAAACCATTCTCCACAATACTCAACAAAACCATCCCCATTCTCACACCCACAATACCCAACCAAATCACTCTCCATAATACCCAACCAAACCAAGTCCCTCCTCACACTGACAACGCCGGGGTAAACCTCTCTCCACAACACCCAACCAATCCATCCCCCTCCTAACACCCACAATACCCAACCAAACCAAACTCCACAATATCCAACCAAACCATCCCCCTCCTCACACCCACAATACTGACCCAAACCACTCTCCACAATACCCGACCAAACCACCCCCCGCTCACACCGACAAAGTGACCCACACCACTCTCCACAATACCTAAAAAAACCATCCTCCTCCTCACACCAACAATACCCAACGAAACCATCCCCCTCCTCACACCCACAATGTCCACTCAAACCACTCTCCACTATACCCAACCAAACCATCCCCCTCCTCACACCCACAAAACTGACCTAAACCACTCTCCACATACCCAACCAAACCATCCTCCTCCTCACACCCACAATACCAACTCAAACACTTCCCCACAATACCCAACCAAACCATCCCCCTCCTCACACCCACAATGTCCACTCAAACCACTCTCCACTAAACCCAACCAATCCATCCCCCTCCTCAGATATACAATACCCACCCAAACCACTCTTCACGATTCCCAACCAAACCAAACCCCTTCTCACACCCACAATACCTACCCAAAACCCTCCGCACAATACCCAAACAAATCATCTCTGTCCTCACACCACAGTACCGACCCAAACCCTTCTCCACAATACCAACCAAACCATCCTCCTCCACACACCCACAAAACCCAACCAAATCATTCTCCACAATACCCAACCAAACCATCCCCCTCCTCACACACACAACACCGACCCAAACCTCTCTCCAGAATACCCAACCAACCATCCCCCACCTCATACCCACAATAACCAACCAAACCCCTCTACACAATACCCAAACAAACTGTCCCCCTCCTCACACCCACAATACTGACCCAAACCTTTCCCACAATACCCAAACAAACCACCCCCCTCCTCACACCCACAATACCAACACAAACCTCTCTCAATGATACCCAACCAAACCATCCCCCTCCTCACACCCACAATTCCCAAACAAACTAATCTCCACAATATCCAATCAAACCATCCCCCTCCTCACACCCAAAATACTGACCAAACCAATCTCCACAATAACCAAAGAAACCGTCGCCCTCCTCACACCTACAATACCAATCCAAACCACTGACCCAAACCCTTCCACACAATATCTAACCAAACCATCCTCCTCCTCACACCCTCAGTACCCAACCAAACCATTCTCCACAATACCCAACCAAACCATCCCCATTCTCACACCCACAATACCCAACCAAATCACTCTCCACAATATCCAACCAAACCAAGTCCCTCCTCACACCGACAATACCCAACCAAGCCACTCTCCACAATACCCAACCAAACCATCCCACTCCTCACACCCACAATACTGACCTAACCCCCTCGCAACAATACCCAACCAAACCATTCCCCTCCTCGCACACACAGTACCCACCCAAACCACTCTCCACAATACCCAACCAAACCATCCCCCTCCTCATACCCACAATACTTACCCAAACCAGTCACCACAATACCAAAACTAATCATCCCCCTCCTCACACTCACAATACTGACCAAACCACCATCCACAATACCCAAACAAATCATCCCCCTCTCACACCCACAATACTGACCCAAACCACTCTCCACAATATCCAACCAAACCACCCACCTCTTCACACCCACAGTACTGACCCAAAATACTATCCACAATACCCAACCAAACCATTCTCCACAATAACCAACCAAACCATCCCCCTCCTCACACCCACAATTCCCAACCAAACCACTCTCCACAATACCCAACCAAACTATCCCCCTCCTCACATCCACAATACCCAACCAAACCATCCCCTTCGACACACATACTCACCCAAACAAACCCATCTCCACAATACCCAAACAAACCATCAACTTCCTCACACCAAAAATACTGACCCAAACCACTCTCCACAATACACAACCAAACCATCCATCTCCTCACACTCACAATACTGACCCAAACCACTCTCCACAATACCCAACCAAACCATTCCCCTCCTCACACCCACAATACTGACCGAAACCACACTCCATAATTCCCAACCAAACGATCCCACTCCTCACACCCACACTACTGACCCTAACCCATCCCCACAATACCCAACCAAACCAGCCCCTTCTCACATCCACAATATCCACCCAAACCACTCTCCACAATACCCAACCAAACCATCAACCTCCGCTCACCAACAATACTGACCCAAACCACTCTCCACAATACCCAACCAAACCATCCATCTCCCCACACCCACATACCCAACCAAACCCTTCTCCACGATACCCAACCAAACCATCCCCCTCCTCACACCCACAACACCCAACCAAGCCACTCTCCACAATACCCAACCAAACCATCCACTTCCTCATAACCACAATACTGACCTAAACCAATCTCCAAATACCCAAACAAACCATCCCCCTCCTCACACCCACAATATCCAACCAAGCCACTCTCCACAATACCCAAACAAACTATCCCCCTCCTCACACCCACAATACTGACCCAAACCAGTCTCCGTAATCCCCAACCAAACCATCCACCTCTTCACACCCACAATACCCAACCAAACCCCTCTCCACAATACCCAACCAAACCATCCCCCTTCTCACACCCACATACCCAACCATATCCTTCTCCACAATACCCAGCCAAACTATCCCCCTCCTCACACCCACAATACTGACCCAAACCTTTCCCACAATACCCAGCCAAACCATCCCCCTTCACATCCACAATACCCAACCAAACCAGCCTCCTCAATACCCAACCAAAGCATCCCCCTCCTCACACCCACAATACCCAACTCAAACCATACCCCTCCTCACACACACAATACCCACACAAACCATACCGCTACTCACACACACAATACCCAACCAAACCACTCTCCACAATACCCAATCAAACCATCTCCCACCTCACACCCACAATACCGAACCCAACCCTTCCAAACAATACCCAACCAAACCATCCTCACACACACAATACCCAACCAGACACTCCCCACAATACCCACCCAAACCATCACCCTCCTCACATCCACAATGCTGACCCAAAACACTCTCCACAATACCCAACCAAGCCATCCCACTCCTCACAGCCAGAATACTGACCTAAACCCCTCACCACAATACCCAACAAAACTATCCCCCTCCTCACACACACAGTACCCACCCAAACCACTCTCCACAATATCCAAACAAAACATCCCCCTCCTCACACCCACAATACCCAACCAAACCATTCTCCACAATACCCAACCAAACCATCCCACTCCTCACACCCACAATACTGACCTAAACCCCTCACCACAACACCCAACCAAAATATGCCCCTCCTCACACACACAGTACCCACCCAAACCACTCTCCACAATACCCAACCAAACCATCCCCCTCCTCATACCCACAATACTTACCCAAACCAGTCACCACAATACCAAAACTAATCATCCCCCTCCTCACACTCACAATACTGACCAAACCACCATCCACAATACCCAAACAAATCATCCCCCTCTCACACCCACAATACTGACCCAAACCACTCTCCACAATATCCAACCAAACCACCCACCTCTTCACACCCACAGTACTGACCCAAAATACTATCCACAATACCCAACCAAACCATTCTCCACAATAACCAACCAAACCATCCCCCTCCTCACACCCACAATTCCCAACCAAACCACTCTCCACAATACCCAACCAAACTATCCCCCTCCTCACACCCACAATTCCCAACCAAACCACTCTCCACAATACCCAACTCAAACCATACCCCTCCTCACACACACAATACCCAACCAAACCACTCTCCACAATACCCAACCAAACCATCTCCCACCTCACACCCACAATACCGAACCCAACCCTTCCAAACAATACCCAACCAAACCATCCTCACACACACAATACCCAACCAGACACTCCCCACAATACCCAGCCAAACCATCACCCTCCTCACATCCACAATGCTGACCCAAAACACTCTCCACAATACCCAACCAAGCCATCCCACTCCTCACAGCCAGAATACTGACCTAAACCCCTCACCACAATATCCAACAAAACTATCCCCCTCCTCACACACACAGTACCCACCCAAACCACTCTCCACAATACCCAACGAAACCATCTCCCACCTCACACCCACAATACCAAACCCAACCCGTCCAACAATACCCAACCAAACCATCCTCACACCCACAATACCCAACCAGACACATCCCCACAATACCCAACCAAACCATCACCATCCTCACATCCACAATACTGACGCAAAACACTCTCCACAATACCCAACCAATCTATCCCACTCCTCACACCCACAATACTGACCTAAACCCCTCACCACAATACCCAACCAAACTATTCCCCTCCTCAAACACACAGTACCCACCCAAATCACTCTCCTCAATATCCAAACAAAACATCCCCCTCCTCATACCCACAGTACCCACCCAAACCAATCTCCACAATTCCAAAACAAACCATTCCCCTCCTCACACCCACAATACCCAACCAAACCACTCTCCACAATACCCAACCAAGCCATCCCACTCCTCACACCCACAATACTGACCTCAAAACCTCACCACAACACTCAACCAAAACATGCCCCTCCTCGCACTCACAATGCCCACCCAAACTTCTCTCCACAATACGCTACCAAACCATCCCCCTCCTTATACCCACATACCCACCCAAATCACTCTCCACAGTGACAAACCAAAACCTCCCCCTCCTCGTACCACATACCCAACCAAACAACTCTCCACCATACCCAACCAAACCATCCCCCTCCTCACACCCACAATACACAAACAAACAATTCCGCTCCTCTCACCCAGAAACTGACCCAAACCACTCTTCACAATACCCACCCAAATCAATCTCCACAATACCCAACCAAACCATCCCCCTCCTCAAAACCACAATACCCAACCAAACCACTCACCTCAATACCCAAACAAACCATCCCCCTCCTCGTACCCACATACCCACCCAAACCAATCTCCACAATACCCAACAAAACCATCCCCCTCCTCACACCCACAATACCCAACCAAACCACTCTCCACAATACCCAACCAAACCATTCCCCTCCTCACACCCACAATACCCAACCAAACCACTTTCCACAATACCCAACCAAGCCATCCCACTCCTCACACCCACAATACTGGCCTAAACCCCTCACCACAACACCCAACCAAAATATGCCTCTCCTCGCACTCACAATACCCACCCTATCAAACCATCCCCCTCCTTATACCCACATACCCACCCAAACCACTCTCCACAATGACCAACCAAAACCTCCCCCTTCTCGTACCACATACCCAACTAAACAACTCTCCACAATACCTAACCAAACCATCCCCATCCTCACACCCACAATACCCAACCAAATCATTCTCCACAATACCCAAACAAACCATTCCGCTCCTCTCACCCACAAACTGACCCAAACCACTCTTCACAATACCCAACCAAACCTCTCTCCACAATACCCAACCAAACCATTCCCCTCCTTGTACACACATACCCACCCAAATCAATCTCCACAATACCCAACCAAACCATCCCCCTCCTCAAATCCACAATACCCAACCAAACCACTCACCTCAATACCCAAACGATCCCACTCCTCACACCCACAACACCCACCCAAACACCTCCCCACAATACCCAACCAAACCATCCCTCTCCCCACATCCACAATACCCAACCAAACCACTCACCTCAATACCCAAACAAACGATCCCAATCCTCACACCCACAATACCCACCCAAACACCTCCCCACAATACCCAACAAAATTATCCCCCTCCTCATACTCACAATACTCACCCAAACCCATCTCCACAATAACCAACAAAACCATCACCCTCCTCAAACCCACAATACTGACACAAAATACTCTCCACTATACCCAACCAAACTATCCCCATCCTCACACCCACAATACCCATCCAAACCACTCTCCACAATACCCAAACAAACTACCCACTCCTCACATCCACAATACCCAACAAAACCACTCTTCTCAATACCCAACCAAACCATTCCCCTCCTCACATTCACAATACAGACCCAAACCACTCTCCACAATACCCAACCAAACCATCCCCCTCCCCGTACACTCAAACCCACCCAAACCAATCTCCACAGTTCCCAACCAAACCATGCCCCTCCTCACACCCACAATACCCAACCAAATTACTCTCCACAATACCCAAACCAGCTATCCCTCTCTTTACATTCACAATACCGACCCAAACTACTCTCCACAATGCCTAACCAAACCATCCCCCTCCTCACACCCACAATACTGACCCAAACTCCTCCCCACAATACTCAACCAAAACATGCCCCTCCTCACACACACAATACCCTCCAAAACCTCTCTCCACAATAACCAACCAAACAATCCTCCTTCTCACACCCACAATACTGACCCGAACCACTCACCACAATACCCAACCAAACCATCCCCCTCCTCACACCCACAATACTAATGCAAAATACTCTCCACAATATACAACTAAACCATCCCTCTCCTCACATCCACAATACCCAACCACACCACTCTCCGCAAAACCCAACCAAACCATCCCCCTCCTCGTACCCACATACCCATCCAAACCAATCTCCACAATACCCAACCATCCATCCCGATCCTCACACCCACAAACCCACCCAAATGACACTCCGCAATATACAACCAAACCATCTGCCTCCTAACACCCACAAGACCGACCCAAACCTCTCTCAAAAATGCCCAACCAAACCATCACCCTCCTCACACCCACAATACTGACCCAAAACACTCTCCACAATAACCAACCAAAACCTACCCCACCTCGTACCCAAATACCCACTCAAACAACTCTCCACAATACACAGCCAAACCATATCCCTACTCACGCACACAATACCCACACAAATCTCTCTCTACAATATAGAACCAAACCATCCCCCTCCTCAAACCCACAATAATCAAAAAACCATTCTCCACAATACCCGACCAAACCATCTGCCTCCTCACATCCACATTACCCACCCAAACTACTATCCACAATACCCAGCCAAACTATCCCCCTCCTCACACCCACAATACACAACAAAAACCACACTACACAATACCAAATCATAGATCCCCCTCCTCACACCCACAATACTGACCCAAACCCCTTCCAACAATACCCAACCAAACCATCCCCCTCCACACATCCACAATACCCAAACAAACCATTCTCCACAATGCCCATCCAAACCATACCCCTCCTCACACACAAAATACACAACCAAACCATCCCCTCCTCACACCCACAATATCCACCCAAACTACTCTCCACAATATCCAACCAAACCATCCCGCTTCTCACACCCACAATAACCAACCAAACCACTCTCCACAATACCCAACCAAATACTCCCCCTCCTCAGACCCACAATACTCAACCAAACCACACTCCACTGTACCCAATCATAGCATTTCCCCTCCTCACACCCACAATACTGACCCAAACCCCTTCCAACAATAGCCATCCAAACGATCCCCCTCCTCACACCCACAATACTTACCCAAACCACTCTGCACAATATCCAACCCACCATCCCCCTTCGCATCCCCACAATACCAAACCAAACCCTTCCAAACAATACCCAACCAAACCATCCCCCTCTTCACTCCTACGATACTGACCCAAACCCCTCCCCACAATACCCAATCAAACCACTCTCCACAATACAAAACCAAACCATCCCCCTCCTCGTACCCACATACCCACCCAAACCAATCTCCACAGTACCCAACCCAGCCATCCCCATCCTCACACCCACAAACCCACCCAAATCACTCTCCACAATACCCAACCAAATCATGCTCCTCCTCACACTCACAGTACCCAACCAAATCACTCTCCACAATACCCAACCAAACCAACCCCCTCCTCGTACCCACATACCCACCCAAACCAATCTCCACAGTACCCTACCAAGCCATCCCCATCCTCACACCCACAAACCCACCCAAATCACGCTCCACAATAACCAACCAAATCATCTCCCTCCTCACACCCACAATACCCAACCAAACCAATCTCCACAATACCCAACCAAACCATCCCCCTCCTCACACCCACAATCCTGACTCAAACCACTCTCCAGAATACCCAACTAAACCATCCCCCTCCTCACACCCACAAGACTGACCCAAACCACTCTCCACAATACACAACCAAAACACCCCCTCCTCGCACCCACAATACCCACCCAAACCTCTCTCCACATTACCCAACCAAAACATCCCCCTCCTCGTACTCAAATACCCACCCAAAACACTCTCCACAGTACCCAACCAAACCATCCCACTCCTCACACCCACAATACACAACCAAACCACTCTCCACAATACCCAACCAAAATACCCCTCCTCACACCCATAATACCGACCCAAAAGAATCTCCACAATACCACCAAACTATCCCACTCCTCACACCCACAATATTGACCCAAACCCTTCCCCAAAATACCCAACCAAACCACCCCCCTCCTCACACTCACAATACCGACCAAAACCATTCGCCACTACCCAATTAAACCATCCCCCTCCTCACACCCAAAATACCTACCTAAATCACTCTCCACAATACCCAACCAAACCATCCCCCTCCTCAGAACCACAATACCCAACAAAACCACACGCCACATTACCCAATCATAACATTCCCCCTCCTCACATACACAATACTGATCCAAACGCCTTCCAACAATACCAAACCAAACCATCCCCTTCTCACACCCACAATACCCACCCAAATCACTCTCCACAATACCCAACCATACAATCCCCCTCCTCACACCCACAATACTGACCCAACCAACTCTCCACAATACCCAACCATACAAT